>NC_086088.1:8750000-10000000 GCF_948474715.1 Cydia amplana
ATAATGGCTCCTGGCTAACAGACGTCATGGAAATGGCTATCAGAACGTGGATTCGCTGTGTTAAAATGTCTTCAGAAATGCCGTGAAGACTTATGCTTATGAAATCAGTGAGAATATATCAAAAGTTACTTGTGACAGCTTTTTCTAATGAATATTATTGAAATGATCTTATGTTGATTAATTTTCACTTAGTTATTAAGTTCACTAAGATTTTATGAGTAATATTTGCTTTGCCCGGGGGCGAGTTTCACTTTGCCCGGCACCCTGGGCAAAGCGAATAAAATATCTTTTTTTACGTTTTGTTCAAAATTGCAGCAACTGTTAAACATTGGAGGCTAGTGTTGTTTTAAATTAAAAGATTATTAAATAAAGACTTATTATTGATACTTTTTTCATTTCTTCCTCGTTAAATTTTTCTGTTATGTCAAGTCAAAGGTAAAGGTGTTCACTATGCCCGGACTTCCCCTAGGCCATTATTTACAAAGCATGACATTTTGACATTACCATGTATGTATATTTTTGAAGCAGCTGTTTTTGTAAAAAAATACCCACATCTGTTCAAAAAAGCTAAAGATGTATATCATAGAAACACAACGAACCCAAACAGACTTGTAATTGATTTTGTTCCAAATACTTCCCTTTTCATGAAAAGTAGTTATTATATGTGTATACGAATATTTAATGCTCTTCCTGATAATGTTAAGGATCTCCCTCTTAATTCATTTAAAGCACAACTTTATCGTTGGCTAAAAACTAAGATGTTTTACACTACAGATGACCTGTTTTGCATGTTAGATAATATTGAGTAGAAGTTAGATAGTTATTTAGTTACCTAAGTTTAGTTTAAGTGTACATTTGCATGCTAAACTAGCAAAATATGTTTAAGCACAGATATATGTTATCCTTACCAACTCATTGTACCATATTTTAAGCAAATAAAGAATATTATTATTATATTATATAGGAGAATTGCTCGTTTAAAGGAAGCTATGTACTACCTATAAGATACGATCGTCAAGAAAAAACGACGCACTTATCAACCACTCTGGTGTTGCGGGTGTCCATGGGCGACGGTAATCGCTTACCATCAGGCGATTCGTCTGCTCGTTTGCCTATAATAATCACAAAAAACCTAATCTACTCCTACTTGGCTGGTCTCCGCGCCCGCGCTGCATGTAATGGAATGGCCGCCACTGTTAAACTGTTTGACAACACGCATCGGGAATGCTGAAACAACACTAACAATTAGGTACCGTAAAACCACCCAATTATAATCTAGTAGGTACTAGAACTATGGTTTACAAGTTCAATAAGCAACCTTTAATAATTATCATAATCTTATTAATACCAAATTAATATGAAACTAAAATATTTTAAAAACATATATTGAAGCAATAAATTACGAATGATTATATTATGTACGAAAGCTGCTTGCTCTCCTCTATCTGTATTTACTTACTTTTTGTTTTTTCTCTAAATTTTATCGTGATATAATAGAGAGCTTTTCAGTCAAGTACCGTGTTAAGGCCACGAAGCGTGCTGAGTGGCCTTATTGGGTACGAGATTGAAAAACTTGATTACCTAATTACCTATAGCACTATTGTCTACAATTCTACAATACTTTTTCTACGAGTCAACAAAAATAATACTAATATTAGTACAATCATATATCATCAGTCACCCTAGGTCGGTAACTAACTTTTCTAATATCCAAACCCGAGGTTACTAAGACCATTTACCTACATTCAAAATTAATTTATTATATTTAAAACATATTTGCATATAATCACTAAATGAACTAAGAAATATAAGCCTACAACTATAAGAAAAACTAAACCTATTCGTAAACTAACCTATAATAACTACCTACTCAAACAACCCACCCCGCATCGTTCCCGGCGAAAAGGTGCCCATCACGCACCTACATTAAAACTACCTAACAAATAAACTTCTTATTTCTGAATTCTGTCTTAGTATCCGTTTATGTTCAAAGTGTAATAGCAGCTGATCGTCGTCATTTAGTAACACCAATGCTATTAACTGCACACAAAAGGACGTAACCGACGGGGCCGCTCGTAAAGTTTCAGTCGTTTTGGAAAGCGCGATGACACGCACGATTTCTGGTCCGATACGCCCTTCGTCCGATGATAAAAAGCGATTTACAGGGTGCTTCGAAATCAGATATGAGAGAAAAAATGAATGTTACATTTAAATAAGTACCTACCACGTAAAATTAGATAGGTATTAGAGAGTCTGTTTATTGAATTTATACCTAATATATTTATTGGTCTCATATACATATATAAGTACATATACCTACATACCTATACATATATTTATTGGACGTGTAACTTTTGGTTAAATAATAGGTACCTAAAGTAATAACATAATCTGGGGGCACGGTAGTGCCCCCGCCAAGACGAGCAAAGCGAAGCGCAAGGGCACTACCTACCTTTTCTCGAAGCGCTTCGTCGTTTTTTTGAACCCTCATAACTTGGGTTTGAATTATATCAGATAAACAAAACTCTCGGGATATGATGTCAATAGTAAACTTATTAAGCATAAAAAATTTCAATTGCATAATTCTTATACTTTAGATTTTATTCATGTCTAAAAAACCCCGATTTCGTCACTGACTCACTCACTCACTGTTGATCATCAAAACCTCTAGGGTACTTCCTGATGTCCTAGGAAGCTGAAATTTGGTATGTAAGATAGTATTAGTCCACAAATAACAAAAAAATTCAAAAAATTGAAATTTTTAGCCCCTAAGGGGGTGAAAAGGGGGGTGGAATTATGTATGGGAAATCAATAACCGCTGAACCCATTTCGTTGAAATTTGGTATGTAGATAGTTATTGTTATGGGGAAGGATATAGAATAAGTTTTCAACCCCAAAATCACCCCGTAAGGGTGATAAGGGGTGGAAATAGGCATTAGGGGAAAAAGGGGGTTGAAGTTTGTATGGGGAATCCGGTAAAAAGCAGATTGTATAAAAGATGCCCACAGGTACGTATTTGAGGATTTTTAGTAGTAAATCACCCGCAACCCTTTAAATTAGGAGATGGAAGATTGTCATAAGCAACTTACAAAAAGATGTGAAATCCCACCAAAAACATTTTCATGTAAAATGTTGCCAAGACGAAACCATAAGGCTCGCACTGACAAAAAGTTATCAGATCTCTTGTAGAGCCAAGCTTCTAACTCTACAAGCCCTAACTTCACAGACTCTACACCTTAGTCAAAATATGTGGCTTGGCCGTTTCGTTACCACAAGAACTATTTTATAATAAAAAATAATGAATAGTAAATACATTTTTCACCTCACGCCCATGTGACGAAACGGTCAAGCCACATATTTTGACTAAGGTGTAGAGTCTGTGAAGTTAGGGCTTGTAGAGTTAGAAGCTTGGCTCTACAAGAGATCTGATAACTTTTTGTCAGTGCGAGCCTTATGGTTTCGTCTTGGCAACATTTTACATGAAAATGTTTTTGGTGGGATCATATATTTTTAGATTCATCATTAGGTATTAGGTGGGTATTAGTTATTTTTTGGAGATATTTTTGTCAGAAACACGATAATTTAATTAGGTGTTTTCGGGCAATTTCGGAATTTAATTCTCGAAAATCATTCAAAAATCACTCTTAACCTCCTAAGACCCTGCGTACAAATTTTTGTACATATTACTTATTCCAAAATCTATTCTGAATTTTTATTGACTAACTAAGGGTTCTAAATTCAAAAACAAAACATATATTGCTTCTGGGTCTCAAGAGGATAGGTTCCGTTGTAATAGGATTCCCTTTATGGAATAATCCGCCAGTCCGCCACTAATATCAGTGTTTTTTTCCTATCCGAATTACCCTAATACATCATAGGTTTTCTTATTCCTTGGACTGCACGGTCAATGAGATAAGATCCAAATCAGGCTGTATAGGAATGGAAGTTCGTATAAAAAGAGCGGGATTCCTTCGCGTACCTTGCCCCGCTGGGAGCGCTATCATCGACGTCTATTAATCATTATCTGGCGCCAGAACTTCTGGACTAGAAACACTGTTACTTGCAGTGCAGTGGCAGGACGTACATAGAACTCGATCCCCACCGGCTTGCCGATATCGAGACAGCTGGCCGCTTAGCCAACGTGCCAATCGCTTACGCTCCGTAGCGATCGAAATGCAACTGTCACAAGAGGGATAGAGAGACACAAAACGTTTCGTTGTAGAAGTGATAGCGATCGTCAGCTTGGCTAGGCCGGCTTAGCAACTTGTTCTAGAAAAATCTATGGAAATGCAAGTCAAAATAAAGATAACACCGCTATCTTCGCCACAAGTGCGGCGAGATCAGCGGCCAACCAGAAAGCGCGATGCTAGCGCCAGAGTTTCTCACATACGACACATCGTCAGACATCGCGGCACGCGTTTATCTGACGGCTGATATCGTCCGGCGAACTGGTAATTAATCTGCTGCTGCTGCCCCTTAATTAACAATCATACTGAACGCGCGTGTCCTAGACATAATAATTACGAGTACGAACCTACCTAAGCTTGGAAAATACCAGTAAAATGCTAATTGAAGTTAATCATTAAATTTGTTTTATTTTGTACAGCGCAAAAAGGCGCCAACAATGACTGTTTCGACCCCGATTGCACCAAAACGGGCAATTGGGCATGACATCCAAGACACCTACGAGGGGCGTTCAAAATATTCTCGGTATTGATATCTTACAACCTCTTCTAAAATTTCTTTCGTTACTGGCCGCTAAGGTTTATTCATTGACATTAAAAAAAAGTATAATTCGAACCGAGATGTTCTTTTGTTTTTCTGCAATTGCTGAACAAACATGAACATCATGTGGGAATTGACAATGTTAACTAAATTAGAACATCGATGCGTGATAAAATTCTTGACAAAACAGGGTAAAAATCAAAAAACCATAAAAGAGGAAATGGATTGTGTTTACCGTGAGTCTGCTCCTTCTTTATCTACCATTCAAAAGTGGTCAAGCGAGTTTAAACGTGGAAGGGAGAGTGTTGAAGACGACCCTAGACCTGGCCGGCCTGTAGTAGCTACTTCACAAGAAAATATTGATAAAGTGGAAAAACTTATATTGGAAGATGGTCGAGTGAAGGTAAAATCTATAGCACAAGTAACCAATCTCTCTATTGGTACCGTACATGATATTATCCATGACCATCTTAATATGTCAAAAGGAAGTGCAAGATGGGTTCCGCGAATGCTGACTCGGCTTCAAAAAGACATGCGTGTAGCTTGTTGTTCCGATTTTATTGACCTGTGCGGTGAAAATCCTGATGAGGTGCTGCAAAGAATAGTTACTGGAGATGAAACCTGGGTTCATCATTATGACCCAGAGAGTAAACAAGAGTCCATGCAGTGGCACATTAAGGGTTCAACTCATCCCAAGAAGTTCAAGGTCATCCCTTCAGCTGGCAAGGTCATGGCCACGATATTTTGGGATTGTGAAGGAGTATTACTGATCGATTATAAAGAAAAAGGTGTAAATATCACAGGACAGTACTACGCTAACATTCTACGTCAATTAAAGGATGCAATCAAAGAAAAGAGGCGAGGAAAGTTAACCAAAGGTGTTATGCTTCTGCATGACAACGCCCCCGTCCATACTGCTCATATTGCCAAGGCAGCTATTGTTGAATGTGGGTTTGAAACTGTTACTCACCCACCGTATAGTCCGGACTTAGCCCCCAGCGACTTCTTTTTGTTCCCCAATCTTAAAAAGGATCTGCGTGGAAATAAATTTTCCGATGATGAAGCATTGAAGGCGGCAGTGGAGGAGCATTTTTACACCAAAGACAAAAAATATTTTTATGCAGGATTAAAAAAAAAAATTGATCGATCTTTTAAGTGTATGAACATAGGGGGGGAGTATATTGAAAAATAAAAATATCAAACTTTTCGTACTTGTTTGTTTTCATTCTCATACCGAGAATATTTTGAACACCCCTCGTATATCGTGTATCAAAGAATCACTCTAAAGAAGCGGGTATTTAGACGACATTAAGTACCTAACCTTTGTTTTGGTTTATTTATTCTCCGGTTCACCCAAAACTTTAACTCACCAATTCTAGTGGAACCAATTGAGCTACAAAACCGGGCCCCCGCGGCTAGCTGTCAGCTTCTGCTGCGTTCGTAATCAGGCCCCGTAGCCAACATGCCAATCGCTAACGCCCCGTAGCGAACGAAACGCAACTGTCACTGTCACACTAAATATGGAAGAGTGATAGTAGTGAGAGACACAAAGCGATTCGATGGCGAAGCGCAAGTGATTGTCACCTTGGCTAGGCCGCCAGAGGGCTTACCGCGAACATCAAAAATCAACCTCTCGCTCGCATATGCAAGAGCTATAGAGAGGCAGATAACAACATTTCGAAGGTTTTAAATGAATCTACTTTAATGTGTGGCGCCTGAAATAAATCAATCGCATCAATTTGCCTGCTGAGCTATTCAGTGGATAAGTAAGAAAAGGAAATACACTTAAATTGGTTCAGGTTAGCGGTTGCAAAGCCCGTTGAGGTTAATTTTACTATCCCTCGTTATATTTACGCTACGCTACGCGAGAATAAAATCTCACTTCCTGGCCAAGGCAAGACGTAAAACTTTAGACAAACCACGGGCGGTAATTCGTAAAGCCACCTGGCTCCCTAGGTATGTAATTTACTATTACATGAATAAAAAAAACCGGCCAAGTGCGAGTCGGACTCGCGCACGGAGGGTTCCGCACCATCAACAAAAAACAAGCAAAAAAAACGGTCACCCATCCAAGTACTGACCCCGCCCGACGTTGCTTAACTTCGGTCAAAAATCACGTTTGTTGTATGGGAGCCCCACTTAAATCTTTATTTTATTCTGTTTTTAGTATTTGTTGTTATAGCGGCAACAGAATTACATCATCTGTGAAAATTTCAACTGTCTAGCTATCACGGTTCGTGAGATACAGCCTGGTGACAGACGGACGGACGGACAGACAGCGGAGTCTTAGTAATAGGGTCCCGTTTTTACCCTTTGGGTACGGAACCCTAAAAATGGTGTGAAGTATATTTATGTTATAGGTTTAGTAATAATAATAACACGCGTGTGACATCCAAAAATATCACTTTGAAAATACACCCTTTAATAGGAAAGTCTGTGCAAAATTAGCTTGGTCCGACTAACTGTAGGTTAGGGCTTGATCACAAGCCCTTAATCTGCCCTAATCACTCGCAGTGTCGACGTGGGCATCCAAACGGAAATACCCGTCCCTTTTATTCTATAGGTAATAATAGGTATATACCTACCTACCCGTAGTACCTACGTATATCATGGGGTGTTAATCTGTACAGCTACCATCAGTTTTTCACTGACATAAACGCCGTCGAGAACGTAATTTACTTTCTATACATCTCGCTCGTACTCGCATATTAGTGCAAACGAGATGTATAGAAAGTAAATTACGTTCTCGATAGCGTAAATGTCAGTTTTGACACTGTCAGTGACTCATAGTACGGGCTCTGGAGTTTAGTATCTTTACTTACAAATGTTTGTAGCATCATACACAGCAATGGGGTTGGCAACTGTCAATGTTTTTCATAGATGGCTCCATCACAAGTTTGCCCCTTTCTCTAGTTTTGTGTTTGTTCTATGAGATTTGGCTGAAAGGGCTAGCATACAGGCCATAGAAATCCAAAAGAAAAACAAGATTTTGACACAATTCTAGGGATTTTGACACAGTGATATGCTGGCGCCATCTGTAAAAAAGTTCGACCGGCCAACCCCTTTATAGGTTGATGTCTTTTATGTGGACGTACCCAAATATAACGGGCTATAAAGCTTAGTTTTCTGATTGAACCCTTATTCGCCTACCTAAAGGGATAGAGTCCATCTAAGCTAACTTTGCACTGATTTGAACAGAACAAAAGTGAGGGTGTGTGGAAATTTGACATTAATTATGTCATTGCCACACTTTATCATTGCAAATGCTTGCGTAGCTTGGTCCGAATCTACGCTTTTTCTATTGACCGAGTGAGAGATTTTAAAATGATCTAGATTAAGATAATAAAAAATCAAATTAAATGTTAAGGTAGAGAAGGTAACGGGTTATTTATCGTAATAAATAAATTACGGCCAACTATTCCACGTTTACCCTAGGTATAAACAAATCTTGGATATAAATCTGCGAGACAATAAAACTCCTCTCATTAATAAACAAGTCCGGCTGAAATCCCATCCGTCCGGGCCTCAGATTAATTAAAAAAGTTTGCGAAAAAACGCACGACTGGACCCACAGACTAGCGAAGTTTAAGGACGCGCTTTTGCTGCAAAAAGCTTTTACAGTAAGAGTTTGTGCAGACAACGAGATGACATGACAATTTTTTACAATAATTTTGAATTTCCCAAAAATATTTGTACAGGTAGACTCAGAAGTAATGCGAAACTCATTCTGTCTGTTACCTTGGAAAAATGTATCTAAACCTAAATCGTTATTTTTAATAATGTGCACAGAAAAGATGCCGGTTTTCCCGAACGTTTTTGACTCATTATCCTCCTAACTGGACCTAACGCGTGGATCATAAATACACGTAGAAAATATACCTATCGAAGAACTAAACAAGCAATAACATAAATGAAACATAAATTGCCAATGCTAAAATGTAATAACATAAAAATATAGTATTGGCTCAGTGCCAAAAAGCAAACATCGGCGAATATTTCAGCGCACAACTGCCAGTCCATACGTGACGTCGTTGACTGAACCAATTAAAATTCTATCTGGATTCATTATGACACTTTATTTTTAAGTGGTCATTAAGGATGCTAGACGATCCAAAATGTCTGAGGGATCTTTTAAATTAATGGTCAGTATCTTCAAAAATATATATTTTTCAGGTTTAGAAGATAATATACCGTGTGGAAAAAAATAATGGGCCCTGAAGGGAAAGTGCCTTAAAACCTTAAAACATTATTTTATATGTTTAAATAAACAATTGTATATGCAGATTCATTTATATGTATGTATTATAAGTACAATCAGCAGCAGAAGTCACTGCGTGGTCGAGATGTTCAAGATGATCTAGGTACTAATGAAGAAATGGTCATCGCGCACACTTTTTTTTCTCTCGGATCTTTACAATCCATAGATTTTGTTAGATTTATCTTAAGCTAAGTACAATAGCTAAACATAATAGTCTATTTTCTGTGTGAATTATTTCGTGGCATTTTTCCTTGATTGAAATGGGTATAAATTGAATATAAAAACTACAATTTTGTGTTAGCCCCCTCTTTTGGATAACCACTGTTATTGTATAAATTCAATTACTTATGACGAACGCGTTTAGTATTCCATATTAGATATCAATTTCAATTCGCAACAAGCAAATGTCCTTATTAACAGCAGTCAAAACATCCGGAACCCGCAGGAACTCATAAAGAACCCTCGCTTCGCTCCGAATGCTCGCAGGAGCGCACGGAATTTTAATCACCAATTTGTATTTAACAAATCTACCGCGAGGCGAGAATTAGGGTTCCGCTAATAATGTAATCTGTTAAAAAAGTGCTTTTTAACCAATAAAGTCAAACGCTATTACAAAATCATCATTCGCTTCCCCGTTTCCCATCAGTTGGGGTCGGATCTCGTCTCTTTGTCGTTTGTCATCTCGTCATTCACCTGCTTTTTAGGGTTCCGTACCCAATGGGTAAAAACGGGACCCTATTACTAAGACTCCGCTGTCCGTCCGTCCGTCCGTCCGTCCGTCCGTCTGTCACCAGGCTGTATCTCACGAACCGTGATAGCTAGACAGTTGAAATTTTCACAGATGATGTATTTCTGTTGCCGCTATAACAACAAATACTAAAAATAGAATAAAATAAAGATTTAAGTGGGGCTCCCATACAACAAACGTGATTTTTGACCGAAGTTAAGCAACGTCGGGCGGGGTCAGTACTTGGATGGGTGACCGTTTTTTTGCTTGTTTTGCTCTATTTTTTGTTGATGGTGCGGAACCCTCCGTGCGCGAGTCCGACTCGCACTTGGCCGGTTTTTTTTTCATGCCATCTCTCACGCAGTCCCATCCACCTTTTCCTTGGTTCCCTTACCTCCCTCCACATTCATTCCTTATACCTTTCGCGCCACATGATTTTCATCACTTACATTTCGTACTACCTACGTCAAACGCTACAAAGAGAAGCTAATTCTGCACAGACTTTGCAATGACTAATTGAGGCAGTGCCACTATATCCATAATATTTTCATGGGAAATTCACGTTCACGGTGCTCCTTGGTTTGATATGAATATGAATGAAACACAGAACCCAAATGTCATATAATGGATCGACAATAAAAAGAAAATAAACGTCTTTCGAGTTTCGAGTAAATTGAACGTAGGCTGATAAATAACAGCTATATGCGCGGGCGCTGCTCCGACTCAAAGGAATAATGTCATGAGCGAGTAACATGGATGTGAGAAAGGCCCGAGGTTCCGTAGGCGGTGGGGCTGTCTGAACCCGTACCATGAGTCACTGACAGTGTCAAAACTGAGATATACGCTATCGAGAACGTAATTTACTTTCTATACATCTCGTTCGCACTAATATGCGAGTACGAGCAAGATGTATAGAAAGTAAATTACGTTCTCGATAGCGTTTATGTCAGTGCCAAACTGATGGTAGCCGTACTGTATTGTTCTAAACTCTTAGGGTCAGTTGCACAAAACTGTTCGTATCGTTAAAGAGTTCGCTAAATTATGTATGGAAAGTTTCATAGTAAAGCGCCGGGGCGCGCCGGCTGACGTTGATCAGTCTGTCAAATGTGGTTGGTGCAACTGGCACTTAGAATAAATAAGTGTACGCTGTGTACGTTTGTTTCTTGAGAAATTACATTAGCCTTAGCCACATTTTGACCATCGATGGCATCGATTGGTACATAAGGCATTATGGAACCGATGGCTCGCGATCGTTATTGCCTGTTAGTGACTTTGAAGTGCTCCCGCGCACGATATCGCACTCCTAATTATGCCGTTTATACCTACATGATGCATTGACTTTTACTAATTGATCTCATTTGAAGTGGTTTCTCTTAAGTTTATTTGTATCTTTTATTTATTTTACACTATTAAAAATAATCATTTATTTACAAACAAGATATATACAGTTGTATTACTAAAATAAATTAAAAACTAGCTTAAATCTAAAATAGGCCCCTGACGCTTGTATCTTTTTAATTGAACATGCATACGATGTATGTTGGAGATATATATAGTCTGGTAAACGAATATTGTCAGTAAGTTTCCAATAGACAAACGATTTGTCTGACTCTTATATAATGTTTTGCGTCTTTCTCTGATGACACTATACTTAGGTTTGCTAACACTACACATGCTACCATATTTATCTAAGTAAAACTTAGGTTAATTTGTTACTTTAACAAATATATAGCCTGACCAGTAATATATGATAATTGTCAAGAGGGCGCTGTTATTCTCATGTATAGGGTGACAATTCAGTGTAGTATGAAAAAATTAGTTCCAGTGAAATTCCGCAACATGGCGCACCCTCAATAGATCCTGGTTCACCTATAATAATATTAATAGAAATTAGATTGTTGTTAATAGAAATTAGAAGCTGAATACAGGTAAATAGCGTCTGTACAGAAAGAGAAGAGTCGTGAAATGTTTGGGATCCATTACATTCTACGACTCTTCTCTTTCCGCACAGACTCTACATCTTTTAAACTTTATGAATTCCCCACGTTTAAACACTTCATGGAAGCCTCGCATTGATATCGTATTAAATCTATCTTAGTGTAGATTAACAAAGTGAAGTCTTATTATTTTTGACTAATTTCAGCAGTCAAAAACCAATAGAACAAGACATCAACTAAGCAATACAGAACACAGATGTAGATGTCGCCACTTAACAGATAGCTTTTTGACGTCCGGAAAACGAACCTGTCCTCGCGTCGACAGACAAATTTTTCAGCAGGAAAACACATCTCGATACCAGTTAAGAAATAAGTTAGGCGTGACATCTAATTTGTGTTCAATTTGAAATCTTAATAAGCCGTCAAAGCGTTCCAGAAATAACTAACTAACTAATTATGAACAGGGTGCCCGGCGACAATTGACAAATGTGTTTCGTACGGCGCGATACATACAATTAGTAGAGGAATGCGAACGCATCCTTAAGAAATGACAGGACAGCGCGGCAAAATGGCGGGAAATCATAGACAATTTTGGCGGGAACTTTATAAATAGATCAAACTAATTTCCACAGATAGTAATGTAATCATTGAAAATTGTTATTGAACCGTATTATAACGTCATTAGAACCGGTTTTACTTTACATGATATAGATGATATGCCCGTAATGACTCCCAAATTGGGTGTTTGGTTTACGAGGGGGCCTATTCAGAGTCTTTGTGGATGGTGATAAATCATTCTGTCGCGATGTGTGACAAATTGCCCTCTGGGATGTTGTTCTTATCGCCTTCGAAAACAGACGAGACGAACCAGTGCACTGCCGTTTCTGATGAGACATGATTGTTACCTACGGAAGTAATTCAGTGTTTCTCTGGTTCGCCTAAGGGTTGGACTCTCTGGGGTCATTGGAATAAAGGGCGGGGAGGTAACTATTTCGGTTCGGGCGTCGCCTATCTTGCGTAAACCCGTTATTGTTTTGCATAATCACCACGTGTACAATGAAAAAATAATAAAAGTACCTAGATATTGGAGGCATATTAAAGACACATTTCTCAGTTTGACATTATTATTACATCTATAAAAGTAGGTTAGTAAAAAAACAACATTATTTTATAAATAAGACTTTTTGGACTTAACATTCCCAGACTGACGCGTCTTAGGATTTAATTTCAAAAGACATTATTTACTACAACCGTATGAAGTACGTGTACAAACGACAGTTTTTTTTACAATAGGTTTTTTACAATAAAATAAAATATAAGGCACTGCGATGTTATATTGGTACCATACCAATGCTACAAAGCTATTACCTACATTACAAAAGTTGTTAAAATTTCAACGATGCACCATTCAAAGCGGGTAAGTAATAGAACGTATACAAACCTATAATATATTGCTCAGAATATATAAATTCAATTAGTATAATTTTGAATGGCATAACGTGCAATAAGTATAACGTGCGATACGTATAACAATGAATTCTATAATTTTATTATGTATAATGAACTTTACATATAATATCGTTTATGATAAGTATAAAAAGGTATAACGTTGAAATAATATACAAAACAAATTTCAGATTGAAGTTTCTTTTTCTTTGGGGGGGTTACAGTTCTAACCTAACCCACTTTTCTGGTAGCAGTTTCTTCTTATTTCTACCATGGGTCTCACCGCACTGTTTAAAAAAAAACATTTCCTTCACAACTAAACTAGACGGAGCCCCGCTTCGCGGGGCTCCTATTTCTGGGCTGTTTGCCCTTCGGGCATCTGAAGCTACCTAACGAACCTAACCTACCTATTGATTTAGTGTGACCTCCGTGAAAACCTCGGGGAAAAAGCGTAGGTAGGTACTTATATGAGATGTTATTTTATTTTAATTTTTATGCGTAATGAAAGTTACATTAAATGTTATTCGTTTATTTGTATGTTATACCAAACAGCGATATGTATATTGTATGTTATATTATTTTTATGTTATACTAATTGAAAATATAGATTTAGTGCATTATACATATGATTAGTATACGTTTTGAACGTTTGTAAACTGAAATTATACCAAAAGTGCGTATTCATTATGATACGCACCCATTCAAAGCAATGACAAATAATCTCAATTCCATCTGCCACTCGTATCCCTCAAGCAATTAATATTGTGTACAGTCATCGTCTTTCTTAACATTCCCTAATTAAAACACAATAATACTTCCAAATTGCCACATGTTTGTATCCAACTAATTTCAACGTCATTCGATTCCCACTGACATCTGTGGACATCCAAACAGATTTGGTGTCGACAGGCGTACCAACCGATTCGATACATCGACTTTTTTCAGCGACTTTTTATCGATTTTATCGATACCAACATTACACGAACGCAGCGCGTCGAATCCGCCCGAACCATCAATTAGTGGATGCTCTCACAGCGACGTTCCTTTTTCAAAAACATACGGCTTTGAAATCGATGAGCAAAAAGACGACAGAGGTGACGGGGAAAAAGGTCCGATTCGGTTTTGATAAGCGTTTGTAATTTGTTCCTTTTCATTTGACTGATAAATACATTTGGTGCAATGTGTTACTTTTTAAGTAGTGTTTACAATACCTTCCCATCTAGTTTACCAACCTATCTTTTGATCCTATTTTGATTTTTGTAAGCATTCGCTTAACTTGAAATCAATGTATATATTATACCTCCATTAATTCCTAAAATACATCATTTAAAAAGTATATGCAGTAACATACTTACCTGTAACGCCATCTGTGAATGTGAGCAGGTAATTTACACCAGTGCACATTTGAGAATACTCTACGGCTCAAGGCGAGCAAAGTTAGAATGGAAACTGCCTTTCTGTGCAACTGGTATTATTTAATAGCCAATAATAACAGATGACGCTAGTTGTACTGTATTAACATTTATAATACACTCTTATCTTTCCTCGTACCTACGAAAACTCCTCAATAACAAAATTTGCCCTTGTTGTCGTCGAACGTATTATACAAGACGAACGTATGTATCGTATAAACTTCGTTTAAAAAAAAAACAATCGCGACGAGGTTGGCTGAAAACAAAAACTGCTCGTTTAAAAAGAAAAATCAATATGGCGTCGGCGTCGCTGCGGAAAAGTGTCCCGCCACAATATTTTTAACGCGGCACTTGGGGTGCTGGCTAATTGGAATCTGGTTACAATAAACGCGTTCCAAAAAAAAGTAAAATCCTTTTGAGTCAAAAGGTTTGACTACCGTAATACTGGTGATAGGTATTAACAGGCAGAGTAATCTGGGTAATAGGTACCTACATAAAGTTTGATTGAGTTAAATCTATGAGGGATAAATATATTCGTACTTACTACAAGTTGTGTGTATTTTATGCCTGTGTTTGTTTATAACTTTATGTTAAAAGTATTTTGTATCAGCACTTATGTTATGTTGAACTAAAAATAACCTCCTCCGGCAGAGTCCATATGTACCTAGATAATTTTGAAAAGCAGTTCAATTAAACACTACCGTACTGTATTAATTAGTAAATTACTGTTAGGAATGTAACGTCAAAGAGATAATACGAGTAAATAAATATAGTTAACGTATGTATATGCATGTAGTTAACAAAATATGTATTTGACCTTTGATTACAAATAGCTGATGTAAGAATAAGAATAAATTTTATTATCAATAAAACACATAGCAGAATATGTCAGGGGTCTCCGCACGCATGATGGGTCAAAATAAGACAGACATTGTATGTAAGTGTTGTTTCGAGTTTGGGTATATATATAGGAAGGTAAGGATGATTTCACGGTTTTGTATCCTAAGGGCCATCCCACTGCACACTAGCGTTTTTTGAGCGTCGGCGTCTAGACAAACAACTCTATGGCTGCTGCTCGACGCATCGTTGACGCAACTGCGCAGCGATGCTATCTTCCATAGCGCCGATTAGACGCCGACGCTCAAAAGGCGCTAGTGTCGGGTGGCTTTAAAGGTGTCATCGTAACATAAGTTACCCATCGTGATACCTATAAAGGTATGGCATGATAAAAATCGTCCAAGCGTTAAGTGGTTTAGCTACTCTAGCTAGAGACAAAAAACGTAAAAAAATCTGCGGTGGTACGGAACATTAGTAGCGCGAGTCCGAATCGCAAAAGTTGGCCATTTTTATGTTTCCAAAGAATTAAGATTAAAATAATTAAATATATATACTCTGGCACATTCACTGTGTCAGTAGAAAAAGGTAGGCGTGTAGAGTTGACTTCCCATAGAAAATTTGGAATGGGGTGGGCCGGTCGAAGTATTTAACAGATGGCGCCAGCTTAGCTTGCCCTGTCATTCCCTATAATTGTGTCAAAATTTATGCCCTAGATGCCAGCCCTTAAAGCCAAATCTCAAATAAGTGTACCGCGAACAAAGTTTGTGCGGTACACTAAAAAGGGGCAAGCTATGATGGCGCCATCTATGCAAACCTCTGACAGTTGCCAATCCCATTTCGCGCGTTTTTATAGTGACACAGATGATTTGCCAGAGCGTGTATGTCGGCGGGCGGTCGTAAAATCAATCATTAATTTGACCTTTAGCCTTCAATTCTTTAAACAATTAAGTCTAAAATAACACCAAGCACAAAAAGTTCATCAAACACTTTCGTTTCGCAATTATCCTACTTGTAAAAACTACAAATTACGATCAACCAAGCCTATCCACTGAAACGAAGACGCAGTAAAAACAACTCTAAGCAAAAAATGGGAAGGTTCAAAGTTGAGTGGCGACAAGAGTACATTCTAACTGCATTCAATATCAAGGACAATCCTAATTATTCTGATATTTATCGTAATCGTTCGACACGTTTAGAGGAAGATAAGTGATTTGATATTTAGATACCTAAATGATTCGTTTTGGTATGGTAGGTACTTTTAATATACGAGTTCGCTCCGTAAGTGCGTATCTAGGCCGAATTTATTTTGACCCTTGCTACTCTCGACCCCCGCTCCGAGTCGTTCCTGGCGCAAAAGTTGTCCATCGCGGTTCAACAGGGAAAAGCCGCAAGCGTGATGGGCACTTTATTGCGTCGGGAGCGATGCGGTGGTGGTTTTCAGGGTTTTCCGAATAGCTTTAGTAAGAATAGTAGGTTTTTATAGGTTAGTTTAGGTTTAGTTTTTTTTGCTACCTACCTCAATCATTTCTCAGTTATATTATATTAATTACTGTATTTTTTTGACATTAATATTTCTGTATTTTTTATATTTTTAGGCAATTGGTAAAATGTTTACCTAATTTTATGAAAATAACCTGAATCTGGAAATTTCACATTGGTTCATAAAACCTACTGAAATAGGATAGAAATAAGTAAATTACACAAATTACTTTAATTAGTTTAATACTACATACTGTCTGTATTAATTTACTTTTCTGTACACAGTGTTCGTTTGTCAGTCATTTTTATTTGTCTACTCTCAATTGCTCAAAGGTTGACTGGAAGAGATCCCTTATAGGGATAAGTTCGCCTTTGTACATTGTATCTTAACCTGTCTTATGTAAATACAATAAAGTTACATACATACATATACATACATACAGTCACATGAAAACACTTCCTTGGTCGTCTCCACGACCTTCAAATGTTTTATAAGCAATACAGGCTTAACAGCAATTAAGTTTTTATAACAAACAAATCAAAACAAAAAATGTGAAGGGAACGGGCCTACAGACAAGAGACAAAGCAATTATGCTACCACAAATTAACAGCTATGGCAGAGAGTGCACGCGTCTAAGTACATTAACAATTTAAAAAAAAGTCCGTTCGAAAACGAATAAATATTGTGATTTAAATAGATAAGTGATTATTATAATTGTGTATTTTATGAATACAAGTGATGTTTGATACGTTCAAAGCGCAATTTAGATTAAAATGGCGTCAATATTTAGCAGCATCGTTAGGTAAGTAATTTAAGATTACTAAAAATTAGGTAAATAATTGTACAAGTAAGTAGGTCAAAAACCTTCTGGTATCAAGACAACCTCTGGGATGCTCCGTAGTCCGTACTTACAGCTTAAAGGGTATGAGTGCCCGATTGCTTAAATAACAACATTCTAAACTGCGGTGTTGCGGGTGTCCATGGGCGGCGGTAATCGCTTACCATCAGGTGATCCGTCTGCTCGTTTGCCTCCTATACCTATCATAAAAAAAAACTAAAAAAAACTACGAGTAAGCATGTCTAATTGGGTCAAAATTAATTTTTTTCCGCCAAAAAATGTGACGCAGTGGAGCTTTTTGTACGAGGTGAAATTTAATTTTAAATTTTATTCAAGAGAATTATAATCTAAATGTAGATTATTATAATTAAAATATTAATTTAAATATTAATTTCTAGCTGTAGCTATAGATGGTCAACCAAATCTTGTCAGTAGAAAAAGGCGCGAGATTCAAATTTTCTATGGGACGATATCCCTTCGCACCTACATTTTTCAAATTTGCCGCCTTTTTCTACTGACAAGATCTGCTTGACCAACTTTACGTCTAGAAAGACATGCAATAGCACTCAACTTTTTAAATTTATTTCATAAATAAACACAAATAGAAGCGTGACAGAGTGGTCAGAAACAAGACAACGAAAATAATTTTGACCCAATTGTCTATATTGAGGCTAGATACTATAGTTTGTCAAAGGACTGTCTCATTTTAAACATAGACAAAGAGAATCAATACCTATACTATCTGCCTTACACTAATTAAAATCTCCGCTGTCTGTCCCTGTATCTCAAGATCTGTATAGGCCTAATAGGTAAGTAGGTCGACAGTTGAAATTTTCACATAATTGACCGAGCGAAAACGAAGGTCTCCATTTCAGCACGGGCAAAAATTCTTCGTGCCTATGTTTGGAAGTTCTCGTCTGCGGTCGCATTTTTAAACCGATTCTCGTGAAAGGTAGCAGGTTCAGTAATTATATGCCTAAAGATATATTTTTATAGCTTTAGTGTTCAAGCCATGCTGGGGGTTTGCGAGGTATATAGTTCACAGAGCCACAGTAGTGTATCTATTTTTTTCTCAATTGCCGCTATAACACTAATAGGTACCTAGGTACAAATAAATTTTTACTATACTTTACTTTACCTAATTAAAAAAAAAACTTCAAAATTGAAGAATGCTTGTGCCTATACGCAGTTATCTCGTTAAATCTGGCACAGCCAAAGTTATTTTATACATATGTGCTCTATATCTAGGTACTTATTTGTGGATACTACCTAGATACATATAGATGAAGGTCCAAAAAAGTGTAATAAATAAAAAGTTTGCTTCGAATTAATATTACTTGCATAAGTAAGTAGGTACCTATAGATATTTTTTACCGAGTTTTTATTCAATGTTGTCCACGCAGAGATCAATACCGGTCGGCTTAATAAACTTATTCTTATTAAATAGTTAAGATTTTAAAGCAATATGTTAACCAATTTTACAGATGTAGAGCAAGAAAAGGATTATCTTTATAATAATACTGTACAAAAAGTACCGAGGTTGTCTGAAAGAGAATGACAAATATAGGTGCACCAGGATCTATTGAGGGTGCGCCATGTTGCGGAATTTCACTGGAACTAATTTTTTCATACTACACTGATTTGTCATCCTATACATGAGAATAACAGCGCCCTCTTGACAATTATCATATATTACTGGTCAGGCTATACGAACATTTTCGAGAAGATACGATGGTAAAGGATTTTACGCTACATTTAGGTAATCTATTTCCTAAAGATGCATTATTTGTTAAATTGACCCTTTATCATGGAGTTTCCCAAAATTAATAGGTATCATTATAATATTTTAGGTATGGGAAAGCCCGGTTCTTAATTATAACAAAGACATTTGTGGCGTTCTCAATCAAAAGATACTACATTGTCGCATGCCATAAGGACGCTCTTGACAGGTTATTCGTCTAAAAACACAAGCAAATTTCGTCTTTATGTTAAGCGACAAAGTGGTACCTACCTTTGGATTGAGAACGTCACATTTGTCATCTATCCGGAAACATGCCCTTAATTCTTAATTGGAAATAAATTGAATATATACTCCTAATGTTTAAGTCCAATAGTACGGTGCATAAATAGTATAGCGGATAGAATAACGCATAAATTTATCTATCTGCCATCCTCATAGTTTAACATAATTGGAGTTTAAATACACTTGGAACTTAAATACATTAAAACGCAACGTACTTATCAATGCAATGCTGCCACCCTGATAAACTGCCTAAGAAATAAAAATATACCCATTCTACTTCAAACTGTTTGATCTGCTATACCAACTTTACATTCTACATTCGATTTAAAGTTATTTTCATTATTACACTACCACTTTACTGCAAATCAATTACTTCCGTGTGAACATAGCTTATGTTAATTTAAATAAACCCACAAGTTGTAAGCGAATCAATACAATCATTCGAGCCACGCCACCACCGATCGAGCCACGATCTTATAAATTAGTTCTACATTTCCGACTTTGTTGTGATTGCAGTGATATTGTAATTGCTAACTAATCGTAACCAGTGATGAGTGATCTCCAATAGGGTATTTGACTGTATTTATAATAAATTGTTTTACACTATACATGAAAAAAACCCAGATGATTAATAGAGAAAAGTAGACAGCAGTTATTTTTAGACACAATTTCTATTTTAAACCCCGTATAAAACTATAAAGAGTAGGTGATTTCATTTGACTTTGAGAGAAGAATTGTTTTTTTTTTGTTTATTGAGAATTAGGTATCTATATTTATGATATGAGATCTGTTATGGAACCACAGTTACTTGCGTCAATGTTTCATTTAATAGGTACGTATTAAGTGTGTTCGTCGTTCGTCCTTGTTTCGATTGTATTCGGTAAGTCGTGAGAATAACAGCCCGGCTGCAACTGGTTTGTTTATAAATATTTACAACTATAAAGCCGAGATACAAAAGTAGATTAAACTGAATGTACAGTCAGCATCAATAGAAGGTAACGTATGAAACAATGTGCCAAAAATATCTGCTAGACTGTCACCCCTTGATTACTTTTGATTTTATTTAAATAACAATATGTATTTTTTACCCAACTTCGGAGGAACCAAAAGGTGGGTTGATATTACCTACTTAATATCAGCCTCCATTCGTTTATCTGTTCGTCGGTTTGTAATCGAAACACAAAATTAGGCAAGTGAAATCTGACTTTCCGAGATTGTACCTATTTGAACATATGCAATCGAAGCATAGGTATATATCGCAATAGTGCATATTAGGAACATGTTGCATTAATCTCGTGACTATACAGCTGATAGAAATCTAGTACAACAATTAACATATCTCAATTAAGTCTTGCTTGAATAATTTATTTGCACTTTATAGCAACATTTATGTTTATAATACAATAGCTTGTTAGTACTCAGATGGTAAGTAATTGCTGTAACATTGATTACAAGATTTACCAGCGTGAAATCGTAATACTTTTCCGTTGTACGAGTACATGTGTATAAATGAGGTTATTAAACACATAGATTATAAATGGTTCCAACTGTAGGAAACCCGGAAATTGGTCTGTAGTCTGTGAGTTTTATTTGTATATAAAATAAGGTCCATATCAATGCGTTAAATCTCAAAAAATGGACTAAATAGACAAGCAACTTAAGACTATCTAAATAAATATACTGGGTCAAACAAATCTTGAAAGTAAATAGGAACAAAAAAAAACTATACTCATCCTTTTCTTTTTGGGTGCTAGTACTAGTGTAAAACAAAGATAGTATGATTCTCTCTGTCTATGTTTGAAATCAAACAGACCTTTGACACACTATAGTCTATCTATTATCACGGAGTATTGTAATGGCACCTGGCTTTTTGTGTACATAGACTACCTATTCCGTGACCATAGACATTCCGTCACTTTTTAAAATTTAAATGTATTTCCCAATAGCAAGCTACGGCAGCCTGTGCACGGGGATGTCCATGGGCTGGACGTCCCCCGTGATGCCTCTCCTGAGCGGTCCCAACAGTCCCCTGCAAGAAGCGCCTTCTCACCAGGAAGAGTCCTGGATCGGATCGCTCCTGGTGCTGGGCGGTCTCTTCGGTGAGTCTTAAACTAAGGCCAACTGAGGAATCGCTGAAATATCGAAACGAACCCCTGGTTCCTAGCAGGGATGTTGCGAATATCCGCATCCGCATCCGCAACCGCGGAACTTCCGCATTATTTTCAACATCCGCATCTGCATCCGCATCCGTATAAAATCGATGCGGATTTAATGCGGATGCGGATGTGGAACAGGTCGGTACAGAAACGTTAAGACATCGGCGTAAGTGCTAGACTGCTAGGTAATTTAGTCACTAGCCAAAAAAACCTATTAGAAATTAGCAGTCAAGCGTGAGTGGGACTTAATGTAGGGAACCCTTGGAACGCGAGTCCGACTCGCACTTGGCCGGTTTTTGAAATAAAATTACTAAAATGTAATATTTGACGTTTTTTATGTACCTATCTTGACATCTGCATCCGCATCCGCATCCGCATCCGCGGATGTCAAAAAATCGGCATCCGCAACATCCCTGGTTCCTAGCCATCCATCGCTTGCGCTTTGCCATCGAATCGCTTTGTGTCTCTCTATCACTCTTCCATATTAGTGCGACAGTGACAGTTGCGTTTCGATCGCTACGGAGCGTAAGCGATTGGCACGTTGGCTACGCGGCCTGTACAGTAAACAGTATTTACCTTCGATACCCTCACGTCATATATCCGCTTCCTCACAACCCAAAGATTAGCGTCTGACATTTCTTACAGCTTTTCCAGATGGGCTTTAAAAGAGCCAAACCTTTAAATACCAAGAATTGGCCCAGCAGTTAGCTACGAAAGCAACCGCTATCTGCCTCTACCTTCCACCCAAAGAAGAACGAAAGACGACCTTCCACTTCCAACTCTAGTTCTTACTCCGGTGTCCTCGCAATATTTTCCTTCACCGAAGAGTTTCAGAGAATTCGTACAAACCAGCGTTCGAAACTACGACGTCCAGTTTAAAAGTGCGGATTGACGCACGAATTCAACTTTATTTCTGGATATAAGTATAACTTCCTTTACGCTTCCCCAGGTCCCCTCATCACGGTCCCCCTGTCCAAGCACGTCGGTCGCCGGTGGATCATCATCGCCACTAATCTACCACTCCTCCTCGGTTGGCTGTTAGCTGGTGTGGCCACCACGTTACCAACGTTGTACGTCGCGCGGCTGATGTGGGGATGCGCTACAGGGATGATGTTCGCCACTATACCGCTCTATATTGGCGAGATTGCTGAGGTACGCTATCAATTCTGTTTAATATGGCCTCCAAAGTCAATCCCGCACATTTAAGATCAGCTGCAAATCAATTAAAACCCTTCGTTTTAACTGCAACTGCCTATATGACCTCCAAAACCACGCCTCCACACTTAAAAGACCAACTGCAATAAGAAGAAAAGGTCCCATCATGATGAGATAAAATTTCTAAAAAGTCCTACACCTATAGTTGTTGTAGAATATGTACATACCTTGTATGAATCTTATATTTGTTTCCAGGACGCAAACCGTGGCGCACTCAGCGCGCTATTCCTCCTCTTCATCAACGTTGGCTTCCTGTTAGCGTACGCCATTGGTCCGTTCGCATCCTACTGGGGCCTCACCGCTGCTGGCGGGATCTTGTCTCTATTCTATGTGCCCTTTACCTGGTTCATACCCGAGACGCCGTTCTATCTGGTCTGGAAAGGTAAGATTCTATTACTACGCTTTTTCCACTCTCTGACTCGGTCTTTCTCTGTATCAAATTCTTCTTCTCTGAGCGTACGCCATTGGTCCGTTCACATCTTATTGAGGATTCACCGCTGCTGGTGGAATCTGGTCTTTATTCTATGTGCCCTTTACCTGGTTCATACCCGAGACGCCGTTCTATCTGGTCTGGAAAGGTAAGATTCTATTACTACGCTTTTTCCACTCTCTGACTCGGTCTTTCTCTGTATCAAATTCTTCTTCTCTGAGCGTACGCCATTGGTCCGTTCACATCTTATTGAGGATTCACCGCTGCTGGTGGAATCTGGTCTTTATTCTATGTGCCCTTTACCTGGTTCATACCCGAGACGCCGTTCTATCTGGTCTGGAAAGGTATGATTCTATTACTAGCTTTTCCCACTCTCTGACTCGGTCTTTCTCTGTATCAAATTCTTCTTCTCTGAGCGTACGCCATTGGTCCGTTCACATCTTATTGAGGATTCACTGCTGCTGGTGGAATCTGGTCTTTATTCTATGTGCCCTTTACCTGGTTCATACCTGAGACGCCGTTCTATCTGGTCTGGAAAGGTATGATTCTATTACTAGCTTTTCCCACTCTCTGACTCGGTCTTTCTCTGTATCAAATTCTTCTTCTCTGAGCGTACGCCATTGGTCCGTTCACATCTTATTGAGGATTCACTGCTGCTGGTGGAATCTGGTCTTTATTCTATGTGCCCTTTACCTGGTTCATACCTGAGACGCCGTTTTATCTGATCTGGAAAGGTGAGATTCACTTGCTTAATGCTTACGGTAGGTACTTAAGGTTAATGTGAGGAAGATCGACTATTAGGAAAGACCGACTACAAGCTTTTTCGTCGCTTTTAACTCTCGGGTTTGTAGGTACACATACTCCACTTACAGAAGGTCGGCAGAGCAGCAGCACAGCTCTTTCTTTCTGAGTGTGCCTGAGCGACATACGTATATATATATATATATATATATATATATATATATATATATATATATATAGAATATATTCCCTATCTTCTTCCCTGCAATAAATTTTATATGCGCTCTTCTTCTCCACGTTGATTTTACAAAAAAAAAGCAGTTCTTGTTTTTATTACTATAGGTACCCGTTTAGAGAACTCGCGGCGTATTTCTTTCCTTTATTACAACGAAGTGCAATGCAAGTCACAAGTCACAATAATCAGAATCATTATTTATGCAAAATGTCTCAGCATTTGACTAAGATAAGCAATATATTTAAACAAATTCTAATATACTGTAACCAATCTGCCATGAGCCAATTCACTCTTAATTTACAAGTCATTCATCAAATCATGTAAACATTAATCACAACACTTAAACTCTTATCCCACCTCCATAAGAGCTATTTTAATCTGTCAACTATTTCGTTAATCGTGCCTTAAGGTAAACTGGTGGAGCGTGACGATGAATTGATTTGTGAATGACTGACGATTTCTGCGCATGCCGATGCATAGGCTATTTGACCTTGGAGAATACCGAGGTCATGTAGTTTTGCGTTCTCATGCATCTAACCTCCTGATGACCGAGGTTATATACTCGTAGTAGATAAGCCCCCATTTCAATTTTGACTCTTTGTCTGACAGAGTTAATTTTATACTGTAAAATTTTGACACCAAATCGTCACAAGACTAAACACGGTTTTTATACTATGATTTTTATTCTTATTTAATGGTGCTGCTACCCACTGCTGAGCAAAGGCCTCCTCTTGTTTCCTCCACTCGACTCTGTTGTTTGTACTCTTTCATCAATCCGGAATCCGGTTAGAATGCGTCCAAGTCGTCCCGCCATCACAGAATAAGTAATAGTATTCCGCCATCTCCTTTTCGGTTGGCCTAATACACCATCGTTCGTGGGTCCCACTGGGTAACCATTTTGGCCCACCTTTCCTGCATGCGGCATGCGGCAGACATTGTCCATGACATGTTCTTATAATCCCAATGTATAATCGAGATACTAAAATGGCAGTTCTTTCAGTCAGACAATTTTTATGAATAGATGACGCTATACTCGAATTTCTAATAACCTCTCTGATGGCTTATACGTAGCGCAGACTTTTTATTTTACTACCTAAAGTACGCCCTTTCTTTCTTTTATCTTTCTGTTGTCGTCTAAATAATCCTTGTTTCAGGCCACATAGAAGAAGCCTCAAAGGTGCTCCAAAGCTTACGAGGAACATCAAAAGATGCAGTACAAGCAGAGTTGGACGGACTGCAGGCCTTGGTGGCGCGGGAGTTCAAGGATGAACCCAGGATTAAGGACTTATGGGCTACCAGAGGCAACGTCAAGGCATTAGGTTAGTATTGCTACTAAGTGTAGCAAGTAAGAGAGAATAAAAAATAATAATAATAATAGGGGACATCTTACACATATCAACCTAGCCCCAAACTAAGCAAAGCTTGCACAATGGGTGCTAGGCGACGATATACATACTTATATAGATAAATATTGGTAGGTTGTTTTGAAGATGTTTTAGATGCATTTTTGCTAGAATTTTCTAGCTGTAAAGTAGTAATAGTAAGATATAAAACCCACCATTTATTTTATTTTACCTGACACTGCTATCAAAATCGTTGCAGTGTTGTCATGGTCTAACTCTATGGGCACCTACTCTTGTAATTAATTAATTTTATTTGTGCCTACACCGTTTTGTATATATTTTGTGATGTCCAGGTATCTGCGTGTTCCTAGCCATGTTGCTGCAACTGTCCGGGATCGACGTGTTGCTGTTCTACATGGAGGAGCTGCTGAAGAAAGTCGGGACCAAGATGTCTGCTGCCAACGGGACCATTCTCATGGGCTGTGTCCAGGTTTGTGGGACTATACGGTGAATTTTCTGTCCAATCTAGAGAAATCGTATTAAAGATATACCCAGATAAGAGTTGGTAAGTTAATCTAGCTGCTGAAGAAAGTTGGGACCAAGATGTCGGCCGCCAACGGGACCATTCTCATGGGCTGTGTCCAGGTTTGTGGGACTATACGGTGAATTTTCTGTCCAATCTAGAGAAATCGTATTAAAGATATACCCAGATAAGAGTTGGTAAGTTAATCTAGCTGCTGAAGAAAGTTGGGACCAAGATGTCGGCCGCCAACGGGACCATTCTCATGGGCTGTGTCCAGGTTTGTGGGACTATACGGTGAATTTTCTGTCCAATCTAGAGAAATCGTATTAAAGATATACCCAGATAAGAGTTGGTAAGTTAATCTAGCTGCTGAAGAAAGTTGGGACCAAGATGTCGGCCGCCAACGGGACCATTCTCATGGGCTGTGTCCAGGTTTGTGGGACTATACGGTGAATTTTCTGTCTAAAAGAGAAATCGTACTAAAGATATACCCAGATAAGAGTTGGTAAGTTAATCTAGCTGCTGAAGAAAGTCGGTACCAAGATGTCGGCCGCCAACGGGACCATTCTCATGGGCTGTGTCCAGGTTTGTGGGACTATACAGTGAATTTTCTGTCCAATCCAGAGAAATCGTACTAAAGATATACCCAGATAAGAGTTGGTAAGTTAATCTAGCTGCTGAAGAAAGTTGGGACCAAGATGTACCGTCGGCCGCCAACGGGACCATTCTCATGGACTGTGTCCAGGTTTGTCGGACCATTGACGGAATAACTTTACATCCTTGTTACCTAAGCAACTTGTACTAAAAATATACCTACCTAGATACAAAATACCTAATCGATCAAGGTTCTGAAAAACCGGGATCATACACATGAGTGTTGCTCAGGTTTGTGAGCACTGACGGTTAAAAGATGGGGTATCGTCTAGACAAGTTGTGTTAAATACCTATATAGGTACTGGATATAGATAGGGACCAAGATGATCGGCCGCAAACAGGACTATAGGTACTCAATACTTCTCTGTTTTTACTAGATTTTACTTAATAAATACCTTAGGTACCTACCTATCATCATTACCTACAAGTGACAGAGTCCTCCCATATCGAATTAATTATTTTCTCAGGTCATAACAAGCTGCATCACTCCACTGGTGGTGGACAGGCTCGGAAGGAAGTTCCTGATGTGGACCACTTCGCTCGGACTTACCATTTTCTTAGTAAGTTATTCCTACTACTAAGCACAGGCCTGGGCGGCCCGGAGGGTCTACCGCGAAAATCGAAAATCATAATTTCGTTATCTGCCTTATCGATCGAATATGCAAGAGTGGTATTAAAGAGGCAGATAACGGAATATTTATTTTCAATTTTCGCAGTAGACCCTTTTAATCTAAAATCCAGCGGTACTAAGATGTTCGCGGTTTTATCATTTTGCAACGTGGTTGTCACTTTCTAACCAAAATATAACATTGTAAAACCAAATCTTAATCACGTAATACCGTAGCGCCATCTATGAAAAAAGTAAGGAACGAATTCTGCGGGAACGCAATATAATATCGATCACGCTAGATGGCACGGAACTCATTCTCCAAAAATTTATAAGGTTTAGGAACTAGGTCAAAAACCAAAACGCAGTCATAAGATATTAGCCCATTTATTAAATAACGTTATCATATAGTTCACTATAAAATTCATTAAAGTTCGGTTGCCTTTTACAAATAAATTCGTCCGTGACACAAACAGGGCGTCGCCCATCATATTTATCACTATTGTAGGATATTCCGTACTTCTTAACTTCTACCAAAATATCGTTGAGACACGCACATTGCCACGGGTTGTTGTGAAAGAATAAATGCGATAAATTAACTCCAGAGTTTCTCAATTCTAGGTTAAAATTGTCTTGTAAATAGGTGAAGCGATTATTAGATAGGTTCAGTCTTTTTAACTTTGTACCGCGGAATGCGTTAACTGGAATGTATTCTATAAGATTATTTGATAAATCAATGTTGTTCAAATGACGCATATTTTGGAACAGGGTCTCTGGAATGTTTTTCATTTTGTTGTGGCTTAAAAATATCAGTTGTACTCTCTTCAATGGTTTGAAAACGTCTTGGTGCACTTCCGTTATATAATTTGCAACTAGATTTAATTTCTCCAAGTTCTCTAAATACGTGAAGATTCTAGGCTCATCAAGTATAGTAATCTCGTTCGTTGATAGTATGAGATGTGTCATCGTTCGTAAATTTGATTTGGTAGCGAAATTAGGGACCTCCGATAAAGAGCACCGATCTAAATTGAGAAAATCGATAGCTTCAAAAGCCGCCAGCATATTCCCTGGAGTACCACTCATATCATTCCTTGAAAAATCCATGAATTTGATCTGCGGAGATTGGTCGAAAATATATGGATTTAAGCTCCTTCCTTTAATTTTGTTGCTTGATAAATCTACATGTCTCAGCTTGTGTAAAGGATCAAAAATGCCAAGCTCAAGGTTTTCCAATCTATTCCCTTTCAAATCAAGCACTTCCAAATTAGGTTTTTCATCGAACAATCCCAAAGGGAACTCTGTCAATCTGTTATGCGAGAGATTTAAGAAAACTGTTTTCTTGAATCCATCTAGAACGCCAAGTTCCAATCGGGATATCTTGTTCACGCTGAGGTCGAGATACTCCAAAGCGGGTAGTTGGTGGAAGGACCCCAGTTCGACGCCAGTGATCCTGCAGTTACGAAGGGTGATGCCAGTAGTTTTGCTGTTTTCTGAGACCAGGCCCCGTTTGAGGACATAGTCCGAGTTGTCAGTGGAGCAGACCACGTCGGTGCCTCGGTGGGTGCACGTGAGGTCAGCTTTGACCGCCATTGTTGCTAGTAGGATGATCCACGCTTTGGAAGCCATTTCTGCAATGTTAACGAATGTTATAAATATAGGGGATCATAAGTTTTTACTTGAGCATAGACTGCATAGACCTGATACAGCCAGCTTAATGTGCGGGTAGTTCTAGCTGAGAAAATACATCCGTCTCTCTTTTTCTTCCTTTTAGCACAGATTTGCGCGACATTTTCGAAAATTGTGTAGGTATAATAATGTGAATGTTGTGTGTAAAATAAATATCGACATTATATTTTATGATAGGTAGATAATTAGGTATATATAAGTACCTGCGTAGTTCTATCACCATTATTCACCGTAATGTCAATATTTATAAAATAAATATCCACATTATATTTTATGATAGGTAGATATACATATTATGTAGTATTATGTAGACCAGGTAGTTCTACCACATAATGTCGATATTTATAGTAGGCCATAAATAAATAGATCATAAGGCAAGGTACACCAAAATTATCTCATTTATCTCACATAGGTACTTTATAAGTATGTCATTGTAACACTCTATTCGTACATGTAACGACTACAACGTATGTACGTTTTTAGTTTTTACCGCACCTCCACTCAAAACAAAGCTTTATATAAAACTGTCTAGATAATGAATAAAATTACTCCCTTCCTAGAATATTATTATTGTTAAAAGGAATAATTGTAAATATCACTTACCCAACATCGAATTAACACGCATTATTAAGCACTAATTCGTAAACAAATTGCTCACAAGGCTAAATAACTTATCAAATGAGGAAAACCGGCCATTGGTCCAATCTCCTTCCAACGTTTATTAATAATATAGACGACCGATGGAGCCGGTTTCTAGAGAAGTAATAGGTCGTACAACCATGTTATACTCGTACGATGGCCTTTCTAGCTACATTTTATATTAATTCCTGCTAAAAGAGAGATACCATGAACTAAAAGTAAATTGCTATTCGTGATAGTCCAGGCGCATAGTAGGTAGCTATTAGAATCAGGGATGTTGCGAATATCCGCATCTGCAACCGCATTATTTTCAACATCCGCATTTGCATCCGCATCCGCATAAAATCGATGCAGAGTTTAATGCGGATGCGGATGTGGAACAGGTCGGTACAGGAACGTCTTAGCAATCTAAGCATCGGCGTGCTAGACTGCTAGGTAATCTAGTCATTAGCCAAAAAAATCTATTAGAAATGAGTAATCAAGCGTGAGTGGGACTTAATGTACGGAACCCTTGGAACGCGAGTCCGACTCGCACTTGGCCGGTTTTTTGAAATAAAAATTACTAAAATATAATATTTGACGTTTCTTATGTAGAGTCAGACCAAGAAAAGTCTGCAGCGGATTTGATAGCCCACGTAGTGCAAGTGTTATTTAAAACGTCAAACTTCTATGAAATTATGACGTATAAATAACACTTGCACTGCGTGGGCTATCAAATCCGCTGCAGACTTTTATTGGTCCGACTCTACCTATCTTGACATCCGCATCCGCATCCGCAACCGCGGATGTGAGCCTTTAAACATCCGCATCCGCAGCCGCGTCCGCGGATGTCAAAAAAATCGGCATCCGCAACATCCCTGATTAGAATCACAAGCTCTTTAAACAAATTACTCAATAATTTTATTCATTTGCAATTATTCATCTGGCCGTAGCATCTTCCTTGCGTTATCCCGGCTTTTTGCCACGGCTCATGGGAGCCTGGGGTCCGCTTGGCAACTAATCCCAAGAATTGGCGTAGGCACTAGTTTTACGAAAGCGACTGCAATCTGACCTTTCAACCCAGAAGGTAAACTAGGCCTTATTAGGATTAGTCCGGTTTCGTCACGATGTTTTCCTTCACCGAAAAGCGACTGGCAAATATCAAATGATATTTCGCACATGAGTTCCGGAAAGCTCATTTGGTACGAGCCGGGGTTTGAACCCGTGACCTCCGGATTGAAAGTCGCACGCTCTTACCCACTGTCAGGCGTGTCTCACTCCGCGATTTCGTCGCATTGCTACAGGTAGCTAAAAGTACATCCGTTCGGCCCCAATTTTGGGGAAAGCCATAAGCCGCGCGTGGCGCTGTCACCACCAAGCGGCCATATCTGTGCTGATTGTAACAGACGCGTTTTGTTAGAAAGTGAGTCTTCTGTACTTAGTACTATTATTTATTCTGTGCCACTGTTCCGTGCTCTTAGGCCAAGCGCGCACCACGATTTTAAATCGTGCGACGCGATTTTAAAATCGCGCTGTAATACCTACATATTTTCTTGTCGCATGTGCGCGCACTGGCATATAAACACATACGTTGCATTTCTGCGACAAAATAATCGCGCGACAAAAAATCGTGGTGCGTTCTTGGCCTTACTGCTAGGCCACGAGCGCTTCATTCATCTGGCCGTAGCATTATTTCTTATGTCAATATTTTTTTCACCAGTGCCTGATCGGAGTGTACGCCGTGCTGGACTTGCACTTCAAGGTGGACGTCACCTCGTTCGCCGCGGTACCACTCGTCTGCCTCGTCTTCTACATGATTCTATTCACACTGGGTACATTGTCATTGACTTTATAGAAATAGAAGTCGTTTATTCGTGGCAAAAAACAGATAAAAAGAGGAACAAGAAACAAACTTACACATAAATTAGCCACGAAATGGTCCCGACTCAGCATGGTGTTAGCCTGGATGAGCCAACGCTGGTCTTCCGTCGAGACCATAAATCAGTAACTTATCCATTGCATCGACCGAAGTCTGAAATCAATTAATTTTATTTATTGTTTATGATCTTCATGCGCCAGCCATTCGTGTTCGTGGCCAAAATGTAGGTATATTGTACCCCTAGTGTACATTTCATACGATAGCGTGACGTGACGTATGCGTTAAGTAACCATTTTTGAGTAACCAAAACGTCCCGCTTGGCGCGCTGATCAAAATCCCATACAAAAATAGACATAACGCAAACGGTCGTCACGCTATCGAATGAAATTTACACTAGAGGTTCTGTTTCTATTTGGAAGCCGTACTACCTATGTACATACATACATACATATAATCACGCCTATTTCCCGGGGGGGTAGGCAGAGACCACGGATTTCCCTTGTTACGATCCTGACTATTCCTGACATACCTCTTTCGCTTCCGTTACTTTCATAACATTCCTCATACACGCTCGCAGGTTTAGGCCTGCTCTTGAACTGGCCTTTCTTCAGGAATTCCCTGATCTGATCGGAGAAAGTCCGCCGAGGTCTGCCCCTTCCAACTCCCTCTTCTACTACCTACCTAGGTGATTTTAAAAACCGGCCAAGTGCGAGTCGGACTCGCGCACGGAGGGTTCCGCACCATCAACAAAAAATAGAGCAAAACAAGCAAAAAAACGGTCACCCATCCAAGTACTGACCCCGCCCGACGTTGCTTAACTTCGGTCAAAAATCACGTTTGTTGTATGAGAGCCCCACTTAAATCTTTATTTTATTCTGTTTTTAGTATTTGTTGTTATAGCGGCAATAGAAATACATCATCTGTGAAAATTTCAACTGTCTAGCTATCACGGTTCGTGAGATACAGCCTGGTGACAGACGGACGGACGGACGGACGGACGGACAGCGGAGTCTTAGTAATAGGATCCCGTTTTTACCCTTTGGGTACGGAACCCTAGTAAATGTCTGCTTGCAGGTGTGGGTCCAGTGCCATGGATCCTAGTAGCGGAGATGTTCCCGGTGCGGACCAAGTGTCTCGCCAGCGGGATCGCTTCCTTCATGTGCTGGCTCGCCGGATTCGTTTGGACCAGGTATTCAAGTAAAAAAAAGCGGCCAAGTGCGAGTCGGACTCGCCCATGAAGGGTTCCGTATTTAGGCGATTTATGACGTATTAAAAAAAACTACTTACTAGATCTCGTTCAAACCAATTTTCGGTGGAAGTTTACATGGTAATGTACATCATATATTTTTTTTAGTTTTATCATTCTCTTATTTTAGAAGTTACAGGGGGGGGGACACACATTTTACCAGTTTGGAAGTGTCTCTCGCGCAAACTATTCAGTTTAGAAAAAAATGATATTAGAAACCTCAATATCATTTTTGAAGACCTATCCATAGATACCCCACACGTATGGGTTTGATGAAAAAAAATTTTGAGTTTCAGTTCGAAGTATGGGGAACCCCAAAAATTTATTGTTTTTTTTCTATTTTTGTGTGAAAATCTTAATGCGGTTCACAGAATACATCTACTTACCAAGTTTCAACAGTATAGTTCTTATAGTTTCGGAGAAAAGTGGCTGTGACATACGCACGGACAGACAGACGGACAGACGGACAGACGGACAGATAGACAGACAGACAGACATGACGAATCTATAAGGGTTCCGTTTTTTGCCATTTGGCTACGGAACCCTAATAATAGTAGGTGGGCCATATTTTTATTTAAAGTTGGCCCCTAGGACACTTTTTTTTTAATTTGTGAATTTATATGTTATTTCTACTCAGAATCACGAGCTCTTTTTATCCTAATAGGAGAAAAAAAGTGTCTCAAGGTTTTTTTCCCATTCCGTTACCATTATTTAATTTTCATAGACTTTGTATGGCGGTTTCGGAATGGAAAGATCGAAAAATGTATGGAAATCTTGGGACTCTGTTTTTCTCCTATTAGGTCAAAAGAGCTCATGATTCTGAGTAGAAATAACATAAAAAATACTGTACTGGCCCCATTCATGCTCTATTCTTATTATCCCGTAAGGGCTGATTTAGACGGCGCGCGAACTCGCATGCGATTTTAGTTACATTGCGGCCTGTTGGTTAAGCTTTGGATTCCTCCGAAAACGGTGCCGTCATATGACGGCCGTCATATAGCGGCAGCAAAAGACGGCCGTCTTTACGGTGGCGACATGTGGAAAGTACCACGGCGTCATAACACACCGTCATCCACCAAGATCAAAGCGGCAAATTTGAAAAATGTAGGCGCGATGGGATAACGTCCCATAGAAAATTTGAATTTCGCGCCTTTTCCTACTGACAAGATTTGCTTGATCATCTATAATTTACTTGGAGGATGAAATATCATCAGAAGAGGAAAATAATCGTAGTACGGAATCACTTATTCAAATCTCGTGTCATTTATTCCAAAATGGCGTCACCGCTATCTAATAAAACGTTCACGAAACTATCGTCACCGTCATGACGGCCGTCATCTTACGTTACGTTGGAAATCAACGTAACGTAACGCCGTCTAGGAAACCGCGCCATCTTGTTTACATAGACAACGTTCTAGTGACGTCAGTCAACGCTATATAGCGGCCGTAATATGACGGCACCGTTTTCGGAGGAATCCAAAGCTTTACGTCCAATTCAACCGACCGATCAAAACCCGCAACGTAATGTAACTCGCATGCGAGTTCTCGCATCGTCTAAATGAGCCCTAAGGCTAGTCCTGAGATATATGGGGCATTATCTATGAAAAGGGACCTTATTGTCGATGGCGCTTACGCCGCACAGCGTCGCGCGGCATTGTATTTATATCGGAGCATCGTTAATAATGGCGTAACTGCCATCGACAATAAGGTCCCTTTTCATAGATAACGTCACATATGAAATGAATGAAATCGTTTATTTCAGGCAACTAGTGGCCCATACATAAATACCTTAAAACTAGCATACATATTATAAAAATATAACTAAACACTAAAAAACACATTATGATTGCGATGCATTACGCAACCCCGCAGTGTCAGGGAACCGGCCGCGGAACCGCCGAAACTTGACACCCTTCGGCCAAAACTCCTCCTTGCTGAAGGTCGCTATATGTTCAGTCGGAACGGTCACCACAAACGAATTAAAATTCGCATTGTGTCGAGATTCCAACTTCGCGACCCTCAGGATGAATCCGGTTTTTGCTTTCACATACTTTACGATATCATCGACCTTCGTAAGGTAGTGTAGACGGGACACATACAGCAGCGTCGAGGGTGTTGCATATATATATGTCACTGCGTAATGTACTAATTGTATGATCTACCAGGTTCTTCCGCGAAGTAGAAGCATCGTACGGTATCTACACGGCGTTCTGGATCCTAGCCGTGTGCTGCGGCTTCGGGTTCATATTCTCCGCGGCCTTCCTGCCAGAAACCAAGGGTAAAACCTTCGATGAGATACAGGCGATGCTTAACAAGTAAGGCCGGATAAGATCTTGGTACTAACGTTTAAGTAGCTAAGCGGGTGAGATGTTCATACTCTCCGCGGCCTTCCTGCCTGAGACCAAGGGCAAGACCTTCGATGAGATACAGGCGATGCTTAACAAGTAAGGCCGGATAAGATCTTGGTACTAACGTTTAAGTAGATAAGCGGGTGAGATGTTAATATTCTCCGCGGCTTTCCTGCCAGAGACCAAGGGCAAAACCTTCGATGAGATACAGGCGATGCTTAACAAGTAAGGCCGGATAAGATCTTGGTACTAACGTTTAAGTAGATAAGCGGGTGAGGTGTTCATATTCTCCGCGACCTTCCTGCAATCCTGCCTGAGACCAAGGGCAAGACCTTCGATGAGATACAGGCCATGCTCAACAAGTAAGGCCGGATAAGATCTTGGTACTAACGTTTAAGTAGCTAAGCGGGTGAGATGTTCATACTCTCCGCGGCCTTCCTGCCTGAGACCAAGGGCAAGACCTTCGATGAGATACAGGCGATGCTTAACAAGTAAGGCCGGATAAGATCTTGGTACTAACGTTTAAGTAGCTAAGCGGGTGAGGTGTTCATATTCTCCGCGGCCTTCCTGCCTGAGACCAAGGGCAAGACCTTCGATGAGATACAGGCGATGCTCAACAAGTAAGTCTGTAAATGTTGTACTGACTTGAGAAAGAGCCCTTCATACAGAATACATTTTGAATATAAACACTGTGTTCTGAGAATAAGTAGGTACAAACGGATTGCATAGACTGCGGACTTGTACTGAAATTCGGCCTTGTGTCAGCGTAGTTCCAATACAGAATGCTGCTGGGATTTGTCCGTAGAAAAGTGTAATACGGGACTTTCCTTGATTTAACCCTTAAATACATGATTTTTTCTTTTTGCCCGAAATTAATATATGTATCACATAATTGTTTGCCGTTTCTAGGAAAAATAGTAAAAAAAATGATATCATCGATTTTCACTGCGAAATCAGTGTTAAAAGTTGCATAGTCTAAATCATATTTTTGGAAATATAAAGCTATTAGTAAGGGGTATAGGAAAAATCTTAACTGCCAACAGAAAGGTACACTATTTGTGATGTTTCTATGATAAAGTTTGTAAATATAAAATAATTACAAACCCCGAAAAATCTGCCCAAAATCACATTCTAAAAATCATCAGCTTCCAGGTTTTTCCAAGTTTTCCGACATTTTGTCTATAAACAAATGTATTTTTTATAAATTAAAATACTGCGTAAATTTATGTAATAATTCGGAAAATTTATTAGTTTTACTGTTGAAATAATATACAAGAACAAATAGAATTTGTTTAATAATGCATAACATTTGATGTTTATGTTGTGTGTATAAATGCATCACTATGCATTTAAGGGTTAATTAGTAATTACAGTTGGCATTATTTTTCGCGAAATTGCAGGTTTTGACAGTGCTTACTATTTTTCAGATCTAACAAAGAGGAGGAGCCCAAACCAGTTGATGTCTAGAAAATCTAGAAATAAATAGAATTATGAGGATTATTTTCATAGGTTTTGTTGATATCGAATACCGACTGCCATTTGTTATATCTAAAACAAGCTAACAATTATAAATCTTTGGAAGCATGAAGATTACTTTGACATAAAACTTAAAAAATGTTTTTGGCGATACAAGTATAATTAATTAATTAACTCACAACTATAATTTATGTTCTTGGCGTTGAAAGGGTATCAAGGGTAGGTATGCCCTTATGTAAATTTAGTCATTAAATTAGGAAAATCATACATAAACGCACTAGTTTGATAGCCTAAGCCCAATAGTTGACAATGAATATTTTTATGAATAGCAACTAGTGTTGTGAATAACGCTCATTTTGAGGCTTAAAAAGGCGGCAAAGACGATTTCTTACATCCACACGCGTAAAATAAATACATACAATTTTTAAGTATAGCCGAGTCTTCAAGACTCGAGTCTTGAGGGCTCAAGTCTTTAACCTTTTCGACGCCGTGTCGAACACAAAAGCTGTCACTCAGACGCCACGTCATTGAAATGTCAAAACTGAAATTGAACTTTATGCATATGCACGTAAAGTCTATTTTTTTATTCGGTAAACTAAAATGACATTTGATAGTATGAACATGAAATGTCATTTCAAATGTAAATGTAAATGTCATTTTAGTCTACCGAATAAAAAAATAGACTATAGGTCTATGTTGCTCTGTGGTCTGTGACCGATTAATCGGTCTTTGGCGTTGAACCTACGGTGCGGATATATCGGTCATTGGCGTCCAAAAGGTTAAGCCTAATAATAAGTGTTATTCACACTGATAGCAACTATTGGGCGAGCATCGACCAAGTGGAAGATTTTTTATTTATATAGGATTATGTATAAGAAAAAATATGTTGTAATGCTAAAAAAAACTTCACAAAACTGTTATATTACTTTAATAAAAACACTTCAATATAATAATACTTTTATTCTATAATCTTACAGTAATATCTTGCAAAAAGGAGTACACATTATCTAGTAAACTGAAGGGGGCAGATTCTAAGTCCGAGCACATCTTTGCCTATCTCTGCGACTCCACAGACGGGGCAGAGTTTGCCTTTATGCTCAGGGAAGTAAGACGCGCCACAGAGGGAACATTTTTCTTCCGGCTTGCCGCGGTATATCGGCTTGTAACTTATGCCACAGATAGTGAAGGGGTTATGCTCGTCGTATAGTAGCTGGTGTTCGTCGGTTGGTGTCTTTTCGCAGGCTTGGAGGATTTTTCTTGCCTGTGAAATAGGAGAGGTATTGGTTTTGAAATAGGTTACTAACTGGATAATTACCTCTAGTTGTATGGAGAGGATATTGAGAATATTTAAAGACATTAAGAGGCTTTTAGTACAAGGCTCTGCCTGATTTATCGGTACTGCGTGCATAGCCAACATGCCAATCGCTTACGCTTCGTAGCGAGCGAAACGAAACTGTCACTGTCACACTAATATGGAAGTGATAGAGAGACACAAAGCGATTCGATGGCGAAGCGCAAGCGATTGTCACCTTGGCTAGGCCGCCAGAATCGATACAGTACACAGTATTTCTTAGATTGGTGCGTATGCGAGGGTACACTTGTTCTTGAACCTACGCGCCAACAAAGTGGCAAAACTCACGTCGCAACTAAATGCAATCCAATTCAGTCATTTTTACAAGTCTTAGCCTACAAATACATCTCGAAAACCCAAAGTAAGCTTTGTTTCTAAGCGTCCAAACTAGAATTAAGATTCGAACGCGCAGAGTAGTATAAGGGCTCATTTAGACGGGGCGAGAACTCGCATGAGAGTTTCATTACATTGCGTTATTTGATCGGTTGGCGTAGTTGATGTAACCTCAATGGTCCGCCAATAAATGGCCAATGTAACTAAAATCGCATGCGTGTTCGCGCGCCGTCTAAATGAGCCGTAAGTATGTATGATTCCATGTACACATGTATATATTTTTAAATCTAATTTCTATTACACCTTATGTGTATAATTGCATGAATTCTATAGTAATTTAAATAAATAGTATAAATATCTAATTAGGTTTCTAATTAGGTAATTTAAATTGTATTTCTTTTTCCTTATTTTCTAGTAATGCATGTTAATTATAAGATGTAATTTTTTTTTGAAAAGATGTGTCCCGTCGAGTTTGTAGCCGGTCCCATATTGGGATACCCTCCTCCAATTGAGGGGGGATTTAAATCTTCTCGGGGCAGAGGTGTAGGGTTGGAGCCGGTGCAGCTTTATTTGACGTTCATAAGCGCATTGTAATTATGCCTACTTGAATAAACTATCTTTTATCTTTATCTTATCTTATCTAAGTCGCATGATTTATTTTACTCGACACCTTTCATCAGATTGTTTACCTGTTGAGCGACTTCGGGCCTAGGTCCAAGTTCCAGCAGTCTCCTGGCGAAGGAGGCCGCAGTTCTGTAGTTCTTGAGCTTGAAGAACATGTTCAGGGCAGTTCTCAAGGTCAGGATCTGGTGAACAGGCTGGAGTTTGCAGTGCGTGAAGTAGGCGGCCATCTCGCAGGTCCGCTTCTGCTCTTCGAGGGTGTTTTTGGGCATTGCTGTGGAAATAATTGGAATTCGAATAATATATTAAGATAAAAAAAAAGATAAAAAACAGTTTATTGCCACAACTAGAAATCTTACATTCTTACAACTAGAAATCTTACAATTAGAATAAACACCTTAAACATAGTAGGTAGGAACTAACATTCATTTAAATTTCATATTGTTATAGGCAATGGGTACCAGTCTCAGCCCGTGCTAGATATGTGGCATGCATATATCCAGCGCTGATTTTCAGCCTGGTCCCTTCTATATATATATATATAGATATACGTATAACATATATATATAATATACAAAATATGTACCTACATATACAAAAAAGTAGTATGCATTTGCCATTGCCAAAGAAAAAACACGAGGATGTATTTTTAACCCTTTAACCGCCAGAGTCTGATATACAAGACATTACATATCCAGCTCATTTCGCCACAGTCTGATGAATAAGACAACGATCTGATTTGGTTTTTACAGCACATTTATAACTCCCGTAACTTTGCCAACCTTACTCTGCGTGGTACAATTACTGTCGGTGGCGACACGAGCACGCTCGATCAAAAATTGCGGTTAAAATGGCGGTTAAAAGGTTAAAACTCGCATCCCAAGGATTAAACTGCCGAGGTTTGTAAATATCATAAAATTTGGTTAACACAAAATAAAATGACATTAAAATTACGTGATTAATCACAAAAAAAGAAAGAAAAACAAACATGTAACAGACTATCTAAGTATTACATTAATTTCGTTTAAACCATTTACTATGTATCAGGTAAAACCATCCAAAAATATTTTTGTAGTACTTACATGACATATAATCTGTACAAAATTAAACTTTTTAATATCCAAATTACTTCATAAATCATACTATAACATAAAGTTAAGTGAAAACTTAATTAATCTAATTTTATATTAAATTCATTGTGTAACTAACTTGGCGTAATTGACTTAATATGATTGATCGATTGAAACAAGAAATCCAGAAAAATATTTAGCGAATACGCTATAAAACTACAAAAACTGTGGCAATTATAAACCCTTTCCATAATGGGCCATCGACTAAGCATGTAAGTAGAATGTGGTACAACAGTTCTAATAAACTGTGCTAATCTTGTTTATTGATTGTCCGATGTATAATACTGCAAGATTAGCTATTAACCTTCCTAAATGTTTAAAAGATTGCTTGAATGACTCAGAATGTTCTGTAAAATACCTTAAACTAGTTAATTATTATGACTTGATATGATATTGTATTGTATACTGTGGTCGCTAATGACCTTAGCTGTTTGAGCGACCTTAAATAAATAAAAAAAAAAACTGTGCTAATATTCTCCCATGAAATAACAACAAGAAATAGTTAATCCATCCGGCATTTGGGTGACCAGGGGCCCGTTTCTCAAAAGCTTGTAACTTGTAATACAAGTGGAAGTCCCTATCGAACAAAAGCTGTAAAAAAGTGACATCCGCTTGTATTACAAGTTACAAGCTTTTGAGAAACGGGCCCCAGGTCGTTGAGTTTACACGGTGCTATTATACAATGTATCTGTATAACATTCCCTTTCAAGACCGTCTCTATTTAAATCCGGTAGTAAGCAACTTTTGGTCACAGGCTCGCATATGACGCTTATAAGAACCCGCGTAGACGTTTTCCCCTCATGGGCCACCAAAAAAGCGCGGCCAAGTGCGAGTCGGACTCGCCCATGAAGGGTTCCGTATTTAGGCGATTTATGACGTATTAAAAAAAACTTACTTACTAGACCTCGTTCAAACCAATTTTCGGTGGAAGTTTACATGGTAATGTACATCATATATTTTTTTTAGTTTTATCATTCTGTTATTTTAGAAGTTACAGGGGGGGGGGACACATTTTACCACTTTGGAAGTGTCTCGCGCAAACTATTCAGTTTAGAAAAAAATGATATTAGAAACCTCAATATCATTTTTGAAGACCTATCCATAGATAGCCCACACGTATGGGTCTGATGAAAAAAAAATTTTTGAAATTCAGTTCTAAGTATGGGGAACCCCAAAAATTTATTGTTTTTTTTTCTATTTTTGTGTGAAAATCTTAATGCGGTTCACAAATACATCTACATACCAAGTTTCAACAGTATAGTTCTTATAGTTTCGGAGAAAAGTGACTGTGACATACGGACGGACAGAGACAGACAGACATGACGAATCTATAAGGGTTCCGTTTTTTGACATTTGGCTGCGGAACCCTAAAAATGAGACCTCACCTTTTCTAGCAGTCTCCATCTGCAGCCCCAACAGATATTCCCTGCAAATAGCGAGTAGTTGTTGCGCCTCGGCCAGCTCCGTTTTCCCCTCCACGTGTAACAGCGGCACGCGTTGCACGACGCGTTGTAACTTCTCTGTGGCCTCGGTGAACTTGCCGGCGGTTGTCAGTTGGTAGCATTGTTGGAGCTGGGTTACCAGGTCGTTGAGTTTACACGGTGCTATTATACAGTATACCTGTATATACTGTACTTTTCCCGTCCGTCTCTATCTAAAGCCCTCGGTAGTAAGCAACTTTTGGTCACAGGCTCGCATATGACGCTTATAAGAACCCGCGTAGACTTTTTCCCCTCATGGGCCACCAAAAAATAAACCTCACCTTTTCTAGCAGTCTCCATCTGCAGCCCCAACAGATATTCCCTGCAAATAGCGAGTAGTTGTTGCGCCTCGGCCAGCTCCGTTTTCCCCTCCACGTGTAACAGCGGCACGCGTTGCACGACGCGTTGTAACTTCTCTGTGGCCTCGGTGAACTTGCCGGCGGTTGTAAGTTGGTAGCATTGTTGGAGCTGGGTTACCAGGTCGTTGAGTTTTGCGGCTGGAAATAGATTTAACAAGTGTTAAGATATTTTTTAATGTCTGTTTTGATATAATTTCGTGATTAATTAAATTAATTTATCCTGGTCACGGCACCTAAAGCTGGTCAACCAAATCTTGTCAGTAAAAAAAGGCGCGAAATTCAAATTTTCTATGGGACGATAGCCCTTCGCGCCTACATTTTTTCAAAATTGCCGCCTTTTTCTACTGTCAAGATCTGGTTGACCAAGTATATAAACCTATTTTTCAATCAGTCAAGCAATTTTACTATAGCTTATGAAGAAAAATAAAGAAACACATCGTGGCTTTTACTTTGAAAAAAAAAAACTGTATCTTGTTCTGTCAATCAAAAGAAAAATTTGGTAAATATGTATGGGATGCATACAGACATACTGCATTTTAGCTTTGAGTAGTGACGACGTGTTTACGAATTCTATGCTTCTTTCCAGTTAGCGTCCGCCCGAAACCAACTGGATTTTCCGAAACCGAACATTCGGACAAAACACGATTTTTATGCCGAAACCTACCCAAACAGAAACTTCGTTCGGACAGTATTTAAATAAATAAAATAAATAAATATTAATGGACATTTTTACACAAATTAACTAAGCCCCACGGTAAGTTTAAGAAGGCTTGTGTTGTGGGTACTCAGACAACGATAGATATAATATACAAATACTTAAATACATAGAAAACAACCATGACTCAGGAACAAATATTCTGTGCTCATCACACAAATAAATGCCCTTACTGGGATTCGAACCCAGGACCGCGGCTTCACAGGCAGGGTCACTACCCACTAGGACAGACCGGTCGTCAACAACACAACAACAACAACAACAATAGGGATGTTGACAATTTTTTGGAACTGGTTTCATTTTGTAGATAGACACGTAATAATTACAGAAAAAAATATTAAAAAAATATATTCATTAATTTTGAATAAAAAAACATGTATAATAAGTTTCGTGTTTAAATTTCGCGCCTAAACGCTCCAAACTGTCACGTGACCTTGATGACGTAACGGCGTTTTAAACAAACAGCTGTCAGTCATTTTTTTAAATTCTTTATATGGCAACTGACAATTTTTTTTAAAGCCTTAACACACTACCGCATCGGACAGCGACCTTCTTTCTCGCTCTAACTTATAGCTGCGTCCTTAACGCACCACCTTACACACTATCGATTCGTGCGCCGCACCGCACCAAGATCGCGTTTCGGTACGATAATCTGTAGACACTTAGGCAGGTTTTATAACTTGTCTTTGGTGATTCCACTGTGATTACGTCACGCGCTCCGATTGGCGTTTGCAGTCACGTGATACTGGGCATTATTTTAAATACTTTTGATTACTTTTAATTAATTTATTACGCATATTTACACTTGCAAAATATGATTTTCCGCGTTCTAATATTCCCTGCTATGGTAAAAACATAACATGCTATATATTCGCGATTCATGTCAACATCCCTATTACTTATGGTATATACTTACTGACTATAAAAAGCGCTGGTGGCCTAGCGGTAAGAGCGTGCGACTTGCAATCCGGAGGTCGCGGGTTCGAACCCCGGCTCGTACCAATGGGTTTTTCGGAACTTATGTACGAAATATCATTTGATATTTACCAGTCGCTTTTCGGTGAAGGAAAACATCGTGAGGAAACCGGACTAATCCCAATACGGGCCTAGTTTACCCTCTGGGTTGGAAGGTCAGATGGCAGTCGCTTTCGTAAAACTAGTGCCCACGCCAATTACTGTGATTAGTTGCCAAGCGGACCCCAGGTTCCCATGAGCCGTGGCAAAATGCCGGGACAACGCGAGGAAGATGATGATGATATACTTACTGACTATAGGCAGTAAATCCTTCCCACTAGCCTCCTGCCAGTTTCTGTGCAGGTTGGCGACGAGTGGCGCCGTGGACGGTAGCGCTCCGAACGTAAGTCGCGCGCTGCTGTACATCGCTAGGAACGTTTCTAGGTACGGCTCGAAGTTCACCACGCCCACTTGCTCGTTTAGAAGCCTGTGGCTATACTTACTGACTATAGGCAGTAAATCCTTGCCACTAGCCTCCTGCCAGTTTCTGTGCAGGTTGGCGACGAGTGGCGGCGTGGACGGGAGCGCTCCGAACGTAAGTCGCGCGCTGCTGTACATCGCTAGGAACGTTTCTAGGTACGGCTCGAAGTTCACCACGCCCACTTGCTCGTTTAGAAGCCTGTGGATATACTTACTGACTATAGGCAGTAAATCCTTGCCACTAGCTTCCTGCCAGTTTCTGTGCAGGTTGGCGACGAGCGGCGGCGTAGACGGGAGCGCTCCGAACGTAAGTCGCGCGCTGCTGTACATCGCTAGGAACGTTTCTAGGTACGGCTCGAAGTTCACCACGCCCACTTGCTCGTTTAGAAGCCTGTGGATATACTTACTGACTATAGGCAGTAAATCCTTGCCACTAGCTTCCTGCCAGTTTCTGTGCAGGTTGGCGACGAGCGGCGGCGTAGACGGGAGCGCTCCGAACGTAAGTCGCGCGCTGCTGTACATCGCTAGGAACGTTTCTAGGTACGGCTCGAAGTTCACCACGCCCACTTGCTCGTTTAGAAGCCTGTGGATAAGGGAAAGAGGTGTTTAAAATTCTGAACGCATTATGTCATAAAGAAAAACATCACTGACAGCATATCTAGCTCCTAATGCAGGCTATTAGAAGCGTGCTACAATAATAGTTATTTGTACAACAAGAGATTAAAGTTTGATATTTCTTCGAGTGCTTATTTTGAGTCCCGTGCAAGCAAAAGATTCTATACTCGCTACGCTCGTGAATCTAATTTAGAATCTTGAGCGTAGTAAGGGACTCAAAAGCGCACGAGATGTAAATAACTTTGATCTCGTGTAGTTCACAAAACTTTTCACCTCAGCAGTGAGAACATATTAGAGAACCCGAAAAATGTATTCCTTCTTCATCACTTACCTATTCACTCATGTTTCCTTAAGATATACTAACAATTAAGTTTTCACCTCAGCAGCTCGAACAAGGGTACTTTGCTACTTAAAAACAGTGAGCAAAATCGCATTTTGCTCATTTTGTCTCACTCAGTGAGCAAAATGCGATTTTGCTCACTGTTTTTAAGTAGCAAAGTACCCTTGTTCGAGCTGCTGAGGTGAAAAATATATTTCCAATGTAGACATATTAAATCTTATACCTTTAAACGAGCAATTCTTGTATATTTATTTATTTATATATTTCGGGGATCTCGAAAACGGCTCTAATGATTTCGATGAAATTTGCTATATGGGGGTTTTCGGGGGCGAAAAATCGATCTAGGTAGGTCTTATCTCTGGAAAACGCGCATTTTTGTGTTTTTATATGTTTCCCAGATATGATTACCTGAAAGCGATCTCGAACTGTCCGGTAGCGACGTGGTCGTGTGCGGTCTTGAGTTTGGCGGAGAGCGCCACGCTCGAGCCGCGGGTTGGGGCCACGAAGTAGGCTGGCGTGTCATCGCCGCCGTCGATATCCGCTACACGAACAAGGAACGTTAGATTTGGGCACTGACAATCCAACCTCTAGACTGAGCTTAGGCCAATTCTTTGATGAAACCGATGCTGCCAAAAATACGGGGGTGCGGGGGGACGAGGTGAGCGAATCCCGTGCCGTGATTGGTCCGTTCAAAAACACGGACCAATCACGGCACGGGATTGACTCGAAGTTGGAGTAACGCTACCGTATGTGTGGCAGAGGGGGTAGCGCGACTATGCTATGTCTAGAGGTTGGATTGTCTGTGGATTTGGGTAATAAATCCATGGCTTTAAATTAGCTGTCGGCGTTTCTAACGTGATAAAAACAAGATACAGTTAGACTAAGACTAACTCTGCAACGATTTTGACAGCACAGACTGTGCAAGTATTATTTATACGTCATCATTTCATAGAAGTTTGACGTTTAAAATAACACTTGCACAGTATGGACTATCAATATCGCTGTACACTTATCTTGGTCTAACTCGTCAGCATTCATATTTGTCTAAGGTTGAAAACCTGTATGACAAACACAATAAAAATAACAATTCGTACTGCCTGTGATTAATAAGCCCGGATGTTGTGTACCATTCATTTCGTTTTATACTCCTAAATACGCAAAATATAAACATTGGATTTCGAGTTGCGGAAAATGTCTAGAAAAAAATCAAACGGCAGTTAGATAATAGTATTTTATGCAACCGTTGTTTAAGAGAGGTCAAAAAAGGCGAGTGGCGTGAGTAACAATTTGAGGTGAAGCCGAAAATTGTTAATAAAGACGCCACGAGTATTTTTTGACTCAGTTAAACAACGTTGCATACAATACTTTTTCTACGACCAAGCACTTACTTTGAAATAAAATTGTAAATTTAACAGATATTTTTAATTCAAGAAGTAGCAAAAATGGAGGGTACGGGCGTGAAAAGAATGAATGAATGAATGAAATTTAAAAAAATACATGTCTATGGTTCACTTATTTGTCAGAGATGACATTTAAAATAAGGTTGGCAACACAGTATTTCATTCAATATTTTTTAAGTGGTCATTACACGAAGTATCGTAAAGTCGCCAAAAAGATACTGCGTGTATGCACAAATTCTTTTTTGGGGAATAGACTAAAGACTTGTCTTGACAACTATAAGGTAGGGTTTTAAAGGTGTGTGCACCACCCTTTAAATGACAAATAAAAGTACGGGAGTAGAAAAAACTGTTTATTACCAGAAACAGGTGCCAGCTCCTCGGGCAGGTCCAGGTCTTCGTCACCGACATCCCAGCCGCCATCATCACAAGCATCTTCCATTGGCTCCTCGACATCACCAGCCTCCTGTAATAGTGTATAACATTAAATAAATAAAAATAATAATAATTCAGCCTTTATACGTCCCACTGCTGGGCACAGGCCTCCTCTCATGTGCGAGAGGGCTCGGGCTAGAGTCCCCACGCTAGCCCAATGCGGATTGGGGATTCACATACACCTTTGAATTTCTTCGCAGATGTATGCAGGTTTCCTCACGATATTTTCCTTCACCTTGGAGGATACAACTAAACGGAGTAGCCATTGACAGGCTTTCCCCTCTGTCGAAAATAGGCGGCCAACGGTCATACACAATGTATGGACTGACGTTTATCTGACATGGCTATTTTTACGTTACGCATACATTTGACGTTCCCCTCCCCCGCAAAAATCGGCAGACTGTTTTGTACAGAAAATTACAGACATGGCGTCTCCGTTTGATTATATCCTCCAAGTCCTTCACCGAAAAGCTAGTGGTAAATATCAAATGATATTTCGTACATAAGTTCCGAAAAACTCATTGGTACGAGCCAGGATTTGAACCCGTGACCTCCGGATTGAAAGTCGGGCGTCATATCCACTCGGCCACCACCGCTTTTAAATAAATAAATAAAATAAATATCAGGGGACATCTTACACAGATCAACCTAGCCCCAAACTAAGCAAAGCTTGTACTATGGGTGCTAGGCGACGATATACATACTTATATAGATAAATACATACTTATATACATAGAAAACATCCATGACTCCGGAACAAATATTAGTGTTCATCACACAAATAAATGCCCTTACCGGGATTCGAACCCAGGACCATCGGCTTAGCAGGCAGACATTGGTACCATCGCCCGCACCACAGAATAAGTAATAGTACTACCGTCACGGAATAAGTATACATAGTATTATCATACAGAACGGCCACGCACCGCCCCGCCCCGACTCGGATTACCTCGCCCCGCGACATAAATCTGACGGACTTCTGGCGTGCTCTCAGTAGAGCTACTTACGCACACATACACAATGACGCGTGTACAGACGTGCCGCGCACACATATAAACGCAAATCATTTTTGATGTATGGCGTGTCCGCCCTGTGCTACCGTACAGAAAGGACACTTCCTACAAAACCGAAGTTTGACAGCGATTCAGGGTCGAATCATGATATCCCTTTCTAACTTATGGCACTATTCCTTTCGGATATTTAGGGTTGCCAAATTCAAGTCATTATCTTATCTGTGGTCGTGCACGCAATAGGACGTCAAGTGGTGCCAACCCTAATAATTGCTCGTAGCAATGCTGAGCCGAACGGAGCCGAGTTTCCTCGAAGTCAATTAGAAATAAAGAATAAAAAAAACTCACTGTCACGGGCGAGACACGAACTCGCGACTCTGGGATACCAGCCCATCGCTCTGCCAACTAAGCTACCGAGAATTACCCGAGGACAGCGAATAATTCCACCATATCCTTCATATGGGCCTTAGGGAGGCGCTTAGCGACATCTACAGTAAGAGCATTACACTGTCGCTAGGCGCCTCCCTAAAAAAAATGGAAATATTTCTAAGCATTATGGTATCGCCTTCAGACGTTTCTGCTTAATACGAAATTAACCTTTTGGACGCCAATGACCGATATATACGCACCGTAGGTTCAACGCCAAAGACCGATTAATCGGTCACAGACCACAGAGCAACATAAACCTACGTGCATATGCATAAAGTTCAATTTCAGTTTTGACACTTCGGTGACGTGGCGGCCACGAACGTGTCTTGCTATTTCAGTCAGTCCCGGCACAAAAAGTACTGACATTGACTGAAGTAACATGACATTAACGAACTTTTCCGAGAAAATACGATGGGAAACAATTATGCACTACATCTGTAATTAGTGTTAAATCCGGAGCGTTGGAAAAAATTAAGCGAGAGATTCCACAGTGCAGTCTTCGTATACATATATAGTCTGTCAAAGGACTGTCTCATTTCGAACATAGACAGAGATAATCATACTATCTTTGTCTTACACTAGTACCTAGCACCCAAAAGAAAAGGATGAGTACCGTAAAATGGGGTGAGTAGGTGCAAAACTGACATTCAAACCTCGATTACATTTTAGTTTTAAATATGCAAACTGAATGGTGTATATAATAAGTGTTTCGGACGTTTGTATTTTAGTTTTTATTTTATTTTGGGTAGTTCCATTTCATAACTTTGACGATAAAGAGGAATACCCACCTCACCCCGTAGTGCCTCGTATTTGGGGTGAGAGGAGTTTTCATACAAAGGTGATTTTGGAAGATTGTTGGATCGATTTTTTTTTATTATGCTTATTACTATAGCTCCATTTTAAATTGGAATACATTATTTTTGTAGCTGTAGCCTTAAAATCCCTTCTCACCCCCCTCTCAAACCTTCTCTCCCCATTCATAACCCACCTCTCCCCGCGAAACCTACTCACCCCATTTTACGGTACAGTTTTCCCGGTTCTTACTGACTGACAAATTGGTTTGACCAACTATACCTTGGACTATTCGTATTGTACCTTGTTTTCTTGAAGTACATCTTCATCATCATTCCAAGCGCCACCAGCCTCCAAGGGTTCATCACCACCAGCACCCACGCCTGTGTCCAAACCGCTGGCGCGAGCCGCGCTTGCCACTTCAAACAGGGACCTGTTGACGACAAAAAAAAAATAAGCAGATGCATCTGCAAACGATGCCATGTAGCTAAGGAATAGAGTTAAAAATTCGCTGCCCTCGAGTGAAGTCTCGGTAGCTTAGTTGGCAGAGCGATGGGCTAGCGATCCAGAGTTGCGAGTTCGAGCGTCGCCCGAAACATTACATATTTCCACTTTTATTTTACGACAAGCAAATTAAAACAAAAACCTGGCTGCGGTTTATTATAGAACATCTAAGGTTTTTTGCATTGGATTAAATAAGAAGCCTACAAAACCCTGGCTAAAAACGATTTTATTGATAACTCATTGAACAAAATGGCTCAGTAGTTTTAAAGCTATTGGGAGAAAGATATGCTCAAACTACATAGACAATTTACTAAAATCACAGCTATTTCTGTACAAATACTATTGGTGTTATTCATAAACGGCTGCTAAGTTAATCAGCTGATGATCGTCCTTTGTCCCTCCCTATGGCATAACGACGGGTCTCTATTGTTTGCCAAATAGTTTTAAATCATAATATATTATTTGCCTGCATTTTCGTTAGTTATAATTCATTTGGTTCAGAAACGCGTCACTTTTCAGGATTGCCATAAAACTAAAATCTAACCTAACCTATCTATAGAATAACCTAACGAAAATCCTCAGGTTTCAGTTTTATGACTAATGATAATATGTCAAACAATACATTATGACTTAAAACTTTATGGGAAACAACGGGACCCCCATAACGACAGATAGGGACAAACGACGATCATCAACTGATTAAGTTAGCGGCCGTTTATAGATAATGCTATATATGTTTATATGTAACTGTTAGGTAAAAATACACGGGACCTAACGAAGATGACAATCGTTTGCGCTACGACAACGAAACGCTATCTGTCTCTCTATCACTCTTACACATGGTCTAATAAAACATGGTCTTCTCTTCCCAGAGTGTCACTTGCCTACGTCACAATAACATTGCCACTTTATTTCAACATAACATGTTACATGGGTACATTATACCTATGGTTAATAAGTTAATTTATTTCTTTATAATTTAATAATTTTCATTTATATGTATTTTATCTTAAATTTTACAATAACACGTCATTTTTAATTATTCGTTAGCAATATCTTCCGATTCACGAAAGAAATTTCAGACGTTCGGGTAATTCTGTTTACACTACTGGCAACACAGGATAGCGCTGTCACATTTGACAATCCGCCATTTTGTCCCTGACCGACCGTCCTTGTCGAACGCGTGTTAATTGTTATTTCCTTCTCGCTCAGTGTCAGCAGTCGCAGTGTTTTCCAAACTTTTCACGTCGTAAGCTTCGTAATTAATGTTTTGTTACGAAAATGGTTGGCTGCTCTATTCGGAACTGTAAGAGTAGGAGTGAAAAGTGCAGTATAGATTTATTTTATTTTACTATGTTTCTACATGAATAACTTAAAATTAATGCCGTTAAAATAATTTTCACCGTTGGTTAAAATTCTCCCACATTTTAAAGTTTGAGAAGCTGTAAACAGCATGATGACGTAGCCAAGTGACAGTTAGGTTATTCGCGAATCTCGGAAGAGAGTACCAGGCGGAGTATATTATTATACCATGACTCTTACATATTAGTGCGATAAAGACAGCGTTTTCTAGCCAAAAGTTATCCCTAGTCCAATAATATACTCACTTGGAGACTGCGAGTAGAGGCCAGTTGGGCTGCGAATTGTGCACCGGAAGCGGGGGGCGCAGCACCTTGCTCTGTAGCTTCACTTCCGGCACCGGAGCACCCGCGGCCTCGAGCTGGGCCTTCAGGGCTTCCGCCTCCTCGTCCAGCTTGTGATTAGCTGCTGTCAGGTAGGCTAGAGACAGCTGGGGTAAATGTAATGAGGTTAGAATTTTGCTTCCAGTTGTAACTGGTCACTATTGTCATAGAGAAATATAGTAAGACAAGAGTGCTCACTCCATACATCAGTTCAGACTATTAATTTCAGTGTCTACATCTAGCATCGAGTAGCGGAACTATCAGTACTGCTACTTGACAATAGATGTAGCACCGACCGGAAAGTCTTATCTCAACAGCATAAGACTTTCCGGTAGGTGCTACATCTATTGTCAAGTAGCAGTACTGATAGTTCCGCTACTCGATGCTAGATGCTAATAGTCTTTTTGGTACTAAAACTGATGTATGGAGTGAGCAGAGCTACCAGAGAGAGAAAGAGTTTAGATAGTGTTGTCTCACCTGTCCCGCTCCTTTAAGCAGCCTGACTCTTTCTGCAGCGTCACCCAGTAACAGAGCCCCTTGGAACTGCGCGGAGGTATCTTTACGGATCTCTGCTATTTTCATCATCTTGCGAAGGTTATCCTGGCTACCAGAGAAAGAGAGTTTAGATAGTGTTGTCTCACCTGTCCCGCTCCTTTAAGCAGCCTGACTCTTTCTGCAGCGTCACCCAGTAACAGAGCCCCTTGGAACTGCGCGGAGGTGTCTTTACGGATCTCTGTTATTTTCATCATCTTGCGATGCTTATCCTGGCTACCAGAGAAAGATAGTTTAGATAGTGTTGTCTCACCTGTCCCGCTCCTTTAAGCAGCCTGACTCTTTCCGCAGCATCACCCAGTAACAGAGCTCCTTGGAACTGCGCGGAGGTATCTTTACGAATCTCTGCTATTTTCATCATCTTTCGAAGTTTGTCCAAGTTGCCGGTGATGAGGTACAGGAAGGACAATTTGTCGAAGTTCTTCGTGCGTTGGTAACACATCTCTACGATCTGTTGCGAGGAAAATATTACGTCAGTTCCAATTCAACGATAATAGATATAAATCAATCAATCAACATATTTATTTCAGACCAAATGTACAGTAATAATTATACATAAAGCTAAAAAAATTATTTAAAGGTTCTCTCGCCTTTAAAGCCACCTGGATTTTGAACCTAAAAGTACATGTTATAAGGTCGAATTTAATTCATTACAAAGCAGCCTCGGCGAGTTCGTCCCGCCAAAATTTGTCGAAGCTCTTCAAGCCACCTAGGCTTTTAACTATTTATTATTGGCTTTTAAAATCAATCGTAGAGCCACCTACATTTTGGACCATATCATGCTACATATAAGGTCGTATTTAGTACATTACCTGATAGTTCCCAGTCTGCAAGGCAGCCTCAGCAAGCTTGTCCCACGATGATTTCTCATCCAAACTCTTGGCTGTTTCTAAGGCTACTTCGGTAATGCCACAAAACCAACTAGACTTTGAACCTAATTACTGACTTCATAAGGTCGTATGTAGTATGTCACCTCATGATTCCCTCCGTCTTACACCACTAAGGTTTGAACCTTATTATGCTACATATAAGGTCGTGTTTGGTGCATTACCTGATGGTTCCCAGTCTGTAAGGCAGCCTCAGCAAGCTTGTCTCACGAAGATTTCTCATCCAAACTCTTGGCTGCTTCTAAAGCTACTTCGATATTGCCACAAAGCCAACTAGACTTTGAACCTAATTACTGACTTCATAAGGTCGTATGTAGTGTGTCACCTCATGATTCCCTCCGTCTTACTTCACCAAGGTTTAATAATAAACCTTATTATGCTACATAATAAAGTCGCATTTAGTACATTACCTGATGGTTCCCAGTCTGCAAGGCAGCCTCAGCAAGCTTGTCCCATGAAGAGTTCTCATCCAAACTCTTGGCAGCTTCTAGGGCTACTTCGATGTTGCCACAAAGTCAACTAGACTTTGAACCTAATTACTCACTTCATAAGGTCGTATGTAGTATGTCACCTCATGATTCCCTCCGTCTTACACCACTAAGGTTTGAACCTTATTATGCTACATATAAGGTCGTGTTTGGTGCATCACCTGATGGTTCCCAGTCTGCAAGGCAGCCTCAGCAAGCTTGTCCCACGATGATTTCTCATCCAAACTCTTGGCTGCTTCTAAAGCTACTTCGATATTGCCACAAAGCCAACTAGACTTTGAACCTAATTACTGACTTCATAAGGTCGTATGTAGTGTGTCACCTCATGATTCCCTCCGTCTTACTTCACCAAGGTTTAATAATAAACCTTATTATGCTACATAATAAGGTCGCATTTAGTACATTACCTGATGGTTCCCAGTCTGCAAGGCAGCCTCAGCAAGCTTGTCCCACGATGATTTCTCATCCAAACTCTTGGCTGTTTCTAAGGCTACTTCGGTAATGCCACAAAACCAACTAGACTTTGAACCTAATTACTGACTTCATAAGGTCGTATTTAGTATGCCACCTCATGATTCCCTCCGTCTTACTTCACCAAGGTTTAATAATAAACCTTATTATGCTACATAATAAGGTCGTATTTAGTACATCACCTGATGGTTCCCAGTCTGCAAGGCAGCCTCAGCAAGCTTGTCCCATGAAGAGTTCTCATCCAAACTCTTGGCAGCTTCTAGGGCTACTTCGATGTTGCCACAAAGTCAACTAGACTTTGAACCTAATTACTCATTTCATAAGGTCGTATGTAGTGTGTCACCTCATGATTCCCTCCGTCTTACACCACTAAGGTTTGAACCTTATTATGCTACATATAAGGTCGTGTTTGGTGCATTACCTGATGGTTCCCAGTCTGTAAGGCAGCCTCAGCAAGCTTGTCTCACGAAGATTTCTCATCCAAACTCTTGGCTGTTTCTAAGGCTACTTCGGTATTGCCACAAAACCAACTAGACTTTGAACCTAATTACTCATTTCATAAGGTCGTATGTAGTGTGTCACCTCATGATTCCCTCCGTCTTACCCCACCAAGGTTTGAACCTTATTATGCTACATATAAGGTCGTGTTTGGTGCATTACCTGATGGTTCCCAGTCTGTAAGGCAGCCTCAGCAAGCTTGTCCCACGATGATTTCTCATCCAAACTCTTGGCTGTTTCTAAGGCTACTTCGGTATTGCCACAAAACCAACTAGACTTTGAACCTAATTACTCACTTCATAAGGTCGTATTTAGTGTGTCACTTCATGATTCCCTCCGTCTTACGCCACTAAGGTTTGAATCTTATTTTGCTACATATAAGGTCGTATTTAGTACATTACCTGATGGTTCCCAGTCTGCAAGGCAGCCTCAGCAAGCTTGTCCCATGAAGAGTTCTCATCCAAACTCTTGGCTGCTTCTAGGGCTACTTCGATGTTTCCGCACTGCAGAGCCAGGGACAAGCGAGTCCGGGCGTCCTTCACGAAGTGGAGTGCCACTTCGGGGTAACCTAGAAAATACATTGTGTTGTTAGTTTATGTTCATAAATATAGGACAGAGTTCAGTTAATTTATTTCGTTCAGGTTACATGAGAGATGGTAGATACATAATAGTACATTATTGTCGAGGTTCGGAAGTAGCTACTTGCTGGCTGAGGATTCGTTTTAAACGGACGACCTTGGGAGTCCGTTTAATTGAATCCGAAGCCAGCAAGTAGCCTTCCAGCCGAGTCATATATAGTGCTTTTCTCAAAAACGGTGCAAGAAATAGAAATATTTTACAGAAGCAACGTTCTAATTTTCACAGAAAAAAGTAAAACCATTAAAAAGATTTACTTTGCCGCCTTCAAAAAAATTGAAGTGAATTTTTCTGCTGAAAATACGCCAACCTATTTGAGACACCTAAATAGTCGCGGTACCAACATTATAATAATAAGTACTGATCATCTGTTTGGCTGTTTAATTGACCTATGCCTTCATTTGATATGGCCATTTCAACTCGATAAATAATGGAATTTGTATGCAACATTGCAGTCCCGAAATCGAGACTGCAATGTTTTTATCTTTTTAATTTTTTGACTGCCCATAAACTACGTACTTCGCGACCTATTTTTTAACCGGCAACGTCGACTTTGCCGTCCATTTTTGAGAAAATATAAATTGTCTCGTGCGGTTATCAAATAAATGCATGGTTATGTCTAAACCTACCTACCTGAAAACTAGTCAGTCGGAATGGACAGGTTAATAAATTACAGCCTAATTTGAACAGTTTTTAACTTAATAGGGTGAATCAACTTTTTCTTGTCACTCGTTGCCATGGTTACGTTCTCCTGGGTCACTCTTTAAAACCTGTTTTTTAGGCATTTAAATTCACCAAACAAGCTTTTTTGTGATACTTATAAACCCTTTCCATTGAGGATCGTCTACCAAGCGTGTCAGAAGAAGGTGGTGTACAATGTCTTCTAACAAACTATGCTACTATTGTCTCTTGGCTGACCGGACAGAATAACAACAAGAAATAGTTGATCCTCCCAATAATGGAATTATTATTCAGCAATCAATTTGGACTCTTATCATTTCAATTAATCGGAATTGGTTTATGTATGTTCCTCGATTTCTCGAAGGTGCCTAGACCAATTTAGAAAAGTCTTTTTTACTGTATTTCGTATTTGGTCCTATAATCAGAATCTGGTAAACTGGTCACTCACGTACATCTGTGTCTCACGCATAGACTATTAGGAATCCTCTAGACGGAGTTTAGAGCAATTATTTCATGAAACCGATGCTGCCAAAAATACGGGGGTGCGGGGGGACGAGGTGAGCGAGTCCCGTGCCGTGATTGGTCCGTTCAAAGACACGGACGTCACACAAAGACACTTTGACTCGAAGATGGAGTAAAACTACCGTATATTTGTGGCACAGGGGGTAGCGCTACTATGCTCAGTCTGGAGGATGTCTTGTCTGTGGTCTCACGGAAGTATTGTCATTAAAAGTACCTTTCTCCTGTAGGTATGCGATGATGCTCTGCCCCACAAGCTTGGCGGTGCGCACCATGTGCAACACCTGGTCGTACTGGCGCGTCACCAGCGCCAACTTGAACCTGGAATAGTTTAATAATTAATAACTTAACCTTACAAGTTTATTTATGTATTACACAAAAAAAAAACCGGCCAAGTGCGAGTCGGACTCGCGCACGGAGGGTTCCGCACCATCAACAAAAAATAGAGCAAAACAAGCAAAAAAAACGGTCACCCATCCAAGTACTGACCCCGCCCGACGTTGCTTAACTTCGGTCAAAAATCACGTTTGTTGTATGGGAGCCCCACTTAAATCTTTATTTTATTCTGTTTTTAGTATTTGTTGTTATAGCGGCAACAGAAATACATCATCTGTGAAAATTTCAACTGTCTAGCTATGATGGTTCGTGAGATACAGCCTGGTGACAGACGGACGGACGGACGGACAGCGGAGTCTTAGTAATAGGGTCCCGTTTTTATCCTTTGGGTACGGAACCCTAACTAAGCTTAGAAAAGGCGGACTTAATGCCAAAATACATTCTCTCTCTATCAGTAAAAATTTACTTAGGTCTGAACTGCTTTGCTTTCCCACAAATGATCTATCTATGTAATACCTTTAAACGAGCAATTCTTGTATATTTATTTATTTATATGTATATATATTTGGGGGATCTCGGGAACGGCTCTAACGATTTCGATGAAATTTGCTATGTGGGGGTTTTCGGGGGCGAAAAATCGACTTACCTAGATTTTTACCTGTGGGAAAACGCGCAGTTTTGAGTTTTTATATGTTTTCCGAGCAAAGCTCGGTCTCCCAGATATTTACGTCTTAAATAAATCATGGCAAATTTATGACGGGAAGGCAAAATTTATGTTTTTTGTAAATGTTGTAAATAAATGTGGATATATTTTAGTCGAATTTAAACTGTTGTGAGACATGCTAACATTGAATAATTTTACGGTTTAGACTCACTTGTTTTAAGTCACTCGCGCGACATGCCGCATGCGCAGTACGCGATACACGGCCGTCGTGAACGCTGCTCGCACTGTTAGTGCTTGAGAAAGGAGACCTAGGCTCTCCGAAACATGTCGCGCGAGTGACTTAAAACAAGTGAGTCTAAACCGTAAAATTATTCAACGATATATTTTAGCTCTTCACACTGACCTGTACTCGGTAGGGTCGATGTTGAGCACCTTGGGTCTGGCCTCGCGGTCGAGGCACACCACTCTAGCCCCGGACTCTGAAGCTAGCACCTTCACGGCGTACACTGGCACGTCCAGGGTGCGAATTATGCCATAGTCACTGTAACAGAAATTATTACAATCAAATATCTTTCTAAATAGGGTATTTCACTACTATAGTTCGTTTTTTTAGCATTAGATAAAGACTACTCTTGACGTATATTTTAATGGGGTTGGCAACTGTCAAAAGTTTGCATAGATGGCGCCATCATACCTTGCCCCTTTTTCTATGAGATTTGGCTTAAAAAACTGGCATCCAGGAGATTAAAAAAATAGAAATTTGACACAATTCTAGGGATTGACTGGGCAAGCTATGATGGCGCCATCTGCTAAATACTTCGACAGGCCAATCCCATTTAAAAACGGTTTTTAAAAACAGTAACAATTACTTATGAAAGCAAAAGAATGTGAATATGATTCATAGTTGTTACATATTTACCGTGACTTATTTTTCAAGTCTTTTCGAATAAGACACATCAAGATTGTTTACCTTTTTTCTAATGCTAAAAAAACGAACTATAGTCTTCTTCCTCGCGTTGTCCCGGCATTTTGCCACGGCTCATGGGAGCCTGGGGTCCGCTTGGCAACTAATCCCAGTAATTGGCGTGGGCACTAGTTTTACGAAAGCGACTGCCATCTGACCTTCCAACCCAGAGGGTAAACTAGGCCCGTATCGGGATTAGTCCGGTTTCCTCACGATGTTTTCCTTCACCGAAAAGCAACTGGTAAATATCAAATGATATTTCGTAAAAAAACGAACTATAGTCAACATATTTAATTCCGGCTGTGGAGTGCTGTCATCGAAGGCTCCAGACTTGACTCTAGCCCCTTCTGTCACGGAACAGTTGTTCCAGGAGTGTATGAACTCACCCATCTCTGCAGCAGTACTTGATATGGTTGGCAGTGGTGTATATGAAGACCGGCTGTGGAGTGCTGTCATCGAAGGCTCCGGACTTGACTCTAGCCCCTTTCGTCACGGAACAGAGCTGTTCCAGGAGTGTATAAACTCACCCGTCTCTACAGCAGTACTTGATATGGTTGGCAGTGGTGTATATGAACACCGGCTGCGGAGTGCTGTCATCGAAGGCTCCGGACTTGACTCTAGCCCCTTCTGTCACGGAACAGTTGGTCCAGCAGTATAAACTCACCCGTCTCTGCAGCAGTACTTGATATGGTTGGCAGTGGTGTATATGAAGACCGGCTGTGGAGTGCTGTCATCGAAGGCTCCGGACTTGACTCTAGCCCCTTTCGTCATGGAACGGAGCTGTTCCAGGAGTGTATAAACTCACCCGTCTCTACAGCAGTACTTGATATGGTTGGCAGTGGTGTATATAAACACCGGCTGAGGAGTGCTGTCATCGAAGGCTCCGGACTTGACTCTAGCCCCTTTCGTCACGGAACAGAGCTGTTCCAGGAGTGTATAAACTCACCCGTCTCTACAGCAGTACTTGATATGGTTGGCAGTGGTGTATATAAACACCGGCTGAGGAGTGCTGTCATCGAAGGCTCCGGACTTGACTCTAGCCCCTTTCGTCACGGAACAGAGCTGTTCCAGGAGTGTATAAACTCACCCGTCTCTACAGCAGTACTTGATATGGTTGGCAGTGGTGTATATGAAGACCGGCTGCGGAGTGCTGTCATCGCAAGCTCCGGACTTGACTCTAGCCCCTTCTGTCACGGAACAGTTGATCCAGCAGTATAAACTCACCCGTCTCTGCAGCAGTACTTGATATGGTTGGCAGTGGTGTATATGAAGACCGGCTGTGGAGTGCTGTCATCGAAGGCTCCGGACTTGACTCTAGCCCCTTTCGTCACGGAACAGAGCTGTTCCAGGAGTGTATAAACTCACCCGTCTCTACAGCAGTACTTGATATGGTTGGCAGTGGTGTATATGAACACCGGCTGCGGAGTGCTGTCATCGAAGGCTCCGGACTTGACTCTAGCCCCTTCTGTCACGGAACAGTTGGTCCAGCAGTATAAACTCACCCGTCTCTGCAGCAGTACTTGATATGGTTGGCAGTGGTGTATATGAAGACCGGCTGTGGAGTGCTGTCATCGAAGGCTCCGGACTTGACTCTAGCCCCTTTCGTCATGGAACGGAGCTGTTCCAGGAGTGTATAAACTCACCCGTCTCTACAGCAGTACTTGATATGGTTGGCAGTGGTGTATATAAACACCGGCTGAGGAGTGCTGTCATCGAAGGCTCCGGACTTGACTCTAGCCCCTTTCGTCACGGAACAGAGCTGTTCCAGGAGTGTATAAACTCACCCGTCTCTACAGCAGTACTTGATATGGTTGGCAGTGGTGTATATAAACACCGGCTGAGGAGTGCTGTCATCGAAGGCTCCGGACTTGACTCTAGCCCCTTTCGTCACGGAACAGAGCTGTTCCAGGAGTGTATAAACTCACCCGTCTCTACAGCAGTACTTGATATGGTTGGCAGTGGTGTATATGAAGACCGGCTGCGGAGTGCTGTCATCGCAGGCTCCGGACTTGACTCTAGCCCCTTCTGTCACGGAACAGTTGATCCAGCAGTATAAACTCACCCGTCTCTGCAGCAGTACTTGATATGGTTGGCAGTGGTGTATATGAAGACCGGCTGTGGAGTGCTGTCATCGAAGGCTCCGGACTTGACTCTAGCCCCTTCTGTCATGGAACAGTTGGTCCAGCAGTATAAACTCACCCGTCTCTACAGCAGTACTTGATATGGTTGGCAGTGGTGTATATGAAGACCGGCTGTGGAGTGCTGTCATCGAAGGCTCCGGACTTGACTCTAGCCCCTTCTGTCATGGAACAGTTGGTCCAGCAGTATAAACTCACCCGTCTCTGCAGCAGTACTTGATATGGTTGGCAGTGGTGTATATGAAGACCGGCTGTGGAGTGCTGTCATCGAAGGCTCCGGACTTGACTCTAGCCCCTTCAGTCACGGAACAGAGCTGTTCCAGCTTCCTGGTGCAGATGGTGACCGTGTGCTTGCCCAGTAAGGCCACGAGGGACATGTCGGCATTCCAGACGGCATAGCGGCATTTGGAGACTTTCACCTGGAATAAGTTTTCACCAGGAACAAGCTTTTATCGCTGACTGTACTTTTCTAACGACAGACAACTAATACTCATCGAGACAATTCTAAAAACCCCTAACACAATTAGGTTGCGTTGTTTCATCAAAGTTCCTATGGCCACCTCCTGTCTCCATCATCAGATCAGCTATATGTCATAATAATATTGCATTGTCATTCGATTTATACATGCATGCAAAATTTCAGCTCAATCGGAAACTGGGAAGTGGATCAAATTTAACTTGCAAGATTTCTTGTAATAATAAAAGCTTGTAAAATGGAAAAGGTGCAGTCAATCCGGGTGCAACTTCCACAATCCATCACAATCTGAGGGTCTACCGCAAACGAGAGAGTCGAAATTTTATTATCTAACCACTCTATCACTCTTGCATAAGCTAATAAATGCTATATGCTATGTATGCTTGTTGTTATGTATGTGTGTGTGAGCGCACCACCCCGCTTCCTTTAAACGTGCAATAAAGCAGTGTGTCTATAGCCATTGGTTGTTTCACTCGTGCGTTTCCCAAATACAACATTGGCGGCGATCTACCTACGCGATAATAAAAATGTCCAGCAGTGCGCATTTCGGAATTTTGCCTACGTTTGATCACCATTCGCAGACCTGGAAAACGTTTAAATCACGCTTATTGCAATGGTTTGTGGCAAATAAAATAAATGCGACGTCGGACGCAGGAGGCGAACAAAGGCGAGCGATATTACTTAGCACACTCATTGACGGTACTTACAAACTCGCAGCGGATTTAGCGTTGCCGAAGAAAATAGAAGAAGTGCCATACGAAGATGTATTAAAGTTGTTGGAAGACCACTTTGTTCCAAAGGTGTTTGGTTTTAGTGAACGGTACAAATTTTATTCAGCCGTTCAGCAAAACGGAGAGACGCATACCCAATGGGCGGCAAGGCTACGTGGTTTGTCAGCGGATTGCAACTTCACAAACGTAGAGGAAGTTCTTCGCGACAGATTTATGATGGGCATGCTGCCGGGACGGGAGCGGGACAAGGTTTTCACGCAGGACCTCAAGGAGCTGACGCTTACTAAGGCGGTGGAGTTGGCTAACGCAGTGCGCTGCGCGCGGGAGGTGTCGGCGGGTGCGGGACAAACGGCCTCGACGAGCGACCAGCTGTTCAAGATCACCAGCGATACCAAGGATTCGGCCCGTGAAAAATGTGCGGTGTGCGGTTATTCAAACCATAAGACGGCCGAATGTCGTTTTTCTAATTATCGATGCAAGAAATGCCGCGGTAAAGGCCATTTAAAAAAAATGTGCAAAACAGTAAAGTGCATAATGGCGAATGACGTGAGCGAGGGAGACGACGGTAAGTTGTTTAATATTCGATCTATAAAGGGTGAACCCATGTTAGAATGGGTTACCGTACAAGGCGTGCCGTTACAGTTTGAAATTGATAGTGGGGCAGCGGTCACGGCGATGTCACCGAAGCTATTCAACAAGCATTTCTCTAAAGTGACGGTTTGCGCGCCTAAGAAAAATCTGGAGTCATATAACGGCGGTAACCTGGCCTGCATAGGTATGGCGCCAATGTCCATAGAATACGCGGGGCGCACACAGCTGATTGATGTTTACATTATTCGCAATGGTGGCCCGCCGATTTTAGGTCGAGATTTCATTTCGTCATTTAACTTAGAAATGACAACACCAGTTAATTACTGTACGCAAAAACAGGATAAACTAGAAATATTGCAAGGTAATTATCCGGCAGTGTTTTCAGATGATTTAGGCCTATTTAATAAGTACAAAGTAGGGTTGCAGCTTAAACCTGACGCGAAACCGGTTTTTTTCAAGGCGCGACCGTTAGCATTTGCTTTAAAAGGAAAAGTGGACAAAGAAATAGACCACTTAGTAAGTCTAGGGGTGTTAAAGCCTGTTGAGTATTCGGAATACGCATCTCCAATAGTTCCGGTGTTGAAAAATAATGGCACCATGCGTATTTGTGCAGATTACTCGGTCAGCATTAATAAGCAGCTGTGTGTCGAACAATATCCGTTACCCACAATTAAAGAGTTGTTTGCTAAATTACACGGAGGACAAACGTTCTCAAAGCTAGACTTATCTTCCGCGTACACTCAGCTTGAGTTAAAGCCGGAGTCACAGCATCTCACCTGCATAAATACGCATCGTGGGTTATTCTTCTACACACGCTTGGTTTTTGGGTTGGCTAGTGCCCCGGCTATATTTCAGCGCGCGATTGATAATTTACTTAGTGGTATGGAAGGTGTACTGTGTTTACTTGACGATATATTAATAACCGGTAAAGATGACACTGAACATTTGCAAAGATTAAACGCAGTTTTAAAAAGGTTGGAAAACGCAGGGTTAACTTTGCAAAAAGAAAAATGCGTATTTTTTCAGGAGAAAGTGCAATACTTAGGCTATATCATTGATAAAAACGGGCTTCACAAATCACCTGACAAAGTGAAAGCGATCCTGGAAGCGCCTGTACCGACCAATGTAAATAAATTACAATCATTTTTAGGTTTAGTTAATTACTACCGTAATTTTGTGCAAGGGGCATCCATGATACTTTCACCATTGTATGATTTGTTGAAGAAAGGAGTCAAGTGGTGTTGGAGAGAGGAGCATGACCGATCATTTGAAAAAATAAAAAAAAGTTTGGCCTCGGATCAAGTTTTAGCCCATTTTGACCCAAATGCTAATCTAGTTTTGACCGTTGACGCATCACCTTACGGCCTTGGTGCCATTTTGAGTCAAATACAGCCAGATAACAGTGAAAGGCCTATTTCATTCGCTTCACGTACTCTCAACGCGGCAGAAAAAAATTATTCGCAACTTCAAAAAGAAGCCACGGCAATCGTGTTCGCAGTTAAACGCTACCATCAATATTTATTCGGGAGGTCGGTGCCCTTTACTTTACGAACCGATCATAAACCTCTAATCTCAATTTTCGGGCCTTATAAGGGCATTCCCGAAGTTACGGCTAATCGGTTGCAAAGGTATGCCATTTTTTTAAGCGCATATAATTATAAAATTGAATATATCCGGAGTGCCATGAATAGTGCAGATTATCTGTCTCGAGCTTGTTTACCTGACGACGGCGATAACAGCGAAGGGCCACAGCGGGGGCGCGCGCGCGGGGAGGGACAAAACCCGTTATTACCAGATGATCGCGCGTCATATATCAATTTTGTTATCGAAGGATGCTTACCGTTAACTACGGACGAGTTGCGTAATCAAACAAAGATTGACCCAGATTTAAGTAAGGTGATAGGTTACGTTTGTAAAGGCTGGCCTAGGAAAATTAATGACGATAAGTTAAAACCGTATTTCCAATGTAGATTGCAGTTATCTTATGAAAACGGCTGTTTGATGAGAGGCCATAAGGTCGTGATTCCGGCGACTTTGCAGTCACGCGCGTTATCAGAGTTACATAATTCTCACTTAGGAATAGTAAAAACCAAAGCGGAGGCTCGGTCCAAATTTTGGTTTCCTAAGATCGACGAAAAGATTGAACAAATGATAGGTTCTTGTGAAACTTGTATTAAGTTAAGGCCCGCTCCCAGTCGCGCACCTTTAGCTCCTTGGAAATTCCCTACGGATCCTTTTACGAGGATTCATTTAGATTTTTTGGGCCCAATTAACGGCAACACCTACTTAGTGATCGTAGATGCTCATAGTAAATGGGTTGAGGTCTATAATATGAAAAACGGTACTAACACGTCGGCCGTGTGCGAAAAGTTGTACGAGTTTATGGCTAGGTTTGGGTTACCGCAAGTGATAGGTAGTGACAACGGGTGCGCATTTACGTCACAAGAGTTTAAGGAATTTTGTTTGTTGAACGGCATAACACCGGTGACGTCGCCGGCGTACCACCCTGCTAGCAATGGGCAGGCGGAAAGCTCCGTGAAAATAGTCAAAAAGGGAATTAAAGCCTGTTTAATGAATAGTCGAAATATTAAAGATTGTAATAATAAGTTACAAAAATTTCTTTTTGACTACAGGAATTCAATACATTCCACGACGGGGCACTCGCCTGCCCAATTAGTTTTTGGCCGCAAACTTCGGACACGCCTTGATTTAATTAACCCTTCGACGGCGTCCTGCTCGCACACGTCATTGGATAATTATGTAAAAAATCAACAGTGTTTACAGAGTAAAGCGTATAGTGGTACAAATAAACAAGAATTTAATATAGGCGATAAAGTTTTATATAAAAAGAACTTTAATAATAATAAGTTTACATGGTGTAAGGGTATAATTATGGAAAAGTTGGGAAAAGTTGTATATTTAGTAAAAGATTGTGAACATTTAGATAAGTATAAAAAACATAAAGATCAATTAATGTTATACAAGGGGCAAGAGGACGGTTCATTTCTAGACGACATTTCTCTAGAAGATCTATTTTCATCAGAACAAAACCATTTATCGACGGGTACTACTACCGACAGCGAGGTGCAACATAGTGGGGGAGGAGAAGGCGGCCAAATAGCCGATGTAAGCCCTGAAGGCGCCGAGGTAACTGGTCCCTCGCCGCTGCCCGACGACGACCAGCAGGAACAGTTCGAGGACGCCGAGTCGGACGACATCGACACCCCAGTAGAAGGGCCAGGTGATCCAACTGTACCCAACCCGTCTACTACTGTCGGCCAGGACAGAGTCAAACGAAACCGTCCCAAAGTTAATTATAAACCCTATTTTAAGTAATCGTTGTATTTAGACTAGTTGTAAACTACGGGGAGGATTGTTATGTATGTGTGTGTGAGCGCACCACCCCGCTTCCTTTAAACGTGCAATAAAGCAGTGTGTCTATAGCCATTGGTTGTTTCACTCGTGCGTTTCCCAAATACAACACTTGTATTTGCTAAAGGTAGGGAGATGTTGTCGAACGGCATGCTGCATTCCACATGGAGTAGTATTCCTGGCCGTGTAGCCAACATGCCAATCGCTTACGCTCCGTAGCGATCGAAACGCAACTGTCACTGTCGCACTAATATGGAAGAGTGATAGAGACTCAAAGCGTTTCGTTGTCGAAGCGATAGCGACTGTCACCTTGGCTAGGCCGGCTGATTCGCCACACAACCTCCGAATTTCCGACTGCTAGAGCAAACCGCTTATTCGAGCGATAAAGAGGCAGATAGCTGAGTTTCGATTTCGCGTCTCCCGGTAGGTCCTTTGTAAACAAACCGCCTTGATGCATCAATGTCATATTTTATTGTCTGTGAAAACTTGTCGAAAAACAGTTTAAGGCACAGTATGTATGCGTAATTTATTCAATTTTTTCCTTTAATATAAAATTTGGAATATCGCTCGCAGACGTATCTGCTTGTTAAAAAAAATAGTTACAGTATGTATAAGTTAAGTTAGTTAAGTTACTCTATGGTTTACGATGGGTGCTATAGTTCGTTTTTTTTTGCATTAGAAAGAAGGTAAGCGATCTTGATATGTCTTTTAATAGAAAAACGCTTTTTTAAAACCAGTAACTATTACTTATGAAAGCAGAAGGATATAAATTATCGTATTAGATTCATAATTGTTACATATTTGCCGTGGCTAATTTTTAAAACGTGTTTTTCAATTAAAAGACACATCAAGATTGTTTACCTTATTTCTAATGCTATGCTAAAAAAAGCGGCCAAGTGCGAGTCGGACTCGCCCATGAAGGGTTCCGTATTTAGGGGATTTATGACGTATTAAAAAAAACTACTTACTAGATCTCGTTCAAACCAATTTTCGGTGGAAGTTGGCATGGTAACGTACATCATATATTTTTTTAGTTTTATCATTCTCTTATTTTAGAAATTACAGGGGGGGGGGATTTCACCACTTTGGAAGTGTCTCTCGCACAAACTATTCAGTTTAGAAAAAAATGATATTAGAAACCTCAATATCATTTTTGATGACCTATCCATAGATAGACACGTATGGGTTTGATGAAAAAAAATTTTTTGAGTTTGTGTTCTAAGTATGGGGAACCCCCAAAATTTATTGTTTTATTTTCTATTTTTCTGTGAAAATCTTAATTCGGTTCACAGAATACATCTACTTACCAAGTTTCAACAGTATAGTTCTTATAGTTTCGGAAAAAAGTGGCTGTGACATACACGGACGGACAGACATGACGAATCTATAAGGGTTCCGTTTTTTGCCATTTGGCTACGGAACCCTAAAAACGAACTGTATAGTGCTGCACTCTGGCGGCAGAACATTGCACTAACCCCCTATCGGGCTTACCGTAGCGATGGTCCGTTTCTGCTGAACGTCCAACAACTGAACGCAGTCTGGTTCGCGAAGTAGAAGCATGCCCGTGCCAGCGTACATGATTTCTTCGCAAGTTGGCGTGGAGATCTTTTTGGACACCTCGTTCTTCAGGTTCTTAATGACGAGCTGTAACAAATACATAGGCTTTAAATTATTATCTGAGTCGAAGGACCAATTACGTATTTAAAATGTAATTTTGTATTCCCACAAGTAATCCAGGAACTCCAGGAACTAAACTAATCTCACGTGTATTTTATTTTTATTTTTTTAGTTGACATAATAAATCTTGTTTATTGAAGTGAAAACTTCTTTAGCGGCGCTGTGCACTTTTTGAGGTGGGGAAAAAAATGTTAAACTCGCGACAGGTCACGTGACCGACAGATTCGTAAGACGGACACGTGACCTGATCGAAAAACTGTTACAATGTCATTGAGTTTTCACTTCTGCCGGCACTTTTTGTATTTGCCTTCCCCCCCCAACATGGTCTGTCGTGATTTTTTCGTGACCGTGACCCCTCTCCCTTGTGAACGTGATATTTCTAACACAGCGGTTCTCAATCTTTTTTTTGACGGAACCCTTTTGGAAAGCGAAATACTTGATGGAACCCTACAATAAAACAATAGGTTTTAGAAGTGTATTTTTTTTAGTAATAAGCATAATTCTAAATTCTTGCGGAACCCCTGGAGGGGTGTCGCGGAACCCTAGGGTTCCGCGGAACACACTTTGAGAATGGCTGTTCTAACAAATTGCACAGCCTCCGCAGCTGAAAAGCGGACGAGGCCAGTCACACCCCCCAAAAAGGGGTCTCGAACAACACTCATCATTCTAACCAACTAACAAATAGGGATGTTGACAATTTTTTGGAACTGGTTTCATTTTGTAGATAGACACGTAATAATTACAGAAAAAAATATTAAAAAAATATATTCATTAATTTTGAATAAAAAAACATGTATAATAAGTTTCGTGTTTAAATTTCGCGCCTAAACGCTCCAAACTGTCACGTGACCTTGATGACGTAACGGCGTTTTAAACAAACTGCTGTCAGCCTATTTTTTAATTTCTTTATATGGTAACTGACAAATTTTTTTTAAAGCCATAACACACTACCGCATCCGACAGCGACCTTCTTTCTCGCTCTAACTTATAGCTGCGTCCTCAACGCACCACCTTACACACTCGATTCGTGCGCCGCACCGCACCAAGATCGCGTTTCGGTACGATAATCTGTAGACACTTAGGTAGGTTTTATAACTTGTCTTTGGTGATTCCACTGTGATTACGTCACGCGCTCCGATTGGCGTTTGCAGTCACGTGATACTGGGCATTATTTTAAATACTTTTGATTATTTTTAATTAATTTATTACGCATATTTACACTTGCAAAATATGATTTTCCGCATTCTAATATTCCCTGCTATGGTAAAAACATAACATGTTATATATTCGCGATTCATGTCAACATCCCTATTGTGTCAGTATTGACCAGGGATGTTGCGAATATCCGCATCCGCAACCGCGGAACTTCCACATTTTTTTCAACATCCGCATCCGCATCCGCATAAAATCGATGCGGATTTAATGCGAATGCGGATGTGGAACAGGTCGGTACAGGAACGTCTTAGCATCGGCGTAAGTGCTAGACTGCTAGGTAATTTAGTCATTAACCAAAAAACCCTATTAGAAATGAGCAGTTAGAAAAAGCGTGAGTGGGACTTAATGTAACGGAACCCTTGGAACGCGAGTCCCACTCGCACTTGGCCGGGTTTTTGAAAAAAAAAATTACTAAAATGTAATATTTGACGTTTTTTATGGTACTATCTTGACATCCGCATCCGCATCCGCGGATGTGAGCCTTTAAAAATCCGCATCCGCATCCGCATCCGCGGATGTCAAAAAATCGGCATCCGCAACATCCCTGGTATTGACTCCTAAGCCCTGCCCTAAGCTTCTAACCTGGTGGTTCTTGTCCAGCGCGGCGAAGCGGTTCCTGGCGACCCAGACGGCGTGCGCGGCGGGCGCCCGCAGCGGCTCGGCCGTGTCGCCGCCCTCGCGCCCGGCGTACAGCTCGTACGAGCTGCTCTCGCCCACACGCCAGTTCACGAGCACGCACAACTCCGCGTGGTTTAGCGCAGGGATGTTGCGGATGGAGATTGTTTTTTTTTTGACATCCGCGGGAGCGGATATTTAAAGGCTCACACCAAGATTAGGTACTTAGAAAACGTCAAATATTACATTTTTAGTATTTTTTTTTTTTTTTTTAAAAACGACACGTTTAGTATTTGAGCAAGAATATAACAATTGACCCCTAAGCCCTGCCCTAAGCTTCTAACCTGGTGGTTCTTGTCCAGGGCGGCGAAGCGGTTCCTGGCGACCCAGACGGCGTGCGCGGCGGGCGCCCGCAGCGGCTCGGCCGTGTCGCCGCCCTCGCGCCCGGCGTACAGCTCGTACGAGCTGCTCTCGCCGACCCGCCAGTTCACGAGCACGCACCACTCCGCGTGGTTTAGCGACATGCTGGAAGATTTGAAAAATGATAAAAAAACCGGCCAAGTGCGAGTCGGACTCGCGCACGGAGGGTTCCGCACCATCAACAAAAAATAGAGCAAAACAAGCAAAAAAACGGTCACCCATCCAAGTACTGACCCCGCCCGACGTTGCTTAACTTCGGTCAAAAATCACGTTTGTTGTATGGGAGCCCCACTTAAATCTTTTTCTACGCCCGTACCTTTATTTGTCATTTAAAAGGTCTTACACACACCTTTAAACCCCTATGTTATAGTTGTCAAGACAAGTCTTTAGTATATTCCCCAAAAAAGTATTTGTGCATACACGCAGTATCTTTTTGGTAGTTTTACGATACTTCGTGTAATCACCACTTAAAAAATATTGTATGAAATACATTGTTGCCAACCTAATTTTAATTGTCATCTCTGACAGATGAGTACTAAGTGCATTGCTGCCAATTTACAAAATATTCATTAGATTCTATAGTAGAAACAATAAAATTGCTTCAGAAGTCAGAAACGTGCATGTGACACCCGTAATATAGCAAGATCCATAGACTACGAACACCGCTTAGCGTTGCTTGTTAGTCTCCATAGGCTACTGTGGCCAAAATCGAGAAAAAAAACTACCCAAAATTGTAATTTAACTAAGAGCAAGTACCAGGGCCTCATGAGTTACAAGGAGGTGTCGCTGACCAACCGGCCGTGGGGCGCGGGGCGCGGTGGCCGGGTTTGGTTTATTTACCTACATATACGAGGGGTGTTCAAAATATTCTTGGTATGAGAATGAAAACAAACAAGTACGAAAAGTTTGATATTTTTATTTTTTAATATACTCCCCCCCTATGTTCATACACTTAAAAGATCGATCAATTATTTTTTTTAATCCCTCGTAAAAATATTTTTTATCTTTCGTGTAAAAATGCTCCTCCACTGCCGCCTTCAATGCTTCATCGTCAGGAAATTTATTTCCACGCAGATCCTTTTTAAGATTGGGGAGCAAAAAGAAGTCGCTGGGGGCTAAGTCCGGACTATACGGTGGGTGAGTAACAGTTTTACACCCACATTCAACAATAGCTGCCTTGGCAATATGAGCAGTATGGACGGGGGCGTTGTCATGCAGAAGCAGAATACCTTTGGTTAACTTTCCTCGCCTCTTTTCTTTAATTACATCCTTTAATTGACGTAGAATGTTAGCGTAGTACTGTCCTGTGATATTTACACCTTTTTCTTTATAATCGATTAGTAATACTCCTTCACAATCCCAAAATATCGTGGCCATGACCTTGCCAGCTGAAGGGATGACCTTGAACTTCTTGGGATGAGCTGAACCCTTAATGTGCCACTGCATGGACTCTTGTTTACTCTCTGGGTCATAATGATGAACCCAGGTTTCATCTCCAGTAACTATTCTTTGCAGCACCTCATCAGGATTTTCACCGCACAGGTCAATAAAATCGGAACAACAAGCTACACGCATGTCTTTTTGAAGCCGAGTCAGCATTCGCGGAACCCATCTTGCACTTACTTTTGACATAGAGGTCGCGCACTGACAGTTGAGGCGAACGCACGTGCGTATAAGAGGCTGCTACTCTATCGGTGCCCCGCTACGTGCGGGGCTGCGTGAGGCAGCGCCAGGTCTATGTGCATCGCGTGTGCCGCGTATTTTTGCGGTTCTGTGCGAGATTTTTGTTAAAAGTGTAAGATGGAGGTCGATAAGGATTGTACAATGGGCGATAAGCCACCTATGAAAAGAATTGAGGTAAACAATGCCCCTATAAATGCCAAAAACGGACAAGACGTAGTGCAGTGCTACTATTGTGATATTTCATCTGAAGAATCAAACTTTTATGACTGGATTGGCGATCAGTCTATGTGCAAAAACCACAAATGTGTATGTGGACAAGTTAGTGCTGTGAAAATATTTATTCATAGTGAATTGGAAAGAACCTCGGACGGCTCCGTAGTATTGAAAACTAGGTATGTGCACTACCTTACTAATATAAATAAACTTAAACAAGGCAAGGGCCCTCTGTGTGAGTGCTCAGGTCCATTATTTGTGCAAGTAATTCCACAAAATGAATTCATTATTCGCGAGAGAATAACATGTACATATTGTAAAAAACTGAGCCGCGTCGAATTCAGATGCGACAGCATAAAACCTATGGCGAAAAATCTAGTCGAGGGACCATGGACATCATCAGCTAGAGTGAAAAATGCAAAACAGAAATTATCTGAAGAAAATCTGAAAAAATACAATGATTCTAGAGGTATTACTAAGACGGTAACCATGGAAACCAATATGACAACAAAGGATGTCATACTGCCTAACGATAGGATTGTGCACAAAAACAAAACGCAATCAAAGACTTATAAAAATACTGGATTGAGCACTGTACCGAAAACTAATTTAGAAACGAGTAACCCTTTCTCTATACTGCCGTTGACGGAAGATGAACACAATTACGAATTAGATGATACTGTCTCAGTAATGAGTGATAATGGAGCGGTCAAGCGACGCCGTGTTCGAAAACCTCGTATGTTACCTATGGCTGGCCCCGAAGCTAACTTACCTAAAGATGACCCGTGGTGTAACAATGTGCCTAGACTGCCTAGCGCAGCTCCACAGAAAATGACTGAGCCTCTTCAGACTACTGACAAGGAGAAAAACACGAAACGTTACCCTCCCTTTGTGTGTGAATATGAAGAATGGATCACTAATAAGAATGAGTGGAAATCAGCGAATGAAATGGCTCGAAGTACTAACTGTGAAATACGAGCAGACCCAAGGAGTAAGAAAATTACGTATTTTCCGAAAAACAGGGAGGCATATCAGGCAATAGACTCTAAGCTGCAGGAAAACCCAATTAAATATAATTATTACTCGCACGGCTGCAAGGACGATCGCCGCCCAGCAAAAAAACTTGTAGCGAAGGGCATTCATGCAGATGGCTATACAGAGGATGAGATCAAAGCAGATATTCTTACAAGGTACGGCCTTAAATTAGAAAGAGTGATTGTTATGAAAAATTCGACTTTAATTCTCATTTTTCCTGGGGAGACTGATATGAGGGTGGCTCGAGACATAAAGTATATCTTATGTCAACGGGCAACATTAGAAAAATATAAAGTTCGAGATACAGCGGTAACTCAGTGCAAAAGGTGCTGGCAATTTGGCCATGTACAATCTCACTGCCGTAGACCTCAACAACAAGAGTCTATAGAACAACATGAAAATGGAGAAGTTTGGCATGTTTGCTATAACTGTCACGAAATTGGGCATACAGCAAGACAAGCGAAATGCCCATTGTTTCAGCTAGAAGTCCAAAAACAAAAGAACAGGCGTCAGGCATTCGCTAAAAATATCCAACAGACGAAACAGCAACCACGTAAACGTGATTATGTTAACAATTCTAAGGTTACAAAGAATGGCGCTAGTTACGTATCAGTCGCAGCAGGAATAACAAACAACCCTGATACCATGAGTAAATCTGGCGAGAGGGAAGAAAGTAAAATCAATGCTTCATCTGATTTACTCTCCAAGGCTAAGGATCTCATGAAGAGTTTACAAGCAAAGGGATATCCCGCAGAAACGATTCTTGATTTTGTGTTGGAACTCATCAATGGATAAGTTGCCCAACGTGCTACGAAAAAGAAAACAGTGCTTAAGAATTGTGCACTGTAATATTCAAGGCATTCGAAACAAATATATTGAACTTAAACAGTTGGCGCTAAAACATGAACCGGATATTATAATATTAAATGAGTGTAAAATTGACTTCACTAAAAGCAAATATAATATACCGGGCTTCAATAAGATCTATGATGCCAGGGCAGCTCATCTTGTTACGGCTATGTATATAAAACAAGGTCTTCGCTGGAATCTTACTACGGTAATCCCAGGAGTGGAAGACGTAGACAGGTGTATAGAGGGTGTGGCCATTAGGTTGGAAACATTAAATGGTGGTATAATTATACGTGGTCTGTATAATCCACATCTACGCTTTAATCAAATCCGAGCAGATTGGGAAGCATTATTGGAAGATAACACTACTTCAATTAATGTTGGAGATTTGAATTTGAGGATACAGGAACTTGGACATACTCAAACACAGGCAGCTGGCAACTTAGTAAGACATGCCATTAACAATCGAGAGGCAAAGCTAGTGCATACCAACTTACCATCGCGTCCATGTCACCGAGGGGATGGAATACTCGATGTTGCACTAGTTACACAGGAGGCTATGGAATTAACTTATCGAACTAAACAACTTGATTCTATCTCATCGGATCATTATCCATGGCAATTAGAGGTAGACATAGAAACGTCCGAACATATCCAACTTAGACGTACCATGCGGAATATCACTGAATCTAAAGAGTCCCGAATCAAATTTCAAAACATTATTGAAGCTAATCTACCACTTCCAGAACCAAGTACTGATGCTGAAGCTGACTCATATGTCAATAAAATGGAAGACATACTGACTGGGGCATTAGATGAAATGGCACCTCTGCGAGAGTCAAGGCGGAGAGAAGAACTACCGATGAACATCCAGTACATGATACTACATCGCAACCGCTGTAAACTAAAAGCAAAAAATGCACCACCAGGCCATATTTTACGTCGTATATACAATACTGCTAAAAACATTCTGAAAAGAGCACTACAAGAATATCGAGAGCTTCAATGGAATACCGTCATTGAAAGCCCCGTTGATAACTTCTCTAAAATGTGGAAAATTCAACGTTCACTTAAAGCTAAGCCACAGCGTCTTCCTGATCTGCCAGGAATATTGACTGAAGAAGATACAGTTAACACGTTGGTCGATACAGCAGTTGTTAAGGAAGCGAATATAGATAACGATCACAAAAACTCTGAAATATTTACACCATACCAACCACTACCGCATACTGACGTGGAGGAGGTAGTACGAGCTCTTCGCCTCTTCAAAAACAAGAAAGCGCCAGGTCCTGATCAATTAAGGGCAGATGCATTGAAACTTGCTGGTCCAGCGTACCACAACGGCTTGGCATGCATTATAAACTATACTTTATACACGGGCTATTATCCAAAGAGATGGAAGTTAGGTGACTGTATTTTTCTGCATAAACCGGGTAAGTCCCATACCGAGGCTGCTTCGTATCGTCCGATTACCTTACTAAGTATCATGGGTAAACTCTGCGAGCGGATTATGTACAGGCGAATTCTGTCTGAAGTTAATCGACTAGAACTCATTCCAGAATATCAACATGGCTTCACAAAAAGTAAAGGAACGGGTACCCAAATCTTACGGACTGGGAAAGTGATTACCGACGCTCTAGCTCAGGGAAACAGCGTAGCCATGGTCTCGACTGATCTTAGTAAAGCGTTTGATTCGATTAATCACGCGGGGCTAAGTAAGAAACTGTTCGAAGCTGGAATGGCAAATAATCTAATAAAATTAATTGAGAATTACCTTTCAGGCCGAGAAGTGCGTGGAAAACTTCGCACGTTGTACGGAAGATCAATACCAGTTCCGCATGGGGTTCCCCAAGGCTCCATTCTGGGGCCAATCTTATTTAATCTATATGTAAGCGATATACCCAAGAATAACATAGCTGGCTTAACGTTATCACAATATGCTGATGATTTATGCATTCTTAATGAAGCTTGTCGTCCAGATACTGCATCGCGACGTGCAGCATGGGCTGCCAAAACGGTGATCAACTATTATAAAGAATGGGGTCTGAAGTGCAACGTCAGTAAAACGGACTGCGCCATGTTCACTAACAAAAGAAAATACAGTCGGACCATACGCCTCCAACATGATGACTTACCAATCAAATCTATTATCAAATATCTTGGAGTACACCTTGACCAAAGATTAGTTATGAAAGACCATGTAAAAAATACAGTTAAAAAGGTTAAACAGGTTCGCGGTATGCTGGCGCCAATTATAGGATGGTATAGTAAGGTCTCTCTGGAGACAAAAATCAAAGTGATAAAAGCGACTCTGTTACCAATAATAGATTATGGCATAGTTCAACTCTACCCTAGGGTGAGTAAATCTAGATTGACTGAATTAGAGAGACAATACCGCATGGCATTGAAAACAGCTGCTAATTTTCCGCGTAACACGAGTTCAGAAATAATTTGGGAGATGCTTGATGAGGACCCATGGTACATACGTGCTAGAGACCTCCATGAAGACATGCTCCGTAAGTTAAAGGATCAGCAAATTCCGGGTCTTACGCAACCTGGGGACAGATATGATAAGCCAAACCACCATAATCCTATGTTGCCTAGTCTGCGTACTGGTGAAATTGACTATGTGTGTAAACCAGAAAGAGGAAAACCACTATCCAAGCGAATGGCCCCACCTCGTATCCCTGTTATTTAAATGTACATACATAGCTTTAGCGTGAGCCAGTTCATGTCTGAACTGAGCCCCATTTACTTTACATTAGATCTTTTTGATACCTAAGACATATATGTAAAATAATACTGCTTGCACTTGGCGGGCCATAATTCTGTAACATAAATTATATAAAATAAAGTTTTATTCTATTCTATTCTATTCTATTCTTTTGACATATTAAGATGGTCATGTATAATATCATGTACGGTACCAATAGAGAGATTGGTTACTTGTGCTATAGATTTTACCTTCACTCGACCATCTTCCAATATAAGTTTTTCCACTTTATCAATATTTTCTTGTGAAGTAGCTACTACAGGCCGGCCAGGTCTAGGGTCATCTTCAATACTCTCCCTTCCGCGTTTAAACTCGCTTGACCACTTTTGAATGGTAGATAAAGAAGGAGCAGACTCACGGTAAACACAATCCATTTCCTCTTTTATGGTTTTTTGATTTTTACCCTGTTTTGTCAAGAATTTTATCACGCATCGATGTTCTAATTTAGTTAACATTGTCAATTCGCACATGATTTTCATGTTTGTTCAGCAATTGCAAAAAAACAAAAGACTATCTCGGTTCGAATTATACTTTTTTTTAATGTCAATGAATAAACCTTAGCGGCCAGTAACGAAAGAAATTTTAGAAGAGGTCGTAAGATATCAATACCGAGAATATTTTGAACGCCCCTCGTATGTCCTATATGATTCCACTTGTTTAAATTAAAGTAAGTATTATTTTTGTTGAATGAAAAATATTTGTTAAAGGAGGGTGGGCAAATTGGCCTAATGACCAATAAGGACAAGCTATATGTCACTGGATAGCTTATTCTAAGTTCTAATACTTTTACTATGGCAGATAGTCCCAAATCTTTGTGTGAAAAAAGTTATCACCGCAAAAAGTAGTGTGAGTTTAAACGTGACTGTATAGTTTTTTTCGGTACTAAGTTCCTGTGTCGCAGATCATTAAGGTTTTGTTATTGTGGATGATTTGGTGTCACGATATTTTAGTTTTTTTATTCGTTTTCTTATGTTTTTTTGTGTCATATTTGTTTTTTTTAAACAGAGATTTGACAAGTCTCGTCATACAAAAAAATGGAGTATATAAAAAAACCTTTCCAATGGTATGTCGCTTATTCTTATTGGCTCATAGGCCAGTGTCCATACAAATCTGCCCATCCTCCTTTACAATTTTTTTTCAAAGTAAGTGCTGGGTCGTAGAAAAAGTATTGTATGCAACGTTGTTTAACTGAGTCAAAAAATACTCGTGGCGTCTTTATTAACAATTTTCGGCTTCGCCTCAAATTGTTACTCACGCCACTCGCCTTTTTTGACCCCTCTTAAACAACGGTTGCATAAAATACTATAAACAGGGAAGCGGTGGTGTTATTCGACCGAGACAAAGGCTCCAAAATTGAAGGACACGGGTAACAAATTGGTTCAAAACTTAGATTAAGGGCAGGGTTCGAAAGGATAATTATCAATGATAGTTATCTTGACTATTTTCGTGTGTTTTATGTCTGATAATTATCGATTTGATAATAACCGAAAATATAAAAAACGCCCCATTCATTCAAATCTATCAAAGAATTCAAAGAGAATAAATATAGCACCATCCTGCATCCATACCTCGGATAATTATCCGATATTTATCGCATTATTGTCTGTGAAAACTTGTCAAAAAACAGCTTAAGGCACAGTTACAGAGTGTGCAGGATTATTTTTTTATTCATTCATTCATTTAATCCATTGTTCTCATGCTCATCAGTACAATAGGTCTTACATTTAAATAGTCTTCGTAGGTGCATGACACCCTGCTAGGGCGTACAATATAGGATATATATAACTAAATTAGGCCTGCTCACGTCTCATGAATCACCCTGTATATCTGTATATCTGTATGTGTAACTCTATGGTTTACTATGGGTGCTAATGCTGCACTCTGGCGGCAGAACATCGCAGGAATATCTCCTATTACTCGTCGTGCCAATACTTTTCTTGGACAAGTAATAAGATGCAAATTATGTCATGTATCAGGGATGTTGCGGATGCCGATTTTTTGACATCCGCGGACGCGGATGCGGATGTTATGATAGATACATAAAAACGTCAAATATGACATTTTAGTAATTTTTATTTCAAAAAACCGGCCAAGTGCGAGTCGGACTCGCGTTCCAAGGGTTCCGTACATTAAGTCCCACTCACGCTTGACTGCTCATTTCTAATAGGTTTTTTTGGCTAATGACTTAAATTACCTAGCAGTCTAGCACTTACACCGATGCTAAGACGTTCCTGTACCGACTTGTTCGACATCCGCATCCGCATAAGCTCCGCATCGATTTTATGCGGATGCGGATGCGGATGTTGAAAATAATGCGGAAGTTCCGCGGTTGCGGATGCGGATGCGGATGTTCGCAACATCCCTGTCATGTATATTGCAAAGCCAATCTAAAATGTTACCTGTAGGGTTGATTCCTGCCGCTTCCCTTAATTTGCATGACGGGGGAATCGCGGTTGGTCTGCATATCCAACTTGCGAATTTGCCTGTTGACATTATAAGAACATATTTTACTACGTGCCAAAAATGGTTTGATGTTTTCACAACTAACTGTTGTTTAAAGGAATTAAAATTAAATGTTAAACGTTTTGGTGCCACGCAAAACACATATATCGATAAATAAGTAGTTAAATGGTAGTTTCTATTTATCTACTATTCGAGACTTTATAACTCATAAAAAAATGAAAATTCTAAACACGACCATAATGCGAACTATTGTATTCTGTAATAGAATAGAAATAATTTATTCGATAAAATGGAAAATTACACAAAACAGAAAAAAAAGGAGAAATACTTGTTTGCTTCTAAACAGTTGTCATTGCGCCCACCATGACATTTTTCTGTTTGGCCCTATTTGGTTGGCTGGTAGAGAACGCCACAAGGCATTAAGTCCGCCTTTTGTACTTTTTTTGATGTGCAATAAAGTTTAAATAAAAGTTTGGACTTGAGTAGTTGGGTTACACATGCCCAGCCAAGGCATAAAAAACCTGTCTAAACAGGCAGTGTTTAGGAATTTTTGACCGCGACTGTACTTGTAGATGTACAACTTTTGACGTGGAACGTGGAGTTATGTTTTAAGCTTAAGAATAAATTGAAATGTGTAAAAATTACTGTCTTGGGTGAGACTTGAACTCACGGCCTCTGGATCGATACTTCAGCGCTCTGCCATGTGAGCCACCAAGACCTCATCCATAGCCAGCAAATCAGCCGCCAGACAGCAGACGTTTCAGATGAGTTATATTTTTCGTATAGTTTGTAGCTTTCTAATAGACCCCGAAGGCTAATCCTATTGTCTATTGTTAAGAAAAACCGCTCGTGCCACGTGCCACAACCACCTGCATAAAAAATCGGTACTTCGGTTACTGAGTGCCGGCGAGTCGAACGCTACAGAACCAGTCTAAAATGTGTCATCGAGATGCGTAACAAAGGCGCGTTATCGGAGAGCGCACCTACACTGGTTTTGTGAGCGTTGGACTAGCCCGCGCTCAGGTGCCAAATAGAATAATTAGGACCCTTTTTTGCAGGTAAGTAGCACGTGCGGTTTTACTGAACAATAGACAATAGGATAAGCCTTCGGGGTCTACTAGAAAGCTACAAACTATACCTGTCCTTGATGTAGAAAAGCAGATTGTTATGCACGGCGTACGCGGGTCTCTCTCGCTGCAGTTTGAACAGAATCATGCCGGCGTCGTGGCCCGCGGCGAACAGGTTTAAAGTTGGATGCGAGGCTAATACCCAGTAACTGCAACATAGAACACAACATTATTATTTTAGGAACGTATGGAAAATAAATAAAAAATACTTAGTTCTCAACTCCTAGCATTTAGAAACGCTAAAGCTTTGGATTCCTCCGAAAACGGTGCCGTCATATTACGGCCGCTATATAGCGTTGACTGACGTCACTAGAACGTTGTCTATGTAAACAAGATGGCGCGGTTTTCTAGACGGCGTTACGTTACGTTGATTGTCAACGTAACGTAAGATGACGGCCGTCATGACCTTGTCGATAGTTTCGTGAACGTTTTATTAGATAGCGGTGACGCCATTTTGAATAAATGACACGAGATTTGAATAAATGATTCCGTACTACGATTATTTTCCTCTTCTGATGATATTTCATCCTCCAAGTAAATTATAGATGATCAAGCAAATCTTGTCAGTAGGAAAAGGCGCGAAATTCAAATGTTCTATGGGACGTTATCCCATCGCGCCTACATTTTTCAAATTTGCCGCTTTGACCTTGGTGGATGACGGTGTGTTATGACGCCGTGGTACTTTCCACATGTCGCCACCGTAAAGACGGCCGTCTTTTGCTGCCGCTATATGACGGTCGTCATATGACGGCACCGTTTTCGGAGGAATCCAAAGCTTAAAACCTCTAATTCTGAGGCGTTTTTGGTTTTTATACAGATGTTCGGCGCAGTTCAGGAAGGCGAACGATATCGATTTCACCCCCGTCTGGCAAACCAAATTTGTCAGTAAATAAGAACAAAAAAACTATACACGTCCCTTTTATTTTGGGTGCTAATACTTGCGTATAACAAAGACAGTATGATTCTTTCTGTCTTGATACTTGAGACCCTGGTGAAAAAAAAATATTTTGCATAATCTAATTATTACAGAGCAAACTTTATCACTTAACAACCAGGAATTGGCCGTAAAGTAGAAATCGTGTTTTTCACAACTGACAGTTTCTTCCTCCTAATCTATATATATAAACGTGAAAGACCTGACTGACTGACTTAAATCAACGCACAGCCCAAACCGCTGGGACTAGAGAGTCTAAATTTAACAAGTAGGTTCCTTATAAGGTCTAGGGGTCCACTAAGAAAGGATTTTTCAAAATTCATCCCCTAAACGGGTGAAATGGGGGTCCAAAGTTTGTATGGGGAAAATATACTAATCCACGGGTACGAAGTCGCGGGCAACAGCTAGTTGTATATACGAGTTTAGATTTAAATCATATACATATGTGTAAGGTGTATTTCGGTAAATCCAAATGTCGAAAACCGTCGGATAATTTCGAAAAGGGACTCTTATAATAATGATATTTTGGTTGATTTTAATTAGATTTTCGGAACAATCCGACATACAACAACATCATGGCTGAGTCGAGCCCCTTTTTAACATCACGTTGTTTTGTTTATATGTAAACATAATTTTAATTTGTTCTTAAGTGTTTAAGATTTTATGTTTAAATGCTTAGACTAAATACACATTATTAGATCTAAGTAAGTATGTTCAAATGTACCATTAATGTGATGTTAAATAAAGTTTTTCTATGTCTATGTCTATACGAAGTTACCCGAATACACCCTATATAAATAAATGTTCCTACCGTTCGTGTTCGCGCCTGAACGAGTGCAGACAGGTCCTCTTGGTCATGTCCCAGACGCGTATGAACTTGTCCTCGCTGTTGGACAGGATCAGCTCGTGCCGCGCGTGGAACAACACGCACGACACGTTGTTGTAGTGCCCGCGGCACGTGTCCACTTCCCACGCCTGCGAGAAAATAGTCAACATCACGGCAAAACCTGCATACATACATCTGCCAAGAAATTCAAAGGTGTATGTCGTCAGCAGGGATGTTGCGAACATCCGCATCCGCAACCGCAACCGCGGAACATCCGCATTCTTTTCAACATCCGCATCCGCATAAAATCGATGCGGAGCTTATGCGGATGCGGATGCCGAATAAGTCGGTACAGGAACGTCTTAGCGGCGGCGTAAGTGCTAGGTAATTTCGTCATTACCTATAACAACATCATCTAGATCCAGAAAAGTCGGCGAAGTTACTGTTTATTAAATATAAAGCACCTATATTCTTGCTCAAATACTAAACGTTTCGTTTTTTTTTTAATAAAAAAATACTAAAAATGTAATATTTGACGTTTTCTAAGTACCTAATCTTGACATCCGCATCCGCATCCGCGGATGTGAGCCTTTAAATATCCGCATCCGCATCCGCGGATGTCAAAAAATCTGCATCCGCAACATCCCTGGTCGTCAGGTGACAAGCAAAACTCACTAATTACTAAAAAATATTTCAACAAAAATCAACCTTCTTTTAGACTAATATGGTTCACTATGGCTATGAACTTGTGGTGGTAATTAGTGAGTTTTGCATGTCACCTGATGATGTGAAGTCCCCAATCCGCATTGGGCTAGCGTGGGGACTATAATCCAAGCCCTCTCGCGCATGAGAGGAGGCCTGTGCCCAGCTGTGGGACGTATAGGCTGTTTTTTTACGGTCAAACCGAAATAATAGGGTATTTGACTACTAGTCAAATCAGTTTATTTTTAGGGTTCCGTACCCAAAGGGTAAAAACGTGACCCTATTACTAAGACTCCTTTGTCCGTCCGTCCGTCCGTCCGTCTGTCACCAGGCTGTATCTCACGAACCGTGATAGCTAAACAGTTGAAATTTTCACAGATGATGTATTTCTGTTGCCGCTATAACAACAAATACTAAAAACAGAATAAAATAAAGATTTAAGTGGGGCTCCCATACAACAAACGTGATTTTTGACCGAAGTTAAGCAACGTCGGGCGGGGTCAGTACTTGGATGGGTGACCGTTTTTTTGCTTGTTTTGCTCTATTTTTTGTTGATGGTGCGGAACCCTCCGTGCGCGAGTCCGACTCGCACTTGGCCGGTTTTTTCGTACTGTCAAAACGATTTCGCTTCTAAGGAATATACCTATATGAAACACTAGCATATGACGTCACGATCAAATTATCTACCCTTTATAGTTTTATACGGGTTTTAAAATAGAAATTGTGTCTAAAAATAACAGTTGTCTACGTTTCTCTATTAATCTTCTGGTGCTTTATTTCATGCATAGTGTAAAATAATTTATTTTAAATACAGTCAAATACCCTATTGTAAAATTGTCATATACGAAGAAAAAGTGGTCTGGAAATGAACCAGCGTCCTCTGCTATCGACATAGTTGCCTAAGCCCCTCGGGCCACGGTGGCATGGGTCGAATTTTTCTAAGTATTTGCAATTTTCTCAGAACTTATGGCGCCCCTTGTCCCTTATGGCCCTTAAGATTGCCATACCATTGAAGCGGAGATGAAACGAGTGCGGGAATCTACCTTAGGTACATAAACTTTAAGCCCACTTTACCTTGGCATCGTTTATACGCTACAGTTTCACTAGGCGGTCGTCAGCGGCGGACACTATGAGTGGTAGAGTGGGGTGGAACGCTGCCCAGTCGACTCTCAACCTTAGATATATGAACTTTAAGTCCACTTTACCTTGGCATCGTTCATACGCCACAGTTTCACTAGTCGGTCGTCAGCGGCGGACTCTATGAGCTGTAGAGTGGAATGGAACGCTGCCCAGTCGACTCTCAACCTTAGATATATGAAGTTTAAGTCCACTTTACCTTGGCATCATTCATACGCCACAGTTTCACTAGTCGGTCGTCAGCGGCGGACACTATGAGCGGTAGAGTGGGATGGAACGCTGCCCAGTTGATTATCAACCTTAGTTACATAAACTTCAAGTTTACTTTACCTTGGCATCGTTCATACGCCACAGTTTCACTAGGCGGTCGTCAGCGGCGGACACTATGAGCGGTAGAGTGGGATGGAACGCTGCCCAGTTAACCCTCAACCTTAGATATATGAACTTTAAGTCCACTTTACCTTGACATCGTTCATACGCCATAGTTTCACTAGTCGGTCGTCAGCGGCGGATACTATGAGCGGCAGAGTAGAATGGAACGCCGCCCCGTTGACTCTCAACCTTAGATATATGAACTTTAAGTCCACTTTACCTTGGCATCGTTCATACGCCACAGTTTCACTAGGCGATCGTCAGCGGCGGACACTATGAGCTGTAGAGTGGGATGGAACGCTGCCCAGTTGACTCTCAACCTTAGATATATGAACTTTAAGTCCACTTTACCTTGGCATCGTTCATACGCCACAGTTTCACTAGGCGGTCGTCAGCGGCGGACACTATGAGCGGCAGAGTGGGATGGAACGCCGCCCAATTGACGCCGCGGTCGTGCCCTTCTAACACATGCTTTACTACTGCGTCAGCCTGAAACAATATGATACAGTTAACATTGCGAATTTGTTCAAAAACTAGTTAAAGTGACGAGACAACCCTTCCTCTTAATTTTACAGATTTCAACCCCCTAAGGAGATGGATGAAAGTCACAAAGTGGCCAGGACCCCATGGCAAAAGGAAGGCGGGAAAACCCATAACAAGATGGTCCAGGGATATCATAGCCACAGCTGGAGAAAATTGGCTAATCAAGGCTAAAGACCGAGAAAGGTGGAAAGATATGGAGGAGGCCTATACCCGACAGGGGTCCTTAATATAGTAAAATAAACAACAATAATAATAGAAAACTTTTATTATGCAAACTATTTAAGGAAAAATAAAAGGCTTAAATAAATAAATAAAAAATAAAAAGGAGATGGTAATGATTTTTATGTATTTCGTTTTATTTATGTAAAGCCATCTGTGTGTCAAACTTCATTACAATCCGTTCAGCAGGTTTTGAGTGACTGCGCAACTAAAATCCAAACTAACTTGTTACACATTTCACATGAGCGAATAAAAGGCTTGAAGTGGAATATTAGGTAACATAGCTGGCTACTTCAAAAATACGCAAGTATGGTTAACATGAGTATTTAATTATAATTTATATAGGCACTTACAGCTTTCTTGTCCTGCAAAAAACACCGCAAAATTAGTTAACTAATTGGATATTTGCAGGTATTTACAGATGTTAATTATAGTGTGTGACCGAATCGAAGTGACCGACCGAAAAAAAATGTACACATACGGTGGTTTTTGCAAAGGTACTAGAATTTTGTTTTTTTTTTGTTATAACCATACACTAATTTATTAGTTACAAGACTCCAAGACGCTATCAACCCAGCGTCCTGAAGCCCCATTCTTGTTCCGTAGCCTACTGAAGTCCCAAACACAGACAAGCTGGTCCGCCACATACCTGTCCAAACAGATCAGTGGCCTGCGGGTTCCTAAGATGCTCAGCCAACCCAGCGGGCCCCGGAGCCACATTCTTCTTCCGCAGCCCGCTGAAGTCCCACACACGGACGGACTGGTCCAGAGACGCGGACACGATCAGGTCGTCCGTCGGGTGGAACTGCGCGCACATCACGTAGTGGTTGTGCCCGGTAAGGACGCTGATGCATTGACGGGATTGCCAGTTCCATATTCTGATTGTCTGTTGGGAGAAAGTAGGGACAACAATTTTTCGACTTTGTTTTGGATTAGAATAAATTTAAAAGTAAACAGCATCGTTCGCAGACGTTCCTGCTTGTTAAAAATTAAATTTTGTTTTGGATTCTGGCTTTAGTCGCGGACTGGGCGCACGCGGCCTATTCAAGTTTATACATTATGATCGGTTGCTGCCGATCGCGGGCTCCAATCCGCGGCCTAATAACTAGTGATAAATCAAGGTTGTAAGGGATTAAAATTAGGAGTTTCTCATTACTCATAGAAATAGAAAAAGATGGAGGAGGCTTTTTCCCTCAAGGGATCACACATCGTGAAAATATAATAAAAGAAAAGTCAATTTTATAACGGATGGGCGAGACACAAAGCTTAAATAATAATAATTACACTATGCTGATCCTAGAGGGGCGAGACTACTAGTAATACGTAAGTAGAAATCAGGGATCGGAACCGGTTTTTTGCAAAAACTTAGAAATAACCATATTTTTCTAATTATTTTATACTCGAAATGTAGGACTCAGTTGTGTTTTTAGGTTACGACTTCGTATTATTAGATTGCTCAATTAGAAATGAAGTAATTAGCAAAGAACGAAAAAATACTGTTTCCTTTCCCATACAAAAAATACCGGTATCCGATCCCTGCTAGAAATAAAATTTGTAAATGGATTAAACTATGAAACTTTTTTCTGACTTACCTGGTCATCTGAGGCACTCAGGATCCACGGGTACTCATGGTGGAAGCATGTGGTGCGGATGTAGTCCAAATGTCCGAGCAGTGTGAAAAGGCAGCGTCTTTGCTTGTAGTTCCACACCTGAACGGGTAAATCAGTATTTTAGGATTGTGTCATGTTGATGAATAATGGTACGACCGGTCTGGCCTAGTGGGTAGTGACCCTGCCCGTGAAGCAGCGGTCCTGGGTTCGAATCCCAGTAAGGGCATTTATTTGTGCGATGAGCACAGATATTTGTTCCTGAGTCATGGTTGTTTTCTATGCATTTAAGTATTTGTGTATTATATATATCATTGTCTGAGTACCCACAACTCAAGCTTTCTTGAGCTTACCGTGGGGCTTAATCAATTTGTGTAATAATGTCCTATAATATTTATCTTTATTTATTTTATTTTATTTTTATATTTAAACACACATTACACATGCAATGGTTTCTTATTAGAAATAAAAAGTAATGAATGGTGATTTCAATCTGACCCTTCAGATTTGTGACATGAAAGAATATTTATGAGTAATTCTTATTCTTTTATTCAATTAGGGTCTTAGGTTAGGGTTTTACAATGTGAGTATAAAAGTAAAATATAAAACACTTACAAAACATTACAAAAAAATATAAACACATTATAAAAAATCTAACCTAGGGTGCCGCCGGCAGCGGGCGGGGCAGGGCCCAAGCTGCCGGTGGTCAGGGCCGCAGAGTGAGGAACCGACGTACTATACGAGCCGTGTCCAAAATTCTTTATTATTACTAAATATGTATGGTATTTTTTATTGATCAGTTTTTTTTTAAGTTTTTGGTACATAATTTTCTTATTCAAATTGGGTTTTTAAAAACATTCATTGAGTAGAATAGAATAAAATGATAAGTCATAGCGATAGCTCTTTTCAATATCCTGTATCAAGCAAAGGTTACCAAAAAAGAAAGTAAATATAATTATAAATAAAGTTTCAAACTTAAGTTTTACAATGGTTACATCAGACTTAGTTAAGCGCTTATTAAACTTCCTGATTTAATTTCTGATAAGAGACAGGATGATGTGGAAAAGCAATGTATTGTACATGTTATAGATCAATATATACAAAAACAAACTTAATGAAATAGATTCAATAAAAGTATGTCCTTGTTAGAGATTACCGCCAATAATATTTATGTCACAAAATATACAGAAGAGTTGAAATGTTAAATTACTGATAATAATTATTCAGGTTCAGATAAGGCAACACTGATGGGGACTGCAAAGTTTACATATCATTCTTATCTTCATATGGGAACATTCTTAACTGTTGCCAAAATTATATATCATTTTGTAATGTAATTGCTGAATAGTCTAGCAACCAGCACATAATACCATCTTCTAAAGTCTATCACAGAAAACAGTCTCAATGTAGTGTATCAAAAAACATGTTGTAGATATTCATCCAATGACACTTCCTGTCGGCATTCAAAGACCTTACCTTGATTTTGTAGTCATCTCCTCCGGACACAAATAGGGGCTGTTGGATGTGGAAACAAATGCCACGTACAGGGCCATCGTGTTCATCAAATTTCTCCAGCAATGTACACATACGATAGTCCCACAGCTGAATCACCCCATTGTGCAAACTAGCCAAAACCCATGGTCGTTTGGCATGAAATGATATGCCTTTAACCCTCGCCGACTTTGTCTCGAATTTCGTCAGCATTTTCACGCGAATTTATGGAGATATTCAGTTAAATTAGACTCTTACAGAAAGATACAAACGATCGACATGTCAAACCGGCTGACGTGACACGTCCAAACAGGGATGTACAATGCGAATCGGTAAAATAAAATAATCGGTTTTTCAATCAGTCGTCCTTTGAATAGAGTATCCGAACGTAAATTATATGGTAGATGCTAATAAAGTTAATGTCATACACGAACAATACTTATGAGATTTAAATGAAATTAGTGTAATTAGCATCACATAACAACATACCCCCTCCAATACGTAACTTAAAAACATTACATACTTTTAAACTTAAATTTAAACAATATCTTTTCAGCTTGCAACTGCCGTGTTCTTAGCGTTCCATGCAGCTTAGCTATATAATTTATTGGTAGGTATATTTTACTTACTTCCGGCGTAATACGGTGCATAAAAGATTTTTTTTTTTTTTTTTTCTTTTGTTGGTTAAAGCCGTCAATCGTTGCCTTTTCTGTAAACCTATTTACAACTACCAACTCACCTATTTTATATTATAATTCTTTATTTATTCGAGTTCCCTTTTTTATGTATATATGCTCCACTATATTTAATATTATACTAAATACATGCTTTGCCTGACTATATATATTTACATATTCCCAACCCACTCACTTCCATATCAAATTTCACTTTGTTTCTTTTTCTTTGTCTTCATGTATAAGTTTGTAATTTGTGTTAAATATTAATTAGGTACTGAATCACATTTTGACACTGCCTTTACTGTTCTGAGCTATCTTCTTGCCCTGGGCTCCACGGAAGACCAGCGCTATAGCATATATATTATGTTACAGCATATGCTGAGTGGTGTCCATTTGTAGCCTCTATAGCAGCATCAATACTACGATTATTATTGCATGTTAGTTTAAGCTACTAATAGTTTTAACTGTTTAGTGTATAAGATCTTCTTTCTTAAATGTATATGTGTGGTGCTGTATGTAGATGGTTTTTGCAATAAACGTTTTTCTATTCTATTCTATTCTATTCTACATGCAATGTATTTAAAAAAAAAGTCAATGTGACGCGATGTCAACAAAGATTGCCTGTGGTGGTTTGTTGCAAAAAGTTGATTTGCCCGCATTTATTGCTGTTTGTTTGTCCTAATTTTAGTAGTATTTCTCAGTACAGAAAATTATAATTATGCAACATTGTTTTTATTCACTTTGAGACACTTATCGATAGTTTTGAGAACCACAACATAACCTCTACTAAACATGAACGTGAGTGAAGAAGATTTGAAGGAAATTGGGCAAATATGTATTCCCGGTATGAGGCTGAGCTTGGCCGACAAGGAGCACATCGCTGGGCCCGGAACGTATGAACTTAAAGGTTACATTTATTCTACATTGACTGGAGTCTTAAAAATTGAAGAAGATGAGAAATCCAAGGTAATCATTTGTCCTAATAATACTGAATTACCGTAAAAATATTCTTAACACAAGATCTACCATATATTTATTACCTAACTGTGTTTTTTAGGTCAAAGTCATATCCGTAGAAAGTCCAAGAACACCAAGCATTCTGCCAAAAGCCGGTGACATAGTCACAGCAAAAGTAACAGTAGTAAATTCCCGAATGGTGCAATGTGTCATCCTGTGTGTTGGTCCGTCAGTTCTGGTGAGACCGTACAGGGGCATTTTGAAGAAGGAGGACATCAAAAGTACTGATAAGGACAGAATTGATCCTTACAAATGTTTTCGTCCAGGAGATGTGATATTGGCTAGAGTTGTATCCTTTTTTTAACAAATTTAAATAATTATATTAGTAAGCATTAGGTGCAATATGTAGAAATAATAAGAAAATAGGAAGAAATTATTAATTTTACACTATCAGTCGGTACCCTAATGTTAAAACAATGGCTTAGCTTCGACATATTCTCAATTCAGTGTCAGTATGAGTCATGGTAATTTAAAGGGTACCTTTGACATTACATATTGTATTTATAACATGGGCTAGCATTCAGTTTCTTTTTATCACAAAATCTTGAGGCTAAATAGAATACTCCAATTTTTTATTAAAATAACAGTTCCTCAACAATAATCTCAGCTTCCAATGACAGAAATCCACTGGTACCACATATCAACAGCTGAGAATGAGCTGGGCGTCGTCATAGCAACAGCCGAGGGATCCCCACAAGGCGTTGGAATGGTCCCCATCAGCTGGTCAGAGATGCAGTGTCCTAAAACACTGGTTAAGGAACCGAGGAAAGTGGCCAGAGTTATCCCGGACAACATTATGAACCAAAATTTGTTCCCAGCTAAAGTTAAGAAGGAAGTAGTTGAAATTAAAGACTAAACTAATAAAAAGATTTAGTATATTACTTGTTTTAATACAAAAAGGCTATGATTGTTAAATGAACATATATGTGCCTCATCAATCTCATCATAAAACCTATTCACCAAGTTTTAAGTAAAATGGGGTTTAGTTAATTTATTGTTTAGTTTGTCTTTTTATTCCTATTCAATTCAATAATAAAGTTTTAAAGTAAAACTGGGTATATATAATTTTTGCGCATATTTATTGCACAGTAAACCCAGTAATATATGTACATTATGTAACTGAACGAAAAGAAATTACTCAAACCCTAAGCAACCTTTCCTATGGGACCAAACCCGAACTGAAAATTGACTCTCCCATAGGATATTTCAACATCAGACCTGAATATGTATGTATACTGGGTCAACCAAATCTTGTCAGTAAATAGGAACAAAAAAAACTATACTCATCCTTTTCTTTTAGGTGCTAAGTGTAAGACAAAGATAGTATGATTATCTCTGTCTATGTTTGCTTTTCGTTCAGTTACTGTATAAGAGTTGTGGAAGGAGAAAAGTAGGAAAGCGGACCCCGTTACAGTACGGGACAAACGCTAGGAGGATGATGATGACTGTATAAGAGTTGCGTTTTATAAAAGGCTTGTAAGAGACCTATAATGACTGTTTGTCTCTCTTTCTAACGTGTGTTAACTACGACACAGAAAGAGAGGTAAACAGCGATCACACGAGAACACAGAGCGAAAGCCGTTTAACGTTTCTGAACGAAGCTGTCAATCAATCACATGTTTGACGTTCAGAAACCATTAGCAGGTCATTTTACTTACACAAATACTTAGTTTATGTTAATGTTTTTTGATAATAATGCTATAAAACAATAGTTTCGTATCGAGTTTAAATTATTATTAATAAATCGTTCAATTTATTTTAAAATTGGATGTAATACTCTTGTTTGTGTTGTAATCAAAATGTCAGCAAATATTGACAGCGTGTTTTTGAACGCGTGGTACTTGTAGTTGTCAAATTCTCAGAAAATATTTGTAGCCAATGTAGCTTTTGCTCATGAAATTTACAAGGAAAATTTAAAGTTACACAGGAGCCGAGCAAGATTATAAATTTAAGACAAATCCGCAATCATTCCATTGTTTTGTTACGCATTAACTTTAGTGTAATGAGGTCACCATCGTCCGGTTATCGCTAAACAAACGTTAGTCTTTATGGCAGCTTATAGATTCAGTTGTAGCAGTATTTAACGATCTCCTAAGCCTAACAGACGCCTGAAGATGAAGTTCGCCGAGCATTTAAGTGCCCATATAACGCCGGAATGGCGTAAACAGTATATCAACTATGAGGTATTTATAATCTTCTGTTTGTAATAGTTTGATCTTAAAACAATTGTATTTCAAGATTCAGTAGCAAGGTCAAGTCCATTACACTCATTGGCTTACTGCAATTCAGGAAAATTAACTCATTTTGTAATATTTATCTTTGATAGTCTATTAATGTCTGTGTTTACCAGGCAAACAGTATTATTATTATAAAACACACCTTGAATACTTGATACATTTGTTCTATTTACTAGCATGACTCATATTTGCATGCATTTGTACTTTAATACATTTATAATAAGATAAAGATATTTACACATTACATAAAAGCTCTCCAAAGGGCCTCTATGTGTTGGATCTATATCTCCATGCAAGCCTATCAAAAGACCGGGGTTTATAGGTGTGAAATCCATAATGTTGTCCAGTTGATTAATGCCATATTTCTTTTTACAAAGTTTTTCTAAATATTTTTATTAATTGTAGGAAATGAAAGCCATGTTGTACACAGCGGTGGAGGAAGCCCCATCAGCCGAAAATGTGGAGCCCGAGGTGTTGTCCCGACATTTTGCCAATTTTGATGAGACATTCTTCCTCTATTGTGACCAGGAGCTTAAGAAAATCACTACATTCTACTCAGGTACATGAAATATATGGAACCATATAAGTATATAATAATCTTTATAAATGTTTATTATCTTTTTTAAATTTTTGAATTTGAGTTTCAAAGTTACCCAAGTGCATTTACATACCTACTGATCTGGTTGTTTAAAATTGAATAGATTTTGTAAGGTGTAGAGTATGTGAAGTCATATGCTACAAAACCTAATATTTTATCTAACATTTTATGTACAACGAAGTTTATAACAGGAAACCTGAAAATTTATAATTAAAATTAGTAGTTGTATTTTTATGAATAAAATCACAAAATATATTTTAGTCTGTTGTTACCTTACTGTATTTGATTACAATTTGAATACTACTATAACTGTACATGATTAACCCTTTACCAAGCAGACATTTCATAAATGACAATCAAATGTCAGTCTTACTCATCGAAAATAGAACACATGTTTGAAGTGCCGTTTGTGGGAAATATAGGGTAGGTGCGTTAGTTTTCGTGCAGCTGTAGTTTTCGTCCACTTGATGAAATTTGAATATAAACCTACATTGCTGCACAAATTTGTACGTATTGCAATAATTAATGTAAAAACAATATATCTATCTACATAAAAATGATATTTTGCAAGTAGAAAATCGGATATATTATTTGCTAATCTAAAACTAGAGCATGGGCGAAAACTAACGCACCTACCCTATCCTTTAGCCTGGTAAAGGGTTAAGCACAAACCTAACACAAAGTTCAATAAATAATTACACTAAAAGCTTTGAAAACAAACATGCTGATACACAAATCCCTTTCACAGAGAAACTAGCAGAAGCGACAAGAAAATTTGCCACATTACAGAGTGAGTTGAAAAGTCAGTTTGATACTATGAAACCCAAGGCAGGCGGGGACGGCAAGAAAGCACCCATACCTCGACGGAAGGTCCAGGAACTCAAGCTGGCGTTCAGCGAGTTTTATCTCAGCTTGATTCTGCTGCAGAACTATCAGAATTTGAATTATACAGGGTTTAGGAAGATTTTAAAGAAGCATGATAAGGTAGGTTATTTTATAGGTGAAATTACTTACAATTCTTTCTTGACTTGTTTTTGACTTGCTTTTGCCCGCGACTTCGTCTGCGTGGAGTTAGTAATTTGGGTAGCTTATTTTTACCCAATCTGCTTTTTAACGATTCCCCATACAAACTTCCACCCCCCTTTTCACAACCTTAAAGGGTGATTTTTGTGATAAAAACTACCCTATGTCCTTCACCAGAATTCGAACTATCTCCATACCAAATTTCAACTAAATCGGTTCAGCGGTTTAAGAGTAAAGAGATAACAGACAGACACACTTTCGCATTTCCGTACATGGCGGGAAGTACTTGATAACTCGACTATATTTTATTGAAGTTTGAACACAAAATTAAATTGCATAAGGTTCAAATTTCTTCCATTTTTTCCCGCGAGTTATCAACTTCTTCCCGCCGTCTACAGATTTATCCTGGACACTAAAAACAGCAATTTAATTTAATCGTTCTTTTTAGTTATTAAACGGCACAAACGGCGCCCAGTGGCGAGCGGAACATGTAGAAACATCCCACTTCTACACCAACAAAGACATTGACAGACTGATCAGCGACACAGAAGCGACGGTCACCAACGAGCTAGAGGGTGGTGACCGTCAGAAGGCTATGAAGAAGCTGAGGGTCCCGCCGCTTGGCGAGCAACAGAGTCCGTGGACCACGTTTAAAGTCGGACTTTTCTCTGGGTCTTTTATAGTGTTGTTCATCACTGTTGTACTATCTGGTAAGTACCCAATCGCAATTGCATGGACACATTATGAATCCAATTCATAACGTGCTTTTACAGTACATATGGTGCTAATTTACCGCCCTATAGTGCGGTAACTAGCACCATACGTGCGTATGTGGAACATTTAAAGAGACATATGTACTGTAAATGTCATGTGTCATATGTAATGGAAAGGGCCACTAGGAAAACCTGTTACTAGATGGGAAGACGAAATAAAAAATATCGCTGGTCAAAACTGGATGCAAATAGCTCAAGATAGAGACGAGTGAAAAACTCTGGAGCAGGCCTTCACCTGCGAAGACGGGGTTCTTGCCAAATATTAAAATAAATTTAAAATATTAGAACTAACATTATAAAAATTATAAGTTAACTTTAGACTAATTCTAAAACACCAAACAATGTTAAAAATTCGCAAGAATTAAAAGGCTATTTTATTTATTTTATTATGTACTGTAAAACATTAGACAATGCACGTGCGAAAATGTAATTCGCACTTGTGTCGGAATGTACTATTACAATTTTGCAGCTCACTGTACCTGAGTCGATTGTTATAAAATGTCATGGCCACAGTCTTATCCCATACAAGCTGCTTTAGTTGATTGGCAACGCGCTTGTATAAAGGTGTGACCACACCGCTGCTTAAAAAACGGCGACGGTACGGAATCGCAGTGACGCGTCGTAAATGTCACGATTTTGACACATGTCTTCCTAAAGTCTATTTTTTTATTTGGTAGACTGAAATGACAGTTAATAGTATGAAATGACATTTCATGTTCATACAATTAGCTGTCATTTCAGTCTACCGAATAAAAAAATAGACTTTAGTAAAGTTACGGCACGTCACTGCGATTCCGCACCGTCAGCGTATTTTGAGCAGCAGAGTGGGTGGCACGCAAAAAAATACGATGCGTCACTGCGATTCCGTACCGTTAGCGTGTTTTAAGCAGCGGTGTGGTCGCATCTTAACTCGCGGAGTTGCAGACGTCCATAGGTTACAGTGACTACTTACGAACATGTGGATCATACGTTTGTCTCCGACGTCGTATAGAAATAGTTTTAACATGTAACTTACGAGTCACTCGGAATCCGCTTCTAAGAAAACACTAAGCAGGTCATTGTATGGAAAAAAATATATAATCTACTCTTTTTTGATTGCTATCGTATGTATTAAAAGCCTTTTCTAATACTTCATATATCAAACAAGTCTGAGCTAGCTAACGCATTAAGTAGGTATTAAGGTAGGCTATTTTGCTATAGGTGTTATGTAATGACGATAACACTACGAGTTTACGATTCATTAAGAATACAATACTTCTAATCAACTCAATAAGCGCTCATCTATATTATGGCATGATAAATCATTACTATAGGTATCTATGACAATCGCAGAATATACAGTCCTTATAAAGTCCCATAATGATTTTAATAAATACTTCAGTTGGTCTCATTATCATACGATAAAATTTGTACCTCAATCTCAAGCATTTTTAGGGTTCCGTACCTCTAACTCATTTGGCCGGTATTTTTTCCATTACCTAGATCAGCGGTGAACCTGTCACTTGCGGCCCGCGAGTCTCCCTGGCTATTTTGTATGTAATATTGACAAACGACAATGTCTGATAAATTTCATAAATATTAACAAAGTGCGGCCCGCGTCAACTTCGTAAACTACTATGTGGCCCTTGGCTGCTAAAAGGTTGCCGACCGCTGACCTAGATCATAAAAGATATTCGAATAAGATTCAAATTTACTTTCTTTATCAACATTAAGATTAAACTGCTACCATCGTCACATATAACTGACTATTCATGAACCTTATTCCACAGACTTAAGGTCTACAATTGTTACTGTTAGTACTAACATTGGTATTTGCGTACTGATAAGCCTAGTAAATTTACCTTGGTCTGTGTGCTATGGCGATTTATAGATCGTATTATAGTTGTAAATATTGTTTGAACGTGTTGGTTTAGAGATAATCGTTTGATAATGTGATAATTATAGAGTTGGAGAGGTTATTACTAGGTTATTATAAAATATTATGCTCCATTCAAGTCAGTGGCGCCCTCAATAATTTCTACTCTTCCCTGTCGGACAAGAGCAAAATACGTACCTACCTACTACAATATTTAGCACTACTTTATGCGTCTTAGTGTAAGGCCTGAGTGGACGCTCGAGTTGGGCGTGCGGCATGTTAAACAAATGCAAACGTATAGGAGCGGCCTTAGTGCACGCTGCTCAAATTACTCCTGATCCCGACGCCACGCTGCACGCCTCGCCGAACGCTCCGCTTCGAGCGTCCACTCAGGCCTTACACTTAGTATTTCTTAACCCTTTGAACGCCACGCCTATCGTGCGCGGCACCTTATCTTGAACCTTGTCGGAATACACAAAGGTTGATAGCACAAAGGCTGTAGCAGCGCGCGTCAATTGACGTCTTTAGCGGTTAAAGGCACACCGGCTGATGCGTGTGTGTAAACGTGCACGCTCGTGCGCTAAAATGTTGAAGCCGTGCACGCACACGTCACGCAAGCGGTGGCATGCCATGATATTGCAACGCGCACGTGTAGGTACATCCATCGCCTATACGCATCCTGTATACCTTTATCTTTATCTAGATACACAGGCCATGTAGACGATTTTAAGATCCTGTCAGAAGAAGCAATCGCGTACTTAATAAGTTTTCTTTCTATATGTAATCGAGTGACATGTACATACCTATGCCATACAATAAATAAAAATAATACCTTTATCTTACCACTTTGAAAGACATTCATGAAATTTCGCCCTATTGGGTACTTATAAACAAACTTTGAACGTCCTCCTAGTTCTTTAAGTGTAAGGCCTGAGTGGACGCTCGAGGCGGAGCGTTCGGCGGGGCGTGCAGCGTGGCTGTGGGCTCACGCGTGATGTGAGCAGCGTGCACTAAGGCCGCTCCTATACGTTTGCATTTGTTTAACATGCACGCCGCACGCCCCGCCCCGCTGCACGCCCAACTAGAGCGTCCACTCAGGCCTTACACTAAGAGTAGCACTATTGTATCCGACTTACAAATGGAAGCAGGTTTACCATTAGTCCCATTTTCATCTGATGATATTTATAAGAGTTCAATGTGTAAAAGTTACAGCAATAATAATTTGTTCCAGCACTATTCCACGAGGGTGGCACAGATAACTTCAAAACAGCATTCCGACTCTACCGAGGCCCTTTCCTCCTAGTCGAATTCATCTTCCTAATAGGCATTAACGTATACGGTTGGCGGTCGTCAGGCGTCAACCACGTCCTAATATTCGAGTTAGACCCTAGAAACCATTTATCAGAACAACATCTGATGGAGCTAGCAGCAATATTCGGTGTAGTGTGGGCCTTAAGTATACTCAGCTTTATATATAGTGCTAATTTGAGTATACCGCCGTTTGTGAATCCATTGGCGCTGGTCATTATAATGTTGGCGTTTTTGGTGAATCCGCTGAAGATGTTTCGGCACGAGGCGAGGTTCTGGTTTTTGAGGATAAGTGTGAGCATTGATTTTTATTGTTATTGCGAGTAAATAAATACATTCTTCGGTATTACTATTAAAAATTTAATAAATTTTATTTATTCTAATGCCGTGAACACTGCTGTTATACTTATACTAACATGATGATATTTTTTTTTACCTAACAATAAAAATATCTGGGAGACAACATATAAAAACTCCGTTTTCCCAGAGATTTCATTGAAATCGTTAGAGCCGACCCGAAATATATAAATACACAAGAATTGTTCGTGTAAAGGTATAAGAATGATAAGATACCTAATATGGGACAAAGTTACACAAATTGAGTTAGACCCACAGCAAGCTCAATAAAGATTGTGTTGTGGATATTATTTGGAGAATTTATACTACTTAGGGCCACTTGCACCATCCCACTAACCCGGGGTTAATCGGTACCGTTAACCCAGTGTCAAATTGTACCGGTAATCATGGTACCTCCAGGTTTAACCGGTTAACCCCGGGTTAGTGGGATGCCTATGCTCTTATATCATGACATGTACCGTTTCAGGGTCGGATCCTAGCCGCTCCGTTCATGCCAGTACTGTTCGCGGACTTCTGGCTGGCGGACCAGTGGAACTCATTTGTGGTGGCCTTCCTTGACTTCCATTACTTGGTCGCGTTTTACGTGGCTGGTGGAGATTGGTTCAAAGTTAATGGTGAGTTGCTACTAAATACCTCTATACTCTATACTTACTAGACTTGTGCTTGCACACGGCGCAAATCGCCTGCGCAATTTGAGGCATTGCGGTGTTATTACTGTAAGCAATGCCATCGGGACGCGTTAGTGTAAGGCCTGAGTGGACGCTCGAAGCGGAGCGTTCGGCGGGGCGTGCAGCGTGGCTGTGGGCTCACGCGTGATGTGAGCAGCGTGCACTAAGGCCGCTCCTATACGCTTGCATTTGTTTAACATGCACGCCGCACGCCCCGCCCCGCTGCACGCACAACTCGAGCGTCCACTCAGGCCTTACACTAAGACGGACCGGACTGCCATGTTGTGGGTGTGGCCTAAATCCAAAATTCACACCAATAAGCAGGCGCTTCCCACTTCAGTTCACAAAGGCTCCCTTACGCGTTATGGGGCTGCTATCTTTTATTTTAATACCACGTCGGTGGCAAACAAGCATACGGCCCGCCTGATGGTAAGCACTCACCGTAGCCTATGGACGCCTGAACTAAAAGCCGAAATGAAATGTTACGCTTGACACACTTCGCGGCAATAATCAAAACCAGACCTAAGAGAAGGGTCAATACCTAAATTATTATTTTTGTTGAATGTTCATTACTAATCATTACACATTAGCCGTTATTTATTTAACCTTGAATTAAATAATTAATATTTAATTTCTTAACATTTTACTTTGCTTTGCATGTATTGCATATTCTTTCTAATTTTAACATGTAACATTTTCAGATATCGCTTCTTCTGCTACCCCATTAAGTAAGTTTTTTTTATATTATCTATTTTATTACTAAAATTAACTAACGTTTGACATTGTTATAAAATAAGCAAAAGATAACGTCAAATATAATTGATGCAGTATAACTGTCACTTTTCATTGATAAGACGATAAGAATAACAGATAGTAAATTGGTAAAAGTGCATTTTAAAATTGAACAAACTTTTTTTTATACCACATCGGTGGCAAACAAGCATACGGGCCGCCTGATGGTAAGCAGTCACCGTAGCCTATGGACGCCTGCAACTCCAGCAAACTTGAACTGAAACGAAGCATATACCGAACATTTTTAGGACCAATCGTGGAAAAAATGTCCCAGAAAGTATTGAAGTATAATCAGCCAAGTTTTTCCGCGATGAAGTTGGATTCCATATTAAAAGTTATTAACTAATGCTTAGCCTACCGTAAAACAACGGTTTTTAGGGTTCCGTACCCAAAGGGTAATGCCGGAACCCTATTACTAAGACTCCACTGTCCGTCTGTCTGTCACCAGGCTGTATCTCATGAACCGTGATAGCTAGACAGTTGAAATTTTCACAGATGATGTATTTTTGTTCCCGCTATAACAACAAACACTAAAAACAGAATAAATGGTACGGAACCCTTCGTGCGCGAGTCCGACTCGCACTTGCCCTGTCATAGTTGGTCAAACCAATTTGTCAGTCAGTAAGAACCAGGAAAACTATACTTATCCTTTTCTTGTGGGTGCTAGTACTAGTGTAAAACAAAGATAGGTGATAGTATGATTCTCCCTGTCTATGTTTCAAATGAGACAGTCCTTTGACAAACTACATATATTTAATTTATTTGCATGTTATGTTAATGATTTTGGATTGTTTACTAGGTAAAGTTTGACATTGTAATAAAGGGTTTTTTTTTAGCTTTAAGTTTGCATGCCATATTTTGGCTAAACATGTGATACTAAATTAATTTACTTTTGTCATCTGTATGCAATTACCATGTTTAAGCAAATAAATATTTCTATTTCTATTTCTATTAAATTTGAACTTTTTTCAGACGCATTTGAATCAACAAAATGGTTCATCATAACACGCGCACTAGTGAGCATAGTACCCGCTTGGACCCGTTTCGCGCAATGTCTCCGGCGTTACCGAGACAGCCGGGAAGCCTTCCCACATTTGCTTAACGCGGGGAAATATTCCACCACGTTTTTTGTGGCGTTGTTCACTACACTACGATTATTTTATGCAGGTGCGTGTCACAAATCCCTACTTAGTATTATAAACACAAAAGTAATTTAACTATGTATATCTCTATATTACTTTAATAGATAGTTGTGGTAATCCACTTTATGCTTAAACTTTTTATCACGGAAATCACATCATTCTACGCAGACTTAGAGGATATAACCAAACAGAGTAGCCATTAACAGGCGTTCCCCTCTGTCGAAAATAGGCGGCCAATGTTCATACACAATACACAAATGTATGGACTGACGTTTTTCTGACATAGCTATTTTTACGTTACGTATAATATACATTTGACGTGCCCCTCCCCCGCAAAAATCGGCAGACTGTTTTGTACAGAAAATTACAAACAAGGCGTCTCCGTTTCGTTATATCCTCCAAGTACGCAGAAGAAGTCGCGGGCAGAATCTTCTAGTAAAATTATTATTTCTTATTGCCATGCTGTATACAACCTATGCCTGTAGATTGTACTGTTGTTGTTGTCATGTCAGCCTTCTTTCATAGCATTGTATACATATAACGAAAAACTGTTTCATTTTCGCCAGACAACTACATAGACCAATACGACAACCCGTTTCTATACGCGTGGTTCGTATGCCAACTGATATCTTCGCTGTACACGTACACGTGGGACGTGAAGATGGATTGGGGCCTGTTCAGCTGTCCGCCCACGGCCGAGAATCGATTCCTGAGAGAGGAAATCGTATATAACCCAGGCGTAAGTTCTAATGTAGATTCGAAAAAGTGCGGGCCCAAAAACACTACCTTGAGGTATCCCATGGAGAAACCACTTTGTTGTCCTTAAAAAATTTTTTATTTTTTATTCATGCAGTGTGATTGATCAAGTAATTCTTAATAGTTTTAAAGGCAATATCACCAATTACAAAATGTATTCTTAACTCGCTATAAAGGGATTATCTACAGTGTCAAAAGCTTTGCATTGTTCCAAAAACTCAAAAGTTGGGTTTTAAAAACAATAAGCTTGTCCGCTTTTTCTATGAGAAGGCTATTAAATGTCAATTACGTTATTAATTGAAAATAGAGGTTTTATGACAAAAAAAATTACATAATAAAAACTTTAAATACGGTTTAACATTCGACACTTTGTTTACATAGCTGTTTTTGTTACAGTTCTACTATTTCGCGATAGTGGAGGACTTTGTGCTGCGTTTCATCTGGATCGTTTCATTCCTGTTGACCGACAACGGTTATGTGTCTAATGAGACTATGGTCTCAGTTCTAGCGCCGTTGGAGGTGTTCAGGTGAGTCTTAAGTATTTTAGGTACCTACATAGATACTAAAGACAGACAGACAGAAGAAGACTACAATGACAGATGATAACAGATACGCCCAAAAAAAGTTGGCACCCAGCACCCTAAAAATAGGACGAAATTTTTTTATATTAATATTATATTATTCTTAGGCTCTGAAACAAAGAAAGTCTTACCGATTTAATTCAAAAAGTTGACCTTGTGGACCATGAGCTACTAAATAAAGCCGTTCTTAAGGAGACGCATGTCAAGATCGGTTCATAAAATTTAACGCTCCTATTATTAGTATAGGTTTTGTCTTCACTACATAGTATAAAACAAAGTCGCTTCCCGCTGTCTGTCGGTCCCTATGTATGCTTAGATCTTTAAAACTACGCAACGGATTTTGATGCGGTGTTCTTAAATAGATAGGAGTGATTCAAGAGGATTTATGTATAATTTGTTAACCCGTGCGAAGCCGGGGCGGGTCGCTAGTTTTTAACCTGTCAGCTCCCAAGGACTCAAATTTGAGCCAGAACGCTTATGGTGACGTCACACACGTGGGAACTCACGGGTTAATAAATACTAAGTGACATCTAAGGATTTCAGTTTTAAGCTGCATATGATTAGTCAAGTGTCGAAGGCAATAAGGTCAATATCACAACTTACATTACAGACGATTCATCTGGAACTTCTTCCGGCTGGAGAACGAGCACCTGAACAACTGCGGTAAATTCCGCGCCGTGCGGGACATCTCCGTGGCGCCGCTCGACTCCTCAGACCAGGCCGACATCATCCGGATGATGGACCATCCGGACGGCGTTGTCAATAGGTAAGGACATTTTTCTCAAAAATGGACGGCAAAGTCGACGTTGCCGGTTAAAAAATAGGTCGCGAAATGCGTAGTTTATGGTCATTCAAAAAATTAAAAAGTTAAAAACATTGCAGTCTCGATTTCGGGACTGCAATGTTGCATACAAATTCCATTATTTAACGAGTTCCAAACTTTTTAAAACTTTAAATGGCCATATCAAATTAAGGCACAAGTCCCTTAAACAGCTAAACAGAAATTAAACAGATGATCAGCACTTATTATTATAAAGCCTATAACAGACTATCGCACTGCACCGCGACCTTGGAGCGTCGCACCCATAAGTGAAAGCGAGAAACAGATATCTGTTTCTCGCTCTCACTTACGGGTGCGACGCTCCAAGGCTCCTCCAAGGTCGCGGTGCGGTGCGATAGTCTGTTACAGGCTTAATGTTGGTACCGCGACTATTTAGGTGTCTCAAATAGGTTGGCGTATTTTCAGCTGAATAATTCACTTCTTTTTTTTTAAAGGCGGCAAGCAAATCTTTTTAATGGTTGTACTTTTTTCTGTGAAAATTAGAACGTTGCTTTGTAAAATATTTCTATTTCTTGCACCATTTTTGAGAAAAGCACTATATATGACTCGGCTGGAAGGCTACTTGCTGGCTTCGGATTCAATTAAACGGACTCCCAAGGTCGTCCGTTTAAAACGAATCCTCAGCCTGCAAGTAGCTACTTCCGAATCTCGACAATAATGTACTATTTTATACCATCCTGAGAAGCGCTGGTCGCCTAGCGGTAAGAGCGTGCGACTTGCAATCCGGAGGTCGCGGGTTCGAACCCCGGCTCGTACCAATGAGTTTTTCGGAACTTATGTACGAAATATCATTTGATATTTACCAGTCGCTTTTCGGTGAAGGAAAACATCGTGAGGAAACCGGACTAATCCCAATACCTAGGGCCTAGTTTACCCTCTGGGTTGGAAGCTCAGATGGTAGTCGCTTTCGTAAAAACTAGTGCCCACGCCAATTACTGGGATTAGTTGCTAAGCGGACCCCAGGCTCCCATGAGCCGTTGCAAAATGTATTGTGTATCCTGGGTTCGAATCCTAGTGAGGCATTTATTTATGTGATTAACACAGATATTTGTTCCTGAGTCTTGGGTGTTTTCTATGTATTTGTATATTATATATATCGTTGTCTGAGTACCTACAACACTAGCTTGAGCTTACTGTGGGACTTAGTCAATCTGTGTAAGAATGTCCTAAAATATGTACTTATTTATTTATGTATTCATGTTTCCATCCGGACAGTTGTCAACCCCATTTGATCCCCACAAACAAGTGCGGTAGTCAGTACCGCGCCGCACATATCCGTGGTACACCGACTTGGACATCATTAGGATGATCTGATGATGGATGGAGGTGGCCATAGGAACTCTGTGATAAAACAAGCCAACCTAACTGTGTTTGGGGTTTTTAGAATTGTCTCGATGAGTATTAGTTGGCTGTGGAAAGAAAAGTACAGTCAGCAATAAAAGCTTGTACCAATCTTTTTTTGCCATAAACTTATTTTACTCCAAAAAAGCTAGTCAAATTTAAATCCCAGTCTCTTTTCCAGGTTAACAAAGAAGAAGAACATGAAAAAGGTCAAAGACCTGGACCTGCGGCCGCTGATCAAGAAGGAGTCCATCCAAGACCTGCAGCTGGAGCTGTCCGCCAAGATGCTGTAACCCACTGTGATACACGACACATAGTATTATTACTAATTATCAATATATTTATAGAAATCGTTTAACTTTGACGTTTTTTTCCACGCATCCCTTTTACTCACTTGCAATGCAACCTGTATTGAATTCTGAAGGAGTCACAGACAATCCAACCTCTAGACATAGCATAGTCGCGCTACCCCCTCTGCCACACATACGGTAGCGTTACTCCATCTTCGAGTCAATCCCGTGCCGTGATTGGTCCGTGTCTTTGAACGGACCAATCACGGCACGGGATTCGCTCACCTCGTCCCCCCGCACCCCCGTATTTTTGGCAGCATCGCTTTCATGAAAGAATTGGCCTAAGCTCAGTCTAGAGGTTGGATTGTCAGTGGACGGAGTACTTTGACATTTGGCTACTTTCCTACTAGTCACATCAGCTTCTTTTTTAGAACTGTCAAAACGATTTTTAATATGGAATTTATATGAAAAATGACCTCAAGGGGCGTCCGTTAATTATGTGAGGCGTTATTAAGGATTTTTTGGAATCAAGTCGCCTCAGTCTCCCCTACTATGAGAGTTCTATTTCATTCCAACCAGAAAACACAATAACCTAAACACAGGTCATTGACCGCACGCGCCGTCAACAACGCTAAGGTTGACTACACATAGAAATATTTCACGAAAAAATGTAGTCAAGGGTCAAGCAAAATAGTTATTTTCGATACAAGTGCGAAAAAGAGGAAATTCGTTTTACAAGAAACAACGTTTTACAGTACCTACATATGGCACTTTAAAGTTTCGACATCGCACGGAGTGCTATTTTCCGCACTAGTGCGTAAAATAGCACTTTTCGTGCGTATGTATGTCGAATCTTTAAAGTGCCATATGTACTGCAAAACGTTGTTCGATACACGTGCGAATAGGTAATTCGCAACTCGTGTCGATTTAAAACACTCCCTTCGGTCGTGTTTTAATTTATCGCCACTCGTTTCGAATTTCCTCTTTTTCGCACTTGTATCGAAAATAACTATTTAGATTTGACAAATAGCTGTCAATTTTATTTTTGGAGCTTTCATATTATACAGCTATTAGTATCTGTACTTTTTTGACGACCGGTCTGTCCTAGTGGGTAGTGACCCTGCCTGTGAAGCCGCGGTCCTGGGTTCGAATCCCAGTAAGGGCATTTATTTGCGTGATGAGCACAGATATTTGTTCCTGAGTCATGGTTGTTTTCTATGTACTTAAGTAGTTGTATATTATACATATCGTTGTCTGAGTATACCCACAATACAAGCTTTCTTGAGCTTAGTCAATTTGTGTAAAAATGTCGTATAATATTTATTTTTTGCATGATTATTTTACTATCTTAGGATATGTAAATACAAATACAAAGTATGATTAGTGCATTAATTTATTTCAATCGTATAAACTTCACATCCGAGCTACAACAGCATGTTTATAACAATAATAATTTTACAATAACTTTAGTGATTTAGTTCTTAAAAAAAAGCGGCCAAGTGCGAGTCGGACTCGCCCATGAAGGGTTCCGTATTTAGGCGATTTATGACGTATAAAAAAAACTACTTACTAGATCTCGTTCAAACCAATTTTCGGTGGAAGTTTACATGGTAATGTACATCATATATTTTTTTTAGTTTTATCATTCACTTATTTTAGAAGTTACAGGGGGGGGGGGGACACACATTTTACCACTTTGGAAGTGTCTCTCGCGCAAACTATTCAGTTTAGGAAAAAATGATATTAGAAACCTCAATATCATTTTTGAAGACCTATCCATAGATACCCCACACGTATGGGTTTGATGAAAAAAAAAATTCTGAGTTTCAGTTCGAAGTATGGGGAACCCCAAAAATTTATTGTTTTTTTTTCTATTTTTGTGTGAAAATCTTAATGCGGTTCACAGAATACATCTACTTACCAAGTTTGAACAATATAGTTCTTATAGTTTCGGAGAAAAGTGGCTGTGACATACGGACGGACAGACGAGACGGACAGACGGACAGACAGACAGACAGACAGACATGACGAATCTATAAGGGTTCCGTTTTTTGCCATTTGGCTACGGAACCCTAAAAACACACTGTATAAAAACATGCCAAATTATACAGGTAACATCGGAATTAAATTGTACAAGATTTAACAAGATTAACCTTTTCTACGCCGTGTCAAACACAAAAGCAGTCACTCAAACGCCACGTCATTGAAGTGTCAAAACTAAAGTTGAACTATATGTATATGCACATAGGTCGATGTTGCTCTGTGGTCTGTGACCGAATGGTGACCGATTAATCGGTCATTGGTGTTGAACCTACGGTGCGGATGTATCGGTCATTGGCGTCCAAAAGGTTAAATAACACTTTCTTAATGTAGGTATTATAATCATTGAGTTATTATTACACTGTGAAAACGACATCAAAATACTGGTTCAATGTGCCGGTACAAGTATAGGTTAGTAATACTAGTTCAATGATTATAACAGCTAAGGGCCAGTTGCATCAACCACATTTGACAGACTGATCATTGTCAGCCTGCGCGCCCCGGCGCTTTAGGTACTACGAAACTTTCCATATATATGTCACCGTAAAATTGTAAACACTCGTCATATTATAATTCTTCAATATATCTTTTATATTTATTCTTGATATGTGAGGCTATTCTATTAGTATTCTACGTAATCTCGTATCAGCACTACCCGTTCATTGTTGTAAGTTATTGGTTTCCTGCTACCCAAAGGTTGTCTGGAAGAGATCGCTTTTGAGCGATAAGACGGCCTGTTGTTACCTAATGTAATGTCTGTTCTTTTTCTGTATTCTTTTTCATTATGTGGTGCACAATAAAGAATATATTATTATTATTAATCTCGCTAGTTACATTATAAACTGACGGTAGGGAGATTATAATCTAACCTAACCTACGTTAGATTATAAACTAACGGGTTCACAATCTTACGGTGTCATATACATACATAAAAATTTAGCGAACTCTTTAACGATACGAACAGTTTGGTGCAACCGACCCTAAATCTGTACTAAATTAGAGATACCTAAGTGATCAAATATTGGAAGAAAATTCGCGTGAAATTTATTAATAACAAAGAAATTAAATTATAATAAAATAAACGGTTACTCTTATTTTATCACAGAGACTAAAGATCATTCGAACGTCATCAACTAAGACAGAAAGAAGCCGATTTTCATTGTATTCCGCATAAATTTATTTTATTTACTAACTTATACATTACTAAGCTACGCTCAGGGGTTCCCAAACTGTGCGCCGCGGCGCTGGGGCAGCAGAAATAAGTAAGGATGAGTGATAACTCCACACATCAGTTTTCTTACCAAAACGCGGGTTAAAATTATTTCTTAGTTGACATCTAGAGTCAAGTAGTGGATTTACTACGCTACTTGACGCTAAGAGTCTAGACTCTATGCCCTAGGGCGCCGTAGACAGTAGAGAGCGCCGTGAGGCAATCCACCTCAGTACCTCACATCTATTTCGAATAGCCTAGCTAGGTTAGGGCGCCGCCGCCAAAGTATTAAACTTGCAATGGGGTTGGCCGGTCGAAGTATTTAACAGATGGCACCATCATAGCTTGCCCTGTCAATCCCTAGAATTGTGTAAAATTTTTGTTATTTTAACGCCCTGGATGCCAGCCCTTTTTAAGCCAAATCTCATAGAAAAAGGGGCAAGTTATGATGGCGCCATCTATGCAAACCTTTGACAGTTGCCAACCTCATTGCGTCGCGGAATGTAAAGGATTGGGAACCCCTGCCATAACGGACATGATAATATTCCCGGTATGTAAAGAAAATGCTTCATACATGCATAACATTAACCCTTAGTGTAAGGCCTGAGTGGACGCTCGGAGCGGAGCGTTCGGCGGGGCGTGCAGCGTGGCTGTGGGCTCACGCGTGACGTGAGCAGCGTGCACTAAGGCCGCTCCTATACGTTTGCATTTGTTTAACATGCACGCCGCACGCCCCGCCCCGCTGCACGCCCCACATGAGCGTCCACTCAGGCCTTACACTTAGACCGCTTAATACGTATACGCGCGCGGCTACAGGCCAATATCAACCTTCGTGCAATACGATAAGGTTCACAATCACGCACCGCACACGATAGGCGTGGCGTTCAGGGAGTTAACGACAATATTTGGTGATTAACGTTGAATTTTTTAATATCGTTGTATGGGTTTCTAAACCTTTAAAAATAATCAGTTATACAGAAAATAATGTGAAGTTAGTTCTGCCAATTAGTAAATAAATACACTTTATAATAAAACATAATTGCAAATATTCGAAAATGCACAACATTAAACGTTAAGCGATTCTCTAAGAACTTATTATGTACAAAATACAAGGCAACAGCAGACTTCACGCTCCGTAGTGCCATCTAGCGAGTCCTTTATAAGTAAGTTTCGTATCTGGAAAAAGAAAAGTACTTAATTAAATAATACTTACTAGACTTACTTTTGTGTGGTGGGGGAACTATAAGCTACTGGCGCGCGAAGTACCAACATGAACGCAATAGATATTATGCTTATGAAGTGGCAAAAGCTTTCGTGGGTTCAAATTTTCATACTAAAAATTTTAGCGATTATCTTCATCATAATCATTTGAATCTTAATTAAAACAATCAAGGTAGCATTATATATCTTTGGTCTCGTAAAATTGTCGAACGTATGAAATTCAACCTTATTGAAAATACAACTAGGTTCAACTTCCTTAGCCCTATTTTGAATAGGCGGCGCAAGCATAGAGAAAAGATTTCTATAGTCTGTCAAACTGCATATGTCAGTAGGTCAGTAGCAATGTAAAGCAAACGAAAGTATGGTATCCCTAGGAAACGAACAAAAGCAGGTAAGTACATCGAACAACGATGTAATGCAAACAAAACAGTTCCACAGATAAGATATAAATGACACGCGATTTTCGAACATTTCAAACGTAGTGTTGCTATCCCGCGATTTTTCAAATTTGCCTCGTTTTTCTACTGACAAGATTCGATTGACCAACTATAAATTTAAAATGGTCGTGTGCACACACCTACCATTCTCTTACGCTTAACCTTTTGCCGTGCCACTGACGCCACGGGGGTAAAATTTAGTTTTGTGAATAAATAATGCCAACCTAAAAGTGGGGTGTTTTTCAGTAGATTTTCATCAAAAAACGATCGACGTCAAATGCCGTCTTTGGCGTCGTCACGATTTTGCGTTGACGTCAATTGCCGCCTGTGGCGTTCAAAAGGTTAAAGACAGCTGAAGTGTGCGAAAGGGAAGCTATCAAGTATATAAACCTCGAGTGCGAAAGAGGCAGCCTACAAATGAGAATGGTAGTACCACTAAGACCGCAGCGCCTCGAGTCTGGTTTGCATCTCGTCCAGTTCCGCCTCGTCCGGCACGGCCGGCACGTCACATTTGTTGTATGGGAGCCCCACTTAAATCTTTATTTTATTCTGTTTTTAGTATTTGTTGTTATAGCGGCAACAGAAATACATCATCTGTGAAAATTTCAACTGTCTAGCTATCAGTATCACGGTTCGTGAGATAGAGCCTGGTGACAGACGGACGGACGGACGGACGGACGGACAGCGGAGTCATAGTAATAGGGTCCCGTTTTTACCCTTTGGGTACGGAACCCTAAAAACGATCGACGTCAAATGCCGTCTTTGGCGTCGTCGTCACGATTTTGCGTTGACGTCAATTGCCGCCTGTGGCGTTCAAAAGGTTAAAGACAGCTGAAGTGAAAGGGAAGCTATCACGTATATAAACCTCGAGTGCGAAAGAGGCAGCCTACAAATGAGAATGGTAGTACCACTAAGACCGCAGCGCCTCCAGTCTGGTTTGCATCTCGTCCAGTTCCGCCTCGTCCGGCACGGCCGGCACGTCACGTTTGTTGTATGGGAGCCCCACTTAAATCTTTATTTTATTCTGTTTTTAGTATTTGTTGTTATAGCGGCAACAGAAATACATCATCTGTGAAAATTTCAACTGTCTAGCTATCACGGTTCGTGAGATACAGCCTGGTGACAGACGGACGGACGGACGGACGGACAGCGGAGTCTTAGTAATAGGGTCCCGTTTTTACCCTTTGGGTACGGAACCCTAAAAACGATCGACGTCAAATGCCGTCTTTGGCGTCGTTGTCACGATTTTGCGTTGACGTCAATTGCCGCCTGTGGCGTTCAAAAGGTTAAAGACAGCTGAAGTGTGCGAAAGGGAAGCTATCGCGTATATAAACCTCGAGTGCGAAAAAGGCAGCTTATAAATGACAAAAAGCGGCCAAGTGCGAGTCGGACTCGCCCATGAAGGGTTCCGTATTTAGGCGATTTATGACGTATAAAAAAAAAACTACTTACTAGATCTCGTTCAAACCAATTTTCGATGGAAGTTTACATGGTAATGTACATCATATATTTTTTTTTAGTTTTATCATTCTCTTATTTTAGAAGTTACAGGGGGGGGGGGGACACACATTTTACCACTTTGGAAGTGTCTCTCGCGCAAACTATTCAGTTTAGAAAAAAATGATATTAGAAACCTCAATATCATTTTTGAAGACATATCCATAGATACCCCACACGTATGGGTTTGATAAAAAAAAATTTTTGAGTTTCAGTTCGAAGTATGGGGAACCCCAAAAATTTATTGTTTTTTTTTCTATTTTTGTGTGAAAATCTTAATGCGGTTCACAGAATACATCTACTTACCAAGTTTCAACAGTATAGTTCTTATAGTTTCGGAGAAAAGTGGCTGTGACATACGGACGGACAGACAGACGGACAGACAGACAGACAGACATGACGAATCTATAAGGATTCCGTTTTTTGCCATTTGGCTACGGAACCCTAAAAATGGTAGTACCACTAAGACCGCAGCGCCTCGAGCCTGGTTTGCATCTCGTCCAGTTCCGCCTCGTCCGGCACGGCCGGCTCGGGCTCCGCCTCGCGGCTCGTGCCCGGCGCCCCGACGGCCGTGGGCGGCGCGGGGGCTTCCCCCAACTTGCCCTGCGTGAGCTCCCATAGCACCTGAAACGAATAAAAAATAAAATATCTGCAAAAGGCACAGATGTAGGATGTACCACTTTGTACCAGAGATCTGGCCGGAGTACTCCAGAGAAACCTTGACACAGAATAAATAATAGTACTATGTAGGTACAGAAGGTTCACTCTCTAACAAAACGCGTCTATTACGACAGATATGACCGCTAGGCGGCGCAAGCGCTAGCAGGCGTCCGTTCCGTGGCGGTGCGTGGCAAATACTAGTGCTAGACACCAAAATTGGTGTAGGCCGCATGTACTTGTAGCGACGCGACGAAATCGTGGTGTAAGCCACGCCTGCCTCTGTGTGTTATTCCCGCCATAAATTGACAGATTTATATACCAGACACATGTGCCAGACATATATACCTAGACTATTAGTTTACGGCAAAATATTACTAACATAAACCTTAATCTAAAGGCCAAAAGGTTCACTTTCACCTTGTAAATGTTGGCTATTTCTGGTAGACAAACAACCTACAGTAAAAACAATACATGCTATGCTACTTTTTCCTCCTATCCTCCTCTTCAATAATCCTCTTGGCCACAGATTATATAACAGTTTTAAATACCTAAACAGAGTGATCTGCAAATCGCGGGTTGTTGACCGCAAGCGCCCGTTAAGGGGCCCACTGATTAACAGTCCGCCGGACGGTATCGGCCTGTCAGTTAGAACAACTGACAGGCCGATACCGTACGGCGGACTGTTAATCAGTGGGCCCCTTTAAACAACACTAGGGTTGTCTACGTTTTGTAGACAAATAAAGGAACAGTCTTGAATGATTCACGGTTAGTTTCACTAGACTTATATCGGGATATGAAAAGGTAATCACGGTTCATATCCCGGTCGATATAAGTCTAGTGAAATAAAGGAACATTTTCTTCTGCATCATACTGTTGACTTAAAGACAGCCTACATTGCAAATAGTAGTTTATGCAACAGTGATATAATAAGGGTTCTTAAAATTCAAGGGTCGAAGTTACAAAACGAGACGTAGTCGAGTTTTGTAAAAAAAGACCCGAGAATTTTAAGAACCAATTATGAGCTGTTGCATACATTACTTTTTCTATGACAGCTGCAGCAAAAAAAAAAAAAAAAAAAAAAAAAAAAAAGTTATTATTAAAAAAAAGGAGTTATTATTAAAAAAAGAGTTATTATTAAAAAAAGAGTTATTATTAAAAAAAAAAGAGTTATTATTTAAAAAAAATTGAGTTATTATTTAAAAAAAAAAGAGTTATTATTGTAAATGAAAACATACCTCTTTCAATCAAGATGATCGGAACTTGTATCTTTAAAAAAAATAAAGCAGTTGTATTATACTCATAAGATGACTGCTAGCAGTCATCTTATGAGCCTATAGACAAAGCATTCAAATGACATTGCTTTAGATATCACTGTCAGTCATTTAATTGACACATTTAAGTGCTGGAGTACAAAAATTAATTTTAAAATAAAACCAATAAGGTCCACAAACCTTGTCGACCTCACTCTGCGCCGCTTCCTCCATTTCCTCCTCATCCTCCACGGCAGACATGGTCTCGTCCAGCATCTCCTCAATGATACCCGCCTTCATCATCTCTTTACTCATGTCTTGCATGATGTTGGCTATCTCGGGTAAACGGATGAGGGCTTGCATTGCTTGCATTACCTGTACAGTTTATTTGTTTTGTATAGTTTGTAGCTTTCTAATAGACCCCGAAGGCTAATCCTATTGTCTATTGTTAAGAAAAACCGCTCGTGCCGCGTGCCACAACCACCTGCATAAAAAATCGGTACTTCGGTTACTGAGTGCCGGCGAGTCGAACGCTACAGAACCAGTCTAAAATGTGTCATCGAGATGCGTAACAAAGGCGCGTTATCGGAGAGCGCACCTACACTGGTTTTTTGAGCGTTGGACTAGCCCGCGCTCAGGTGCCAAATAGAATAATTAGGACCCTTTTTTGCAGGTAAGTAGCACGTGCGGTTTTACTGAACAATAGACAATAGGATAAGCCTTCGGGGTCTACTAGAAAGCTACAAACTATAATAAATAAATATCTGGGAGACCGAGCTTTGCTCGGAAAACATATAAAATCTCAAAAATTCGCGTTTTCCCAGAGATAAGACCTAGCTAGATCGATTTTTCGCCCCCGAAAACCCCCATATACCAAATTTCGTCGAAATCGTTAGAGCCTTTTCCGAAATCCCCGAAATATATATATATATATATATATATATATATATATATATATAATATATATATAAATAAATAGATAAATATGCAAGAATTGCTCGTTTAAAAGTATTAGATAATAAAATGGGCTGGAAGTATTATTTTTTTGTGGAGAATTTATGGTTTTTTGCTAATTGTACAGTTTGTAAAAAAAACTGTATAACTACCTATTTTATAAATTAATATTAAATTTACTTGCGAGCCACTTCTTCCTCGCGTTATCCCGGCATTTTTGCCACGGCTCATGGGAGCCTGGGGTCCGCTTGACAACTAATCCCATGATTTGACCCCATACTTGCGACCCTATAGTCTAATATTTGAGAGCAAGCTAGTCAAGCAACATTTTTAGTTCTGGTTACTGGTAAGAGTATAGTATGTTGCTTAAATTAACATTAAAGTGATGCAGCCATACTGGTGCAAATACAAAGCTAAGCTTGGTGAAGCAGATCTTGTCAGTAGAAAAAGCCAGCAAATTTGAAAAATGTAGGCGCGAAGGGATATCATCCAATAGAAAATTTGAATTTCGCGCCTTTTTTAACTGACAAGATTTGCTTGACCAAGTATAGGTCAATTGCTAGCAGTAGACAACATTATGTAAGGAAAAACTTGTTTATTACATAGCTCGTAAATACTTGAAGTGAAATGAGAAATGAAGACCTGAGACAAAAAAACAAAAGTGACGACATACTCACTAAAATAGACCAGCAGAAGTGGAGATAGACTGGCCACATGTTGAGAGACAAGCAGGAAAAATGGAGTAACATCGTAACAGATTGGTACCCAAGAGGTTGCACACGGAGTCAGAAGAAACCTCGAACAATGGGAGGATGAACTCAAACTCACAGCGGGCCCGAAATGGAGAAGAGTGGCCCACGACAGACCCCCAATGGAAAGAGCTAGAGGAGGCCTTTGCCAAGCGGCACACTGAGCTTAGAGACATACTCTAACTCAGAATAAAAGGGCTTAATAGATAGATAGAAATACTTGAAGAATTATTGCAACAAAAAATGCTTACCTCAGTGGACTTTTGTAATGACCCGGCAACTCTTAAAGTAGCTGCAACAAACCAAAAATTGTAATGCACCTAAAACGTTTCGACACACTACTTAAACCATAGACAAAAAAATACCAAATATTTTGGTACCAAAAAGATTATTATTTTCATAGTCGACATCTATAGTTCGTTTTTTTTAGCATTAGAAAGAAGGTAAGCGATCTTGACATGTCCTTTAATTGAAAACGCTTTTTGAAAATCAGTAACTATTGTTTATGAAAGCTGAAGAATATAAATGATCGTATTATATTAATAATTGTTACATATTTGCCGTGACTTATTTTTAAAACGTGTTTTTCAATTAAAAGACACACATCAAGATTGTTTACCTTTTTTCTAATGCTAAAAAAAAAACTATAGCATCGAGTAACGGAATTATCAGTACTGCTCATTTTGGTACCAAAACTGATGTAGGAAGTGAGTACTCTATTCTTACTATATTTTTTTATGCTTAAGCTTAAGGCCTTAAAACGTACAATACAATTATAGTTGAATTACCTAACTGGTTCTTCATCTGCATTTGTACTGAGTTTAAATGTGCTTTGCTAGTGTATATTTTACTGATCGCCTTCCGCGACCGTATGATTTCCTTCGCCAATATTGTGCACACCTGCTTATCGTTTTTTGTGGCTGCCTCTTTTAACGAACGTTTGATCTTTTCCTCTTCGCGCTGTATTGCTGGAAAACAAAGTAGTATTACCGTAAACTCACTGCCTTTACGCAGTCCATTACAAGAACCAACAAATACGAGATGCTTTAATGCCTTAAAGATTAGTCATACCTCGGATTTGTCTATCCAAATTGTACCCTTCTTTGCGTAGTTTGTGTGACCATTCGTTTACCTGAAATTAAATAGCTTATATACATTCTTTATCGGTTTGAGACTTTGTGAATTTTAATTAAAGAACGACGTACCATTTCTTTTGGATTTCGATCATTAGATTTGCCAAATAGACCCATTTTGTTGGTAAATTAAGGAAGTTTCGACACAAGTATCATTGACCAATTTGTTTTGACAGATTCTGAATGTGACACTTGCCAAGCCCGATGACCTCATTTGCGTACTCTGATGATGAACGGAACGTAAAAAGCATGCAAAAAGATACAATGTTGTATAAAGTTTTCGTTTGGGTAATCCTTTAATTATTTATGCAAACATAATTATTTTTAAATAACGTAAAACAAATATCATGAACTTTTAGGTTTACTCATAGTAAATTGTTTTATTGCATATCTCAGATATATAACAAGGCATTTGCGTCAATCGTAGCGTATACGTCAGAAATTTTACAGTTAAAGTTGCCATTTTTTGAAATTACCCCGAAGCCGAGCTTAAAGCCGTCTGTAATCGAGTGTCCACTGTCCACAAAGAACTTGAACTGGGTAAAACAAATCTTTAATGTAGTTTAAGTAGTAAACTAGGCTACTTTAGTGTATTACACCAATGGATGCGAACGGAGCATATTAATGAATACAAACACAACAACAAAATCCTTTACTGGGGAAATCGTTACTCAATACACTGGTATTATTACTCAGGACTTTGCGGGTTTGCAGCATTTCTGTTTACTGTGAATTTATTGTGAATGATCATATTAAATTTACTCCATAAACTCTGTAAGTGCCGTTTTCTTGTGAGATATCACTGTAATAATACAGTGCAATCCAGGTCGTCTATCCGGAGAGCTTAATATCAGGTAAGTACTTGATTTAATATCTCTATTCTTTGTAATAAAGTCGTTGCATTATAGCATTTATAGCTTGCAAGACAAGACAGTTCGTATGTTGCAAGTCTTTTTATAGACATTCTAAATTTGTAAGAGATTGAGGCTCTTCATCTCATTCATTAAAAATCTTAAGAATCTGAAGAATTCACTTTTTTTGGTACACTTATGTCATACAGTCATACATATCAGTTTTATTTTCTACTAAGCGTCAATGCCAGTGCTCGGTATGTGTTAAATTATCACATAAACATATTACTACTTTATACAACTTTAGTGTAATTAGACATGCGTAATTTAATTGATAGCAGATTGTTTACATGCAGGTGTTAATGTAGGTAACCTAAAAAACATGATTCGTCATTTTAAAATTTATTTTCATATCCTAGAATGTCACAAAAATGTGACTAGGGATTAGAGCAGGGATCACCAATTAGTTTCTTCAGGGGTCCTGTTTTTTTCCTTGGAGCGCCCTAGTAACACACGTGTGATGCTAACTTTATTTGGGTCGTAGCAACTGTAATCAAACAGTATCAGACGTGTGTTACTACAGCTCAATGTGGGTCAAATTGCTTTGTATAAATTTTTTGTATGATGAGCGTTTGACGGGTTAATATAAAATGAACATTGCGGTCTGTTTCTATTTGAGTTTAATAAAATAAAAAACAAAAAAATTAAATAGGCTATAAATAGGTCTGGATCCGGACCGCGTCCGCCATTTGGTGACCCCTGGACTAGGGGCTTGTTTCATGAAAGCTTGTAACTTATAATACAAGTCTTTTTCTAATAAGAGAAGTTAAGAAAAGCCATGTCAAAAAACATGTAATGGACCTTAGAGCCCGTACCATGAGTCACTGACAGTGTCAAAACTGACATTTACGCTATCGAGAATGTAATTTACTTTCTATACATCTCGTTTGCACTAATATGCGAGTACGAGCGAGATGTATAGAAAGTAAATTACATTCTCGACGGCGTTTATGTCAGTGCCAAACTGATGGTAGCCGTACAGGACTTGAAATAAAATGGTGATTTCATTTTATTTCAAATCTTTTGTTTTTCCACACATAATAGAGTTGTTGTGTTAAGGATCTCTGACCTGCACTCAGGTGTATATTATTGTTCTTATCTTGAGATAACTTAATGTTTACTTAACAACTACAATTATAGTTACTACATACAGGCTTTGTCAATTTAGGAATCTATGTTGCACATTTCTTGGCTATTATGTTGAAATTGGCACTAATTTGTGGTAATTATAATAATCATAATCATTTATTAGTTGCATCCATGGTATTACAGGTGTTTTAAATTATGGTATTCCAATTTAGTTGAAATTTGGCATAGAGATAGTTTGAGTCCCGGGGAAGGACATAGGATAGTTTTTTATGTCAGAAATCATCCCTGAAGATAGTGCAAAGGGGGGTGGAATTGAAAGAGTTAATGAATTGCCTAATAATTGAAGTAAGCAATGTTCAAATTTAATTATTGCTATTAGCATTATCCAGGTGCTATACTTACTTTAGCTACAATATTATGGGAACGCCGCCGGGACAGTAACCGGCAGCTCCAACTCAGGGCTGAATGAACGCGATACGCGAACGACAGCCCGCCTGCTTTCGGCCGGGCGTCCCTACACTACATCTATATCTACTTTAGCTGCTAACTAATTCCACGCAGACGAAGTCGCGGGCAAAAGCTAGTTTGTCTATAAGTCACTTATACAAGTCCCCCACAGGTGAGAATTGGCTAATCATATATTTATAATAATTGGTTGAGAAACTTGGCCATTGTCAACCATTAATATAAAAATATTGACATAATGGAGGTTGGTCTTGCTCAGCTCTTGTTTATAGACTGAATAACATTGAACCAAGTCAGTCATGCATAAAACTGAATAAGGTATTTGACTACAAGTCAAATCAGTTTCTTTTTTCGAAATGTTAGTTTATGAATAAGGGGGTAATTTTTCGACGTAGGTGTGTCCTATATCACAGAATAAATAATAGTACTAAGTACAGAAGACTCACTCTCTAACAAAACGCGTCTGTTACGATCAGCACAGATATGGCCGCTAGGTGGCGACAGCGCCACGTGCGGCTTATGGCTTTCCCCAAAATTGGGGCCTAACGGATGTACTTTTAGCTACCTGTAGCAAAGCGACGAAATCGCGGAGTGAGACACGCCTGGCTATATGCAATTGATATAATTATGATGGCAGACCCTACTATGCGATTTGCGAAATAGAGCCAGCGTGAAGTGTAGGGGGCAGCACCTGCGTAGAAGCGTGATTTGTTTTCGCTTTCGATTTAGGTCACGAGATGGCAGAACACGCACGGTCTCTATACCTTTTTTTTATTGGGAAGAAGATCCGTTGTGGATACCTCCGCACCGTAGGGACAGCGCGGAGGTTATGTCGGACTTTCACCGACTAAAAACCTCCAGTTGTCCTCCTCGGCGCATTTCAGACGGCTCTGGGATCTCCAATGAACGCGCCAGTGCCGATGCCGTCCTAGCGTTAAGCCCCTTTGTGGGTCCCCCCTTTTTTCAGTCGCAGTCCCTAGCTGCGACAGCCCCTTTTAGTCGCCTTTTACGACAGGCAGGGGATGCCGTAGCCGTATTCTTACGCCCGGGCTACAGGGCGCACGGTCTCTATACCTAGTAAATTCACGTAATATTGATTTAATCTATCGGTAATCTTATAATTAGCCTGTTTTTCATAGATTACGCCACGTTTTACTTAGTTCCACATCCGTGTTACCGATGTTCTTATCAGGTTATTAAAAGACTTAATAGGTTATAGTCCGGGTTCTTAGCTCAAGGTATAATTCCAATCAAAAGAAGAAACTTGGCAAGCATGTAGCTTATATAGGTAAGAAAAATAATATAATTGGAAACCACCTGTAAAATTGGTGTTTAAGGAAAGAAAACTTCCTGGGGAAACCGGACTAGTGCCATAAAGGCTTAGTTTACCCTCTGGGTTGGAAGGTCAGTTATGTGTAGACAAGATGCCAATCGTTAACGCTCGTAAGTGAACGAAACGCAACTGTCTCTGTTCCACTAATATGGAAGATGAAAGAGGATAGAGAGCAATTCTGCACCATTCGTCCGATTCTCCGTTCATCTAGTCGGTCTCCGTTCGTCCATTTCTCAGTTCGTCAATATCATGGTTCGTCAGTACCACCAGTACTACGCTACGTTACGGAGCGTGAATGATTGGCATCTTGTCCACGTACCCGGATTCATCAGATGACACTTTGGGCAGTCTTTTTACGTAAAAACGAATGATTAGGTCAAGTCTTGGGACTAGGTTGCAGTTGCAGAGTGGACCTTAGGGTCCTGACCTGTTGCAAAATGCCGTAATAGCCCTAGGAAGATCATGATGACTCTACCAAAGTTTTTTTTAAATTAGAGTGGATGTGAAAATGTGTCTGAAAGTATTTAAGGCTGGCACGTGGATGAGATGACGGGAGATGCTAGTATAGTTGGTCAAACCAATTTGTCAGTCAGTAAGAAGTGTAAGAACCAGGAAAACTATACTCATCCTTTTCTTTTGGGTGTTAGTACTAGTGTAAGACAAAGATTAGTATGATTCTCTCTGTCTATGTTTGAAATGAGACAGTCCTTTGACAATCTATTGTATAAACATATTCATAGAAAACATCCGTGATCCGTGAACAATATGTGTGTTTATGTCACACTCTAGAAAAAAACTAGGACTACAATCGCGTTATCAATCAAATACTTATCGGTTGTGTATATGACAGTAGGTATTAATTAGTATTAAAATAAGGCAGGTCACAAGTCCTAAGCTTGACAGATTTATAAGAGTATTTAATCCTCCTGTTTGTAAAGTTTTTTGGTTTGTATTGTGTGTATATGATAAACAGCTGACAGTAGGTATATGAATCGAAAGATCCACTAAGTCTACTGCTTTATATATATTATAGAATACAGTGATACAGTAGTTTATTGTTAAAAAACATATACAATTTACACGTAATTTCATTACTTAATTACTATTTACATTTCATATTATAGCCAAGCATAGGCAATATTGCCAAGGATTTCCACAAATACCGTTTAGTTTATCTGTGAAATTGCCTCACCTCTACAGCGGATTAATACTTAACAGTATTGACAGCATCACAATCGGTTGGTTAAAAATTGTGGTTTATTTTGCCAAGGATGGGTGCTTGTCAATTTCAAGTAAATAACAAGTAATTCTCTTTGAATAATAACTTTTGCTTTTCCCAGTTTGCCATGGTTACGCCAAAGGCAGGTATTTTTACCTGACTGCCCTAGGGAGCGCTTACACACACATTGATGCGTATACAGAGATGACATGCGCCAAGTTTCTGCTACTTTACAGGCCGCAAAAATATCTAAGTGTGTGAGATGTTCCAAATGGTTTGTTGGCTATACCAGGCGTGTCTCACTCCGCGATTTCGTCGCTTTGCTACAGGTAGATAAAAGTACATCCGTTCGGCCCCAATTTTGGGGAAAGCCATAAGCCGCGCGTGGCGCTGTCGCCACCTAGCGGCCATATCTGTGCTGATCGTTTTGTTAGAGAGTGAGTCTTCTGTACTTAGTACTATTATTTATTCTGTGGCTATACGTAACCAACGTAGAGCCCTGTTGTAATGTGATTCAGACCCCTCACGAATAATTTTGATTGATCCAATGATGTCCCCTATAAAATTATCCTGTTAACAATGATGTACACCTAACGTACTAGGTACTCAAAGGGCCTTCAGTCGTTCTACGTATCAATACTTCTTTTTACCAGCTTTTATTATGGTTCCGGACCCAAAGGGAGTTTTTCCCTTTACTAAGACCCTATTACTAAGACTCCACTGTCAGTCTGTCTGTCACCAGGCTGTATCTCATTGCATGAACCATAGCTAGACAGTTGAAATTTTCACAGATGATGTATTTCTGCTGCCGCTATAACAACAAATACTATAACACTAAACAGAATAAAATAGATAGTTAAGTGGGGCTCCAATACAACATACGTGATTTTTTTTGCCGTTTTTTGCGTAATGGTACGGAACCCTTCTTGCGCGAGTCCGATTCGCACTTGGCCGGTTTTTTAGTTTCTGTCCCGTTGTCTGTATGTTTGTAATTAAATCTTGCAAGCTAAATTAAACCCACTTCTCTTATTCGATTAAAACCGCGAGGCAAGTTGCTAGAACATTTTTAACCAACGAGCGTTTAATCCCAAGCAAGTAGCAATTATCAAATTCGGTCACAGCACCAAATTATGCCTGATATAGCCAGGCGGTTTTCCTTGAACGTTTTCCATGCGTTTCTGTCACCACTCGTTTTTTAATCTAGGTCGATCTTGCGATTTTCCGAAAAAATGTTTAATCTTTTTATAGTCAAATATTTTTATCATTTCTTTGCGAATGGGATATATTTTAACCAACTTCAGAATGAAGCTTTAAAGCTTTTTACCTTTTTTATGTTCCCCGTGGATATGACGACCGACTTTCGAACCGGAGGTCGCGGGTTCAAATCCTGGCTCGTATCAATGAGTTTTCGGAACATGTACGAAATATCATTTGATATTTACCACTAGCTTTTCGGTGAAGGAAAACATCGTGAGGAAACCTGCATACATCTGCGAAGAAATTCAAAGGTGTATGTGAAGTCCCCAATCCGCATTGGGCTAGCGTGGGGACTATAGCCCAAGCCCTCTCGCACATGAGAGGAGGCCTGTGCCCAGCAGTGGGACGTATATAGGCTCAAATTATTATTATCCCCGATTTCTCGACGGCGACTAAATATCAATTTTTTTGGTCACAATTGGTCCAAATGTCATCATGTCAGGATTTGATGACGGGATCATGAAGAAACCAAACGAACTCAAAATCAGTGATAAATATTCGTTTTCGCAATCGGGCCGTTTCTGCAAATACTTGTTGAAGCCTCGTCATATGAGACTGCTCAAAGAACCGCACGACCACAACAGCTTGCCACAACCACCACATTTTGTCAGCAAGCTTGACACTGACCTATATCATTCCTTCATTAAAACAAGCAACAACGGTTGCACTCCGGGAGTGCCGATAGAAGTGAAAACTCACCTCACTATGTTACCGACGCCCGGTAACACGATACATACGTTTAGCGGAGGTATTCTATTTATTTATTATATATTATTATCATTCTCAAATAAGATCACACTTTTTCATTGACATGTTTATTTACATACTGCCATGACAACGTCAAATTATTTGAACATAGGTAAAGAGTCTTGAAAAGGAGTCCGCAACATAAATGTCAAATAACATTGAGTTTTTCTTTATTGATTTAAATGCCATTTAAATTATGAGTGGCCACCTTACGGGGCTTACGGCCACGTGATCGCCTTACGCTGTCTCGAGTTTATCATTTTTTCCCCACTTCAAAAAGTGCCCAGCGCCGCTAAAGAAGTTTTCACTTCAAAAACATACAACCGAATTGATAACCTCGACCTTTTGAGATTTGGAAGTCGGTTAAAAAGTAAATAGTGTCAACGCGAGATATTTCTACAGAAAGTATAGTTCCTTACATCGATAGCTAGTAGTAACTATAGTCATTTTCGACAGGGATCGTATGGAAAAAATATATGACAAACGAACGGAAAAATTAGAAGTTATGTCGCCTTGGTAATAGATCGTCTTATCTTAATTTTAATTACCTATAGTTAAATACAATGTCTACATAAATCTAATCTAAAGGAACTAACCTACATTCGTTCCCCTGATTAGATATACATAACTTATTTGAGTATTGTTTTATTTTTCTGCTACCTCTTCCCCACATGTTAACTTTATTTTATTGTGTTCTCTCTTGGTTAACCAGCCCCGTAACTATAAGTTGCATCCATTTTGTACCTTATTCATTTGATTAGAATAAGATGTACATATTTATAAGTTAAGTTTTTTATTTCTATTACTTTGCATATGATGATAGATGATGTTCCAAATATCAAGGTTTTAGGTTTTCGTCAATTGTTTAGGTCTAGGTTTAGGTTGCGAGTTATTTGTCATTGTCTCTATAACGTGACTGTTTCCTATAATATATAGATTTTAATTCTGACACCACATGTGAATTCGGCAAAACCAAGTGCATTACAGTTTTAATAAAATTTCTGCGCCGGAATGTAGGACGAAACAACATTTTCCACAGCCTAAACATCCATCCAAACCACAAAAGCCAGGGACTTACGAACAGCAGCACATTTAACCGACCAATTTTAAACCTTATGTCTTTCCAATAAAGTTCACGAATAATCTGTAAACTGTGTCAACGATGATACAGTCAGATATATCGGAGCAGCTAAAGTGCTTAAAAATATCTGAACATGCCTCTATTCTATTACCAAGGCGCTATAGAGTGCGTGTTCAGATATTGTTGAGCCCCTCGGCCGCTCCGATATATCTGGTGGCGATTGTACAGATCAACTGACTGTCAATGGTAGTGTTCAGCAATTGAGTGACCAATTGTGTCTATTCAGGTCCACTTGTATCCAGGAAACGGTCCTGTTAGGTGCTGAACGAATACAGTGGATGACAGCTTCTTAGGGCGTCAAATGGTCCAATTTTTGTCTTCTAAGTATAGTCTAGGTCATATACTACATACTGTAACAGCACTTGTGTACAACAGTTGTCTACATTTTATCAGGTGCCATATATCCAATACCGTAATTTGTGGGTTATTGCATATGTTGAGGTTAATACTACGTTCGTGCATTAGGAGTATTAGGACCGGTTTCCATCAGTGCCTTGCCTTTATACTTGCCTGTATGTTTTGTCATATATTTGGCAGATACATTGATAATTTATAACTCTTACAAATTATTTACAGTTAAACCCACATTATGTTCGAAAAATCTTAAATGCGTGTCCAATAAAGAATTAGAAAGGAGCTAATTAGAAAAGGTATACTTAGTCTTAAAAAATGACTGACTTGGTTTTCTGCTGCGCTGTCCTGCTGGGAGTGCTGGATGAAACAAAAAGTAAAGTTCTATATAAGTACCGTTTCGGAACTGAATGTAAAAAAAAAGAAATAGAGCCGGTATGGCGTCAAATATTTCGTTGCAAGCGCTACTTCGGTCACAAAACCCTGGTCTTCTCTACTATAACTTGATCCTAAGATTCAAAGCAGCTATGCGTAATCAGAGACCAACTTAATACTGGTTCAGCTGTAGCTTTGTGAAGAGTGTAACCCGCAAATAGCGGTCTGACTCAGTGCTCCGTCGATCGCGCGAAGACTCCGTCGCGTCGCTCCGCGTTCGCGCCCGACATCGGCATTACATAAATATTCAATTTTTTATTCCAAACCGTATATCAAACGTGTATTTCCTTGTAAAAGTGGAGCGTATAGCTCATAGTCAATTTCTGAAAGGTAATTGAAAGTTTATTAAAAATATCGTTTAGTGATGTGTTGAATGAAGATTTTAATACGTTCGTCGATTTCACTTTCTGCACCGGATTGATACAAACCCTTGACGGATCCTGTAATAACATACCTTGTCTTCTTGAACCCATAACCGAACTTTCCGTATTAATCACGACCTGATTGCTCTTTAATTCATGAAAGAATTCTGACTTCTCGACTAACTGTTGTATGATAATTTTAATAAGGCGATCTCTTTCTTGTAGCGTCGAATTCGCACGCATCACTAATCACTAGTTTGTACCAACTTGGTGCACCTGCACCGAAGAAATTACATGTTTCTATATGTGCGAGGATGTAAAACTCGTATTTTATGCCACTACTACGTGTAGTTTATTACTGGATCTTAAAAGTACGATGTAAAATTCCTTTGTAACTGGTTATTTGACCAAGTAATCACTGTGTCAATATTTAACATGTCTGTAAGCACGCCTCTTTGATTTGATTTGTCAAAATTCGTGGCATGAATTTGCAATGTCTTCTTCATTGTGATTTACACAATACCTAGTATATATTACATATCATTAAATTATTATTGGTGAAGTGATTATGTGTGTCGTAAGTTTTAACAAAAGATTTGATTAAGTCTCATTTATAAAGTTACTTCTCGCAGTTTCCTTCAATCCTTTCTTCTCAAAGCAAGTTCTTTGACCTTCTGATTCGACACGTTTGCCTTTTTTCGATTTTATTTATTTATAGTAAATTACTTTGTCTCTGCCTTTCCACTTCTCACTTACCTTAAATATAAAATTTTATATTTTGTATGAAACATCAGAGAGAAACACTTCTACCTTTGTGTGGAACAATAGTTTATTAATACTACCTATACTAAAGTCTATGAAAGATTTAGCTAACAGTGCGGTATTAGGTACCCCAAATTCCACATTTAAGGCTCTATGTATAATGGTTACGTCATTTTATAATTCATTTTATACTTTATCTCATTCTGTTACTTTTATGTCGTCATTTTTTAAGCGTTCATTGTTTAAAATGTTCGAATTGTATCACCATTACCCCCAGCTCTGCTTGCACATTTTTCTTTCTTGTCGTTTATTTGTTTATTTTTAAACCTACTTCAATAGGAGGTGGTTCTTAATTTGATTGAATGTGTTTCAATGTTTGTTATTTTTTTACATAACGTGAACTGCTGACGTACAAGATAATACAACACGTGCTAACACTGCAGAGGCAGACATTTGAATACCGATCTAATTGTCATGCCAGTTATATCGACAATTCATTTTATTTGCTTACAATGGACTTGAATCACCCCTTGTGAAACCTCCAAATGTAGGTGGCGTCTCGAATTAATTGTAAATACATACTAGGTACTATATAAAATGTTTCATGTTAATTGGGATTATAATTTAAAAACATTGAACACATTGAGACTTGTCAACGCCTTTGGCTGAGCTGTAAGACAGATGCGCAGCCAAGGACACAATCAGTTTTCATATTAACAATTGATATACTCGTAATCCATAAAAGTAATACTTACTTACCTACTCATATTTATAAGCATTACTGTACGGACCCAACAATACATCGCTCAATAATATCCGAACACGCATCTCTAGCGCCTTGATAATAGAGGCGAGTTCAGATATTTTGTGAGCACCAAGGCCGATCCGATATATCTGATGGCGACTGTACTGTAACCACAATTAATTCCAGGGTTTCCCTTTTAAGTTCGTTTGAATGTAGGTAACGTAAGTACCTACAGTAATTTATAATATGTCTAATTTATAATGCAATACAAACACATAACATTAGCATAAATTGCATTCCATTGTTTATCCGTAGGTAGAGCCTATCCGCCCAATTAAATTTACGATGGAAATGTATGGCCTGCATATACATTAGTGGTAAATTGGTAATTATATGAATCAATACATATTATAAAACAAAGTCCCCTCCCGCGTCTGTCTGTCTGTATGTTCGCGATAAACTCAAAAACGACTGTACGAATTTTCATGCGGTTTTCACCTATTACATATTAGAATGATTCTTGAGGAAGGTTTTGGTGTATAATTTGTAAAGGTTTTGTGTAAATTTGTTAAACTACCCGTGCGAAGCCGGGGCGGGTCGCTAGAATTGATAATTAAATCATTCATATATCCTGTCTTCATGATCTCTAACTTATTTGTAAGACTTGTAAAATTCATCATTCATTACATTATGTATTATTTTCTCATCGTATCTTTGCGCTTTGTGTACTCAACTGTTCTTCATGAGTTCTTTGTACCATTACCATCGCCCACACTGTTAACTGTACATTGGTGGACATTATGCCTTTTGTAATAAGGTCCACCGATGTACAGTTGGGAGTGTTGCTGTTCGTACATGTAATTTTATCTGATATTATATATATATATATATATATATACCACCTATCATTGTTAACGTGTGAGGCGTTCTTCAGATAATGTTTGGCTTATGTGGTGGCCGTGTTATCATTATAACTGCATTAGTTTTTGTAAACAATGTAAATCCTTTAATAGCATATTGCATATTCAGAGTATTCAGACATAGTACTGTTTATATATTACATACATACATACATATAAGCACCCCTATTTCCCGGAGGGATAGGCAGAGACCATGAATTTCCACTTGCTACGATCGTGACATATCTCTTTCGCTTCCTTCACTTCAATAATATTCCTCATACACGCTCGCCGGTTTAGGGTGCTCTTCACCGCCTTTCTTCAAAATTTCCCCGATCTGATCAGAGAAAGTCCGCCGAGGTTTACCCCTTCCAACTCACTCTTCTACTTCTCCCTTATACACTCTCCTATCTATAGTGACTCATTTTATGATATTTAACGTACTTAACCTTAAAGACCACCATTTTCGAAATGTCCAAACCACCTGTCCACTCTTAAACATATGTAGATGAAGCGTATTGTACCTATGTTAATGAGTTTTTCTTATCACTTACCTTACATGAATGGTTTATACGTTTTTTATCCGCAAAATACCTACTGTTTTTACGTTATCCATCAATTTGTATTACGGTTTTTGTATTTGTAATTCTTAATTACATGAAAATGTTTTAAACAATCATCGTTGAATTATATATTCTGATGTCTTTATGTCATTTCAAAGGAGCGTACAAACAAAACGCAACATTTTAAAATATGCTTTTCTCGTTATTATCATCATCATCACATTCTAGCAGCAATTTCAAAGCCTCGATACTCTGTTAACTGATAAGTTAAGTCTTAAAGGCGTATGTAAAAATCAATCATTCGAATGCAAAACAAGAGTCCATCTCCCAATCACGCGTCCAGCCCCTGACAAAAGTTCATACATCCATTGCAGCTAGATGACCCAGTGATCGGCACGTGAATAATTATTGTGTTTTATCTCTCGACCTGTGCTCTTCGCATTGCTGCGTGCAAATTGGAATGACACACCCATTGTGGATTATCCCATTATGTTTGGCTTGTTTTCTGTTAAGAATGTACACTTTGTGTTGTGTTAGTTGTGTTTCCTTCTTGCTCATGATTATTGTTAGTGTTAATTATCCCGTAATCCGTATAATAAGAAAATAGTAAAATTCAATTAAATACTAGGCCTTGCTCTATCTTCCGCTGCGTATTCACTACTTTATTGACCTCTATTATTCTACCATCTATTACATTATCAATATTCCAATTTGTAACTGTTTTCTGTGTGATTATCACGCATTACCCACAATGCTCGTAATCTATTTTTAGTTTTTGTTATTATTGAAACACAGTGTTTCAATTATTTTGTTTATTTTATTATCTTATCATTTGAACACGAGTGCTTTAACCGTTCTGATTCTGTTGCTACAATTATGTCATCATGCTTTGAGAAAAATACTTATCTCTTAGTAATTTAATTAATGTTGACATTAATTGTAGTTGTTGTAAGTATATTTCCTTTTTTATGTTTTATTACCATGAACATCAATATCTGCCTAATATAATTATAACTAGAAGCTCTCATTCTTGCATAAGAATGTAACAATGTCACCTGTGTTACTCAATATTACGGTAACAGGAAAATATCATCTACTTACACTCACCACACACTGTTGTTCCTACAAAAATATTGAAAGAAGAAGTACGCAGAACTTCATCGTTTGCGCGTAGTATTACAAAGAAATTTACTAGAGAAAATCTGTTTAAACAACGTACTCATGTTCAAAAACACGTGAGTCGTTTTACGAATACCACTAAAACGAACGGGACGTTAAAATCGAGAGAGATTATGAAGTAAATTTAGAACGTCTACTCTAAAACTCTAAAAATACTCGGCGCATAATTTTCTGCTATTTATTTACTGTCATCGAATGTTGTTTCTAATGTTACTTTGTAAACACATATTACTACATCTGATTTGGGTGTTTAAGATATGTTGACACTTTTCTTTCATAACTATGTATATATCTACTCTAAAAATACTCAGGGATTAGGCTGCTTAGTTTTCACTACACATTTTATTTATTATCATCGAATGTTCTTATTAATCTAACTTCGTAGATGTGTATTACGTCGAATTAGTTTACAAAACATTATTATCAGGTTGTTGTTCTTCTATATTTGTGTTCCTGTTTTTAATTTGATTAGAAACATGAATAACTGTCGTGTTTTTGTTTAATGTATTATCTTTAGATTTTTGCCGTATGAAGGTTCATCATTGACGCATTTCATCTCTAATGTCTTGCGGTTCAAATTCCAATAGGCGCCAATAGTTTATCATTTATCATCTAGCAATTAGGTCGTTACGTATGTTCTCTATTACATCTGTATCGGGCGAATTCTTATCATCCACCAACCCGTCATGCTACATAATTAATGACAGGTCAAGCGAGTTTACTTCAACGCGATAGCGATTCTTCGGATTAGTACTGTACTGTACACTGTTGAGTTACAACGTGCAAATTTGAAATCGGCGTTCGTAATTTAATTTTTTTTATAGTGATTGAGTGCGTTCAAGATTAATCGGTTGAGTGATTTCGGTTTGCGTTGGGAGCCGATCGGGAATGTGAGCCGCTGTGATTGGTCGACGATGGAAACCATGGTGAACGTGTGGGCGGTGGTGGAGCACGTGAGGGTGGCCAGTGGAGCGGCGGAGCTGGCCATCTTCACCGCCATACTCTACTGGTTCTTTACTTCAAGGTGCGTTTATTTTTTATGTTTTTCTTTTATTATTTTTTTTTATTTGTCAGCATAGCAATCTCTGATTTGTTAAAAGTAGTTATGCAAGTTCATATGCAACGAATAGTAAGTACTTTTATGAATAGGAAATATAGGAATAGCACTTTTTGAATTTTATGTAGTGGGTATGACTTTTAACCTATATAAGTTAATCTACTCGTTTATGTGGAGCTAAATTTAGTTTCTTATCAACTTCTACCATAAAAAATAATTGTTTTTATTTAGCCCAATTTGTACGGAACGACAATATCTTAAGCATTTTAAGTCCGCTATTTAATTGTGGTTAAATTATTAATTTTGCCACAGATTATATACCTGCTTTTCGCTGCTATCCTATTCCAATAAGTACTTTATATTTCGTTGTTAAGCACTAAATTTTAAAGGCAATTAACTTATTCATTCAAAGTCAGATAAAATTATCATTATAAACGTCATATTTTCATAGAAATTTGACATGAACGATGGCATTGACACACTCTGTCATTGCAAATGCCATACAGAGTTAACTTGATCTGACTCTATCGTATGGTAAAAGCTACACAAATTATACGTGAAGTTTAGATATTGTTGACTTGTCTATTTTCTAATGGAAATTGTAAATGACGAATGCATTCGTGCTCCTGTAAAATATCTTGAGCTTCTATTGAAAAGTAAAAATAGTTATTTTCGATACAAGTGCGAAAAAGAGGAAATCCGCAACGAGTGACGATAAATTAAAACACGACCGAAGGGAGTGTTTTAAATAGACACGAGTTGCGAATTACCTATTCGCACGTGTATCGAACAACGTTTTACAGTACATATGGCACTTTCAAGTTTCGACATATGCACGAAAAGTGCTATTTTACGCACTAGTGCGGAAAAGTAGCCCCATATGTACTGTAAAAATAGTTTCGTTGACGTGGTATAATGTCATTACCCAACGCATTATGATAAAATCATTCAATTTATAGTACAGACTACTTTCGAACATGTTTCAGTGCCTATGTGTAACCGCCCTTTCTCTCCCTTTTGTCTCGAAGTAGGAACACACCTTTGAAAAATAACTTGTTTGTAGAATATGAAGTCGTTGAACTGTACAACATAGAAGAAATACGTACTCGTACTGCAGCGGTATCATGGTCGCATTTTTATCACCTGTCATGCCATGCCTTGCGTCACTTTCGCACTTACAAATTTGTTAGAACGTGACAGGCATGGTGACAGATGATAAAGAGCCGGCTATCTTAGCCCTACTGCAATGTTTTTCAGTAATATGGGGTAAGATTCTCAATACTCGTATATAAAAACAGACAAACAGACAACGCACAGCAAATCTTGGAACAACTTGGAATTTTGCAACTTAAATTCCATTTATTGTAGGGCTTTTGGAAAAACACGGAATTTTCGGAAAATGGGGCTGAAATTTTAACTTCTGCGCGGACGTCGCGAGCTGAACCTTGCATATACATGCAGTTTTCAAGTATGTAAAAGGCATTAGTGGTAGAACCTTAAGTCAACCAGTTACCTTTGGCTGGAAAACGCGTATAAACGAGCTTAGTGACCTTTGTTCAAGCGCGCAAACATGAGCAAAGTTCAAGACATGTTAGAGTAAATTGTCCGCATAATATTTAATGTATGCATAACAAAACAGGTCTGCGCTACAGTCTTCATCAATGACATTATCTCAACGGTCAAGGTCATACACATATATGTATATCATCGTCAAGTTTTTCGTCGTTTAAATGTCATCGTCGTTTAAATGTTTTGCCTAAAACTTGCAAAATTTTACGCCGACTTTGCATGCTTACCGACGAAGTACCAACGTCTACTTGAATGGTACTCGTATTAATAAACCAAACATGCAATGAAAAAATAATCGATTCAGTGGTTATTTAATCTATACCGCTATGTACGTTAATACCTAGATGCCACGGCAATGTTTTTACAAATATATAAACTGCGTTTAGAATCATACGAGTAATATGTCAACCGCACAGCGCTGTGCATTGCTGCATTTGCACTTTTGCAGCAAATTCGATGTCACTCAGCCACTTTCACCGTGCACCGACCGGACGTCCAGTATCATGCGATATTTCTGCAATAAGTACGAGTATACACCGCAGGAAACTAAGTGCAGTAGCATTGTGGACTGTGGGGTCATCGGCTGACCAATGTTCTAATGTGTGACTCTTACGTTACGTGTTACGTGATTATTTTAAGTTTTTAAGAAAGCAATATGTTGGGGTGATAATAAAGAACAGACATGGATAGTTTGTTCGAATCTAGATGATAAAAAGATACTTAGTAAAGATTACCGGACAAAAATAAAAAGTAAATTGAAACTTTTGATCTCTTGACGTCTTTTTTAGAGATATGCGCCTTACCTAACCAAATGAACGAGAACTTTTTCCGCGTATTTAACGTTGTGGAATTAACGGTCAAACAACCCATAAATATATTGTTTATAGGCCCGTGCCTAGCCATGTTCTTTGACTTTATCATTTATTCATCACGCACATAAAAACAGGTCAAAATATCTTTACGTTTTCCTGTTAAATTTTTTTTCCTCACGTGTTCCGGACACCTCTTGCGACACTGAATAATTTAAAAATCTTCTTGAGCAAAATAGACGCCTTGGAGGTCTCAAATTTACCTGTTCTGTTCAATTACTTTACATCTGAACGAAATAAAACACTTGGGTACGCGGGTGATAAGCACCCCCATAGGGTTTATTCGTAGAAAGCATGAGTATTCAGGATTCGAGCATTACATTTCATCTCATGTAGACATAACTCGCACTTCTCGTTTGCTTCAATATGTACGTGAGATTCATTTAAAAATAAGACCATATATAAAGTTTGTTACTGCTACAGATCTTACAAACAATATCTGTAGATGTCAGTATTAAAAAGTACCACTGGCACATGAAAAACATCATCACTATAGTTGGTTAAATCAATTTGTCAGTCAGTAAGAACCACGAAAACTATACTCGTCCTTTTCTTTTAGGTGCTAGTACTAGGGTAAGACAAAGATAGTATGATTCTCTTTGTCTATGTTTGAAATGAGACAGTCCTTTGACAAACTATACAAGTGGTTATGTTTTTCATGGGAAAAAGAGACGAGATGAGACACGAAATTATTGGGTTCTTATTTTAAATTTCTTAAAAACATCTGTGTCAGCAAAAGTAAATAGCTCAAGCGTCATAGATGTGACAGAATAAATATTAGAAGCACATTTGGAGAAGGTCAAAGTAAAACGCAGACACACTTCAAAACAAGAGCACTGACTGGTACGCAAATAGTTTAAATCTTAAACTTTAAGATTTTAAATTTGAACGGAACAAATTTTGGCGTTAATACTTATCTACAATTTCCGTCCGCGACAAAGTCAAAAGTTCCTTTAAGGTCCTTTACTTCAACTTGCTATGTATTTAAAATATATACAGATAGGTATACAAACAAAATATATATTAACATACCTACCTTGTTTACAAATGTTGGTCCTTATGCAGCCCGATAAGTCAAAGTTTTCGGTCTACTTCTGTAACTACAAGCAGTTGGAGGAGTTTTAATACTGTGTGGTTGACATTAATTCACAAAGATACCCCAATAAAGTCCCAGCCTAAATTACGGGTCTCAACCGTTGTATTTTTTATTCAGTCTATATTTCGTAGATTCGGAAAGGGAAAAGATTCCTTAACTGCGTTAACGCAAACACTAATAATAAGCAGTTTTAAAGGCAAAGCACGCGTTGCCAATGGAGAACACGTACTTACTTGGGTGTTCCAATGTCAATTAGACAAAGGTCATACAGATTAAACAGGACCAATCCGCAAGGAATATCATTACAATCTGTTTTTGAACACTGGCTAGTCAAAGAATCACAGGAAAGTAACAGAAGTTAATGAACAAGTTATCAGGCGATCGCGTCAGGGGAATGTATCATCAAACCTTCTGAATGTCAGCTGATGCTCCGTTGGTGGACCGAGGAACTGCAATTCCATATTTTAGTAATTTCGATGAATAATTTATCAAATAAGAATAAGCTATCTTAAAGAAAAAAGGCAGCAGACTGTAATTTGTTCCTGGCTCATGCATACACATCTCTCAAATCTAAAATGCCGTTGAAATTCGTTTTACCAGTTTTACCCTATCGGTCACTTTCTTCTTCTTCTCATATCGATTTTAACGATGGTTTATAATACTACTTGCAAGGGCATGCAGGGTACATAAATATATACAACCAGCATTTTATAAAAATTAGACTTGTTTTGGTGGTTTCGTTTCTATTGAGCCGGCACGTACGATACATCATTATAGTACCTACGGGTTTGGTTAGGGTCTGCTGTTGCAAATAACTGTGATCTAGTTTCCATGTGACTTTTTGACATTTTCCTTTGATTAAAACGAATCACAATTAATATGCAAATTACGATTTTGCTTTAGCCCCCTCTCAATGATACAGCAAGTTTATTATCATTCGTGCAAAGTCGAAGACCTGCCGGATACAATATATACCGGGTTTAAAGTGCAAATTCAGAGTTATCGTGTCGTTCTATATCAATATCATATTTATGTTTAATTAAGTGTTTTATTATTGTGAAAAAAAAATTATGCCTAATTAACAACAGTTACTATTTATATATTTTTTTATACATTTTACAATTTTATAAAAATACCCGTTTTAGTTTGACTACCAAGCAGACAACCGCAAGAAGACATTCGTATATCGACAAAAGCCAATGGAAAAGTGAAAAGGCAATTTTACACCTTGAGATAGAAAACCACTTAACATCTTGACCATCATGTATTAAAAAATAATTTTTAAAATCGTCTTCTTTCTTTGTCAACAGCCGCGTTGCCGACATGCTGGAGGTGGTCGGCGAGCGAGTTGGCGGGTGGTGCGGCCGCGACTCCAACTCGCTGCGGCAGGCGGTGCGCGCGCGCCGCCGGCACCACAACGACATCTATACCAAACTTGATCAGGAGCGGACGGTGAGTAGTTCAGTGTTCAGTGTAGGCCTTTAAGATAGATTAGGAATAGAAGCGGTCCTAGGATACTGCCTTGAGGAATTCTGACTGTAATACTGATTTATTCAGAAGGTTGTAGTTTTCAATACCTATCGCCTGGTTACTCCTTATTACGCAAGTGGTTGTGAGATAGCTAATATATATCGTCTCTTCTTTCACCGACAACTATATGTTCAAGCTTTTAAGATAATTCTATAGCTCTTATGCTATGCTATCAAAAGCTTTAAACATATCAACCAGAATAATCTCGTCATTTTGCATTTGCATTGTCGAGTTCCACGTCTGGCTTTATAAAACTTCTTATCGCTTTATTTTCCATTCAACAATTCCATTATGATGGAATATGGAATTCATGGAATGAGGCTATATTTTTTAACTGGCTGTGAGAGACAGTATCCTAATGAATCATTAAATCATTATCATATGCAATTAAAACAATATTGGACATAAAAAAGTAATGCGGTCATATAAGTCATCTGTGATGAGTCCATTGAACTCAATGCTCACCAACCTGATTATTTTAAGAAGAGGGGCGTCTCACCTTTATTGTAGGAAAGTAATGGCGTTATTAATAAACGTGTGTCACAAACCGTCATGAATCTAGTATAACTGGATTGGGCATGAGTGGTGGGGATAACTGACAGAACGGGATAGTCTTATGTATCTTTCAGTAGGAGTAGCAGCGAAAGCGCTATTATTGTTTGTCCTTGTCACTGTCTCACATCTTGTTTTATTCCTCACCGTAAATTGACCACCATGATTGGTCGAATTCATTTGTTGCCCACCATAACGCGACGCTATGATTGGTCGAATTTATATGTTTTGTCCCTCACGGAGGCACGCGTAGACCACTTCTATAGGATGCTACCTTCTATGCAAACCGTTTATCCCTATCCGTCACTTTGACATTTCTGTTTGTTAGAAAGAGACCTAATTTAACAGAGGTTTGTAAGAGGTTGCTAAGTTTTATGAAGAAGGGAATGTCTTTGTTTCGACTTATTATTCTGGACATTTATTTGTGACCAAACTTTTGTGTTATTGCACCAATAATTGACAGTGATAATTGTCAAATTAGTATTGGTAATGGGTATCTCATCTACTTACTTATAAGAGATGATCGCCACTTACAACAATTCCCGATCTAACACATTTCACATTGAAGAACTGTTGTAGTATCGCTGTTTGCTTCGGCAGCGCCTTGCCCTCGAATATGTTTAACGCCACCGCAAGCCCGGAACTTGGCAGCTATCGGACATATCACGGATTGCACCTCGTACTGAATAGCTCTTTAGTACGATGTGTTAGTTCTGCCCGCCAACATTGGCGTAGCGAAATGCAACATTACGTGCTGTGCTGAACCGTCGCGTATTCTCACTGTAAATCGGGACATACCTTATGAATATTAAAGGAATTTGAAGCGTAAATACAGTAGATAAATTCCATATTTTAATGCCAGCGTCTCTATTTAGCTCGCGATTGCCAGCAACCATTGATGCTGGCTTTAAAGTATGGAATGTAACTGCTGTATTGAACGTTCGAATTTCTTTCATTTAGTAATGTACCCGTCTCGAAACCAGCAGGTTCATCTGTATCCCACATAACATGTCAATTTTCTAATTTCTCTTGCAAAGAGGAATTTTAAGAATAAATCATTTCTAGAATTTGATTTATGGGTCTATCTATTTTTTTTTTTCGAAGAACAGCGTTATGGTTTGAAACATATTTTTTCTATTCAGATTTTTCGCAGAGTCAGGTTGCCTGCTTCATTTTCTTATGCTGATTTTTTTATGTCTTTATGCTGATCTAAAGGTGCTTGTTGTACGTACAGAAATTCCACGTGAGACTTTGATCACGATTCAGATTAGATTGCAAGATGATTGCTTACGATGCGTCGATGACTTTTCCACTACCACACACTATTCTGACGCCAATAGTTTTAACTCGGGCAATTCAGACTCCTGAAGTACCCATCATTATTAAAACTGTGTATATTTTTGTCTCCTTCGTCCGTTTAAGTAAGTATCTACTTTTGCAACACCATATGATCTGTAAATTGGCCGGTTGATTGCATCAAGTCCACGCGGAAGATCGCGTTTTGCGCTTCCTTTCGTGCTCGGGCCCTGTCGTGTCGAAATTAGAGGCAATTATGTCAACGCATTGTGTGGCAAGTGGTGAAGTACCCTTACGACATGTGTGGACAACGTACTCGTACCTACTGATTCCTGGATCTTTTGAAACGTTCATTTTCACGTTATTGCTTGCAAATGTGCTAATTGATAGTGGTTAAAATAATTTCTAAGAAATGTACGTCTTAAAATGTTTTTTTCTTAAACAGTAGATAATTATTTCCAGTTTTATAATGCAATACTCTACCCCTCTCTTCGCCTATTCAAGTATTTTCATTAAATGAATCTGCAATACGACCCCTATAGGATGTTTTAGTAAAAGTGGTATTGAGTTAAATGAAGTCGGGAAAATTGATAACGCCGGTTTGAGTAACATAATTATTATCATACTGTCTTATCCACTGTTAAGTACCAATAAATCAAACGGCAAAAACTTACTTTTATGATACTTTTATTATTTAGTAGTAAGTCGATATATAGACCGCAGAGAAACTTAGAGTAAAATGACCGCTTTCTCTTCATTGGAACGATATTGAATCGAAAGATAATCGCTATTACAAAGTTTACCTGCAGTTTATGTAATATACAGTCAGCAGCAGAAATTGCTAAGCGGGCGAGGTGTTCAAAATTACCTTGACACGCTCTTATTCTCTTAACAATAAAGTCGCGTCAAGATCATTTTGAACACCTGGCCCGCTATTCCAACTTTCTTGCTCATCAACCTGCCCCTAAATTTAATTTTCTGTCGCCCCCTTTTCGAAATACAGTCCATTTTCTCGCTATTAAACAATCATGAATCATGATTCAATTGGATTCTTGAGTAATATCATGAGAAATATAATAATCATATGTATAATATGCTTAAGCAACGAATTGACGCATACTCATATTCATAACTACGTCATAACTCGCGATTACGATCAACATTAACCTTTTCGACGCCGTGTCAAACACAAAACCTGTCACGCTGACGCCACGTCACCGAAATGTCAAAACTGAAATTGAACTTTATGCATATGCACGTACTTAGGTCTATGTTGGTCTGTGATATGTGACCGATTAATCGGTGTTTGGCGTTGAACCTACGGTGCGGATATATCGGTCATGGGCGTCCAAAAGGTTAATTGCTTTTAAATAACTGTTTTTATACACGTGACTAAGTGATCATAATTAATATACTCGTAATGGACTTTAATACTCGTAGTTAACATTTATCAGTCAGTTTTCCATTAGAGAAAAAGGGAAAATTGTTGCCACATATATATGTATCTATAATCTATATTACTATCTATCTGAATCTAGATACTGATATTCCTGATAGTGATATCCAGAATTAGAAAGAGTAAACTGACAACAGTGTGGCTACCACCAGTTTAGCACTGACATCGCTATCGAGAACGTAGACGTTAGCGTAATATGTCCGTTTTGACACTCTTAGTGATATGACTCGTGGTACGAGTAGGTACAATTAAAAAAAAAAAAGTTTTGATTTAGACGTATTAAAGTTTAAGACATAAAAATTATGAACATATTTATAAATGTGATTACATGATAATCTCATGAATACACGCTTGCAATATTTTGTCAGATTTAAGTCTGTATTAGAGATTATTTAGCAGCATCGGTTGATAAGTGCCATGAATGTTTTGTTCGAGTATGGAGTAATACAAACGGATGCTGTTTTGTCGCGAAATTGTATACTGGACGTCCTGATTGTACATTTATAAGAGCCGATTGTTTTACGTCATTCCGGGCCGTGAGTAGCATTTACCGCCGGGCTACTGCCAGGCAGAAAGTCCCACTTCCTGGCCTACGTCAAACTTATCTCTGCACAAAAATTATCTGTCTATTATATTTCCGTAAACGTATTGAAGTAATATTATGTGTCTTTATTTGATAAGACAACACTGCGATGTTTACATACCTACGGAAGAACTTGAGGTGGTCCCGATGATTTGCGGAATGTACACAATACTATATATTTATCTTTTCAAGTTTTCAGATTTATACCTCATCTAATCAGTAAAAACTAGTGCCTACGCCAATTCTCGGGATTAGTTGCCAAGCGGACCCCAGTACAGGCTCCCATGAGCCGTGGCAAAAGCCGGGACAACGCGAGGAAGATGATGATTACTATACCTAGTATTGTCCCGGCATTTTTTTCACGGCTCACTTGGATAGCCATATTAGCCATTTACAATTTACAATAAAAGTTTTTTTTTTATATAATTAAATGAAAATTTTATAGTATTGCGTACAGACGTATCTGCTTGATAAAAAAATAGTATTTTTTAAAAGGGTCTTTCTTAATGGAAGACTACTAACCCCCAGCCGCAAAGTTTCATGGACATCTTTATAAATAAATTAATTCATAATGTGTCCATGAATCATGATTCAATTGGATTCTTGAGTAATATCATGAGAAATATAATAATCATATGTATAATATGCTTAAGCAACGAATTGACGCATACTCATATTCATAACTACGTCATAACTCGCGATTACGATCAACATTAACCTTTTCGACGCCGTGTCAAACACAAAACCTGTCACGCTGACGCCACGTCACCGAAATGTCAAAACTGAAATTGAACTTTATGCATATGCACGTACTTAGGTCTATGTTGGTCTGTGATATGTGACCGATTAATCGGTGTTTGGCGTTGAACCTACGGTGCGGATATATCGGTCATGGGCGTCCAAAAGGTTAATTGCTTTTAAATAACTGTTTTTATACACGTGACTAAGTGATCATAATTAATATACTCGTAATGGACTTTAATACTCGTAGTTAACATTTATCAGTCAGTTTTCCATTAGAGAAAAAGGGAAAATTGTTGCCACATATATATGTATCTATAATCTATATTACTATCTATCTGAATCTAGATACTGATATTCCTGATAGTGATATCCAGAATTAGAAAGAGTAAACTGACAACAGTGTGGCTACCACCAGTTTAGCACTGACATCGCTATCGAGAACGTAGACGTTAGCGTAATATGTCCGTTTTGACACTCTTAGTGATATGACTCGTGGTACGAGTAGGTACAATTAAAAAAAAAAAAGTTTTGATTTAGACGTATTAAAGTTTAAGACATAAAAATTATGAACATATTTATAAATGTGATTACATGATAATCTCATGAATACACGCTTGCAATATTTTGTCAGATTTAAGTCTGTATTAGAGATTATTTAGCAGCATCGGTTGATAAGTGCCATGAATGTTTTGTTCGAGTATGGAGTAATACAAACGGATGCTGTTTTGTCGCGAAATTGTATACTGGACGTCCTGATTGTACATTTATAAGAGCCGATTGTTTTACGTCATTCCGGGCCGTGAGTAGCATTTACCGCCGGGCTACTGCCAGGCAGAAAGTCCCACTTCCTGGCCTACGTCAAACTTATCTCTGCACAAAAATTATCTGTCTATTATATTTCCGTAAACGTATTGAAGTAATATTATGTGTCTTTATTTGATAAGACAACACTGCGATGTTTACATACCTACGGAAGAACTTGAGGTGGTCCCGATGATTTGCGGAATGTACACAATACTATATATTTATCTTTTCAAGTTTTCAGATTTATACCTCATCTAATCAGTAAAAACTAGTGCCTACGCCAATTCTCGGGATTAGTTGCCAAGCGGACCCCAGTACAGGCTCCCATGAGCCGTGGCAAAAGCCGGGACAACGCGAGGAAGATGATGATTACTATACCTAGTATTGTCCCGGCATTTTTTTCACGGCTCACTTGGATAGCCATATTAGCCATTTACAATTTACAATAAAAGTTTTTTTTTTATATAATTAAATGAAAATTTTATAGTATTGCGTACAGACGTATCTGCTTGATAAAAAAATAGTATTTTTTAAAAGGGTCTTTCTTAATGGAAGACTACTAACCCCCAGCCGCAAAGTTTCATGGACATCTTTATAAATAAATTAATTCATAATGTGTCCATGCAATTTATATCTTCTGATTGCATGTTTGAAATTTGATGTTAAAGGTATTACGTATCTGCGAACTCCTGCGGTTTGGAATTTAATTATAGGGCTTGGTGTGTACATTCGTGTAATTTTATTGTGTCTAGAAACTTATTACATCAAGTAATACCCACTTTGTTTCGGCAGATTTAGTCATTATGCTGTTATGAGTTGGTATTTTATATGATTATGCTCTGGGTGGCCTAAAATTGAAGTTACTTCACTATAAAGTACTATTTTTATCTTATTTCGTGAATAAATGGTGCACTTATTTACAAATTTTGACAGCGAGTGCAAATGTCTGACTCACAAAACATAATCGATAGCAAAATGTTGTTTACCACAACATCAACAACTCAAGTCTGGTCACAGTTTGTGTGGTTTTCATATACAGGTGCAGATATTAATAGTTTAGGTACAAACTAGTAAGTCCTAAGTCCATTATTAATGACATTTACAATAAACAAGTTGTTATTCTAAATAAGACCTTTTCACTAATAACATAAGAATCGTATTCGCATAAAACCTAGCATGTTGTCACGCCACCGCAGTTGTGTATCAAGTGTATCAACGATTGACCGATAAACAGTTTTCTAACAATTAACATATTTGCATCACCCCATTGTTATTGTCACGTGTTGAAGCAATTGTAATGAATCATAGTTAGCAACGCTTTACTGCTCATTCTTGGACTTTATGCCCTTGTAGTAAGGTATACAATTGCCAATTAACAGATTCATTGCCATCCCGCCAAACAAGACATCCGCACCAGGCCACAACAATTTCGTCATATAAAGCTGTATAGTACCGCGATCCCGACTATCGGGTCGTCTAGCCTGAGAACGAAATCATAAAATACCCGATAGTCGGGTTTTCGGCACTGAATGTGTTAAGTATTTGAAATGACAATTTATGAATAGCCCTACTCGTACGATGTAGTCATATTATGTGATAAGGGTCATAAGGAAAACAACATACACAATTGTGGCTTCTGGAGGTTACTGGACCTAAAAAAAACATATTGTGTGTTGGATTGATTAGTTTCAAAAGGTCTAGTCTTCCCTTTAGGGTGGAAGGCCAAATCATATTCACTTTCCCAAAAACCAGTGCCAAAGAGTTATCTTAGGATCAGTGCCGGCCAGAGCTCTTGATCAGGGTAGAGCGAAATCGGGTTTTGGCGCCCTTCGTTGAAGTTATCATTATCAAGCGTATTTTGGGCCCCCGCCACACTCGCGTCTTTTAAAACTTTTTTTTTTCTCATTTGCCATTTTGGCGCCCCCCTTGCCATCCGGCGCCTAGAGCGGCCGCTCCACTCGCTCTACCCTAGATCCGGGTCTGCTTAGGATTATGTTGCTCCGGGCAATCTGCAAGGAGTCGAGAGCTAATCTTATGTTTTCTTTCGGCAGACGAGAGCTTCGTCCCTGTTTCGCGTAAAGGAGGGTCCAGTGGTCCCTGCGCCGCAGCCTGCCACACGGCCTCCCGCCGGCCTCGCTTGTGCCCGCTGCGCTCCCGTGTCCAGGGTAAGTTGCATTAATTCATTTAGGTAGTAATAGTAAATACAGAAAAACACATGTCTTTACATTTCACTTCCATCCGACATTCGATATCATCATCTTCCTCGCGTTGTCCCGGCATTTTGCCACAGCTCATGGGAGCCTGGGGTCCGCTTGGCAACTAATCACAGGAATTGGCGTGGGCACTAGTTTTTTACGAAAGCGACTGCCATCTGACCTTCCAACCAAGAGGGTAAACTAGGCCCTTATTGGGATTAGTCCGGTTTCCTCACGATGTTTTCCATCACCGAAAAGCGACTGGTATAAATATCAAATGATATTTCGTACATAAGTTCCGAAAAAACTCATTGGTACGAGCCGGGGTTTGATCCCGCGACCTCCGGATTGCAAGTCGCACGCTCTTACCGCTAGGCCACCAGCGCTTCTCTGATTGGTAAATGTGAAAAAGCTGTAAGTGTGGGTACACTGGGTACCTAGTAGGTACCTACGATGACGCGCAGAAGCAATGAATTTACGTTGTCTTAGCACGATTCTTTGCCGAAGGCCAAATGCTAAACATGTATCAATCACACTCGCAATACTTGCGTAGGTACCTATCTTAGACACAAGTTTCTAAAAGTTTAGGCTATATACGCCAGGCGTGGCTCACTCCGCGATTTCGTTGTGTCGCTACAAGTACCTACATGTAGGTACATGTGGCCCACACCAATTTTGGTGTCTAGCCATAGTAGTTTCCGTGCACCACTACGGATTATGAAATGGACGCCTGCTCGCGTTTGCGCCACCTAGCGGTCATATGTCGTAATAGACGCGTTTTGTTAAGGAGTGAATCTTCTGTACCTAGTACTATTATTTATTCTGTGTTATAGCTAAAGAACACAAGAGTTATTGATAATAGCAAAGGTAAAGTAATTATTTCCCGTGTCGCACTCTCCATCTCTTTTATTTCATGTGTCATCTCGTAATGAGAGAAAGCTTGAAACACAGCTTCATTGTAGCGTCTTCTCCCTCTAATTCCGATCCATTTTCTTTGATTTAAGTAACCGGATCATCAAAGTAAAACGAATGGTCAAATATGGCCAATAGCGGTTAAAAACATGCGTTTACGCAGCACGCCTTCCGCGCATGATCTTATATGCGTAGCGAGATACAGCCTTGAGCCTTGACAGACTGCGAATTCCGGGCACGATCTGATGAACATTTACTTGTTTATACTAGATTATTTATGTACTTCTAAAACCTCTATATTCAGTAACAAAGGGGCTTAAATAAATAAAATTAAAATGAATACTAAAATAAAAGAAACTTACCTATAAAATAAAATAAAAACCTAATCATAAGAAGAATACCAGCAGGTGCGCCTGTGGCATGGTGCCCATTACGCTGGCGGCGTTTCCTCGCTGAACCGCCAGGGCGATTCGTTGCGAGACATACGCGCCAGCCCTGGGGTCTCCTGGTGTACTTCTAAATGTTTGTTAAAAGATTAGAACACTTTTTCTGTCTGAATCAAGAAGGTAGGCACGGCACGTTTACCACATGTGCCCTGTTTATCAAAAGCTTGTAACTTGTAATGCAAGTGGAACTTGGAAGTCCCTTTCTAACAAAAGCTGTCAAAAAGTCAAAAAGTGACATCCGTTTGTATTACAAGTTACAAGCTTTTGAGAAACGGGCTCCAGGCTGATTATATGCTTGTTTGCCAACGATATGGTATTAAAAAACAAGAAGTGTGGGGTTTTTATTGATATACTATTAGGTTTGAATTTACCAATCCAAAATTACCATATTTTGTTGTTTTCCTGTGTGATAAAACTGATAAATGTTGCATAATACTGTGTTTACTTACGTTAGTATTTATCCCCTTTTTCATAAAACTTTACGGGTCTGATTAAGTTAAATTATGTTTTATCCCTTTCTTACAAATACATAAGTAAATGGCAGATAAAGACAAACGATTCATAGCTAGTTCAGGCCAGTAACGCGTTTATGAATAACTTCATTAAACACTTGCAAAACATTATCAAACCTAACCTAACCTGTTGTTATACCTATGCCTACTAGAAATAGTCCAGTTTATTAACCGAGTTCCAAATGTAAAAGGAGGAGGTTATCAATTCGGTTGTATTATGTTCCTTTTTAGGGTTCCGTACCCAAAGGGTAAAAACGGGACCCTATTACTAAGACTCCGCTGTCCGTCCGTCCGTCCGTCTGTCACCAAGCTGTATCTCACGAACCGTGATAGCTAGACAGTTGAAATTTTCACAGATGATGTATTTCTGTTGCCGCTATAACAACAAATACTAAAAACAGAATAAAATAAAGATTTAAGTGGGGCTCCCATACAACAAACGTGATTTTTGACCGAAGTTAAGCAACGTCGGGCGGGGTCAGTTTTTGCTTGTTTTGCCATTTGTTGATGGTGCGGAACCCTCACTTGGCCGGTTTTTTTTTAACCTCCTGCCGCCCACCATACAAAATTATAGCCAAGGAAGTTTGAATCTTGTTGTATTTTCAATTGGATTGAGTTTCATTTGTTCGAAAATTTTACGAGACAAATGAAATTCTACCTACTACGTTTTTAATTAAGGTCGACATTCCATCGAAACTAGGTGTACATCCTAATGTACATTGGGCGGCACGGCACGAGGTTAATGTTTGTTACTCCATATCTCCGTCATTACTGGACCGATTATGAAAATTCTTTTTTTGATTGTACGTATATGCATACAGATTGCTCCCGTTTCTGTCAAAACCTAGTTCTGATGATGGGATCCATGAGGAATCGAGGGAACTCCTCAAATCTTAAAGGCATACATATAGTGATTATTGTGTTTTTATCAACAAATCAAGCATATATATTCAAAAAACCGGCCAAGTGCGAGTCGGACTCGCGCACGGAGGGTTCCGCACCATCAACAAAAAATAAAGCAAAACAAAACCAGCAGCACCAACATGCAAAAAAAAACAAGCAAAAAAACGGTCACCCATCCAAGTACTGACCCCGCCCGACGTTGCTTAACTTCGGTCAAAAATCACGTTTGTTGTATGGGAGCCCCACTTAAATCTTTATTTTATTCTGTTTTTAGTATTTGTTGTTATAGCGGCAACAGAAATACATCATGTGTGAAAATTTCAACTGTCTAGCTATCACGGTTCGTGAGATACAGCCTGGTGAAGACGGACGGACGGGACGGCCGGACGGACGGACGGACGGACAGCGGAGTCTTAGTAATAGGGTCCCGTTTTTATTTTACCCTTTAGGTACGGAACCCTAAAAAGTGACATTTGATGAAGTGGAACTGCTGATGATGATCAGAACAGAACTCTTTAACGACGCATAGTACACGTTTTGTGATTTTGAATTTCGATTTTGACTTGGACTCGGACCCGGACCCGGACTCGGACCCCAACCCGGACCTTGACCCGGAAAACCGCTATGATACCTAAACTAAATAAACCACTATGATTACCATAAAATGTATACATATGTATTACCAAATCAAGTATAAGCGCCGTTAGGTGGGTTAGGTTAGTAGTTAGAGAAGTCGGTTTTTTTCTATTAAAGATAATAGAATAAACGAAACAAAAGTTAGAATAAAAGACGGAAATCATTCATGTATGTTGACCTTCCAAAACCAGTTTAGGTAACATCTCCATATCACGCGTTAATCAATACACATTTATACCTAATAAAAAACTATAAACCTAATCTGAATGTATAACTAATTAGAAAATTAGACTCACCTTTTATACTTCTTTTACATAATTAGAAAACATTATTAACAAAACAGGTAAGTATAAAATGACCCATAGATATGTATAAAAAGTGTGCCTATATATATGTCTAAGTTTATGTAAGTACCTTCGCGCATTTTAATATGTAATACATATACCTATAAGATTCAAGTCTGTACTGTAGACACATTATGAGTGTAGGTATTGGATAATTTGGATACAAATAGTTACGTTGGTAAAAACTAAAAAAAATCAGCGTCACTTACCTATGACTTTCATAGTCCCGTGATTTTTTTTTTAGTAGTTCCAGGTCCCCAAAATTTTAGCATGGATAGGTGCTAAGTGCTAATTAAATGAAATTGGCAAAAGGCTTTAATGGAAAATAACCGAATGATTTGAGTTGATAACTCTTCAATAGCGCTTGTGGTCATTTTCATTTGGTACGCCCACATCTTGCGAACATTGGTAAGTACATTGTATGAGACTGAGACAGCCCTTGAAATGGTTCTAAGATGAAAGCAGGGTTCGAAATTATCCAGATAATTATAGTCTTTTTTATAATTATCCGATAAATATCCTGACGATAATTATCTGGCATAAAAATCACGATACTTATCGCGATCATTATCAAGATAACTATCATTGATAATTATCTTTTAGAAGTTTTAGAACCCTGGATGAGAGATAGCGTTTATGGCCATTTGTCATACACTGACGCTTTATATGGCGTGACTTACCGTGCAAATTATTTATAAACTGAATAAACAATAGCCGCTATGTTACTAAAAGATAAGTGCGTGCCACCACGTGGATGAGTGTCGACTATTATATAAATAGCTTGATAACTGAATTGATCTGACCTGCATAATATATATGTTCCCGTTCGTTATGCAGCTAAAGGTTATATCTTGGGGTTATCTAAATTATATATTTGCGCAGTAACTGACGCTTAGATGAAATTTTCCGCTGATCATAAATTAATTATGTCAATATAAATCGAACTTGTACTTGTAATGACATCTGGATATTGATATTGTAATTACGTATTGGAACATTTCCAATCGAAACCGAGTTATATTACGGTTATTTGTTTGAGTATGAGTACTTCGGCATTCCTGGTACCTCACCGTATAGCAGTGAGACGGCAACAACCCTCTGTAACAGTGTTTTTCAAACTGTGGGTCGCGACCCCCCTGGGGGGTCGCGAACCCTCTACCAGCTGTAAGGCAATACATAAGGGAAACATTTTGTAGATAACTAAGGGGGTCGCGTCATGAAAAAAATTGAAAAACACTGCTCTATAACATCGTTGACATCTTATTTTACCGCCTTATTAAGGTAGCAGTGATGTGTTCCAATAAAAATAGATTTAAAAAAAGCCAACCACGCTAATCGAAAATCTAAATTTCGTTATCATAATACAAGCAAAAGCGATCGATATTTGCTGTTCGCTTTAGGCTCTCTGGTACTTTTTATAAAGCACTTTGCTTTGTTGTCTATTGTGTTGTGCAGTCTTTGTGAGTTTAATAAGCATGTAATTGTAACATTATACACTTGAAGCTATCCGACGCATCCGTCTAGCTAGAAGCTGCTAGACCTATCCTTGACATTTAGTGGCGCGATGCGCCGTTTTTGTTGCACCTACTGTTATCCCATGTATGGAGGGGGGGAGGGGAGGGGAGTACGTACATGTACGAGCTTTTTGCAAATACGTCGAAAAACGAAACTACTTCAATGTCTTCAATACGACAAGAGCGAAGACTAATTTTCGTGTTCGCGGTAGGTCTTCACTTCTTCAGGTACTCTAAACTGCAAGCAAAATTTGAAACTACAACATAATACAAAGACAAATATACCTATATATGTATTACCATCTGACACTTAATAGACCATACATGAGCTTTATCCCAGCGCCGTAAGGCCTATCAAAGGTTAAATTAGATATGTGGTTTGTAGCGCGAACTAACGGCATTTGTACGCAGTGAAGAATTTTAACTACCAAGTCAACAAGCATACATACGAATTAGCTTTTCGTTCGTCTATTATTAGGTTTGTTAATAGTATCTTTGAGTGATACTGATAATTATACTTGCAGTCAGTTGTCGGACCATTCCAAACCAATCAAAAACTAGCAAAAACCCAATATTTTGGAGTAGGTATGCGTTTTTACGCTTTCTTAAGTATTAAACTAATTATTCATTGCAGAATTGTTCAACTACAGATATTCAAAACATTATTTCTACGATGTAGAATAAGTACTAACCTAACCTAACCTAGATACTTATAGGGCCTAATGGCCTTTGAAATTGTTATATCTAAGCTTTAAATAAAAAATGTAGTGTCTGTAAATTAACTTGAAGATCAAAGACATCATGCTATTGATGTATTTTAAAGTCTACAATTTTCCATGTTTAACCTTAAAAGCTATAAAAGAATTAGTTACTAAAATGTACCCGAAGCGGTATCTATACATTGTCCACAGTAAAGACGCCCGTTTTCGAACCGATTATGGCCCTTAATCTCGCTAAAATTGTTGTTGTCCCTTGTTGACACGTTGACCAAAAATTACTAAAGGCTCATTTAGACGGTGCGAGAACTAGCATGCGACTTTCATTACATGCGTCATTTGATCAGTTGGATGAATTTATGTCACCTCAATGGTCCGCAATGTAACCAAAATCGTATACGATTTCGCGCGCCGTCTAAATGAGCCCTAAATCTCTTTAAAAAACTCTAAAGCTTCCTCAATTTCGCCAAAACAGTTGCCTACGCGTGTCAGAAAGCCCGCGGACCGCAAGCCGCCTGCGCAATTTAGTACAATGACCCCCCACGAGCCACACTAATGATACCGCAGAACACGGAACTGCTAATCAAATAACCCTTAGAACGCCACGCCATCGCCGAACATGAGAGTAAATAATGCTTATAGGTAGTACACATCGTAAAGAATCACACATTTAAAAATTAAAACATTGTCATTGTGATTTGTGTAAGGTATTTGACTACTAGTCAAATCAGTTTCTTTTTTCGAACCGTCAAAACGGTTTTGCTAATATGAAAATTTCTATGAAACAATAGCATGTGACGTCACAATCAAATAACCTAAAAATGACATTTCATAGTATGAAATGACACATGATGTTCATACTATGAAATGTCATTTTAGTCTACGGAATAAAAAAATAGACTTTAGGTACTCTTTATAGTTTTATACGGGTTATAAAATAGAAATTGTGTCTAAAAATAACTGCTGTCTACGTTTCTCTATTAATCTTCTGGTGTTTTATTTCATGCATGGTGTAAAATAATCTATTTAAAAAATACAGTCAAATACCCTATTCGTTTCTTTTCTTCTACAAAATGCATCTAAATCGGTTCAGCGGTTCCAGGGATAGGATACCGGTATTTTTTGTATGGGAACGGAAACGGTATTTTTTCGTTCTTTGCTAATTACTTCATATCTAATTGGGCAATCTAATAATACGAAGTCGTTACCTAAACACACAACTGAGTCCTACATTTCGAGTATAAAATAATTCGAAAAATATGGTTATTTCGATGTTTTTGTAAAAAACCAGTTCCGATCCCTGAGCGGTTCATCATCATAACTCCAGCGGGGCACCACCTCACTACACCTGTAAAATAAGGTGTTTGCCCACAGCCCCCGGTCACCCAGTACCAAGTAGTGGCGCATTTGTGTAATATTCTACTATAATAATACATGTATTCTTTTATCATGACTAATGCAGTTAATGCACTTCACAATAGATTTGTAATTTCTACATTAGCATACTTAATACAATGCGCAGTTACTTTGTTTGAACACTGAGCAGTTCGTCTTTATTCTTTGTTCATTCGACAAAGATTATCGATCGTGTTACTTTTGAGGTTATTAAAAATATAATACTTAACTATTTTTGTATTGTGGTTGTATTGTACTGTGTTGCTGTATTTTCTGTCGTATTTTCTTGTATTGAGGTGTGTAATAAAGCTTACGAGTATTTCTATTGCATTGTATATGTAAATCTTATGTCAGTCTTACTCAAACTAAGCCCCTATGCTTTTCGTATTGAAGCACCACGGAAGTACCTCACCGTCACCTCACCTCGCAAACCATTAGTGTTAGGTAAATAGCAGGAGGCGTATCTTGATGGTAATAACAGGTTATCAATTGTATCTGGATTTCTTATGGTTATGATCTCTCATTCATCAGGTGTCTTCAACCAGAAACGTCACTTTCCATAACAAATCCAGATCAAATTCATAACCTGTTGGTACAATCAGAATACGCCTCCAGAGCTATAGGTGCACCGACCACATGTTTTTTACGACATTGTGGAGCTATCCGGTTATTTTGCAGGCGCGGCCTTAGGCCGGGACCGGAACGGAAACTGGTTACACGTCCACGTGACAGGCTATCAACACACCATCTTTCATTTCATTGCGTTGATAGTAAAAGCATTTACAAAGAAATCATTGTTGACTGCTAACAGAAAAGTTAAGTCAAATATTTGTTTTGTGTCTTGTTGTTTACAAATTTACGTAGGTAAGTACTTACCGTATTGCGCTGGTGGCCTAGCGGTAAGAGCGTGCGACTTTCAATCCGGAGGTCGCGGGTTCAAACCCCGGCTCGTACCAATGAGTTTTTCGGAACTTATGTACGAAAATATAATTTGATATTTACCAGTTGCTTTTCGGTGAAGGAAAACATCGTGAGGAAACCGGACTAATCCCAATAAGGCCTTAGTTTCCCCTTTGGGTTGGAAGGTCAGATGGCAGTCGCTTTCGTAAAATCTACTGCCTACGTCAATTCTTGGGATTAGTTGTCAAGCGGACCCCAGGCTCCCATGAGCCGTGGCAAAATGCCGGGGTAACGCGAGGAAGAAGAAGAAGTACTTACCGTATTGAATATCGACAGCTGTTCGGTAGAGTTTATTTTTTCAGAAGTTCAGTCAGTACCTAGATAGGTAGGTTGGCCAGGCAGTGTTTGGCATTGAAGTGCATTGAAGGCAAGGTTGGGTTGGGATTTTATTTGTCGTTACGTCTCTCAAGTATTTACCTACAGTCTACTACGAAGAATTGGGAAATCCAATTCGGAATTACATATGAAAGTAGGAATAAGTATGACGCCTATGACGGGTTCCGAAATCCGAATTTTGTATCAGAATAGTCGAGATCCTTAATTTGAATACCAAGTTCCAACAATTTTATTTTGAAACTGGTAATGCTATTAGGTGTTGCTGTCGTATAGTTTTTGCTACATTTACGTTTTTGCGAATTAGCCAGATTTAACAAAGTTTCCTCTTAAAACAAAGACATATTCACCTTTGGTTAATGTCGTAAGATGTGTAACTTGTTTTGAAGGGTATTCGTTTATGATATGCTAATTATTCGTGGACCAGTTTTCCTTTGAATAACACTTATAGTAGGAGACAATGACACAGACCTGCAGCCTGCCCTATTGTTTTTATTTTTTATTTTGGGGTTTTGTGGGCCTTTGAGTGTCGCTTCGACCAAGCCAAGCAAGATCTATTGTGACGGCCCTTTAAAGTTCACTACTAATGCCCGTTGAATCCAGGAAATTCCAGATTCTTTGGGCCGTAATGCTCTGTACCTCATAGGGTTCCAGTATTTATGTGTCGCCCTAGGTAGGTACTTCTTTTGGACATTAGTGGTCCGAAGGAACAGAGAATGTGCATAGCAGTCTCCTCTGACTCCTGGCAGAACCTGCATGTCGCATCTTGTTTTTTCCCTATTTGGAACATGTGTTTGTTCAACTTGCAGTGTCCAGTCAAAATTCTAGTCACCGCGCAAGTTTTGTATCTTTTGAGCCCTAGAAGCTCCTTAGCAGTTTTGCTTCACGTTTCGATAAGGCGAGGTCATGTCACGGTCGCCCGCGTCTCCACTCAGCATGCAGACCATCGACCACCTTGAAATGTCCTTTGCCGAACGTGATTAATAAACATCTAGTACGCATCTTAGCCTTTTCCTCCTAGTCATTCCTTGGGAAATTTCCTTAAGGTTATTAGACGCATACCTGTAGATTAGATGGTTGGTACTATTAGCAACACTTTTAACTGACAATCGAGCTGTAGGTACGTTGCCAAAGAAATGAGCACACATACGCTCGAAACCTTACCCTCCTTCTGACGCGGTCAGGTAAAAATAATTCCAGTAAAGTAAAAATAAACAAATCCCGGTGCAATTAGGCTTTCAACTATCTATGGAAACACTATACCTAGTGACTATAGGCACACTTTTTGACCAATAATTTCTAGGAACAGAAGATCCATAATGCCAAACCTACTGTAATGGTCTCTCTTAATATTTTGTAAACATCAACAATCGTACGACTTGATTCATAATCTACACAACAACAATCCAAAACGTCACTTCTCCATACATTTTACTAACGACATACGCCCTTTTATCACCGCGTTATCGCCAGTCCAAATTTAACCGCGCATCGGCGCTTGCGACGGTGGCGTGACTCTGCTGCATTCACAACACAACAACTACTAAACGTCCAGTATAACCCTGAGCTATTGTCACTCATATTTATAAAGAAGCTAAAGCTCAAGCTATACTAGTCATAAGATAAACGTTATTATAAAGACCAGTGTAATATTGAGCTGTTATCAAATAGAGTTCTAAAGATATTACAGGTCAAAGTATACTAGACTGAATAGTGTTGCAAGAAACGGTGTTTTGAAGAAGCTAGTGCGACGACCTGGGTACAATCGATGAATTGTGGATAAACCGTCAATTGACTTGTCACCTTTGATCTAAACATTATGCAATGTGAGAGTTTGTTGTCACTATGTGACACATTGACTCTTTCTTTTGATGTATTTATAGGGTGACATCGGAGTGAAGGCGTTTATTTTTGACCGCCCTAGTAGCACGGTCGCATTTTTATCGTTTGTCACCATGCCTGTCACGTTCTAGCAAGTATGTAAGTGCGCAAGTGACGGGCATAGTGATAGTCGATAAAAATGGAACCGTGCTGAGCCCGCAGCGGTTGATAAGGACTTGAGTTATCCAGTATTGGCTCTTTCATCCTTCAAAGATACTCGTACATGTCTACACAGTGTCCAATTACATATCACCCTGTATGATAAGCTATCTAGCTAGATGGCTAGTGAACTATTTTGGTTGACATAATTATCTTTACAGCTCAAATGAAAAGAGTGCTGAATCAGCACCTTACCTACACTCAGCACTGCTGAGTGTACTTTAACCTCCTGAGACACAAAAGCATTTGTTTTGTTTTTGAATTTGGAACCCTTAGTTACTCAATGAAAGTTCAAAATATTTTTATGAATTATGTACAAGAATTTGTACGCAGGGTCTTAGGAGATAAATATAAACAGGTGGTTTATATAGTATTTTAGCTATACCTTGCGTAAATATGTTGGTCTGCCGAATAGATGTGGATGTTTTCTATTTCACTATTACTCATTTATGTAAAAAAAACATTCCGTTTATATGTTTATCCTTCTAATCAACAGACATAACGCCTTACTTATCTCATCGACTACACATTTCAAAACTAAGACTACTAAATATACGTACGTACAGTCAGCAGCAGAAGTTGCTAAGCGGGCGAGCTGTTCAAAATTACCTTGACACGGTCTTATTCTCTTAACAATAAAGTCGCGTCTAGATCATTTTGAACACCTCGCCCGCTGAGCAATTTCTGCTGCTGACTGTACTCTATCCCTCATGGCACATACACAGCTTCCGTACTAATGCACCGCGATAGAAACTAATTTCACTATTATAATATCAAATGAATGAAGAATACAGTTAACTTTGTATGAACCTTAATCCAAATTCATAAGGTTCAATATTGGACATTTAAGCTGCTGTTCCATCGGATGCGGCGTTGTATGAATATAAATCAGCAGCGATTGAGAACGCGCTTTGTCCTTTTCTGTCCCATCTATGTAATGTATGTACGTCTCGCTTGCACAGTTCCCATGGTGCGATGGTATGCGAGGTTTTAGGGCCTTGGCCGTGACATTGTATATAATTGCTAGTAAGATTTAGAACTTTGTTAGAACTTTGCACATAGAAGATATATATACAGTGGAATCCGTTTATTATGACTCCGCCTATACTGACCAACCGCTTACTATGACGTAATTACTGTGCGAAGTTTGGTTTTCATATAAGTAGGTACAATTCTTAGTGACAAAGTCGGATAAGATGACTTCGCTTATAGTGACAAACCGCTTACTATGACCTATAAATCCTATTTTCATGAAATTATGTCCGGTTATACTGACACGTTCGCTGGTTTTCGTGTCCGTCCCCACGTCTTTCCCTGCGAGGACGTATAGTGCGTGCGTGGCATGTAAGTTGTTTTAGGTTTTATTCTCAGTAACAAGTTGATAATTGGTCAGGTTATTAAAACTCATTTCTTACAATGGAAATCGAGATTAATTCGGAAAAATTACCAAAAATAAGAAGTTAATCCACTATGCTTTATATGACATCCGCTTAGTATGACGTGTTTGTCAGTTCCCTTCGATGTCATTATAAGCGGATTCTACTGTATATATGTCACCGTAAAATTGTAAACACTCGTCAGTTTATAATCTCGCTAGTTAAATTATAAACTGACGGTAGGGAGATTATAAACTAACCTAACCTACGTTAGATTGTAAACTAACGGGTTCACAATCTTACGGTGTCATATATAATATCGGTGAGTCGGTAACTCGGTGGGTCCTTAGGGCTGACGCGACGTTGACTTAGGTCTGTTTACTGTTTAACTTAGTCAGTTAGTAAGGAGTTTTTTATTGTGAGCCACGGACTGAGGTTTTGGCTGCAACAAGCTGATTTTTAATATAATACATATTAAGTAAGGGGTTGTGCACAAATCACGCGAGGTGTTTTCGGCTACTTTTTGACCCCCCAATTGGTGATATTTGATGAGGTTTTTGGCTACTGGTTGAAGAAATGTCACTTTTGACATTGATGTATAAATAAAATTCGATTTGACCTGTAAAGTAAAAAAAATCCTTTATTTAAAATGCCTTTTTTACTACAAAATCCTGAGATAATTAGTAGATCTAGGCATGTGAGATCTATAAGTAAATATATTATGGTAATTAGGTACACATATGTATACTTAATCTAAAGCTGTACTTGTATTTACAATGTTTTTATCGCATTAAATTAATTATAAGTGGAACTCTTATTAGCGTGCCCATAATTAGGTCGTTGGTTGGTTCACCTCATAGTTTCTCTAGTTTTCGTTCTGCGGACGATAATTTCCTATCGTAATTGCGTTAGCGCGGTAAAAAATATAATAACCTGCCCATACGTCAAACCTTGCCAAGCAAAATGAAATTTTATTTTGTCAACACAAAGTTCAAATTAGAATGGAACAGGAGACCTTTTTATAGGTCTCTGGGCGGCTAGAGGATAAGAAAATGGACGTAAGCGCCATCTATTGTTAATTAGCCACAAGCCCTTTTTATTTCCACTGGGTATGAGAAAAACAGGTATGTTTGTACAAACAACTTTGAGCTCTACGCTAAAAGGTATTAAGACATAAAGAAACTACGATTTATTTCTAAATTCGAATTTGTTCAAACTTTTCTGAGAAATTGGTCGAAATGAGTAACGGCGCGATTCGGGAAATGAATTAGTGATTCACTAGATATGGAATAATAAAGATATGTGACGTTCCACGGCAAAAGGTACCTTATGGCGGCTGGGGCTTACGCTATTATTAACGCCGCTCCAATATTCAGCCGGGGCAATGGTACCTTTTGCCGTGGAACGTCACATATCTTTACTATTTCATATCTAGTGAATCTCTTATTCATTTTCCGAATCGCGCCGTCAGTCAATATTTATTTCACTATATACCTATGTTAACCCTGTCTCCACACGTATTGGCTCGCCTTTCCTGTGGGATAAGACAGTGAAGCCGAGAGGGTAATGCAGGTGCTGGGCATCTCTGCATTTCCTTAATTCCGTCCCAGGCGGTGTGATAGGATATTTCTCCGGGTTTACACCATAAATCGTCTGAAATAGACGCTAAGGCCAATGATACCTATGTTTTATTGGATACTTCATAAGATATGTGCAATTGTTCTAATGTTTTGTTTGATTGATTGATTTATTTATTTATTCATTCATTAGTTCATTACTGTCTTACTACGCATAACGACAGTAAGAAAGCCAGTATGAACTTGGAATTTATTGCGTGAGAGTAGGTACGGTAAACAATAGGTAGTATTACTGCAATGTTTTGCCACCAGAGTGCAGCACTAGCGCCTTTCGTAAACCATAGAGCAACTTATACATACTGTTCCAGTTTTTTGACAAGTTTTCACGGACAATAAAATATGACATTGATACATCAAGGCGGTTTGTTTACAAAGGGCCTACCGGGAAACGCGAAATCTAAACTCAGCTATCTGCCTCTTTATTGCTCTAATATGCAAGAATGATAAGCTTAAATATCAAAATTTCGACACTCTCGTTTTCGGTAGACCCTTAGATTGTTACTGATTGTGGGAGTGGCGCCCCCTACGCAGTTTTGCGTGGAATGTATCTTATATGGGTGTGTGTGCGATATTGAATGAAGAGACACATCGAAAATTCGCCGCAAGCAAACTGCCTTAGGAACTGTGTTTATTTTGGGTCCACACGGCATCGAGTGAATCGAGACCCTCGAACTGGGACAAGCAGTCATCGCGTGCACTTTAAATAATTTCAGCATATTAAATTTAGAGTTACCTTGCACCATATGACCTTTATTACTCGTCATTTCAACAGGAATATGGAATCAATGATTCTATTTATATCTTGATACAAGGCCTATACTATAGACATGATTAAAGTCAGTTTGACTAAGCACCGATGCCAACAAGAGTATGAAAATATTGTTACCTGTGTTATTATTATCTCAAGCCAAGCTATATTAGGTTCCTTTATTATGCATATACGTTTAGCCAAACTGATTGTGTAGGTCATACCATACTTGACAACTTATCATATGAGACGACCGCCACAATCACAAAAAAAATCGGAGTTTAACATTTTACCTGATAAGATGTCGATATCTCTATAATATTCCTTATCTTTATTCTTTAAATAAATACAGGTATAAGTTTACAGCTCTAGATATGCCAAAACACTTATACTGTTAATACATAGTCATAACTATCTCTAGGATCTTTATTTATCTTTACATATGTAGATATTAAGAAAAAAATATTTAGCACAGATAAGTAAAATTCAATATCGACCTACATATTCACGGAATATAACTAAACGTTGAATAAACACCTTGAACATTTTTAGTCGCTGGATTAGGTAATTTGCTCGATAAACACTTTTTCTCGATGGAGACATTTGAAGTCCTGTCTTTATCACGCGATAAACTCGATCATAACCCACATAAACTAATAAAACACTTAAGACATACATTATTCAATGAATATAGGTAACTAAACGTTGAAAAAACACCTTGAACATTTTCAGTCGCTGGATTAGGTAATATGCTCGATAAACACTTTTTTTCTCGATGGAGACATTTGAAGTCCTGTCTTTATCACGCGATAAACTGTATCATAACCCACATAAACTAAAACCGGCCAAGTGCGAGTCGGACTCGCGTTCCAAGGGTTCCGTACATTAAGTCCGACTCACGCTTGACTGCACATTTTTAATAGGTTTTCCTGTCATCTATAGGTAAAGAACTATTTTGTGTATTTTTTTCAAAATTTTAGACCCAGTAGTTTCAGAGATAAGGGGTGGGGGGGGGGGGGATGGTAATTTTTGCCTATTTTCTTGAATAACTGCTAAACTATTAATCCTAAAATTATAAAAAAAAATTGAAATCCTTACAATGAGCTCTTTCATTTGATATGTAACACGATATAGTTTGAATATCATTATTTTTTAATTTTCTATTATCTCATTTACCTCCCATAAATGGCCTCCATATTTAAAATTCATTTATTTACGTTACACGTCCATCTTTGGGTTACAAACTTACATATGTGTGCCAAGTTTCAACTTAATTGGTCCAGTAGTTTCGGAGAAAATAGGCTGTGACAGACGGACGGACAGACAGACGAGTGATCCTATTAGGGTTCCGTTTTTTCCTTTTGAGGTACGGAACCCTAATAAAACAATTCGCGTGGTTAAGACATGTATTATGTCACTCGAGCCTCATGCCGCTCACGCGCTGTGCCGAATTGGATTGCATTGCATTGCTCCAAACAGAATACTTACTTTCTAATTGATTACATTATTATATTCAAACTTAGCCTATTTTTACTGGCTTCAAAGATGAGAGGTACTCAATTCAACTGTTTTTTTCTGTTTCTTTCGAATAAAGTAGATCGACTATCTGGCAAATGTAGTGGTCATGGGGAGCAATAGATTTCATTTCGTATGAATTAGAACGTATGAAATTTCGTCTTAAACCGTAAATGCCGACATGTTATCTAGAGTGTCTATAATCATTTGTTTGCTACGCAGTTTGCTACTGAATGAATCCTAAGTAAGGCTGATAAAACCTTACTTTTTATATTGTGTTACTATTATGAAATGCTTACATAAAATAAATCTATATTATAGGTCTCGCATATAAGGAGACGTAGTAAAAGTATAAAGATAATATTCAAAATTCAAAATGGCGCTCCTAGTTTACCGTCTACCTATATCACTCCTTGAGGTATACAGAATGGTTTTACATACGAATTCTCTTTGATTTGGTGTTCGTTTCTGTAACTTGCTAATGTGTAAACAATATAATTGTGTAGGTAAATAAAATAAGTAATTGTTTTAAACATTTGACATTCATTAGAAGGTGATTTTGGATCAGAAGACCGACTTAATGTCAATAGAAGTTTTATATTCGATATGATAAAAAACCTATGTATATATTTATTATATGGTTTTCTAAATCTTCACGCACCATGATACGTGTCTAACGTGTCCGTGTGCGATCGCCCGCATGTATATGTCGGCGGCCGATCGTAAGATCAGGCATATCGTGAAATTCCTAGGCATATCGTGAAACGTGAAAATCTTTGACCCGTTCCCTGAGTCGACGGAGCCCCGCTACGCGGGGCTCCTATTTCTGGGCAGTTTGCCCTTCGGGCATCTAAAGCAACCTAACGAACCTATCCTACCTATACCTATATTGGTTTAATGTCACTATCGTCAAAACATTACGATCTGCCTGATCTTACGATCGGCCGCCGACATATACATTGTAATTCGAATAATAATGTAATCATGTGACAGAAATAACCGTTCACACGTGGCGACGTTTGGCATGACACATTCATGACTGAAATTAAACTTGCACGTTTATTAGCACATACGTTAGCGGTCTTTGACACTTTCACTATTCCATTACTTTGTTGAAAAAATTCGTGTGTGTTTGTAACGACGTCAAAATATGTACTTTTATCTATCTCTCTTCGTCTTATTACAATGGAAAAAAGCAAATAACAAATAAAATTAGGTACACGCCAATTATGCTAGATAAAATACTTTGTAACGTTTATTGTTCGAGAGACCTACTTTACTTTTCACAATGCGTGTGATGTAAGATAAACTTTGCATAGTAGGTAATTATAAGCCTCAACAGTTAATGGCGCTTATAAAGATTGTTGCCTGAGTAATTATTTTCCATAACTTCCGTATAAGAAAACTGCATCCATCTGCTCTTACCACATGGACGTCCATCTAACTTGTAATGCTTGTAAAGGACTTCCATGCACCTTTGATCGTATCCTTCTATCTTTAGGCTATGTGGCTCGCCTACTACCACAATATTTACATATACCGGCCCGTTTTAGTAGAGTGCAGAGTGGAAAGTATTATACTAACGCGATTTTTAGGGTACATCGTTTTGGCAACCCTTTTATTTCATTTCATTTATTTGTATTAAACATGGTACAATGGTCCTTATGATATTATTATTACACATGGTTAACTACATAGTACCATGCAAATTTACACCTTAAACTCTGGGAGATACAACACATTAAACAAAATAGACAGACAATGATTTCCACCATTGACAACAGGATATGATCATTTATTACCTTATTAACTTTTATTTTTCCTTGTCCCCAGGAATCGTGGCAGGACCCCAAAGCCGCGGACACCGGGGCTGTGATAAACATCCTCGACATCGGCCAACAGAATTTCGCAAATGGCGGCGTCGTCTCGCGCTGCCTCTGCGACTTAGCACAATGCTGTAATCTCAGCAATTACGACTACAAAGATATGGTCCCTGAGGTAGGTCTAATAATATCCATAGAGTATATAATGTTATTGAAGTTTGAAGTATACAAGAATTGGTGTCGTGTTGTCATCATTCCTCTGGTGGTGGTGTAACTTCTATATTTTTATAGTCTAGCTAGTAGACAAATAACAGACCGGGAAGGGCAGATTTGTATTATACAATTACGATGTGTAAATCCTCGCAGTTTTCGACAGTATTTTCCTGTAACGGCTCTCCTTCAAAAGGACTTCAGGTCCTGCCAACGCCACCACAATGTGTTATGAAAAGTCAAGTGACTATTTCACAGTGTTGGCCAAACGTTAATTGCAATTGACCATTAACCAGTATAAATATTAGGACCTTTACTATTTTTAATGTATATAAATGACTTGCCGAATTACTTATCCCACAAATGTATTCTATTTGCAGATGACACATCAATTATAATTAAATGTAATGATTTGCTGACATATAATGATGATATAAATTTAACATTAGCTCAAACCATTCAGTGGCTCCAAGTAAATAATTTAAAGGTTAATATTAAAAAAACTAATTATATTCAATTTCATACAGAACGAGTTACGCCGCCTAACTTAAATGTACACTATAATAACGATCCTATAGAAGAAGTTAAATATACGAAATTTTTGGGAATAATGGTTGACTGTCATTGCAAATGGCGAGAACATGTAGAGAAAGTCTATTCAAAACTCAACAGTTTTGTGTATGCCCTGAGACGAACCAGACAAACAGTTTCCACAGAAGCAGCATTAATGGCATACCACGGTTACGTTAGCTCAACAATAAGATATGGGTTAGTAGTTTGGGGTAGTTGTACACTAATTAATCAAATATTCTTGGCTCAAAAGCGATGTGTCAAGGCTGTTTTTAATTTAGACCGCCGTGCATCGTGTCGGCCTTTTTTCATACAGCACAATATTCTAACAGTTGCTTGCTTATATATAGCTGAGGTCTGTATGTTTGTTCATAAATATAAAGATGAATTCATCGAAGCACAACAGATGAGCTCTCGTAATGTTAGACAGCAATACAAACATAAATTACACAAACCAGCTACCAAACTAGAACTAGCGTCTAAAAATTCATACATCATGTGCATTACAATTTATAATAAGTTACCGGATGAATTTAAAGGGAAAAGATAACATTTAAGAAAATGATGAAAGCTTGGCTGTGTGAGAAATGTTTCTACAGTGTGGGCGAGTTCCTTAATAGATAAGTTAATTTTAATATGCATGTAATTAGGCTAGTTTAATTAAATTTGTATGCCAGTTTGTAGGCACAATGTGGAGATCCTATGTACTTACATATTGTAGTTTTAAGACCTCTTTGTGAACCCACTATTGACAAATAAATGATCAATCAATCAATCAATCAATCAATAAATTGAACCGTAACGGACGGTTACAGTTACTGTTCAATTTATAATGGTAAATGGTCAAAAATACTGCTATTTGAGTACATTGTTTAAGTTTCTATTGGCCTCTTTTATCAACGATTGTCGGCTTGGCTAGGCCCCCAGAGGCTTGCAACTTTAGTACTTACTTACCTATTGTCGGCTAAAGTGGAAAATCCCTTTATCTGTTCCAAGTGGAGTTAAGAGTTTTGCGAAATAATCCGCCGATATGTTTCTACAGCTATCAGTCACTGATGATATCTGTTCTGTCCACAGGTATTAAAAGACGAGAGCTTCCAAGAAGCCATCGAAAAATCAGCACTCAATGAAGCCAGGAGCAAAGGCTCGGGCGATTCCGTTAATCCGGAGCTCAGGCGAAGAGTGGAAGCCAGGGCGAAGAAGGTGCTCATGGATATCAGCTCTGCCATGTCTAATAGGGTTCTCAAGTGAGTCACATATATGTTAGTCTTTCCTAATAATTCCTAATAATAAATAAAAATAAAAATAAAAATAAAAATAAATAAATAAAAATAAAAATATAAATAAAAATAAAGATTAAAGTTTAAATCTTTCCTGATAACGCGCAATGTCTCTGGCTTTCCTACCACGCTACGACTTTCAGACAGCTCATTCATTACCCTTTCTTGCGCGTTATAGCGTTACTGCGTGTAGAATTACCGAGTTAATGACCTAATTTTCCAGTTATAGTCTGTACGGAAAGAGAAGAGTCGTGGAATGTATGGGGCCCAATATTTTCCACGACTTTTCTCTTTCAGAACAGATTCTAGTCTTAAGTCGACGACGGCAAGTTACTATTATACAATTCGGCTCATTTAGACGATGCGAGAACTCGCATGTGAGTTTCATTACATTGCGGGCTTTGATCGGTCGGTTGAATTGGACGTAACCAACATTACAGTCCGCAATGTAACTAAAATCGCATGCGAGTTCGCGCGCCGTTAAATCAGCCCTAAGGGCTCATTTAGACGGTGCGAGAACTCGCATACGAGTTTCATTACATTGATCGGTCGGCTGAATTGATGTAACCTCACTGGTCCGCAATGTAACTAAAATCGTATACGAGTTCGCGCGCCGTCTAAATGAGCCCTTAGGGTCCTTTACTGAACTTGCGAGGAGTCAGCAACCCACTCCCACCCTACCAACTTAAAAATAAAATAGTTAGCAACTGTTTTGTTAATACAACCCGCACTAAATATAGTTGTTTCATTTCAGAATTGTGGCATGGCTGTGCCACAAGGCCGTCCGTCGGATCGCGGGCGGCGGCTGCGGCACGCGGGCGGCGTGCGTCGAGCGTCTCCGCCGCGCTAAAACCGCCGGCCTACCGCTCATCTTCGTACCTCTACACAGGTTACTTGTGGACTTTATCTCGTAGCTATAAGATCTACATTAGGTCACTGCACAGATTAGTAGCCTGGTTGTGTCATAAGGCCGTTCGTCATATCGCGGGCGGCGTGCGACGAGCGTCTCCGCCGCGCTAAAACCGCCGGCCTACCGCTCATCTTCGTACCCCTACACAGGTTACTTGTGGACTTTATCTCCTAGCTATAAGATCTACATTAGGTCACTGCGCAGATTAGTAGCCTGGTTGTGTCATAAGGCCGTTCGTCATATCGCGGGCGGCGTGCGACGAGCGTCTCCGCCGCGCTAAAACCGCCGGCCTACCGCTCATCTTCGTACCCCTACACAGGTTACTTGTGGACTTTATCTCGTAGCTATAAGATCTACATTAGGTCACTGCACAGATTAGTAGCCTGGTTGTGTCATAAGGCCGTTCGTCATATCGCGGGCGGCGTGCGACGAGCGTCTCCGCCGCGCTAAAACCGCCGGGCTACCGCTCATCTTCGTACCCCTACACAGGTTAATTGTGGACTTTATCTCCTAGCTATAAGATCTACATTAGGTCACTGCACAGATTAGTAGCCTGTTTGTGTCATAAGGCCGTTCGTCATATCGCGGGCGGCGTGCGACGAGCGTCTCCGCCGCGCTAAAACCGCCGGCCTACCGCTCATCTTCGTACCCCTACACAGGTTACTTGTGGACTTTATCTCGTAGCTATAAGATCTACATTAGGTCACTGCACAGATTAGTAGCCTGGTTGTGTCATAAGGCCGTTCGTCATATCGCGGGCGGCGTGCGACGAGCGTCTCCGCCGCGCTAAAACCGCCGGCCTACCGCTCATCTTCGTACCCCTACACAGGTTACTTGTGGACTTTATCTCGTAGCTATAAGATCTACATTAGGTCACTGCACAGATTAGTAGCCTGGTTATGTCTCAAGGCCGTTCGTCATATCGCGGGCGGCGTGCGACGAGCGTCTCCGCCGCGCTAAAACCGCCGGCCTACCGCTCATCTTCGTACCTCTACACAGGTTAATTGTGGACTTTATCTCCTAGCTATAAGATCTACATTAGGTCACTGCGCAGATTAGTAGCCTGGTTGTGTCATAAGGCCGTTCGTCATATCGCGGGCGGCGTGCGACGAGCGTCTCCGCCGCGCTAAAACCGCCGGGCTACCGCTCATCTTCGTACCTCTACACAGGTTACTTGTGGACTTTATCTCCTAGCTATAAGATCTACATTAGGTCACTGCACAGATTAGTAGCCTGTTTGTGTCATAAGGCCGTTCGTCATATCGCGGGCGGCGTGCGACGAGCGTCTCCGCCGCGCTAAAACCGCCGGGCTACCGCTCATCTTCGTACCCCTACACAGGTTAATTGTGGACTTTATCTCCTAGCTATAAGATCTACATTAGGTCACTGCACAGATTAGTAGCCTGTTTGTGTCATAAGGCCGTTCGTCATATCGCGGGCGGCGTGCAACGAGCGTCTCTTCCGCGCTAAAACCGCCGGGTTACCGCTCATATTTGTAATGGACCTTATCTCGTAGCAACATGGTCTATATTTCCGTAGTTTTCCTTGGTAGTAAAAAGAGTAGTTGTCAACTTTAAGTTTTTGATTTAGGCCACAAGGTGGCAGACCCTCCACCGCGCAAACAAACCCTATACATATTTGCTGTGACTTATTTTTCAATGGTGATTTTTAATAAAAATAAAAAGACACGTCAAGATTGTTTACCTTCTTTCTAATGCAAAAAAAAACCGGCCAAGTGCGAGTCGGACTCGCGTTCCAAGGGTTCCGTACATTAAGTCCGACTCACGCTTGACTGTACATTTCTAATAGGGTTTCCTGTCATCTATAGGTAAAGAACTATTTTGTGTATTTTATTCAAAATTTTAGACCCAGTAGTTTCGGAGATAAGGGGGGGAATGGTAACTTTTTGCCTATTTTCTTGAATAACTGCTAAACTATTTATCCTAGAATTATAAATATTTAAAATTCATTTATTTACGTTACACGTCCATCTTTGGGTCACAAACTTACATATGTGTGCCAAATTTCAACTAAATTGGTCCAGTAGTTTCGAAGAAAATAGGCTGTGACAGACGGACGGACAGACAGACGCACGAGTGATCCTATTAGGGTTCCGTTTTTTTCCTTTTGAGGTACGGAACCCTAAAAAACGAACTATAGTGTTTAATTTATCTGAGACATCACCTTAATTAAGAAATCGTTTCTTTTATCGGTAGGTCACAAAAGTATTTTTGTCGGTGCTTTTAGAAAGTGTTTGGTAAAAGATTTTCTAATGTATGTTGTGTGTTGTCCACAGGTCTCACCTCGACTACATTCTGGTCACATTCACATTGTACTTGACCGGTCTCCGGCCGCCGCTGGTCGCCGCGGGTGACAACATGAGGATACCGTTCTTTGGGTAACTTACTGATAACCTGACAAAACTATTTCCGTCCTAAAATACTTTTACGACATACACCAAATAGGGTATTTTTCTTAGGTACTAGTCATCGGCTTCTTTTTTAGAACTGTCAAAACGATTTGCTAATATGGAATTTGTATGAAACATTACACAGTGACGTCGCGGTCAACTCACCTAATTTTCCGTATTTAGGGTTCCGTACCCAAAGGGTAAAAACGGGACCCTATTACTAAGACTCCGCTGTCCGTCCGTCCGTCCGCCCGTCTGTCACCAGAGGGGCTACCGCGAACCACGTTCGACGTGTTGCCTCCCTATCACACTTACGTACGAATTTGCAAGTGCGACAGAGAGGCAACACGTCGAACGTGGTTCGCGGTAGGCCCTCAGGCTGTATCTCACGAACCGTGATAGCTAGACAGTTGAAATTTTCACAGATGATGTATTTCTGTTGCCGCTATAACAACAAATACTAAAAACAGAATTAAATAAAGATTTAAGTGGGGCTCCCATACAACAAACGTGATTTTTGACCGAAGTTAAGCAACGTCGGGCGGGGTCATTACTTGGATGGGTGACCGTTTTGCTTGTGTTGCTCTATTTTTTGTTGATGGTGCGGAACCCTCCGTGCGCGAGTCCGACTCGCACTTGGCCGGTTTTTATATTTCTATCCGATTTATTAAATAGAACTTGTGTTTAAAAATAACTATATTTTTCTAGTAATTTATCTGATGCTTTATTTCATGCATGGTGTGAAATAATTTATTTTATATACAGTCAAATACAGATGACTAAATCGCATGTTCCATATCGCATCATTGGGGGCTTAGAGGGATTAACAAATTGAGTACCGGAAACCCGCTCGATCATTTTAAAATTTTCCTATAAGATTTAATTATTTTATTTCTTTACTCTCCCTTTTCTCTTGTAACGTTTATTTTATTTTTATTTTTGAAGTGAAAACTTTTTGTCTTGGGGAAAAAATGTTAAACTCGCGAGAACTCGTAATTCGAAGAGGGAGAATTCGCAAGACCATAGAGAAATAAGTAAGACAAGAGTGCTCACTCCATGCATCAGTTCAGACTATTAATTTCAGTGTCTACATCTAGCATCGAGTAGCGGAACTATCAGTACTGCTACTTGACAATAGATGTAGCACCGACCGGAAAGTCTTATGTTGTTGAGATAGCTCGATGCTAGATGCTAATAGTCTTTTTGGTACTAAAACTGATGTATGGAGTGAGCACTCTATGTATTTTTTTCTCTATGGTAAGACGTAAGACGGACACGTGACCTGACCGAAAAACTGTTACAATGTCATTGAGTTTTTCTTTATTGATTATAATGCCATCTAGTGAGTTTCCCTCTAACTGGTACTAATATAACTCGAGTACTAACAGTGATATGCTTAGGGGTTTCAAGTAATGCGACGAAATAACGCTAGATGGCGTTAACCTCAATTATACTTGCACTAGTCATTGAGTTTTCACTTCTGCCGGCACTCCCGGAGTGCAACCCGTTGTTTTTTTTTTTTATTATTCAGAACAGATACAGTCATGCGTGATACATAAGTCAGAGAAGTGCATGATACGCACAATTCATTCTACAAATAGACCAGCCAGCCTATTATGGATAGCTTTATCCATCTTTATCCACGTGATAAAATAACTGTCACTGTTTAACACCGTGGGAAAGAAAGTGACGGACACCGTTTTATCACGCTGTCACGTAGACAAGAACGACCATCATATCCGTACTGGAGTTTCATAAAATATATATGTAACTGAGAATTGGAATACACGTTTGTAATTTGTTTGCAGATGGTTCCTCCGTGGTTGTGGCGCTTTCTACATTAGACGCAGGGTCGACGGCTCAGAGTACCACGGGGACCCACTCTACAAGACTGCACTAAGGTACCTATAGTATGAATTATCTCAGATGATTTTTTCGGGCTCGAGCTCTAATCTGTTAAACAAAAGCCTTTGTTTCTTTTAAGAGCGGTGTTCAGCACGTGCCAAAGTAACCATGTCGTTTAAAAAGCAACTATCGTGATAGTATTAAGGTTCAAATTTATGCGACAGCTCATTCTGAGAACAATCAGGGTGGTCTTTTCTTTGGAGATAACAAAACGTGTTATCTCCAAATGGGTTGTTTCATGAATTTGAACCATATAAATAGAATGATAAATTTGCTTTTTAAACGGGTTTGTTCCCGTTAATTAAGTAGGGTCTATTAGCAGTAAACAGGTGTAAGCACTGCATAAAGGAAACAATACCTTTTGTTTAATAGACTAGGGCCCCAGCCCGAAAAAATCATCTCAGATAATTCATACTATACACACAGATGTTATGCTCGAGGGTGTTGAACAAAATCTAGCCTCTAAATTATACAGGTTTACATTTAAAATACGTTCAAAATAACCGAATTTAAACTGTTGTGAGACATACTAATATTGAATAATTTTACGATTTAGACTCACTTGTTTTAAGTCACTCGCGCGACATGACTCGGAGAGCTCCGCCGTGTATAGCCATAGCCTAGAGGGCTATTCATAAATTACGGAGGAGGACACGGGGTCATTCGAAGCATGATTTTTGGATGACTTTAGGGGGGGGGGGGGGTCAAAAATCGTCAAAAATAGATAACGTAATTTATGAATAGCCCTAGGCTCCCCGAAAAATGTTGCGCAAGTGACTTAAAACAACTGAGTCTACACCGTAAAATTATTCAACGTTCAAAATAACGTTTAAAATCATGAACCCTCCACACAGCCAAGCAACAGTGCACTGCACAGTGATAGTTCACTTGAATTTAAAAACTATAAAAGGAAAGTAAATATAATTTACTAGAACTGTCCTGAAATTTTGTAAAAATAAAACTTTTTTTACCAATGACTTTGAAAGTTTAAAAGATTTGTCTTTATTTTGTGTCAACCGAAATCTTTATATATGACACCGTAAGATTGTGAACCCGTTAGTTTATAATCTAACGTAGGTTAGGTTAGATTATAATCTCCCTACCGTCAGTTTATAATGTAACTAGCGAAATTATAATATGACGAGTGTTTACAATTTTACGGTGACATATACACAAATGTACTGAATTTGACGTTTTTGTTTCAGATCTTACATTTTAAATAGTTTAGCGGCTAAGAATAATCTAGAATTCTTTATTGAGGGAGGAAGGACTAGGACAGGGAAACCGCAACCACCAAAAGGTAAATGTTAAATAAAGGTGAAAAAATGTTACAATTTAAACGTAACAGCTTGGATACGGTGACAGATTTCATCTCCTTACTGGTGGCCTAGCGGTAAGAGCGAGCGACTTGCAATCCGGTGGTCGCGGGTTCGAACCCCGGCTCGTACCAATGAGTTTTTCGGAACTTATGTACGAAATATCATTTGATATTTACCAGTCGCTTTTCGGTGAAGGAAAACATCGTGAGGAAACCGGACTAATCCCAATACGGGCCTAGTTTACCCTCTGGGTTGGAAGGTCAGATGGCAGTCGCTTTCGTAAAAACTAGTGCCCACGCCAATTACTGGGATTAGTTGCTACCGGACCCCAGGCTACCATGAGCCGTGGCAAAAATGCCGGGACAACGCGAGGAAGATGACAATTTATAACGCAAAATTGTATTGAGTTGACATCTGTCACCGTACCCAAGCAGTTTGAAATATAAGGTAAAGGTTAAACAGGATTTTCGTATTTGATACACATAAATATTGCACTATAATTTCTTTAATTAATTAATCTACAATGTCATCTTACGAAGGCGAGTAGGCGTGACGAAGTTAGCCTTTAAGTCATAATGAAAAAGTTAGTATTAACTAACGCCTTCGTGAAATGAATTGTGTCTCACTGTAATAACCTAATAATGAGTAAAATGGCGCATAATCTGTTATTTCACGCTGCTTAGACAACATAACTGGTAAGCATAACTACAAACATCTACATAGTTACTCGTAAAATATACCTTATTTCGTTTCAATACGGTTCAATACCGTGTCTCAGATGGTTTGTCCTTTTATATCAATACATATTATAAAACAAAGTCCCCTGCCGCGTCTATCTGTCTGTATGTTCGCGATTAACTCAATAACTACTGTACGGATTTTCATGCGGTTTTCACCTATTAATAGAGTGATTCTTGAGGAAGGTTTTGGTGTATCATTTAGTAAAGGTTTTGTGTAAATTCGTTGAACTACCCGTGCGAAGCCGGGGCGGGTCGCTAGTATTAGATATAGTTATGTGTTTCTACTAACTAATATGTCTATATTATGTGCATAGGGAATTTGACTAATAGTCAAATCAGTTTCTTTTTTCGAACTGTCAAAACGATTTGCCCCTATGGAATTTATATGAAACACTAGCAAATATCATCATCACATTAAGTTACCTACTCTTTATAGTTCTATACGATTTATAAAATAGAAATTGTGTCTAAATAAAGTCAACATCCCTTTTGCGCAAATTGATATCTAATTTATTAGGTTCAATAGGTTTTTTTTTTGTGTTTTTATGTATATTTTAAGGATTAAGAGTACTCAATATTATGTATTAATGTAATTTACGGTAATGTTTCAAATTGTAATGTGTTTAATAAATAATTAAACTTCATTTATTGCCTGTTATCATTATATTTATTGCAATCATGACGACAGTTTTGTTATTATCTTTGTATAACTGCTAGAGCTTGGTTGCAGTTCAAAGTGCTAAACAGAGATTGGCTACTTATTATTGTAAACAATGATATACAAATCATGCAATGCAATGACGTTGATAAAGTTTAAAATGTAAACAAATGTGCGTGTTGAAAACTTGTGGGACATTCTTGTGCACGATTCACATGAAAAGTCGGGGCATGTCTTAATATAATCAAAGAAATATAAAACTTCTATACGGTAGTGATATTATATGTTTAAGTGGCAGCAACATGCGCTTGCTGCTATCGTGGTTCCATCGGTGGACCTAGCCTTTTGTAAGAAAGTTTACGAACTGTCAGTTAACAGTGTGGGCGATGATACATACATCTCAAAACAAAACTGGGTCTAAGGATAGTTCGAACCGATTTTAAATAGGCTATGTAAATCCCAACTAGAAATGAGGCTCCATCATTATTTTGAAGACCAAAAAAGTTTTTGTTTTTATGCATCATTCTAGTGGGTAGTGACCCTGCCTGTGAAGCCGCGGCCCTGGGTTCGAATCCCGGTAATGTTTTCTATGTATTAATTTGTATATTATATATATCGTTGTCTGAGTACCCACTAAACAAGCCTTCTTGAGCTTACTGTGGGACTTAGTCAATCTGTGTAAGTACGTCTTATAATATTTATTTATTTATCATTCAACAAATTTATAAAATTTCTTTTACCCTTTCAGCGGGCATCTTATCAGTGATAATGGACGCATACCTCGACGGCACCATAGACGACGCACTCCTAGTCCCAGTGACACTCAACTACGACCGTCTCGTGGACGGTAACTTCGTGAGAGAACAGCTCGGCATGCCCAAACAGATGGAGACCTTCTGGACAGCCCTCAGGGGCATCTGGAGGACGCTCAATACGAACCACGGCAGCATTAGAGTGGATTTTAATCAGCCTCTGTCGCTTAAGGTATGTTTTATCAGCCTAAGTACAAGTTACCATAGACGACGCACTCCTAGTCCCAGTGACGCTCAACTACGACCGTCTCGTGGACGGTAACTTCGTGAGACAACAGCTCGGCATGCCCAAACAGATGGAGACCTTCTGGACAGCCCTCAGGGGCATCTGGAGGACGCTCAATACGAACCACGGGAGCATAAGAGTGGATTTTAATCAGCCTCTGTCGCTTAAGGTATGTTTTATCAGCCTAAGTACAAGTTACCATAGACGACGCACTCCTAGTCCCAGTGACACTCAACTACGACCGTCTCGTGGACGGTAACTTCGTGAGACAACAGCTCGGCATGCCCAAACAGATGGAGACCTTCTGGACAGCCCTCAGGGGCATCTGGAGGACGCTCAATACGAACCACGGGAGCATTAGAGTGGATTTTAATCAGCCCCTGTCGCTTAAGGTATGTTTTATCAGCCTAAGTACAAGTTACCATAGACGACGCACTCTTAGTCCCAGTGACACTCAACTACGACCGTCTCGTGGACGGTAACTTCGTGAGACAACAGCTCGGCATGCCCAAACAGATGGAGACCTTCTGGACAGCCCTCAGGGGCATCTGGAGGACGCTCAATACGAACCACGGGAGCATAAGAGTGGATTTTAATCAGCCTCTGTCGCTTAAGGTATGTTTTATCAGCCTAAGTACAAGTTACCATAGACGACGCACTCTTAGTCCCAGTGACACTCAACTACGACCGTCTCGTGGACGGTAACTTCGTGAGACAACAGCTCGGCATGCCCAAACAGATGGAGACCTTCTGGACAGCCCTCAGGGGCATCTGGAGGACGCTCAATACGAACCACGGGAGCATTAGAGTGGATTTTAATCAGCCCCTGTCGCTTAAGGTATGTTTTATCAGCCTAAGTACAAGTTACCATAGACGACGCACTCTTAGTCCCAGTGACACTCAACTACGACCGTCTCGTGGACGGTAACTTCGTGAGACAACAGCTCGGCATGCCCAAACAGATGGAGACCTTCTGGACAGCCCTCAGGGGCATCTGGAGGACGCTCAATACGAACCACGGCAGCATAAGAGTGGATTTTAATCAGCCTCTCTCGCTTAAGGTATGTTTTGTCAGCCTAAGTAAAAGTTATCAGTCATTATGGATGCATACCTCGACGGCACCATAGACGACGCACTCTTAGTCCCAGTGACGCTAAACTACGACCGTCTCGTGGACGGTAACTTCGTGAGACAACAGCTCGGCATGCCCAAACAGATGGAGACCTTCTGGACAGCCCTCAGGGGCATCTGGAGGACGCTCAATACGAACCACGGCAGCATTAGAGTGGATTTTAATCAGCCTCTCTCGCTTAAGGTACGTTTTTTACTTTATGTTAGCCAAAATACAAATTTCCTTCTAAGCAACGGCTGAAGCCGTATATGGGAAGAGCGTGATTTTAAACTTTTAAATTCTTGTTTCTATATTTTCTCGTGTCTGTAATTTCATGGATTTATTATTTGTTCCTTCAACCTCTGTAAATTCCGAGATATGTAAAATCGCCTGGTCAGCGGTGATTTCGTGCGTCATTGTGAAATTTTCAAGCAAAAAGTAATTTATTATCGGTTATCGTTTATAGACGCTATTGGCATAATTATGGAATTATATATCGTCCTTATCGTCACCCGACAATGTGACACCATTTGTGCTTGAAAATGCCATTTGTATCTAATAGCCTACGAAGAAATTAAGTGCGCAGATGAAACAGAAAGTGATGGCCTCGCAAATAAATGTGGGGTCCCACGGGTAAGGTACCGTATGGCGGTTGGCGCTTACGCTAATATTCATGACGCTCCAATACTAATACGGTGCTACGCGACGTAAGCGCAAATCACCATAATCGTACCTTTACCACCACAAAATAAATCTACTTACGAGAGAAGTTACGCCTTAATCAACAAACCATCTTTATATGTTTTTGTTACAGGAGCTAGCAACGTCCTTCCAAAACTACAACTACCTGAAGGCCCCCATTGAGCGGACCCTGACCCCGCCCAACAACAACCTGGCCGTCAACCTGGACCGCCAGATCCTGTACAACCACAGCCACAGCAGCATGTACGGGGCGGATGTGAGCGTCGACCACAAGATGATGGTCGAGGCGATAGGACGGCACCTAGTCTATGGTAGGTACAACAACAACCTAGCCGTCAACCTGGACCGCCAGATCCTGTACAACCACAGCCACAGCAGCATGTACGGGGCGGATGTGAGCGTCGACCACAAGATGATGGTCGAGGCGATAGGACGGCACCTAGTCTATGGTAGGCACAACAACAACCTGGCCGTCAACCTGGACCGCCAGATCCTGTACAACCACAGCCACAGCAGCATGTACGGGGCGGATGTGAGCGTCGACCACAAGATGATGGTCGAGGCGATAGGACGGCACCTAGTCTATGGTAGGCACAACAACAACCTGGCCGTCAACCTGGACCGCCAGATCCTGTACAACCACAGCCACAGCAGCATGTACGGGGCGGATGTGAGCGTCGACCGCAAGATGATGGTCGAGGCGATAGGACGGCACCTAGTCTATGGTAGGTACAACAACAACCTAGCCGTCAACCTGGACCGCCAGATCCTGTACAACCACAGCCACAGCAGCATGTACGGGGCGGATGTGAGCGTCGACCACAAGATGATGGTCGAGGCGATAGGACGACACCTAGTCTATGGTAGGCACAACAACAACCTAGCCGTCAACCTGGACCGCCAGATCCTGTACAACCACAGCCACAGCAGCATGTACGGGGCGGATGTGAGCGTCGACCACAAGATGATGGTCGAGGCGATAGGACGGCACCTAGTCTATGGTAGGCACAACAACAACCTGGCCGTCAACCATCATCATGATGATCGCATGTCAAGATTGTAAACGGTAAGTGCCATCTTGAATTCTTCATAATTAGACCGATCGTGTTGAGAACTGCTCAGGTCAAGTCTCCCAACGTCAGGTCTACATCGGAATATTAACTTGATGTTGACATTTCAAGCTGTCAAAACAACAAGCTTATTGTCAAGTTTTCTACACGTGCAGCCTCTGGACTAGTTATACGCAGAAGACCATTAGTTCCCTGCGCGTCCAATATAATAATGGTTTCAGGATATTGTTGGGGCTGTCCCGTTTCTGCAGCGCATCAGGCATGTTTGCACAAGCTTCACGGATGACTACTATGCCGTAATACGAAAGAGAGTTGCCTCGTTGCTCTGCAGAGTGCGTGCCAGCGCCAACCCCATCCTGACTACTGTAGCGGGCCGATACGACTCACCTATAATGCGGCATTTTGAGTGTGTCATAACCGTTACTAGGTGATAGGTTGTTATTGGTGTCTGTTTATGTTTATGTTTTAAATCGCTTTCTGTTTTTGTTCCACTAACACTTAGTTTTTAATCTTAATTGTTACTAACCATTATGGGCCATTGTTGTCTTTTAAAATAAATAAATTGAATTGAATTGAAAACAGCTCCAGTGCTTTCGTCTACTACTCACGCGCTCTCTGTACTAACTGCCTATTTATGACTTTAGGGCAGGCTACAACTTGAACAGTATACCTAAACCATATACCAGCGATGACTGCTAAATACGGTATACTTACCTTTATCTCTCTTTATTAATTTTTGACCTTATATTATACCTTATATAATATCATTTATTTAATATTGCCTGTTGTTTTTTTCAGACGCAGCACAAGCAACGGCCTTCATGTGCACAAACGTGGTGTCATACGTGCTTCTAACAGAACACAGACGGGGCTGCACCGTCAAGCAGCTGAGCCACGCGGTCGCCATGCGAGGCGCGGCCTTGAGCAGGGACGGACGGGATTTAGGGTACACGGGAGAAGCTCCCACGTTACTCAAACATGCGGTAAGTGACACCTGAGCGTTGCGAGCCATTCAAAGACCAATAGAACGTGCTTCTGACGGAACACAGACGGGGCTGCACACTCAAGCAGCTAGGCCACGCGGTCGCCATGCGAGGCGCGGCCTTGAGCAGGGACGGACGGGATTTAGGGTACACGGGAGAAGCGCCCACGTTACTCAAACATGCGGTAAGTGACACCTGAGCGTTGCGAGCCATTCAAAGACCAATAGAACGTGCTTCTGACGGAACACAGACGGGGCTGCACACTCAGCAGCTGAGCCATGCGGTCGCCATGCGAGGCGCGGCCTTGAGCAGGGACGGACGAGACTTAGGGTATACGGGAGAAGCTCCCACGTTACTGAAACATGCGGTAAGTGACACCTGAGCGTAGCGAGTCATTCAAAGACAAATAGAACGTGCTTCTGACGGAACACAGACGGGGCTGCACACTCAGCAGCTGAGCCATGCGGTCGCCATGCGAGGCGCGGCCTTGAGCAGGGACGGACGAGACTTAGGGTATACGGGAGAAGCTCCCACGTTACTGAAACATGCGGTAAGTGACACCTGAGCGTAGCGAGTCATTCAAAGACAAATAGAACGTGCTTCTGACGGAACACAGACGGGGCTGCACACTCAGCAGCTGAGCCATGCGGTCGCCATGCGAGGCGCTGCCTTGAGCAGGGACGGACGAGACTTAGGGTATACGGGAGAAGCTCCCACGTTACTCAAACATGCGGTAAGTGACACCTGAGCGTAGCGAGTCATTCAAAGACCAATAGAACGTGCTTCTAACGGAACACAGACGGGGCTGCACCGTCAAGGAGCTGAGCCACGCGGTCGCCATGCGAGGCGCGGCCTTGAGCAGGGACGGACGGGATTTAGGGTATACGGGGGAAGCGCCCACGTTACTGAAACATGCGGTAAGTGACACCTGAGCGTTGCGAGCCATTCAAAGACCAATAGAACGTGCTTCTAACGGAACACAGACGGGGCTGTACCGTCAAGCAGCTGAGCCACGCGGTCGCCATGCGAGGCGCGGCCTTGAGCAGGGACGGACGGGATTTAGGGTACACGGGAGAAGCTCCCACGTTACTGAAACATGCGGTAAGTGACACCTGAGCGTTGCGAGCCATTCAAAGACCAATAGAACGTGCTTCTGACGGAACACAGACGGGGCTGCACACTCAGCAGCTAAGCCACGCGGTCGCCATGCGAGGCGCGGCCTTGAGCAGGGACGGACGAGATTTAGGATACACGGGAGAAGCGCCCACGTTACTGAAACATGCGGTAAGTGACACCTGAGCGTTGCGAGCCATTCAAAGACCAATAGAACGTGCTTCTGACGGAACACAGACGGGGCTGCACACTCAGCGGCTAAGCCACGCGGTCGCCATGCGAGGCGCGGCCTTGAGCAGGGACGGACGAGATTTAGGATAAACGGGAGAAGCGCCCACGTTACTGAAACATGCGGTAAGTGACACCTGAGCGTTGCGAGCCATTCAAAGACCAATAGAACGTGCTTCTGACGGAACACAGACGGGGCTGCACACTCAGCGGCTAAGCCACGCGGTCGCCATGCGAGGCGCGGCCTTGAGCAGGGACGGACGAGATTTAGGATAAACGGGAGAAGCGCCCACGTTACTGAAACATGCGGTAAGTGACACCTGAGCGTTGCGAGCCATTCAAAGACCAATAGAACGTGCTTCTAACGGAACACAGACGGGGCTGCACACTCAAGCAGCTGAGCCACGCGGTCGCCATGCGAGGCGCGGCCTTGAGCAGGGACGGACGAGATTTAGGATACACGGGAGAAGCGCCCACGTTACTGAAACATGCGGTAAGTGACACCTGAGCGTTGCGAGCCATTCAAAGACCAATAGAACGTGCTTCTGACGGAACACAGACGGGGCTGCACACTCAGCAGCTAAGCCACGCGGTCGCCATGCGAGGCGCGGCCTTGAGCAGGAACGGACGAGATTTAGGGTACACGGGAGAAGCGCCCACGTTACTCAAACACGCGGTAAGAATATGATATGAAGCCAAGAATAACCATGATTTATTATCATGAACTCAAAGTTATGGTCTCGTTAATGTTATATGAATAACAATACTTTACTCAAAATTATTGGACAGACTTGCATATTTTATTTTGATATGGAAAGCTATTTTAAAATATATTCTTAGTTATCTGTGTCTGTGTTGCTCGGCGTAAAATCGACCCTGTTTTTATTATGTTGAAGAATCATTTTAACCGAATAATTTTGATCACGTATTTATGAGGCTGAATAGAGAGAGGCTATTATACGACCTACGGTCAATTTCTTAACACATTCATTGCCACCCAGCCATCCAAGACATCCGCGCCAGGCCACAAAAATTTCTTCATATAAAGCTGTAGTACCACGATCCCGACTATCGGGTCGTCCGGCCTGGGAACGAAATCATAAAATACCCTATAGTCCGGTTTTCGGCACTGAATGTGTTAATAGACAATCAATGATTTGACTGCTTTGGAATCTAAACTGAATGGTATTGTAAAAAGCTACGTAACTCCGTGTCATATTTCTCTATTCTTCCATATAATATATATATATATATATGTGTATTATATAACAAATAATATATATAGCTACTTACATAATTATAAATCCAGTATACGTATATAGTATGTTATATACGAACATAAAATAAAAAATAAATAAAAAATATAGCCAGTAATGCATGTTTAATTAAGCATTTTTCGTTGACTAAGTAAATTTTATATTAGGTATAGGAAATTTATTTATCCGATCGCTCTCTAAACTTGTGTCACATATATTGTAACTAGCCCTAGCACAGGCCCCGGTCTTTTTGGGCTGTTACTGCACACTATGTCTTTAAACGCTGGCTTCAATTAAAATGTATAATTAGATATAGTGAAAAGTTTGCTGTACATATTTAATGAATAAACGAAAACGAAATCTAAATTATAATTGTTTCAGTTGGACATGTTAGGCCGCAGCTTGGTCAGACGGGAAGGTTCAGGGGAAAAGCAACGCGTACGTCCGCAGAGATCTATAGCCGCTTCACTGGAGCTGGCGTACTACAGCAATACCGTCGTGGCACACTACGCCGCGCCAGCCATCGTCGGTAAGCGATAAACTACTTTAATGTTGACTAGCGACCCGCCCCGGCTTCGCACGGGTTAACCAATTATACAGAAACCTTCCTCTTGAATCACTCTATCTATTTAAAAAAGCGGCCAAGTGCGAGTCGGACTCGCCCATGAAGGGTTCCGTATTTAGGCGATTTATGACGTATAAAAAAAACTACTTACTAGATCTCGTTCAAACCAATTATCGGTGGAAGTTTACATGGTAATGTACATCATATATTTTTTTTAGTTTTATCATTCTCTTATTTTAGAAGTTACAGGGGGAGGACACACATTTTACCACTTTGGAAGTGTCTCTCGCGCAAACTATTCAGTTTAGAAATAAATGATATTAGAAACCTCAATATCATTTTTGAAGACCTATCCATAGATACCCCACACGTATGGGTTTGATGAAAAAAAAAATTTGAGTTTCAGTTCGAAGTATGGGGAACCCCAAAAATTTATTGTTTTTTTTTTTCTATTTTTGTGTGAAAATCTTAATGCGGTTCACAGAATACATCTACTTACCAAGTTTCAACAGTATAGTTCTTATAGTTTCGGAGAAAAGTGGCTGTGACATACGGACGGACAGACAGACAGACATGACGAATCTATAAGGGTTCCGTTTTTTGCCATTTGGCTACGGAACCCTAAAAACCGCATCAAATTCCGTTGCGTAGTTTTAAAGATCTAAGCGTATACGTAGGGACAGACAGCGGGAAGCGACTGTTTTATACTATGTAGTGATACTATACGGTTCACAATGTAATATAGTATCTCGTAAAGCAATAAACAATATATTACCTAGAGTGGTAGTTATCAAGCTGAAATTGGTATTTCCTGAAATATTATTCACTGCCATTCTTCTACCATACTTCTTTTTGACTGCCCATAGGTGGTTTTTATCAAGCTTACTGTCAGTAATAGGGTATTTTCCTACTAGTCAAATCAGTTACTTTTTTAGAACTGTCAAAAAGATTTGCTAATATGGAATTTATATGAAACCTTACATCGTGACGACACGGTCGACTCACCTACTTTGTATATTTCTATCCGATTTATTAAATAGAACTTGTGTTTAAAAATAACTCCTATGTGTGTTTTTCTAAATTTCTTGCAAGTATAAAATCTTTATCTTTATCTAATTTTTCTGGTGCTTTATTTCATGCATGGTGTAAAATAATTTATTTTAAATACAGTATAATACCCTATTAATGGTTTTAAATTGTTTTTTTTTTACAGCAACGGCGCTAGAAAGTATAATCAGACAGCCAAACGCGGACCAGGAGACCATAAGGCATACAGAGCTAATGGAAGCATCGCTACAGCTCTGCGAGATTCTCAGCCAAGAGTTCATTCTCTGCGCGCCTTGCCACCGGATAGAGGAGACTATGATGAGGGCGTTAGAGTCGCTTATCGCCAGCGAGGTCATCACGCCAGTCGAGGTAAGATATTGAGAGATCAAACCAAATTACCAGGGGATCATAAGATGATGGAGGCATTGCTACAGCTCTGCGAGATTCTCAGCCAAGAGTTCATTCCATTCTCTGCGCGCCGACTCACAGGGTCTAAAAAACTATTTTAGATCGTTTTTTTTTTACCATTAGAAAAAGACTACGCGATTTTGAAGTGTATTTTAATTGAATAACGCTTTTTAAAAATATTACTTATGAAAGCAAAAGAATGTAAATTAAGTGTATGATTCATAATGGTTATTTGCCGTGATTTATTTTTCAAAGGTGTTTTTCATTAAAAAGAAAAGTCAAGATTGTTTGCCTTTATTATAATGCTAAAAAACGAACTATATAGCTAGCGAAGTTATCACACCTGTGGAAGTACCTTCCTATAAGATCATAAAATCTATCTGCGCATTTCTTTCTCAACCTTGTGGCTAACGATCGATGAATTTTTGTCCAATCTTTCATTGTCCAAATTTTCAGTTACCCGTAAACGATTTTTTCAAACCGTCGAAATTTTGGAAGTTTCACTAATCTAACCTAACTTGACGTGGCTTGTCGCGATAGCCTTTTCAAAAGCGAAATAAATTTAATGGTACCTATACCCGTACCAAATGTAGTCTACGGCGTTATTCATAAACGTCTGCTAAGTAAATCAGCTGATGATCGTCGTTTGTCCCTCTCTATGGCATAACAACAGATAGGGACAAACAACGCTTATCAACTGATTAAGTTAGCAGCCGTTTATTAATACCGCCATAAATATTGTTAGATTACACGACAGACTTGTAATGCGTATGATTGTTTCAGAGCAACAACGGACTGGAAGAGCAGCAGTGGTCGCGGCGGTTCGCGCGGACACTGGACGATGAAGACATGGAAGTCGACGAGCGGCCAGATCCCGCGCTCAGGATCAAATACCGCGTGTCGCAGCGGCCTGAGGCGCTCCTAGAACGGTACGTCACGTCACAATATATACTGTATCAGATATTATAGTAATGGTTTACAAGAGCAGCAGTGGTCGCGGCGGTTCGCGCGGACACTGGACGATGAACACATCGATGATGAAGAGCGGCCAGATCCCGCGCTCAGGATCAAATACCGCGTGTCGCAGCGGCCTGAGGCGCTTCTAGAACGGTATGTCACGTCACAATATATACTGTATCAGATATTATAGTAATGGTTTACAAGAGCAGCAGTGGTCGCAGCGGTTCGCGCGGACACTGGACGATGAAGACATGGAAGACGACGAGCGGCCAGATCCCGCGCTCAGGATCAAATACCGCGTGTCGCAGCGGCCTGAGGCGCTCCTAGAACGGTACGTCACGTCACAATATGAAATGTATGTATTACTATAGAACAATAGTTAGACGAAGAGCTACGGTCGTAGTTCGCGAGGATGCTCGTGGAAAACAGTTTAGATGAGGACCAGTAGTATGATCCCACGCTCAGGATCAAATACCGCGTGTCGCAGCGGCCTGAGGCGCTCCTAGAACGGTACGTTACGTCACAATATATACTGTATCAGATATTATAGTAATGGTTTACAAGAGCAGCAGTGGTCGCAGCGGTTCGCGCGGACACTGGACGATGAAGACATGGAAGTCGACGAGCGGCCAGATCCCGCGCTCAGGATCAAGTACCGCGTGTCGCAGCGGCCTGAGGCGCTACTAGAACGGTATGTCACGTCACAATATATACTGTATTAGATATTATAGTAATAGTTTACAAGAGCAGCAGTGGTCGCGGCGGTTCGCGCGGACACTGGACGATGAACACATCGATGATGAAGAGCGGCCAGATCCCGCGCTCAGGATCAAATACCGCGTGTCGCAGCGGCCTGAGGCGCTTCTAGAACGGTATGTCACGTCACAATATATACTGTATCAGATATTATAGTAATGGTTTACAAGAGCAGCAGTGGTCGCAGCGGTTCGCGCGGACACTGGACGATGAAGACATGGAAGACGACGAGCGGCCAGATCCCGCGCTCAGGATCAAATACCGCGTGTCGCAGCGGCCTGAGGCGCTCCTAGAACGGTACGTCACGTCACAATATGAAATGTATGTATTACTATAGAACAATAGTTAGACGAAGAGCTACGGTCGTAGTTCGCGAGGATGCTCGTGGAAAACAGTTTAGATGAGGACCAGTAGTATGATCCCACGCTCAGGATCAAATACCGCGTGTCGCAGCGGCCTGAGGCGCTCCTAGAACGGTACGTCACGTCACAATATGAAATGTATGTATTACTATAGAACAATAGTTAGACGAAGAGCTACGGTCGTAGTTCGCGAGGATGCTCGTGGAAAACAGTTTAGATGAGGACCAGTAGTATGATCCCACGCTCAGGATCAAATACCGCGTGTCGCAGCGGCCTCAGGCGCTCCTAGAACGGTACGTCACGTCACAATATGAAATGTATGTATTACTATAGAACAATAGTTAGACGAAGAGCTACGGTCGTAGTTCGCGAGGATGCTCGTGGAAAACAGTTTAGATGAGGACCAGTAGTATGATCCCACGCTCAGGATCAAATACCGCGTGTCGCAGCGGCCTGAGGCGCTCCTAGAACGGTACGTTACGTCACAATATGAAATGTATGTATTACTATAGAACAATAGTTAGACGAAGAGCTACGGTCGTAGTTCACGAGGATGCTCGTGGAAAACAGTTTAGATGAGGACCAGTAGTATGATCCCACGCTCAGGATCAAATACCGCGTGTCGCAGCGGCCTGAGGCGCTCCTAGAACGGTATGTTACGTCACAATATGAAATGTATGTATTACTATAGAACAATAGTTAGACGAAGAGCTACGGTCGTAGTTCACGAGGATGCTCGTGGAAAACAGTTTAGAAGAGGACCAGTAGTATGATCCCACGCTCAGGATCAAATACCGCGTGTCGCAGCGGCCTCAGGCGCTCCTAGAACGGTACGTTACGTCACAATATGAAATGTATGTATTACTATAGAACAATAGTTAGACGAAGAGCTACGGTCGTAGTTCACGAGGATGCTCGTGGAAAACAGTTTAGAAGAGGACCAGTAGTATGATCCCACGCTCAGGATCAAATACCGCGTGTCGCAGCGGCCTCAGGCGCTCCTAGAACGGTACGTTACGTCACAATATGAAATGTATGTATTACTATAGAACAATAGTTAGACGAAGAGCTACGGTCGTAGTTCACGAGGATGCTCGTGGAAAACAGTTTAGATGAGAACCAGTAGGATCCCGCGCTCAGGATCAAATACCGCGTGTCGCAGCGGCCAAAACTTTCGACTGTTTTCTACACGTATGATGAATGAAAACAATTGACACCTTTTTTAATTTTAATCGATATTTTTATTCATATAAATTTGATGACTGGTGTGGCCTAGTGGATAGTGGCCTTGCCTGTGAAGTGCCTGAGCCTTGTCTGAGTACTCACAACACACTTCTTGAGCTTACTGTGGGACTCAATCTGTGTAAGAATGTCCTATGATATTTAGTGATTTATTTGATAATATAAATGAGTGGTGTGTTGTTTTACAGCGGTCGCCTCCTGCGTACGTTACGGCCCCTGCTAGAAGGCTACGCAGCAGCGTGCCGAGGAATACGCGCGGGGACACAGAAGGAACTCATCAAGACCACACTCGACTCGCTCACCGAGGAATATACGCAGAACAAGATGCTATACGGTCAGTAAACTAGTACCATAGACTAGGAATCCTCTAGACGGAGTTTAGAGCAATAGGGATGTTGACAATTTTTTGGAACTGGTTTCATTTTGTAGATAGACACGTAATAATTACAGAAAAAAATATTAAAAAGATATATTCATTAATTTTGAATAACAAAACATGTATAATAAGTTGGGATACCCTCCTCCAATTGAGGGGGGATTTAAATCTCGAGGCAGAGGTGTAGGGTTGGAGCCGGTGTAGCTTTATTTGACGTTCATAAGCGCATTGTAATTATGCCTATTTGAATAAACTATATTTTATCTCATCAAATACGTTATCTAATTGTCCAGGCGAGGCGATATCGACCGACGCCATCCGCAACTGCTGGCGACTCCTGAAGCAGTGGGGCGTCATCGAACTCTACACGCGCGACAAGGTGCGCATGCTACGCCCCGTGACGCCGTATGACGCCCAGGCGCGTCGTGACGCCGTGTGCGAGCACGTGTACAAGTTCAACGTGCAGACCCCGCTGCTGTGATAGTGGTAGCTTAAGGTAACATGTGCCCTGATATTGAATCTACAATATACGTTGGTTGGCAAAACCTGACGACCTGTGTACACTAGATGGACCTACTAAAACACTCCAAATGATGTAGCAAAGCGCTTGCATTCTATCACAAGCCACAGAACTGTATTCACGATAGTGCTCATGGTGCCTCGTGCCGCTGTATGATGCCGAAGCGCGTCGTGATGCCGTGTGCGAGCACGTGTACAAGTTCAACGTGCAGACCCCGCTGCTGTGATAGTGGTAGCTTAAGGTAACATGTGCCCTGATATTGAATCTACAATATACGTTGGTTGCCAAACCTGACGATCTGTGTACACTAGATGGACCTACTAAAACACTCCAAATGATGTAGGAAAGCGCTTGCAAGCCACAGAACTGTACATTCACGATAAAGTGCGCCGTATGATGCCCAAACGCATCGTGAAGCCGTGTGAAAAACTTTCAGGTTTATAGCGAAGTATTTACGCTTAATAATGATGCGAAAATATTTGTCTGATGATTATTAATGACAAAATACCTGGATACTTCGGACAGAATTAAACAAATACATAGGTTTTAATTTTTAAATTATCTTTTAAACTATTTTAAAAGGCCTATTTTAGCAACTGTTTTTCATAATGACAGCTAAATAAGGGCATCTTATTGACTATGTAAACCATATATTTGTATAGATAGATCTATCACGGAGATAATTTATAGGAATATAAATTGACGTAGGTAATCTTAATACAAGTGACAAAACTGACAAATAAAGACAGTAACATTTTAAAACAGGACAGATTTGTTAAATAAATAGAAGAAAGACTAAAAGCAACTATTAAAGCACTGCAATTATTAAGCATTGTCACATTAGTTGTATATGTAACTATTAACCTCGCAATGTTGAAAGACATCCTGAGGTTTCAAACTGATAGAATATGTTGACTACTGACTAAAGTATTTTTCAAACTCGATGGGTACTCTGACAGGTGTCATTTCCATATAATTTATAACCTTAAAACGCCAAATCTCGCAAAATTGTAATAAAATGACTCCTGTCAGCATACCCATCGAGTTTGAATATACTTCCCTTAAGAAGAAATGCTAGCTGGCATATAATGTTAGTTTTTTTTATTTGTAAAAGCCAGTTATTATTTCATCTTCAACCTCTTTATGGTATAATAATTATGCAGTAGTTTTCTGGGTTTTTACAGTACAACATATAAACATACGCAAGCGCGTATTTATTTTGTACATGTATAAGTAGTAAGTATAATTATACAAAGGAATATGTTTAAATTCCTAAACGAACTTTTGACGTAAAGACTTCGTGTCGGGTCATTGCAATATTAAGTGTTCATACCATAACCATATTTTGTAGACGATTATACCATAGAAAAATAAAATATTATAATTGTACGGTATAATTATTTATAGTAGTATATTGACACCTAAAATAGATGGCGCTGTAGCACTGACTGTATTAATTGTGGCGAATATCTGTAAAATATAAGCAGCGCCATCTAGTTTAGCTGTCATAATCACTACGTCATATTGTACGGCTCCACGTTTTTTTTTGTTTATGATTTAAAGTAAGAAGTATATTTAGTTAAATTTCCATGCATTGCGTTGTTTCTAATGAGTTGTGTGTGTGTGTGTTTTGACTGAGATTGCTCAAAGATTGGAGCCAAAAATATGTCTAATATTTATCTGTGATGTTATATTGCCACAGCGTAAATATTACAGATTGTCCTCTGTAAAATATCATTAATAAAAAAAGATTCGAATTAAAATGTCGGGTCTAGCTAGACAAGTTTGTCAATTATAATCCTCATAGGGCTCATAGGATTAACCTCATAAGGGCCACCATACAATTTTTTCTGTTTTTAATTTGAACCTTGTTGTATAATAAATTGGGATTAATTTCATGGGCCCACCGTACAAGGAAAATTGGCAGTCATAGCCAAACTCATGGCAAAATAGATTTGAATTTGTTTTGTTTTTAAATCGTACGAAATAAAACAAAAACAACTCTGTTCCATTTCATAATGATTCTAGAGGTTATTTGTACTAGTATTAGGACTTTGAATCCCAAGAGGTTACGGAAGGAATACAACAAAAGAAACGCTACTTTATTTCGTTTATGAAAGCTTCTAATTACATTGAAACGTAGTGTACATTGTAATGAACATTGCGAGGCTTAGAGGATATAACCAAACGGAGTAGCCATTAGCAGACGTTCCCCTCTGTCGAAAATAGGCGGCCAATGGTCATACACAATGTATGGACTGACGTCAATCTGTCATGGCTATTTTTACGTGCCCCTCCCCCGCAAAAATCGGCAGACTTTTTTGTATAGAAAATTACAGACAAGGCGTCTCCGTTTGGTTATATCCTCTAAGTTGCGAGGGGTGGGTGGTGAAACCCGATAAGTCGAGTAAAAGGGCTTTTGAAATTAGAACTATATGTGACTGCGTAGAATTTTTATTTGAATGATAAAATATTTTGATTTATCGGGTTTGACCGCCCCCCCGAATTGGGTCTTGCGAGGTTAATATAATGTTTACAAACTGTGTGAAGCAAACTTTCTGTAATATTTACGCTGTGTTGTTATCCTTGTGATGTCACGGTGATATTATAGTTATGCATTTCAAAGCTGCGAGTGTTACGTTGTAAGCTAATGGCGCAAACACACTGCGTCAAATCTCATTCGCCGCATCAAACATTTCGGTTGCCTGGTAAGTCTGGCAACCCCATACTTTGATTCGGCGACCGCATTAGGGTTACGAAAAAATTACGCGAGACAAAATTTTATTGCGTGTTTTTTTTTACTAAAATATGCAACTTTGAGTGTCAATGCGTAATATATTACACTTGTATGCAATATTTCATACATTGCTGACTACAAAAACGAATTTAGTCGATCCACCAAATACCGCAATGTAACGAAAATCGCATGCAAGTTCTTGAACCGTCTAAATAGGACCTTAATATGCATCATGTATAGGTGGTATTCCATCTGCCCAATGTGCAATTGATCAAAGAAATTCGGTGACTTAATAATTTTTACTAGAAACACCGATATTTGATCAAATATTACGAATGACATTTAACTCAAAATGTCTACGCAAATAGTACAAAAACGTGAACCAAGATACATATTATTGAATAAGTGGAATGGGCCGCCTTCAAAGACATTTGTTCCAATATTGGATATAGAAATAAAGTGGTATCCAGATGGGACTGATCAAATCAGTCGATTTGATCAGGAAAATAATTGGCCAATTTGTATTCCATAGATAATTACTATGAAAATTGACATTTAAAGTCTATTTTTTTATTCGGTAGACTAAAATGACATTTCATAGTATGAAATGACATTTTATGTTCATACTATGAACTGTCATTTCAGTCTACCGAATAAAAAAATAGACTTTATGTGTCCGCACCTGCTGATTCGATCGGAGAATTTCATCAGATTGGCGAAAAATTGTCTCGTCTGGATACCACTTTAATTGGACAGATGGAATACCACCCTAACGAACACGCAATAAAAGGTGTTGCACGCGTTACGGTTGTCGTAGAATAACCCCTTAAATGAAGGACTCACGTGTATTTGCGCCCAATAAGCTAACTAAATATATCAGCCACATCCGCGATAATGTACGTCCATTTTTAAACTGATGTCTACCGAAAACTTCATTCAGGGAAAATAGAAGCAGAAATAAATAAACAAAACTTTAACACGTAACTCGGTCATTAAGGTAATATAATTATAATTAGACTGACCACGCTAACTTTACACAAACTTTACACTTACTATTCATAAGTGCTTGTTGCTAGGCCTACATGAATAAAGTATATTTTGAATCTTTGAATCAGACTTGGGAATAAAAATGTATACGTATCCCTATAAGCTCCATACCTACTTGACGTAGCACTTGGCATGCAAACTTAGCGTGGTCTATGTCACTGCCTCATTGGTCGAATGCATGTATTTTTTTTTTGGTTAGATTATTTTAAGATCCATATGCCAAATAAGTGCCTTATCAGCTCAGACATAGTCTACCCGTTCAGAAAAATACATTAAATTAAAAGTAGACTGTCTTCTTACACACGTTGACATTCTACCGATATTTGAATTTCAACTTTATGTCTTCACAATAAGGTTTACAAATTATCAATTGCAGTTAGGCCCAGGACTGTCTCATTTCATTTCAATCATAGACATAGAGAATCATACTGTCTTTGTCTTACGCTAGTAGGTACTAGCACTCACAAGAAACGGATGAGTAATTGAGTATATAGTTTTCTTACTGACTGACAAATTGTGTTTGCCAGACTATAAGTGTTTACGATGGGCACTTATTAAAAACTGAATGAAGTTATACCTACGATCTGATCTCACGATTGGAATGTGTTGTAAGTCCTATATTGTAGCATTTGTCTTTGATTCATGGCTGGCCATTTAGACTTGCGAGTCTGACATACAGTTTAACCCGCTTAATACGATTTCCTGTATACGCTATTTTACATCGGTCTTTGCAATTTCTTTTTCTTGTCCTTTTTGTTCGGAATCGTATTAAACGGGTTTTACTGAATTTGAACATCGTCTTGTGGGACTACTTAGAACGATAATAATAAATTTTGAGTATTTTTTTAACATTGCATTAATTTTAGTGTAAATATGTAATGTGTCGCAGTTACTTCTAGATAAAATTTTAAGATATTACGCATCTAAGCTGTATCACCATTTCAATCTGATATATCCTCCTAAGGCCCAAGGTCCTACCTATAGTACTTCTTCAGTTCGATGAAATTTAAACCATATTCAATTGGAACAGAGTTGCATTTCATTTGTATGATACAAATAAAAATCAACTCTATTCCTTGCACTGTAGGTTCAAATTTCAGTGTCAAATTTTGGGCTTTTCTTTTGTATGGCTGGGCCATAGTGTAAGGCCTGAGTGGACGCTCGAAGCGGAGCGTTCGGCGGGGCGTGCAGCGTGGCTGTGGGCTCACGCGTGATGTGAGCAGCGTGCACTAAGGCCGCTCCTATACGTGCGCATTTGTTTAACATGCACGCCGCACGCCCCGCCCCGCTGCACGCACAACTAGAGCGTCCACTCAGGCCTTACACTTAGGAGGATATCGCGGCGTAGCAATCAAAACGCCAATCAGTGCTCAAAACTTATAATTCTCGCATTTTCGAATAGGCCCGCGAAACGAAACTTTTGTATTAAGAATATCGAAATACTGTAAGATTTAATGGAAACTAGGACAACGGTAGCTGGTGTACTCGTTTCTGAGAAATGGAGGAACAAAAGAAGAAATAAACGAATCTTTGCATAAATATGACTTTACATTAAACTTTGACCTCTACTGGTACATAACAGTCAACAGCAACAGTAGCGGACGACACTACGTAGGTATTTAAAATTCAGTTATACCATAGAGAAAAAAATACATAGAGTGCTCACTCCATACATTCGTTTTAGTACCAAAAAGACTATTAGCATCTAGTATCGAGTAGCGGAACTATCAGTACTGCTACTTGACAATAGATGTAGCACCGACCGGAAAGTCTTATGCTGTTGAGATAAGACTTTCCGGTCGGTGCTACATCTATTGTCAAGTAGCAGTACTGATAGTTCCGCTACTCGATACTAGATGTAGACACTGAAATTAATAGTCTGAACTGATGTATGGAGTGAGCACTCTTGTCTTATTTATTTCTCTATGGTTATATACCACAGTGCACAGAATAAATAATAGTACTAGGTACAAAAGATTCACTCTCTAACAAAACGCGTCTGTTACGATTACAACAGATATGACCGCTAGGTGGCGCAAGCGCCACGGGCGGATTATGGCTAGCCACCAAAATTGGATGTACTTTTAGGTACTTGTTGCGACGCGACGAAATCGCGGAGTGAGTCACGCCTGGTTAATATACCTACTGTTATAGTGTAGGTAAAAAAAAGACTGTATATGTATATGTAGAACAATTACATTGTGGCAGATACTTTGGAACGATTAGGTACAGTCGCCATCAGATATATCGGAGCGGCCGGTGCTCATAAATATCTGAACACGCACTCTAACGCCTTGAAAATGGAGACGTGTTTGTATATTTTTGAGCGCCTTGGCCGCTCCGATATATCTGATGGCGACGGTATTAGGTATTAGAGAAATATCTTTATTTGGGGAAACTTACCTAAAGGCTGATATTTTATGCGGGTTTTTCTATTTTATCTGCAACTATTGATGCTGACTGTACAGACCGGCCTTCCACAGTTATTTGTGTAAGACGCAGGGTCCTACCTGTAGTACTTATAAAGTTCGAAATGGAGTGGCATTTGTTTTGTATGTTTAATTTTCAAACAAAGCAAAAACAATTCTATTTCCTACATCTGTAGGTTCGAATTACACTGGCAAATTTTGGATTTTTTCTTATATGGATTGGAAACCTTTTAGCCTAACCTTTTAGGTTAAATGTACGCGACCACTGACTTAATATAAAAGAAATAGACACACAAAGCAGAACAAAAACGTCAACAAATGTGGATCCCAATGACGTTTCGCACCATTTGCATTGATGATAAAAACGCTTACGTAAATTTTGAGTCAAGATAAATGTTTCGTACAGAAAAGAGCTTAATGTCGTAAGCATTAAGTGTCAAATTTGCATACATAAGTACCAACACTGTTAAAAAATTTAGTCCGATGGCACTAAACGTAACGTATTTACGTCAAGCAACGTCAAACGAGAATAATGAACGAATGGAGTCACTTTGGTACACTTTAATAGGTATGTACAGAAAAACCAATTGAAGTAATAAATAAAACAAATTTAATTTAATCGGGAGTTCAAATAAAATTAATTCGTGGTTCAAATTCAAACAAATTAAATTTTTAATAAGTAAGTATACGTCTTTAAATACTAATTTCCTTGAAATAAATTCAACTTATTAAATAAAATAACTGTGTATTTTAGATCTACATTTACTCATCGCATGGGTGCACGGGGACATTTAGGTACTGATTGGATTTTTTTTATAAAGTCCATACTTTATAAAAAAAATCGGGTTATTCCCACTAGTTACCACTGTTCAATTATGCCGTTCATATTACAATGTATTTTTCGCATTCACTGTGGCAACACCTTGTCACAGTTAAAATTCAAATATTTAAAAAATAAACTGTTGCTCTGTCATACAGTTGACAGAGCCAGTGTGTCAAAAACCTACCACCAGTTCACATCCCCTTTCGTTGCTCTCGTCTATTTTCGCACCTTTTATTTAAAGCACTACTATACTAAGTACCCTTAGTACATTATTAAGATCAGTGTTGTGTACCGGAGGACGCCGAACTCATCCGTGGCGGGGAAAATCTGAGGTCTAAGTTGGCCGACTGCAGGTAACGATTTTACGCTTCCTCTAGCTTGCGACAGAAAGCCAGAATCACCACCAGCGGTCTCCAACGGTGACCAACGATTTGGTTCCCACTGTCTCCGGATCAAAGGTAACTTCGCTTACACCTATACACACTTTAGTTTCAATTTCCATATTATTTATCCCCAATTAATCCCAACTTTCTTGCTCCATCGGCCCTAAATTTCACTCTCTCTTTCGCCCCTTTTTCGCTAAATACAGTCCACCTTTGCTATCGAACATTTTGGCCTTCGATCCGCATATTTTGATAAAGTACCTATGGTTTGTCGTTTCTCGTTTTAGTATTCATAGTTGCTTATCGAATTTGTGTTGTCATCTTTTACATTTAGAATTTAGGGTAGACTTATAAAAGTTCGAGGGTAAGCAAGAAAGTTGGTCGTGTAGTGGTGCTTTAATAAAATCATTCGGTCACCTTGTTAATATCACTGGCAACAATTTTCATAGTTGTCAAGTGTCAACTGTCAGCTGCCAGTCATTGAACTCATTGAAGTTGTGGAAGGTGAATTGCAGTTTGTTTTGAACATTTTTTGTGTAGTTACTGCAATTGTTGTGGAGTTTTGTGTATATTAATATGGCAGGCGGTGATAAATCTGTCGAGAAAGAGGATGCTGGTGTAGATACGGTGATGATTGCTCGTGACTATCAGGTAATGAGAATAGAGTATTTGCAAATGTTGTCGGATGCTGAATTAGCTTTGTGTGACGAGAGTGAGTTGTGTACAATTGCGAAGAACTTTCATGAAGCTCAAATAAAGCTTCTAAGTACTGCTCCGCGAAGCGAACACCGCGAGATTTGTTCCCATACCGCGATGTTCGACTCTAAGGTTAGGGCAGTGAGATCGCGTTTGCAAAATAGAAAGCAGGCTTTCGCTGGGGCTTCCGGAGTGTCGGGGACGCCGCAGCCGGTCTTGCCGAAGTTGCCGAAGTTGCAAATTAAAGCTTTCGATGGGAAAATTGACAACTGGGTAACATTTATACAATTATTCAACTCATTAGTACATAAGCGAACAGACATTGCCCCGGTTGAAAAGTTACATTATTTGTTATCGAGCGTTCAAAATGAGGCATATGACCTTATTAAAAATTATCCTGTCACCGATGACAATTACAAGGTAGCATATGAGGCGCTGTACAAGCAATATAATAAAATTAGATTAATTGCTACAACTTATTATGACAAGCTTGTTCAGTGTGAACCTGTAAAGGCGTCCCGGGCTAGTGACCTACAGCGGGTTCATCGGGTTTTCACTGAGAATCTGTCTATCCTGAAAGGTTTCGAATTGCCGGACAAGAATTTCTTGCTTATTCAATTATTGTGGTCAAAGCTGGATAGGAGCACAAAGGAGCAGTTTGAGTTAGAGCACAACTCGGATGATATCCCGGAGTTTGGGAAATTGCAGGATTTCATTGAAAAAAGACATCGGGCACTAGATGCTGCAGGGTCAATGGGGTTTGTCGCTAGTACTCCTCAGCCTAGTAGTAGTAAGCCTTCTAGTAAGCCAAAAATGGCCTTGGTGGTCACCGCTCCAACGTGTGTAGTTTGTAAACAGGCTCATAGCCTCGTATCCTGTCCAACCTTTTTAGAATATGACCCCGCTGATCGGTTTAAATGCGTGAAAGAAAACAAGTTGTGTATTCTATGTTTGTCGGGATCTCATTCTGTCAAGTCCTGCAAGTCAAAACAGCGGTGTGAGCAGTGTCGTTTCTCCCACCATACGCTGTTGCATTTTAATAATGTAAATGTGCCTGTCTCCCCGGCAGTGGTTGTAAATAGTTCGAAACATCCACCTGACACATCAAATCCACTGGCAATGGTGGCAAGTAATGTTGCGGCCTCTTCTTTGTTTGCAACTGCCAAGGTTTTGGTGAAGAATGCCCAAGGCGATTTGGTAGCGGTAAGGGCTTTGCTTGACTGTGCCAGTGCTTGCAACTTTGTAAGCGAGGCATGTGCAAAGAAGCTTGGTCTCCGGGCAGAATATGGGAAGCATGCCGTGACTGGTATCGGTGAAGTGGTGTCTAGGCCTGGTGGCACATTGTCATGTACCGTCTCGTCCAGCCTTGGAAATTCTGATACTGCTATTTCGGTAGAGGCTTATTTGTTGCCAAAAATCTGTCCGGAAATGCCAACGGATCACGTTGATGTCTCATCATGGCGACATATCAGGGGCTTAGAGTTGGCTGACCCTCATTGGCACATTCCAGGACCTGTTGACTTGCTCCTGAACGTTAACATTCTCGCTTCTTCGTTGCGCCCTGGTTTAATCCATGGGGCCCCTGGCCAGGCGACTGCCCTCAACACCATTTTCGGGTGGATTCTGATGGGTGACGCTGGCGACTGTGCTACGGACATCTGTCGTTCTCGGTTCCGTGGTAACAGTTGCCAACTGGTCGTGGGCAAGTTATCGATTGACGACTCTATTAAGAGGTTCTGGGAGTTGGAAGATGTCAGCTCTCCGAACACCGTCATCTTGTCGAAGGAGGATCAGCTGTGCGAGGAATATTTTCTCGCTAACTTTCGTCGCACAGAAGAAGGTAGATTTGTCGTTCCTCTACCTTTCGCTGACCATTCCAATAAACCCACCTTCTCGGGCTCTCGAGCCATCGCTCTTAAGAGATTTTCGTCGCTGGAGCGGAAGTTATTGAGTAACTCCGACTTCTACAAAAACTATGTAGCCTTTATGAAGGACTACGAAAGCTGTCGCCACCTCGAGGAGTGTGACCCTCCGAGGGTGGATGTGGGGAAGTTCTTCTACATTCCCCACCACGGAGTATTGAGGCCTTCGTCAACCAGTACTCCTCTCCGGGTCGTGTTTGACGCCAGTGCCAAGGACAACCGAGGCATCTCGCTAAATGACGCGCTACTACCAGGGCAGAAGCTGCAAAACAACATCTTCCACTTACTCCTTCGTTTTCGGTGGCATAATGTTGTTTTCACGGCCGACGTCAAGCAAATGTATAGGCAAATTTTAGTGTCCCCGGAAGATGCTGAATATCAGCGTATCCTATGGCGTCCGTCTGTCAATGAGCCTGTCCGGGACTATCGGCTGCTGACCGTTACTTACGGAGTTTCGTCCGCTCCTTACCAAGCTCTCCGCACCATTGCTCAATTGGCGAGGGAATCGGGGGAAGAATACCCTTCTGGTTCAGCAGTTTTAGACCGCGACATCTATGTCGACGATGTGGTGTCTGGAGCTCATTCTGTCGAAGAAGCACGGAAGCTTCGTTCGGAGTTGTCGACGATATTAGCTTCTGGTGGCTTCCATTTGCGGAAGTGGACGTCGAACCACCAGGAGTTCTTCGACGGTGTCCCCTCCTCAGACTTGTATTCTGAAGACTTTCGGGAGTTCAACTCCATTGGGGACATCTCTCTAAAAATTCTTGGCCTCTCGTGGTTACCTCAGGCGGACGACTTCACCTTTCGAGTGGCTGTCGAAGATCGTCGGTGCACTAAACGTACCATCCTCTCGGAAATTGCTCGAATTTTTGACCCTCTGGGCCTGCTCTCACCTGTGACGTTCTTCGCGAAGTACCTCATGCAGTTGCTCTGGGTCTCAGGTGTCTCATGGGATGACGACGCGCCAGAGAACATTGTATCCGAATGGCGTGAGTTCAAAGCGCAGCTGCCCTCGTTGAAGTCCGTCTCTGTTCCGCGTCGTATGGTCAAAGATTTCGTTTCGCTCGAAGTCCACGGGTTCTGCGATGCCTCAGAGCGAGGGTTTTGCGCGGTGGTTTACGTTCGAACGTCAGGCGAGGACGGAACGCAGTATGTCCAGTTGGTCTGTGGTAAATCGAGGGTGGCACCCCTGCGTAAGTTGTCTATACCACGTCTGGAGTTGCTGGCCGCGGTACTGCTTGCCGACCTGGTGGAGTCGGTCGCAACAGCTCTGGAGCCTCTCCACAAAATCGATAAGGTACAGGCGTGGTCCGATTCTAGCGTTGCGCTTACTTGGATAAAGTCTTGCCCTTCCAAGTGGAAAACTTTCGTGGCTAACCGCGTGAGCCACATCCAGGAGATTATTCCTCCCGATTGTTGGCGACACGTGAGGACTGGCGACAACCCAGCCGACTGCGGGTCGCGGGGGCTCTTGCCGGATGACCTGGTCCACCATAGTAACTGGTGGAAGGGTCCATCTTGGCTCGTGCTGGACAAACCTGACTGGCCTAAGTCAACGTTGTCAGTCGACGTGGATGTCCTACACGGAGAGCGCAAGGTGACTGTCCTCACTGTCTCAGTACAGGAAACGTGGACAGACAACCTAATGAACAAGTTCTCGGCACTGAGGACACTCCAACGTGTCCTCGCATATTGTTTTCGTTTCGCGCACAACGTAAGAAACCAAAAGACGTCCAACAACCTGTTGGACGGTCCTTTAACACCCCTGGAGATTAAACAGGCGCTTATGTTCCTCGTGCGTTCTGTTCAACAACACCACTTTGCCTCGGAGATCGAGAAAGTTAAAAACAATCTGTCGAACTCTCTCCCGAAGGCATTTAAGAAGTTGTCTCTATTCCTCGATGACGCGGGTCTCTTGAGGGTGGGCGGACGCCTGTCGCGAGCTTCTCTCGAATTCGATGTTAAACATCCCCTGTTGTTACCCCGCGACGATCGTCTTACCTCCCTCTTGATCGACGAGTACCATAAGCGTTTCATGCACCCAGGCGTGCAAACGCTTCATAATTTGCTAGCGCAGCATTTCTGGATACTGTCCCCAAAACGAGCTATCCACTCAGTCACGTCGAAATGCATGAAATGCTTCCGTGTTCGACCACTCGGTGCTCCTGCGCCGTTCATGGGCGACTTGCCGTCTTATCGGGTAGCCCAGCTCAAAGCGTTCCTGAGTGCTGCTGTCGACTTCGGAGGACCTTTTGACATAGCTCTGGGTCGCGGGCGAGGCAACAAGACCTACAAGGCTTACATTTGCGTCTTCGTGTGCACTTCGACTAAGGCTGTACACACGGAGCTCGTCACTGAGCTGTCCTCAGACGCATTTCTCGCCGCGCTTCGCCGCTTCGTCGCGCGTCGTGGTCGGTGTAATCGGTTGGTTTCCGACCAGGGCAAGAATTTTGTCGGCGCGAGCAATGTTCTGCAACGTCTCGTAGGAAATGCTGCTACGAATAGCGAGATTAAATTCGAATTTAATCCGCCAGGCAGCCCTCACTTCTCAGGTCTGGCTGAGGCCGGAATCAAGGCTGTCAAAACACATTTGGCTCGAGTCATCGGTAGCCAGAGGTTGACGTACGAGGAGTTTCTGACAGTCTTGACTCAGGTTGAAGCTCTCCTTAATTCAAGACCTCTTACTCCTCTCAGTACCGATCCTAATGACTTATCGGCCCTCACTCCGGGCCATTTTCTCACAACGGAGCCCTTATCTGTCGTGCCCGAGGAAGATCTCTCGGATGTTCGGGTAGGGCCACTTCAACGGTGGAAGTTGCTGCAGAAAATGCACCAAGACTTTTGGAACAAGTGGTCAAAAGAATACATGCATACTCTGCAGCAGCGAATGAAGTGGCACGACCGGCAAACCGACGTCCAAATCGGTGCTCTCGTGCTCGTGGTTAACGAGCAGACAGGCCCCATGAAGTGGCCTCTGGGTCGCATCGTCGACACTCATCCCGGGTCCGACGGGATTTGTCGTGTGGTGACCGTGCGCACGGCTACGGGATTGTACAAACGGCCCGTGGTCAAGCTGTGCCCTTTACCCGTCTAATCGCTCGTTGAGCGCTACTATCGTGTCGTCTATTCTGTGTATAGTATTAGTATTATCGTTCTAACTTTACTTGTATCGTCTTTCTTTTTGTCTAGTCAAAATACTAGTGTATTTTGGTGGGCGGAAATGTTCAATTATGCCGTTCATATTACAATGTATTTTTCGCATTCACTGTGGCAACACCTTGTCACAGTTAAAATTCAAATATTTAAAAAATAAACTGTTGCTCTGTCATACAGTTGACAGAGCCAGTGTGTCAAAAACCTACCACCAGTTCACATCCCCTTTCGTTGCTCTCGTCTATTTTCGCACCTTTTATTTAAAGCACTACTATACTAAGTACCCTTAGTACATTATTAAGATCAGTGTTGTGTACCGGAGGACGCCGAACTCATCCGTGGCGGGGAAAATCTGAGGTCTAAGTTGGCCGACTGCAGGTAACGATTTTACGCTTCCTCTAGCTTGCGACAGAAAGCCAGAATCACCACCAGCGGTCTCCAACGGTGACCAACGATTTGGTTCCCACTGTCTCCGGATCAAAGGTAACTTCGCTTACACCTATACACACTTTAGTTTCAATTTCCATATTATTTATCCCCAATTAATCCCAACTTTCTTGCTCCATCGGCCCTAAATTTCACTCTCTCTTTCGCCCCTTTTTCGCTAAATACAGTCCACCTTTGCTATCGAACAACCACCAAGTTGATATCAGTGGCAACTACTAGGAATTTTTTTCCCACCTTTTACCACTGGTAACTACTGGGAAAAATAATTCCCACTAGTTACCACCAAAGCGAGTTGGTGGAAATAACCCAAAAAAATCCTGTGGTTGTCACTGTGTTCAGACAGGTTTAGTATTTACAGTTAGTCGATATAAGCCCTTATTGGTTGTCAGAAACAGGGAAATGGGCCAATCACACAAGTGCCGTTTTGCTTTGTTTAAAACTGCATCACCCCTATCTCTTGCTATAATTAAATAGCAGTCCACTTTGCACGTCGCATAGGTTTTCTTGGAAATCTTGAATTTAAACATAATATTATTCCTTACGAATTCCATATAAAAATAAAAATAAATATTGACCTCACATCGACTCATTAGATTTTTGTTCCTTGACATCCCTTCTTTGGTACAAACAAATTATATATATATTTAAAAATAAAATTACCACCAGATTACATAAATTATGTAATGCTATCCAAAGAACTAACCGAAAGAAATACATTCCATCCTTTTTCCTTGTTTTATCATTGTTATTTTTACATACTTTAACGGCACATTTCGTAATTGTTGACAACTTCACATTTGAGCGTTTCAAACAAGACTAAACGAAAAAGTAACGCGTGATCTGTTTCAACGTTACTTTTGTGGGGCCATTTTTTGCGGCTGATTGGGTATCCAGTTCTTTTTCTATATCAATGTACGCGACATACAACTTGCATAGTATTTTTACGAACAGCTAATAGTGGAATAGAAGAAGAATTACTAGTATCAGCAACTTTTCGGAATGGAAGTAAGTATGAGATATACAATTAAAATTTAATTTCGTATTTATTTAACGTCGGTGGACAACTATACGGGAACTATAACTTTTCGGTAATGTGTGAGTTTCAGTTTCAGGAAGTTTTAAATCCTTCATGAAGTGTTATCATTATCACTTGTACAACGTCATCCCATCCGCCATGGATTTAGTTTGCCGTGTTTTGCGAGTACTTCGGCAATTCGCGAAGCGTCGGGACGTTGGACACATCGGTCTGGTTTTCCTGGTGATGTGTAATGTAATTAAATAAATATAATATTTACCTCGTGCAACAAATATAAAATACAAAGCTATATTTTTAATATTAAAGTGAAAAATAATGACCTCGACTATGACTACTGAATAACTACTGAATGGCTCTAGTTTCTGCTCAATACAAAACAACATTTAAATATCTAATAGCTTAATTTTTATTGACTGTGATTGTTACAAGGTAACTGCTAAAATGTTGAGAAAAGACGGTTCGAGCCTGCGGTGCTTGTGGTGTGTGTATTTCCTAATATTACTGGATTTGACGAGCTACATACAAGCTAATGGACGTAAGTAAATTATAGTATTTTTTCTTCTTAGATGTATACTCGCTGACGGATATGTGATCAAATCAGAAACGTTAGAAGAAATTAATAAATGTAGATATCTAGGTACAGTCGCCATCATATATATCGGAGCGGCCAAGGCGCTCGCAAATATCTGAACACGCCTCTATTGTCAAGGTGTTAGAGTGCGTGTTCAGATATTTTTGAGCACCGCGGCTGCTCCGATGTATCTGATGGCGACTGTACCTACCTAATACACAAATACCTAATCGCTCATTAATTATCACATATTTCAGTGTAACACAAAACATTTGATTTTTTAAATACTTTAATTGGCTAACACTTGTTCAGATGAGGAAAACTAACTATGTAATTAAATTGTAATTTTATATTTCAAACAACTAACAATTAAAAACTATAATAAACTTGAATTAATATAATATGTCGTTGAACGGAGGGCAATGATTACCTATGTACCTACCTAATAGTATTTCTTTCATGATTCCATCTTAAGTTCATAAACATAAAGTCCACCAGTCACAGTAGACCATAATAAAATAATTCGTTTTGTTTTGCAAATTATCCAAAAGAATGAGCAAAACAAATATATCTTGCTCCTAATGTAACAGGTAGTTGATGGTTAACGCTTTGATTGCCGAAACTGCTAAAAGTGGAAAATAAATGCACCCACCAGCTTCAGTCAGGGCTATAACCGCGAAAATCGAAGTTCTCAGAACTCTCTAATTATGCCTTCTTTGGAGTAAAAGAGAAAGATCCCCGCAATCTGCGAATTTCGGTTTTTGCGGTAGCCCCCCCTGGTACCTATATAAAATACGCCATTGACACCAGCGTAAAGGCCAAAAACAATTGTTAAAATTCAATTTAAAACCAATAGGTAGAGGGAGTTGGAAGCGTAGATAAATAATGGTGCTCCCACAGTTATATAACATTTTATAACAGCCCAATGTGGGTGCACCATAATAATCATCCGGAAACTCCAGAGTTCTGCGAACCCAGCAGACGTCCTAGCGTCTGACTCACGGCTTCTCGTCGACCTCAATAGTGATGATAAGGTTGAAAAGGCATAGTAGGTATTTATTTATTTATTTAAACTTTATTGCACAAAATATATGGGGTCCCCATAAAGTTTTAAGTCATAATGTATTGTTTGTCATATTATCATTAGTCATAAAACTGAAACCGTTAACATTTCAGGATTCTCGTTAGGTTATCCTATAGCTAGGTTAGGTTAGGTTTGTTTTATGGCAATCCTGAAAAGCGACGCGTTTCTGAACCAAATGAATTAGGACTAACGAAAATGCGGACAAACAATACATTATGGCTTAAAACTATTTGGGAAACAATAGAGACCCAAAATATACAACAATGTACAAATACAAACGACGGACTTAATGCCAAATGGCAATATTCTTAACTGTCTTGATCGGTGATAAGAATTAAATTGGATTAGCAAAATAAGTGAGGGTACTATCCGGTATGTACCTACTAGGGAGTGCTCCCGGTACTGATTTTCTATACAAATACAGTACCGGAACCGGGAATTCCCGGTTCTCGCCATACAAACTCAGTACCGGGAGCATTCCTTAGTACTTACTATGTACGACATCCGTGCTGCCAAGTCAGTGGAAAATAAGTAAAAGCATGTTGTACACATATTGTCTTTATTGTTTAACGGCCACATATTATGAAATGAACATTTATTTGTTACATATAACATTGAATACATCCAAAATTACTAGACATTCAGTTTATCGCAGGATACACTTATCTACTCTTGTATTTAATGTTTGTAAATTATATATACAGGGTGCCATTTGAGTCGTGATCAGTAATATGTTTTTCTAACTCCATAAACAACGAGCAATTTAATGCCCCTACTCTTACTAAAAACAGACAAGATTTTTTTAGGTTTTTGTCATTTATTTTACTTTTACAAATGGTAATGTGGTATTTAAACAGCTTTGTAAGATATTTCAAATGAAAAATTAAGTAAATTTTATTTCTAACTGGGACAAATGACAAAATTGATGTCAATGACAGTTCCGATTCAATGAGGCGATTTAATTTACTAATTTAAATATCTTAATAAGCCGTTGTAATTACCTAAATACACTCATAAAAGTAAAATGACAAAAAAAAATCTTGTCTGTTTTTAGTAAGAGTAGGGGCATTAAATTGCTCGTTGTTTATGGAGCTAGAAAAACATATTACTGATCACGACTCAAATGGCACCCTGTATAGATGGTAGGTATTGTAGGTACATGTGTGTCATTGTCACCAGTGGCATGTCGGCTACAGAACTCATTTTCCATCGGGTTTCCTATTTTGTGCCATATGACGACTACCTACTAAAAATGTTAAAAGTTCACTTTCTATTTCGATAATCGACTTTAAAACGTAATATTAAGCATGGTTCCATTTTTATCACCTATCACTATGCCCGTCACTTTTGCACTTACATACTTACTTGTTAGAACGTGACAGGCATAGTGACAAGCGATAAATATGCGACCGTGCTACCGCCGCTGGTGAGGTGATTCTGAGCTTATCAATGAACATGAGTCACAAAATACATCAATAGCTTTAAACATTTATCCTTCCTTTATTTTAACATTTAAGTAGTACCTATATAACAGTGGCGGCGCGTCGATAAAAGCCGATTCCCACCGGCTTGCCTGTTTTTGGACGTTTGAGCAGAGTTGTAAAGGAAATATGTAAGCCAAATTAGCCCCGGCTTGCCTATGGATATCTTGGACGGCCGCCACTGCTATATAATTATGTTACCTAAGGTAAATAATAGTAATTATTACCCGATTCGGTATTGTTAACAAAGTTACCTACTATTTCACTAATGGACGTAATTTAACGTAAAAGATATCCTCTAAAATTTGCCATTTAAATTAATGACTTTTCTTTTTGATAGAAAGTTCAAATTGTATTGACAGATCCTTTTCCGTAAACTACGTCCAATTGTTGGCTAAACATCGATCAATATTATAATAATAACATTTAGTATTTCATCAACATTTAAATAACATCAATACTTTAAATATGTATTTTAAATTCGTAACTCCACTAACATCAAAAGCCGCGCGTCGGCGGTTGCGGCTGTGGGCTCTATTGCTAATGCAATCATTGAACTTATATTACTACGTATAGAACCGGCACAGAAAACCAGTATTTTGCGCCATGAGTTGATGTTGTTTTGACCACAAACCATAGAAGCGGAGCGTGAATCTCGCGACCTAAACGCGTAAGCGCCATGAATTTTACGGCGCTTACGACGTTTTGGTCGCGTGGTACAGGTTGCGATTGCGACAATTTCATTGTTTGGTATGGCTTCGCTATAGTAATAATATAATTCAATGAATGCAATAGTCTATTTTACTGCTATACCTACCTACAGTAATGCAATAAGTAACATCAAGTTTATGTAGCCTAATAACACCAACGCATACTCTGCCCTAGTGAGCTCGCGCTTTGAGCATTTTGCCGCCCGTGACTTTACCGCCGGTGATTATTTGAACACGGTAAATTTGTTAAAGTATTTTTTTGTGGGTAAGTGTAAAACTGTTACTAAATGTAATTTTTTCTGATTTTTTACTTTTTTTTTTCGAAAAATGTTAAGAACCGATTTATCCACTATTTTAAAATGTATCATGTTGAGTATGGGCGGCAAAATGCTCCCCACGCGGAAAAGCGCGACTATAGTAAATATCCCAATAATGAGACGTATAAAAATTATGTAAAATGTAACATCAGTTTTTTAACACTGACATATTTTACCATAAACATGAGTCAATGAGTCTTAAGTGCTGGTTGACATTCAACTTTTAACGCGGGAAGCAATAGCCTCCTAAGGCCCAGCCATACAAACGAAACATCCAAAATTTGCCACTGAAATTTGAACCTAAATTGTAGGAAATAGAGTTGGCTTTGCGTTGTTTGAAAATTGAACGAAACAAAGCAAAAGCGGCTCTGTTCCAATTGAACATGGTTTAAATTACATTGAACAGAATAGAACTATAGGTAGGACCTTGGGCCTTAGGAGGATAAACCGGTACCGGTGAAATATCAAAAATAATCCAAATTTTATATTAAATGTGTCATGATTGGTGCCATTACTATAAGGACCCTAGGGTTAATCCCGTCAGACGGACTGTCGCCGCCATCATCATTCGTTCACGTGTCATTTTCCTTTGTATATTCCTTCCTTTTTCTCAATAGGATCTCTCTTTCCCTCTCTCCTAGTTGCGTGACATCTCTTGTCTCTATCTAACATATAAACGTCAAAATGCTAACAACGAACATTTATAACAGCTGCTACATTTGGTTTGGTTTTTGGGTTTTCGGCACTGAATGTGTTAAATACTGCTGTTTTGTAAGCCTTGTTGCGTAGCCGTAAGGTTTACGGCTTGACATCTTTTTTCTTGGTATTACATGGAAAGGAATAAGAATTAAGAAGGCTGTTGGCTGTATAGTTGTCGCCGAATTCGGCGATTATCCACGGGAATAGGCCCTGTAATGGACAAAAATTATAGAATTAGACCGACGGCCTAAGGTATGGTGCAATTTTTTTGAGCGATGGCGCCATAACCTTTGGCCTACACTCGGGTAGATGGCGTTAATTTAATTTTTTAACAAATTAACACATATCAGTGAAAGAATAAGGGTCAAAACAGATGGCATTCTAACAGGTTTAATCTTTTGTCAAAAGAAAAGATGGCAGTAACTCTATAACTTTACATAATTTACCATGACAGTAACTCTCTATTCACTCTATTCTCTTTGCTTATAGTATTTATAGATCTACCACTATCTCAGGCGCTTCGAAAAAAAGTTATGAGGTGATTTTCTACTAGAAGGTAATAGCCGAGGTCTAGGGCAAAAAATAGCATTATATAATCTGGCATAGCGACCTTGTCAGTCGAAAAAGGCGGCAAATTTAAAAAAATGTAGGCGCTAAGAGTTGACTTCCCATATAAAATTACAATTTCGCGACTTTTTTCTAGTGACTAGTTGGGTGTGTTTCAGTATTATATTTTTACTTAGAAAATTTAACATAATATAAATCAGTTTTATGTAGCCAAGCCTTCAACCACTCCGAAGTTACCATAACACATTCTTACCAACCGCCCAGTCAAACGGTAGACCTATAATAGTACATTTTGGTGCAAGTGCGCAAAATGTGTCATTTTGCACGAGTACCGAGTGAAACTGACACTTGCAGTACTGGCACACGCATGTGCATTTTATCGCAAATCTATTATAATTTATATTATATTGTATGTATGTATTATACTGTAATGTAGAACGGAATGGCGCTTACTCCACCGACAAGAGCCAGGCTCTTAAGATTGTAATGATGATGATTATATCATAATACACTTAAAATAGTTATTTACGATACCAGTGCGGAAAAGAGGAAATTCGAAACGAGTGGCGATAAATTAAAACACCGAGTTGCGAATTACCTATTCGCACGTGTATCGTACAACGTTTTACAGTACATATGGCCCTTAAAACTTTTGACATACACACGAAAAGTGCTATTTTACGCACTAGTGCGGGAAAATAGGGCATATGTTATGTAAAAGACATTTGCGATAAAATGACAATTAATAAAAAAAACAGAATAATAAAAAAAAACACTAGTTCGCAAAAACGGAACCACTGCCTAGAGTACCACTTTTAACCCTATTCCAGGTATTCGCATGGTTTCGTTCGCATAGTAGTAGGATTTCCCGACCACATACGGGCCAATAGAATTTCAACTTTAACATTACGATTTAAGGTTCAAATTATATTGCATTTTCGGGAAATTTGAGTTGCCTTCAAATTATTCATACAAGCCGGATATATTTGGAATTTTTGGGTAAACATAAATTTATTCAAAAAGAGTCTGTTTACATTTTTTTGTTAGGAAAGCGTACTATTCGATCGGAGAATAGGTAAGTCTGATTCAGAATATTAGTTAAGTAGGTAGGTATATGTCGGAATGTAAATTATTAAATTACCTATATTTTATTTTTATTGATTAAGTTTGTATGCATGGATAGTATGTATGCATTCTCCATTCACTAAACATAGTGATACCTTCTTTATAAAATTGTGTGATCTAAGAAAACCTATGTTTACAAATAAATATATGATATATGATTTAAGGTTTCGTCACACAGGCGCGTTATCCGGGCGGTGCGTGAGCGGGGCGCGTCCTTTTACATATAAAACACTCACGCCCTGCCCGGAAAACGCGCCTGTGTGACGGAACCTTTAAACCTTGTAGATTGGTGCATCCTGGAACAGGGTAAAGGATTCATAAATGGGCCCTACCTCCTCATCGTCCTCGACGTAGGTACACTCGGCTACCAGCCGCATCCTCTTGGTCCGGACTGTACGCGCATTTGCCACCTGTTCCACTATGTAAGTCGTTATCCCGTGGCAGAAGGATATGTCTAGCCACTGAAACCAAATAAACGTTACCTTGTAGGTATTTATTTATAATGCACACAAAACAAGCGAATTTAATACGTTGTACATAGGTATCACTAAAAAAGTTACAAAAATCACATATTCTGCTGATGGACCTTCGCCTTAATTTGTTTCGCCATCTATCCAAGTTACCTCGCAGAATTTTCCTGGATAGACTGCTCTTATTATTGAATAAAAGATCAAGACATGACACTAAGAAAATAATGGTCGAAATAATTGGATAAGTCTATTATTGCGACACTTCCACAACTCGTCAGCGCTCGATCGACATGAAAACGGAAACTTACCACGAGGTTGGGGCAAGCCCGGACAATCTCCTCGATGAAGCAATTAGACAGCTGGGTATTGGAGCCCAGCTGCAGGCCTTGCAGCGCCGGGCCTGCCGCGGTGCACGCCGTTCTTGCCCCCCGGCCGGTAAGACCTGGAAGAAATTTATTATCAGTAGACCATACGGATCGGAATTATAGCAAAACAATTGACTTATATCTCAGGACTGGCCTTACATGCACTTAAAATGGTACTAGTTCAGCGGTGTTACTCACGAATTCGAGCCAATCGTGTAGTCTAAAGCAATTAGTTGTTGCGACCAATCGCGTGGCCGCGCGCGCGTGATGCGAACTCATCAACCAATGGCGTTGCAGCGTTTTCACACCGCTGTACTGGCCCCATTCATGCATCTTATTGCCCGTAAGGCTAGAGATATATATGTCAATGAGCAAAACAAACTGTATACTAACATGATACAGCAGTATAAAAAAATCAAAGTATGAAGATAAAGATGTCGTAGCCAGTTCATAGAACTTGATCATTTCATGAAATGCAGTTTTAGAATTGATCACTTCATGATATGGCTAGGTTAGGTTCGACTTTTTCATGATGTTGCCAACCGATCATTTCGTCAAAAATCTGGCTACGACAAATGTAACTATTGGGGAGCCAGCTGATAGAATTAAAATAATCAATATCATGGTCCTACTCACCCGCACAGCGTTCCAAAAGCAGTTCATTGAGTTGTCCGAAGCCCCGGGAGGCCCTCGCCAGCCACTTGTCTGTCACATTAGGGTTGAAGCTAACGTCCAACCTCCGCAGCTTCATCCTGCCCACTGAATCGGCCCATTCGTATCCCATATCCAACTTCGTTACCCAACGCACACACAAATCATCTAAATCTGGCATCTGGTCTAGCAGCTTATGAACTCTACAGCAGATTTGTTTATGACAATTTATCAATTCCAATTTCCTTAAATACTTTAGGTGTTTGATAGCGGCGAATAGAAAACGGAAGTACAAGAATTTGCAGTCTTTAAAGGACAGACGTTTTACTTTTATGCAGTGACGCGATAGCAAAAACCTTCCAGTAACTTGGGATTCCCAAACTAACAGCTCCTCAATGTCGTAGCTTGCCAGCCACTCCTGGATGCTTTTATCTGTCAACTGTTTGTTATAAATACAGCATGTATTTCCAAAATAAGCCTTAAGTATAAGACAGTGGCGGATTTGCAGTCTTTGCCGCCCTAGGCCCTAGGCCCTGTAGCCGCCCCTTTCACAGCACCCATCATACTAACTACATATTGAGTTATTTCTTGTTATCAACAGCGAATTTTTTGTCACAATTTGCCGCCCATAATATCTTGCCGCCCTAGGCCCGGGCCTACTGTGCCTTAGGGCAAATCCGCCACTAAGCAGTACACCACATAAAGCCAAGCATGTTGTTGTGATTACTGTAATGTATGGTGTATTCTTACATTATCGCATCCTTTGAAATGTACTCGTTTCAGCTTAGTGAAGACCTGTGATGATCCACTCATTAACACATCATTGTGTACTCCATAAAACTGCAAAATAGGTACAGGTGACTTTATGTAGCCTTTTGAGGAAACTTTAATAGTAGGTATATTTATTTATTCGTTTTGGTATTTCCCTGTCCCAGCTAGAGTCTAGACTCATACTTTATGGTCAAGATGACTAAAGTTTTAAAATAACTAATTCAGACTAGTCATACATACTGTAATATCTTTAACATTGGGACAGCGCTTCACTAGAGCTTCCATAGTGCTGTTTACACAATCCGCTTTCTTGACACATGGACCCCATTTTTGTAGTAAATTCCTATGTATTTCCGGTTTATCCTCCTCTAACCTCAGTATGCGGTAGGTGTGAGAGAGCTTGTGGTTCACCCCGTACCAGAGCTTGGGGCGAGTACCGATTTCTATGCTCATACCACAACCTAGAAAATATTTCGGTGTTGAGATTTTAAATAGGAATTAGTTAAAATTGTGGGCAAGTGAGTGAAGTAAAAGAATATTTCGAGATACCTGATGCCAAACACTTTTCTATCTGAAACCATTAGTGTCACTAGATCATTCAATTCACAAAATTCACTTGCCAATAATGCAATAGGGAGGATATAAGTCTTGTATATTTATAGACAACAATACCACGCATGCACAGAAATACAGATTGGCCGAAAAACGAAACCTTCATATCTGTATATAAGTACACAACAGGTTTACTTTGTTTTGATACTTGAACTGTCTGTAAAAATATTTAGATATTAATATGTCAACTCTGTCTCTATGGTCGCTCCCTCATGACTGAGGATTGTAGTCATCGGTGGATGTGGAACATGTCATGTGTGGAATATGTCAACTAAGTGCTTTTAAACAAAAAAACTCATACTATACTCTGCTACAAACCCACTTTGTCAGTAGAAAAAAGCGCGTAATTAAAATTTTGTATAGACCGACCCTTCATGCCTATATGTTTCAAATTTTCCGCCTTTTTCTACTGAGGGAAGGGTAATTAGTAACCAAGAAGGGTAGCCAGGGGAATGAGATAGCTGAGGAATGAGCTGGAAATGGCTTGCCAAACTATACATAATATCTTCACTAAATTGCCAACATACTAAATTTGTTTTTAATGAAATAAAAATAAAAAATCACTCAGTGACTTACAAGGATATACTTAAGTGGGTGGTTTTATTTAAAGGTTTACACACCACTTTTTTCCTTAGATGAAAAAGATTTTTTTATGTTTTTTCTCAAAATTACAAGCTACCCTGAAAGGAACCAAAAACAAAAGTGTCCATACATTTTTCGTTCCGTCCATCCATCACTGGCAGTGTAATGAAAAAAACTAAAATTTAATAGTAAGTATGGCTATAACCAGCCTCTAGTAACTTACCCTCGAGGTACCGGTATATTACATCCTGCCAGGCTCGGCTGACTCGCTCAGACCTTATAATATCATCGGTGTGCAGCCAGTCCAGTACGAGACGCCAGACGTCATCATTAAACACTTCCAGTATAGTAGCCATCCTCTGTAAGTCATTTAATTACTCCAAAGCCCCGTGTCCATATCGCGCGGCAAACCATCGAACATTGGCTCGCGCGGCAGCCTCGGGCAACGGATACCAGGCGCATCGAGTTGGCTCGCGCGGCAGCCCGGTATCCATTGCGCGCGGCTGCCGCGCGAGCCAATGTTCGATGGTTTGCCGCGCGATATGGAGATGGGGCTTTACAGATTTACAATTACTTTTGTTTGTAAAGCCGTTAAGGTAAACATAACATGCTGGAAGCCGGTGTTGCTCAAAGACTTAATAAATAAATAACTCACACGAGAAGACGCCCAGGATCGCGCAAAGTAGAAAAAAGCAAGTAGGAAGCGGATCCTGGCAAAGGCCGGGATAACGCTAGGTAAAAGAAGACTTTGAATAATTGATTAAATTAATGAATAGCGTAAACTTTCGTATTCTTCAACATTGGCAAAACTAGTGATGTTTTCAGCTCACCTTTAAATATGTTGTAAATTTTATATAAATAGATTTTTTTTGTGTTCCGGGCCTTTACGTTGCAGGCACTAATCCGGACTTACTTAAGACGACTGTTATAAACCGATCTTAAACTATAAAATTGTTTTTTCCTTATAAATCTGTTTTCCTTATTAAACCTGTTCCATAATTGCACCAGTATTCGAGCACGTCTGCCAGTCCACTTGAAAATAGACATTCACATTACGTATATATCAGAAGTTGCTTATCAATGCAATGTCACCATTTACTGTTAAATATGTATTTAGTATTTATTTACTGATTTATTGTCTTTTATTTAAATATAATATATGTATGTGTACAATCGATCAATAAAAACAAGGGATAGACATAGATGACGTCACAAACCCGGGGATACCATATAGGTAAAAATTACCCCAATATTATCAAATATTGGGGTAATTTTAATCACGTTCGCGAGTTGTTCTCCTACGTAAGACGCAGCGATAAATAAAATATCAATGGGCCAATTTTTTTTTTATTTATTTAGAAAACAAACAGCCTTTTACAAATAAGTCTTACAAAAATGACTAAAAATAGGCCTAAAGTTTCATACGTTACTAAGTTGACTATTACAATGAAAAGTAAATAGGTTACTTAAATTACCCGTAGGTATAGTTTTGTGAGTACAACACGCAAATAAAGTAAGAAAACAATGCAAAATATTTACTTCAAACAATTTTTCAATTACTAGTAAACAAAATATGCCGAACTTTGTTCTTGAAAACGGACAAACTATGAACAAAAATGTCTATATCATTAAGCGATTCATTATACATATTACAAGTACGCCTAAAGAAAGAATTTTTAGCATACTGTGTACCACAGGAAGAAATAGAAAAGGTAGGTTTTCGTAAATATGCTTTGAGCATATCCGGCAGTTTTGCGTCGGTGCCCAGTTTCTCCTTCCGGTTGCTAAAATCCATTTAGCACGCGTGCCTGCATCTTGTGGAAATCTGGAGGTAATAAACGAAATATTCATTTTGTAATCTGTCACTCTTATTGCAAAATTAAGAATTAGTGCCTGCAGCATATCAATTAGATTCTCTGAGTCGTGGCAAAACCCCCTATAACGTTAGAAAGAATCCGTAATGCTTAAATACATAATATAATTACATAATATAATTATATAATTTACATTCTAATTTAAACACAGTTCAATTTTATTGTTCGTATATGTCAAGTTCTACAGCAAAATTATTTATAAAAATGTTATTAAAATACAAAATACCCGAATTTTGGGGTAATTGTATGCATCACGGGCTGGTATCCCTCGATTAATAGCAATGCGACTAAATTGAATACACGTTATTAAAAGGGTGACGGCTTACTGTCAATATGCGTACGTAATTTGGTCGGTTAATTTATCAGGAAATATTTATAGGTTAATTTTTTTACCCGAGTTATTATTTACTGTAAATGCTTTTTCTACTCAGATTTTAATTTATATAGATTGTAGGATGCTGTTACTAAGCATGATAATGTGACCGAAGTATAAAATACTGTATTTACCTGTGAAATGTTACGTTGTCCTGTTTTTGCCGGCAGTCACTTATACAGCGGAAAACTGAGCAATTCACCATATTTGTTGAATTGTTAAGTACTACCACATGCACACGAAACACTGATTTCAATGTTTTTCCTGATAATCTTTGCACTGTTCATATGTTTCACACCAATTTGACGTTTACGCATTGTTTGTATCCCACCATAAACTACGGTGGGGAATAAAAAAATATGAGACTGTGACAAAGACAAACAATAATAGCGCTTTCTCTGCTACTCCTAGTGAAAGATACATAAGACTATCCCGTTCTGTCAGTTATCCCCACCACTCATGCCATGCCCTCGGCCTGATCAATATTTTATTAAAAATCCTTTAAGGCAATGGTGCGTTCAATTTATAGGAATAGAGTCGCGTGTAGAACAAAGCCCCCTCCAGACTATGTGCGTGAATCGGCTTCGCGCCGCGCACGAGTGTGGAGGGGGCTAGAATAGGGATGATGACACATGTTGAATTTTATAACAAAATCTAGTAAAATAGATAGCAAACAAGCAATTTATCACAATAATGTGGATATTCAAATAAAATATGGAAATGTTACAAAAATACAAGACCTGAAAGTTTCAAAATTTAAGTTTTTTATTAACTTCCAAAAACGATTGAGAATACCAAGAGACTACACAGGGGTCTACCGCGAAAACCGAAATTCGCAATGAATTCTTGTGCGGTTGCCGTACGCCGTACATGCGTTAAGGACGCATATACGGCTATAAGCTAGAGCGAGAGATATTTTGACCGCACCAAGGTCGCTGTGCAGTGCGGTAGTCTGTTACGGCTTTAAGATGTTAATATACTTGGTCAACCAGATCTTGACAGTAGAAAAAGGCGGCAAATTTGAAAAATGTAGGCGCGAAGGGATATCGTCCAATAGAAAATTTGAATTTCGCGCCTTTTTTTACTGACAAGATTTGGTTGACCAGCTATATATAATATATTAAATGGAGTCCAGACGAGACAATTTTTCGCCAATCTGATGAATGAATGAATGCCTGAGTGACTATATCATCATCATCATCTTAGCCTTTATCCCATATCCTAGGGTTTGGGGTCGGCTCTCCGTATCATTTTGCGCCATTCTTCTCTATTTTGCGTCATGTCAGGGCTTGCTACTATATATCACTGACAAATATTTTCACATGTCTATATTGACTGAATGTATAATGGGAAGCAATGTATTTAAATTAAGATCCTATTCTTACTATTGTTCATTGTGAATAAACGATATTTAATTCATTCATTCATTCTAGATGATCAAATCGGTCGATTTGCCCAGCCCGTCTGGATACAGCTTTATAGTTACAGGAAAAAACTACATATACTCTGGCACACCCACTTTGTCAGTAGAAAAGGGCGCCAAATTTAAAAATGTAGGTGCTAAGAGTTGACTTCGACTTTGTAGGGTCCTGACGGTCCTGTTTTATAAAGCTATACAGTACAACCACAGTACAATGAAATTCCGCAACATTGATGCCAAGTCCAGGAAGAAATCATTAATCAAACATCAACATTTATTCAGCAAATAGGCCACAAGGGCACTTTTACACGTCAACATGGAATAGTATAGTATAGTATATCGTTTATTGCAAACCATGGTACAATATAATAGATGTTACAATAGAAACAGATCACATGGCACCCTGGTAGGGTATGGCAATTATCCTTAAGACTACATTAACTAAATATAATACATCTAAGCCGCAAATATCAAACTAAAGTATTACATAGAGATGTATAAAGTCTCTAAATGTCGCATTACAAAAAAAACTATAATAATAGTATTAAATAAAAAAAAACACAAAGATACAAAAACTATAGTTCGTTTTTTTTTTTTGCATTAGAAAGAACTTGCAAGAAGGTAAGCGATCTTGACATGTCTTTTAATTGAAAAACGCTTTTTAAAAATCAAAAACTATTACTTATGAAAGCAGAAGAATATAAATGATCGTATTAGATTCATAATTGTTACATATTTGCCGTAACTTATTTTTAAAATGTGTTTTTCAATTAAAAGACACATCAAGATTGTTTACCTTATTTCTAATGCTAAAAAAACGAACTATATAATCTAAAATTATTAGAGGTGCAAATGTCTCTAAGTGTCATAACTAAAAAAAATACAATATAATAGTTAATCAAATTATCCTTAGAGATGTATAAGGTCTCCAAGAGTCAGAATCCTGTATAGGTACCTAATTAAAACATTCATTAAAACAGAAAATGATAATAAAAATAAAATAGCATACGAGAACCGAATGAGGTGTGTCCATGTAATTATCCTCAAAAATAAAGTTACTAAATATAATAATAGCTCGTGTTAGCTTAAATAGACCAGTCTCCACAAACAGCACCCGTTCACGAGTATGACGCGTATCTCAGCCATCGCCTCTCTCAACCTTCATTCGGGAAAGTGGCGACCCGATCAACAACGCCACCGTAATTTGACCAGGGCTACAACCGCGAAAATCGAAGTTCGCAAATTGCGGGCATTTTTCTCTGTCACTCTAATTACGCCTTCATTGGAGTAAAAGAGAAAAATCCCCGCAATTTGCGAAAAACGGTTTTCGCGGTAGCCCCTCAGTATCAGTGATATTTTCAGTCAATTGTTCGGGCGCGCTCAGCTCACGACTGCTGTGAACAGTCGTTAAAGCCCCCTCCACACTCGCGTTCGCGACTTCCGAGAAAGTGAACGCGTCATGCGTTAGGGAGGGACAACGTGATTCACTGTCAAACATCGGTTTTGTTCATGTTTTGTTAGCTTTGAGTATATAGCCTAAGGAGATGTGATAACGTAAACTCTTCGAACAAATTTTTTCACCACTTTTAGCGGGGGGCAAGGTAAACACCTACAGCACACCACCAAAAGATAAGTAACTCAACAGACACAGATTTTGCTGTTGCGACAAACGCACACTACAATAAAATTCAACACATCAAAAATTACACGCACACAGACAGAGTTTGCACATAACTATGCAGCATACATACGAACATAATAGTGATGGGTCACATCTGAAGAATGAGTCAAATCAGTTTGATGAATGAACTGAATTGTCTTATACTATTTATTATAAAATTGTAAAAGTGAAAATTCTGTACATTGAAGATATTAGGTAGCCAATAAAATGATTGTTTGTATGTATGGTTGTCTGTATTTATGTGTCTTTGTGTCTTAGCCCGCACGCACAGCTTAACTGTGGAATGAACTGTCGCCCGCGGGTTTTCCGGGTTTATAGAAAACTAGCTTTTGCCCGCGGCTTCGCACGCGCAGGAGAGTTTTTTTTTAATTTTGGACCCCCATTTCACCCCTTTAGGGGATGAATTTTGAAAAATCCTTTCTTAGTGGACCCCTAGACCTTATAAGGAACCTACTTGCCAAATTTGGACTTTCTAGTCCCAGCGGTTTGGGCTGGGCGTTGATTTAAGTCAGTCAGTCAGGTCTTTCACGTTTATATATATAGATTTGAATTTCGCGCCTTTTTTTTACTGACATTATTTGCTTGATCAGCTATATTAAACAAACTGCAGTGATTGAATGAATGAATGATTCATTCAATCATTCAAATGTTGAGTCGCTTTTTTGACTTTGTCACATCCCTTAAGACCGATTCGTCCCCGTACCACTGTATTCATGTTTACATTTTTCTGTCGTTTATGTATCGCAACGGTTTTTTCTTTAAATGGAGATTGTACTTCAATATACATTTAATAGTTAGTATAAATACTTATTTATGATAGGAAACGCAATCTTGTTGCGAATTTGAGCTATCAGATCACCTTTTACACGATAATACTGAACAAGTCACCATTTTTTAAGAGAAACGTCTCGCGACACGGAACGATGCAAAATGGCGGTGAAGCGACTTCAAGTAGTTTTATATAACGTGTTTGAACAGTTGACCAATGTACTTTGCCGGAGGGGGTCGCCCGTGTATCACATCTCCTTAGGCTATATACTCAAAGTTTGTTAGACACTAGATTTTGAAGTACAATATAATAGTCTGGCAAATCAATTTGTTAGCGGAAAAAGGCGCGAAAAATCTTGTAAGGTGTATTCGGGTAATTCCGAATACTTCATAATGGGTAAATCCGAAAATCACCCTTAATGCCATCAAAATACAGTTTATTTTTGGAATTACCGATAATTTTAGGTATTCGGATTTACCCGAATATTCCTCATTAAGATCGAAATTTGCCGACTTTTACTATCAGAATGGGATTCTATATTATCTATTCTATTGTGTCAGTGTCGCCGGTTATTATACACATTATACAATAAGGACCTAATCGTCTTCCGTCGCCGTCTATTTTTTGCGCCATTCACCATTTGCACTACATCTCGACGTAGCTTCAGTCTCCAAAGTCCAAGATTAGCCACGGGTGCTTATCCTGTCACCAAACAAAAAGACTTTTAGATAAGATAAGATATATGAACAGGGATCGGATATTCGGATCGATATTTACCTAAACTTGGCAAAATTCCGGAAATTGTTGGGAAAATATGGAGTCGGCTTCTTTTTTATTGTAAGTTTAATAAATATGCTCCGGGACTCCGGGATCGCACGAAATGACATAAGATGGTACAAATTTACCTACATGTTTAGTTTATGGCTATTTTTGACAATTTTTGTAAGGAAATATGTTGTTATATAGATCTAACAAGAACAGTGTATGTAGTGTAGCCGCAGCGTGAATTGGCAAAATAATGTAAGCATTTCTCTATACATATCTTACATAACTGTTTACTACTTATTATAATAGATTCAAGGGTTCTGTAATATAAGAGAATAATAAAACATTTTTTTTGTATAACACATATATGTGACGTTTTCAAGCAAAAGGTACAATTTTGTCAGTTGTACATAAGGTTCACGTCTAGTTAAATCTTGATGGTATTCGTGACACTATGATTTACTCTCAACACCCCACTTAATCTCTAAGATAAAGCCCACGTACATACCTAAAGTACACGTGGTGACGAATTTTCTTTGTATTGCCCGTCTTTTTTTACCTGCTATGCGTAAGACAATGGCGGTAGCAGAGATAGCGGAAGGGAAAAAATTTGAGACCACGGGCATAATGTCGTCCTTGAAACGTCGAAGGAAAACAATTTCTAAAGTACTCGTAGTTTTAAAAGTACTAGTACTCACGACAAGTTCCGTTAAACTAAGTTATGATAATGATATTTCGCTAGTTGAATAAATCTCAGGTACATTGAATTTAATATTTCTCCATAGTAAATTACATTAAATACATAATAAATACGCGTATTAAAATGTTCAAATATGAGTTTAGATTGCCTTGTTACATAGTTAACAAATCCCGGGAAATCCCGAGAAATTTATTACGAAAATAAAGTTGAGTCCGTCTCCATACCGTTCACGCCGCCAAAGTTTAGGTAAATATCAATCCGAATATCCGATCCCTGTATATGAATCATGCTCAGGAGATTACACTATCTTCTCGTGCGCGAAGCTGCGAACGCGAGTGCGGAGTCGAGTTCGCAGTCTGGGAAAATCGCGATTCGCGCACGAGTGTGGAGGGGCCTTTATACTTTTTTCTCTTGCGAGTTAAAGTTAAGGATTATTTATTCTGTGGTTAAGGGTCATACACATGCAGAAAAGTGTGCAACATAAAAAATCACAACACAATGAAATAAATGAACCGATTTTGATAAAACATGTCTAAGAACCACCGGTAGAAAACCTAAATTTAAATGGCGATCAAATTTATAACACCCCTCTTTTTGCATCGGGAGTTAAAAAAGAAAGATGTATGTATTAATAAGACTTCCGAGGAGGCATAGTAACAGGCTAAAGCTGTTTCTACGTGGATATTACACTCATTATTAATTTACTATTGTGTTAATATATACTTGCTAATTGGTCAAGCAAATCTTGTCAGTAGAAAAAGACGTCCAATTTAAAAAATCGCAGGTTAGCAACACGCGAAACTCTGCGTAGGGGGCGCCACTCCCACAATAAATCTTGTGTTGGAAGATTTTATTTTTATTTTATTACATTACATATTTTACATATACCTGGTCAAGCAAATCTTGTCAGTAGAAAAAGGCGGCAAATTTAAATTTCGCGGGTTAGCAACACTGCGTTTGAATTGTTCGAAAATCGCGTGTCATTTATATCTTATCTGTGGGACTGTTTTGTTTACATTTCATCGTTGCTCGATGTACCTACCTACATTGCAGCTTCTTGTTCGTTTCCTAGGGATACCATACTTTAGTTTGCTTTACATTGCTACTGACATATCCAGCTTGACAGACTATACCTTTTCAAATCCCTCGACCGCGGTGCCATGGACTATGAGACGCATCTTTCTGTCTCGAACACTGCGCGCTTTCCCTAACCGCGCCACGATGTTTTCCGTTATACCATGGCAGTAGGATAAGTTGATCCACTGAAAAGAAACAGGCTTTTATTAGTTTTATTACAGGACTATTTTTTAGAGGGTCACAGGAAAACGATCATAGGTACAGTCACCAACAATAATATGTTACTCTTTGAAGGCCGCAAAAATGTATGACATGCTTTTATTGCTCTACCAATAAGATCGTGTCAGATATTTTTGCGGCCTTCGTTGTGTAACATATTATTGCAGGTGACTGTACCCAACTTTTTTTAAATTATAAAAAGCTGCGATTTCAGAAAAAATAACGCTTATATTGTACGATGTCACGATATCTTCAGCATATCGACTTAAGCCTCAACTTTCTTAGGTACATGTGCTAGGGCTCCAAATAAGAGTGTGTCAGATATTTTTGTGGCCTTTTTTGTGTAACATATGTACTCAAACACACCGCGCACTTTGAGCATACATTTTTTAAATTGTCCGCCTTTTTCTACTGACAAAGTGGATGTGCCAGAGTACATATTATATTATTGCATGTGACTGTAGCACAGTCTGTAGCATCTCCCTTATAGGACTTACCACGAGGTTGGGGCAAGTCCGGACGATGTCCTCGACGCAGGCATCGTTTATCTTGACATTGGAGCCGAGCTGAAGCCCTTGCAGCGCCGGCCCCGCTACGCTGCATGCCGCGGTTGCCCCGCGTCCGGTCACACCTAATTTAAATCATTTTCGTCAGTTATTACTAATAGCCATGCAATTTGATATGACAACGTTAGACTATCAAGTTAAAGGACAGAAGAAGAGGGTGGCGATCACAATAGGTCAGAAATGTGAGAAATGGCAAAGAACAGAAAAATATATTGCGGTTGATCTCACAGACATTAATGTCATCGCTGACGCTTGATTTTACATACATTCTACATTTTATTTCCATGGTTGATCTACACAAGTTGGTTAAGTTCTCGAAAATTTCACAGGAAACAAAAGAAACTTTCACTTAGGAATGTCAAAAATATGAGAAGAGTCCAAAGTTTTGTACTTTTTGAAACTTTGACAGCACATCAGTAGCTTTGCGCTAGTGAAACTTACCTAAACAACCTTCTACATGCAGTTCGTTGAGTCGTCCGAAACCACAGGAGGCCTTTACCAGCCACTCGTCTGTCACGTTAGGGTTGAAGCTCACATCCAAGTGCCGCAGTCTCAACCGTCCAATAGACTCGGCCCAGTCGTCTCCCAATTCCATCTTCTTTTCCCAACGTAAACATAAATCCTCTAATCCGGGGAGATTATCTAACACCGAATGGACATTCTGAAAGATTTCTCTCGGAACATACACCAGCTCCAACTTCTTTAAGTAAGTTAGGTGTTTTGTAGCGGATAGTAGATGACGGAAATCCAACGCCTCACACTCTTTAAAGCATAGACCCTTTAGTTTTGCAGAGTGCGGAGTTACCAAGCACTTTCCAGTAATTTCTTCAGCGCCCCATACTACTAGTTCCTCGATGTTGTAATTCACCAGCCAATGCTTGACGCACTTATCTGTCAACTGTTTTTTATTCATACAGCATGTATTTCCAAAATAAGCCTTAAGTATAAAGCAGTAGAGACCACAAAAAGCAAAGCATTCTTTGAGATTTGATGTTTTAACATAATGTGTATGGAGTATCCTTACAGAATCGCAGCCCCTGAAATGTACTCGCTTCAGCTTCTTGAAGGTCTTTGTTGATCCACTTGATAAGGTATCTTCTTGTAATCCATAAAACTGCGACATGAAATTGATTGCAAATTAGGCAAACTATTATAATCTGTGAATTAGGCGGGTCCACACTGACCAAGCTGGCTCGGTCGGCGGAGACGTGCCTCGCCCGAGGCATTTATTAAGTACACCTACATATTTCTTCATCTTATTAGAAGAAACTAAATTACGTTGAAATTTCCCTATTAAAGTTTTGGTATTTCCCTACAGTGATTTGATAATATTTCCTGTCGTTTATAAATGTGTATGATCCAAATAGTTGTGCCATACATCACTAAAATAAATGATCCAAAGTAGAAGTAGAAGACTTTTGTCCAAAACCAAGATGGGTAGATGAAAGGGGCCTTACTTGGTCCAGAGTTTCAGAGGACAGAGTACAGTGGAGAATGTTGGAGGAGGCCTATGCCAAAAGGCACACCAAACTGCGTGACATATTGTAGTAAAAAAAAAGATAATAATATCGACTTAGTCATTTAGTCATTTATTCAATATTGCATTGTCATGTACATAATAAGGTGTTACAATTTAAGAGGCCAGTTCATGACACCCAATAACCATTGTACCCAAGGATCGGAAATAAAAGGCTATATAGATAGATAGACATAGAATTACTAATAGTTACCGTAACATCTTCTAAATCAGGACAGTTCTTCCGTATAACCTCCAAGCTGTCTTCATTAACACAATCCGTTTTCTTGATGCATGAGCCCCATTTCCTTGTTAATTCCTTAAACTTCTGAGGATCATCTTCCTCCATTTTTAGTACACGTTGGGTACGAGAAGCCTTATGGCCATACCAGGGATATTCTATGCTTATACCAACATCTGAAAAATATATTATTGTAGACTTTTAAACTTGCAATAATTGAGGAAGTGAGGTGGAACTGATGCAGACCTATGGTCCAAGTTTAACCAATGTATAGCAATGCTACTATGAAACAGCTTAGAATATGATTGCAGTCATCTTACCCTGAAGGTAACGGAAGATTACATCCTGCCAAGCACGGCTGACTCGCTCGGATCTTATAACATCTTCAGTGGACAACAAGTCCAGTACGAGCCGCCAGCAGTCCTCATTAAATATATCCAGTATAGTCACCATCCTCTAAAATTTGTAAATTCTATTTTAAATGAGTGATATGATAACCAGTGTCTATTATTTAAGTTGGCTATAAATATGTGTATAAACTTTTTTACTGCATTATGTATCCCTTAGGCTAAAAAATAAAATTACTATCAAATACTAAATATTTTCTTGTAATCATACAAATAATTTTGTTTTATAAGAACATTTCTTTGACTTTAGGTTATTTGCCACACAGTATACTTTTGTTTACTTTGATGCCAATAAAAAGTATTTAAATAATCCAGTTGACTTATTTAGAATGAGATAAAATCTGTAATTAAAAGGCTTTAGTTTTGTTCTTCTTCTTTACATTAACTTAGGTATTTGGTCTCAATGTTGTGCAACAATTATTAAAGAAAAGAAAAGTAGGTAACAGTAAAATATAATGTTATGTTATTCAATTTATTATTTCTTATAATAAGATATCTACCACCGCTGCATAAATCAATGATAATGTAGAATTTTACATTAATTACTGTTTGTATAAACTTGCAAAGACTTCAGCTTACCATCATAATACTAACTAGTAAATTTACCAAAATTCTTCGTTGTTTTCGTAATTCTTATATCTCAGATACTATTTTATAGTACACGATTTCCTTATTGTAATATAACAATCCTTTATTGTTTGCATAAATTATAGCACTGTTTTCGTTAACATAATGATTGACATAACATTACGTTTGCATTTATGTACCAGAAATTGAATGAATGACAAAACCCGAATTACTATAAAAATATATAGAAATACAAGTTCCTTATCAATCCCATATCATGAATTAATTATTATCGCTATTTATTATCACTGACATAAGTGACATATGTAAACTTAAACGGCATAAAAGGATTAAAAGGCAAAGAAAAACATGGGAAAAACTTTCGGAACTTTGCTGTCACCTGTCACAGACTGTCACAGACATTCTGTCATTCTTAGGGTGCGTTCACGACTAATGACCTAATTGTAATTTGGCAAGATCTTGTTTACTCACGGTGTATTTATGGCACCTCTTGATGTTCACTCCAGTAAAAAAAAGCGGCCAAGTGCGAGTCGGACAAGCCCATGAAGGGTTCCGTATTTAGGCGATTTATGACGTATAAAAAAAAACTACTTACTAGATCTCGTTCAAACCAATTTTCGGTGGAAGTTTACATGGTAACATCATACATCATATATATCATGGTACATCATATATTTTTTTTTAGTTTTATCATTCTCTTATTTTAGAAGTTACAGGGGGGGGGACACACATTTTACCACTTTGGAAGTGTCTCTCGCGCAAACTATTCAGTTTAAAAAAAAATGATATTAGAAACCTCAATATCATTTTTGAAGACCTATCCATAGATACCCCACACGAATGGGTTTGATGAAAAAAAAAATTTTTGAGTTTCAGTTCGAAGTAAAAATTTATTGTTTTTTTTTCTATTTTTGTGTGAAAATCTTAATGCGGTTCACAGAATACATCTACTTACCAAGTTTCAACAGTATAGTTCTTATAGTTTCGGAGAAAAGTGGCTGTGACATACGGACGGACAGACAGACGGACAGACGGACAGACAGACAGACAGACAGACATGACGAATCTATAAGGGTTCCGTTTTTTGCCATTTGGCTACGGAACCCTAAAAACCGGCCAAGTGCGAGTCGGACTCGCGCACGGAGGGTTCCGCGCCATCAACAAAAAATAGAGCAAAACAAGCAAAAAAATGGTCCCCGCCCGACGTTGCTTAACTTCGGTCAAAAATCACGTTTGTTGTATGGGAGCCCCACTTAAATCTTTATTTTATTCTGTTTTTAGGGTTCCGGACCCAAAGGGTAAAAACGGAACCCTATTACTAAGACTCCGCTGTCCGTCCGTCCGTCCGTCTGTCACCAGACTGTATCTCACGAACCGTGATAGCTAGACAGTTGAAATTTCCACGGATGATGTATTTCTGTTGCCGCTATAACAACAAATACTAAAAACAGAATAAAATAAAGATTTAAGTGGGGCTCCCATACAACAAACGTGATTTTTGACCGAAGTTAAGCAACGTCGGGCGGGGTCAGTACTTGGATGGGTGACCGTTTTTTTGCTTGCTTTGCTCTATTTTTTGTTGATGGTGCGGAACCCTCCGTGCGCGAGTCCGACTCGCACTTGGCCGGTTTTATTAGTATTTGTTGTTATAGCGGCAACAGAAATACATCATCTGTGAAAATTTCAACTGTCTAGCTATCACGGTTCGTGAGATACAGCCTGGTGACAGACGGACGGACGGACGGACGGACGGACAGCGGAGTCTTAGTAATAGGGTCCCGTTTTTACCCTTTGGGTACGGAACCCTAAAATGACTATTTATAGTATCTATAATTTAACTGGTTCTAACAATTTTATATTGTTTCAGATCCCTCAACGGACTTCAGCAAACATAGTGTTGTTAAGCTCAAATTGCAGCACGGCAGAACGAAGAGAGAAATCACATCTACAAAAGATATGGTCAGCACTACTTAGATACACGACTAGCTATATGCTTATGTGTATACCTAATCTTTAGTCATTTATTATGTTCATCTTACAGACAGGAGCCCATCTCCGCGATGTGATCATAACTGTGAGCATCGAAGGAGAAGAGTATGAGCTAGAACTGCAACTTAACGAGGCGCTGGTGCCACGGGGACACTCTCTGAGCTATCAGCAGGATGGTCAGACCAGGGTTCATGTGCCGGAGAAAGAGGTACCTACTTACAATGTATACCTACTTTAGATCTATGGTAGATGGTATTGCCTTTGACGCTAAAGGTTCCGTCACACAGGCGCGTTTTCCGGGCGGACCGTGAGCGTTTTATATGTAAAAGCGGCGCGCCCCGCTCACGCCCCACCCGGATAACGCGCCTGTGTGACGGAACCTTAAAGGTCCCTCATCAGCAGTGGCGTAGCTGAAGCGGTCCCTCGCCCACGGGCTCGCACTTAAAGGGTCCCCAGGGAGCCCCTTTTTAGAGCTCCGTACATAACTTTTTATTACCTAGGGAATACACATTGAAAGAACCTCGGGCCTCGCAGATGTGACTTCGCCCGCGAATAGATTAGTTCAACCTAATGCCTAATCACAGCCTTTGGTCACAGGGCGGACACGCCATACATCAAAAATCATTTGCGTTTATATGTGCGTGGCACGTCTGTACTGAGACGACGCCAGAAGTCCGCCAGATTTATGTCGCGGTCAGTCGCGGGGTGAGGTAATGCGAGTCGAGGCGGAGTGGTGCGTGGCCTTTCTGTTTGATAAAACTATTACTTATTCTGTGCTTTGGTTTTCACATTAGGTCACACAAAGAGAATATTGTGATTGCAGGAGTTGGACTTATGCCAGTATTCGGGACGCGTGCGAGGCAAGCCGGGCTCGTGGGCCGCGGTGTCGACGTGCGACGGAGTGAAGGGCGTCTTCTACAACGGACAACAGCTCCGGTACATCGAGCCTGCACATGGTCTTTTATGCATTCTACTTATTACAAACATAAGGAATATAATTATGCCAGCCTGTTTGAATGTAAAACACAAGTCGTCATCAAGCTATGGACTTTCATTCGACTTAGTTGTATAATTTTAACAACAACAGCTCGATCTTTTGACATCAATCCTAAGATCCTAAGGGACAATTACCTACGCCAAACTATCAAGAAACTTATGTTGTATATTTAAGCTGATAAGTCTCGTTCCAGGTGACATAAACGAGAATCACTTCCTGTACTCGCACGAGCACCTGACGAAGAGACACCGCTGCGGTGATGAGACCGGCTCCAAGCATAACTCCAGCCACAACCCTTACGATTCTATGCTGTTTCAGCAAGGCGATGAGTTGGCAGGAAGGTCCAGTCGGGTGAGTAGATCTGCTTCGTAAAGGATGCGGAGATTACTGTTTAAAAAACCATCGTCCATACTGTTAACAGACAATTTATAAGTATAGTACCTATTCGTAGTATCTCGTTTAAAATTGAAATTGACTAAAAGTATACCTACCCACGCCTTAGCAAGGTTTCCCTGGGTATTACAAAAGTAAGATAATACCATTATTGCAATCGAAAACTAAAATAATATCTAGTTCACCCACAGAGACATCTAACTACTTATTAACCTTTAGAAATTGTATTTTATATATGAACTACGTTCCTGCCTTTAAAATTAACTGGCTAAAATTACTCAAGACATCTTTAACAAATGGAACTTACATGAAAAGTACACCCCTAGTTGACAGTCTCACTTCGTGTTCGGTTGACTACCACATAGTTTGACACAACTTATACCTTCCAGGACAAACGCTACGCATTTGTCGACGCTGTAGTCCAAGAGCCTTTCAATGCAAACCGGCGCTCGCGCTACGTGGAGCTCGTGCTGGTCGTGGACCACGGCGAATACCTCGCCAGCGGCGAAAACATACGCTTAGTCCATCGGCAGATGAAGGATCTGGCGAACATCATCAACTCCGTAAGACCACTAGGGATAGATTTGTTCCTGTATCCGTTCTGGCACTACCAAGCCTATGTGTGTTATACCACACGATACATTGAATTGTAGTGATAAGAGTCTATAATCTGTTGGACTGTTGATCCTTCAAGATAGTTCTAACGACTTTTTACTACCGTGTTTTGCGATAAACCTAACAATTTTGCTTTGTTTTCTTAACCTTTTGGACGCCAATGACCGATATAGGTATCCGCACCGTAGGTTCAACGCCAAAGACCGATTAATCGGTCACACCACAGAGCAACATCGACCTACGTGCATAATACATAAAGTTCAACTTCGGTTTTGACATTTCAATGACGTGGCGTCTGAGGGACAGCTTTTGTGTTTGACACGGCGTCGAAAAGGTTGCTTAAATATGTCGATGGGCAAAAAATCCATCGAAACACTATACCTCTATACACAATTCCACTTTAGTCAATCAATCAATCTGATAATTTATTTCTACTTAAGTCCTTTCTTATTTTCTTCCAGGTGTACGCTCCTCTGAACATTTTCATATCCCTGGTGGGTGTTGAAGTGTGGACGGAGCGGGACAAGATCACGCTGGACACGGACAGCCAAGCCACACTCGACAACTTTAATAAGTACCGGAGCACGGACCTCATCCACAGGATACCCAATGACAATGCTCATCTGCTCACGTGAGTTACAAGCCTTGTTAGTATTTAAAAGTATCAAAATCAATATGTTACATTGTTACATGAAAGAGGTATTGGGACCATGGGATCAACCGCGTAAATCGAAACTTGAAATTACGTTATTTTGTGTTTGGTTTTATCTAATTTATCTTATTTCAATTCTGTCATAATTATGTACCTTATACCTACCATTTCATCAAAACCGAAGGTTTGATGTAAGAAATAATATTGAGTTAAGTAATCATGAATGAACGTAAAACGTAAGCAACGTACCTACTAACCTAAACCTTAAACTTCCTCCACACTCGTGCGCGAATCGCGGCGCGAAGCCGCGAATGCGAGTGTGGAGCAGGGCTCGGAACCGGTTTTTTTGTAAAACCCAAAATATCCCAGTATTTTTATTCATTTTATGCTCTTTACGTAGGCATAACTCATGTATTTAGGTAACACCTTCGTATTATTAGATTGTCCCATTAAAAATGAAATAATAAACCAAAGAACGAAATAATACCGGTATTTTTTGTATGAAGAAAAAACCGGTTCCGAGCCTTGGTGTGGAGTCGATTTCGCAGATCTGCGACCTTGACTGCACACTCGCGTTCGCGGCTTCGCGCCGCGATTCGCACGAGTGTGGAGGGGGGCTTCATTAGGATTGTATTATTGTAAACTAATTAGAATTATATTTCTGTTTAATCCAGCCGGCAAAACTTCAACGACGGCGTGGTTGGCAAGGCACACGTTGGCATGATCTGCTCAAGTGAGAAGTCTGCAGGTGTGGAGACCAACCACTCCAGGGTGCTTGGGATCGTGGCCATGACCGTAGCCCACGAAATGGGACACAACTTTGGCATGGGCCATGATGATGAGAAGGTATTGTTTAAACCTACCGTATGGTCTCTCCTTAGAGGACATCTTTCGCCGAACGCGTTCTGCTAATTGCCGTTAATGAAGTAATCATTCTCTGTCCTTCTGAGTAGATGGTATCATGACGTAGGAGGAAACGTGGTCATTAGAAGCATGATTTTTGGATGATTTTAGGGGGGGGGGGGCAAAAATCTTAAAAAATAAATGACGTAATTTATGAACAGCCCCAAGGCAGAAAAATATAAAGATCTAGGCGCGAAAGATCGATCTCCTGTACTCATTTTGAATTTGGCACCTTTCTCTGCCGACGAAGTTGGCTTGATAAATGGCCCTTTAGATACACACATAATCTTTAATAGAAAAAAACCGACTTCTCTAACTACTAGCCTGGACCCACTTAACGGCGCTTATACTTTATTTGGTAATATGTATACATTTTATGGTAATCATAGTGGTTTGTTTAGTTTAGGTATCATAGTGGTTTTCCGGATCAAGGTCCGAGTACGGGTCCGAGTCCGAGTACGGGTCCGAGTCCGAGTACGGGTCCGAGTCCGGAGTCCGGGGCCCAGTCCAAGTCAAAATCGAAATTCAGAATCACAAAACGTGTACTATGCGTCGTTGAAGAGTTCTGTTCTGATCATCATCAGCAGTTCCGCTTCATCAAATGCCACAGTTTGTAATGTAAATGCTTGATTTTCTGATGAAAATATATAAAATTCTATACGTATGCCTTTAAGATTTGAGGAGTTCCCTCGATTCCTCATGGATCCCATGTTCAGGACTTGAGATTGACATAAATGTGCCTAAAAACCTAACTTGCTTAACAAACATAACGAAAAGGACAAATCGCCAAATGCGAGCTATGCGTCGTTGAAGAGTTCCGTTATGATCATCATCAGCAGTTCCACTGCATCAAATGCGACAGTTTTTAATGAAAATGCTTAATTTTTTGATGAAAATACAAAAATCTCTATATGCATGCCTTTAAGATTTGAGGAGTTCCCTCGATTCCTCATGGATCTCATCATCAGAACTCGAGCTTGACAAAAATGTGGCTTAAAAACTTAACTTGCTTAACAAACATAACGAAGAGGACAAATCGTCAAACGTGTACTATGCGTCGTTGAAGAGTTCTGTTCTGATCATCATCAGCAGTTCCACTGCATCAAATGCGACAGTTTTTAATGAAAATGCTTAATTTTTTGATGAAAATACAAAAATCTCTATATGCATGCCTTTAAGATTTGAGGAGTTCCCTCGATTCCTCATGGATCCCATCATCAGAACTCGAGCTTGACAAAAATGTGGCTTAAAAACTTAACTTGCTTAACAAACATAACGAAGAGGACAAATCGTCAAACGTGTACTATGCGTCGTTGAAGAGTTCCGTTCTGATCATCATCAGCAGTTCCACTTCATCAAATGTCACTTTTTTAAATGTATATGCTTGATTTGTTGATAAAAACACAAAAATCACTATATGCATGCCTTTAAGATTTGAGGAGTTCCCTCGATTCCTCATGGATCCCATCATCAGAACTGGGTTTTGACAAAAACGGGACCAATCTATGCATATACATACAATCAAAAAAAAATTTTCAAAATCGGTCCAGTAATGACGGAGATATGGAGTAACAAACATAAAAAAAAATAAAAAAAATAAATAAATAAAAACATACAATACAACCGAATTGATAACCTCCTCCTTTTAGATTTGGAAGTCGGTTAATTAAAATGCGAGTAAACTAATAGGTACCAATCCCTGTAAATACATAACGGGACCAACCGCAATTGATAAATATTTCAATTCTATGAGGTTATTTAATTATGGTTTGTGTAATACTTGCCTATTTCCAGGAAGGATGCGCGTGCCCAGACAAGCGGTGCATCATGAGCTCGTACACCAGTGATTCAATTATTCCCGTGCGCTGGTCTACCTGTAGCCTGAGGAATCTCAGTCGGTCTTTCGAAAAGGGCTTGGACTACTGTCTACGGTGAGATAGCTGTGTTGTACTGACTTATTTTAGCTTTATAGTTAACTAGCGACCCGCCCCGGCTTCGCACGGGTTAACAAATTATACATAAACCTTCTTCTTGAATCACTCTATCTATTAAAAAAATCCGTAATCAAAATCCGTTGCGTAGTTTTAAATATCTAAGCATACAGACAGACAGCAGGAAGCGACTTTGTTTTATACTATGTAGAGTATGTAGTGATTATTAGGTACTATGGTGTCACGTTTTGTTTAAAAACCGGCCAAGTGCGAGTCGTACTCGCGCACGGAGGGTTCCGCACCATCAACAAAAAATAGAGCAAAACAAGCAAAAAAACGGTCACCCATCCAAGTACTGACCCCGCCCGACGTTGCTTAACTTCGGTCAAAAATCACGTTTGTTGTATGGGAGCCCCACTTAAATCTTTATTTTATTCTGTTTTTAGTATTTGTTGTTATAGCGGCAACAGAAATACATCATCTGTGAAAATTTCAACTGTCTAGCTATCACGGTTCGTGAGATACAGCCTGGTGACAGACGGACGGACGGACGGACGGACGGACGGACGGACGCACGGACGGACGGACGGACGGACACCGGAGTCTTAGTAATAGGGTCCCGTTTTTACCCTTTGGGCACGGAACCCTAAAAAGCAACAATCGCCAACCTCTGTCTTAGAGTAATGAATATTTAAATGAAACGGCATACCAATGACAAAATTATATCTACGAAATATTTTATCAACAGTAACATACCGAAGACGCTCTTCGACTCACCAACTTGCGGAAACGGGTTCCTGGAAGAGGGAGAGGAATGCGATTGCGGGACGCCACCGGGTGCGTTCACCGCTCAGGACAGCGACCACAATGCGTGCACCGCGTGCTGCAAGCCCGACTGCACGCTGCGAGACAACGCCACGTGCGGCCACGGGCAGTGCTGTGATATAAAGGTACTTCTCTTATCGAACACTTCCTAGAAAACGAACAAATGCCATTGCGGGACAACACCCGGAGCATTCCCCCCTGGAGACGGGTACAACAACGCGTGCACCGCGTGCTGCAAGCCCGACTGCACGCTGCGAGACAACGCCACGTGCGGCCACGGGCAGTGCTGTGATATAAAGGTACTTCTCTTATCGAACACTTCCTAGAAAACGAACAAATGCCATTGCGGGACAACACCCGGAGCATTCCCCCCTGGAGACGGGTACAACAACGCGTGCACCGCGTGCTGCAAGCCTGACTGCACGCTGCGAGACAACGCCACGTGCGGCCACGGGCAGTGCTGTGATATAAAGGTACTTCTCTTATCGAACAGTTCCTAGAAAGCGAGGAATGCCATTGTGGGACAACACCCGGAGCATGCTCCCCTGGAGACGGGGACCACAACGCGTGCACCGCGTGCTGCAAGCCTGACTGCACGCTGCGAGACAACGCCACGTGCGGCCACGGGCAGTGCTGTGATATAAAGGTACTTCTCTTACCGAACAGTTCCTAGAAAACGAACAAATGCCATTGCGGGACAACACCCGGAGCATTCCCCCCTGGAGACGGGTACAACAACGCGTGCACCGCGTGCTGCAAGCCTGACTGCACGCTGCGAGACAACGCCACGTGCGGCCACGGGCAGTGCTGTGATATAAAGGTACTTCTCTTATCGAACAGTTCCTAGAAAGCGAGGAATGCCATTGCGGGACAACACCCGGAGCATGCTCCCCTGGAGACGGGGACCACAACGCGTGCACCGCGTGCTGCAAGCCTGACTGCACGCTGCGAGACAACGCCACGTGCGGCCACGGGCAGTGCTGTGATATAAAGGTACTTCTCTTATCGAACAGTTCATAGAAAGCGAGGAATGCCATTGCGGGACAACACCCGGAGCATGCTCCCCTGGAGACGGGGACCACAACGCGTGCACCGCGTGCTGCAAGCCTGACTGCACGCTGCGAGACAACGCCACGTGCGGCCACGGGCAGTGCTGTGATATAAAGGTACTTCTCTTACCGAACAGTTCCTAGAAAGCGAGGAATGCCATTGCGGGACAACACCCGAAGCATGCTCTCCTGGAGACGGGGACCACAACGCGTGCACCGCGTGCTGCAAGCCTGACTGCACGCTGCGAGACAACGCCACGTGCGGCCACGGGCAGTGCTGTGATATAAAGGTACTTCTCTTATCGAACAGTTTCTAGAAAGCGAGGAATGCCATTGCGGGACAACACCCGGAGCATTCTCCCCTGAGCACAACAACGCGTGCACCGCGTGCTGCACGCTGCAGTGCCACGAGCAGTGCTGTGATATTAGGGTACACTTCTCTTGTCTATAGTTCGTATTTTTAGCATTAGAAATAAGGTAAACAATCTTGATGTGTCTTTTAATTGAAAAACACAGTTTAAAAATAAGTTACGGTAAATATGTAACAATTATGAATCTAATACGATCTTTTATAGTCTTCTGCTTTCATAAGTAATAGTTATTGATTTTTAGAAAGCGTTTTTCAATTAAAAGACATGTCAAAATCGCTTACCTTCTTTCAACTTCTTTCTAATGCTAAAAAAACGAACTATAAAAGCATACCAGTTTGTCAGGTTGAAAGGTGTCTCCAGTAGCATTCAGCCTTATATGAAGCCCGATTTAGACCGCTATTTCTCGGGCCCTATTTCGCTGCGATTTCATAGTCCTCGGGTCCCTTATCCAGTTGAGAGTTTGAATGCTTTCTCCTCACCTAAAGCCTCTCCACAGATTTAGTAGTAGGTAGTTAGCTGTCATTTTTATCCTTCGCGGTTGTGTCCATCCGGTGGCTTTCGTGAACGTTTCACGCCCTTAATCTAAAGGTTTTTTTACTGATTTCTGCCATTTCATTTATTTCAGACGTGTCGTCCCAAGGTGCCTGGCACGGAATGTCGCGCCACGAACAGCGAGTGTGACCTGCCGGAATTCTGTAACGGAAGCTCACCATTTTGTCCGCAAGACGTGCATAAGATGGACGCCACGCCTTGTCGGAAGGGACAGGTAGTTTTATTATTTATTTATCTGCCTTTAAATCCAATATATGATCGTGAATACGCAGGCGTTGCGTTGTCAACCATAGACCAAGGCCTAACTCCGGAGTCGGCAAACTGCGTGTCGTATGCGCATCTTTAAGGTATAATTAGATACATATCTATCTCTTCAAGCCACCTAGAAGTTTAACACTTGAGTGTTCTTAGACCACGAAAAAGAGTAATTATACGGCTTTTAGAGATTCCAAAAACTGGTGATTTCTAATGTGATTGGCTTTTGTTGTCAAAAGTTTACCGGCCTTCTCAAGGGTTGACCTAACGGAAGCCTAATATTGATTTCTCACAATAGGCTACATGACTAATTTTTTTTATGGTATCAATCGATCGGGTTTGTTTTTAGGATCAAATGTCTATATGGGACCCATTGCATTAAAGTAACACAAAAGTCAGAAATTGTAGTCAAAGGCCGACAGTCGCATTTCACTCGCGAAACGCCCTATACAAAACGGCCAGAGGCCGTGACGTCAAGGTCTCTGGGAGCCCATCTTGTAGTATGGATAAAACAAGAAAATTGCGTTTTTGTCGGTGAAATATTGCGTTTATGTATATAGTTGCTATACAATATTTTTTGGATGAAATGTAAGGAATCGAATGGTACCCTTACTTTTACCGTTTTTGGAAGTTAAAAAAAAACTTAAATTTTGATACTTTGAGGTCCTGTAATTTTGTAATTTTTCAATATTTTATTTTAATATCCACATTACTGTGATAAATTGCTCGTTTGCTATCTATTTTACTAGATTTTGTTATAAAATTCAACATGTGTCATCATCCCTATTCTATCTCAGGCGTACTGCGTGCGCGGTTCGTGCCGCACCCACACGGACCAGTGCCGGCTGCTGTGGGGGGTCACGGGCGAACGATCCGACGACGCGTGCTATATGGACCACAACGTACACGCCGCCGAGTAAGTAAAAAAAACCGGCCAAGTGCGAGTCGGACTCGCGCACGGAGGGTTCCGCACCATCAACAAAAAATAGAGCAAAACAAGCAAAAAAAAACCGGCCAAGTGCGAGTCGGACTCGCGCACGGAGGGTCCCGCACCATCAACAAAAAATAGAGCAAAACAAGCAAAAACACCAAGCAAAAAAACGGTCACCCATCCAAATACTGACCCCGCCCGACGTTGCTTAACTTCGGTCAAAAATCACGTTTGTTGTATGGGAGCCCCACTTAAATCTTTATTTTATTCTGTTTTTAGTATTTGTTGTTATAGCGGCAACAGAAATACATCATCTGTGAAAATTTCAACTGTCTAGCTATCACGGTTCGTGAGATACAGCCTGGTGACAGACGGACAGACGGACGGACAGCGGAGTCTTAGTAATAGGGTCCCGTTTTTACCCTTTGGGTACGGAACCCTAAAAACTACACAAAATAGTTCGTTACCTATAGATGACAGAAAAACCTATACAGTGTGTAAATCCAATACGGGCGAATATTTAAACGGTGGTTAGCATAGGACCTAAAAAGTATATTGAGATAGATTTTACTTAGAAATGCATTGAAAATTTTAACCATACAAAATTATTCGGCCCGCAATGTAATACACCACACACGTTACGGGATACGAGCTTTTTAAGTATTTGTCAACGCTTGTTGGCAGTTACTATAAAAAGCTCGTATCTCGTAATGTCATTATCATCTTCTGTTTCTTAATGTTTACAGTACATCGCTGCTCGGTACATGTGGAAAAAATTGATCACGGGGTCATAATTAAGTGTAACTTAAAAAAACATCTTAATTAATGATAAGACGGGTAAATTCTATATCTGGTTTAATTTATTGCCCGTATTAGACTTACACACTGTATAAGAAATGTGCAGTCGGAACCCTTGGAACGCGAGTCCGACTCGCAATTGACCGGTTTTTAGGGTTCCGTAGCCAAATGGCAAAAAACGGAACCCTTATAGATTCGTCATGTCTGTCTGTCTGTCCGTCCGTATGTCACAGCCACTTTTCTCCGAAACAGAACTATACTGTTGAAACTTGGTAAGTAGATGTATTCTGTGAACCGCATTAAGATTTTCACACAAAAATAGAAAAAAAACAATAAATTTTTGGGGTTCCCCATACTTCGAACTGAAACTCAAAATTTTTTTTTTCATCAAACCCATACGTGTGGGGTATCTATGGATAGGTCTTCAAAAATGATATTGAGGTTTCTAATATCATTTTTTTCTAAACTGAATAGTTTGCGCGAGAGACACTTCCAAAGTGGTAAAATGTGTGTCCCCCCCCCTGTAACTTCTAAAATAAGAGAATGATAAAACTAAAAAAAATATATGATGTACATTACCATGTAAACTTCCACCGAAAATTGGTTTGAACGAGATCTAGCAAGTAGTTTTTTTTTAATACGTCATAAATCGCCTAAATACAGAACCCTTCATGGGCGAGTCCGACTCGCACTTGGCCGCTTTTTGTTTTAATTAAGCTATATTTGTAACAAACAACATCCACTAGAAGTTGCTCATATATCGTAACAGATACGGCAACTGCGGTTATGATCGCGTGTCGCAGAGGTTCCGCAGCTGCGCGCCACAAGACGTGTTGTGCGGCATGCTGCAGTGCACCCATCTCGGAAGAGATGAAATACACCTCGGCGACATTTATACTGCGAGGATGATGTCTTATCCCGCGCAGAAAGGCAGGGGTGAGTCAATAGCATATGGCAGGGGTCACCAATTAGTTTCTTCAGGGGTCCGGTTCTTAAAATAAAACGAACATCGCGGTCCGTTTCTACTTGAGTTTATTAAAAAACCGGCCAAGTGCGAGTCGGACTCGCGCACGGAGGGTTCCGCACCATCAACAAAAAATAGAGCAAAACAAGCAAAGAAACGGTCACCCATCCAAGTACTGACCCCGCCCGACGTTGCTTAACTTCGGTCAAAAATCACGTTTGTTGTATGGGAGCCCCACTTAAATCTTTATTTTATTCTGTTTTTAGTATTTGTTGTTATAGCGGCAACAGAAATACATCATGTGTGAAAATTTCAACTGTCTAGCTATCACGGTTCGTGAGATACAGCCTGGTGACAGACGGACGGACGGACGGACGGACGGACAGCGGAGTCTTAGTAATAGGGTCCCGTTTTTACCCTTTGGGTACGGAACCCTAATAAACCGGCCGGCGGTCCGGATCCGGGTTGCGGTCTGCCATTTGGTGACCCCTGGCATATGGCTTAACAGCCGACGATAGGCCTGAGCCATTGAAGTTGTTCATGTAATGTACAGACAGCGGAGTCTTAGTAATAGGGTCCCGTTTTTACCCTTTGGGTACGGAACCCTAAAAACTACACAAAATAGTTCGTTACCTATAGATGACAGAAAAACCTATACAGTGTGTAAATCCAATACGGGCGAATATTTAAACGGTGGTTAGCATAGGACCTAAAAAGTATATTGAGATAGATTTTACTTAGAAATGCATTGAAAATTTTAACCATACAAAATTATTCGGCCCGCAATGTAATACACCACACACGTTACGGGATACGAGCTTTTTAAGTATTTGTCAACGCTTGTTGGCAGTTACTATAAAAAGCTCGTATCTCGTAATGTCATTATCATCTTCTGTTTCTTAATGTTTACAGTACATCGCTGCTCGGTACATGTGGAAAAAATTGATCACGGGGTCATAATTAAGTGTAACTTAAAAAAACATCTTAATTAATGATAAGACGGGTAAATTCTATATCTGGTTTAATTTATTGCCCGTATTAGACTTACACACTGTATAAGAAATGTGCAGTCGGAACCCTTGGAACGCGAGTCCGACTCGCAATTGACCGGTTTTTAGGGTTCCGTAGCCAAATGGCAAAAAACGGAACCCTTATAGATTCGTCATGTCTGTCTGTCTGTCCGTCCGTATGTCACAGCCACTTTTCTCCGAAACAGAACTATACTGTTGAAACTTGGTAAGTAGATGTATTCTGTGAACCGCATTAAGATTTTCACACAAAAATAGAAAAAAAAACAATAAATTTTTGGGGTTCCCCATACTTCGAACTGAAACTCAAAATTTTTTTTTTCATCAAACCCATACGTGTGGGGTATCTATGGATAGGTCTTCAAAAATGATATTGAGGTTTCTAATATCATTTTTTTCTAAACTGAATAGTTTGCGCGAGAGACACTTCCAAAGTGGTAAAATGTGTGTCCCCCCCCCTGTAACTTCTAAAATAAGAGAATGATAAAACTAAAAAAAATATATGATGTACATTACCATGTAAACTTCCACCGAAAATTGGTTTGAACGAGATCTAGCAAGTAGTTTTTTTTTAATACGTCATAAATCGCCTAAATACAGAACCCTTCATGGGCGAGTCCGACTCGCACTTGGCCGCTTTTTGTTTTAATTAAGCTATATTTGTAACAAACAACATCCACTAGAAGTTGCTCATATATCGTAACAGATACGGCAACTGCGGTTATGATCGCGTGTCGCAGAGGTTCCGCAGCTGCGCGCCACAAGACGTGTTGTGCGGCATGCTGCAGTGCACCCATCTCGGAAGAGATGAAATACACCTCGGCGACATTTATACTGCGAGGATGATGTCTTATCCCGCGCAGAAAGGCAGGGGTGAGTCAATAGCATATGGCAGGGGTCACCAATTAGTTTCTTCAGGGGTCCGGTTCTTAAAATAAAACGAACATCGCGGTCCGTTTCTACTTGAGTTTATTAAAAAACCGGCCAAGTGCGAGTCGGACTCGCGCACGGAGGGTTCCGCACCATCAACAAAAAATAGAGCAAAACAAGCAAAGAAACGGTCACCCATCCAAGTACTGACCCCGCCCGACGTTGCTTAACTTCGGTCAAAAATCACGTTTGTTGTATGGGAGCCCCACTTAAATCTTTATTTTATTCTGTTTTTAGTATTTGTTGTTATAGCGGCAACAGAAATACATCATGTGTGAAAATTTCAACTGTCTAGCTATCACGGTTCGTGAGATACAGCCTGGTGACAGACGGACGGACGGACGGACGGACGGACAGCGGAGTCTTAGTAATAGGGTCCCGTTTTTACCCTTTGGGTACGGAACCCTAATAAACCGGCCGGCGGTCCGGATCCGGGTTGCGGTCTGCCATTTGGTGACCCCTGGCATATGGCTTAACAGCCGACGATAGGCCTGAGCCATTGAAGTTGTTCATGTAATGTACAGTCAGCATCCAATAGATATTAGTGAAGATCAAATATATTGAAACACAGTTTCTATGGTAACAATTAAAGGTGTGTTAGGTACGATTTATTTGACCACTTTGACCGTCACTATTTTTTTGATAATATGCTGACTGTACTGTATCATTTAACATTGAAATTTCAACTTGGAACGAATATTAAATTTGTGCAAACTGTGTCGTGTAGTGTGGTCGCCACTCGCACTTTTATCCTGGCCGGGTCGCCATGTGAAGAGACGCGATAAAGCAAACACATGCTTAAGACGAATTAAGTATGTATTTGCGGCATAGTTCACATCACACTATAGTTTTTAGGGTTCTGTAGCCAAATGGCAAAAAACGGAACCCTTATTTTTTTTTTCGTTTTGTTTTTAGATAGCATGGTCCCGTGTCACACGGCGATTATCGACTTTGGCCTGAGGGACGTGGACCCTGGCCTGGTGCCCGAAGGCGCTAATTGCGGACCCGATAAGGTACTTATAGCTAGTTAAAGTAGTCCGACATTTCTAGAGGACTAGAGGTAGGTGGGTACTAGGGTGGGTCATTTTTACTTTTTTTTAATTTATTAGGGGGCACAGTTAAAAAAAGGTGCCATTTGGTTATTAATTATTGCACGTATTTTTGTATTGGCATTATTACGCAACTTTTTGTAACTGTGCCCAAAGGATAACTAATACTTTTTTTTCTCCATACACAAGTGACCCACCCTAGTGGGTACGTGCGGATCTAGACGACTAATGGCCACTTGCACCATTTACTAACCCGGGGTTAACCGTAACCCAGTGTCATATTGTACTGGTAACCATGAACCATTGTCAAATGGCTCACATTTTTCGTGATTTTAGATCAGATTGTGACTCTGCCATATTCCATTTTTGGAAACTTTCACACTGCGTTGTTTCTCAGTTATTAATTCGGAAAAATATTACAGATGTGCATGCAGCAGAGATGTGTGTCGGTTGAGCGAGTGAGAGAGATAGCGCAGCGAGCAGCGGGCTCTGTCTGTCCCTCTAACTGCTCCGGACACGGTGTGTGCAACTCCAATGGTAAGACAACAGCTGTGATAATAGGGATGTTTCCTGTACTTAAAATAAATTATTTCAAACCGTGCACGAAATAAAGCACCAGATAATTATTAGAAAAACATAGACAGCAGCTATTTTTAAACACAATTTGTATTTAATAAATCGGAAATATAAAAAGTAGGTGAGTTTACCGTGACGTCACTACATTCGTTTTCATATAAATTCCATATTAGCAAATCGTTTTGACAGTTCTAAAAAAGAAGCTGATTTGACTAGTAGGAATGTAGCCTATTATAACTGTAAAACACAAGTTCTTCCCTTCCTTTAATAATGATAATAAATAACTAAATCCGGTTCGAAGGACCATTTAGTGTGACTTGTTGAATTCAAGTTCCAACAGGTTTTTTGTGTCTCATAGAAAACCGGGAAAAAGCGCACCACACATGAGCTTAATTTCATAAAAGAAAACAGGTGCCATAGACAGTGGGTACCTATCTGAATTTATAGACAGTATCTAAAATTCTGATAATTTCAGCTTATGTGGGGTGCACAAAGTATTTTTTTTCGTAGCAAAACAAACATTTATCAGACGGGATTTTTTTCTTCATAAATAATAAATAAATATTGTAGGACTTTCTTACACAAATTGACTAAGCCCCACAGTAAGCTCAAGAAGGCTTGTGTTGTGGGTACTCAGACAACGATATATATAATATACAAATACTTAAATACATAGAAAACAACCATGACTCAGGAACAGATATCTGTGCTCATCACACAAATAAATGCCCTTACTGGGATTCGAACCCAGGACCGCGGCTTCACAGGCAGGGTCACTACCCACTAGGCCAGACCGGTCGTCAAATATTATTTACCAATAAGGGATCTGGATCTGGCAATTTCAGGTAACTGCCACTGCTGGGCGGGCTACGCGCCGCCGCTGTGCGCGCGGCCCGGAGCCGGCGGCTCGCGCGACTCCGGGCCACTCTCCGACACTACCAGTGAGTACCCGAGGATCAACACAACTCATACTCATACCATAGAGAAAAAAATACATAGAGTGCTCACTCCATACATCAGTTTTAGTACCAAAAAGACTATTAGCATCTAGTATCGAGTAGCGGAACTATCAGTACTGCTACTTGACAATAGATGTAGCACCGACCGGAAAGTGTTGAGATAAAGACTTTCCGGTCGGTGCTACATCTATTGTCAAGTAGCAGTACTGATAGTTCCGCTACTCGATGCGAGATGTAGACACTGAAATTAATAGTCTGAACTGATGTATGGAGTGAGCACTCTTGTCTTACTATATTTCTCTATGCTCATACTCATCCTCGTTTATTCATAAAGCCAATTTACATGTCAAATAAATTATACACTTACACTTAAACTTAAAATTATATATACAATCAATCGAAAATTAAAACAAAGCTTATTTACATGTCGAATTAAAATTGGAAAACGTTTAAAATTAAAATTGTGGTCAAGACGAAAGACTTAAAATTTAAAATTAGGATACATTTTAAAATTACAATTAATATAAAAAAAAGCTGATTCCCGTGTCTAAATAATATCAAAATTGAATAATAGTAGAAAAGCAAAAGTCAAAATTTAAGTTTAAAATAGTAGGTAAATATGATACATTTTTAAGATGAGGTAAAAATAATAATTATTCAATGTTAGTATGTCTCACAACAGTTTAAATTTGAAAATAATACATTTAATAACTGAAAGTCTGTTCAGATAGGCACTGACCCTGTATGCATCATGAACTCCCCGTAGGTGTAGAACGGGTGGACGACCTCATCACCTCATCTAGGTTGCATTCCTCGCAACCTTATGTTGCAGGGAACATGTCCCGTTTAAACGTACGACCTCAGTGGCGAGCGGCCAGCGGGGCGTCCAGCGTCGTGCCACAGAATAACTAATAGTACTACCGTACAGAAAATTCACCCCTTCACAAAAGTCAGGTTTAGGTATAAAATTACACCTATATCGCCGCCTGCAAGCAAAATTGAAACTTATAACCGCGCACGAACCTTCTTCTTTGCGCGCCGCAGTTTTATGACCGAGCTGTGAGTATCGGCACGGGGTTATCATTTGACAAATTTTTATACCTATACCCACTGATTTATTGTTTTTAAGATAAATATGTAGGAATTACAAACGTTGATTATGTAAACATACATGTTTTATCCGAAAATAGCATGTCTGATTCTCGCGGAGTAAGTTTCGAAGCCATTGTGTATTTTCAATTTTGCGCGAGCGCCGCGTGACACGACTATCGTGCACGCCGAGCGGCAGCCCACTGCCATACGCCTGTCCGATGGGCGCGCCGGCCAAATGTACCTAAACTGCGGAGTGACACCCCCCTAGTCGTGCACTAAAGGCTTCGTCACACAGGCGCGTTTTCAGGGCGCGGCGTGAGCGGGGCGCGCCGCTTTTACATATAAAATGCTCACGCCCCGCTCACGCCGCGCCCGGAAAACGCGCCTGTGTGCCGAAGCCTTAAGACCGCTTGTATACGTTTGCATTTGTTTAACGTGCGACACCGTACCGGGAGCCCAGCTTGTCGCCGCAAGTGTGTGAGTTATGTGACCTGAAGTCTGACGTCATGCAAAGTGAAAAATTTGCCCAGTCAATTTAATTACTTAAATGGGACATACGCGGCCCTTCTTACCTACAGCATACAGGCTGGGATGTCACTGAAAACATTCGTACCTATGTACATAGCTACGATTTTTAGAGTTATTTGACCGCCAAAATTCGGCATAAATGTTACAAGTAAATTGTTTTGACTAAGACATCTTATTTTTTTACAGGTTTATGGCGATTCATGGTGGCGATGTACGTGATCTTCCTAGGTATTGTCCCTGCAGTTATATTGGCGCTGCTCCTCATCTACTTCTGTCCCTGTTGCTCACTTCTCCGCTTCAAGATCTTCAAATCACACTACTCAAAACCTACCAACATTGGTACTAAGTTTGCACTACCTAATATTATCTCATTTAGGAAGTGGTTTTATGATAGTGATAAAGTTAATCGTAAATGTCAATTTAATGCAAAAGAAAGTGTGACGGATGATAAAATGCGTAAAATAGTTACAGTCAAGGATGAATGTAATGGTCACGAGTATACGGAAATATGTTATGTGGATGTACCTAGTACAAATGTAGCTAAGAGAGATGCTAAATCAATTAATATAAAAAATGTTAAAGAACCAGTTAAATTAAAACGTACAATAAATAAAGAAGATATTGTTATTGTTGAAAAGTATAATCATGCTCCTATTCATAATAAGAATGCAAATAATTTAGATATTATCAAACCCAAAGTCGATGATATGAAAAATATATATGAATCGCTTACAGAAAAATCGAACTCCAATACTCCTAATTTTAAAGACTTAAATAAGGAACTTGCAGTGCTTAAGAACAGTAAAATGTCACCGGTAAATAGACCTAAACCTAACCTAAGTCCTAAGCCTGCTGTTAGTCTGAAACCTAGTGTAAGTCCTAAACCAGGCGTCAGCCCCAAACCTAACAGGCTGCCACGCGAAAGTAAAGCTAATCCAGAAATAATAAAGGCTGGTCTTGCTTCTACAACGAATGAGTTCCTCAATCAAAGGTCGAAGCTGCGAAAAGTTGGTAATGTAAATGTTAATAAATAATCTAGGCAATATAGTTTAGGTTAGGTTAAACCTGGTTGACTGTTGATATTATCTCTTGTATTAAAATGATTAAAATATTTATTGTTTTATTATACTTTTTCTTTTTTCCTTTTATGTTTAGATCATGATATATCTATTTAATGTATTATGGACCCATCATTGTTTACTGCAAGTAGGTGTGTAGACATTACTATCCTAAAGTAAATTCTTTAACTTGGTTTAAATTCTAATAGGTATATTAGCACCATACCCCTTAGCTTAGGGCCACTTGCACCATTTCACTAACCTGGGGTTAACCTGTTAAACTGTTAACCCAGTGTCAAATTGTACTGGTAACCATGGTAGCTCCAGGTTTAACCGGTTAACCCCGGGTTAGTTAATGGTGGAAGTGGCCCTTATAAATAATGATTTCAATAAAACAAGAAGGAATTATTTTAAACCTTATATTGAGACTTATAAAATTACATTTAAAGCATCCATTACTAACCAGCCACATGAAAATTGGGAAGAAAAATGGTCAGAATAAATTTATATTGGAATTTCATGTCTGTCCATATCCACCACATATTTAAGTTACATTTAGATATTGAAACTGGGTTGAAAATGTGGCTGTCCGTTTGATAATAGATTACTTCGGTACCTTAACTTAGTTTACTTTCCCGCTGCGGTGGCGAGAGGATTCCTTAGGACCAGGATGACAGAGTCTCCACGGAGGAACATCTTGGAAATGAACTTGTCCTTGTTGACGGCTTTACCCTGAAAATTATGTCATAACATGTTAATTATATGTTATGTTACCCTTTCATTTAGTTAAAATCAAGTTGTTTTGAGCTTCAAGGTAGTCCGGACCAGAACTACCTCAATATAAAAAAATCTTTTTTAAGTTACTAGTGACCCGCCCCAGCTTCGCACGGGTTAACAAATGATACCTTGAATCACTCTATCTATTAAAAAAACCGCATCAAAATCCGTTGCGTAGTTTTAAAGATCTAAGCATATAGAAAGACAGACAGACAGGGTAGCGACTTTGTTTTATACTATGTAGTATGTAGTGACCACTTGACAAAAAAGTCCATAACACAAGCACAAAAAATGTGAAACTCAAAAGCATAAGATGCATTTTTTGCCAGTCACAGGGCCGAATCTGCCTAGGGTGGTATTCCGTCTGTCCAATATGTTTTTGCAATCTCCTGGCGTCTCACTCTCTCTCTCTCAAGCAAAATGTGAGACGAAACAGAATTTGGACAAAGAAATTGCACAGGTGGAATACTACCCTTAGGAATTGTATCAACCTATAGTATATTTTTCTCAAGAACCGCACAAATGTGCAACGCGACAGCAAACTGGTATTAGCATAGCACCGTTCAACAATGAAAGTCACCGATCATCGTTTTAACAAACGTCCAACATAACCTCAAACTATATCAATAAAATGACTTTAACTTAGACCTAACCCTTTATTTTTCAAATGAACCTTACCTTCTTTCCTTTACCAGTCCTCGGCACTTCAGTCCACATTTCCTTAACATTTTCAAGAACCATGTTACAATGCCGGTCGAAGGCCTTGACACGGCCCAGCAACTTTTTGTTGTTTCTGCAGTTGATCAGAACTTGAGTATTGTTCTTCACGGACTGCGTTAGCACGGACAGAGGCCCTGTGCTGAATTCTTCCTCCTCAATCTTAGCTAACTCTTCCAAAGTCATCTCCGAGCGTGGCTTGGCCGTGGTTGCCCTAAAAGTAAGAATATCTCATGTTAATAGATCAATTAAACAAAATTTATGATTTATTCATAAGTATAGTAGTTAATTACTTACATGTTGATATTTGTGGATCTAAATTTGTTGAAATAAACAAAAAAATTCCACAAAACAGCAATAATCGCCTCAACTCGATAGCGCGGATTTGTTATGCCACAGATAACGTAATAACGTTTAGTTTCCGTGTTGCTAGGTTATTCAGTGATAAGTTACGTTTGGTTTCGTATAGCTACAACAGACGAGCGTACCTAAACTACTGAGGAGCTACAATGAAAGCGTAATTATTAAAGTGACAACACACTATCGCACCGCACTGCGACCTTGGTGCGTCGCGATCATAAAGAGATATCGGTTTCTCGATCTCACTTATGGGTGCGGTGCGACGCACCAAGGTCGCGATGCGGTGCGATAGTGTGTTATGACTTTTAGAGTGACAGAAAAATGCCCGCAATTTGCGAACTTCGGTTTTCGCGGTTATAGCCCTGGCACAGAAAAGGGGTTGATCTGTGAGCCCGGACTCCGAACTATCGCACCGCACCGCGACCTTGGTGCGTCCGACCACTTTTAGGTACGCCATATATTCCCTGATGGTAGTAGAATGGTAGACGAACTTGCGGAACTTGTCTTATGGAAACACTTGCTCTTAAGGCTCCGTCACCCAGGCGCGTTGTGCAGGCGGCCCGTGAGCGGGGCGCGCTGCTTTTTCATATAAAATGCTCACGCCCCGCCCGGAAAACGCGCCTGTGTGATGGAACCTTTAAGGCTTCGTCACAGGCTCGTTTTCCGGGCGGAGCGTGAGCGTTTTATATTAAAAACGGCGCGCCCCGCACACGCCCCGCCCGGAAAACGCGCCTGTGTGACGAAGCCTTTACATACAAACGCTCACGCTCCGCTCACGCCCCGCCCGGAAATGCGCAGCCTGTGTGAAGGCTGGCGTCCATTAGACTCGCCGAGGCGAATCGAATCGAATCGCAATAATTCGCCTCCTATATTTTCTATGCAACTGCGTCCATTGACGCGCTCTTCGTCAATGGACGCAGTTGCATTATAAAATACCTATAGGAGGCGAATTATTGCGATTCGATTCGATTCGCCTCGGCGAGTCTAAATAGTGGACGCCAGCCTTGATGGAACCTTTAAGGCTTCGTCACACAGGCGCGTTTTCCGGGCGGCGCGCGAGCGTTTTATATGTAAAAGCGGCGCGTCCCGCTCACGCGCCGCCCGGAAATCGCGCCTGTGTGACGACTGATGAAGCCTTTAAGACTGCTATAGCAATTAGTAAAATAAAACAAAATATTTACGTTTGGAACTCAAACCCATTTATTCAAATAAAAATAACTGTCTTAATATCACCAGATTTTGAATTAAATGAATATGGAAACTCAAACATATGTTTAGTTGACTTCGATTGTGGGGCCTTCGATTCTGCTTTCCTAGGCTTACAATCCATGGCTGAAAATCCTGAAAGATATTTATTTAGATGTTTAATCGACTTCTTCGATGGTGGGACCGTCGTTTCTGCCTCCCATACCTCCTGGCATACCTCCCATGCCTCCTGGCATACCGCCGGGCATACCTCCAGGCATACCTCCTTGGTTGCCACCATGCATCTTAGTCATAACTGGCGAACACACCCTCTGCACCTCCTTCAACTTATGCTCATACTCATCGACTTCAGCTAGCGAGTTATTATCCAGCCATCTTAGCGCCTCCTCGCACTCGCTGCGGGCCGTATTCTTGTCCTGCTCGCTCAAATTGTCTCCCGCGTCATCTAAAGCTTGTTTCACACCGAAGACGTAAGCTTCTAGTTGGTTCCTGGCTGCTACTCGCTTCCTTTGCTTCTCGTCTTCGTCTTTGTATTGTTCCGCCTCTGCTAGCATTCTGTCGATGTCCGCTTGAGACAGACGACCTCTGTCGTTCTTGATGACAATGTTCTTGCTTCGTCCTGTGCTGTTCTCTTTCGCAGAAACATTTAAGATGCCATTAGCGTCGATGTCGAAGGTGACGTCGATTTTAGGAACTCCTCTAGGTGCTGGTGGTATCCCAGTTAAGTCAAACGTGCCTAATAGGTTGTTGTCTTTGGACATAGCACGCTCGCCTTCGTAAACTTGAATAGTGACAGCTGGCTGGTTGTCGGAATAAGTTGTGAAGGTTTGGGATTGCTTGGTCGGGATTTTTGAGTTGCGCTCGATGATTTTGGTCATGACCCCGCCGGCGGTCTCGATGCCGAGAGACAATGGTGCTACATCAACCAACAGAACATCTTGGATTCTTGAATCGTTGGATCCGCTGAGAATGGCTGCTTGAACTGCCGCTCCGTACGCTACAGCTTCATCAGGATTGATTGATAGATTCAACTGCTTGCCGCCGAAGAAGTTCTGTAGAAGGTTCTGGATCTTCGGTATGCGAGTCGAGCCGCCAACGAGAACTACGTCATGGATCTGGCTCTTGTCCAATTTCGCGTCGCGGAGAGCTTTCTCGACCGGCTCTAGAGTTCCTCTGAACAAGTCGGAGTTGAGCTCTTCGAAACGCGCTCTAGAAATGCGAGTGTAATAGTCGATGCCTTCGTACAGCGCATCTATCTCTATCGTCGCTTCGGTGCTGGATGAAAGGGTGCGCTTCGCTCGCTCGGCGGCCGTCCTCAAGCGACGCAGCGCTCTCGTGTTACCTCGCAAATCCTTCTTGTACTTGCGCTGGAATTCATCTGCGAGGTGATTCACGAGTCTGTTGTCAAAGTCCTCGCCTCCAAGATGGGTGTCGCCAGCGGTCGCCTTTACTTCGAAGAGAGAGCCTTCGTCGATAGTAAGGATGGATACGTCGAAAGTTCCACCGCCGAGATCGAAAATAAGGACATTTCGCTCGCCTTTCAAGTTCTTGTCTAAGCCATACGCGAGCGCAGCGGCGGTAGGTTCATTAATAATTCTCAAAACATTCAAACCTGCAATTGCACCCGCGTCCTTGGTAGCTTGCCTCTGTGAATCGTTGAAATAAGCCGGGACCGTGATGACGGCGTCCCGCACCGTTGAGCCTAAATAAGCTTCTGCAGTCTCCTTCATCTTCGTCAAAACCATGCTGCTGATTTCCTCCGGCGCGAACCTCTTCGTCTCCCCTTTGAATTCAACCTGAATCTTAGGCTTCCCACAATCGCTGACGACTTTAAACGGCCAGTGTTTCATGTCCTGTTGAATCTTCGGGTCATCAAATTTGCGTCCAATAAGTCGTTTTGCGTCGAACACCGTGTTGTTGGGGTTTAGTGCGACTTGGTTCTTCGCAGCATCGCCGATGAGTCGCTCGGTGTCCGTGAACGCAACGTAGGATGGTGTGGTCCGGTTGCCCTGGTCGTTCGCGATGATCTCCACATTTCCGTGCTGGTAAACTCCCACACAGGAATAAGTTGTTCCAAGATCGATTCCTACAGCTGGCATTTTTATTAGATTATTTTCACTTCAATAACTTTTTGATATAAGAAATACGTCGTAATAATTCGAGTGGTTTTCACCAATCAACTTCTTCGTTCGTTCGCTTTCGTGTTTAGTTTAATACTGAGTTCCCGCCAACGCGCCGCGGCTTATATACCCCTCGGTTAACGGCCAATCACGGCCCAGAATTTTCTAGATTTTTCTCGGCAGCTGTTCGACGGCCAATGGGGTTGATGCCGGTTCTCGACTATTCGAGGTTGTAGAGCAAGATAGGCAATCAATTTGCATCGAGTAAGACAGAGATGGCTAATCCTGTAGTAATACCAGGTGAATAAAAAAATCTGAACTTCAAGAATATTTTGAAAGCATTTTTCAAGTTTATTTTAAGGAAGGTACTAAGGTTAAGTAAATTAAATAGGATAGATTGATTGATTGAAAATATGTATTGATTGATTTAAAACAGTGATATTCAATATTTACATTTTATCAGATAAGACTAGTATATTGTGTAAAATAATTTTGTTGTTAGTTATTACTAACAATAAAACAAAATACAAATAAAATCTCCCAAGTCTCATAACACAAGACTTTATTTAATGTTTTATATTTCAGGACGCTGGCAAACAAGCATACAATACAGCTCGTTTGGAGAAGAACGGACAGCGGATAAGTTAATTTTTGTCCCGTTTATATTTTTTGTTGTTATGAAATAAATTTCTTACTCTTCTTTTATTATGCATGGTAAATTGTTATTTGTTTACTTAACACGTGGGTATAATAAAAATAAATTTTAATATAATTAATTGGATATGGATTTTTTATAAAGTTAAGCCCTTGCTACACGGTCGCCGACAAGCCTTCTAACCGTCTGACCTTGGTCTGTCCTTGATCAGTTTTGGTCAAATTTTGTTGGAAACAACTGTCTACACGGTCCGTCCAAACCAAGGCCACGCGGTCTGAGGGGCTTGTCGGCGACCGTGTAGCAAGGGCTTTATCCTGATCATGATTTGCAGATATTTTACTTTTTACTCTGGTATCACCGACCCATCTACGTCATGAATCGATAACCTTCGGCGCATCGGCGGCAGTACAAGATAGCGCTATCTGTGTTTGCGTATGACGGAAAGAGACAATGCGACCTTCTCGACGAGGCGGGAACGAGGGATTTGAAGTTTCTAGAAAATTCGCGAATACAAAAGACCCAATGTATGTATTATAACGATAGAGTCTGTGCGGAAAGAGTCGTGTAATGTATGGGGCCCAATACATTCCACGACTCTTCTCTTTCCGAACATAAATTTTGGGAGTTATGTGTATTTCACCCCCGCCAACCCTATTAAAGGCTTCGTCACTACCCTGGTAGACGGTAGGTACCTATTTGGTACCAATGATCTTTTTTTGGTACCTATTTTTACGGTAGTTAAAGGATGTCAGTAGGTATGTGGATGGATAGTTGGCAAAATAAAACAAAAGATAAGTTTAAATTTGGTGTATTTTCAAAAACATCCGCGTCACTTGGGACCAAAGAAACACGTGGTCATAAAGTGACCATTTACATTTAAGTAAGTAACTTTTCCTACAAATGACTAAGTGCCTTAAACTCAAAGTAACTTAGTGTTTTTTAAGCAATATGTGAATATTTCACAGTCTTGAGTATAAAATAAGCTAATTTATTATATTATAATCAACCAAACATCACATTAGCTGAATTGTGAAACGCACTTATTTATTCTTTGGTTGTATTTACATCTAGTTATGTACTTTCGAGCTCACTTAGCAAAACCTATGGAGAAACAGAATTAACACAGGGTGTTATTATTATACAATTTACCGTTATGTTATTTCTATTTTACCATATTTCACAAAAACACTGGGTTTAGGTCAAAATAAAATAAGGAATTCTTGAACTAAATATTTGATACAGCTATACTTTTCTAACGATGAAAGGTTCTATCCTCCTAAGTCGCGATGTCCTTTTAAAACGACAAACACAAATCGAATTTAGAACTATAAAAAAGTTCCAAATTCAAAAATGCAAAAATTGTTCTGGGACTTAGGTCAGGAGTCCGCTGTATCTAATGATTAGAATAAGGTTAGAAAAGTGTAGATTAGATATGTCAGTGATAATAATAAGGTTAGAAAAGTATAGATTAAATATGTCAATAAGCAAGAATGTACCTAATAAAATTAGGTATTATTCTTTCAATACTCAATTCAATACTCCAAATAATATAAATGCGAATACTTCACCATTCTTCAGTGCAATTTACTAATATCATTGACATAGATATCTAGGGACTGGCTTTACGGGCAATAAAAATGAGGCATGACAGGGGCCAGTACAGCGGTGTGAAATCGCTACAACGCGATTGGTTGATGAATTCGCATCACGCGCGCGATTGGTTGACGAGTTCGCATTACGCGCGCTATTGGTCGCAACTAGTCGCGTTAGACTGCACGATTGGCTGGAATTCGTGGGTAACACCGCTGAACTAGTACGATTTTTAGTGCCCCATTAGCCAGTCCTTAGATATTATACGTCAATGACTAAAATACAGTCACATTGCTTGCCATTTATATGTCTGTAAATACTTATTTCGAATAATATCTATAATCAGCTAAAGCATCACTTCAATTTCTTCGACGGGTTCAGTCTTCATAAGATATCGCCATAAAAGCCAAAATAATCATTAATTTCTAATTTAAATATAATATATATACACATTCATTAATAAATTGTATTTTGCTTCCATAAATTTTATCCTTATATTTTTAATCCAAAAATCAGAATTTGATTGATTGAAAAAAAAACGCTAGTTAATACTTTAATTTGTCTACATTTAAATTTATTCCGTTGTGTAACCAAAATCAGTACCACAAATTGAATAAGTATTTTTCATTACACAATGGAATATTTAAATTGCAGAAGAATAAGGTCTTAACTAACTAATCTTTTAAACCCCATATCTTAATTTAGTCTCCTGTTGTGTTACATATCTTGCAAGTACTAATTTCGATGTAATGAAATATAAATTATGTAATAAGAATTTACTTTCCATTTTGTGACGTCACGTCAGCACCATCTGATTTGTACATATACAACAATCTGGCAGTGGAAATTGGAATATAACGACTACATGAAATGTACTACATTTTATAACCATTTAGATATTGCTACTACATATTTTAAAGTTACATTGAATCTCACAACACATTACATGTATCATGCCACTATAAAATATAGTTAATTGCAGAATACAACTGTCGTATATAAATAACGATTTATTGCCTTAGCACCAGACTGAGGATGGAAAAAGAAAGTAGACATGGAAACATAATGTTACTGTCACCAGAGACAACAGTTCATAAAGACTGGTAATCTCTATAGAAAGTTCCGAATTGGTGTCTATTTATCTGGACAAAATATATGAGATTGATAGCGACTTTTGTAGTGAGATTATCAGTATTATCTTCTTATATATATCTTTGCTATCACTTTATACTTTTTTTTTAACAAACACACATCTAAATTTATATCTTCAACTCACAAACGTTACTTATAGTCTTTATAAAAATACAATTAAACCATTTATTGTATGTACGACATTAAGACACTTCATGTTGAAAATCACAAACGCGAAAGAAAATATACAAAATTACAATTAAATTATATACAGAGATCTCTTAAACTATCCTATTTTCGTATGAATTTTACTGCCCTAAAATACGTAAAAAATCGCCAGGATGCAGTACAAATCCATACAAATCTTAACCGAAATATATTAAGACGTTTATACATTTTAATCTTAATATCTATTCGTCAAAATGCTTTTCCACTATCAAAATATGAACACTGAGTTTAAATAGGCTATATTACATTAAAATAATGTCAAATATGGTTGATATTACAAAAATATTCCGTTAATCTAATAACGAAAACTAATTTATAGTATCTAGATACCAAAACTACGTATACATACATATATAAATCAATAATGTAGTCTGTGTTTGTTAATTCAAGTTTGTATATTTATTTTGTCAGAAAGTGACTTTTTTGATATAGAATTAATTGAAATGACGCCTACATTTTATTAAAGCGACGAGCGACAATATTCACTTTTTCACAAAAGGCATAAAACAAGAATTAATGTAACTATTGTAAAACTAGCCTTTGTGTAGTTAGATTTTAGTTTTACACATATCACACATCTTATAAGATAATACCGGCTGTAGCACATCATAATGTGGCATGTGGCGTAAAAACGTTGTATTTAAATCTATTGCATTATATAACGAAAGTCTTTGTTGTTACACAATGTATTTAGGTGATTAAACATAGGTAGAAATTATTGATTAATACGTAAATGTAATTTTAGTACCTAGGAACTATGAAGAATTAAGTAGAATTGTCTGTGTCGGTCTACTTACTATCAGACTAGATGTATTTTGTTTCTTAGCTGCCACTTGTTTTCTTACTTATTATGTATAATTGTATATGCTACAAGTCATTCACGTCGTTTTGCAGAGATACAGTCGCGCTTCACCGTTGATGGTTTAATAAAAACAGTAAATACATATTCCATTGTGTAACGAAATTTACCTATTATAATAAATACTCGTGACAAATTGGAATCAAATAAATTGTAGATAAATTAAGACTCAAAGTCAATGGACAAAGTTTCGTACATAGTTAAGGCTTAATTTAATACATTATACATTGTGTAACATATTGGTAACACAATGGAAATAATTTGTTAATTTATTAAGGTCTTCATCTTCAAGTCTGATTTTATTTATTAGATTCGCACAGCGCCGGCTACTGTATCGATGCATAAATTCCAGTCGCCATCAGATATATCGGAGCGGCCGAGGTGCTCAGAATATCTGAACACGCACTCTAGCGCCTTGACAATAGAGGCGTGTTCAGATACTTGTGATCACCTTGGCCGCCCCGATATATCTGATGGCGACTGTACCTACTTGTAAATAAAACTGCTGAAGCTAAATACAAAAAAATAGCAGTTTTCCTTAAAACTATTTCTTAGCTACCGGCTCTTTGCCTATCGATTTTCTATTTTCAAACTTCTGCTGCAAACTAGCCACGTTTGACGGTTTAGACGTCAACCTACTAGCGTTAGGTTTAACATTCGAGTCTGTTCTTTGCAAACCCGTAGGTTTAGGGACAACTTTAGGTTTGTTTTTATTAATGTTGTCCGCTATAGCAGCTATGTTAGAGTCTACTTTGGAATTTGTACGGTTTATTTGAGGTTTTACATTAGTGACCGGTTTGAGTGTAGTTTTGATTGTTGGTTTTTTATCGACAGCCGGAGCGGGCCGCAAAGGCGGTCTATTGTCGTTAGGTTTGGCTGTGATGCTAGGTTTCGCGGCTACTTTCGGAGTATCACTTATTTTATTGTTGTTTATAACGTCAGGGGCTTTAACAGTTTTGTCAGCCACAGCACAGCTTGACACCACATCTGGACTGTTAGTTATTTTCTGATTTATTTTATTTGCAGCTTTAGGTGACTGTGGGACTGTTTTGAAAGTCTTCAAATTAGGGGGAGTCACCTGTCTCGCGAATTGTGGTATTTTTGAGTTCGCTTTTGGAGAAGGCGGCGCTTTTTCTTCCTGCTTATTTTCCACTTTACCTTTATTCAAGTACGTAGGTACATTAACCGCCGATGGATGTAAGTATCCACTGCTAGTGGTAGAAGCGACACTTTTTCCTCCAGAGTTGCTGTACACGCTTTCCGGGGCCGTGTTCATGTACGTGCTATCTCTGTCACCCTCATTCGCTCTCCCTTTCTTTTTTCTCAAGGTCGAAGCTGAGTATATAGAATCAAAGTTCCTGTTTTGAATCTCGTCAACGATTTCTCCAAGGAGACCCATGCTTTCTGTGCTGCCAGAATTACAGGAGATGGGTTTAGGAGTGTTGTATCCTACTGGTGGTGCTTGGGGTATCGTTTTTATAGGCAGAGGTACCCCAGGGAGGGGTTTCGAATGTTTCTCGGGGCTTTCCTCAATAATAGCATAGATATTATCGCCGGATTCTTCGTCTATATGAGCGAGAGGTGCCTGCTTTTCTTCTATACAGTCGACATAGTCTGTTTGTTTAAGATCTATCGGTTTAGGGTTCTGGTAGACTGGAGTTTCTTCTATAGGTGCTGGCGGGGGTGGGGCGGTTGGTCGGCCTACCCCTGAAACGGGTCGCGGGGCACCTGAGGGTTGCCTCATGGAGCCAAAGGTTTGTAAAGGCGCTTTAGGCACAACCGGCGCCGCTCTCATACTTTGAGTCCTGTTCACGAACGCTTTAGGATCATCCGCGTCCTCAGAATCTGAGACAACCGGTACCGTAGCTACTGGGAGTTCGATTCCCTTCTGTAAAATTGGATTTGATATCTGCAGGTTCCTCAGAGCAACTTTATCTACTGCTTTTGGTACTTTTATCTGATGAATAGGGTTTTTAGGGAGGGAGTGGCTTCTTTCAACCGGATTGCGTTCCTTTTCCTTCGGCTTGTCGTGTTTCAAGAAGGATGCTATCCTGTTTAACGATATACCTTCTTTGACCTTTTTAGGTTCTTCGGGGAGCGGTTTCTGGGGGACCGTACTCGCGTGCATACTTAATGGTCTCTTTGGTAAATCTGGGGACATAGTAGGAACATTCGGGGCCGCTCGCACCGGGCCTAAAGTCTTCGAGCCGAGCGGGGATATCAACTCCTTGGCCGTACAAGTGGAGGCTTCAAGTATAGGGCTGGATATGACCGGGCGAGACGGCGGGGTCGCCATGACGGGGGGCCCGTCTTCCCTCTCAGCATTCATGAGCGCTTTTATCCTCTGGACGGAGCTGTTGGTCCTTTTAATAGACGGACTGGTCCTCGGGCTGTTTGGAACTACTGGCAAAGGCGGCGCGCTGCGCAGAACAGGCTTTAAAACGCCCTGATTGGCTAAATTGTTACTACTGCTGCCGCTCCGATGTACAGGTGTTATCTTCGCGCTTTTGACCGGTTCCTTGGCCTGTTCCTTGTCCTCCTCTTTTTCGATAGGGGCGAGGGAGAAGCCCTTGAAGTTGCCGAAGAAGTTGACGGGGGGGTGGAGGGGCGGGGGGCTGGTGTTGTCGAGCAGGCTGGAGCTGTCGTCGGCGCGGGGGGTGGGGGGTGGGGGGGGGTGTGGCGTGAAGTTAGCGGCGAGTTTGTGTGCGCCGAGGGAGATGCGGTGCTGGAGGCTACTCTTCGGTGATTGGACCCTGCGGGGATAATAATTGTGTTAGTTATAGGTGGCAAGATATTGGCAGAATATTATCTAGTTATGATCCCTTTACATTAGTTTACATGATAAGAAGAAGTTATAGTTGAATATCAGATACGGACATTTTATGCTGTCTATGGGCCCTGCGGTGATAAAAATATTTTCATAAAACGCTGAAAGTTGAATTTTAAAATATTCCTGAATAATGAGAGATATCTCATATCCGACCGGGATAATATGACCCAACGTGCGTAAAATCCTAAAATAGATGTTCAGCTTCGAAATTAATTATAAAACTCGTAATTTTTTTCAACTGTTCTAATATTTAGCTGAAGTAAAAGAGAAAAAAAATCATTTGTACATGCTAATTTTTCCTAGATATTGTTTTCCACGTCCACATGAATGTGAGTTATATTTAAAGACACCCATTATTACCTACATTACAAAATTCGATTACAATGATTTCCAAATGACATCCTTATGGCAATAAATCTGTATGGCAATTTCAAGTTACATTTTAAACACTTGTTACCACATGCATACATATAAATGCTAATTTATTAGTACTTAAAAATATTTACAGAAGTTACTCGTTATTAAAGATGTGTTAAAGAAACATGCGATGTCAATTAATTTATTTTACAAATAAATACATAAAATTCAAACCAAAAACAGAGTTAGTAAATGAAAACGTTTTGTAAAACAATGAACTCACCAAAATGCAGAAAATCAAACCACCAACTAAAGATATATTAAATGATACCAGTTTTATTTTATTTAAAATTATTTTTTACCAAGAAAATATACAGGTTTCTAAACATAACATTTGGAAGTTACAAAATACACGTGTTGTAAGTTGCAATATGCCTATGTAGTTGCAAGTTGCAATATTTGTAATATTTATAATTTGGGGTTTAAATAGTGATTATTAAAAAAACTGGTAACATTTTTAGGAAGAAGGAAAAGAAGAAAGAGAAATGTTATAAAATTTTAATACAAAAATATATACAGTTTTAGTAAAAACATTTGTAAATCTTTGGAATAATGACTAATTTACAGTGAATTTCGTAGGTAATGTTAAAGCTTATCTTTATCCACATTGATAATAAAATAGTTATAATACAATGAGAAAAACCTTTTTAACAGTAAAGAAAATCGTTATCGCATTATAAGTTGAGGTCTCGCATACAACGTCTATCTAGCACAATTAGGGTTTGCACAACGGATCCGAAATGTATGGGAACATCCGCGGATCCGGATCCAGATAATTTCATACATTTCGGATCCGGATTGCAAACCCTAAGCACAATTTAAATTTAATCTCTGTTCTTTTTTCATACTACCGTTAACTGTTTAAGTAAAATATCTGAGTGACCGAGCTTCGCTCGGAAAACATATAAAAACTCGAAAATGCGCGTTTTCCCAGAGATAAGACCTAGCTAGATCGATTTTTCGCCCCCGAAAACCCCCATATAGCAAATTTCATCGAAATCGTTAGAGCCGTTTCCGAGATCCCCGAAATATATATATAAATAAATAAATAAATATATAAATAAACAAGAATTGCTCGTTTAAAGGTATTAGATAGATACCTACCATTCGTTCCATTCGTCTCAACTTAAAATGCGGTAACTATGTCTTAAAAGATAATTCGGACGACAAGCCAAACCACAAATCCCACAAAACATGCATGGTGACTAAGTTAACTTTTTACATTAACTATATTTGTATATCCAGAATTAGAAAGAGTAAACTGGGGCCGTAGCCAAGATGACAATCGTTTATCGACAAAGGCCAATCGAAAGTTAAAGTGTATCGGGATGTAACAGATACAAACGTAAAGTCACATGATCAGTTCCGCACATTATTTGAAGCTTTGATTGGCATTTACTATAAACGATTAAGCTTATAATGTCTGGGTGCCTAGCGTACGAAACGCAACTGTTTCCGTCGCACTAATATGGAAGAGTGATAGAAATAGACGACTACGCTACGCCACGGAGTGTTAACGATTTGCACGTTGGCTAGGCTCCCTGGTATGTACACCTCCTGCGATTGCGCGAACTCGGATTACACGCATTTGGGACCTATTTATTAGGTATTAAAACGATTTCCAGCTTGTTGGGAATTATTCATCGAAAAATCTACCTAATCTAAAAATTCAAATACTTAGTAAGGCCCTTACAGTCGCGGGCACGTATTTTACGAGATCGTTTAAACTTACTTCTTATAACTTGCTTCTCAACCATATTATTTTTAATAATTGTCAGTTTACTCTTCCTTATTGTGGATATTACTGTAAAATATCGGGACTAGAACTATACGCCCACAATATAAAAAAATAATCTTTAGAGAGCTAGTTTTTTCAGGCGTTTTCAAGCATAAATGTCTACAGCACATGTACAAACAGCAACACTCCTAACTATACATCGGTGGACCTTATTACAAAAGGCATAAGATCCACCGATGTACAGTTAACAGTGTGGGCGATGGTATGGTCGAGTTCACAAACATTTTTACAAGCCAATGTTGCAAAAACAAATGAACACAACCTTATTTTCAGTATCCTAGAGGCGTGTAAATATGTATTGGACTGTACACTAGTGTTTTAAGACTGGCATTTAGCTCTACTTCCAACTATTTCTAAAGCACTATTTAGTAACTTTACGTAGCTTAGATCTCTGGTTCACAAGCTCATTGGTTGTAGAAGCGAGACCAGTGTTTATTACCTCCGGTTTAGGTTTACTATCGCCTGGCAACTTCGGTATCACATTAGGCTTAGGGCTAACACCAGGCTTCGGGCTTAAATTAGATTTTAGTATTATAGATTTTTGTGCTGCCACCGGTGATTCAAAATTCTTTACAATTTCTACCTTAGATTTATTTAGGTCATGAATATAATTGGCGTTATTTTTTGTCAATTTCTTCGTTAAAACCGCTTTAGGTTTAATTTTAACATCTAATTTAGGAACAGCATTAGAATCAGCAATAACAATATCGTCTTTATTTATTTTCCGACCAAATTTTCCAGACTCTATATTTTTCTTATCATACACAGTTTTTTTTACTTGCACAGAAGGGGCCGTTTTTTCCGCATTTATAACACTAGATATATTCGCATAATGCGGCGTTTCAACTAGCTTATACTTAGAACTACTAGCCTCTTCTACAACCAACTTGTCCACACTAGTTTTCTTATCATTATTCAGCCATTTACTGAATGTAGTGAAGTTAGGCAGGGCCATGGAGGGGGTGTGTACGTACGATTTTCGGGGTTTCTTCCACCAGAGTAGAACGTTGTGTCGCGAGTAGTAGACCAGGAGTAGTACCAGCAGGATGCCTGGTATGATCCCGAGGAAGATCACGTACATGACCACCATGAAGTTCCTTTGGACTGTGGACAAAATAATGTGAATGAGTATTTTTTAGGGTTCCGTACCCAAAGGGTAAAAACGGGACCCTATTACTAAGACTCCGCTGTCCGTCCGTCCGTCCGTCCGTCCGTCTGTCACCAGGCTGTATCTTACGAACCGTGATAGCTAGACAGTTGAAATTTTCACAGGTGATGGTATTTCTGTTGCCGCTATAACAACAAATACTAAAGACAGAATAAAATAAAGATTTAAGTGGGGCTCCCATACAACAAACGTGATTTTTGACCGAAGTTAAGCAACGTCGGGCGGGGTCAGTACTTGGATGGGTGACCGTTTTTTTGCTTGTTTTGCTCTATTTTTTGTTGATGGTGCGGAACCCTCCGTGCGCGAGTCTGACTCGCACTTGGCCGGTTTTTTAATTACTAGCGACCCGCCCCGGCTTCGCACGGGTTAACAAATTATATTATCCAATATTATTATGGAATAATAACATCAATAAATTGCTCTGATAATTAGCTTAAGATAATTTATAAGTATGTTACGATTCATAAGTGCTTGTTGCTAGGCCTACATGAATAAAGATATTTTTGACTTTGACTTTGACTTTGACTATACATAAACCTTCCTCCTGAATCACTCTATCTATTAAATAAATATCCGTTGCGTAGTTTTAAAGATCTAAGCATACATAGGGAAAGACAGCGGGAAGCGACTTTGTTTTATATTATGTAGTGATAACTATAATGAGAATGAGTAAAAAAATACTATAATAAAAACAGCGGGTATTTCGTGGTAAGTTTGACGAAATATAAAGTGAGCTGATGTCTTGAACAAGTTAGAACAAGATCGGTGCACTTTATATTTCGTCAACTTTACTATTGCTGCTTTTCTAGTTACTCAAAAATTATCTCTTAGACAGACATACTAATATGTATTGGGACTGGTTAGATCATTTTCCCAAAATCATAATTTACCTGTAGCATAATTTCTATTCGCATTTTTTCCTATTCTTAATTTACACCAGACGCATTAATTCCTAACATGATTTTTCCATCCGCATTTTTTCCTATTCTTAATTTACACCAGACGCATTTATTCCTAGGTAAAATTTTTCTCATCATTAATACTTTCCAAGTCGTTTTAATCGTTTTATTCGCATTCTTTTTATTTCTTAGGCGATAATATTACCATGGTCCCACTGCACTGCTTCTTTTCAAAAAAACATTTAGTTTACAACTTAGCTAGCGGGGCTCCTAAACTAAACACATTAATTAACTCACACTTATAGACGGGTCTATCGCGAAATTTATTTTATTACCTTTATTTACCGACGTTTCGAAACAGGTTTCACTGGTCGTGGTCAGTTAGCCGCGACCACGATCAGTGGAACCTGTGTCGAAACGTCGGTAAATAAAAGTAATAAAATAATTTTCGCGATAGACCCGTCTATAAATGTGTGTTAACATGTGTTCAAAACGCGAAAGTTTTCAATATTATAAACACATTAACATAAAAAATAAACTTAAATAAATAAATAAATAAATATTATAGGAAATTTTTACACAAATTGACTAAGCCCCACGGTAAGCTCAAGAAAGCTTGTGTTGTGGGTACTCAGACAACGATATATATAATATACAAATACTTAAATACATAGATAACAACCATGACTCAGGAACAAATATCTGTGCTCATCACACAAATAAATGCCCTTACTGGGATTCGAACCCAGGACCGCGGCTTCACAGGCAGGGTCACTACCCACTAGGCCAGACTTGCTTTGCTTAATACAATTTAATGTGGTTGGCTGGCCGTGCGTGGACCTTATCTCGATATAAGATCTACGTTTGGTTAGTTGAGTGTGATGCTGTCCCGCAAGATAGATTTAAGATACATACATGTAAGTAAATTTATGTTCCTAATGCTAATGTGAGGTGGGGAAAATACTAAAGAGACAGTTAACAATAATTTTAATGTTTATAGAATAACCAAAATTCCAATCCATATATATTTATCTATACATATAGTAATTGTTTACTTGTTACATGTGTTCGTCTCCATTAATGTTTCGATCCTAGGTACCTACAGCTTTAGTCACCTCGTCATCATTTAAAAATGAGTCAATTCTCGAGTTTATTATATGATATATCCGTATATCCTTATGACTTGCAAGTCTATCCATTTTTTTTATATATATTTATTTAAGACGTCACTTTACAGGTTTTTTTTTTACATAAACACTTGAAGTGGGCATTTTATATGCATCACTTTTGGCAAGGGTACACAACGCTTTTATACACGTGGTCGGCCGACCTTAATATTTATTTATTTATTTGGCTCAGGATACAAGGATATTTTATTTTTGCGCGCGCACACATACATATATTTCTATTCACATTCAGGCAGTTCTTTTAACACTTCCTTACATCATAACCTTCCATGTGTCCAAGGTGTCTCCACAATTGATACTCGACCGAATCATGGTCAGACATCCAAGGATTCCGTGCCTGCCTTGTATCCTGGCGTACCCTTGTTAACCTAATCGCCCAAGGCCGCCTCTCGGGCCACCGAAGATGCGATAGGCATATTTAATTCTTGTAACAGCCTGTTATTAAATCTTCCTTACAAAACAAAACTTTCAATACTCGATCAAATATCACAGACACCATGAAAACTTCAATATATAAGAATTTCAACAACTCTTAGTTGATCAGGCCAATCGTTCTTTGAAAAACTTATACAAATCAGTGTTCCCAACAACTACCTATCTTAAACGCCATCCAAAAATCAATCAAATTCCATCTTGCCATTTAGAACTCTGAAACCAAACCAATCAATCAATTCACAATCAATTTACGTATTTATTTTACCTCTACAGTCTACACTACCTATACCTTTCTAAGTACACATGCAATACCAACAAACGTTTAACGATACATCCATCCATATACTCCATCATTGAAACAAACCAAATCATTATTTTTCCAACATAACTATAACTTTTCCACCTCGTAACTTTGTATCAAAATGTCACATCCGTATTCAATTGTCATGTCAGATACACATTATTATAAAATAATAACAAAATGATAAGTCCGGTACACTAATTCTTTAAAACTAAAATCTTAAATACAAACATAAACATTGATGTACTAAAATACCAAATCTATATCATGGTTAAAAATAATAAGTACCATTATGATTATAATTTAAATAATCTAAAACTGTGCACATTGCTTCATTTTATGACACCTGTGACTGAAATTTGAGATGTAATAACATACTCTCTGCATACCAAACCGTTTATGGGAACGCTTTTGCAACGCCGTGCTATATTTGTATTGTAAGTACCTAATACTCGTATAATGATTTACAACGAATGAAATATAAATATTTTTAATTATTTTCGGAACGTTATAAATGACACAATTATATAAATTAAAAAAAAAAAACATGTACACATGGCTGGAGAAACACTGGTCAAATGTATATATAAACTTAGGTCACATTAAAAAAAACTATTATTATAAAAGTGAGAAAATATATAAGTATTTTTTTGACTAACCGTCCTTTTAACCCTTTAAACTTAAAGTACTATATTTTCACTACTAAAACAAAAAAAAATAGTTCAAAAGGTTAATCAACAAAGAAATTAAAATTCTAAAAATATTATTTACGTACCGACAACCCTTATTAAAAAAAAATTATAATCACAACCTAGCCAATCAATTCACGTTAAGCACTTCTCTGTTTGCGCTGTTGTCGCCGAACTCGTATTGTACCTCCTGCCCCGGGCTCCTGTGCAAGGACACCGACAACTCCCGGCTGCATACTATCCCAAATCGTTTATAATCACTGTCCGTTTTTTTTCAATCACCGCCCGTTTTTAATTTTAAGTCCAGTCATCTTGTACGTACGTAAAAACTCGTGAAACACGTTCCATTCAATTAATACAATATGTAGGTATTTTAAAAGTTCACTTCTTTACTTATTTGAGTCACTCCACTAAATGATTTTGCAATGTTATTCACATAGTCTATTTATAACTGTTCGAGCACTTTCTCAATTTTATGTGTTGATTTTAAATATCAATTAAACAAGGTCACATATTAATTACTATCTTCTCTGGCTCATCAATCTCGAACTTCACTGGCTGGCGCGGCGCGCCGCCAGTGCAGCGCAAGGCCGCACTGGCAGGATCGCCATGTGAGGTTGGGCGTTAAAGGAAAACAACTAGCTTCGAGTATAGACGTATAATGCCCGTCAAATGATACATGTGTAGCCTTATATACTCTAACACTGTATATGTGTGGGTAAGGTATAGCACACACTACACTAACTTGTTACTATTAATAATTAGTGTACCTAATTTAGCTTAAGATTACTCTAGAGCGCACCGCCAACAAACTGTCTCACAGTTGGCGAAACATTAGATTAAGGTACTAAAATGCTGTATTTTTATGTATAATTAAAAAAAAAAAAAAGACCGGTCGTCAAGTTAATACTCACCACTAGGATCAGTAGCAGGGCCCGAGTCGTGGGAGCCCCCGGGGCCGGGCAGCGCGCACAGCGGCGGCGCGAACCCGGCCTCGCAGTGACAATTCCCTGCAACACATATTTCGATTATGTTCAACTGGGGCACTAAAACACTAAAAACACTAATTTGTAACAACAACACATAAAACACATTTTTTTTTAAATTTTTGACTCATTTATTATTAACTAGCGACCCGCCCCGGCTTCGCACGGGTTAACAAATTATACATAAACCTTCCTCTTGAATTACTCTAATCTAATATCTATGTAGTGTATAGAACTATAGATGCTCATGTACGTGTATTTCAATGCTATATAATCAATTATCTTTATGAATAAAGTTTAGTCTTATTTAGAATCTGGTTGTATCAATACACCTCCCGACATCCATCCTCATATCTATTAAAAAAAACCGCATCAAAATCCGTTGCGTAGTTTTAAAAATCAAAGCATACATAGGGATAGACAGACAGCACGAAGCGTCTTTGTTTTATACTGTGTAGTGATGGCCTAACACCCCGCACCCTAGTTGAGCTATAGCAACCTTACTCACCGGCAGGAACACACCACTATTAGTACCAGGGTCTAGTGTTATTTAGCTGCGGTTTTCTATAAGGAGGTATTTTCCCAGCTCAACAAGGGTGCGGAGTGTTAGCAACGCGCATGTAACACCTCTGGAGTAGCAGTCGTCCATAGGCTACGGTGATCGATTACCATCAGGAGGGCTGTAAGCTTGTTTGCCCCCGACGTAGCATAAATTGTATTTGTACTATTTGTTACTTCCCCAGGTCAACGAGGGTGCGGGGTGTTATGGTCGGCAACGCGCATGTAACACCTCTGGAGCAGGGATGTTGCGAACATCCGCATCCACATCCGCAACCGCGGAACTTCCGCATTATTTTCAACATCCGCATCTGCATCCGCATCCGCATAAAATCGATGTGGAGCTTATGCGGATGCGGATGTCGAACAAGTCGGGACAGGAACGCCTTAGAGGCGGCGTAAGTGCTAGGTAATTTCGTCATTACCTATAACGAAATCGTCTAGACTCTAGATCCAGTAAAGTCGGCCAAGTTACTGTTTATTAAATATAACGCACCTATATTCTTGCTCAAATACTAAACGGTTCGTTTTTTTTTATTACAAAAATACAAAAAATGTAATATTTGACGTTTTCTCAGTACCTAATCTTGACATCCGCATCCGCATCCACATCCGCGGATGTGAGCCTTTAAATATCCGCATCCGCATCCGCGGATGTCAAAAAATCTGCATCCGCAACATCCCTGCTCTGGAGTAGCAGTCGTCCATAGGCTACAGTGGTATTGGTTACCGTTAGAGTTGCAGATGCCGTGTCCGGAGCAGTTGGAGGGGCACACGGAACCCTCTCGCGTCGCCATGGCCGCTCGCACCTCGTCCACCGGCACGCACTTCTGTTGCATACACATCTGGAAACATTTCATTATTATAGTATTTTTTCTACTCCCGTACTTTTATTTGTCATTTAAAAGGTCGTACACACACCTTTAAACCCCTATGTTATAGTTGTCAAGACAAGTCTTTAGTCTATTCCCCAAAAAAGTATTTGTGCATACACGCAGTATCTTTTTGGTACTTTTACGATACTTCGTGTAATCACCACTAAAAAAATATTGTATGAAATACATTGTTGCCAACCTAATTTTAATTGTCATCTCTGTCAGATGAGTACTAACTAGTAGAAACAATAAAATTGCTTTAGAAATCAGAAACGCGCATGTGACACCCGTAATATAGCAAGACCCATAGACTACGAACACCGCTTAGCGTTGCTTGTTAGTCTCCATAGGCTACTGTGGCCAAAATCGAGAAAAAACTGTCCAAAATTGTAATTTAACTAAGAGCAAGTACCAGGGCCTCATGAGTTACAAGAAGGTGTCGCTGACCAACCGGCCGTGGGGTGCGGGGCGCGGTGGCCGGGTCGCGTATTTTAGCTGTATACTTTTGGTTTGTTTACCTACATATATGTCCTATATGATTCCACTTGTTTAAAGTATTATTTTTGTTGAATGAAAAATATTTTTTAATTTTTTTTTTCAAAGTAAGTGCTTGGTCGTAGAAAAAGTATTGTATGCAACGTTGTTTAACTGAGTCAAAAAATACTCGTGGCGTCTTTATTAACAATTTTCGGCTTCGCCTCAAATTGTTACTCACGCCACTCGCCTTTTTTGACCCCTTTTAAACAACGGTTGCATAAAATACTATTATGCAACCGTTGTTTAAGAGAGGTCAAAAAAGGCGAGTGGCGTGAGTAACAATTTGAGGCGAACCCGAAAATTGTTAATAAATACGTTACGAGTATTACAACGTTGCATACAATACTTTTTCTACGACCAAGCACTTACTTTGAAATAAAATTGTAAATTTAACAAATATTTTTAATTCGAGAAGTAGCAAAAATGGAGGGTACGGGCGGGAAAAGAATGAACGAACGAATGAAATTAAAAAAAAACATGTCTATGGTTCACTTATTTGACAGAGATGACATTTAAAATAAGGTTGCCAACACTGTATTTCATTCAATATTTTTTAAGTGGTCATTACACGAAGTATCGTAAAATCGCCAAAAAGATACTGCGTGTATGCACAAATTCTTTTTTGGGCCATAGACTAAAGACTTGTCTGGACAACTATAAGGTAGGGTTTTAAAGGTGTGTGCACGACCCTTTAAATGACAAATAAAAGTACGGGAGTAGAAAAAACCTATTAACCTAACTCTAATGGATCTAAATGTGCCAAACAAAAAACAACCCAGTTTTAAAATTAGAATTGTTTTTTGATACTTCTTGCTGACTATAATTTTATAATGTCATGTAAGGTAAACGTACTGGTGCTCGACGCGGTACCAGTACATGTCATCTTGAAACTTAAGTCATTGTCAATAGAGGTGACAGCAGGGTGCCATCTATTGGGCATTAGCGTGTCGAGCACTAGTACGTCTACCTTACTACAACACAGTGGTATAGTGAAAGTTTTCAGAAGATTACGTGTCAGGGCTGTCATTTAGATTTTAGATCGAAGTTAGGTATTTTCATCTCAACTGTCTTATTCAAGTTATGCACATCCATATTGTGGATATATCTTATACCTTCAAACGAGCAATTCTTGCATATTTATTTATTTATATATATATATATATATTATTATTTATTTATATATGTATATATCGGCGAAGGATGGTCCTAACGGCGGTGGGCGCGTGGGGTAGTACCTAGATGTATTACTTCACAGCCAAAATAGTAGGTATGCTACCAACGCATGAAATAAACATTCGGACTCATTAACCATACTAGTGCCTACTATTATTTCAGTACTAAATAATCAAAATAAACGATCTTACGATGGAATCGGATTCAATAAAAATAAAAAGATCACATGAAATCGTTCAAATCTTTATTTAAGTCAAACTACACCGGCTCCAACCCTACACCTCTGACCCGAGAAGATTTAACCCGGCAACAAACTCGGCGGGACACATCTTTTCAAAACAACACATAGTTTCTTTATTTTACAAAAGTAAGCTTATAATGGCACATAAGAAATCAAAATAACACTTGGAATAAAACACTTAGCTAAACGGTTAAACAACGTGAGAATCTATAAGCTTTCAGAATAATCCTTCAGGTGTAAGCCTTCAGGAACGTAGCGAATTAGGCACGAGCTTGGCTAACGTCCGATCTCTAGCGCGGTCCGATCAAGAAGAAGGAAGCCAGTTCCCGCGGCGGAGCCAACCGCTCCCGCCTCCAATTCAAGTTGGTAAACCTGCCTGACCAGTCTACCAACATAACGACAAAAATGCCTGCCCGTGCCTACGTTCACTCAAGATAGGTACACATCTTGACGTTCCAAAGCCTGTTCAAAACCTGTCATTTTAGTTCAACAATACGCCAAACATTGCTAATCGATTTTATACAGGCGTCTAACTATGAACTGTAATGCTGCAATACGTCTTTCTGGTGTCTCGCTCCGACATATATATATATATATATATATATTTCGGGGATCTCGGAAACGGCTCTAACGATTTCGATGAAATTTGGTATATGGCGGTTTTCGGGGGCGAAAAATCGATCTAGCTGGGTCTTATCTCTGGGAAAACGCAAACTTTTGAGATTTTATATGTTTTCCGAGCAAAGCTCGGTCTCCCAGATATTATTATGGATATGAGAATGAGGTTGTAGTAGTTTAGTATTCATATTTATTAGGTACTTCATATTCTATTAATTTGAGTGATAATCAAGCATACCTATAGGCGTATAGGAGATTTATTCATTGATATAAACATTGTTGAGGTATGAAAACAAAAGATATGGTCGAAGAAATTAATATTAATAATTAATTACCTTATTAACTCACATTTATAGACGGGTCTAACGCGAATTTTATAAATACCGACCCGTCTATAAATGTGAGTTAATATGTGTTCAAAACGCGAAAGTTTTAAATATTATAATTAATACCTTATCTAATTTAATTTTTAACAAGCAGAAACGTCTGCGACCGATGCTAGAAAAAGTAGAAAAATTACTGTCTCGGGTGAGACTCTGGAGAGGCCGTGAGTTCAAGTCTCAACCAAGACAGTAATTTTTCCACTTTTAAATTTAATACAGTGTATGTATTGTATTAAATTTAAAAGTGGAAAAATTACTGTGTCAAATACATTATATATTTCAGGATATTTCTATACTTCCTTTTTTTTTAGGATTAGAAATTTGGTAAACAATCTTGATGTGTCTTTTAATTGAGAAACACATTTTAAAAATAAGTTACGGTAAATATGTAACAATTATGAATCTAATACGATCTTTTATAGTTCTGCTTTCATAAGTAATAGTTATTGATTTTTAAAAAGTGTTTTTCAATTAAAAGACACATCAAGATTGTTTACCAAATTTCTAATCCTAAAAAAAACGAAGTATAATGCCTACCTTATCGGGTCCACACTTAGCACCATCGGGTACGAGACCGGGATCCACGTCGCTGAGACCAAGATCGATGATCACAGTGCGGCAAGGAATTATTATACCTGCAAAAATAAACACAATGTAACTTTGGTTCAAAATGTTTTACCGTATCATCCCACACAGTAGGGTGACATAATACGTGTAGTCAGCTTTAAAAAAAATCTTTTTTAGACATTATTTTTTCATTAAATACACTAGGAGCCTGTTATCCTTCCCAAATTTGACCAAAAATAAAATGGCGTCAATAGGGAATATTACGCGAAACTCTGCGCAGGGGGCGACACTCCCACAATAAGTCTAACAGTCTTGCATATTCGAGCGATAAAGAGGCAGATAGCTGAGATAGCCGAGTTTCGATTTCGCGTTTCTTTCCCGATAGGCCTTTTGTAAACAAACCGCCTTGATGTATCAATGTCATATTTGATTGGAACAATTTAAGGTAAAGTATGTATAAGTTACTCTATGGTTTACTAAAGTCGCTAGTGCTGCACTCTGGCGGCAAAACATTGCAGTAATACTCCCTATTTACTGTATACCACGGTGAGTAGTGAGTTTAAAGTTGTGCGCTTAAACTATACCTGTAAGCCGTAGGTCAACATTTTGTCCCTGGCATGCTATGGATATAGGTACACTGGTATATCAGACCCTGTTAGCATCAGCTCATTGTGGACCTATAACTCACCGTTGTTGTTGATGAAGGTAGCCGTGAGTACTGCCGCGTTCTCCATGCCGAACTCGAGCCGCTCGTTGAGATGGCGACACTGCAGCATGCCGCACATCACTGGTTACGTTGTATATAACTCACCGTTGTTGTTTATGAAGGTAGCCGTGAGTACTGCCGCGTTCTCCATGCCGAACTCGAGCCGCTCGTTGAGGTGGCGACACTGCAGCATGCCGCACATCACTGGTTACGTTGTATATAACTCACCGTTGTTGTTGATGAAGGTAGCCGTGAGTACTGCCGCGTTCTCCATGCCGAACTCGAGCCGCTCGTTGAGATGGCGACACTGCAGCATGCCGCACATCACTGGTTACGTTGTATATAACTCACCGTTGTTGTTGATGAAGGTAGCCGTGAGTACTGCCGCGTTCTCCATGCCGAACTCGAGCCGCTCGTTGAGATGGCGACACTGCAGCATGCCGCACATCACTGGTTACGTTGTATATAACTCACCGTTGTTGTTGATGAAGGTAGCCGTGAGTACTGCCGCGTTCTCCATGCCGAACTCGAGCCGCTCGTTGAGATGGCGACACTGCAGCATGCCGCACATCACTGGTTACGTTGTATATAACTCACCGTTGTTGTTGATGAAGGTAGCCGTGAGTACTGCCGCGTTCTCCATGCCGAACTCGAGCCGCTCGTTGAGATGGCGACACTGCAGCATGCCGCACATCACTGGTTACGTTGTATATAACTCACCGTTGTTGTTGATGAAGGTAGCCGTGAGTACTGCCGCGTTCTCCATGCCGAACTCGAGCCGCTCGTTGAGATGGCGACACTGCAGCATGCCGCACATCACTGGTTACGTTGTATATAACTCACCGTTGTTGTTGATGAAGGTAGCCGTGAGGACTGCCGCGTTCTCCATGCCGAACTCGAGCCGCTCGTGGAGGTGGCGACACTGCAGCATGCCGCACATCACTGGTTACGTTGTATATAACTCACCGTTGTTGTTTATGAAGGTGGCCGTGAGTACTGCCGCGTTCTCCATGCCGAACTCGAGCCGCTCGTGGAGGTGGCGACACTGCAGCATGCCGCACATCACTGGTTACGTTGTATATAACTCACCGTTGTTGTTGATGAAGGTAGCCGTGAGTACTGCCGCGTTCTCCATGCCGAACTCGAGCCGCTCGTGGAGGTGGCGACACTGCAGCATGCCGCACATCACTGGTTACGTTGTATATAACTCACCGTTGTTGTTTATGAAGGTGGCCGTGAGTACTGCCGCGTTCTCCATGCCGAACTCGAGCCGCTCGTGGAGGTGGCGACACTGCAGCATGCCGCACATCACTGGTTACGTTGTATATAACTCACCGTTGTTGTTGATGAAGGTAGCCGTGAGTACTGCCGCGTTCTCCATGCCGAACTCGAGCCGCTCGTGGAGGTGGCGACACTGCAGCATGCCGCACATCACTGGTTACGTTGTATATAACTCACCGTTGTTGTTGATGAAGGTAGCCGTGAGTACTGCCGCGTTCTCCATGCCGAACTCGAGCCGCTCGTTGAGGTGGCGACACTGCAGCATGCCGCACATCACGTCTTGCGCTGCGCAGCGCCGGTAGATCTGGTTCACGCGGTCGTAGCCGCAGTTGCCGTGGCTATAAAACGGAGCATTTTAAGGGAAACTACAGAAATTATAGATGGGATGAGACATGTTTGAAAACCATTGTCTAATGGGCTTGGCAACTGTCAATGGTTTGCATAGATGGCGCCATCATAGCTTGCTCCTTTTTCTATGAGATTTGGCTTACAGGGCATCCAGGGTATAAAAAACAAAAATTTTACACAATTCTAGGGATTGACAGGGCAAGCTATGATGGCAGTACTGATAATTCCGCTACTCGATGCTAGATGTCGACACTGAAAATAATAGTCTTTTTGGTACCAAAACAGATGTATACGAGTGAGCATTCTATGTATTTTTTTTGTCTATGGTATAGGCGACAGAGTGAATCTAAAGCTTGATGAACACTTACTCATCGCCCTTTATGTTGGAGTTGTTGTAACACTTGTCATCGGAGGAAGCGCCCGTGACGCCCCACAGCAGCCTGCACTGGTCTGTGTGTGACCGACATGAACCACGCACGCAGTAAGCCTGGAAAAAGATATTTAAATGGATAATATAGTCTGTCAAGCCATTTCCGTCAGTAGAAAAAGCGGCAAATTTAAAAAATGTAGGCGCGTAAGGTAGAACATTTGAATTTCGCGCTTTTTGCTACTGACAAACTTGTTTGACCGGCTATATTAATAAACACTGAAGAAAATCAACCAGACTTCCAGAGAACAGATCGCATTTGAAATATACTCTTCTAGCTTGTATTAATTGACAAATAATTTTATTTCTATTAAATGAGTTGCAAATTATAAATTCAGCAGATTATTCAGAGAGATTTTTTGCAGATTTAGCTTGTATTTCGCTTTCTGTGTATTTTTTCTTAAGGTGCACAATCACTTCATAGTATAAAACAATAAAGTCGCTTCCCGCTGTCTGTCTGTCCCTATGTATGGTTACATCTTTAAAACTACGCAACGGATTTTGATGCGGATTTTAATATAGATAGAATGATTCAAGAGGAAGGTTTTTAGTAAAGAATTTTTACTTACTTACTTACACTCTATAGTCATATTATTTGACAGTTTTCTATTAACATCAACCAGGTGAATATTGCTGGGTTATTTCGATAGTCTCAGAATGTACCTGGTCTCTCCCGCATAGCGTGGCGTCCATCTTGTGAACGTCATGCGGACAGAACTGCGAATGGCCGCTGCAGTACTCGGGTAAATCACACTCGCGGTCGGCGGCGCGGCATACTGTACCCGCCGCTTTGGGACGACACGTCTGGATAACAAATTGGTACAATAAATATCACTACATAGTATAAAGTCGCTTCCCGATGTCTGTCTGTCCCTATTGTGTGCTTAGATCTTTAAAAATTCAAGAAAAAAAGCGCTGGTGGCCTAGCGGTAAGAGCGTGCGACTTGCAATCCGGAGGTCGCGGGTTCGAACCCCGGCTCGTACCAATGAGTTTTTCGGAACTTATGTATGATATATCATTTGATATTTACCAGTCGCTTTTCGGTGAAGGAAAACATCGTGAGGAAACCGGACTAATCCCAATACGGGCCTAGTTTACCCTCTGGGTTGGAAGGTCAGATGGCAGTCGCTTTCGTAAAAACTAGTGCCCACGCCAATTACTGGGATTAGTTGCCAAGCGGACCCCAGGCTCCCATGAGCCGTGGCAAAATGCCGGGACAACGCGAGGAAGATGATTATGTAGAGTGATTCAAGAGGAAGGTTTATGTATAATGACGTACCGATTGTCACTAGTTTGAGAGTCGTTATAAATAAGCAGATTACCGAGAAACTTACCGTCAGATCGCAGCACTGTCCGTGTCCACACGTGGCGTTGGCTCTCAGAGTGCAGTCAGGTTTGCAACAAGCCGTGCAAGCGCTGCGGTCGCTGTCTTCAGGAGAGTATGCGCCGGGCGCGGTGCCGCAGTCGCACTGCTCGCCTTCCTCCAGGAACCCGTTGCCGCAGGTCGCGCGGGTTTGTTCCTGGAAGTTACCGTGAGATCGCAGCACTGTCCGTGGCCACACGTGGCGTTGGCTCTCAGAGTGCAGTCAGGTTTGCAACAAGCCGTGCAAGCGCTGCGGTCGCTGTCTTCAGGAGAGTATGCGCCGGGCGCGGTGCCGCAGTCGCACTGCTCGCCTTCCTCCAGGAACCCGTTGCCGCAGGTCGCGCGGGTTTGTTCCTGGAAGTTACCGTGAGATCGCAGCACTGTCCGTGGCCACACGTCGCATTGGCTCTCAGAGTGCAGTCAGGTTTGCAATAAGCCGTGCAGGCGCTGCGGTCGCTGTCTTCAGGAGAGTATGCACCGGGCGCGGTGCCGCAGTCGCACTGCTCGCCTTCCTCCAGGAACCCAAGCTGTGCGGGTTTGTTTCTGGAAGTTACCGTCAGATCGCAGCACTGTCCGTGGCCACACGTGGCGTTGGCTCTCAGAGTGCAGTCAGGTTTGCAACAAGCCGTGCAAGCGCTGCGGTCGCTGTCTTCAGGAGAGTATGCACCGGGCGCGGTGCCGCAGTCGCACTGCTCGCCTTCCTCCAGGAACCCGTTGCCGCAGGTCGGGGACTCGGCCAGCTGCGCGGGTTTGTTTCTGGAAGAACAAAAATCTAAGTGTAAGTGTAAGGCCTGAGTGGACGCTCGAGTTGGGCGTGCAGCGGGGCGGGGCGTGCGGCGTGCATGTTAAACAAATGCAAGCGTATAGGAGCGGCCTTAGTGCACGCTGCTCACATCACGCGTGAGCCCACAGCCACGCTGCACGCTCCGCCGAACGCTCCGCTTCGAGCGTCCACTCAGGCCTTACATGCTTTATCGAAGAACGGACGCGATATAAAGTTACCTCTTAACACTCATGGACGCTGTACAAATTGTAAGCGATTTTATAAAAAAAAACGTATGAAACGTGAAAACTAATCCGTTTTTGGAGATTGAAGAGCTGCGACCTGCGACTAGAGGAATCAATTTCTACAAACAACACATTTTACAAGTTTAACCCTTGGGTAATTCTAAGTTTGCCCTATAAGCGCCACTTGCACCATCCCACTAACCCGGAGTTAACCGGTTAGTCCGTTAACCCAGTGTCAAATTGTTATGGTAACAGGTTTAACCGGTTAACCCCGGGTTAGTGCATGGTGCAAGTGACCCTAAAGGGTTAATAAAACCTTCCGTTTTAATAACGAATTCAATCAAATTCTCACTGACAAACTTCAAATCGAAACCACAACCTGCTTGTTTATATTTCATTTCAATATATAATCATCATATATAGGCTTACCTGAGACAGTAGTCCATGCCTCTCTCGAAAGACAAGGCCAGGGACTTGAGACTGCAGGAAGACCAGTGTACCGGCGTCACAGAAGTGCTCGACGGACTCATGATGCACTTCTTGTCGGGACACTCGCAGTCCGGTTCCTGTGGAGATCAGAATAGGCTTACCTGAGACAGTAGTCCATGCCTCTCTCGAAAGACAAGGCCAGGGACTTGAGACTGCAGGAAGACACTGCACCGGCGTCACCGAGGTGCTCGACGGACTCATGATGCACTTCTTGTCTGGACACTCGCAGTCCTGTTCCTGTGGAGATCAGAATAGGCTTACCTGAGACAGTAGTCCAAGCCTCTCTCGAAAGACAGGGCCAGGGACTTGAGACTGCAGGAAGACCAGAGCACCGGCGTCACAGAAGTGCTCGACGGACTCATGATGCACTTCTTGTCGGGACACTCGCAGTCCGGTTCCTGTGGAGATCAGAATAGGCTTACCTGAGACAGTAGTCCATGCCTCTCTCGAAAGACAAGGCCAGGGACTTGAGACTGCAGGAAGACCAGTGTACCGGCGTCACCGAGGTGCTCGACGGACTCATGATGCACTTCTTGTCGGGACACTCGCAGTCCGGTTCCTGTGGAGATCAGAATAGGCTTACCTGAGACAGTAGTCCAAGCCTCTCTCGAAAGACAGGGCCAGGGACTTGAGACTGCAGGAAGACACTGCACCGGCGTCACCGAGGTGCTCGACGGACTCATGATGCACTTCTTGTCTGGACACTCGCAGTCCTGTTCCTGTGGAGATCAGAATAGGCTTACCTGAGACAGTAGTCCAAGCCTCTCTCGAAAGACAGGGCCAGGGACTTGAGACTGCAGGAAGACCAGAGCACCGGCGTCACAGAAGTGCTCGACGGACTCATGATGCACTTCTTGTCGGGACACTCGCAGTCCGGTTCCTGTGGAGATCAGAATAGGCTTACCTGAGACAGTAGTCCATGCCTCTCTCGAAAGACAAGGCCAGGGACTTGAGACTGCAGGAAGACCAGTGTACCGGCGTCACAGAAGTGCTCGACGGACTCATGATGCACTTCTTGTCGGGACACTCGCAGTCCGGTTCCTGTCAAAATCAGAATGCCATGAAAATCTATCTGAGGGTGGTATTCCATCCGTCCAATCTCATGGCGTCTCACTCTCTGTCTCATGTAAAATGTGAGACAAAACACACATTGGACAAAGAAATTTGACAGGTGGAATACACCTTGCAATACTGAAAAACAAAATAATTGAAAGTTATTTTAAAACGGGTTTTTCATATAATTTTAGTCTTATCGCTCGTCATGTTCGCCGTAAATGTTGCTGTTGCTCCAATTGATGATCCTCGAAACGGATCAAAATTTGTCGAGTGATAATGGTTAAAATTGCGCGAGTGGCCTGGTTTAAAATGATTTCAAGTGATAGTTTCAGATTTAGATGGCCACTCATTTAGATGGTATTTAAATCAATAAAGAAAAACTCAATGACATAATTCAATAAAGCTACTTCTTGATGAAATCGCTAATAAAAGTGAACTCTAGTACTGGTGAATAAAACTCAAAATATCATGACCAAATATATTTAGATGCGAGGTCTGCAAGGTAACTTTACAATTTCTATTCGAATTTTAAACAATTAGAGTAAGACCAAAGAAAGTCTGCAGCGCAATAATTTCACAGCGAATTAAAAAACTATATATGGCAATGTTTTTTAGCAGTCAGTAAACGTCATTCACTATGGTATGTGTTTGTCAAAATCGTTTAAATATTCGTTGTGTTTTGTGATGAACGGAAAAAACATGGTGAAACCTTACAAAACCGGCGTGCGGGAGTTACTTTTCCACGTGAATATATAATAATTTTACACCAGCACGAGGCGATTCAAGCTCAAAAACGACAATGTTTACAAAATTTGTAGTTGATGGCGGGTAAGTGGAAGGAAACATCTTAATACTTGCACCATATTATGTACATAATATAATATTGGTTTAGACTAAGGTTTCACAGCAAATTGAACACACCTAATAACTAATAGGTATAGGCATACTTACCTTATGAACTTCCTCTAACATTTCGAGAAACTCATTGGTACTAGCTGGGTTTCGAGCTCGAACCCACAGCCTCTATGCTTATGCTTACGGCATGGGTACCTACTAGTTAAAGCTTAAATTTATTCTTAATATATGTTTATTGTTTTACTGGTTTATTTAGTTTTTCCGCAAACCGAAGTTCGCAAGTTGCGGGCAATTTCTCTGTCAATCTAAATACGCCTTGATGGGAGTAAAAGAGACAGATGCCTGCAATTTCCGAACTTCGGTGTTCGCGGTAGGCCCTCTGTACCTATTTACCACTAGGCCGTCGCGGATTTTACAAAAGCTCAATAATTTTGATGATGCCAAAAAATTTCACATTCTCCCAATGTTATTTATCAATATTATTTTATGTATACATATTAATAGTGACATCTATTGTTTGAATTAAATTTATTTAACCATGATGCACAGCTTAATTTTTTCATAGACGGTAAATATGGTAGAAATTTCACAAGTCTCAAGACTATTTAATCCATTTTCTGTGGTGTTGTCACATACTGATTTTTAAAAACTACTTTTAATTTAGCGCTGCAGACTTTCTTTGGTTTTACTCTAACGCTACAAATTTGAATTTCGAATTTTAAACAAGCTCACCAGCAACCAGCGACCAGCAATTTCGGAACTAAAGTTCTTCAATAGAAAGGAGGATGGATCAATTAATATTATACATAGGGCTGCAGACATTTTGGACCAGTCATTGAGTTTTCACTTCTGTCGGCACTCCCGGAGTGCAACCCGTTGTTTTTTTTTTAGTTAGAGTATAGAGACGAATACCTGGTCATGCTCCATGCCGAAGTTGTGTCCCATCTCGTGCGCGATGGTCATGGCCACGAGCCCTATAACCCGCGAGTGGTTGGTGGCGACCCCGGCCGAGTAGTTGTAGGAACACATGAACCCCTTGAGGGCTTTACCGACCACGCCGGCTTTGAAGTTCTGCTGGTTGTAGAGGGGTTAACGCTTGGAGGATACAACTAAACGGAGTAGCCATTAACAGGCTTTCCCCTCTGTCGAAAATAGGCGGCCAACGGTCATACACAATGTATGGAGTGACGTTTATCTGACATGGCTATTTTTACGTTACGCATACATTTGACGTTCCCCTCCCCCGCAAAAATCGGCAGACTGTTTTGTACAGAAAATTACAGACATGGCGTCTCCGTTTGATTATATCCTCCAAGGGTTAACGTCACAACTCTGAACTAGTATAGAGACGAATACCTGGTCATGCTCCATGCCGAAGTTGTGTCCCATCTCGTGCGCGATGGTCATGGCCACGAGTCCTATAACCCGCGAGTGGTTGGTGGCGACCCCGGCCGAGTAGTTGTAGGAACACATGAACCCCTTGAGGGCTTTACCGACCACGCCGGCTTTGAAGTTCTGCTGGTTGTAGAGGGGTTAACGTCACAACTCTGAACTAGTATAGAGATGATTACCTGGTCATGCTCCATGCCGAAGTTGTGTCCCATCTCGTGCGCGATGGTCATGGCCACGAGCCCTATAACCCGCGAGTGGTTGGTGGCGACCCCGGCCGAGTAGTTGTAGGAACACATGAACCCCTTGAGGGCTTTACCGACCACGCCCGCTTTGAAGTTCTGCCGGCTGTGAAGGGGTTCAACTGTTTATATGATTGTAAAGTTTGGTTGAGGTGGAGGTTATTTACTAAGCAAATATTAATATTGGTTAGTAAAAATATGGTCTGTTGCGATATGTTTATTTGTATTTCTCTATGTAAGTGAATTGTAATATTCTTTTGGAGAAATAAATTCTTAAATCATAACCATAAACCATATGACACGAGTGTTGAGTTTATATCAACTCCTTAAGAATATATAAGAACATTATGATTTACACTATTACGATTTGAAAACAATGAATATCCATGAAAAAAAATCCTTAAAATTTTACTAGAACATATAGGTACAAAACAAAGTCAATAAACGCTAAATAAATACATTTTATAACGAAATGTTTAAAGCGTAGGTATCTATCTAATCAATGTAATAATAAAAAATTAGTGTAGTTTAGACCAGAAAACCTTTTGACAAATACATAACTCCCCACATTTAAGCGCGGGTTTAGACTTAGGCAGATTTTGATCTTTTATGTTTTTGTCTGTGCAAATAGTGGATCTTTTTAATGTCGAATCATTTACTTGTGAAAAGCTATACTCCGTCCTCTCTGACCTGCGATTCCTTTGCAAAACAACAGATTATAGTATGAATTATCTCAGACGAATTTTTCGGACTCGAGCACTAATCTGTTAAACAAAAGCCTTTGTTTCTTTTAAGAGCGGTCTTCAGCACGTGCCAAAGTAACCATGTCGTTTAAAAAGCAACTATCGTGATAGTATTAAGGTTCAAATTTATGCGACAGCTCATTCTGAGGACTATCAGGGTGGTTTTTTCTTTGGAGATAACAAAACGTGTTATCTCCAAATGGGTTGTTTCATGAATTTGAACCATATAAATAGAATGGTAAATTTGCTTTTTAAAACGGGTTTGTTCCCGTTACTTATGTAGGGTCTATTAGCAGTAAACAGGTGTAAGCACTGCATAAAGGAAACAATACCTTTTGTTTAATAGACTAGGGCCCGAGCCCGAAAAATTCATCTGAGATAATTCATACTATACCAAAATTACACTCACAAATGTGGTTTCGTGTAGTCGTAGTGAAATTCTTCTTTTTTGACGAATCGAGTTCCCCTGCGGTGAGATTAAATGGCTGAAAGACTATGCGTTAAACATCCCAAGCGGCTACTGATACACATGCAGTATCTACAAACAGTCACCGAACATGCACAACACAACAGAAAAGAAAATGTGGGCTAGGAAAAAGAAATAATAAAATATGCTCGGTAAACATCGAGACAAACAAAATCGTCAAAAATAGATGACGTAATTTATTAACAGCCCCTTAGACGGCGCGCGAACTCGTATACGATTTTAGCATAAAGTAGATTTTAGTTTAGTATATATGCTGTCTGTGATTTTAGTTACATTGCGGATTATTGAGGTTACATCAATTCAGCCGACCGATCAAATGACGCAATGTAATGAAACTCGCATGCGAGTTTTCGCACCGTCTAAACGAGCCCCTCTATAAATAAATACATCTATTTTTATTTTAACACATAAACAGTCTGATTTGCGACTTTTTTTATGATTTTTTTCTGGAGTGTCAAAGTAATTTTGAATACCATAAGCAGTAGAACAGAAAGTTGAAGAAAAGTAGTTCCAAACACCACAATATGACCAGAACCCATAAGCACTAATTGAAGGCCAACGGAACGTCATAAAGCTATGGTAAACTATCTAAACTTTACTGAAACATTATTTATTATAGTTGGTCTAACCAATTTGGCAGTAAATAAGAACAAAAAAAACTATACTCATCCTTTTCTTTTGGGTGCTAGTACTAGTGTAAAACAAAGATAGTATAATTCTCTCTGTCTGTTTGAAATCTATATATCTGTGTTTTTGACAAACTATATATCTGTGTTGTTTCTTACCAAATAATGTCAGTTGGTCGACAAACAAGTGAATAATTTCATTCCTTTTTGACAGCTGATGTGTTCAGTAACAGTGACGATTAATTTACTTAAAAAAAAAACAACAACGGGTTGCACTCCGGGAGTGCCGGCAGAAGTGAAAACTCAATGACATTGTAACAGTTTTTCGATCAGGTCACGTGTCCGTCTTACGAGTTTTCAATCTATCGAATCTGTCGGTCACGTGACCTGTCGCGAGTTTAACATTTTTTCCCCACCTCAAAAAGTGCACAGCGCCGCTAAAGATTTCACATCAAACATTATTTAATCCATGTTTACATTCTTTATGTCATTACGTTGGTCTTGCCAAATTTGTGACTTACGTGCAAAGTTAAAAGTTGATTATGAACATACCAAAGAGAGAAGAGTTGGACATGTCTGTCAGTTACTCCCCTGAAGATATGACACCAGCGGCGGTATCACACTTAAATCGCAATTTTATCACTTGTCATGTCATGCGTCACTTTCGCACTTACATACTTGTTAGAACGTGACAGGCATGATGACAAATGACAAAAAACCGACCATCTTAGCCCTACTGATGTTCTATTGCAGAACTTACGTAAGCAGTTGAGCGTTGTCGTTAGGTATCCTAGTGACTAGTACAGTCTTCCGGTAGTGCAGGAACTTGTTGAGAGTGGCGTCTCCGTCCTCTTCCAGCACGATTTCGTCGTTTTCTGACCAGATTTCTACGCCCACGAGCGCTATGAAGATGTTTAACGGAGCGTATACCTGAAAGTATAAATAGAGTCATAATTATAATTTATAATCATAATTGTTTATTGTAGCCATGGTATTACAAGATGTATTGATGATTAGTGGATTTATAGACCCTACTAGGGTTTGGCAACATTTTATAACCATAACCAGTGTTAACAACCAACCAACCATACCTTTCATCGGAATAAGTTCTGCTGTTTAAGCGTGAAGAGGTAACAGACAGATACTTCCGCATTTCTAGTATGGATTATGATTTTTATATCCTCTTAAGGCCCAAGGTCCTACATCTAGTACCTATTCAGTTCGATGTAATTTAAACCATGTTCAATTGGAATCAACGCAAAATCAACTCTATTTCCTACAATTTCAGTCGCAAATTTTGGATGTTTCGTTTGTATGGCTGATATTAGGCAAAAGATGTATCCATGCCTTGGACTCTCACGCTTATTTTCTGCGGGCCGAATTGTATAGTCTTTGGCTTTTTCGCTTCCATTCCGTGGGCCACAAGGCTCGCGCGCCTGAAATCTAGTGTCTCACCGAGTTGATGATGTTGGCCAGGTCCTTCATCTGCCGGTGGACCAGCTGCAGGTCTCCGCCGCTGGCGAGGAACTCCCCGTGGTCCACCACCAGCACGAGCCCCACGTGCGGTCGTTGTACTCTAGTGTCTCACCGAGTTGATGATGTTGGCCAGGTCCTTCATCTGCCGGTGGACCAGCTGCAGGTCTCCGCCGCTGGCGAGGAACTCCCCGTGGTCCACCACCAGCACGAGCCCCACGTGCGGTCGTTGTACTCTAGTGTCTCACCGAGTTGATGATGTTGGCCAGGTCCTTCATCTGCCGGTGGACCAGCTGCAGGTCTCCGCCGCTGGCGAGGAACTCCCCGTGGTCCACCACCAGCACGAGCCCCACGTGCGGTCGTTGTACTCTAGTGTCTCACCGAGTTGATGATGTTGGCCAGGTCCTTCATCTGCCGGTGGACCAGCTGCAGGTCTCCGCCGCTGGCGAGGAACTCCCCGTGGTCCACCACCAGCACGAGCCCCACGTGCGGTCGTTGTACTCTAGTGTCTCACCGAGTTGATGATGTTGGCCAGGTCCTTCATCTGCCGGTGGACCAGCTGCAGGTCTCCGCCGCTGGCGAGGAACTCCCCGTGGTCCACCACCAGCACGAGCCCCACGTGCGGTCGTTGTACTCTAGTGTCTCACCGAGTTGATGATGTTGGCCAGGTCCTTCATCTGCCGGTGGACCAGCTGCAGGTCTCCGCCGCTGGCGAGGAACTCCCCGTGGTCCACCACCAGCACGAGCTCCACGTAGCGCGAGCGACGGTCCGCGTTGTACGGCTCTCGGACTAGCGTGTCTTCGTAGGTGTCGCGTTTGTACTGGAATAAAGGTGATGAATCTTAAGAGGATATTCGCCATATGGAAATTATACGCACGTACACATTTGAAAGAACCAAGCTTTGGTATCGATGTTCATATGACACACAAGTTGAAAACATGACATACATGACATGTTCATATGACATACGTATCAGCCAACGAGAAATTAATAATATTAAGACCACTCAGACCAAAAGTCACTAATTACTATAAAATATTTAAACAAAAATCAACCTTCGTTTCATACTAATATGGTTCACTATGGCTATGAACTTGTGGTGGTACTTAGTGACTTTTGCTTGTCACCTGACGATATGTGGTACGAGTATTTACACGAGATTACACATTTAACACGAGATCCATCCAAAAGCTGTCTACACCAGCAACCTGAACTGAACCTTAATGCAAGATGCTAAGTTCATCAAATCATCACCCATGTACCTTGTTTTGTGGTTAACACTCGTGATGGTAGGTGTGCAGTGCTCTTCAAAATCTGAACAGAATCGAGCTCAGAAACTAACTTGAACTTAAAACATTAGTGGGCTTAGTACGAGTGCGCTGTGACAGTATACCGCACGCGAGATACGACTTCCAGACTTTTTCTAACTACAAATAAGCCTACAGAAAAGACACGCTTGGGATGACTCACCCGACTGACTCGAGACCTCTTGCGCGCTAGCTCTTCAGTCCTCTGTTGGAACAACATAGGGTCGAAGCTGGAGTTGTGTGTGGTGCCGCCTTCGTAGCCACAGCGGTGCTCTTTTGCCAAGTGTTCGTGGGAATACAGGAAGTGCTCCGCGTTTATTTCGTTGTCTAAAATAAAAAAAATAAAAAACGAAAAAATAAATAGACAACAAGCACAGAGCTGTCACATGAGACATCTTCAAAAAGGTAATGTTGCAGAGTTTTTGGTGTTTTTGTTCAGTAGCTAAATCCCGTTCTGATAACCACAGACAAGAACTGAATAACATAAACTGACGATGATTGAATACCTAAATAATGTTGCAGTTTCAGAAGTTCAAAACTTCATTCAGTGAAAATTTGTATAGTAGATCCTTAACGCCTTCAAGAAATAGGAGTGATTATGTCTTCCCTCTTTGTCAGTTTATTATATAGGGCTAGAGTAACTAAGTGGTACTGGCATCCTTACTTCGCCTATGAGCTTCGCCTCTGCTTATCTTTCGGTTCACTACAATACAGCCAAAGTTTTATTCATTGATGAAGAAATGAATGAAAGACTAACCATGTGCAGGCTCAATGTACCGAAGCTGTCGTCCATCGTAGATGACGCCTTTAACCCCGTGGCAGGTTGACACCGCGGCCCACGAGCCCGCCTTGCCTCGCACGCGTCCGGAGTACTGGCATATATCTAGCTCCTGGAATCACATGAAGTGCCGTTAGCTTATGGAGTAGGTATATCTAATGTATGTTTGTAAGAGTTGTTTCCTTGTTCGTCACGCCATATAGTGAAATTTCATGGCGATTGAAAAATCTTCTGATAATCATTATGGAAGTGCAGACACTGCCTCCTGTCACGGACAAGACGGATTGGGTTATCTTTATCCCAGCCTAGCGCAGATTAGGGACTTAACACATCTTTGATTATTTCACCTACGGCTGCACCTGTCCTCACATTCGGTTGACTTTTATAACTAGCCTATAATTGTATGCCCACCTCTTTCTCTGGTACATGAACCCTGCTGGTAGCTCAGCGAGTGTCCCCGCGGCACCAATGCCTCGTTCAGTCGCAGATCCAACTCGTGTTCTTCGCCGTCTATGCTGTTAGCCACTCTGTATGAGCCAGAGTGAGAGTCATACTGTTATCTTACCTCTTTCTCTGGCACATGAACCCTGGTCCGACCACCCTGCTGGTAGCTCAGCGAGTGTCCCCGCGGCACCAGCGCCTCGTTCAGTCGCAGGTCCAACTTGTGCTCTTCGCCGTCTATGCTCACTGTTAGCGTCACCTCGGGATGATGTGAACCCGTCTGAAACGTAAACAATTACGTTAGGTTGCCAGTCCAGGAGGTACAAGTTAAAATCGTACAGAGTGTAAACAGGTCCCTGTTTCACGACGATTCTCCGTTTATAATAAATTATAGATAATGGATTTCCTTTTAGAAAAGGGAAGTACAAATCAATAGAAAAACTTGGAGAATCCCAAACAGCGTGTTATTAAGGAAAATGTTCAATAGGTATTGGATTGAGGTGTCATTCAATAGAACTTGCTAACTATGTAAATAAAAGTTACTGTATATTGACATTCAGTGTCAATTTTAGTATGGCGGTTTGTTTACATACGAGGGGCGTTCAAAATATTCTCGGTATTGATATCTTACGACCTCTTCTAAAATTTCTTTCGTTACTGGCCGCTAAGGTTTATTCATTGACATTAAAAAAAAGTATAATTCGAACCGAGATGGTCTTTTGTTTTTCTGCAATTGCTGAACAAACATGAACATCCTGTGCGAATTGACAATGTTAACTAAATTAGAACATCGATGCGTGATAAAATTCTTGACAAAACAGGGTAAAAATCAAAAAACCATAAAAGAGGAAATGGATTGTGTTTACCGTGAGTCTGCTCCTTCTTTATCTACCATTCAAAAGTGGTCAAGCGAGTTTAAACGCGGAAGGGAGAGTATTGAAGATGACCCTAGACCTGGCCGGCCTGTAGTAGCTACTTCACAAGAAAATATTGATAAAGTGGAAAAACTTATATTGGAAGATGGTCGAGTGAAGGTAAAATCTATAGCACAAGTAACCAATCTCTCTATTGGTACCGTACATGATATTATACATGACCATCTTAATATGTCAAAAGTAAGTGCAAGATGGGTTCCGCGAATGCTGACTCGGCTTCAAAAAGACATGCGTGTAGCTTGTTGTTCCGATTTTATTGACCTGTGCGGTGAAAATCCTGATGAGGTGCTGCAAAGAATAGTTACTGGAGATGAAACCTGTGTTCATCATTATGACCCAGAGAGTAAACAAGAGTCCATGCAGTGGCACATTAAGGGTTCAGCTCATCCCAAGAAGTTGAAGGTCATCCCTTCAGCTGGCAAGGTCATGGCCACGATATTTTGGGATTGTGAAGGAGTATTACTAATCGATTATAAAGAAAAAGGTGTAAATATCACAGGACAGTACTACGCTAACATTCTACGTCAATTAAAGGATGTAATTAAAGAAAAGAGGCGAGGAAAGTTAACCAAAGGTATTCTGCTTCTGCATGACAACGCCCCCGTCTATACTGCTCATATTGCCAAGGCAGCTATTGTTGAACGTGGGTTTAAAACTGTTACTCACCCACCGTATAGTCCGGACTTAGCCCCCAGCGACTTCTTTTTGCTCCCCAATCTTAAAAAGGATCTGCGTGGAAATAAATTTTCTGACGATGAAGCATTGAAGGCGGCAGTGGAGGAGCATTTTTACACGAAAGATAAAAAATATTTTTACGAGGGATTAAAAAAAATAATTGATCGATCTTTTATGTGTATGAACATAGGGGGGGAGTATATTGAAAAATAAAAATATCAAACTTTTCGTACTTGTTTGTTTTCATTCTCATACCGAGAATATTTTGAATACCCCTCGTAGTTAGCAAGTTCTATTGAATGACATTACATCCGATCACCCGAATGACAGAAGACGTGTCATAAAAATAGTTATTTTGTGTTCATACCTATCTTTATCTGAAATTGTTGAATAATTTAAAACAATTGGAACTTCATATTATAAATATGTACTAACCTCATCTTGTGTCGTCGTAATTTCTCTTTTCGTCCTAGTGTGGTGAAATGTCGGCCTAACTATACTATGTTTACTGAAGTCTGAAGAGGGATCTGAAACCATAAAGAAATTAATTATTAGAAGGAGTTTGACTGTTTGACTACTGTTGTTGAACGGTAAGAAAAATAACGTACTACATATAACAATAAGATATACTTTGTACTTAAAGTTAAATATTTAAAGGTACAATTTACGTCCTTTGTTGGCGGAAAGGAATGGTTACGTTTTGTCTTATTACTAGCTGATTATTATTAAGTAAACTACTTTATTGATGACATGTATACTTATCCTTTTTCAATAATTGTGAATCATTATTTTAACAATAGTAAGACTTGCTAAATAGTAATGATTAGCATCATGTAAATAAACTTTATAGCGACATCATACATAAATGCAAATGTAGTAGGAAACGGCCGTTGCCAAGAAAGAAAATGAATCAGAATCATGAGACAACGTAACTTACTAAGAAACAGGAAATACGTACAAAGATATCATTTGTACTTGTATCTGTTTAAGTAATATAGATGGTCATGCAAATCTTGTCAGAAAAAAAAGGCGCAAATTCAAATTTTCTATGGCACGATATCCCTTCGCGCCTACATTTTTCAAATTTGCCGCCTTTTTCTACTGACAAGATCTGCTTGACCAAGTATATTTTACATATGCCTACTTTTTTTTTACAAACTTATTTATGCGTATGGGTATTGTACCTACATAGCTAACAATGTGTATGCGCACCTTAACAACACTTAGATCCCAAGGTTGCTAAGTGTGCGTCGTATTGTTCTATTGTTATATGCATTTGTAGAATCCTATCCCCTTCTGTTAGCTACTTTAGCACATACATTATATAAGTACATGCAATGATAACTGGCAGTTTTGTATGAAAATTGCCATAGAAAGTTTTCATTCCTCTTTCGTTATTGACACGCGTTCTATACATAGGTACCTCTAATTATTTAATGGTGGTTTGCACCCATTATAAATAGACTAATAAGTATCCTTTTTTTCTCTAACAAAAAAAAGTGTCCCCTAGACTTTTTTTTCAAAATTGGGTTTTTTTATGTTATTTTTACTCAGAATCATGAGCTCTTTTGATCCTAATGGGGAAAAAAGTGTCCTAAAATTTCCATACATTTTTCGATCTTTCCATTCCGTGACCGCCTATACAAAGTCTAAAAATGGTAAGGGAATGGGAAAAAACCTTGGGACACATTTTTCTCTAAGGATAGAAAGAGCACGTGATTCTGAGTAGAAATAACATAGAAATTCACAAATTAAAAAAAAAGTGTAGGGGACAACTTTAAATAAAATGGCCCTATTAGGTATGTCAATGCGAAAAAGATCACTTTTACCAAGGATCAGTTGTGTTCGGTATGTTTATCCAAAGGTCATACTTAATGTAGGTATTATAATATACATACCAAGTATTGATTACATTAGTCCTTGCCATAATCATGTATGTATTGCAAGGCTCAAAAACAGGAACAGAAATGCCGGATGCAAATATCCTGCGAGCTGTAATTTCCTTTTGCATGTTTACCCCATTTGCCAGAGAAGATAAGGCTTCGTCACACAGGCGCGTTTTCCAGGCGGGGCGCGAGCGGGGCGCGCCGCTTTTATATATAAAACGCTCACGCCTCGCTCACGCCCCGCCCGGAAAAGGCGCCTGTGTGACGGAACCTTTAGGTCGTACGGAAATTTAATTTGTCTTTCCTGTACCCGATATTTTACAAATTGAGAGCTTATATACTATGTAGACTTTCCTACCACGGTGCAGTATAGGGTACTATGAGGATATAGTACCGTATAAAACAGGAATTTGCAGTGGCCTTCCTAGTTCCTACTTAGGCATGGCCTGTTGGATTTTAGTTTCAAAAACCACTAGCAAACTTATATATCTATTGTTTAATATACATGCAACTTTAATCCCCATGAATGGTTTTGGTCCGGGTACCCCACGCGTCGCGTCCAATTTCGGCGTAACCCAGTTACGCTTTATTTTTACACGTTCACTTACGTCACTTTACCGCCAGTTATGCAAGTTGTTAGATTTACGCGAAATGCAGTTATTGGTTACGTTACGTTTCATTGAGTTGCGTGAGTTGTGGTTGTGGTAATATAGTTACATTTTGCATCTTTGCTGCATTGCAATTGTACAATGTAACGTGCGCTGCATCTAGCCATAGAGAAATATAGTAAGACAAGAGTGCTCACTCCATACATCAGTTCAGACTATTAATTTCAGTGTCTACATCTAGCATCGAGTAGCGGAACTATCAGTACTGCTACTTGACAATAGATGTAGCACCGACCGGAAAGTCGTATGCTGTTGAGATAAGACTTTCCGGTCGGTGCTACATCTATTGTCAAGTAGTAGTACTGATAGTTCCGCTACTCGATGCTAGATGCTAATAGTCTTTTTGGTACTAAAACTGATGTATGGAGTGAGCACTCTATGTATTTTTTTCTCTATGATCTAGCCGATTCCCCTTTAAGCAGGAACTTATCTTACAAAAGTGAAAGTTTTGAGTTCTTAGACACAATCCCACGCTTGTGCACATATGCTTCAAAACCAACATTGATAATAAAACTATATATGTATAAACATCCGTTATCCCGCAGCGTCCTCGAGCCCTGATCTCAAGCGCTCGGTGTCCCGATTACTGATAACGAATGATTTACGGAGACTGTTCCCTGTTCAGGCGGTCTAGCATGAGTTTGATCACTTGATGAGTTGCGTTCTCGCGCGCGGCTCCATACTTGAAGTCGCGCAAGATGTATGGAGTCGCGCGAACGCAACTCATGCTAGACCGCCTGATATGAGAGCAAGTATACGAGAGACACATCACTAGCCCTGTTTACTTAGAGACATGCAACAGAAGTCTGTGACAAGCTCGTGGTAAGGCTACTTGCCTCAAGTTCATTGCTAGTGTTGCTACCTAGGGTTAGGACATGTATATCGTATAAATGGGCACTATTCATTCCTGTCATAAGCCGATCTGGTCATATCTAATTTGCGACCACTACGTAACAGTTATAAAGACATAAACTTAACTTATCCGCTTTAGATATCAATATGGCGTTACCAGATCAACTTTCTATAAAAGTACTGAAACTTGTTCAAAAGGAGATAACAAGTAGGTACTTAAGTATATAAGGACTTATAAGATTATTCTATTACGGGCGTACGATGGGTTGAATTATCGACATGGTAAAGTCACTTTTTAACACCGCGTGATAAAACGAGATGGATATTACGAATGATAGAAGAACCTTCATGAATCTTATCAACAACAACACAACATCCGAAATGGCGTACAAAACATCCAATTCGAATATTTGCGTAAACTAACCAAAAATATATGATTTATGTTCTAAAGCTCACTATTCGAGTAAAATCGAAGTCGTAAAATACAAAGCACTTAGGTTTAAGTGTCTAAATTGCATTTTCAATAAAAACTTTCTACGTTTGAACACTATTTCGACTTTAAGTACCTATATGCTTTTTGGTCTACTCAATCTAATGTGCGCTTTCTAGTTTTATGATTACTTACTCTTAGGTACTAAAGTATAAGTAGTCAGTATCAGCCTCTGTGGTTAGGGCTAGATCTAGTTTAGAAGTATGAATCACCATTTCTTACATTCTTGTCCTTAAATACAACAAAGGAACTTTGGAATTAGTACCGTTCGGATTCTTTGGAGAGTTCAAATTGCGTTCTAATTGAAATTGTTTTAAACTCACTTGTATCTTGAAAGTTTAGTTCGTTGCTGCAATGTGTTTAAAGTTTTTAGCGAAGTATTGGGAAAGACAATGCACATTTCGTTTGAAATACATTTATACTTACCTATTTGATTTGATTCTACATCTTATTATTATGTGACAACGGACTAAGATGTTCAGGTACACACACTAAAGTGGTTCAGTCCACCTTCAAGCGGTGGCGTTCTTTCTATCCTTTTCATCATTTAGCTTGACACCCGCGAGTAAAAGAGTACCAATGTATTTCAATGTTTCTTTGACACATTCTGGTCACAACATCACCACCGTTTTTATGGCTCCCTGGTCACGACGTCCATAAAACTGAAAAGCATAATGATTTTAACAATGGGGTTTTTGGTATATTGTAGATTTGATCTTTTGACGTATAGCTGGATATCCAGTTTCGTCTAGTGTTCGACCGAAGATTCGGATTCGGTTTCGGTTTTGGCCAAAAAACGGCCGAACCTTTCGGCCGGGCCGAAACTTACAAAATGGTACTTCGTACTATGATGAATAACTGAAACTTAATTACGTGATAACGAGCAAAAGTTGAGGAACGAGTAGGACAACAATATTAATGTAGGTGATTTATTTATGTATACAGAAATGAATTGGTTTGTTAGAAAACACAATTCCCATAACGAGGGCGCCACTGGACGATCGGACGCAGTCTTAATAGTAATCGTGTATTAAAGCGGTTTTATGACATTTTTTCAACGATTTTAACAGGTCTACTAAAGTTTCGGTTTCGGTTTCGGCCGAAACTAGAGCCAAAGCCGAACCTTCGTTTTCGGTTTCGGCAAAAAAACATGTTTCGGTCGGACACTAGTTTCGTCCAAGCTATAGAATAGAAGCCAAAAATTAGGCATCTTCCCCTCGACAACGTAATATTTTGTGTTGTAAAACTTGTAAAGTGTGTCCCGCCCATTACGATTCGCTGCGCACCCGGCCAGACGGCGTGAGTAACGCCGGTGCATAATGCATTTTATGCATTTTAACGACACGCATCGACCCATGACCCCTGCTTAAATTGTTACCAAAACATTGTGTCTTGGCTGTAAGCGTGTGTCTAATATAACTTGACCTGAAGGTGTATGGTGGACACGATTGTCGGCGATTAAAGTATTGGGCACAAAGAGAGAAGTAATGCATTGGCCTTCTCTCTTTATAAACCAGATATAATATGATTCATATGATACTGGCCACGCCCCAGTCTAGCCGATTGAAAGTCTTGAATTTGAAACATTATATATTCTTTGTAGGGCTCCTAAATAGCCTTTTTTTTAATTCAACCCCAAAAGTGGTGCAATGAAGTAGTTAACATTAAATTAGGTATGGTATTGCTACTATAATAATAAAACAGCACTCTTGAGATCAGTGATCATGTCATCAATAACGGTCTTTACATTGGATTACAGGATGTGAACTAGATAGCGGCGAGCGGACCTGTAGGGGCTGTAGGCCTAGCACAGGGGGGTCGCGACAGTAAAGGAACATTTAGACAGCGCGCGAACTCGTATACGATTTTAGTTACATTGCGGACCATTGAGGTTACATAAATTCAGCCGACCGATCAAACGACGCAATGTAATCAAACTCGCATGCGAGTTCTCGCACCGTCTAAATGAGCCCTAACTCGCCCGCGAGATAGACTACCCGCCTTTTTCTAACTGTATTAATTAAAGAGGGACGGGTAGTCTATCTCGCGGGCGAGATACTGTCGCGTCAATCATGTGTTACCCACATCAGTGTGATGGATAACCGCGTTTACTGGTCAGACTAAGACGATATGCTATCACAAATATTAAGAATAACACCCCATGATGGTTCAACCCTACCAGAAAGCATGACCTACAACAGTGAGCCGCAACATTCAAACCAGGGCTCTCATCATTATGGTGGTGTTATAGTCTGCCGAACCTTTACCAAACACGGTTAGCATTAGAATCAAAACGGATGTTAGGTTGACAAAGAACTGAATGTTGATGCAGTCCAAACATCTGATTAGGATTCTATTGTCGATCAGTTGAATGGGATCGATTTTAAAGTTAAGGTTGGTCACGATCTCATTTATGATTGAATTGATTGAAATTATTATGATGTACCCAACAGCAAAAAAAAACCGGCCAAGTGCGAGTCGGACTCGCGCACGGAGGGTTCCGCACCATCAACAAAAAATAGAGCAAAACAAGCAAAAAAAACGGTCACCCATCCAAGTACTGACCCCGCCCGACGTTGCTTAACTTCGGTCAAAAATCACGTTTGTTGTATCCCATACCCCCACTTAAATCTTTATTTTATTCTGTTTTCAGTATTTGTTGTTATAGCGCCAACAGAAATAAATCATCTGTGAAAATTTCAACTGTCTAGCTATCACGGTTCGTGAGATACAGCCTGGTGACAGACGGACGGACGGACGGACGGACGGACGGACGGACGGACAGCGGAGTCTTAGTAATAGGGTCCCGTTTTTACCCTTTGGGTACGGAACCCTAAAAAGCAGAGAATCAGAGTAGCATTTCAGTGTCACTTATCTGTCGATATTTCATGAGAATGCTGCCAGTAGAGTTTTAATTCAACACTCAATTTTGAAACCAAACAAAATCTTAATACAAGTTCAATTTACTAAGAAGCTTAGCAGCTTGAACTAACATGCCCTTGGTTCTAAAAATATACCGTTTCAACAACATTGCCTGATGGAGTTACATGCAGTTTGTTAGTTGCATGTGTGGATATTACATCAGTACGTCAAATGTCTTAAGTTATAATATTTTATTACCCCTTTCTACCCATGTCCAGTCAGCAGCAGAAGTTGCTAAGCGGGCCAGGTGTTCACAATTACCTGGACACGCTCTTATAACCTTAACAATAAAGTTGCGTCAAGATAATTTTGAACACCTCGCCCGCTTAGTAGCTTCTGCTGCTGACTATGGTGAAATCCGTCAAGCAAGAAAGATAAGGTAAGTAAGAGTTGTTTTATTTTAGGGGTACTCCAAAAAGGAAATAACGTTTTTAAAGGGCAGATAACGTATATGTAACACCGACACCCCACGCTCTGAATAACATGATGCAGCTAGGGATCGGATAATACCGGTATTTTTTGTATGGAAACTAAAACTGTATTTATTCGTTCTTTGTTAATTATTTCATTTCTAATTGGGCAATCTAATAATAAGAAGTCTTTACCTAAAAACACAACTGAGTCCTGCATTTCGAGTATAAAATAATTCGAAATATATGGTTATTTTATTTTTTATTTAGAAGTTTTTGCAAAAAACCGGTTCCGATCCCTGACATGATGATTGTTGTTTTCTTCATAGATTGCGGCGACCGCTAACAATCACGCTGGTCGCCGAGAGCGAAAAAAATGCTAATTCTACTTAATATGCACAAACACGCCTCGGAAACAAAACAAATTTGCCGAGGGTTTATACTTTTTATCTCCACTTGTCAGTTTCAAAACAGGAATTTAGCGCCAAGGCCGCTGTAACCGTGTTTAAAAACAAAAGCGGACCATAGATATAATATGCACGGGCATGCACCAGTACTAGCAGCAACACTTAACTAACCATTGGTGAACCTTATGCCTTTGGAATAAGGTTTATGATACAACAATTTACAATGTGGACGATATGTGCGATTTGCATGAAATTTGAATTCTGCTCTGTATGCTGGTAGCGCAATGATCTGAATTCTGAATCTAGATAAAAGTCAAGGGTGACAGTAGAATCCAGAGTGACACCCGGAAAATTGTTGAATGTAGGTAAACGTGTTATGCACGAAACCGAAATCAAGCAAGGTAATATGAATCTAGGTAAGCAGGTATCTAGGTAGAGTGAGTCATACTTTGTATTGTTATAGTAGCATTTTTTACGGTATTGGACAGATTGTTCTCGGTACTGTAGTAAATTATACATTACATTACTTTAAGAGTATATAGTAAGTGTTACGAATTCGTTTAATAGCGCTACCTCGTTTCATGCAAAATAGGCACAACGATTGTCGATTTGCGGAAAATGCACAGATGCACTACCTAACTACGATTTGGTTTTAGTTTCGTAAGTACCTAATGCAACCCAGTAAACGAATGCATTATTAAATTACACGCCTACCAGGGTAACAGGGGTCAAAAGGAGGTTGAAAAGGTCTGACAATGGAAGGAAGTTCACACAGGCAAATGACTCATCGTCCCATCGCAGACACAAAGACGTTTTGACCCCAAAGAGGTTTTGTTTAAATATGAGTCTGATAGCACAATAAAAATTATACGGGACTGTAATAAAGTGCCATTTATTATGAGAACAGTGACAGTTTTTTTACGCTAGGTACCTACTCAAGATTGCTTGAGTAAGAACCTACTTGAATGCTTCAGATTTGTCTGAGCTTTAAGGAGTAAAGATGGGTGGTATGTATATACAACGACCACTAAAAGACTTTTTATACCTATTTAGTCCAGTATCTATCGCCAAACTGTGCACACAATGTTCCCTATTGACAGTCTCCTTCCGAACCAGGTTAGATTTTATCAACGCCAAGAATACTCTGCTCCGTTTATAGCCTCTTTCCTAATCTACCGGCAAAGGTCGGGGTCGCTTCCGATCTGAGATTTCTATTTTTGGAACCTTTCCCGATACCTATCTTATGTTGCCCTACCTTTACCAAGGGGCTACATTTTTAATGATCGTTAATTCGTTATCTATAAATCTACCGATCATAAAAAATAGGGAATAGGGAATCGAACCCTCTAAATAAAAATAAGTAGGCACATAGGTTTAAGTATGTACATATCTATCTAAGTATTTACCTAAGATTAAGTAAGTATGTATATCGAGACATGTAAGCTATGTAGCTGCAAAAGTGAATAGATACATTATGATTGAATTCATTCATGTTCAAATAGCAACACTCTTAACTGTCCATCGGTGGACCTTATGCCTTTTGTAATAAGGTTTACGAACTGTGAGGTATATTTGTCGAAGCGAAATCAAATAAAACATGATTATTTTTACGATTAAGTAGGCAAAGCCATTCATTCATGAGAATGTCTCGTCTCATCGAAATTACGAGGGGCGTTCAAAATATTCTCGGTATTGATATCTTACAACCTCTTCTAAAATTTCTTTCGTTACTGGCCGCTAAGGTTTATTCATTGACATTAAAAAAAAGTATAATTCGAACCGAGATGTTCTTTTGTTTTTCTGCAATTGCTGAACAAACATGAACATCATGTGGGAATTGACAATGTTAACTAAATTAGAACATCGATGCGTGATAAAATTCTTGACAAAACAGGGTAAAAATCAAAAAACTATAAAAGAGGAAATGGATTGTGTTTACCGTGAGTCTGCTCCTTCTTTATCTACCATTCAAAAGTGGTCAAGCGAGTTTAAACGTGGAAGGGAGAGTGTTGAAGACGACCCTAGACCTGGCCGGCCTGTAGTAGCTACTTCACAAGAAAATATTGATAAAGTGGAAAAACTTATATTGGAAGATGGTCGAGTGAAGGTAAAATCTATAGCACAAGTAACCAATCTCTCTATTGGTACCGTACATGATATTATCCATGACCATCTTAATATGTCAAAAGTAAGTGCAAGATGGGTTCCGCGAATGCTGACTCGGCTTCAAAAAGACATGCGTGTAGCTTGTTGTTCCGATTTTATTGACCTGTGCGGTGAAAATCCTGATGAGGTGCTGCAAAGAATAGTTACTGGAGATGAAACCTGGGTTCATCATTATGACCCAGAGAGTAAACAAGAGTCCATGCAGTGGCACATTAAGGGTTCAGCTCATCCCAAGAAGTTCAAGGTCATCCCTTCAGCTGGCAAGGTCATGGCCACGATATTTTGGGATTGTGAAGGAGTATTACTGATCGATTATAAAGAAAAAGGTGTAAATATCACAGGACAGTACTACGCTAACATTCTACGTCAATTAAAGGATGCAATCAAAGAAAAGAGGCGAGGAAAGTTAACCAAAGGTGTTATGCTTCTGCATGACAACGCCCCCGTCCATACTGCTCATATTGCCAAGGCAGCTATTGTTGAATGGGGGTTTGAAACTGTTACTCACCCACCGTATAGTCCGGACTTAGCCCCCAGCGACTTCTTTTTGTTCCCCAATCTTAAAAAGGATCTGCGTGGAAATAAATTTTCCGATGATGAAGCATTGAAGGCGGCAGTGGAGGAGCATTTTTACACCAAAGATAAAAAATATTTTTATGCAGGATTAAAAAAAATAATTGATCGATCTTTTAAGTGTATGAACATAGGGGGGGAGTATATTGAAAAATAAAAATATCAAACTTTTCGTACTTGTTTGTTTTCATTCTCATACCGAGAATATTTTGAACACCCCTCGTAGCACTAAATTATGTAAATGACTGAAATTTGTATCTACACATACTTATTACAATCTGTATAAATATATAGCAATAAATGTATAACGAGTAGTTCTCATGATTTCCAGTATGATTATCATAAAGGCACGTTTTGCACGTGTGTTAACAAGAAATATTACCAATAATATGCCATTTGACACGACTGCAAACGCAGAGATTGTAGTAAAACAATTCCTGATCCGCAATTAACTGAGTATTATAATAATACATTATAACAACGGTTACTGTTGGGGCTACCACACTTTCCTTAAAAAACACGTTAGCTATATTTTAAGAAGAACAATAACATATACTACGAGTACTTCAGTAAATCTTTATAAAAAATAAATCACGTCTTCCGAGAAACTAATTGATAACCAGTTTGATAACAGAACAAGTTTTTGCGAAACTATAAAAAATCACAAACACAAGAATTGTTTGTTTACAAAGATAATAAACCCAAGCAAACGTTGATAAATGACATAATAAAACTTGCACTAATTAAACAATAGATAAGATAGATCGTGCATAAAACACATAAAAAGAGTTGATAAATGATAAGTATGATAACCGATAAGTATCAAAACAAGCGTAAGATGGCGATGACTCACTTTGACGTCTATGACTCAAGCATTTTCCGATGAATCTCATGTTTTTTCCCGATATTTAAGATGACTCTTTGCTAATTTGCACTTGCTATAATACATATGTATAAGTAAACAACCAGTTTAAGGTCACGGACTTTAAGCCATTTATGCGGTTATCTCTCTGACACGGTTCCGTTAGACTTAGCCGCCATTTCAATAACTTGGATGTTTTCATTTCTCATGCTCTGAAAGAGGGCCATTGTTGTTCTAAAAGGTGTGCAGAAAGTGATACGTTTCTGCACTAGTGCATTTATCTTTCCAAGTACGATTTTTTTAATTTTTTTTAAGATAAACCATTTAAATTTGGTTTTAAATGGATTTATTAACATTTCCATTCTGATTTTTAACTCCTCATTCCGTGAATAACGATTCTTTTACCTAAATTGTTAATTGAAAGTACCCTCGAGAAACAGTATAAAAATCATGTCAGTCATGTTTTTTAAAATCACATGCATTTTACTTTCCTCGTATTCGTGTTTAACTCGGGTGAAAGGCATCATTTCAGCCTCGGACTACTGGCGTTGGCAGAAATGAGTGCCTTTCACCCCTTGGTTAACAATCTACTATAGATAGGTACTTCCTCTATGAAATAAGGGAACCCATACATTCTATGACACTTCTCTTTCGTCACAGACTATCAATAAAGTCCGCGACTGCACAAAAGTATCTATTATGCTAAAACTCTTTATTTGAATTCAAATGGACAATGAATAAGACGCAAATTTAAACATTTGCATGTCTTTTTTATAAGGACTATGTAAAATCGATGTTAATTTTACATACACTTATGTGCTAAAAGGAAACAGTTAGAGCATGTATGTAAAAGTATTAAAACAAAAGGTGCAATACACAAGCTTAATGGTCTCATATTATACCAAAATACTCCTAGCATTAAACTACGAGTACAAGCCCATATAAGACAACTCACCTCACAGCTTAGTACTGTGGAGGTAGTAGGTAGTGTAGGTAATGCACACATCTTACTAAAAATAAACACTCCTTATGTCGGCGAAAGAAGAAATAGGTATTACCTACCTAATGAGACATATTTTTGTGTAAGTTGTATATAGGTAACTAGCCTATCCATATTTTAACACGACTGTGTATAGGTATACACAGTCGTGTTAAAATATGGATAGGCTCAGGTGATCCTGATGGTCTAATACTAATTCAATAAGGGAGTGCAAGGCATGCACATGCGTTATAAGTATAATATGTGTCGTAAAGTCGAAATAGTGTTATGTGTATAAGTTAAAATATGGATAGGATCAGGTGATCCTGATGGTCTAATACTAATTCAATAAGGGAGTGCAAGGCATGCACATGCGTTATAAGTATAGGTATAGTATAGTATGTATAAGACAGCGTATTGTACAGTCGCCATCAGATATATCGGAGCGACCCAGGTGTTCACAATATCTGAACACGCACTCTAACGCCCTGACAACAGAGGCGTGTTCAGATATTTGTGAACGCCTTAGCCGCTCCGATATATCTGATGGCGACTGTATAATGACAGCGTATTGCAAAATGACAATACTTACAAATGCCTTGGTGGTCTACCTAATACATACATAAATCAGCTTTGTCAACTTTACATGCTATCAAGCAGTTCTGCAATTATAAAAAAAACTGCTATATAGATAAGGTAGAGCCATTTCCTTTATATGCAGACTGATAAACGCATAATTAAACAAACTAATTAGCAATTTACGAGTATTATACCTATTCGTCCCGAGTTATAAAATCATTTTTCCTCGTGAACACATTATATTATGACCATTGCGTTTAATGGGAAAATTGCATAAATCGCTAAGCGGGATCTCCTTTTTTGAATGTCTGTTAAAAACTGCCTTTATAAGTAGGTATAGTCTGGCAATCCAGCTTTGCCAGAAGAATAAGGCGGCTAATTTATTTTGTATTTTTACTTTATTGTAATGTTGGACATGTGTTATTTTGGCATTAAATATTTTGAAAATGAAATTGAATTTGAAAAATGTAGGCGCGAAGGAAGGCTTTTCCTACTGACAAAGTTGCCTTGCCAGGGTATAAATGTACATATTCACCTATAATTTAATGTGGAAGGCCAATGAAAGCTAATCCAAGATGGCGCTCTCGGCGATGGCATATTATGTAGGGAATCCGACAATACCACAGCCAATCAAAATGTCAATTTCTTGCCCATTATTAACATATAGAACAACGACTCTTGTCAGTGTTGTAAATAACGCTTATTTTTAGGCTTAAAGACTCGAGCCCTCGAGACTCGTAAGTCTTGAAGTCTCGACTATATTTGTATTTATTTATTTTACGCGTATGGATGTAAGAAATTGTCTTTGCCGCCTACGAGGCGTTAAGCCTCGAGAGTCTTAAGGGTTCGAGTCTTTAAGCCTCGAAATTAGCGTTATTCACAACACTAACTCTTGTTCATAATGAGGACTAGAATTGATCGAATCAATGACAGATGCTCCCATACATATTACACTACCGTAATACCGCCATACACTACGATAATTAAAGATACTTATTTTCATTGCTGTAACGTGTAGCTGTAGTTTCTTACTAGGGCCGCGTCCTTTCGCCCTCGGTGTAATATAATAGGTCATTATGACACGGCCTGACCTGACCCAGTCTTAGACGGTCTAATTTACGCGGTCCCTAGAGCTTTAATAACCATGACCCGTGTTATTTATGGCGATTCTTGAGTAGCTTCTAGTATATAGAAGGTATTTAATAACAAGTAGGTATGGGTCATTTGGGGATTTTCAATGATACTGGAAACCAAAAAAAATGTCTTCCAACTTAATTTTGACTGCAAAGTATGGATAAGTCTTCGGTATGTTTCTGTAGATATATCTGGAGGTATGCTTAGTTTGGTAGAGTGGAGGAAGGGAGGGGAGGCCTTTGCCCAGCAGTGGGACACAAAACCAGGCTAACAAAAAAAAATGCTTAGTTTGGGGTTGATCAGTGTAAGAGTGTCCCTAAATATTTATGATATTTATTTGTTATTTGAGAAAACTAATTAATAACAAGCATAAAATGTTTTCAAAACTTTTGCGTTAGAAAGAAGTGAAGCTGACAATCTGGGGTATGGACACGGTACGGTTGTAATAAAGTTTGTAATGTTTTAACTTGTACTAATGCGGCATATTAATAGCCTAATTTCCGTTCCTGCCCGGCGCTTAATGCGACGTTTTCCATAAAATTTCGAATATTACAGACAGCTTACTGCGCACCGCGTTTGCAGGTATAATGCCTTAAAGAGATAAAGTGAACACTGATTACAATAGACACCTGCTATATAGTCAATGCGACAAAGAATAAATGTTGAAAGTGCGAATCTTATCAATATACTAATGGCGTTATTCATAAACGGCTGCTAACTTAATCAATTGATGATCGTCGTTTGTCCCTATCTGTCGTTATGCCATAGAGAGGGACAACCGACGATCATCAGCTGATTATACTACATCCAGATACTATCACTATCACACATCACCACATTCAGTTACAATTACAATAGACACCTGCTAGTCAATGAGACAGCTGTTCGCTGACTCACTTGCGTAGGCGCAGCTTGCAAAACCCACTCATACACACCTCAATTTCAACTGTATCATTAATGTTTTAAGGTTGAATTCGGATTACAGGTTCCGGCGGCTGTTTTTGTATAGCTATGAGTAAATTAATAGAAAATTCGCTTGCGTTATTGTTATACAGATTGGCGATAAATTATCTGAACGCCATGGTGGCAATCAGTGAGAAGCGAATAACGATGAGTGATTATTTTTCTTAGCACAAGTGTACCACCGCATATAGGTACCTGTTTATATCGTACGTGGAGATATATATGGTCTCGGCCCGCTCGTGCCAAACCTACAGGTACATTGTATAGTATGTAACCTAAGTTAAAATTGCTAGAAAGTATAAAAGGTTTAAAAGAAAAGGGCTGGCATGTTTTTTTTTCACTTGAAGAAGCTTTAGACTTTTCTAAGTCAACCGAGGTAAATGAGTCTCTTGTGGTAAATGCGTCATTTGAAGATATCTTCGAAACGCAACATATTATAACTATTATAGCCGTCTGCATTAAAAGTTGAGTGACCACACTTCAAACAGAGAGGGTTGCAATAGTTCTAAAATGTCCGTTTAGAAGAAATCTTTAAAAGACGCATTTACCTCATTTGACGCATTTACCTCGGTTGACCTTACATCTTTTCTGTCTACATCTTTGTGCTGATCAGACGACAGGAAAGTACATACGGCAAAACTTTTTAGACTCCTAAAAGGCGACATAAAAAGAGCATTTTCACTATTAAACTTATCTTCTACTGCAGAAGACTTCGCCGCAGCAACGGTACATAACCGCTTTAATTTAATCCTTAATGTAAGTCCACTTGCAACCTGCACTAATTGCACTAATCTACTTTCCTAACAGCGGAAACGCCATTGCAAACTCTACTTTATCACCGAGCAATAAGACTTAATTACGTAATAGCAAGTATTTACGAGTTACGACATTACGTAAGTAGTTAATGGTTTGGCCAGACGAGTTCTTGACCTCTCTAGTCAGTAGTCTTGAGACAATAATTAATACCAAGATATATTGCGTATGTTGCAGCTCGTGGGACAGTGGCACAGAGCTCAAATTTGCGTGTTTTAATCATTTGCTTTGCTGGTCTTTCTAAATGCAATTAAACCATATAACCGCGAAATATGCATGCGTAAGTATGTGATGTGAATGTGAAAAACCGTTGACATATTTTTCTATGCTTTATCATCTTTATTAAGGTAAGTAATTCCAATAACTCATTGTCTGTGGATGTCGCGGTTTGCGGTCAGCGTTCGATAAACGGACAGGATTTACATTATTCAAACATTTTATACAAATGCATGCTATGGAATGGGTCCTATAATACATTTTTTAAATGCAGGCGTATGAATATATGGTATCCATGGGCAACGGTTTCGTCTTACCATTAGGCGGATCCTAGCTTGTTTGACCCCGCATTGTAATATTAGTAATACAAATAAATAAATCTTTCTTGGATTGCTGTACATTTGGTCATACCTAAGCAGAATCTTCTTTTAAGGAACTCCTTTTCATGACAACTTGAGTACCAACCACACCACAGTTTTAACTGACATTTTGTAAAAGTTAATGCAAACTCAAATGGTCTATCGATAGTCGGTTAAGATTGTTAGCTTGTTAGGGTTACCAGACCTGCTAGCATGAGTTGCGTTCTCGCGCGCGACTCCATACTTCTTACGAGACTTCAAGTATGGACTTGCACGCGAGAACGCATCTCATGTTAGACGGTCGGGTCAATTTCCTTTCGTTGTGTAACATATTATTGCAGGTGACTGTACAAATTTACAACGATTTACCATGATTAGCATGCACGCAAACCATGGAAAGCGAGTGTCGGTCAAACTACAATTATTAAGTGAAACTGGCGCTGCCGTGCTTGCAAGGAATCTCGATGGTTTCTAATTTAAAAAGATTTTTATGATTTTTATCAATAATACTACTAGCAGAAAAAGATTACGGAAAATCAACCGACTGGACCTAAGTTTGTAGTGTAATTAAAGAATACATAGGTATAGTTCGAGTTTACATTCAATGTTACCTATCTAGTATCAGTAGTATGCATATCTTACTTATAGTACATCATGAGTGTCATGTCATGACATGTAAAAAGTGCTCTATAACTTGATTTTTACTTGCTGCTGTAAATTGGTGCAAGCGGTGTGTTGCGCGCACACGCAATTTTCGGGAGATTTCAAATAGGAGAGTCTCTTTCTGTGACAGTAAAGTGTTTCCAAAATCTAATACACAGACCAAATACAAGCGCTTGTACAGAAAAGACCTGTAGCTTGCAATAAGTCGGATGGCTCTAAATGTATTTTTGGACGTAATTCCTCGAAAGACCTAAGCATATAATTTCGGGACCCTCAACACAATACCCCATACAAAAAAAACTACCATTTGTCCAAACAAATCACACTCGAGACACACAAACCAATCTTCACCCTTCACCCCACCCACCACCTCCTGCGACAAGGTTCCATTGTTAACAATCAGTGAGTGAGATGGAACCGTGTAACAGTAGCGTAGTGTGAAGACAATTTCAATTTGTCGCCTATTGTTGTCACAACGCGTGTAGAGTGGCTTCATTGTTATTATAATAGATGGACGTCTGGCGTCCGGTTCGAAGGACCATCTATTTAGTAATTAATTTTAATTTAGAAATATGTAATTAACAAAAACAAACTTAGTTAAAATGAAGTACTTACTTAACCCCCATTAAGCTTTTAGTAAAAAATTAAATTACATTTATCTAATACCTTTAAACGAGCAATTCTTGTTTATTTATATATAAATAAATAAATAAATATTGGGGGACATCGTACACAGATCAACCTAGCCCCAAACTAAGCAAAGCTTGTACTATGGGTACTAGGCGACGATATACATACTTATATAGATAAATACATACTTATATACATAGAAAACATCCGGGGGATGAATTTTTAAAAACGCTGAAATTAGTTTTCTTGTTTTTTAATTTAATACCTTTTTGCAAAGTTTCAAGGTCCTAGCTTATAATAAAATTTGCACCCCAAGACAAAGTTTCATCCCCATTTTTACCCCCTTAGGGGTTGAATTTCCTAAAACGTCGCAATTACTTTTTTTTGTACATATTTATATACATAGAAAACATCCATGGCTCCGGAGCAAATATTAGTGTTCATCACACAAATAAATGCCCTTACCGGGATTCGAACCCAGGACCATCGGCTTAGCAGGCAGGGTCAGGGTCACTATCCACTAGGCTAGACCGGTCGTCGATTTATATATATATTTCGGGGATCTCGGAAACGGCTCTAACGATTTCGATGAAATTTACTATATGGGGGTTTTCGGGGGCGAGAAATCGATCTAGCTAGGTCTTATCTCTGGGAAAACGCGCGTTTATGAGTTTTTATATGAAGCTCGGTCACCCAGATATTTTTTATAAAGTTATAATAAATGTTTTTATAAAACGTAAGTTTTTTTAAACAGAGGAAATTGTTATTATGATTCCTTGTTTGTCTATATCTAAATCCGTGTTCCCTCATGACCTTGCCAGTTAATAAAATGCCTAACAAGTCAATCAAGCATTTAAAGTAGTTAAACAATTTCCACTGTATAGTCGCCATCAGATATACCGGAGCGGTCAAGCCGCTCACAAATATCTGAACACGCCTCTGTTGTCAGGGTGTTAGAGTGCGTGTTCAGATATTGTGAACACCTTGGCCGCTCCGATATATCCGATGGCGACTGTACAACCAGAGCGATAAAACTGGAATGAAGAGTCTAATACGATCTACACAAGGCCACAGAATAACTAATAGTACTACCGTACTAGCTATGAGCGCCGCGCCGGCGCGCCGCCGCCGCCGACAAAATTTTCGCGCCGCCGCCGCCGACGCTGCGCTATCGGCGTGGCATCGGCGTGACCTTGGTAGTTACTACTACTTTCGGAATCAGATAATATATTTTTAATCGAGTTTAGATCATTAACGGCGCCACTTCGAATAGTTTATAGGCATTCAAAAGGTATTTTAGGCCCATATAATTCAAAAATATCGAAGGCAAATGCAAACTTATCTGTCTAGTAACCGCGCTACTAGTCTTGGGGAAACGAAATTATTTAATATCAATTTTAACATCAATATGCTTGTAATAAACATACTGATTCCCTTCCATTTTTATTGTGGAACGTTCCACATTACAATTTATAGAGTGTATATATACACTAGACATATGTCAATCACAATGAAAAAATTAACTGTGATCAATTCTGGCTAACGTGAGCTCGAACTCGAACCCACATCTTTGCATTACCGTACCGATCTTAATTTTGCCAGCTAACCATCATTTACCGCGAATTTAGCCATTGCAAGCATGGTTAAACGTCTTTAAAAGGTATAAAATGGGGTTAATTTTAAGATATTAAGCGTTTCCACGTCCAAGTCCAAATGTCCGGCCGTTGGCTTCGCACGGAAGGGCGTCGGAATCATGTCTCAATTAAACTTGGCCACTGTTCAAATTTCAAGCTTTGCTCTCTCGCAGCTCAATATATGGCCTTGCATCGCTCCCATGGAATTAAGCCGCTATCTGAACCTGCAAGTTTTTGGCCCTGTTTGGAGCTCAACTTTCGGCCTGTTTTAAAACGCTTGAGCCTTGGTCCTTATCCGATCTTAGCTCCATTGCAGCTCGGCCTTTGGCGTCGCACGAATGCGCCCGCCGGAAAGCTCCAGATCTTTAACACTATGGCTTCAGTCTTTATTGGCCTGCGCCCTCGCTCTGCTCTCATGCAGCTCGGCCTCGCACAGAAGCGCGCCGCAATTGGCGCTCCAGGCGTTCGGCCGTCAGCCAATCTAACACTTGGCGTTCGATTCTTAGCTGTATACTTACCTGCAGCTCATCCTCTGGCCTCGCATTGGGAGGCGTCGAAATCAAGTCTTCGGTGTTACATGGAGCTCGGCGTTGGGCCTCACTTTGGGCCTCACTATGGTTATCGATATTGGTTATCGATACGGAGACGGAGCTCGATTTCTTTTGGACTGTCGAGTCTGTCGACAAGACGTTTCCCTGATACAGTCAATCCGCAATTTTTAACTTAGCATTAGCACAAAAGAGTGCCTCGCTAAGATCTTCCGGCCAGAACCTCTCCAAGATTAAGTCCGCCTCTGATGCCGCGCGATACCGCTTATCCACTGTTTATACGATATCAATTTTTTTCGTACCATTATTCAATAAATTACCCTTGAAAATAAAAAATGCATTTATTTCATAACTTTCTTACAGCAAAAACATGTTTTTTCGGTAAAATTTTGGTTTGATTCTTTTTTCATTAATCGAAGGTGTTTCAAGGCCACGCCGCCGATTCGCCGCCGCCGCCGACCAATTTTGACCGGCGCGCCGCCGCCGGCTATATGCCTATCGGCGCTCATATCTATACCGTACAGAAAATTCACTCCTTCACAAAAGTCAGATTAGGTATAAAATTACACCTATATCGCCGCCTGCAAGCAAAATTGAAACTTATAACCGCGCACGAACCGTGAATCTCCTTTGCGCGCCGCAGTTTTATGACCGAGCTGTGAGTGTCGGCACGGGGTTATCACTTGACAAGTTTTTATACCTATACCCACTGATTTATTATTTTTAAGATAAATATGTAGGAATTACAAACGTTGATTATGTAAACATACATATTTTATCCGGAGATAGTATGCCTGAATCTCACGGAAGTTAGTTTCGAAGCCATTGTGTATTTTTAATTTTGCGCGAGCGCCGCGTGACACGACTATCGTGCGCAAGAGCGGCAGCCCACTGCCATACGCCTGTCCGATGGGCGCGCCGGCCAAATGTACCTAAACTGCGGAGTGACACCCCCCTGACAAGGCTTTAATGTCAAGAGAATAAAGCTCATTTACATACGACCTTATTAAAATCATATCCTCAAGGCGCCCTATAAAAAGGTCTCCTGTTGCATTCTAATTTGAATCTTTTTTTTTGACATGTCAATATTACATTTTAATTGGCAAGTTTTGACGTCTGAGGATCCGAGCTACCGCGAAAACCGAAAATCGCAAATTGCGGGGATCTTTCTCTTTTACTCCAATGAAGACGTAATTGGAGTGACAGAGAAAAATGCCCGCAATTTGCGAATTTCGCGGTTATAGCCCTGGGTGGCTAGGGGATATTAGACTTCATATTTTGCCGAGCAAATATTCTTACAGGCAGAGCTACTTATATAAAACAGGGGAGAAAAAAAGGAGAAAAATACACTACACAATAGTAAAAGCGGTTTTTTATACCTAACAAATTGTTCGGGCCTCGATCTTAACCCCAATTTTGCAATAGCCACTTATTATCATTATCGTTATTATTTAATTAAAACATTCAAACGGAAATCGATACTTGAATAGCCAGTTTTAACTTTTTATATCCGTTTCTTTTTATGATGTTTATATCAAAGCTTGAATTTGCAAGTTAAAGAGAATATAGGTACAACCAATACAATCAATTGAACACCATATTAATAATAACCGAAAGCTTTTTTTCTACTTTATTAAATTATTAATAATCTACTAACTACATTAAATTGTATTTACCTCGGTACCTCGGTTATATTTTCATTGTGACAACGCGCAATTCAAATTCCTTGACCGTATCGTATGTGATGTATGTATTTATAATTGTAACATATGTTATTATAACATAAATTATTTATTACTATTACTTAAGCAAGACTGCCAGTAAGTATCACTATAATTAGCATTATCAGTCCGCGTCCGCGGACAGGTTCAACTTTCCCCCCAATTCTGACACTGTGCCGTTGCAACATCCACTGCAATATTGCATGCGACCTTTAAATTAACTTACCAGTAAGGAGGGCTATCGGGCGAAAATCGAATTTCGCAAATTGCGGGCATCTTCTCTGTCACTCTTATTACGCCTTCATTGGAGTAAAAGAGAAAGATCCCCGCAATTTGCTAATTTCGGTTTTCGCGGCAGGCCCCCAGATATACATGGTATTACTGTGGTTTGGGAAGTAAATAGGTTAGGTTCATTGATAAATTAAACCGAAGGTTATTGTTTCTTTATGGTTTACATGTAGGTATACACTATCTATACAATCCTCTGAAATCACTAGTGTTACGTTCTATTAGAATTTAGGTATCTTAGGGTACCTATATTATCGCTCCGTCTGTGACTGGCCTAAACATCAAAATTCTATTACTGTTTAATTGATTTGAACAATGCAAATAAGTCGACCCACATTTGGAAATTAAATTGTTAAGTTTTCATTAGGTATGTTCGCGAAATGCCAGCAGCGTTACGAATTTATGAAACATCTGTTAATGAAATATAAACTTAATTATAAAGTGTGCCAATCGCAATATGTCCCGCTGAGATCATTGATCCTCAGAGTTTTAAAAACTTTAGTTATGTACAGTTTTTTAGTTACTTCGTAAGTTAATTTGGGTAAGAAAACTCGATAAAAAATGTTATCCGTTAAGAGTTTGATTATATTGATAACGTTATATGAGACATTTGTCTCTTGGGGTATTTACCCCAGAACAAAAATACATATGTAACGAAATACTGTAAAAAATACCCTTCCTGCATATAAAAGTTAAGGACAAAGAAAGAGAAGTAACCTAAGTTTTGACTCTGATAACTAATGGAATCGACGTAGATTTTGTAAATTTTTCGAAGATCGTAAAAAAATCGATCCTAATAGTAATAATACTTGCTAATATTACAAAAGGTATTTCTACTAGGACTACCTAGTGAATACAGACTACTGTATTCTACTATTTATACTTAAACCCCTACTCACTGTAAATAACTGGACAGAAAGCATTAACAAGGTATTTTCCCAACATATTCAACACATGCCATATAAAAACCTTGTAAAACTAAAAATGTGCATTAAGAAAACCATAACCGTGCGAAATATGCCGGCCGTGACAGCGGGTATTCCTCTCGAGAGTGGAGTGACGCACACAGCTGTTTAAATGTCGCGGAGATAAAAATACGAGATTTAAGACCAATGCACCGTACTACATTCAATATAAATACTAATTGCTAAATTTTATTGTAGATATTGTAATAGGTAAGTTTAAGTTAACAACAACAATAGGACGCGCACTTCCCCCTACTTCCCGTACGCCACTTGCACATTGTCAATTTGTCATAATCGTAACTTATACAACTCATAGTTTATGTTTATGTTTAAATACACAGTCGTGTCAAGATGATTTTGAACACCTCGGGCGCTTAGCAACATCTGCTGCTGACTGTACCTAACCTACTATGATTGTAATCTAAAGAAGACCAAGACGGAAATGTTATTTAAGCGTAACGCTCCATTCCACGCTATCTGCAAATGGACAATGACAGGCTTAATCCATTAAACGACCAACCCAGGTACGAGTCATTGACCTGAATTACGGGTCGGCTAACTTTTATTAAGTTTTTTTTATAGTACGTCGGAGGCAAACAAGCATACGGCCCGCCTCGTGGTAAGCGGTCATCGTAGCCTATGGACGCCTGCAACTCCAGAGGTGTTACACGTTTATATGCGCGTTGCGCCTAACACCACCCCGCACCCTCGTAGAGCTCTGAGGGGCTACCGCGAAAATCGAAAATCGCAAATTGCGGGCATCTTTCTCTTATACTCCAATGAAGGCGTAATTAGAGTGACAGAGAAAGATGCCCGCAATTTGCGATTTTCGATTTTTACGGTTATAGCCCTGGCAAGTAACTAATACGATACGTTATGTAAAATACAGCAGCCATCTGCCAGACAGGACAGGACAAGACAACGGGCAGCGGACGCTAGCTAGTAATAAGAATATAACCTGAAATTAACTCTGGAAACTCTGGTGCGCTGGTGGCCTAGCGGTAAGAGCGTGCGACTTGCAATCCGGAGGTCATGGGTTCGAACCCCGGCTCGTACCAATGAGTTTTTCGGAACTTATGTACGAAATATCATTTGATATTTATCTGTCGCTTTTCGGTGAAGGAAAACATCGTGTGGAAACCGGACTAATCCCATATACGGGCCTAGTTTACCCTCTGGGTTGGAAGGTCAGATGGCAGTCGTTTTCGTAAAAACTAGTGCCCACGCCAATTACTGGGATTAGTTGCCAAGCGAACCCCAGGCTCCCATGAGCCGTGGCAAAAATGCCGGGACAACGCGAGGAAGATGATGATGAACCCTGGAAACTGTAAGTACATAATTCTACTTACTCGTAATTAATGATGAATGAAGATTGACGATTGATTAGTTACTTACCTGAAATAAAAATTTCATATTAGTTATAATATTTACACTTCATATTATTTATTAATGTATTATATTTAAATTACTGTGATAAAACAGTTTGTTTTGCCGTGGCAATCGCACAATCGCTACGGCTATTTGGTTGGTTTTGGATCGTTGATTGTTTTAAGCTAATCTGTGTATTGATTGGATAACCAGCAGAAAATTACTCCCGTCTACAACAGTAAATCAAATGGCAGTTAGACAAGGACAGACGACAGATGTTTATACAGCTGTCACTTTTCATAAACCACGGTCCATTCTAGCGACCAATTTAGAACTATTACTGTAATTCGTTTTGCATCTCTTTCAATTTGCATATGTGTGATAAAGATAAAAGCCACAAGATGCTGCGCTTATTTTAGTTATCTTCACAAATAATCATTTCTTTGCGCTCATGTTATTTCAGCAACAGCAGGTGAATCTCTAAACAATACAAAACAGATTATACGTTCATGTAAATAAACATCACTTTCCATTGTATGACTCAAAGAGGCTATTCCTTTGACGACTTTATATCGCGAAAGTAAACACGTGTGGAGAAATTTTGTTAATGGAATTAGGACTGAGGATGAAGATATTATCACTTTAAAAGTAACCTTAAAGTGTTGACAATAAAGTTTATTTTTCCTAACCTGTCATTAAAGGTGCTGCGATGAATATTAACAACACCCTAAAAGTAACCTTATTTTTTTCTCCATAAGGTTTATATTTCGTAATCTGTTGTAGTCAAAGGTGTTTTTCGTCGGTAAACTGACTCGGCCCTTAGCCAAAGACAAGACTAGGGCAAAGGAAGTCTCAATTTAACGTAACTCGATAATGGTAACAGTTTCCTCCGCTCTTCCGTACGTTAGATCAGTTGGATGGCATGCTGGTTCCAATTTTGAATTTGCGTCGAGGATTGTGTAACAAAGGCTATTTCCTGTCTATAGTTTTAAAAATAAATGAACGAATAGAGGCCAGTGATGTTTTCTTTTCTATTAATTTATGGTTCGTTAGGATTAGCAGAAAAAATAGGTGTTTTTAGGGTTCCGTACCCAAAGGGTAAAAACGGGACCCTATTACTAAGACTCCGCTGTCCGTCCGTCCGTTCGTCTGTCACCAGGCTGTATCTCACGAACCGTGATAGCTAGACAGTTGAAATTTTCACAGATGATGTATTTCTGTTGCCGCTATAAAAACAAATACTAAAAACAGAATAAAATAAAGATTTAAGTGGGGCTCCCATACAACAAACGTGATTTTTTACCGAAGTTAAGCAACGTCGGGCGGGGTCAGTACTTGGATGGGTGACCGTTTTTTTGTTTGTTTTTTTTTGCTTGTTTTGCTCTATTTTTTGTTGATGGTGCGGAACCCTCCGTGCGCGAGTCCGACTCGCACTTGGCCGGTTTTTTTAATTTAGACACCAAACGGTGGATCAAACCAGATATACCTATGCATTCTATGTATTGCTCCTCTAATTAAAAATAAACTAAACAACCGTTCAAACATAACACACGTGTCTGACGTGTCATATAAACTTGCCCAAACTACCATAAAAACGCGTAAATTTCGTTCTAAACTGAAAAACCTAACGGGACATTTTTAGTAAAAATTTTTTACCAAAACTCGGCAGACGACCGCTAAGGCGTAAAAAGCTCGTAAATCGTACGGAAACTTTTTACAACTTATGCTAATAGTACATTACTGCAGACGCCGGGAAAGAAGGGCTTGCCGGGTGAGTAGGTATAGCCGGCCGACCGTAGGGAGGCCGGATAGTGATACGAAGCCGGCAAGACCTTTTCACGGCTAGGCATGTATAGTGCTTTTCTCAAACATGCAATGAAATAAAAAAATACACCACTCAAAAAAAAAAAACAAATTTATAATCTTTATAATAAAAATCTAACTTCACAACAAAAGTTTTTTAATTTTCCTTCCAATCCCGCCATAATTGTTTTTTTTTTACGGAAGTCGTCCGTATTTTGCGTGTGTTCGAATAGACCTTATTAGGGCCATTATACACAATCTGATAATAAGAATCTCAATTTCTATAAATAAAATAAATGCAGAGGATTTTAAATATTGTCTATGGTCTCTGATGAATTACGTATAGACAAAATTTTTAATTTATTCATCAACACATTGAATCATACAGATTCGTATTCTTAATATCAGTACGTTCGTGTATAACAGGCGTTAACACGGATATTTTGGTCCGATAACCATTCATTCACTAAAAATATTAAAAAAAAATATAATTCGGCTGTTTAGCCTGTTTATGGACACAGACTCCATGTTTACATTAGAATTTAAAAAAAAATTACTTCCCGGCCTAGGCCTTCAATTTCGTATGAAATTCCTTTACAGTTCTCTGGAGTTGCTCCGCCCTAAACGTGATACTTCGAAGCCTGATATAACGCCCGGAGCGACGACATTTCAGTGCATGTTTGAGAAAACTTTTTTTGTAGTTCGGTGATGCAAGGACTCACAAGGAGATATCCAACATCTGCTCTTCCTATAAATCGAGCCAAATTTAGACGCAGATGACAAAATGAGACTTTTTGCGGTCTGACTTTTTTTCTTAACCACCTTGGCACGCGGCAAATTTCGACCGTGTTTTTTTTTTTAATTTTAATATAACAACTGGAGCATACAGCCATTAAAGCGAAAAGATCATGTTATTTAATTAGACTGAAACATCTGGTTTCGTTTAATCGCCACCTGGCTGTTTAAAATAAACTGACACTAAATATCAAATGTAACAATGCAGTCGATCAGCCATCCAAAGGATCTGGCCACTGTAATTATTCCAAACACTTATCTGGTATTCGTCTCAAGCGGCCCAGGATGTGTGACCTAAAGATACAAAACTATGCTTATTTCGCATAATGACTAAATAGTATTTGGACATGTGGGATCTATGGGAACACCGGAAAGTAGATAAACTGCTATTTATTCTTCTGATCATCCAAAATGAAACAGCAATTATTTTTCCCCTATTTCGGGTTTGGTCCCATAGTAAAGCTTGTGCAATATGATCTACACACATGATAATAATATTCATCTCGCAAAATAAATATGGCTAAAAGTTGAAAAGACACCGTGAAGGAAGAACTTATGTTTTTTTATATTCCACTTAAGCCTTCGTCTCGCGCAAGCTTTGTAATACTTTGGAGCTCTACCACTGTATTTAGCTTTGACTTTTTGCCGTGCAGTTGGCAACACAGCATGCTCAGACGCGCTACGCAATTTTAAATATAGAACGCGCTTGACAGTTCGACGGTTTCAAATATGGAACGGACAATGGTTGGGCCACTGTCTTCACGCAACACTTTTTACCTTTACCAATGGTAGACCTTATGAGACTCACAATAAGGTTTACAAATGATCAGTTAATTGAGTCGATGATGGTACCTAAGTGGCAGTTTAGCAAACGCTTGACGTAATAGAGGTACCATTTTTCGTTGTGGGCTAATAACGATCCATTTGCAGTGTAAATAAACAAATTAGCGTAGAGAATCACATTAAAATAACAATTTGTAAGGGTTTTGCTAATAAACAAGAGTTAATAGCCTTTTCTCAAACATGCAATGAAATGTCGTCGCTCCGGGCGTTATATCAGGCTTCGAAGTATCACGTTTAGGGCGGAGCAACTCCAGAGAACTGTAAAGGAATTTCATACGAAATTGAAGGCCTAGGCCGGGAAGTAATTTTTTTTTAAATTCTAATGTAAACATGGGGTCTGTGTCCATGAACAGACTAAACAGCCGAATTATATTTTTTTTTTGGTGAATGAATGGTAATCGGACCAAAATATCCGTGTTAACGCCTGTTATACACGAACGTACTGATATTAAGAATACGAATCTGTATGATTCAATGTGTTGATGAATAAATTTAAAATTTTGTCTATACGTAAGTCACCAGAGACCATAGACAATATTTAAAATCCTCTGCATTTATTTTATTTATAGAAATTGAAATTCTTATTATCAGATTGTGTATAATGGCCCTAATAAGGTCTATTCGAACACTACACACGCGAAATACGGACGACTTCCGTAAAAAAAAAACTATTATGGCGGGATTGGAAGGAAAATTAAAAAACTTTTGTTGTGAAGTTGGATTTTTATTATAAAGATTATAAATTTGTTTTTTTGAGTGGTGTATTTTTTATTTCATTGCATTTTTGAGAAAAGCACTATACATGCCTAGCCGTGAAAAGGTCTTGCCGGCTTCGTATCACTATCCGGCCTCCCTACGGTCGGCCGGCTATACCTACTCACCCGGCAAGCCCTTCTTTCCCGGCGTCTGCAGTAATGTACTATTTTTGCGCAAGTTTTACTTTAAAACTCTTACTTAATAGTCCGCAGCAAGGTCGTTTCTCCATACAAACGTAGCTCGTAGTTACATTTAAAACGACTAGCTAGATTGCTCTGAAACTTTATACATACTTACAATCTGTAAAAGTTTATGTAGCTTCAGATACCATATGTCCATAGTAAAAAAAATACAGAGAATTTACGTTTATCGTTCGGAAAACATAAAAACTCAAAAATGCGCGTTTTCCCAGAGGAAAACGCGCATTTTTGAGTTTTTATGTTTTCCGAGTCCGAGCAAGGCTCAGTCTCCCAGATATTGACTATTATGAGAGTAAAAGACCTATGAGTATTAGTTTCCGCGTAAATTCTTCAGCTACTTATGTGACGTTATCTATGAAAAGGGACCTTATTGTCGATGTCAGTTACGCCATTATTAATGATGCTCCCATAATTCCCATATTATAAATACAATGCCGCGCGACTCTGTGCGGCGTAAGCGCCATCGACAATAAGGTCCCTTTTCATAGATAATGCCCCGTATAAGCGCCTCCGCTCCGCCTCGGCCTCGGGCAAGCAACGGACGCTAAGTGCAAGAACTGGTTTGACTGTATAAAGCTGCCGATCGATATACATGTGACTCATGTGAGACTTATAGTTGGTCAAACCAATTTGTCATTCAGTAAGAACCAGGATAATCTATACTCATCCTTTTCTTTTGGGTGCTAGTACTAGTGTAAGACAAAGATGGTATGATTCTCTCTGTCTATGTTTGAAATGAGACAGTCCTTTGACAAACTATATCTATATCTATACTTGCGAGAGGTTCCACATACAAATCATACAATGCAAATTTCAGTATTTAATTATTTATTCAGCAAGTTTTAGTTAAATTATATTTCAAGGAATTACTAATAGAGAAACTACTAATATTTTGGATACTGAAGGGATGTCTGTCCGCAAAATGTATGAATGTTAAGCCGGAATAGGTAGATTTTTAGAACCTACCTATTATTTTTAGAATAATTCTAACATAATCGAAATAGCTGGAAATAAATCGATCCCAAAACTTCGTAACACCAATTCTAATAAACTAATAATTATAAAATAAAACAACAGGCTAAAGACTTGCAAAATGACCGCATATAGCTAAATCGAGTTGCCAAACGTAATGGATTGCATTGCACAGATAACACACGCTCGGCCAATTCAATATGGCCGACCTTTTCAATCAACGGGATAAAAACTGCACAGTTAAAGTATACTTAGCAGTACTGTGAAATCTCGATAATTCAGCACTTCGATGGTCCGGTACATCCAGTGGCCTATTTTATAAAGCTACAAGTTACAATTTACAAGCGGAAGTCTCTTTCTAACCCTATGTGTTAGAACGAGACTTCCGCTTGTAAATTGTAACTTGTAGCTTTATAAAATAGGCTACAGTAATCCGGCACTAAAATAGAGGTGCAAGTGGTAATTCTATGTCCAAGTTGATTATCTACGCTTAGGTACACTATCACACTGCGTTCTCTTTAAATGTGGTTAAATTAAAAACCAGATATCGGTCGAATTTTCTTTGAACTTGTTATTTTAACGTCACATTGTCGGTTGTCGATAAGGTTGATTTCATATTGAAGTTATGTACCTATATGGAAATAGCTCCTTATTGACAACGGACAACAAGTATATACCCTTTTGGGTTGAAAAAGGCACAATTGTTAAGATACTGCTCATCAATAAATAACCTGTGTTGTATTGTCATTATACAGTAGTTAGTTTAGCATGCTTCTATTAAAGAGTATTAAGACCTTGTCTGAAATGAGATAACAGCAAACGCTTCAAACACTTGTACATACAAAACACGACACACATGCGCGTATTTATACGCTTGAATTGATGTGTGTAAATGTTTTTATGATAAGTAATTTGTAATGTGAATACTGTGCATGTAGGTATTTGAGTACTTTAATTGCTTGCTGCTGAATGTTTTTGACAGCTACATAAGTGGTATGGTAGATGACATTCGTTCGGCTCTGAACAACTTAGAGCATTCCGAACAATATGTTGGTTGTCAAAGTCAAAAGTTGACGTTCGATAAATCATGCTATACCACAAAATATAGTGCCGCTGCCGTATTATAGAGCCACCTTTTTCTACTGAAACACGCACGGGCGCAAACGGGCACGATTTTTCTTAAGGGGCCTGTCAGTTAGAACAAAAAGTTGACAGCTCCGAACAACTGGCAGGCCGATATCGTCCGGCGGACTGGTAATCAGTGGGCCCCTTTGCACATCATATAAAATCAACAAATTGCTTCATACGTAAGCTATATATACGTTTTTCTGTCACTTGGTTCATTTTCATAACAGAAAACGTTGCCTAAGACCGCATTTTGAGTTCATAAAAAATAATTATAATTTCGCTTCAACAACATTCTAGAATCTAATATGGCTTTAAGGGCACTAATATAGAACATAATTGCTTTAGTAACTTAAAAGCTGTAAAGGAGCTTTTAAGCTCGCGCCAGAGCAAGGTCACGAGATAACCGTCTACATTTACCTACGTAATGATTGATAATTACATGTTGTAACGTAGTTTTATGATCTACTAATTAACTGCTAGAAATATTACGCCACATCATAATCATATCAGCCCTTTATCGCCCACTGCTGAGCATAGGCCTCTCTTCTAGTACGCCACTTGTCCCGGTCCTGAGCTACTCTCATCCAAAAATGACCCGCAATTTTCCGGATGCCGTCAACCCAAAGAGCCAACGGAAAGGAACGGGTTCGTATTATGCCACATTTCTATTTTACAACTGAATCAATTTGCTTTTAGTTTTCTCAAAAACTCTACTAGATACCGCTGTATTTTAATACAAGTCTAAAATGGCATAAATTTGTGTTCGGGATGGCGGTCTGACAAGTTTTTCCAAGTAACCAACGGCAGTAGGACTCTACAGCATTAGACCGGACTGGTCCAAGATAACTCTGCACAGACTTCGCAGGTGCAGAGTTTGGAAGTGCTACTATAAACGACATCATACTATAAATTAATCGTTGGTAAAGGCTGCAGAGAGTTAACTTAGATAATCTTTTAATATGCCGAAAGTAAAAATGCAAGCAACAAGTCTACAATAATGATGGGGCAAGCAGTGGTGTAAGTACATTCTCTTTAGTTCAATCTTCATTAATATTATAGCCTCTGCTACTATTATGATTTATAAATCGTTTAGTATGAACAGCTTCGTCATAAGACTCATAATCATAGCTCGTAACAGTCGTGTAAGTGAATTAGCAGCAACTAAACAGAGCGCCTACCGCGAACCACGTTCGACGTGTTGCCTCTCTGTCGCACTTGTAAATTCGAACGTAAGTGTGACAGGGAGGTAGCACGTCGAAAGTGGTTCGCGGTTGGCCCTCAGTACTCAAAGCAAGGACGAAGATAACGACCAGCCATTCACTGATAATGACCAGCCTGTGTTACAGTCGCCCATATAGTGCAGAAATGCTTATCCTATTCGTTATCTCCCTCTTCATTGCACTTGTATTAGAGTGAAAGAGACGCATAACACATATAGACACACGATAGCTAAATCTCGATTTCCTGTGATCGCGGTAGCCGTCCAGGCGACGCAAGCACTGAGATATCTTGCGAATCTCTGAAGATCACAAACACAAGCGATAATGAACCTTAACCTTACATCAGATTAGTATATTTTTTAATATCGGGGTCAGCCGGTCAGGTTATACAGAGCCATTTTGTGAATGATAGACCATCAGCTACATTGCAGCTACACGCTTATGATCTCCTAGTGGTTCGCAGTTTGCAAACCCGCTTGAGATATAAAAACCATCATTATGTGCTAGCTCTTATGACACGGACTGCGATCTAAATATAACGAGTCTTAGATAAGGACTAGTAATTGAGTGAAGGGCTCTGCCGGCTTTGACTGGTCACCGCTTAATAACTGTCCTATATCAATTGCGAGATTTGCGAGACATAATATAATATTTATCATCTATTAGGTATTTACAATCACCTGAAATAATATCTTAGAAACAAACAAAAACTCTTAAATATTTAGAACTAGCGACCCGCCCCGGATTCGCACGGGTAAACCTAAACAAATTATACACCTAAGTCCTAAACCTTAGCGCTTCTATGGGAATCACTTTATTGATAAGTGAAAACCGCATGAAAATCCATTCTGAAGTTTTTGAGTTTATCGCGAATATACAGACAGACAGACGCGGCGGGGGACTTCGTTTTTGATTATTCCGTTTTAATTAAGTATTATTAGCTATCTGTTATAAAGTTGCGATTACATACAAACGAAAACAAAAACATAATATCGCCCACAACAAATGCGTGGGCCGGGATACAAGCTGAAACTACCAACACAGTCATATAAACTGTTATATTAATGTCTTCACTTTAATGTACAATGTAGACACACTTAATATAACAAAATATACCTAAGGACCGAGTAAATTTGAATTTAATATAGCTTTCTTTATTTCCGTACTGCAATATGTTAAGTCATGTGTTCAATGCTGTCTGCCACTTTCAAACTATACCTTCAACGGCTTCAACTCCATTATCAAACGTCGACCAAGTCAAGGTCACGACCGTTAAAGCGTGTCTTAACGCCGTGCTTAACGGATTTCCGCCATAACTGCGCGTTCTACTTTCAAATTAGTTTAGTTTCAGAACCGTTGACGGCTTGAGGCTTTAAGATTACTTTATTACTTACTTTAAATTCAAGGTTTTTTTAACCGACTTAAAAAAAATGAAGAGGATTAGTACCTATTCAATTTATCGGAACCTCTTTAAGAATGAGCTATGACGTATGGACTTGGACCTGACAAGACGAAATGCTCTCTTCTAAGTCCAACCATCTAGTAAAAAATCCCGTTCAGAAAACTCTCTGTAGTTATGTTTTTTTAATCTAAAACCCTTCAAACTCCCTCAAGGCAGCAGGCAGAAAAGTTACCTCCGCTTTCAATTCAACCATCGCGATTTACTGATTTTGTACAAATGATACGAAAAATCAATACCTCCCGACTCTCGAATTTAAAAACAATACGAACGAAAATAATGATGAATTTAGGAGGCAAAAACAGGAAGACTTGTACAATAACTATACTTAGCTCTAGGCTTCATGACCAAGTATATAACTGACAACGTCGTTCGCCGTTTTATTAGACAATTATTTGAAGCAGGCAAATTGGTGCGTTCACCGACCCGCACGATTGGTCCTCAATGCCTGGAGGCATGCCAACGATGTCAATTTGTGAAATCATCAATCCGTAGTCCGTATTCTAGGCATTCGCGAAGCGCTACCATTTCTATGAATGTGGACCAATTGAGTAAAAGCTCGTCTCAGAAGTCAGAAGGCCTTTCGAGAACTTTGAAAATTGAAATTGGTGTATGTCTATTATGTCTGGCATGCCACTCCAATACCCACAGAAAGAGAGATGGACATGTACGATTTTCGAATGTTGCATGTTCGTGGTAGCGGTACAGTATTCTTCTTCTTACTTCTTTTGAATACGAGGTTCTGGCGTCTGTTCCTCAGCAAGCGTATGTTCTCTTGCAGTTTTAATTGCACATATTATAAGCTTTCCCTCCATAAGGTTATCTATCCTAAAGAGAACTGGAAACGTGGCTGGTTCCCTCGTCTGTATTCTCTGAAAAGCCCATGAGTTTTAGTAAATCCCTAACTAAATATGTAAAATCTGTAGGTTAAATTATACTAGAAGCCTGATGTGAATACAAAACGCTTCGTGAAGAATAGCATCATTCTCTAAGAATATCCACCTAATTTCAAGGCACTACGGTATTTTTTCCTATAACACGTCACAGATAGTCAGTAGGCACGCTTCGGAAGTCGCTGATTGACGAAATGGCACCAGCAGAATGAAATAGGAAATAAATGAGAGAATCGTTTCTATATTGGCGCTCGTGAAGCTAAGATTGTGAATTGTGCGAATTGCTAGTGCCGTATAAAGTAACACGCAGTAAGTATCTATTGAAGTGTTTCAATTTAACTATAAGAGAGCTATGAAAGATATTAATGTTATTGTCACCGAGGCGAGATTCAACGAGGCTCAGAATTCATGCGTGTGTGTTGGGTAACTCGGAAACAATAAGCTGCACCGAAAATCTGATCATGATTTCAGGATCAGGATCGGATCGTTAGATAAAGAGGTTTTTTGGGAATATTTAACAGCGCACGGCCAATCCTTGTATAACTCCTCGGGGAAAACTTATGTCTAGCTATCAGCCAAGCCAACTGAAATAAAATGACAACAAACTGTGGGACCATTCACAGGGTCTTAAATAATAGAACATATGTATTTCGATCTGTAGAAAACGTTACAGTTTAGATAGATATCAAAACTCTTGAGTTGAAGTCCTTTGTTCCGAATGTCACTAATTATGGCATATTTGCCCCAGATCAAGGTTCCTTCCGCGAATCCGCGATGAGTCAACATGGTAATGTGGGTAAGCAAGACCAATGCCGTGATGATGCAAATTGGAACCAGTTTTTATTAGATAATCTTTGGAATTCAGCGCCTACACATGTTTTTGTTGGTCATCAAGTAGGGGTAAAAGTTTATGTATGCTAGTACAATGACCCCTATCCCTCGCTACCCATCGACGCGAATCGGTTCAGGGGAGACAATCACAATTAAATAAAAGACTACAAGGTCGTTTTTGGTAATGTTTAGACTTTGGGCGTTGAGTAATTAAATCACAACAGTAGCTGAGGATGAAACCGAGGTCAATAAGATAAGGAGAGAGAAAGAGTTTTGGTAACTCTGTGTGGTGGTGGGTTAGTTAGTCGACATATGAGGCAAAAAACAGATCATACATGCGTTCGCTGTTACATGATTACACCATAATTCAGTGTGCAAACACTGCAAACATGCAAAAAAGTTCAATGATTTCAAGTCTGCTATAACAAAACGTTCTAATCACAAATTAATTCAATTACGAAGAATGATTAGACTAAATTAAGTCCATAAAACAAATTACTTTACATTGTCTACTGTCACGCGAACACAAAATTTGCAGAAAATTAGAACAGAAAATACGTAGGTAGATGTAGCAGTTATTCATTATACATTTTGATTTGAGGTCAAGTTTAAGGCAAAACTGGCTGGTTTATCATGCAGGATCTTAGGAATCCTCCGGCAATCCGGCAACGCCAATGCGGTATTTGGGTACGCTAAATTTCCAAACATTAGACCCATTTTTATGCGAAATTACACATAAAGTAAAGCATTTTACTGGGATATCCCTTACGAATGCTAGGCTCTAGGAAGCAGACTTGTGATATGCCACTGCTATATTTTATATTCCAAACCATGTAATATATCAAAAGTGTAAAAATAGTAGCGCTAGTAAATGCTGCTCTGGCGGAAAGCCCCACTCCAAATTATGATCTTCGCCTGACCGGAAGAGCAATAAAAAAACATTTCAAGAGCAATTAAATCCCAATTTTGCACCTCAAGAGCTGCGTGGCGCTAAACTGTGCTAAACGGTTGCAAAAAACGTAAACATACGCCTACTTTGGTTGTCTGTTGTCTGTGTGGCGGGCAGTCAAGCGAGTTTAGAGGTTTAGATAACGTTGCGTTAGCATTTAGCACATGTCTAATTACGTTGGCAGATGTGGAATTGTGGATTGTGTCGATAAGTATAACGAATCCAAGCATAACATTTTTGATTTGGCGTAATTTATAAAAAAAGTTAGTATTGATTAGGTAAAATCTCTACTGCCAAAAGAGAAAACTGCTAGTGCTCCATCTCATAAACATAAAGCATATTAAACAATTTTCACATGTGAAGAGTGATGAAAATTCGGTCACACATCTTCGGTCTTCGGTCTTGTTGGGGCTCCTCTGTATGTCTTCGAGGTTTATTTCTAGCCCAAAGGCTATCGATACTTGAATCTATACTCCCTCCTTCCGCTACCACTTACGTCAGCCAAGTTGTCGGTCTCCTGCGGAACTCCTCATTTTCGATAGTGGATCTCTAATTGTACACATAGACAAAGATCAAATCTACAAAGCCTAAGTTAGTTGTCTGAAATAAATTTATTTTATTTATTTATTTATTTATTTATTTAAGTGTCAATGTCCAAAATCCGTACTTGCTTGAGTGACTTGAGTCATCAATACGTGAGAATCATTACGATTCAGTAGAGACGTTATTGATGACGAGTGTTGGTGAAGGAATGTTTATGCCTTCCGACCGGTTTGCGGACACGGTTATATTTGACTTTTTACGAATAGAATAAAATAAAATAATAATAGAATATTTTTTTTTTTTTTTTTTTTATAGCTGGCGGTTGGATATTTAATTTTGTCGCACACTGGTGGAATCCCGCCTTTGTATTAGTGGCAACTCGTATTTTTCTGCGAGAAACAGCAGTAATGGGGATAAATGCGAGCAAAACATTGTTTACGACTTGTCTCGAGTAAACAAGATATAAAGCGTATTTGTCTCTTATTTCTTTGTCTTAGGATTTTTTGGAATTGTTGGATGTTAAAGAAATATACAACAAATCTAGTTATGTATTAGGAAATTCATCCGAATGTCGCCGGTGAGCAAGTGAGAAAATATGGGTTCACTTTTCTGGACCATCAAGCGCGCAAATAAAATAAAAAAACAAAAAAATACCAAAATCATATATCAAACACTGCAACCCAACCCCAAGTTTTCGTCGAAAAATAACCGATAAACACAAACTGTATACCTATTGTGTACCTAAACGAACTTTACTCAGACTTGATTGGTCAATAAATCCCCATTTATTCCATTAGCAAAAACATTTCAGCATTCCGGCTAGAATTTCAGTCCAATTATCTAATGGAACAACACCTTGTTTTAGGCGTTTGTGGGTTCCCTAACCTAGGCGTGTCTGGATAGCACAGATCGCATCGCTAGATGGCACATTTAAGATTTATGTACAGTCACCTGCAATAATATGTTACTCTTCGAAGGCCGCAAAAATATGTGACACGCTCTTATGGCTCTACAAATAAAATCGTGTCAGATAATTTTGCGGCCTTCGTTGTGTCACATATTATTGCAGGTGACTGTACATCTTTATGTGATATCTGTCGTGGACCGAAGTCATACGGATGACCAGTGCTGGCTACACTGAGTATACCTAATGCTAGAGGTATACTCAGGTGTACCCAATTGTGTACAACGGACGCCAATGAAATGAATTTAGTATAAAAATGCGAGCCCTCGCTTTATTTGACCTAAATAGTGATGTGCCGTTCTCGAGAAAGTGCGAGAACATGAGAATGTTGCGGGCATGTTCTCGAGAACATTCTCTCGGGCGGAAATTTCCGAGAAAGTGTCCGAAATGTATAAAATATTTGTTTTTTTTTCATTGACATTTAAATATATTTACTATTTATAGCTTTATGTGAAACATTTAATCTCCACCGAATATTCTAGGAGGAAATTCTCAATGCTCTCGAGAATTTTCCCAGAATGTTCTCGGGAATGTTCTCCGGAGAACTTTCTCTGCGGCTATCTGGGTCATGTTAAAGGAGTTTTTATGTTAATAAAACACAGTGCGATATAAAAAAAAGTATTATAATGATTTTTGTATTGCACATACATATACTCTTAAATATTTGAATCATTTTCAATGATTATTACCTATATACAAAATCAACAATTAGAAATATAAACTAAAATCGTATCGCTTTCATTATCTACACAGTGTTCTTCAATGACCTCTTCGGAAGCTGCTGAATGATTATGGACAGTTTCTTTAAGTTTTTTTGGTTCCAAATCCCGTTTTACCTCAGTGGGGCTATTTTTACAGTTCAAAACTATGTGCCGCGCGAATCTTGTTGCATTTTTGTTCATATAAATTACAAAACAAACACACATATTTAACTCGGTTATTGTCTGTTAACGTTCTAAAATATTCAAAAACTTTACTTTTCTTCATTTTTAGTAACAAACTCGAGTACCATTTTACATAAAATGACAACTGTTCGGCGTATGAGCTGTGATGACACTTAGTCAAATGTGGCTAAACTAAATCCTAAGTAGACGTGTGCGCCGCGCCGGCGCGCCGCCGCCGCCGGCCTTTTTTGCCACGCCGCTGCCGCCGATAAATGATCGGCGTGAAATCGGCGTGACCTTGAATGTTGTTAATTAGCTATTCCGAGTTGGTATTTGGATTACAATATGAATTTTTTGTATAATATATGTTAGAGTTGTCAAATATACATCAATTATTAATTAAATGAAACAGAATAGCCAAGTTGCATAAACAATTTGACATACCAAGTAAAGTGTCACCGCAAAATCGCGAAGGAAATGATATCCCAATTTGCAAGAAAACAGTAAAAAACCGACATTTAAGTGCGTGTAAATAACCAGGAAGCAGCCATCAACCCGCAGAAGCTTCTGCCAGCTGCAGAACACAAAACTACAGGCATAGACTAAGAATCCTCTAGACGGAGTTTAGAGCAATTATTTCATGAAACCGATGCTGCCAAAAATTCTGGGGTGCGGGGGACGAGGTGAGCGAGTCCCCTTGCCGTGTTTGGTCCGTTCAAAGACACGGACGTCACACAAAGACACTTTGACTCGAAGATGGAGTAAAACTACCGTATATTTGTGGCAGAGGGGGGTAGCGCTACTATGCTCAGTCTAGAGGATGTCTTGTCTGTGACTACCGGTAAGCCCAGTCACCTTCCTTTAGGTCAGTATAGTGTATAGTACAGGTACAGCAATTACAGTCCACCACGATTGGCTTAACGCCACATTTTCTGGTATTGTTGATAAACAATTTGACACACCAAGTAAAGTAACTGAGTAATCCTAAGTATTCAAGAAAGATGAGGGGGCGATAATTATGAAGTAGGATTTGATCCTGTTAATTGGGAATTCACATTACCTCACATACGAAGGCAGAATGCTCTATCATAGAAAGACTTACAATTAACTAGGCAACGAAAACAGGGCTCATGTAGTGGAGTCAAGCAAAAATCTGAGAACATTGGTGTGCGAAAATTCACGAGACCCTGACTAAAAATGTCGAGAAGAAAGAGACAGAGTGACAACACTATAGATTCACTGTCAATCTGGCGAACAGCGCAAATGCTTGCCCAGCGGTAATGTGCAAGCTGTAAATGGGTAAAGCAACATTATCATGTCACTCGATGCTATTTCTTGTAACAAATTGTGCTACCTACTATTGTCGCCTTCCTGACGGGATTAACAAGAAGAAATACATCGACGACTCTTCTAAAGAAATTTGAAGATGAAAGTTCTAGAGAGGTCTTAAGATCAACAATTCCAAAACCAAAGTAAGGCGATTACGAAAAAGCGAGAATCTTGGGTTGATAACCAGTGCTGGTGGTTGCACGCCGAGATACGCCGCAAAGCTGGCATGGCTAAGAGTGCTATGGCTAAGGCTAACGTCGACAAGATCTGGAAGAAGAGAGGTATTCGAATTCGACGTGCAACTAAAGTACGCTTGCGCTTGATACGAGCTCTCGTCTTTTCAATATTCCAGTATGGTGCCGAAACGTGGAGCCTCAAAAAGTGTGAAGGATAATTTAGGAATGAATGGCAAACGTGCTCGAGTTGGAGCATTGTGAGATGGTAGAGAACGCTATGAAGAGGTCGGCTTGCGGCAGTCTGACCTCGCGAAATGGAGACAAAGTAAATGTGGTCGTAATCCTCAGCAATGTGAAAACGAAAAAGAAGATACGTCTCAGTGAACCTGGTGCTTCCTGCTTGTACGACAAGAAAACCAATAAATAAAAGCCATAGCAGTCCACTATGTCTAGCAAACTTCAAGGATATTTGGAGTTCTGTTTTGTTAAAGTACCTACGTCATTTTTAATACGATAAGGCAATGAAATCATGAGAATATTGAGAGTTACCGATCGAATCGATAGTCATTGGGACCAGGTAACCCCTTAATGCAAGCCAGTTACTAGAGAAATTTAAGTTATTATAGCTATGCTATATTAATTTACAAACCCAATTTTACTCAGTCTATTCAAAACAATACATTGTAGTTCATTACCCAGCAACCTGGATTGATACAATTTTCAAGAAAAACAACAAATTAATGATTTTTCTTAAGAAACCTGAAAGTCAAGGTCACGCCGAAAACACGCCGCCGCCGCCGATTTTTTGGCATACGCCGCCGCCGATCATTTTTTAATCGGCGCACACGTCTAATCCTAAGGGAACAAATGAGGTGATAGGAGTGGGGTCATCGCTGAAGAATCTTTATCTATACCGCAAACCCCACGTGTGGTTTAAAGATTTCTTTGTTTAAAAATTACCTGAAGAAGTAATTCGAGAGTCTCAAGCATTGTTGAAAATATGTCATGGTAATTAACGAACAGTAGTTGTCTTATCTCTTCTTACCTGGTGTAAAGGGTAATCCCTACTTAGAGTTAAAAGTTATAATGCTAAAAACTATTTAATTCTAAAGTAAACTCCTGTATTTGCTAAAACAAGGTTTTAAGTAAAAAATATATTTGTACTAAAAACAACATGGAGATCGTAGGAGATAAAATTGATAATTGATTAAATAACAAAGGAATGTATAAAAGTTTGCGAGCAGCATCAATTAATTAATTTTATAATAAATTAATTCTATTTATAATATTGAGTAGTTTCATTTCTGTAATTACTGTTTAATTGCGGTATGTACTAATGTAAAATAACAAGCAAATCGATAATTTCAAAAATTATCTCCTATTTTATTCGAAATTTTCGCCAGAACGTTCTCATCAAGAAAGTCCCAAGAACATTCTGGAGAATATTCTCGGGACTTTCTTGAGAACGTAGAGAAAGTAGTCTTTGAAATCTATTATTGTTTAACGGTCTTGCCGACACCTATTAGCCGCTTAAAGAAAAATATAAAATACAATAAAAACCCAAACTTTGCATTTATTTAATACACTTTCTCAGAAATTTCCGTTTAAGAGAATGTTCTCGAGAAAGTGGGGAAATTCTCACGAGAAGGAATTTCCGAGAGCGAGAACATTCTCACCGGCACATCTCTAGACCTAAATGATTTGGGTTCACGTTTGGTGTGGGTTCGTTTATTAAAAACAGCTTATTGTAGTTTATAATATACATTGGTGTGGGATACAACTAACTCGCGCTCACTAATTTTTCACAAATAAAAGACTGCCAGTATTTGTTGACACTAGCAACTAATGTTAACTATAGTTGGTCAAACCAATTTGTCAGTAAATAAGAACAAAAAAAACTATACTCATCCTTTTCTTTTGGGTGCTAGTACTAGTGTAAGATAAAGATAGTAAATGATTATCTCTGTCTATGTTTGAAATGACAAACTATACTTACTATTCTTCACAATGCGAAGTTCATGGGGGGGTTCAGTTCACAATGCGAAGTTCATAGTCTATGTCAGCCAAAACAGGCCAAACTGATTTAGTGGTCGTTTTCCCATAGATTTATTTAAATGAGCAATGAATTATGTTTGAGGCGTTTTTATGGCCTTGCTATAATTGAAGCTACAGTGGACAATTATTAGGAATTTAATGATTTTATAGCAGCAGCAGTAAATATAGTTGGTCAAACAATTTGTCAGTAAATAAGAACCAAAAAAACTATACTCATCCTTTTCTTGTGGGTGCTAGTCTAAGACAAAGATAGTATGATTATATCTATCTATGTTTGAAATGAGATAGTCCTTTGACAAACTATATATCACACGAAATACCCATTGTCAGAATGAAAACTAGGATTCTCATTAAAGTACATAATTCACATTACTGGGCCTAAGATGGTCGCAATTTTATCCTCTTTCACTCTGTGGCCTAACAAGTGTGGTCACTCTCGAGTCTCGAGCTCTCATGACACAATCTGCGACATATATGACAAGAGTTTATATATTTCTCAAATTGAAGAGTATACCTTCAGCTTCAGGTTACCATAATCTTGATCTAATGACAATGAAACGAACTGTAAACACTTTCAAACAAAAATAATAAAACATTCCCAATCGACCTATTGGTCGATGGTTGGATGATTATAGTCATGCGCAAAATGTGTCACTAAAAAGAAAAGATTGATATGCATCTTTCGTACGCTCTGAAGTACTTCACTCCTTTAGTTCACTAGTTCAGTAGCTCAACAGATCCATCTATATCAATAGTACTGGTTTCATTTCTCTCATTTGCGGATATATTGAGTTGAGTGAAGAATTTGATAGAATGAGTTTGATTCAATATGAATCACTCAAACAAATTAATTTATGAATCGTAGGTTTAACATGGCGTCCTTGTTACTCTCTAAGCAAATGAGCAAGTAAATGAAAAGGTTTATAAACTGAACTACTGAAGTAAAGAACTAAATGAATCCGAACTGAACTCTAATGAATGAACGAGTGACATCAAGTGAAGTACTTCAATTGAATCTTTCATTCGCGAACTACCCATGTCTAGATGATTATAATCATCTAATATGAGAAATTGGGGACCGTCAAAAAATCCCGACGAAACAAAAACCTCCTCCTTCCTAATTCCGAAGTCAATCTTAAAAATCAGCACAGGATTATCTTTATACTTACGTATTACGCACAATACCAACCCAACCCAAGGCCTGGGGCCCGGTTCTCAACAGCTTGTAACTTGTAATACAAGTGGAAGTCCCTTTCTAACAAATGCTGTCAAAAAGTAACATCCGCTTGTATTACAAGTTACAAGCTGTAACTCCAACACTATGAATTACAGCCCTGTATCTGGGACAGATGATCTATAACCGAACCCAGGACGGAAAAGCGTGCACGTGCACAATTGTGTCAGCCACGTAACAATGGTACGATTAGATCGAGATAAACTTCACATTAAGACGTGCTGTACCAGCTGTTTCGACGGTTAGTGTTTAGAAATTATACGCAATTCGAGACCGATTTTCGAAGTCGTTTCCTGCAATAAGTTATACAAACATAACTGAAATGAATACAGTTTGTCCAGAACTAAAACTTTCCGAGAGCATTCCCTCAACACACTTTGACGTCACCCTAAAGAAATGGTTGTGTTTTACGCACATCGACGAACGAACTGACACACACACAACACACAATTTGTTGCAATCGTCAAAAACAAGTGACTATCGGCAATAGAAGCAGGTGACAATAACAATCAAGCGTCTATGCGTAACAGAGTCATCTTTAATCTTCAACCAAGATTGTCGTCATACAAGCATTGTCTTTTTTTCTCAAGTGCAATTTGTGTTACATACTCTTATGCGTCGCGACCACATGTCCGAACACCCAGGAGATAATGGTCGTAAGTGGTATTGAATGTAGTATGTTTTGACGTCGTTTGGTTAGTGATGGTCTGGGATGTGACGTTTATGGGGCAATGTCAAAGGCGTGGGAATGAGGAAGCTTGTGAAAGTGTTACGGAGTGCAGAATGGTCTCTTACTCTGTCTTATTCAACAATCAGCTCACACTTACCGATGAAGGGTGTGGTTATAGATGTCAATCGTACTATTGCATATTTCTTATCACGCTTATCTTTTATCTACTTCGCACGTCTATGTAAAGTCTATTTTTTTATTCGGTAGACTGAAATGACAGTTAATAGTATGAAATGACATTTCATGTTGATACTATTAACTGTCATTTCAGTCTACCGAATAAAAAAATAGACTTTAGGTACCTGTTTAAGTGTTTAGTGTTTATGTCAATTTTACTAGCTCATCTTCTTAGTGTTTCTTGGTCAATGGTAATACTGTTTCACTCGTATATTCTAATTATTCTCTCGCGAATGGAAGGCCTTTATCGTCTGGTTGCGTTCTAATCCTTTACACGTATAAGTAGGTAATATGTATATGACATGATAAACTACGTTTCATTTGTCATCTCATATAAATGAAGACACTGTACAGAAGCATACTGTGACTAAAGAATATAGAGGACATTTTTAACCTCTAGCCGCCCAGAGACCTATAAAAAGGTCTCCTGTTCCATTCTAATTTGAACTTTGTGTTGACAAAATAAAATTTCATTTTGCTTGGCAAGGTTTGACGTATGGGCGGCTAGACTACATATAATAAGAATAACTTCCTTATTACGTTGCATGTAATTTAAACGTAAATTTAGTATCGTTAACCAAAAACTAAAGGCCGCAATGACATTAAGTATGAATTAAAAATGTTATTTACTCGGCAACTAGAAAGGTGTGCCAAGATTATTACGCCTCTGTAGGTTCTGTACAACCATTTTTTGGGACCACCAGCGCTGTGACCCTGTGTCCATTATCGGACTATATTTAATTCACCTTCGCGTATTATTTAAAAAAGCTTTATTACTTTCGGGTTATAACTTTGTACTTATAACATTGTGGTCGATTTCTGAGCTATAACTACGAATTTATCAGAGAAACTGATCATAAATATTAAAACACGTAAAACAGTTACATTCAGTTGTACTTGTTGTACGTAACAGTCTTAGTAACTAGCGAGCGCGTCTGAGTTGGAGAAAAAAATATGTCTGACTAGTTAGAATAGACTAGTTTGACATTCATAACAAGACTAAATTAAAAAAACCGGCCAAGTGCGAGTCGGACTCGCGTTCCAAAGGTTCCGTACATTAAGTCCGACTCACGCTTGACTGCACATTTCTAATAGGTTTTCCTGTCATCTATAGGTAAAGAACTAGGTTGTGTATTTTTTCAAAATTTTCAACCCAATAGTTTCGGAGATAAAGGGGGGGGGGGGGGATTGTCGGACAGACAGACAGACGCACGAGTGATACTATAAGGATTCCGATTTTTAGCTTTTGAGGTACCTAACCTAACCCTAAAAAAACCGGCCAAGTGCGAGTCGGACTCGCGCACGGAGGGTTCCGCACCATCAACAAAAAATAGAGCAAAACAAACAAAAAAAACAAGCAAAAAAACGGTCACCCATCCAAATACTGACCCCGCCCGACGTTGCTTAACTTCGGTCAAAAATCACGTTTGTTGTATGGGAGCCCCACTTAAATCTTTATTTTATTCTGTTTTTAACCGCCTTCAAAAAAAAGGAGGTTCTCAGTTTGACCCGTATGTATGTATGTATGTATATTTGTTCGCGATTATCTCGCGTTTGGCTGAACTGATTTTGATGCGGTTTTCAGAAAAGTGTTTCTTACATTCTAGAGAAGGTTTTAGTATACATAGATCTGAGCTGATGCTTAACCCTGGCTGTACCTAGTGGAACTCAGGTTTGGTGCAACATAGGCTCACGCTGTTTTGGTCATGGGACACGCCTTGATGAGCACTTGGGAGAGCAGTACCCAAGATAGAGCTGATGCTGAACCCTGGATGTACCTAGTGGAACTCGGGATGTACCTAGTGGAACTCAGGTTTGGTGCAACATAGGCCCACGCTGTTTTGGTTATCCGTCTCATCTTGATGAGCACTTGGGAGAGCAGTACCCAAGATAGAGCTGATGCTGAACCCTGGCTGTACCTAGTGGAACTCAAGTTTGGTGCAACATAGGCCCGCGCTATTTTGGTCATCCGTCATATCTTGATGAGCACTTGGGAGAGCAGTACCCGAGATAGAGCTGATGCTGAACCTTGGCTGTACTTAGTGGAACTCAGGTTTGGTGCAACATAGGCCCACGCTATTTTCGTCATCCATCACATCATGATCAGCACTTGGGAGAGCAGTACCCAAGATTAAGCTGATGCTGAACCCTGGCTGTACCTAGTGGAACTCAGGTTTGGTGCAACATAGGCCAACGCTATTTTGGCCATCCATCACATCTTGATGAGCACTTGGGAGAGCAGTACCCAAGATAGAGCTGATGCTGAACCCTGGCTGTACCTAGTTGAACTCAGGTTTGGTGCAACATAGGCCCACGCTATTTTGGTCATCCGTCACATCTTGATGAGCACTTGGGAGAGCAGTACCCAAGATAGAGCTGATGCTGAACCCTTGCTGTACCTAGTGGAACTCAGTTTTGGTGCAAAATAGGCCCACGCTATTTTGGTAATCTGTCACATCTTGATGAGCACTTGGGAGAGCAGTACCCAAGATGGAGCTGATGCTGAACCCTGGCTGTACCTAGTGGAACTTAGGTTTGGTGCAACATAGGCACACTTTGTTTTGGTTATCCGACTTGTCGTCGTGTGCCTATGTTGCGGAGTTCCACTAGGTGGGTCGATGAACTTTTTTTTTCTAACTGCCTTTAAAAAAAGGACGTTCTCAGTTTGACCCGTATGTATGTACGTATGTATGTGTGTATGTTTGTTCGTGATTATCTCGCGTTTGGCTGAACCGATTTTGATGCGGTTTTCAGAAAAGTGTTTGTTACATTCTGGAGAAGGTTTTAGTGTACAGTACATGGATGGTTTGAAAAACCAATTTGACCCGATAGGTGGCCATGCTATCGGTATACCTACCAACAAATTTATGTTGCTAAAACCGATTTAGATAAAATAGTGGGAGTCGGACTCGCACTGGGACTGGGAATGGGAGTGGAAGTGGGAGCAATATACATACAAATCATATTAACTCACATTTATAGACGGGTCTAACGCGAAATTTATTCAATTACCTTTATATACCGACGTTTCGACACAGGTTTCACTGGTCATGGTCGCGGCCAACTAAATCAAATCAACGTCTATAAATGTGAGTTAATATGTATTCAAAACGCGAAGGTTTTAAATATTATACATACAAATCGTTTAGCACCAAAACGTCATATTATGTTGTGTCGCGATAATCATCGAGTTAGGCCATCACCAACATTAGTAGACTAAATGGAGAGCCTAACAAACTAGTATTTTAGCCCAAAACATAAAATAAATGAAGTATCTATCACTAAAAAGTAAAAAATAAAATAAAATAAATAAAAAATAATTAAAAAATTAAAAATAAACAAAAATAAAACCAAAATAAAATAACTTAATATAATATCTTTTTTAAAAAAAGGGAACCGCCTTCAAAAAACCAACCCACTGAAAAGTACAAAATAATTTTTATATGGCACCCCTTTACGTCTCCAGTCCCTATCCCACGGCGTAAAGCAATTTTTTGCCAAAAAGTAATTAATACCTAATAATAAGAAAATTAATAATCATCCGGGTAATTACTTAGTTTTTGAAGGCGGTGCCAAACCAACAAAAACAGTCTTTACTACCAATCAGAAAAACAATACGAGTACGTAGTACCTACAAGAACTAAATTAATGAGTAAACTAAGTATGTCTTTATAATGCAAGTAGGGCTTGCAATTCGAATATTCGAATATTCGAATTTGTCGAATATTCGACCTGTTTTGATATTCGAATATTCGGCCGCTCAGGTTTCGAATATTCGAATATTTTTTATTACTATAAAAAAATCTATGTCATCCGCTGTAGTTACAGTTTCTGTGTGTTTTACGGGTATTTACAGTGAATGAGGAACGGTAGGTACCCAAATACGAAGGAAATAATATTTTTACTGTATTCCTATTTAAAAGAAAACGAAATCAAAAAGTATGTTATTTTTACGGTGCGTAAGTTTTAAGTTAAAGGGTCAAAACTTCGAAAATTCGCTTAACGTACGCTTGTACTGAATATACATAAGTATATTCAGTACAAGCGTACGTTAAGCGAATTTTTGAAGTCTAAACCATGCCACTTATCGCAATTCTCAAATTTAATCATACCAAACCTGCCCAACTTGGTAATCTAACCATGCACCTTTAGCTGACGAATAATCCACCCAGTACTCACTCAACTAACTTTTCCCCTTAAATATTCCAATATTATTATAATTAGCCGGCCATTAGGAATAATAACTTGCCAAAACAAATAAAGTCAATAAAGATTCAAAATACAATGAAATTAAAGGCCTTTTTACAGACCTCTGAGTGACAAGTTAATTTAAATCGGAAAATAATTACCTACTAAAAAAATATCTTACATACCTAGGTGTTTGGATGGTTAAAGTTATATTATTTCACGCAACGACGCATTTATAATAAGTTTTATCAAGAAATATTAAATACGTCTAATTTTGGCGTTTTACTTGTTTTTATAAATGTGGGCATCTTATAAATAGTAGGATGATAAAATCTAGTCAATTAAGTGGATTTCTGCCAAATATCCTTAGTTTTAGCAATATGTGAAAAAAGCTTTTGAATAAAACGATAATAATCCGATTTCTCGTTCCTTTTCTTATTTTTTATAATATTCGAATAATTATTCGAATATTCGAATACGTCGTCAGAAAAAGTCGAATATTCGAATATCTGAAAGTTTCGAATATTTGCAAGCCCTAAATGCAAGTAAGTACAGCGTTCTTCGTTGTCTAAAATATCGGTTCTCAAAAATTTTGGTTTGGCACCGACTTCAAAAACTAAGTAATTACCCGGATGATTATTAATTTTCTTATTATTAGGTATTAATTACTTTTTGGCAAAAAATTGCTTTACGCCGTGGGATAGGGACTGGAGACGTAAAGGGGTGCCATATAAAAATTATTTTGTACTTTTCAGTGGGTTGGTTTTTTGAAGGCGGTTCCCTTTTTTTAAAAAATATATTATATTAAGTTATTTTATTCTGGTTTTATTTTTGTTTTTAGTATTTGTTGTTATAGCGGCAACAGAAATACATCATCTGTGAAAATTTCAACTGTCTAGCTATCACGGTTCGTGAGATACAGCCTGGTGACAGACGGACGGACGGACGGACGGACGGACGGACAGCGGAGTCTTAGTAATAGGGTCCCGTTTTTACCCTTTGGGTACGGAACCCTAAAAATAGAGTACCTACTATTATGATAGACAAGCATGTCGGTTAGTAGGTAATGCAGTCTTCGAGTGATATATTATATTATATCAATATCAATATGATAGCCGCATAAATGTGACGTTATCTATGAAAAGGGACCTTATTGTCGATGGCGCTTACGCCATTATTAACGATGCTCCGATATAAATACAATGCCGCACAACGCTGTGCGGCGTAAGCGCCATCGACAATAAGGTCCCTTTTCATAGATAATGCCCCAAATGTCCTCGAATGTACGAAACCAACGGCCACAGGTTACAACTGAATGGGAAGTGGACTTCCCTACTAATTTCCATGACCTACTGCGTGTTCCGTTGACGAATTAGAGCTCACACAAATATGCATACTTGCCTAGTCCTACATTATCGCAGTAATGACTATAGGCATAGCAAGATAATATAATATGTTTGCACAGTATTTTGACTACTTTGTAAGGACGTTATGGCCCAAAAAAGCAAAAAAAAAAAATACTACCATAAAGCCCGTCACAGACGGAGCGATAATAATATATACCGTAAGATACGGTATCTTACGATATATTTTACATACTATTAGAGTCCACACACGAAGCTGTAATATATATTGTGATATCTTACGATTGCTCAGAAACTTGTGACTCCATTTTGACATATAGCTTACATATTAGAGAGCACGTATAGTCATACATAATCGTAGTTTTATAGTCACATAACACATTACATTTGCTAGCTTTATTACATTTGCACAGTGCAAATATGAACAGTTATTTGACTTGGGTTGACTGACCGAATGGCCCAGTGTTTTTGCAAATAGCCCAGAGAGCAGAGAGTTGCAGTCAGTTCAGCCAAGAAAATGTTTGAAGATTGAAGATCACTAAGATCAGTAGCAACGTACCTACACATTAGTACCGACGTTTTTACTATGTCACTGTGTTGTAGGTATATTTGTGATCCCGTTACTAGATCTGTGAGTGAATGCGTTTAGTTAATGATTAGCATATCCGTGTTATCGTGTTTTAACGTGTCAATGTACTGCTTGTATAATGTATACTTGTAATACTGTTACTAGGTCTCCGAGTGAATGCCCTTAGTTTATGACTATTGTTCGACGCCTAGTGGAATAGATTGGTGGGTGTGTTTTCGCTTGGTGATAAGGCAGTATTAAGGTTATGTCCAATTTACTATTGCTCTATTTAGGTATACATTCATGGGACAGCAGGGACGAGATACGTTCACAGAGAGAGGCCATGGTTGAGCGGATGAACCTGACCCTTAATCTCGTTTCCCAGTGGGGGGGGGGGGACACAATCTGGTCGCGTTCAATGCCTCCAAAACGCAAGCGTGTCTGTTTTCCGCAAAACGGAGTCCATTCGAACTGACTCCTTCTTTCAGAGGTGCATCTGTACCTAGTACTGACCGCCTGGAACTCCTCGGCGTGGAGTTGAGTTCAGTCCTCAACTTCGGCACCTTCATTGAATCTAAAGCACAGACTGCGGCCAGAAAGCAGACTTCTGGGCAGACTCGCTCCATCGTAGGCCACGTCTTCGCCTCGGCTAGTCTGTGGCCATGAGTAAGCACATTTTTAATTAAAAAAAAATACACACTTTTCGACAAATTACATACGTTGTTATTACTCGTATTAATAACTGCGACGTTTTATTTCATGTTAAAATCATCATCACTGGTCAGTTGGTACAGTGAGCAACAGAATTCGCTAAGCGGGCCAGGTGTTCAGAATGATCTTGACGCGACTTTATTGTTATGCGAATAAGAGCGTGTCAATGTCAAGGTAATTTTGAACACCTCGCCCACTTAGCAACTTCTGCTGCTGACTGTACGAACTCGGGGTTCGAACTTCGAACCACGATCTCCCATTTGGAAACCGCATGCCATACCGTTCGTCTATCTGTGTTTCCGGTCCAGATATTACAATATATTATTATATTTATATTATCTATAGGTAAAGCATTTACTCTTTATTGTACTTTACAATGCATAATAAAAAAACAATACAGGAATTTATTTCATATGCATTTGGGCGAATCTACATTTTATTATCATTCGTTGCCAGTTGCCATGGTTACGTTCAAAAATTGTTTTAGCCGCTAGCTAAAAGCCGCTGTTTTAGATACAGCGTAGATAGAGACATAGATACATTTAAAAATATGCTTTAGTAGATTAGATATTTCCAGTGTAGCACGATAACTAAGATCTCCATATGCTTGTCATTTCCAATAGCTCCCATACCAATGTCATTACACTTAAATCGGACGTGACGTGTCCAGAGGAAACGCTCCGTGTCCCTCCATGGAAGCCGTTCCCATCCTGGTCCCATCCAGAAATAACCTCCACCATACGCTACCACTAACTTAGTAAACCTCAACCTTAACTTAAAGAGTTAAGGTGCATTTTAGAACAGTCATCTGTCGATCCGTGCGATTCAAAATAGCGAATGCGCCTGAGGCGTATTTCAAAGTTTTGACGTTTCGACATGAGACGCGAATACAAGAAAACTTTACCGCCTTAACTCAAAGGCATAAGACATACTTTTGTAAAAAGTTTCTTAGAGTAACAAGGTCGTAAGTGTGTAGACTTTATTACTAGAATAAGACGTTTTAGTGTAAGTTGAATTGTACGAGGATCAATGTACGATGGTTGTTCTAAAAACAGCTGTGGATGCGTTCGCTTCGGTTTTTTCTTTATTGCTAGTGATTTAATTAAAGTTTAAGTGTGCTTGGGAAACAATCGGTACTTGTCGGTACAGTTAGCTGAAGTTAAATCTACATAGACAAAGTTCAGAAGAAACTCCAAAACGAGTGTAATGTATGACCAAGCGCATATTAAGTATTAGATTTCAAAGATATTTAAAGCTTTTATACAGTAGCTACATGCTATTTTTAAGAAAAATAACTACATAAAGAGTCATTCTATGAAACTTACTAACTATGTAAACAAACCGCCATATTGAAATTGTCTCTGAATTATGAATTTACTAGTGAGTTTTGTTTACATAGTTAGCAAGTTCCAATTCCAAGGTAGGCTATATACTTAACTTTTGTACAAAAGTAACCTTTAAGTTTTAAATACAGGTAAAGAAAAAATATTTTCCTGTTCTGTGAAAAAAGCGTGCGCCAGTAGCAAAAGCAAACAAGCATACAGCCCGAATGATGGCTAATATGTAGTTACTGTAGCTTACGGACGCTTCGGTATGTTCGTTTTATAGAATATTAGGGCCTGCAGGAATGCATTCCACACTGAGGTATGTATTTGAATGAAACCTATAACACTAAAATATTATTATTATTGTTTGATGTTTCAATCCAAACATTTAAAGCTTCTTCGCGTTATCAATGCACTTACATTATTTAGATATTTCACTTTAACGAAACACGGTTTAATCAAAACTGAACTCTAATTTGTGGGTAAAAAGAACGAAAACTCTTGGATTTGAGATAAACATCAAATTCTCTACGATACGACCACGAGACGACATTTACGATTCGACATAACATCATCGAATAGAAACAGTCTTAAGCGACACTGATGTGAGCCCCGAATTTAACTCCTATCGATAACTAAATAAAGCATAGTTTCGACTGAACTACTAGAATTCATGAAATGCAACTATAACTCAGGATAGTGCATCAGTCACCGTGCTACACTCATAAAAGTTCCTGGCGACTAATAAATATAAAGCTACGTTAAAAAATAAACAAAAGAATACATTACACGCACATGTGACGTAGGCACAACGGATGTCGGACGCGTTTTGTTTTTAGAATTCGATGATGCATTTGGAAAAACGGCTGCGGGTGCCACTTCTAAAGTTCTATATGACGTCTCCTCGTAGTTTTAATCAGGGATGTTGCGGATGTAGATTTTTTGACATCCGCGGATGCGGATGCGGATATTTAAAGGCTCACATCCGCGGATGCGGATGTCAAGATTAGGTACTTAGAAAACATCAAATATGTATTACATTTTTAGTATTTTTTTATTGAAAAAAACCGAAACGTTTAGTATTTGAGCAAGAATATAGGTGCGTTTTATTTAATAAACAGTAACTTGGCCGACTTTTCTGGATCTTGACGATTTCGTTATAGGTAATGACGAAATTACCTAGCACTTACGCCGCCGCTAAGACGTTCCTGTACCGACTTGTTTGACATCCGCATCCGCATAAGCTCGCGATTTAATGCGGATGCGAATGCAGATGCGGATGTTGAAAATAATGCGGAAGTTCCGCGGTTGCGGATGCGTATGTTCGCAACATCCCTGGTTCAAACTATATTATGGCGTTTCCTCGTAGTTTTAGTTGCATAGAGTCGGAGGCCGAGCTAACTCTATGTCAAGTGAAAGTTCTAAGAAAATATGACCTTTGTAGTGACACTACCACTCAATGTCACTACAAAGTAAGCTTAGACGAACTCTAGAAATAATTTAAAACAGCAGAGCAATAAAAAATCATGCCTATATGTGTGACAAGTGCATAATGAATCAGCCATATAAAAAAACAATTGTTAGCTAATCGGAAGCCATGATTCATACAGGAAATACATGATTGTATGCAACCGAGAGGCAATTACAACATCCGAGGTGTACTATACAATATTGACAACTTTGGCAAGGTTTGCCTGAGACTTCGCGTAGAACTCGTAGGTTACATTTTCGTGCCTTTTACCCTGTTTTGTATGTGAGATTTTTCGGCTATAGGGCTGCTATAGGACTCTATAGCCATCGACGGCGATGCTGGACCCCGTGAACCCACAAACGCCGCAACAAACATCTACAACATATGCTGTGGCCAATAATGATGATATATTATTTTAACTTATTCTTGAAATTGGCTTATCATATTATTTTTAATTATTGAATAATAAAGTTACAGTTAATATTACTACAAGACCCAATCGTGGGCAAAACCTTGAAGAGGTTCTCTAATAGAGGAGGTAATCTGTTTGTTATTCGAACGCCTACCGAAATAGGCCTGCAAGTCATCAAATATAGTTCGTTAAGTGAACGAACGGGACACTGAATACTCGAATAGCTAACGCGTGTCGCGTTAGGCATCTTAATGTGTCCCGCTTTGGCGAGCGTGTCTTGTGCTTAAAATGTACTCTACTGATACTACTGATTATTCGCAATGTATCATCACAGAATCACTTTTGTCAACAGCAATATATTCGAGCATCATTCCGGAAATTAGTCCTTAAAGCCAGTAATGTGTATCAAAACAAAACGTCGTAGATACACAAGCCTTCTAAAGACGTACGTCGTTTCTAGTTCAGGCCACTTGGGACTTCTTTAGAACATGTGGGCTGTCATGTCAGTGCTAGACTCGGCTTGACTCATCAGATCGAAATACAACGGGTATTTGTAGCATTATGGTTGTCGATGAGACACGGTGCGTTTAGAGGGAGAAAAACGGTTGTAGATTTGTTGTATTTAGGGTAAATCTTTTCTTGTCAGTCTTGTCACTCGTTGCCATGGTTACGTTCCCTGGGTCACTCTTTAAAACCTGGTTTTTAGGCATTTAAATTCTCCAAACACGCTTTTTTGTGAAACTTATAAACCCTTTCCATTGCGGGTCGTCTACCAAGCGTGTCAGAAAAAGGTGGTGGACAATGTCTTCTAACAAACTATGCTACTATTGTCTCTTGGCTGAACGGACAGAATAACAACAAGAAATAGTTGATCCACCCTTTAAACACATTGAGATTGTACAGTCAGCAGCAATAATTGCTAAGCAGGCGAGGTGTTCAAAATTATCTTGACGCGACTTTATTGTTAAGAGAATAAGAGCGCGTCAAGGTAATTTGAACACCTCGCCCGCTTAGCAAGTTCCGCTGCTGACTGTATAGTCTTGCAAATTAACCAGCAGTGCTTATTATAATATCCATTTCAGATGCAGACAAAGAAGCAATGGTCCAGCCAGCCCGAGCCGTCTGTGTCAAGCGAAGAAAAGGTACAGTCGCCATCAGGTATATCGGAGCGGCTAAGGCGTTCACAAATATCAGAACACGCCTCTATTGTCAGGGCGTTAGAGTGCGTGTTCAGATATTGTGAACACCTTGGCCGCTCCGATATATCTGATGGCGACTGTACAGCGAACATTATGGTTGCGTTTATAGCATTCTAATGACCAGATGAAGTTTGCGTCTCTAATTGTGTTTGCGATGTTTATTGTTATTTTGCGCTATATAAGTTGACAGCCAAAATCCTTATCTGCCTCTCTATCACTATCGCATATTCGAGAGAGAGGCAAATAGACGAACGAAAGAAATTGTTCGCGGTAGGCCGTGGCTTTAGGGCCAAATGCGATGCGAGCTCAGTCATTTAATGAAATGTAAACATGCCTTTAGATTGACGACGCGACGTTACTTAAGGAAGTTAAGGATCTCAGAAATGTTACCACGAACTCAAGTACCTATTTACATACATTATGCACCAATGCAATAATGTTTTTTGCTATATAGGGTAATTCGCCATTAACTGGTCACCCTAAACTAAAAATAAATTATATTCACCTATAAACAAAATTCATTTTAGTATAAAGGTTCAATAACTGGCCAGCCTTCAATAACTAGCCAATTCATTTTTAGTTTAGGGTGGCCAGTTACTGGCGAATTAGCGTAATTAACCATCGGAAATGCTGTCAACTATAGCCATTTTTATACGCCGCCATATCAGTACATCTGACAACTTCCTTTCTTACAAATAGCGTATGCAATGCGAAGTATGGTCAGAGACTTGTGGGGATTCAGGAAGGTCATTCAACTTGGCAGCCGCAAAGGATAATAACGACATACTTGGTGCTATATCATATCACTGTCAGCCCATTAGCATGGAAGAAATAGGAACTTAAGTAGATACATATAGCCTAAGCACAATTAGGTAAAGTGTCATTCTATGGAACTTGCTAACTATGTAAACAAAAGTCACTAGTAAATTGACATTCAGATACAATTTTAATATGGCAGTTTGTTTACATAGCTAGCAAGTTCCATAGAATGACACTTTAGATTTTAGATGGTACCCATGGGTATAGTCAGCAGCAGAAGTTGCTAAGCGGGCGAGGAGTTTAAAATTACCTTGACGCGCTCTTATTTTCTTAACAATAAAGCAGTGTTGCCAGATGGGTTTTACGTTCCGTTACGCGCACCTCTTAAAAATAGTACGCAAATTCAAGTTTGAGTACGCAGTATAAAATTTACTGTAAAATAGTAGTTTGTGCAACTGGGGCATAATGAGAGGCCTTAAAATTCGAAAGTGGTTTTATGAAACGAGAATTATAGCTGTTCAAGCAAATCTTGTCAGTAAAAAAAGGCGCGAAATTCAAATTCTCTATGAGACGATATCCCTTCGCGCCTACATTTTTCAAATTTGCCGCCTTTTTCTACTGACAAGATCTGCTTAACCAGCTATATGTACAGTTGCATACAATTCCTTATATACACACATATTAAAAGTACTTACTCTAGAGCCCCCTCCAGACCATGTGCGTGAATCGCGGCGCGAAGTTCGAAAATCGATTCCACACTCGCGTTCGCGCTTCGCGCTGCGATTCGTGCGCGAGTGTGGAGGGGCTAAGTCATCAGTAAACTAGCTTTGGTGAATATCGTCTGAGGGCCTACCGCGAACCACGTTCGACGTGTTGCCTCCCTGTCACACTTACGTACGAATTTACAAGTGCGACGGAGAGGCAACACGTCGAACGTGGTTCGCGGTAGACCCTCTGGACACAGAGCGCCTACCGCGAACCACGTTCGACGTGTTGCCTCTCTATCGCACTCATAAATTCGTACGTAAGTGTGACGGGGAGGTAACACGTCGAACGTGGTTCGCGGTAGGCCCTCAGCTATATCATTTCGTCAGCTGACAACAGTGACAACCAAAACTCACTAGTTATTGTTAAGGCCCCAGTACACAATGGGCCATCGCCGGCCACTCCAAGGGACGCATTTATGCGTTAGAGGGAGCAAGTGATATTGCTATCTCATTCTACCGCATGGCTGAAAAAGGCGGCAAATTTGAAAAATGTAGGCGCGAAGGGATATATTATCATCCCATACAAAATTTGAATTTGGCGCCTTGTTTTACTGACAAGATTTGCTTGAAGAAATACAATAAAACTTCGTTTTCTGTAGGGTGAAAAGAGGTATGAAACCAAGTTACAGGTACAAATGTAAAATGGAGTATTACGCGGAAAATTGTATTATCGTTTTAAAATGTATGTATTATGTCTATAATTCACCTGTTAACATATGGTTAACATCCGATCCAATTAAAGAAAAGAATGTATAGTAATACTAACTCGCAATTTGATCCTTTTTTGATCGATATATTAACTATTATAAACAACAAACATGAAAATATTGAAAATTAAACCGCCAAAGAAAACTTAGAAAACTACAAACCAAAGCGCCAACACAACAACAGCAGAGCATAGCGCAAACCAAATTAACCAAAACAAAACATACAGGGGGCCTAGCCAAAACGCGTTTTGAAAAACGATATCGCTAACGAAACGATAAAAAATGTATGGGAATGACAGGTACCGTTGATGAGTTAAACTAAACAAAATCAAACTGTAATGCACAGCTAACATGTTCGATTTTGCCTTGACGATGTTGATGGTGCTAATGTCATTAGATTGACCATTGGCAGCAAAGAGTAAATAAAGTAAGTAGTGATTGGCAGTGTCACTTGCTTGTCGTGCGTGCGACAGGCACAGATAATCTATAGAAGTATGTTTGAGTAGTAAAAATTATTTGAGTGCGTTCCTAAATAATATTAATCGGAAAACCTAAAAAATATTTATTCTGTTCAAGTGTAGTAACAGGTGATAAAATATAAAAATAGTACGCAAATCGCCGGATGAGTACGCGAGTACGCATGACCATAAAATAGTACGCAAGGCGTACTATGGCGTACCCATCTGGCAACGCTGCAATAAAGTCGCGTTAAGATCATTTTGAACACTTGGCCCGCTTAGTAACTATTGCTGCTGACTGTACCTAAGGGCGTCTGCTAGCTGGCGCGGTTGCACGGAGCGGGTAAGTGGGTTGACGAAAAATTGTATGAGGGTGGTATTCCACCTGTCCAATTTCTTTGTCCAATGTCAATGCGTCCCACTCTCACATTCAAACAAAATGTGAGATGCAAATACACATTGCCACCCTAGAATACCACCCTGAGCAACGCTAGCTGACGCGTGTGAACAGAGCGGGCGCCATTGTAGGTATAGTTGGTCAAACCAAATTGACAGTAAATAAGAACAAAAAAATATATACTCATCCTTTTCTTTTGGGTGCTAGTACTAGTGTAAGACAAAGACAGTATGATTCTCTCTGTCTATGTTTGAAATGAGACAGTCCTTTGACAAACTATAAAATCCGTCGCATGCGTCCGCGCGAGTTAGCGTCCGTCACTGACACTATTTTACGAACGCCCTAAAAGGATGGTGCTTTTAGCGATAATTTTATAACAGCATAGGAAATTAAAAAAAATAATTGGTAATATTTCCGACTGCATCCAGTGACACAGCAGGCCATATCTCCGGTTGTGTCAACGACACGTCGCTTCGCAATAACGGAAGTTGTCCTACTGTTCCACATCCTTTGATAATGGGCTTTTACTCTGCTGGTACTTTTGTCAATTATTAATATAAATTACACTGCGGTAATTAGCTGTAGCAGAGTGGTAAGTTTTCACATTGGATGTTGTATGTTACGATGAGCGGGATATAGTCGCCATCAGATATATCGGAGTGGCCAAGGTGATCAAAATATCTGAACACACACTCTAACGCACTGACAATGACAATAGAGGCGTGTTCAGATATTTGTGAGTAGCGTAGCGTTGTCTTGCTCACACCGGTGCGGCATGCGGATCCATATCAGTGTAATCAATGTGTAATGCTAAATTTCCAAATTTATGACTGGAGGTCATTCTTTAAACCCTGGCCTGGGTATACGAATAACTCTATTGTTCGGGTATGCTACACTCGGCTCAAGACTTCTAGAACATTGTACAGTCGCCATCAGATATATCGGAGCGGCCAAGGTGCTCACAAATATCTGCACACACCTTTATTGTAAAGGCGTTAGAGTGCGCGTTCAAATATTGTGAACACCTTGGCCGCTCCGATACATCTGATGACGACTGTATGAGATCCAATATTATAAACGTCAAACTTCTATGAAATTATGACACTTGCACTGGGTGTGCTATCAAAATCGTTGCAGACTACAATACAAAACTAGAGTTACAATAAAACCGGCCAAGTGCGAGTCGGACTCGCGCACGGAGGGTTCCGCACCATCAACAAAAAATAGAGCAAAACAAGCAAAAAAACGGTCACCCATCCAAGTACTGACCCCGCCCGACGTTGCTTAACTTCGGTCAAAAATCACGATTGTTGTATGGGAGCCCCACTTAAATCTTTATTTTATTCTGTTTTTAGTATTTGTTGTTATAGCGGCAACAGAAATACATCATCTGTGAAAATTTCAAATGTCTAGCTATCACGGTTCGTGAGATACAGCCTGGTGACAGACGGACGGACGGACGGACGGACAGCGGAGTCTTAGTAATAGGGTCCCGTTTTTACCCTTTGGATACGGAACCCTAAAAACGATGAATCTTACCATATCAGTCTATGCACAGTTTTTCCACTTACAGTAGTGTCATAAATTGCATTTTATCTCTGTAGACTATACAAAGAGGTGCATCATTAAATCAATATGCATATTAACACAGTAAGGCTTCGCTGCATTGCAATAGTTTGTGTAGGACTACAATTACCATAAGAATGCATGATAAACAGGTTTACAATACTTGCAGGGCCATGAATTATGATTTGTGCTAATTTTATTTGTTTCAATTATTTATTTATTTAAACTTTATTGTGGGGTGGAGTGGCGGGAGTGTGCATTGGACAGAGTCAAGTGGCGGGAAAGAGGGGAGGCCTTTGCCCAGCAGTGGGACACACCAATAGGCTAAAGTAAAAAAAAAACTTTATTGCACAAAAGAGAACTTATCGTACAAAAGGCGGACTTAATGCCAAAAGCATTCTCTGCCAGCTGCTCTTCTTAATGCCAAAAGCATTATAACTTTGACTGTGTCTTGATGTATAGAGAAACAATACAAAATTACTGACCAACTTACCAACAGCAACACTCTTTAACTGTCCATCGGTGGACCTTATGCCTTATGTAATAAGGTTTACAAACTGTCTGTCACAATGGATGTGAAAAATGCTCAGTAAAATAGTAAGTCTTGAAATGTTGAAAAACTAGGTAATATACCAAATAAAATGTATTTGTATGGGAGCGCTCATGGAATGCTCCCGGAGGTCCACTATACAGTGTAAACTCCTTATAACATCACTCGATATAACTTTTCACTCCCTATAACGCCGACATTTTTGCCTCTAGTTGGTTTACTTTAATATTATTTTCTCTCTATTTAACGAAAACTCTCTATAACGCCAAAAAGTGTCCAGTCCCTTGAGTGTCGCTATATAGAGTTTACACTGTATGTCCAAAAAAATCTGATTGAGGGACAGCCAGACATTCTGGATTTTGTGTTTGTTATCCCAGCTTCCCAGGTTGGTGGGTGACTAATTTTGCCTCTTGCAAGGTAGCATGGCAACCAAGGACAAAACTATCCTGCCCTCCTAATGTCACAGAATACATAATAGTACTAAGTACAGAAGACTCACTCACAAAACGCGTCTGTTACGATCAGCACAGATATGGCCGCTAGGTGGCGACAGCGCCACGCACGGCTTATGGCTTTCCCCAAAATTTGGGCCCAATGGATGTACTTTTAGCTACCTGTAGCAAAGCGACGAAATCCCAGAGTGAGACACGCCTGCTAATGTTAAATGCAATAACTAATTTTGAAATCTCATTCAATATGAGAACAAGGTAAACAATTATTTTTGTCAGATGATGCACTCTTGTACTAACAGGGTGTCTAATTGTCTATGTTATGTTGTTGTATTGTTTCTCTACATGATACATTATTTATGAATAGTAAAACTTAACAGTATTTCGGAATTGTTTTCTACAATAATAATAGGAAAATTCAGTTTTTGTACTTACAATTACATTAGCATTTGTGTACTTTAACAAAATTCCAATAAGAACAACAAATTATCTTCCAGATTTCCCAAATGAAATGAACTTTGAAGGATCTAAGAATATTTGTAAGTATAAAAAATACTTAAAAAATTAAACACTTCAAGTATAGTTACAGTTACTAACAAATTACACCAATAAATGTATTGTAATATATATTACCTATTACTCCCAAATACTTGTGTTAAGCTATTTGTTTTTGTTTAATATCCCATGGAGCGTATGACTGTCTAGTGTTTGTTTACTGATAACAAACTTAAAAAAATAAGTTTTCGTTTCAATGCTTTAAATATAGCAATGACTTACTTCCATAAGCTTCGGTGCAGCGCGTCGCCAAGTCCAGTAATATCAGGAAATACACAAGATACAAGCACCAGACACATGAACCATCACCTCTAAACATTTTACCACTTCTTTTTGTGTTTTGTGACATGATTAACAACCAAACACTATTAGGGCTGTAAGCTACTATTTACACCATAAATATCAACTAAACTTTACATTTTTATTATAAAAAGTTAAAGTTTTTGTTCTAACAAAGCAATTCACGACACAACGTTCATAAAAACAACTCGACTGTGACTTGTCCGTTTCGACGCGCACTCAGTACGAGACAATGCGACGCACTCGCCTCGCCTCACTTCACAACATTTGCTCACGTCAATGTCAACGTCAAAGAATACCACGAATACCATAGAAGGTAGCATTCTATAGAAGTGGTCTACGCGTGCCTCCGTGAGGGACAAAACATATAAATTCGACCAATCATAGCGTCGCATTGCGCCGCTATGATTGGTCGAATTTATTTGTTATGGGGGCAACAAATGAATTCGACCAATCACGGTGGTCAATTTACGGTGGGAATAAAACAGGATGTGAGACTGTGACAAGGACAAACAATAATAGCGCTTTCGCTGCTACTCCTACTGAAAGATACATAAGACTATCCCGTTCTGTCAGTTATCCCCACCACTCATGCCCAATCCAGTTATACTAGATTCATGACGAATACATTGTATGTTATCTGTGATCAAAACGTCAAAGTGTTGGCTTTTTGTTATGTTGGTCAAACTGAATTTTTGATCATTTATTATAGTTATAATCGTACGTGAAATTCTAGTAAAAATTTATCGAAGAACCTTATCTGTGGTTGCGCATTAGTGTTGCTATATTACTAAATATAAAGAGAAACGGGGTATTTTTAAGTTACGTAATCATAATAATTGTTATGGCCCCAGCATGCAGGGCCGGATCTAGGGTAGAGCGAGTGGAGCGGCCGCTCTAGGCGCCGGATGGCAAGGGGGGCGCCAAAATGGCAAATGATAAAAAAAAAGTTTTAAAAGACGCGACTGTGGCGGGGGCCCAAAATACGCTTGAAAACTTCAACGAAGGGCGCCAAAACCCGATTTCGCTCTACCCTGATCAAGGGCTAGGGCCGGCACTGCCAGCATGGAGTTATATTTTTGTTTATTAACTCTAAATCCGTGGACCCCAGTACACAATGGGCATGAATCTATACTTGGTCAACCAGATCTTGACAGTAGAAAAAAGCGGCAAATTTGAAAAATGTAGGCGCGAAGGGATATCGTCCCATAGAAAATTTGAATTTCGCGCCTTTTTTACTGACAAGATTTGGTTGACCAGCTATAGTATTAAACTGGATTGGGCATGAGTGGCGGGGATAACTGACAGAATGGGATAGTCTAATGTATCTTTCAGTAGGAGTAGCAGCGAAAGCGCTATTATTGTTTGTCCTTGTCACAGTCTCACTTTTTTTTATTCCCCACCATAAATTATAATAGTATGATGATTGGTCGAATTTATTTGTTGCCCACCATAACAAATAAATTCGACCAATCAGCGTCGCATTGCGTATTATGTTTTGTCCCTCACGGAGGCACGCGTAGACCACTTCTATAGGATGCTACCTTCTATGACAATGGGCCATCGCCGGCCACTCCAAGGGACGCATTTATGCGTTAGAGAGAGCAAGTGATATTGCTATCTCATTCTACCGCATGGCTGCGTCCCTTGGAGTGGCCGGCGATGGCCCATTGTGTACTGGGGCCTTAACATATATTAGAGTCTGTTATCAGATTAAATTATCTTTCCTTTTCTCAAAAATGGACGGCAAAGTCGACGTTGCTGGTTAAAAAATTGGTCGCGAAGTGCGTAGTTTATGGTCAGTCAAAAAATTAAAAAGTTAAAAACATTGCAGTCTCGATTTCGGGACTGCAATGTTGCATACAAATTCCATTATTTAACGAGTCCCAAACTTTTTAAAATTTGAAATGAAATGGAATGAAAAAAAAAATTAAATGAAGGCATAGGTCCAATTAACAGCCAAGCACATGATCAGCACTTATTATTATAATGTTGGTAGAGTCAGACCAAGAAAAGTCTGCAGCGGATTTGATAGCCCACGCAGTGCACGTGTCATTTTAAACGTCAAACTTCTATGAAATTATGACGTATAAATAACACTTGCACTGCGTGGGCTATCAAAATCGCTGCAGACTTTTCTTGGTCTAACTCTACCGCGACTATTTAGGTGTCTCAAAACGGTTGGCGTACTTTCAGCAGAAAAATATATTTTTTTTTTAAGGCGGCAAAGGAAATATTTTCAATGGTTTTATTTTTTTCAGACCGTTGCTCCGGTAAATAATTTCTATTTCTTGACCATTTTTGAGAAAAGCACTATATACTAAAGTCCGTCAACCAAATCTTGTCAGTAGTAAAAGGCGGCAAATTTGAAAAATCGCGGGTTAGCAACACTGTGTTCGAATAATTCCAAAATGCGTGTCATCTGTGTTTTATCTGTGGAATGTGGATCGTGAAATTCGTGAACGACAGCCGTCACCTTATTTGTTTTCATTTGGTTTTCATTCTGAATCGTTTCTGTTTCAAGAGATATTTCTGCTGTCACCATTAAATACCAATACATTAAATGAGAATAAGCAAAGCTAAGGGGCCTACAATGTACAATCATGCTCGTTGATGGTAAACATTACTAAAAATTGAGGTTATGACAAGTACATGGAAGAACTCTTTCGAACTTTTAAGATTATGTTCAGTTTTTTTGTTTTAGGGTTAAAAGGCATAAATAAAATTAAAACGTATCCTAAGCCTAAATCTATCCAACAAGACCATAAATTGTGTCCTGGAAACCGTCCATAGGCCCACATGTCTAATATTTTCAGCAATCAGTTGTGACTATTTACAAAGATGCAATAGAATACTACAGAGTATTATGCTTGGTTGAAGTGACCCGGTAACATTGGTAACTTCATTATATTTTTTCAAATAATGACCTGAATTATAGTGTAAGCTAAAGTGACCCTTATCTTATTTACCTTTAAATTAAATAAACACCCAAATATCAGTTGTTTTATTTTCAATATGTAATCCTATTTTACAATATAATTATACCAATCAAAAAAATTACACAGGTATGTCATATTCATCCAGAAGAGTACACTAATTTACATTAACAAGTGGCATATTATATTGTAAATAACAAATATATGCACTATCTAATTATCTGCATTTTGATATGATTTTATTTTAGTAAACTTAGAAGACATAGATAGGGAACAAAGAGAATATAAGCACTACGATAGGGAGTTGTTTTTGATATCTTCAAATTTGTTCATCATTTTGATTAACATTGTTTTAACATCGCTTTTAAATTGTCCGTCCGTTTCAAATTTTTTCAATAAACCGCGAGTGACAATTTGAATTGACGTACGCAGGGCGCGCTCAGCGGAAAAAAAAATTCTTTTGGTTCGACGTACATTGCTGCTTTTCTTAGCGCAATACTGCTCTTTGAGTGTTGCCCTACTTTAGTTTGCTTTACATTGCTACTGACAAGATTTGGTTGACGGACATGACTCGGCTGGAAGGCTACTATGCTGGCTTCGGATTCAATTAAACGGACTCCCAAGGTCGTCCGTTTAAAACGAATCCTCAGCCAGCAAGTAGCTACTTCCGAACCTCGACAATAATGTACTATTATTTGCCAAGTTTTATAAAGTTAGTATTTAAAGAACAAGGCTTGGAATAAAAGAACTGTGATAAATGGTAGAATGGTACGGACAATTCTACTATAATAGTAACTGGCAACTTGATAAAACTGTCATTTCTGTCTTCTGTCATTGCCATTTTTCAAAATTACCCTTGTTGTTTCAAAATAAATACGTTGTATAAAAAGCTTGTTAATCTTGTTATGTGAACTGTGTCTTAGAATTAATAAAAGTACTAAATAGTAGGCATCTTCTTCAAGGGTGACCGTTTTAAAATTAATGTTTGTCTAAGGAAAAAACGTAAGCAAGGGGATTTCTGTACGCGCAATTGTCGCCCAATGAAAAAATACAAATTCATTCGTAAGTACGTGTATAAAATCAAATGATTCATGGCTTAGGGGCTTAGTTTGCTCAGAAACCCCGTAGTGCCACACGCGTAGCAAATATTGATAAATTACAGTACAACTGCTTTTGTCGGGTTTGCTGGTCAATGAAGTAAGTAGATCATTATTTCTCATTTAAGAATACATACGCTTTTCTACTCTAGACAATATGTTTTGCCCAAGAAAACGAAAAATTGAATTATATTTTTTACATTGGTAGGTATACCTCGGCTTGCATTTCAAATCCCAGAGGCATGCTCACCTACACCCACCTTTTCCCAGTGGTAAAAGGTGGGAAAAAAATCCCAGTAGTTACCACTGGTAACAACTTGGTGGTAACTAGTGGGAATAACCCAAATTACAGATAAAAGAGCTTAAATTCTATTCTGCTATTTAGCTATTCTGGGGAAGTTTATTATTTAAATTAACCCCGTACTGCAAGTAAAACTAATTCAGTAATTTTGAACTTTAATAGCTGTCAATAGAGTTGAATATTATATCCGCCATAATTGGCTTCGTATGCGGTAAAGGGTTAAAAACAAGTAGAAATAATTACCTGTATATTTCTAGTGTAGTATGTAAGTACAATTAACCTAGTTATAAGTAGCTGAGTAACAAATGTGGACTGTATATTGTCTGAATAAAGAAAATTATTATTATTATTAAATTGCATTCCAAAATTATCAACATCCCTCACTTGCTCCTTAACTAAAAATAGATATCAGTGGCGGCGCATCAAACATATCCATAGGCAAGCCTAATTTGGCTTACATATTTCCTTTACAACTCTGCTTCAACGTCCAAAAGCAGGCAAGCCGGTGGGAGTCGGCTTTTATGGATGCACCGCCACTGATAGATATTCCCTAAAATATGTAGGAAAACCTATGAAGGTAAATCTTAAATATTGAGATTACATAGGTACTGTAATTACTTTTATATAATATAGTATTTTCATCACAATAGTGAGGTAAAAATTGGCTTGACTTGACAGGAAAGTTTGTATGCTTCTTAGTGTAAGGCCTGAGTGGACGCTCGAGTTGGGCGTGCAGCGGAGCGGGGCTTGCGGTGTGCATGTTAAACAAATGCAAGCATATAGAAGCAGCCTTAGTACACGCTGCTCACATCACTCACTCGTGAGCCCGACGCCACGCTGCATGCCCCGCCGAACGCTCTGCTTCGAGCGTTCACTCAGGCCTTACACTTATGCTTTGCGTCCCTAGTAACACTTGAAACTGTACCCTAATAACCCCCATTGAGTATGTTGCCTACTTAAGAAGTAGGTAGGTATGAGTATATATGAGTAAGCTGAGTAGCTTTCAATATAAGTTCAAACTGTATCACATTGCAGCCACAATTAATTACAAATTAAAACAAAATTTCCTAAAACAGTGTGGTTTAGGCTAATAGCATAGCTTGCTCAATATCCTGTTGAACCATAGCTCTTAATCCAAAGAACTAAAGTCTATATTTGAATGAACTTATTACATTGTTGATATGAGCTCAAATACAAACTGTTGAGTCAGTAGTCAGTAAAGGACTTTGTTTTGGCTGAGTGGGTGCTTATCAAGACTCATTACTTAATGTGTTATTAAATATCTTTAGTTATACATACTACTTGTTCATGTTGACACCATGAAGGTTAGTTTAGTTTATAATAGAGATGTGTTGTCACCTAATCCTGTTTTAAATTTGTTATGTTATATTATGTTTCTATAAATTCAAAGTGTATTGTCACCAAATAGTTTTGTGTCAGCCATTAATGTTTGGAACATTTTTATTTCTTTATGTATCATCTAATTTAAATAATAACAATGTCTTCAAATATTATTGGTTTATTTCTATGTTGAAATGAAAATCCCAATTTTTGTAGAAAAGGTAAAATAGAAAAATATCAGTGCCTTGAATTTGGAGAGAGACTGAGATACCAGACCGCCTAGCACCATATAGCTAGCGCGACTTCAAATATGGAGTCGCGCGCGACAGCACTAGTCAGTGAGTAGTGCTAGGTGGTATGGTAGGGTATTACTAACTTTAACTGTCCTTATTGTTTTTAAATCAACAGGTGAACATGTCTTCAGTATTCAGTAAAAACTCGATACTGACGGGATGTGTGGATTACTTCTGCTTGGCCTGCGAGTCCCAGCTCCGGGGTGACGAGGATGCCATCCAGCACATCGGCAAACCCATACACAAGAAGAACCTGGACGCCACCAGCTTTCTGGACAAGCATAAGGATGACCGTGTTAGGAAGGTATGTTTCTACCAGGGATGTTGCGAACATCCGCATCCGCATCCGCAACCGCGGAACTTCCGCATTATTTTCGACATCCGCATCTGCATCCGCATCCGCATAAAATCGATGCGGAGCTTATGCGGATGCGGATGTCGAACAAGTTGGTACAGGAACGTCTTAGCGGCGGCGTAAGTGCTGGGTAATTTCGTCATTACCTATAACGAAATCGTCTAGATCCAGAAAAGTCGGCCAAGTTACTGTTTATTAAATATAACGCACCTATATTCTTGCTCAAATACTAAACGTTTCGTTTTTTTTTAATAAAAAAATACTCAAAATTTAATATTTGACGTTTTCTAAGTACCTAATCTTGACATCCGCATCCGCATCCGCGGATGTTAGCCTTTAAATATCCGCATCCGCATCCGCGGATGTCAAAAAATCTACATCCGCAACATGCCTGGTTTCTACATGTCTACATTATTATTCTTGTTGTTAGGGGCTATATGAGGCTCCATAGCCTACGAGTATGCATCACTGCGACCATTACTGATCTATTGCACAGTATAATAAAGAGTACTAGCATACAGTATGGACGCTCCCTGCCTCGTTGAAAGTGCCGCCCACCGAGACCACTGAGACCCGCTCTCGGTTACCTCAGTTACCCTACAATGTCTTATCTCACTCACACAAGCATGGTACGCGTTCACCTACACGAGCTTAGGCTGTGTGCGTAGGAACGCGTTTGTTTCATACATTTGATCGCCAGTGTCCGAGGTGTGTCTATTGTAATGTAAATTAGTATAGTTTCAGGCCTTTTTTTAATCCCTACATATGTAATAGTTATAATGACTATGTATTAACAGTATAAGTGTTTTGGCATATCTAGAGCTGTAAACTTATACCTGTATTTATTTAAAGAATAAAGAATAAAGTAATCGCCACCTACTACAACTCTCGATCCAAGCCTGCAACTTCAAACAGCTGCAGGATCTTTTTGATCTCGAGAGACTTTAATTCCATGTTTCTACATGTCTACTTCGTTTATGTTAAAATTATTCTAGGCCTACTAGTAAAGATTGCATGATACATTTGATGGGGGCAAAGCATAGTTATGAAGGTGTAAATATCCTTAGGCTAATAATTATGATGATGATGATTCTTAAATAATGTTACAGAAAACTCTCAAACTTTAAATTGAAAACCATATAAAGCAGAGCTCTGAAATGCATTGCATTTGTAATGCATTGTAGCCGTTATTTATACGTTTTTAGGGTTCCGTACCCAAAGGGTAAAAACGGGACCTTATTACTAATTTTTGTCGCTCTGTGTCGGAAACGGCCTACAGTTAACGCATTGATTATAATAACAAATGTCCTCGTTGTTTGACACATTAGGTACTTAGATAAATAAAAATGATAAGATAATATATGTCCGGAACTGATACAAATAATTAATGTAAACAATACTATCTTACTATAAATGTAAGTCACAAAAGGCGGACTTAAATGCCATGTGGGGTTCTCTACCTATATATAGGGACCTTGGCTGTTACAGTATTTATGGTCTGATGCCTATTTTTTCATGGTCTCAATCTATTCTGTTTTTATCATATCGCCTCATTTAATCATATGTATAAATGAGGCGAACTTCATTTATGCAATAAAAACAACTGTTGCCAGATATGTTCGTTTCTTCGTAGAATGAATGAATGAATGAATCAAATCTTTATAATAAAGAATAATAAAGGGTATTGTATAATAAAGGGCCTTCCACTGTGGCTTCATATTGTGACTCATGTTTGTATACCTACTTCCGAATATATTCGTCACATTTAATATATATTATGACACCGTAAGATTGTGAACCCGTTAGTTTATAATCTAACGTAGGTTTAGGTTAGGTTAGATTGTAATCTCCCTACCGTCAGTTTATAATGTAACTAGCGAGATTATAATATGACGAGTGTTTACAATTTTACGGTGACATATATAAACAGGATGAAATCCTCCTCCTCCCTATATCCTATGGCACCCCAGAGGTGCAAAGAGCCTTTACAAGCTCGCGCCACGCCTTCATCTTCAGCGACCTTTCTGGCCTCGCTCCAGCCGGGTTAGCACATGATTGGCGCGACAGTATCTCGTGGCGAGATAAACGACCCGTCCCTCTTTTATTAACATAGTTAGAAAAAGACGGGCAGTCTGTCTCGCCGCGAGATACTGTCGCGCCAATCATGTGCTAGGGGTGCTGCTCAACCCGACCGCTCGTAGCTCATTTGTGACTGACCGTGGCCAAGAGTGTACACTGTACAGGGCGCCCGCCCACGGTTTCTTCTGTCGGGCGGCAGGCGTGGCTCACTCCGCGATTTCGTCGCGTCGCAACAAGTACCTAAAAGTACATCCGTCCCATACCAATTTTGGTGGTTAGCCATAAGCGGTCATATCTTTCCTAATCGTAACATACGCGTTTTGTTAGAGTTCGACTCTTCTGTACCTAGGGGCTATTCATAAATTACGACATCTGGACATGGGATGATGGAATCATGTCGTAGGAGGAAACGGGGTCATTTGAAGCACGATTTTTGGACGATATTAGGGGGTCGGGGTCAAAAATCGTCAAAAATAGATGACGTAATTTATGAACAGCCCCCTAGTACTATTATAAATAAAATAAATAAATAAATATTCGGGGACATCTTACACAGATCAACCTAGCCCCAAACTAAGCAAAGCTTGTACTATGGGTGCTAGGCGACGATATACATACTTATATAGATAAATACATACTTATATACATAGAAAACATCCATGACTCCGGAACAAATATTAGTGTTCATCACACAAATAAATGCCCTTACCGGGATTCGAACCCAGGACCATCGGCTTAGCAGGCAGGGTCACTACCCACTAGGCCAGACCGGCCGGTCAAATTATTTATTCTGTGCCGGCGGTTCTGTTTGAGGATGAAATAAGGGCATAAATATATGAAATAAATTGCTTCAGGTCAAGAAAGGCTACTACTGCGAGTACTGCAACGTGTTCCTGCGAACTGCGGCCAAAGTAGGCCCCCATGTGGCGGAACCCGCGCACCGCGAAAACAAGGTCGCGCGACCGTTCAGGAGAGAGGGTAAGCAATGTATCAGAGTAAACTAGTGGCCAGAGCCACTAGTACTACCTAGTAGCACTCCCTATTCGCGGAGTCTACAGGTCACAGATGACCTGTAGACTCCGCGAATAGGGAGTGCTCCCGGTACTGGTTTTCTATACAAATACAGTACCGGAACCGGAATTACCGGTTCTCGCCAAAACAAACTACAACACAAACTCAGTACCGGGAGCATTCCTTATTCGCATACCGCCGTATTGAAAAATTCCAAACTCTATTTCCACAAAAAACGAATCTAAGTAGTCGATCATTTATCTGGGGGTTTACAGAAAAAGTGTAACATTTACTTTTTTACGAAAAACTAACATTTTTAGGGCCATTTTGACTCAGAATCACGAGGAATATTGATCAAAAGAAAGAAAAAAGATGTCCCAATTTTTCATACAAATTTTGGCAGTCCGTTTTGTTACGGTTCATACAAAATGTATGAGAAAATGAGTCAAAAAACTGACAATACACTTTTTGTCAGTTTGTAGAAACAACCCAAAAAAATAATGAAAAAAAAGTAAATGCTACACTTTTTTCTAAAAAATGCGTATTAAATTACATGACCATCCCACACCGTGCCGCTTCAAATATATGAGAGGTTTTCTATAAAAACAACAATAAACAAATTAAATATTATAAGACATTAAGTGTAAGGCCTGAGTGGACGCTCGGAGCGGAGCGTTCGGCGGGGCGTGCAGCGTGGCTGTGGGCTCACGCGTGATGTGAGCAGCGTGCACTAAGGCCGCTCCTATACGTGCGCATTTGTTTAACATGCACGCCGCATGCGCCCCGCTGCACGCCCAACTCGAGCGTCCACTCAGGCCTTACACTAAGTCCCAAGTAATAACGTTGTGTTAAAGGCAACGGCGTGCTAGCGTTCGACAGCGTGTTCATAACCGAAAACGCGTGGCACGGCCTCATCGACGACACGTGTGCGGTCTGCGACGCGGAGTTCGACAACGCACAGATACACAGGACCGACACCTGGCACTCTCTCAATCTGGTGTTAATTGAGATTGAGATCGGCGATGGCAATAATGTGTATAGAAAGGTAACGTTATAGCGAACTTTCGTCACAATTAACATTAACATCATCATCATTGCACAGATTTACTGAAGCCAAAAGCGATCATCATGCATTACTTTTTCTTTTGGATTAGTCATCACTTTTTCACTGATTGGTTTGTGTTATATTACCATCACTCACCCATTAAGTCTCTGTTAAAATCCGTTTCTACCTTAAGAATTAAACCGGTTTCCTAATTACCGGTATTTAAACTGCCACTTATTAACCGTTAACCGGTTTTCAGTGCGGTATTATCATATACGTACGACGTACGTATCCGCCTAGTTATATACATTTTATAAATATTGTTTTTAGGTTGACGAGTCCACATTCCAATGCCTGACGTGCAACTTGGTTTGCGCCCAAAACACAATGGCGGAGCATTTCGAAGACGCCGAACACAAGAAACTGTACGAACAGTGCTGTGTATCTGCCAAAACAAAAAACAACGAGAAACAAAACGGTATAGAAACGGCAAAAAATGAAGCGTCGATTAAATCCTCGGAAGAAGATGTAAAGGAAGAAAAAGCACAAAAGACAGCTGAAAAAGAAACAGCAAAGGATGATAAACCTAGCAAATCACCTGAAAGTCCAACGAAAAAGTCAAGGAAATCGCCTGAAAAAGAATCTAAACAGGAAACAAAGAAAACAGAAGTAGAAAAGAAGCCCGAAGCAAAAGCACCCGAAAAGAAGGAAATAAAGACTGCAGAAGTTGCAAAGAAGGAAGATAAAAAACTAGGCAAAGGAGGCAAGGATGCGCTTGGCAAAACCGATAGAGACATCGTCAAAGGCCTAGGAGCCGTGAACTATATCACCAGAGATGTCTGCGGGAAGCAATGGTGCATCCTCTGCGACTGGGCCATGGACGACAGCGCTGTCAAAAGTCACATCGAAAGCAGACATCACCAAACCTTACTCAAGATGCACAAAGAAAGACAAGATAAGAACCAAAACGGTGAACTCGATAATGGCGAAGACCTGAATGAAAACATGAGCAGAATCTCTGATTCCGCGAGTGAGTTTCAGAAGAACGATATCAAGTTGGATTTGATCGCTGGTGGTGCGTACTGTAGGAAATGCTCGAAGAGTATTGACTTCGATTATGACGTGATTAAGGATCATATTGAAGAGCATAAAAACAAAGCGGCCAAAGAAGTAAAAGAGGTGAAACCATTCCCAACTGGAAGTGAAACGAAATCTTCAACGAACCTCTTCACGGCCCCCGTTCACAAGAACGACCCTAAACCGAAACAGGAAAAAAGAGAATCGCGAGCATCGTCAGTAGCTTCCAATCGGGAAGAAGACGAAGTTGACGCATTCGCAAAACAGCACAACTTGACACACAACACTGGCAACAGCAATGTATTCTGCCGCCTCTGCGTGACCAAAATACCGGCTTCAATGAAAAACATGAGAGAGCACGTGAACGGAACAGGGCACAAGAGTAAAATCGCCAGAACGACCGTCAAATCAACAGTCAACGCGCCCACTATGACGGCTTCGCATGTCTTCGTGGACAGCGTGATAACTGTTGAGAACATGTTCTCCAAGGACATTGTGATAAATGAGAAGTATGTGGTGAATATACTGAGTTTTATGATGATCACGAAAAACGGCGCGAAGCTGAGGTGTCAGGCTTGTGAGGTGAATTTGGCCATGTCGGACATAGACAGGCATAAGAACACGCCGAAACACGAGAGGACTATGAACGAGGCTATGGTCGCTTCGTCTGAGGATTCCGAATTCATTAGAGAGGTATTTCTTAAATCCTTTTTAGGGTTCCGTACCCAAAGGGTAAAAACGGGACCCTATTACTAAGACTCCGCTGTCCGTTCGTCCGTCCGTCCGTCCGTCTGTCACCAGGCTGTATCTCACGAACCGTGATAGCTAGACAGTTGAAAATTTCACAGATGATGTATTTCTGTTGCCGCTATAACAACAAATACTAAAAACAGAATAAAATAAAGATTTAAGTGGGGCTCCCATACAACAAACGTGATTTTTGACCGAAGTTAAGCAACGTCGGGCGGGGTCAGTACTTGGATGGGTGACCGTTTTTTTGCTTGTTTTGCTCTATTTTTTGTTGATGGTGCGGAACCCTCCGTGCGCGAGTCCGACTCGCACTTGGCCGGTTTTTTCATTTGACTTAGTAAATGTGATTTCATACTGATTAATTTCAAATACACCACCACACTTTATAATCTTTTCAATGAATATTAACCGGTTATTTTAACCGGTTAAAACATCGTTTACTCAGGTCAATTTTCTTATGCTACAAGTCAATAAACCATAAAATAAAATTAGTATGGTTCCAGCAAATACTTTACAGAAAAATATAGAGATTTTTTAGCGCATACAATATTTTAATCACTTGTTTTCTCATGGCTGCTTCGTTAAGGTATTTTTAACCGGTTTTAATGTTACAGATCCGTGAGAACCTGTTCCACTGCGGTTACTGCAACCAGCTGGAAGCCACGTGGGCCACCATGAACACTCACCTCAAGAGCACAGCGCACCGTGAAGCTAAGGTTCCTATTCCAGATTTATCTATTTTACCTGACCCTGATTTACGACTGTGTAGTGCGAGAAACAACAACAACAAAGGCCCTTACTCGATGTCCATTCGAATATATAACCAGGTCCCCCAGTACATAAAAAATGAAAATAAATATGATAACTTTGTAAATAAGCTCAAGACTTACCTTTTAACCGAATGCTCATACACTCTGCAAGAGTTTATGGACAATTAATTAGTTTAATTTCCCTTATATACCTATGTATAATATTATTACGTTGCCACGCCCTTGTAGGCTCCATGCTGTACCTAATCTAAGTTAACACCTGTAATACCATGGATTGCGATTAAATGATTATGATTATGATTATGAAACTCTATATTAATATGTCTAAGGGTGTGTTGCGTCTCACATTTTGCTTAATGAGAGAGTGAGACGCAATGACATATACCACCTTAAACTTTTGAATGGCGTTTCGAAAATGACCCAAAATTTTGAATTGGAATCAACTGGTGTCCAATAAAAACAGAAATAAAAGAAAAATATGGAGAGGCTAACAGCCTATGTTTCTCTCTTATCGTATGGCATCTGGAAAAGTCCATACAATTTCACCGACTATACGGAACCGGTGCTTAACTTAACACGATTAGTGCTTGAAAATGTGAATTTAGATTCTCTGAATAATCCCGTGAGCCGTGAGTGACCATACTCTGGCAATAAGCCGGCTTATCCCGGGTTGCGCCATTCCACTAACCCGGGGTTAACCGGTTAAACCTGAAGGTACCATGGTTACCAGTACAATTTGTCACTAGGTTAACGGTTTAACCGCTTAATCCCGCGTTAGTGGGATGGTGCTAGTGGGCCTTAGTTACTAACTTCTACTGTAGAAAAAGGCAGCAAATTTGAAAATGTAGGCGCAATACAAACTTCGCGCCTTTTCTACTGACAAAAGTATAAAACAGTTATTTTCACACCACCTATTCGGAAATGAGCTTTTTATTCCCTGTTAGGAGGGATCAAAGTAACACTTTTCTGTTCTAGCACACTATTGTTACATTTTTTTGCACATTATTTTTTTAGCTTAAATAATCTGTTTAAGCATCAGATTGTGTCAACACTAAGATTTTTTTATTTTCCTCATAGTTGATGTGAAAAGCAGTATGTGTCACACGGTATCAAAATGATTTCGTCTTGGGCGTTAACACTTAAATCCCTCATTACGCTCAGGATTCTACTTTAGAATCCATCACTTCATTCAGGATTCAATGTACGCCCTTGACGGAAATATATCATTTTGATCCCTTGTATAGTTTGTAGCTTTCTAGTAGAGCCCGAAGGCTTATCCTATTGTCTATTGTTCAGTAAAACCGCACGTGCTACTTACCTGCAAAAAAGGGTCCTAATTATTCTATTTGGCACCTGAGCGCGGGCTAGTCCAACGCTCAAAAAACCAGTGTAGGTGCGCTCTCCGATAACGCGCATTTGTTACGCATCTCGATGACACATTTTAGACTGGTTCTGTAGCGTTCGACTCGCCGGCACTCAGTAACCGAAGTACCGATTTTTTATGCAGGTGGTTGTGGCACGTGGCACGAGCGGTTTTACTTAACAATAGACAATAGGATTAGCCTTCGGGCTCTATTAGAAAGCTACAAACTATAACACAAACCACTATTTTGTTTTCCAGACGTCTGCGTCGTGGCGCCTGCACGAGTACGTGCCGATGATCGCGCAGCACAAGATGCGCCAGCGCATGCAACTCGACCTCTTCACCAGGATGCTCATGGGACAGATGTTCGGAGACGACTCGGACGACTAAACACGTCATACTGTTAGGGACACCCCACACTGTTAGCGTCTCCCGGGGCCAGTTTTTCAAAACCTTGTAACTTGTAATACAAGTGGAAGTCCCTTTCTAACAAAAGCTGTCAAAAAGCGTTGGCGTCTAGTCAACTCTATGGCTGCTGCTCGACGCAACGTTCGCGCAATAGGGTATTATACATATACGTACTGCATTTAAAATAAATTATTTCACACCATGCATGAAATAAAGCACCAGATAATTATAAGAAAAACATAGATAGCAGTTATTTTTAAACACACGTTCTATCATAGAGAAAAAAAATACATAGAGTGCTCACTCCATACATTAGTTTTAGTACCGAAAAGACTATTAGCATCTAGCATCGAGTAGCGGAACTATCAGTACTGCTACATCTATTGTCAAGTAGCAGTACTGATAGTTCCGCTACTCGATGCTAGATGTAGATACTGAAATTAATAGTCTGAACTGATGTATGGAGTGAGCACTCTTGTCTTACTTATTTCTCTATGGTTCTATTTAATAAAACTGATATAAATATAAAAAGTAGGCGAGTTGACCGTGACGTCACGATGTAATGTTTAATATAAATTCCATATTAGCAAATCGTTTTGACAGTTCTAAAAAAGAAACTGATTTGACTATAGTTTGTTTTTTTTAGCATTAGAAAAAAAGGTAAACAACCTTGATGTGTCTTTTAAATGAAATACACGTTTTAAAAATAAGTCACGGCAAATATGTAACAATTATTAATCTAATACGATCATTTATATTCTTCAGCTTTCATAAACAATAGTTACGGATTTTCAAAAAGCGTTTTTTAATTAAAAGACATGTCAAGATCGGTTACCTTCTTTCTAATGCTAAAAAAAACGAACTATAATAATAGGAGAATACCCTAATTGCGCAGTGACGTGATTTTCCATAGCGCTGACTAGACGCCGACATTCAAAAGATGCTAGTGTGGGGTGACTCTTAAATACTGATTATGATCGATGAAGTTCCTCTCTAAAGCTACATATAGAGAATCCGGTATGTTTAACCAAAAAACCCATTTATTCATTAACCGGTTAAACCTGTAGATTTCGTCATTTTTATTGGCAAAAGAAATACAGATAATCGGAGACGACTAGAGATCGAAACCGTATGTTTTTATTTGAAATATCCGTTAATCAATTAACCGGTTAAGACACGTGTTACTTGGAACCATAATTTGAATAGAAGTTTTCACATTTACCGGTTGCCGAAATATTTCCGGTTTTTGTTGATTTAACGGTTAATGAATATAATTAATCCATTTTATAGACTGTATTATATGCCATTCTTAAACCGGTTCCAAATTACGTAATCGTAACGTACCAACTGTAAGATTTAAAACCGGTATTTTTTTAATGATTCAACTGATTAACGTTAAGTGTAGTATTATAGATTTAGGTATTCTAAGTTTTGTTACGTATCTTAAGCGGTTAAAATGAACACTAGCTTTTTAAGTACCTAAACGAGATCTAAAAACGGACTATTGAAAGTTTTTCAATGGCGACGAAGTGATATATGGCTACTCAAATCCATAATGATGTATAGTCGCCGTCAGATATATCGGAGCGGCCAAGGTGCTCACAATATCTGAACACGCACTCTAACGCCCTGACAATAGAGGCGTGTTCAGATATTTGTGAGCGCCTTAGCCGCTCCGATATACCTGATGACGACTGTACATCATGGTGCTTGCACGTGCGATTTAATGTTATTAATAATTGCCATCTAAATTTACGTTGTATAATTATTAAAGTGATTTTTGATTTGATCATTATTTGCCTATAGTTAGTAAGTTCCACCTAATATCGTTATGTAATCGTTTGTAATGTCCAGGTATCGGATTTTTGGGGACAATATTAAATGACAAGGAGTTCTTATGTCGATAAACTCAATCATTCTATTAGGTATCCTGTCGTTTAATTTCGCCCCCAAAAATCCGATGTCACTACTAATGTCGTAGCTTAAGCATAATATTTAAGTTTTTTTTCTCAAAAATGGACGGCAAAGTCGACGTTGCCGGTTAAAAAATAGGTCGCGAAGTGCGTAGTTTATGGTCATTCAAAAAATTAAAAACATTGCAGTCTCGATTTCGGGACTGCAATGTCGCATACAAATTCCATTATTTAACGAGTTCCAAACTTTTTAAAACTTCAAATGGCCATATCAAATGAAGGCATAGGTCCCTTAAACAGCCAAACAGATGATCAGCACTTATTATTATAAAGCCTATAACAGACTATCGCACCGCACCGCGACCTTGGAGCGTCGCACCCATAAGTGAGAGCGAGAAACAGATATCTCTTTCTCGCTCTCACTTATGGGTGCGACGCTCCAAGGTCGCGGTGCGGTGCGATAGTTTGTTACAGGCTTAATGTTGGTACCGCGACTATTTAGGTGTCTCAAATAGGTTGGCGTATTTTCAGCAGAAAAATACACTTCTTTTTTTTTAAGGCGGCAAGCTAATTTTTTTAATGGTTGTTTTTTTTCTGTGAAAATTAATGGAAAATTAGAACGTTGCTTCTGTAAGTTCTGTAAAATATTTCTATTTCTTGCACCATTTTTGAGAAAAGCACTATATATGACTCGGCTGGAAGGCTACTTGCTGGCTTCGGATTCAATTAAACGGACTCCCAAGGTCGTCCGTTTAAAACGAATCCTCAGCCTGCAAGTAGCTACTTCCGAACCTCGACAATAATGTACTATTCCATGTCTAGAATTGCCTTTTTAAAATATGATAAGCAAATTCTTCGTTGTCTTCATCCTATTACCTATATAAAATGTTGAATACTAGCTTCATGATTTGTGAATTCCAAATACTATGATAATCATCTGGTCAATTTCTTGTGATAAAATAGTTACTTTTACCAAAATAAAAATTATTCATCGTACTTTTGGATTGTTTTTATTATTTATAAAGTATACTGAAATGACGGTTTTATAGTCTTATTTACTAGAGTCGGGCTAAGATAACTGAACCGTATTTCATAACACAGTGTGGATATGTCATCATAAGCGTCAAATGTCCATGAAACTGATGATTTTTGTGTTCATTATTTAAGTCCATTTTTCGCGCTGGTGGCCTAGCGGTAAGAGCGTGCGACTTGCAATCCGGAGGTCTCGGGTTCGAACCCCGGCTCGTACCAATGAGTTTTTCGGAATTTATGTACGAAATATCATTTGATATTTACCAGTCTCTTTTTGGTGAAGGAAAACATCGTGAGGAAACCGGACTAATCCCAATACGGGCCTAGTTTACCCTCTGGGTTGGAAGGTCAGATGGCAGTCGCTTTCGTAAAACTAGTGCCCACGCCAATTACTGGGATTAGTTGCCAAGCGGACCCCAGGCTTCCATGAGCCGTGGCAAAAGGCCGGGACAACGCGAGGAAGATAGATTTAAGTCCATTTTCCTATTACACCTATTGGCAAACCTTAATAATAAATAACTTAATATTATAAAATAACCTAAGTGAGAGAAATAAAAGAAATAAAATAAAATTGACGTTTATAATGACACTTTGTTCAGTGAAAGTCAGTGTAGGGCTAAGATGGCCGGCTCTTTATGACTTGTCACCATGGCTGTCACCTTCTAACAAATATGTAAGTGCGAAAGTGATGCATAGCGTGACAGGTGATAAAAATGCGAAGGTTTTGATTTTTATTACACTTTAAAGTTTATTCTAAGACGCAATGTATTGCAAATTTTGTTATGTTTAAAGCGTGACAAGCAACGTCAAACACACTGATGTCAGCGTACATTGAAGGCAATATTTATTTTGTATGAAAAAGAGGAAGTCTAAAGGATTCATAATTTTCAAAAGTTGCTGAACAAATGTTGGTCAGTTTGAGGAGTACAGCCTACAGTTTAATTTATTGCTCCTATTACAGGAAGCACTCTGTATAAGAAAAAACAAATACATGTGGCGTCAACAACCAGCTGTTTAAACTTAATAACAAAATTAACAAGTGTGTGGTAGTTGGGTGTTCTTATTTATAAAAGTATAAAAAAGTGGAATTATATTATTTGTTAAGGGCCACTTGCACCATCACTAACCCGGGGTTAAGCGGTTAAACCATTACCCCGTGTCAAAATGTACTGGTAATCATGGTAACTCCAGGTTTAACCGGTTAACCCCGGGTTAGTGGAATGGTGCAAGTGGCACTAAGTCGTCTGCTGCTAGCACAAGAAGCGTTTATCGTTAAGAAAAATCGGTTCAGCCAAGCACGAGATAATCGCGAACAAACATACATACATACGGGTCAAACTGAGAACCTCCTTTTTATTTTAAAGCGGTTAACCCATTCAGGGCCAGCGACTCAGCGTATGGGTCATGCTCAAACAGTTCCGCAGGGCCAGTGACTCACATGTGAGTCCTGAATAAATTCTGATTTAAACTTAAACGAAACGTAATTTGATGTAATAACGTAAGTAACATATAAGCTAACAATCATTTCTATAAGGCATATTAGGATAAAAATTATAAACACGTTTTTTTTAATGAAAACAGGGTCTCGAATATTCAAGTTTGGTTTACTATCAGTGCAATATAGTAAATATACTGAAATTCTAGATACATAATGCCATGCAAGCAAACAGAAAAATCTATATTGAAAAAATACAGAAAATATATATATTTCAGAAGTTATTGACAGGGCTCAAGGTATGGGTCACCGTGGCCTGGCGCTACTTGTAAAAACTGCTAATGTTTCCGTAGCAGGCTAAAATAAACTTTATTGGCTGGTTTTAAAGCTTATTTCATGTTGAAGCTGTTTGATATTGTACCATTTTACAACTGATTACTGTTTGGATGATGGTAAGCAACAATTTGTAGGAACCAAGATAATAATATTTTGTTTTGTATGAGGGGTAAGGCAACGAGGATTTTTTCCCACTGTACTTTTATGTCATAATATTTGGTGATCGTTGTATTGTATCTTAGGCAATTACCTACTTGATACAATGATGTTAAAGATAATTTTTTTTCGTTTCAATATAGAACAAGGCGGTTGAAACAGTCACCACTAACTAATATGTATTGTATAACAAATAGTTTGTGACAAATATTTACAAGTTTTTTCAAACATCGTGGTTTCTACGGCAGATTAGAAAGTAAGTACTATAATACATTTTAAGTTCTCTATTGTTACTAATATAATGGCGTTTACCAAAACAAAGATAATGACCGACCAGGTGTAAGCTTATCGGACACACTTGGACAATAAACAAGGAATGCATCCGAACGGCGGCGGCGGTATTATCTTTCATGTGGTATTTGTCACAAGAGTTCAAGATGTGATTCATCCCATCCCCCCTATTAGAGATGTATTTTGGAGTAACATGGAAAATATTATTTAGTCACAATTTATTCGTTGGCGACTTTATACTCCTCCTGTGCTGTTTAGTGATTTCGTATTTTGTGACCATGGCTATGGATTACCGGAATTTGAACCCGCCTAACCTGACCGACTGTGCTATGAACTGGACCCCGAACCTGCTTCATCCGAATGACCTGGCTACGAATTCTGGAACCCTGAACTCACCTTTGTTGAATTTCATCTAAATCGGGAAACGGTTCTAATTTAACTTCCAAGATTTGCCCCAAAAAACAACAACAAAAAACACGGCAAGTTAAATAGAATCAGACTAAGCTAAGTTGGCAGCGATTTTGATAGCACAGGCTGAGTACCTAAGTGTAATTTAAATGTCATACTTATATGAAATTATGACGTTTAAATGAACACTTGCACAGGCTGGGCTATAAAATTTGCTACCAACGTAGCTTGGTCAGACATTAAACGCTTGTAGAAAGTAAAAATATTCACTCCTACAAACTGCAATAATTAGTTTCTTTTTTGATAGGCACAGAAAATCGGTGGTTAGTAAAAATGTTGCATAATGCTGTCCAACTGGCCGGCTTCATAAGCGGCGATTTATTTACCGTTCGCGCCAGGCTCGAGACCCATAAGCTGAGTCATGCGTTTTAGCTAAAAACGATTTGTATGGTGGCCTGGCGTATTGTGTACGCTCGGCGGTTCGTGGCCATGAATGGGTTAAACACAAATTATATTTTTTATACACAATTTCTTTTTTTGGTACCTACTCTAGATTTTACGTAAAACAACACCGCATTAGGAAGACCGTTAAAAATCCAGCATACTAAAATAGTATTTTATGCAACCGTTGTTTAAAAGAGTGGCGTGAGTAACAATTTGAGGCGAAGCCGAAAATTGTTAATAAAGACGCCACGAGTATTTTTTGACTCAGTTAAACAACGTTGCATACAATGCTTTTTCTACGACCAAGCACTTTGAAATAAAATTGTAAATTTAACAAATATTTTTCATTCAAGAAGTAGCAAAGAATGGAGGGTACGGGCGGGAAAAGAATGAATTAAATAAAAAAACATGTCTATGGTTCACTCATCTGTCAGAGATGACAATTAAAATTAGGTTGGCAACAATGTATTTCATTCAATATTTTTTAAGTAGTGATTACACGAAGTATTGTAAAAGTGCCAATAAGATACTGCGTGTATGCACAAATACTTTTTTAGGGAATAGACTAAATACTTGTCTTGACAACTATAAGATGACAAATAAAAGTACGGGAGTAGAAAAAACCTATTTTTCTACTCCAGCACTTAAATGTGTCAATTAAATGACTGACAGTGATATCTAAAGCAATGTCATTTGAATGCTTTGTCTATAGGCTCATAAGATGACTGCTAGCAGTCATCTTATGAGTATAATACAACTGCTTTATTTTTTTTAAAGATACAAGTTCCGATCATCTTGATTGAAAGAGGTATGTTTTCATTTACAATAATAACTCTTTTTTTTTTAAATAATAACTCAATTTTTTTTAAATAATAACTCTTTTTTTAATAATCTCTTTTTTTTTAATAATAACTCTTTTTTTTTTTTTTTGCTGCAGCTGTCATAGAAAAAGTAATGTATGCAACAGCTCATAATTGGTTCTTAAAATTCTCGGGTCTTTTTTTACAAAACTCGACTACGTCTCGTTTTGTAACTTCGACCCTTGAATTTTAAGAACCCTTATTATATCACTGTTGCATAAACTACTATTATGTTGTTAACTTCATAAATCTTTAATTTTATTTGAACATAACTTTGGGTACGTTATAGTACTACAAATAAAACACACCAATCAGATATAAAAATTTATATTATAGGAAATATTTTGGATTCAACAACACTTCCCGTGGGAACGCCGCGCCCCGCTCATGGCACATACTGACAGTCCTTCAATCGTGACAGTACGTCTATTGACAATATACTTAGCAAAACATGTTTTAACCCTTTATAAGGCAGAGGGAATTTACTATGATTCTAACTTTATTGCAAAGTGATAGGGTTCCATTTTGAATAATTTCTGACACCGCGTTAAAGGGGTGGTGCGTCCAAATTTGGCGAACGCCATTCGCGAACGGATTGCTATTTCCTCGCGCGTATTTCTTATACTCGACAAATATGTATGTTACGCACCTTTTGACTGCTATGACAATTTAATATAAACGCAATAGTAACCTTTATCAGCATGTATTAAAGTTCATTTTACACTGTAACCTTTGTCGGCTATGGCGGTCACTAAATTAAAGTACACGTACACTATTGCGTTGCGGTTTATAATAAAGACAGACATGTTACTCGTAATAATATTAAATGTACTTGGTTGTGTTCCTCATTATTTTTGTAGGTGGCGACACTTTAGTGAGATTTCAGTATATGTATTCTGTATTGATTCTCTCATAGTGGGGTCAATTAAATGGTTATGAACGATGCCACAGAATAACTAATAGTACTACCGTACAGAAAATTCACCCCTTCACAAAAGTCAGGTTTAGGTATAAAATTACACCTATATCGCCGCCTGCAAGCAAAATTGAAACTTATAACCGCGCACGAACCGTGAATCTCCTTTGCGCGCCGCAGTTTTATGACCAAGCTGTGAGTATCGGCACGGGGTTATCACTTGACAAGTTTTTATACCTATACCCACTGATTTATTGTTTTTAAGATAAATATGTAGGAATTACAAACGTTGATTATGTAAACATACATGTTTTATCCGAAAATAGCATGTCTGATTCTCGCGGAGTAAGTTTCGAAGCCATTGTGTATTTTCAATTTTGCGCGAGCGCCGCGTGACACGACTATCGTGCACGCCGAGCGGCAGCCCACTGCCATACGCCTGTCCGATGGGCGCGCCGGCCAAATGTACCTAAACTGCGGAGTGACACCCCCCTGACGATGCTATACAAATATAATAGGACTAAGACTAGTCATTTTTTTTTTATAAGGCATGAGGTTGACATAAATTATGCAAAATTGAGCCCTATCACTTTGGAACAAAATTCAAAATCATGTGGGAAATATATTTGGCTTCATTTGAGGATATAATACCAATAGACGCACTGACGCTTTTACTACATTCAACATTATTGCATTTATTGCATTGTAAAGCTCTCGAGCACAACAGACGGATAACTGTGTATAATAAAGTGACAAGCATATAAAATTCACAAAAACGTGTACATATTGCCAGTTCACTGGTTTAAAATTCAAAGTTTAGCTCTGCGTAGACCAAATGCTTGTGACCACTTACCGAAGTCCTTTTCAAGTTCTGTAGAACTTTTCAAATCAATTCTTTGATAGTCAAAATATGCTGCAATTTTGGAATGCGTTTCAACATATGGTCACGTTACAGCAAACATAGTAACTCGTTAGTACAAATTTGAGCCCTTTCAAAGATTCCATATTGTTTATGTTTGCGTTCGATACCAACATGTGTCATATTTTCAAGTTGCAGTTATTTTTGTAGCGATCAAAGAAAATATTAGTCCGAATATTATAAATATTATGGGACAATCTTACACAAATCGACCTAGTCCCACGGTAAGCTCATAAGACTTGTGTTGTGGGTACTAGACGACGATATATATATAATATATAGATACATATAAGTACTTAAATACATAGAAAACATCCATAACTAAGGAACAAATATTTGTGATGAACACACAAATAAATGCCCTTACCGGGATTCGAACCCGGGACCTCCAGCTTCGTAGGCAGGGTCACTACCGACTAGGCTACGGAGGCCGTTTAACGAATGTTGGTTAGTGTCACAAACATTGGTCGGGCAGGCGAGGCGCGGTTCCAGGGGCTCCCAATTCGTTGTCCAAGACCGCACTCGAGGTCTCACTACCTAAGTGTAAGGCCTGAGTGGACGCTCGGAGCGGAGCGTTCGGCGGGGCGTGCAGCGTGGCTGTGGGCTCACGCGTGATGTGAGCAGCGTGCACTAAGGCCGCTCCTATACGTGCGCATTTGTTTAACATGCACACCGCACACCCCGCCCCGCTGCACGCCCAACTCGAGCGTCCACTCAGGCCTTACACTAACACCGCTCAACTGCGATTATATCACATTTTGTAAGCCCTCCGTTGATCCCTCGATGCAAAAAAAAACTGATTTCTCTGTCTGCGCTCTCACAGTTTTTGCCTAACTATTAACTAGACTTAAACTATCTCAGTCACTCGTCGCCTCTCGCTCGCACACTCGCACAACTATACATGTCTTTGCTTGTACGCTACAAACTCACAGTATATTACATTGATATTTCGGGACTGAGTCAATTCCTGTACTGTCAAGCGATGTCTAGACATAGCTGCAGTTAGCTTTTTTTGAATTATCACAAATCGTTTTTTTTTTAACTTACATCTATCGAGCCATGGCTATGTAGCGAACAGCGTTGTGAGACTAAAACTAGTTTTTTTAGGAATTGACTGCGCCCCTTACATTAGAAAAAAAAACTAAAACTTAACACATCCTATACAATCGATCAACATAAAAAAATGGAGATTTTATAACGATCCCAATATATGGAAGTGCCTGAAATTGAGATAGGGCTTAAGCAAACGCTTTATACAGAAGTCTAAACATGGATCACAGGCCTCAGAGGCGCCTAGAAAATATTTTACAAAAATCAAATTCATCACAAATACTTTTTCCAACATAATTTCACGGAAGCTTTACACAATTTAAGTACAAATATATATAACTCTGTACATTAACATACATTGTGACAAAATATACTATATTTATATTATTCAGGCCTCCATTCGTTCGCTATATTTACATTCTAGAAAATGTTTTAAGCTTTCCCTTGCACATTTATCCAGGAACGGTACCACGCGGTCAACCGTCAATATTTTTCACAACCGACAAAATGGTACCCATTTTCCTGATACAAAAACATTTCAGGGAAATTCCATTTTGCAAAACAATGAGACCCAGCAACGGGCACGGGTATTGGACACTTGTTTATTGAAAGACATTTAATAGCTTTCTCACTACGAAATTAAAAAGTTGCGTTCATAACAACTTACGAATTCTTAAGATATGAATAAGTGTAAGGCCTGAGTGGACGCTCGAAGCGGAGCGTTCGGCGGGGCGTGCAGCGTAGCGTCGGACTCACGCGTGATGTGAGCAGCGTGCACTAAGGCCGCTCCTATACGTGCGCATTTGTTTAACATGCACGCCGCACGCCCCGCCCCGCTGCACGCACAACTCGAGCGTCCACTCAGGCCTTACACTAACGCTATCACATCTCGCGGTCTCCGAAAGCCACGCCACATATGCCTAAGCGACTTCATAAGTAAAAAAACGATCACAAATATTTTAAAAGGTACAATAATAAATAAAATAAAAACGACTAACAAAAACTGTACGCACACTAAGGCACGAGCCTAAAGTTAGGTGTCCGTGTAAACAAAAGTGTTACGTATGTGTAGGTAATATCACTAACAAATTTATATTGCTGTAAGTCAAATTTGAAAAGTATCATATTATTTGTGAAGTTCGGACTTATTACCAGCATTTAATTTGTAGTGTTACATTTAATTTCTAAATAAGACTTTTGAAATTAAATCATAGATATATATGGAGGTAAGACTGAAAAGAACATTAATTGGGTTTCTACGCTAACGTATCACTTTTAATGTGTAATAACAATGCATTATGGTTTAAGTTTAGTGACATTTCAAGGCGAAACTACTGGTACCACACAGTTTGTAAGTCGAATTTTTGTTGAATTTCTATGTGGTACCATTTTGCCTGACAATGACACTTATAATTCGCAACACCATAATAACTGTGATATTTTAAAATGGAAGCCATAACTGTGGATCTATTACATATTGAAGAAATTCGTCCGTCAATAGCTGATATTTCTAAAGTTCAATTCGACATAGCAATGCCTAAAACCATATTATGGAACTAAATTGTATTGGACACTAGGCATTTTCTTGTACAATTATATTATTTTAAGGCATAATGTGATCATGATGCAACAATGCACTGCTATACCGGTTCAAATTTACTATTAGCCGCTTGAAATGTACACAAACGGTTTTGGAGATCAATTCCGGAGTATGTTTTTAGTTTTGACATTTAAGCCTTTATAAGGCAGATGGAACATATTTCCCACATGATTTTGAATTTTATTTCATAGTGATAGGGTTCAATTTTGCGTAATTTCTGACACCCTTATGCCTTATAAAGGGTTAAATCTCATTTTTTGATCGATTGCTCGACACAACTGTCTATTAAGTCGCAAAGTATTAATTAGAAAGGTTTTTTTTTCTTTTGTTGCGCGACTAGTGTCATATGTTCTACATCCGCTCTTTGTAGTGTAGTATATGAGGTCGTTGGTAAATATTTGCAAGTCTCCATACATTTCAAGCCAGCAAGCATCGTTATTTGATAATCCTAACTAATCTCATTTTTACTCGGTTAAGGTAATTCACCTTATGGTGTCATTAAACAATAAATACTTAATTAATCGCTTAGAACCTTAAGTTATTACAAGCGTATAAATTATATCAGATTTTAACTAACGGACTTATATCCTAACTAGGTACTAGAACATTGTATAGTTGACAATTGATGTAATGTCTAATTTAGTCTTTCAGCGACGCCATTTCAGGCTAATGCCACAGCAAGACAAGGCCTAATACATTTGGACAAAAATAATTACTTGTGTATCATATCATTTAGATCGCCAATAAGCAATGTGTCAAACGCCAAATTCTTTACAAAAGAGCGAAGATTTATAGTCCGACAAGAAATTGTAGAAAATTATTGAGGGCGCCACTTCCTACGTACCTGTCACATTTTTGACGTAAAATGCAATAATTTAGTATGTTTTTTTTTTGTTCCATTTTATATTTCTACTATTTCACGTCGCACTATATCTAAGTAGAACGAATGTCGACTATACAATGCACTAGATATTTTTTAACAATACTGCAGTGGTAGCTGTCAAAACGCAACTTCATTGGTGGAGATTAAATCGATGACTAGTTTTAGGGCCACCTAACACTGGCGTCTTTTGAGCGCCAACGTTGCGTCGAGCAGCAGCCATAGAGTTAACTAGACGCCGACGCTCGGGAGACGCCAGTGTGGGGTGGCTCTTAGAGGTGGAAATCATGTTAACACTTTTGTATGAAAATATCTGGTTATTTTTTATGGACATGGGTGTTATTTCCATTAATCCATTTGAAAGTTTGCACATTACTTCTATCTGAAGAAGTATTTTTGGTTGAGATTGTATTAGTATTATTTAATCCCAATCTCATTTCTGATCACAACTCTAGGCAAGATAATGCTACCATATAAATAGGGGCTTGACTTTATCGTATATCAATGTAACACAACGTTTTTGTAGCGCTACGCTCGTAGCCGATCCCAGCGTTGTCCCGCTTTGTAGAGGAAAGTGACTACTAAATTTAAATATCCCCTGAATGACGGGACAAGTTCGTCTTATGACACTCACACAATCTGAAAGAGATAGTCGTTAAAACTAGAGGACCAATGTAAGATGACGGATTGATAGCTACCACAGCGATTTCTACCGTATGTTTCTGACCTGCCTTATCGACACCGTTATTAGTTCACGCTTCGAGTTACACAGAGGAAGATCAGGCCTTAACATTACCAAAGATAATAGAGTGTATAGAGAGTTAATGTCATGGTAAATTATGTGAGCCACAGTACATTTACTGTCATCTTTCGACGGAAGATTAAAACTTTTGGAACGCCATTTGACTTTGATCCTTATTCTTTCACTGATATACATGTGTTAATTTGTTAAATATCATTGACATTGACAGTAGGCCAAAGGTATGGCGCCATCGTTCGAAAAGATTACACCATACCTTTGGCCTAGTCTCGAGTAGATGGCGTTATTTTTTTACAAATTAACACATATTAGTGAAAGAATAAGGATCAAAGTCAAATGGCGTAACAGTTTTAATCTTCTGTCGAAAGATGGCAGTAAATTTACTGTGGCTAATAATTTACTTTGACAATGCGCCTCTATTGCAGATTCTCTTTGATATTAATGTAGATATTTTTCTTGTTCCGCCAATCCTATTTAAGCAATCCGGGTTATTACTAGGTATGACATTCTAGTATGTTCAGGTGTGTCATGAAAGTATCTCGTATATTTAACAAGTACTGGCGTTATCCATAAACATCTGCTAAGTTAATCAGCTGATGATCATCGTGTCCCTCTCTATGGCATAACGACAGATAGGGACAAACGATCATCAACTGATTAAGTTGGCAGCCGTTTATGAATAACGTCATAGCATTGCAAACTGTGGTTGCGAGTTCAGTCAGCATCAAATAGATAGCGACGGCCAAAGTGGCTAAATATATCGTAACACCCTTCTTACCATAGAAATAAGGATGTGTTCAGATATTTTGCTACTTTTGCTCGTCACATCTATTTGACTCTCATCGTACTCACAGGTTTCAGCGATAAATAGATAAGTTCATCAAAATGTGTGGTTACCCAAGGGTTTGGCAGCCTTTTTGACAGATTGACAGTTGTAATTCATTTCTTGACAAACTTCCATCTTCCCATAATCCAACAATACGCTTTTGCCTCCAGGGCATATCAACTCGCACGTAAGACGTATAAATACCAGGTTTACTTACAATCCTATTTGTGATAAGGCTCAAACTAAGGCCTTTACCAAGAATTCAGAGTTATAGTTTGTAGCTTTCTAATAGACCCCGAAGGCTAATCCTATTGTCTATTGTTAAGAAGAACCGCTCGTGCCACGTGCCACAACCACCTGCATAAAAAATCGGTACTTCGGTTACTGAGTGCCGGCGAGTCGAACGCTACAGAACCAGTCTAAAATGTGTCATCGAGATGCGTAACAAAGGCGCGTTATCGGAGAGCGCACCTACACTGGTTTTTTGAGCGTTGGACTAGCCCGCGCTCAGGTGCCAAATAGAATAATTAGGACCCTTTTTTGCAGGTAAGTAGCACGTGCGGTTTTACTGAACAATAGACAATAGGATAAGCCTTCGGGCTCTACTAGAAAGCTACAAACTATACAAGGCTGTTAAGCACTGTATCTTCCTCATTTTGAACTCTAAACCTTTGTGATAAAGCTCAAAACTGAAGGTCTCCGCTTTTTAAGGTACATCTAGAACCTCGTTGTATTTTGAGCCGTATTACCCGACAATAAGGTCCTCAGTGCCTGGAAGGTTCGGACAGGGTTGGCGAAGGCTAGAACTTGTCCTGGAATATGAAGAGGTTGTTGGTGGCGGCTACGGCGATGATACTCTCGTGCGGATGCCACGCCGTGTGTAGGATTTTTTTGTTGAAATCCAGGCAATCTACGCTGATTTCGTCCTGTGGAATAAGTGTTTTTGGGTAAGTAAAATATACTTGGTCAACCAGATCTTGACAGTAGAAAAAGGCGGTTTGAAAAAAAAAACCGGCCGAGTGCGAGTCGGACTCGCGCACGGAGGGTTCCGCACCATCAACAAAGAATAGAGCAAAACAAGCAAAAACAAACAAGGAAACGGTCACCCATCCAAGTACTGACCCCGCCCGACGTTGCTTAACTTCGGTCAAAAATCACGTTTGTTGTATGGGAGCCCCGCTTAAATCTTTATTTTATTCTATTTTTAGTATTTGTTGTTATAGCGGCAACAGAAATACATCATCTGTGAAAATTTCAACTGTTTAGCTATCACGGTTCGTGAGATACAGCCTGGTGACAGACGGACGGACGGACAGCGGAGTCTTAGTAATAGGGTCCCGTTTTTACCCTTTGGGTACGGAACCCTAAAAAATGTAGGCGCGAAAAGATATCGTCCCATAGAAAATTTGAGTTTCGTGCCTTTTTTTACTGACAAGATTTGGTTGACCAGCTATATCAGTTTTTTTGCCAGTTTTATTTCCTTGGGTACAGTTTTGCCTTTTTTTTTCACTGTCTAATATTTACGGTAGTTTAGTGTCTCCTACAAATGTCAAAATATCATTTTCAAAAGTCCAAAGCAATAGTTATTTACGATACAAGTGCGGAAAAGAGGAAATTTGAAAGGAGTGGCGACAAATTAAAACACGACCGAAGGGAGCGTTTTAAATCGACACGAGTTGCGAATTACCTATTCGCACGTGTATCGTATAACATTTTACAGTACATGTGGCACTTTAAATTTTCGACATACGCACTAATTCGGGAAAGCAGCACATAATCGCCGTATGTACGGCAGGCTGCGGCTATGAATATGAATTGTAAGTGCTCTTGGGATGAATGTCATATAATAATATTTGGAATTAGTGTAGCACCCACTTGTAATAATATAAATATAAACATCGCTCCCGTCGTCTGTATTCCCTGGGCAATAACCGCAAAAATCAAAGTTGCAATTTGCGAACTTTGATTTTTCTCTTTCACTCTAATTACGCCTTCATTGGAGTAAAGGAGAAAGATCCCCGCAATTTGCGAATTTCGGTTTTCGCGGTAGCCCTTCTAGACAAGAGCCCTTCTAAGGATGTCGTTGAGGGCAGCGTGGCGAGACAGGCGGCCGGCGCCCGAGGAGCAGGAAAGGCCGTGGTGGCCAAGCCTGTCCACTTGGGCCCCACAAGAAGCACAAGTGTGGTCTGTGCATACATCATATAATATTAAATATTTATACATTTGCTAGAAATTTATATACCTACTCATAATCGTAAACACTACCAAACTCTAAAGGACGAAGGCAAATATTTGGTACCTACTTACTAGCAGAGCAGAATAAACTAGGTTCAGGGAGGATTATTTTATTTATCTTAAAATATAATATAATTTCCATTACTTTCGAAAAAAGCTTTTAAACCTTATTTACTCATATCTCCAGAATCACACATCACCCGACCTTATTCCATTTTACGACACGTACCCGCGATTCTCGCGAATATATCATACCGCCTGAAGATACATCTTAACGGCATCTGAAGATATAGATAACACGATTTACCGCCAGATGAAATTATCTCGTGAAATATTTATCAGGCCCATTGTGCCGTAAAATAAATTAAATGGGTTTTATAGAAGTCTTCTTCGAGACCACACGGGGACAATGCCGTCCTCGAAACGTCGGAGGTAAATTTAAAAACTTAATTATACGCGATTAAGTCTCGTTTAGTAAATAAAAATCGTGAAAGTTTAAATCTGATGACACTTAGAGACATTTACATCTCTAAATAATTTTAGATTATAGTTTTGTATCTTTGTGTTCTTTTTTTCAATACTATTGTTATAGCGTTTTTTTGTTGTAATTCGACATTTAGAGACTTTATACATCTCTATGTAATACTTTAGTTTGATTTTATATTTGCGGCTTAGAAAGTTGTATTTTATAATTGTAGATGTGTTTTTTTTTTGCTGTATGTAAATTCCATGTTGACGTGTAAAAGTGCCCTTGTGGCCTATTTGCTGAATAAATGTTGAGGTTTGATGTTGATGATGATGTTTAATCAGTGTTTTCTTGGAAGCACCTGGTAAAAGTGGTAAACAGTACATAAATTCGGTGTAGTGGTACTAGTGTGTGTGTGTGTGTGTGTGTGTGTGTGTGTGTGTGTGTGTGTATGTCACCTTCTTCCTCTTGGCGGTGGTGGCGACGCGGCGCGGGCGCAGCGGCTGGCGCGGGCGCGCGGCCGCGTCGCGCGCGGCCTCCAGCGTCAGCTCCCCGCGGCGGCCCCCAGAGCAGGCGCGCTCGAACACCCTAGGGAAATAATGACACATTAGCATCGGTCGAAGGCAAACGTCGATATTCAACGATTGCTAACCGGCCGTTAATGGTACACAGTTAGTTAAAAACACAGACAAAACATCTAGACTGAGCATAGTAACGCTACCCCCTCTGCCACTATATACGGTAGTTTTACTCCAACTTCGAGTCAAAGTGTCAGAATCCTGTGCCGTGATTGGTCCGTGTCTGAACGGACCGATCACGGCACGGGACTCGCTCACCTCGTCCCCCGCACCCCAGTGTTTTTGGCAGCATCGGTTTCATGAAATAATTGCTCTAAACTCCGTCTAGAGGACTCCTAGTCTATGGGTAAAAATGCCCATAAACGGCCTACAAAAACGACGGAGCGAACCATCGTCATAATCCGAGGAACTAATTTATTATTATACATCCACTTCTTAAAAGGATAGTGAAGCGAAACAGGCGGAGCAAAGAAACACGCACAAAACGGATAAAAAAGAATGAACGTAGCTCCAAATAACTGATTCGCGAGACCGAAATGATCCCATAAATGTTCCATGAACAAAGTTTTGCACGGAACACTAAAAACGGCTATGCAAAAATAGCACTAATCTGAAAAAACCGTTGTATGAGCCGGTCATGAGCCGCTGGTCGTCCCCGCTCCGGCAGCACTCGAACTTGTCGAAAATGCAGTCATTTTCGTACAGCGAGCACAACTTCGACCGCAGACACATACTAAACCTAGATACTAACCTGAAGAAACCGTTGTATGAGCCGGTCATGAGCCGCTGGTCGTCCCCGCTCCAGCAGCACTCGAACTTGTCGAAGATGCAGTCATTTTCGTACAGCGAGCACAGCTTCGACCGTAAATACTCGTGCACCTAAAATTAAAAAACAATCTTACAATAAAATAAACCTACCACTTGATTTTCAACTTAAACCAAACGTATGAAGACTAATTTCCTTCCCACACATCGTTAATAAAATAAAAATAACCATCAACATCTCTGCCATATTATTTTCACCGAAACTAAATCGATAACTAAGTAAAGCTTATAAATTCACGTCAAAATAACACTTACTGGATATGTTTCTACTGGTTTCGTTTCCATTCTAAGATCCCATACTTTTAAACCTAAATAATCTCTTGACATCATATATCTGAAACAAACAGAAAATAAGTTTTTAATAAAAAAAGGTTAATGTACAAAAAGGAAGGGAATTACAATTTGGTGCCGTGACCAGGATCTTACTTATTTTTGACGATTTTTATTTTATTTATTTCCGAGACTAAAAGTACTAGTCAAAGTTCTATTTTCTCATTCTTCCACGTATCCGCATTCAGCCATATCTCCTACAGTACTGATTTCAGATTCATCTGCTAATTTCTCTTGTATGATGGGCCTTAGCATTCTAAGGCTCATCATTAATGCTAAACGCAGGGATACTGTTTCTCGTGTTTTTATTTCTATGTACAATAAAGTATATACTTTTACATACCATCACGCTATTCACGCTCCGCGATTGTTACGCCATTTACGGTTTAAGCTAAATTGGACATTCCATAGCGTAAGTTTGGACAACCAATTTAGGTAGGACCCTAAATGTAGTAACAATTTCGTGTGGTGACTGTTCATACGTAAATGCAATTTCTCCCTCCAAATGAAATAGTGTTATGCCACTCACCGTCCCGAGTTGCTGAGCTTGACATCGGATATGGACGAGATGATCTCCGAGAAGAAGGAACGCGCATGTGGGTCCTCTGGTTCCTCGAAGAGCTTGGCGTGGCGGTCGCACAGCGCCGCGGCTCGCATGTCGCACAGCCTTATTGTACCTTAACACACGCAAACATATTAATATTATAGTTAACCCAAATGACCTACTAAAGCAGTGGTTCCTAACCTTTTCAGTCCGGTTACCCCTATGACTAACTAGGGAACCTGATTTTACTCCTCCTCCCAATGTGGTAATAAAAAATAAAACGTGTACGTTTGTTGTATTGTTAAATTAGGTTAGCTTATTACCCCCGTAAAATACCAGTTTTACCCCCACGGGGGTAATTACCCCCAGGTTAGGAACCACTGTACTAAAGTGTCATTCTATGGAACTTGCTAACTATGTAAACAAAAGTCACTAGTAAATTCATAATTCAGAGACAATTTCAATATGATATGGCGGTTTGTTTACATAGTTAGCAAGTTCCATAGAATGACACTTTACATTACTAATTACTGACTGTACGGAACAAGCATTTATAAAATATTGTATGCCCACAACGGGAAGTTGTGGATACTATAGTACTATTAGAATACTCACCCTTACTACTAGAATATACAAAGAGATTGCATTCAGTCGGATGAAACTCTGCAGCGGTGATCACCTGAAAAAAGATAATAACTGTTTAAAATCACTCCCTCGCTTAATTACGATATATAATAGAATATTATTCTAATACATATAGATCTAGTGATGTCATTTGGTGCCACATTTTGTGACATTTTTGTTTGGCTCTGAGATTTATTTTATTATACATCAGTGCAAAGCCCACAAGTACCTTTTGCGTTTTGAAGGAAATCTTCCCAACCGATTCTGACTTGGTCATTCTGAAAGGCGCGTGTCCTCGTGTGTTTTCATCTTATATAGAAAAAAAAAATCTGTTTCCTCTTTACCTCTGTAAGCTCCTCCATATTGGCAGGCTTGATGTCGACGATGATGAAGCTCTGGTCCGTGATCTCCAGGTGCCACAGGTTAAAATAATAAGTTAAGGTTATAATATAGCGACTCCGACTTGGCCATCCTGATATATACATGACCCTGTGTGTTTCCTCTTCAATAGAAATTGTATAGTCTCCTACCTCTGTAAGCTACTCCATATTGGCAGGCTTGATGTCCACGATGTTGAAGCTCTGGTCCGTGATCTCCAGGTGCCACAGGTTAAACTTATAATATAGCGACTCCGACTTGGCCATCCTGATATATACATGACCCTGTGTTTTCTCTTCAATAGAAAGTGTATAGTCTCCTACCTCTGTAAGCTCCTCCATATTGGCAGGCTTGATGTCCACGATGTTGAAGCTCTGGTCCGTGATCTCCAGGTGCCACAGGTTAAACTTATAATATAGCGACTCCGACTTGGCCATCCTGATATATACATGACCCTGTGTTTTCTCTTCAATAGAAAGTGTATAGTCTCCTACCTCTGTAAGCTCCTCCATATTGGCAGGCTTGATGTCCACGATGTTGAAGCTCTGGTCCGTGATCTCCAGGTGCCACAGGTTAAACTTATAATATAGCGACTCCGACTTGGCCATCCTGATATATACATGACCCTGTGTGTTTCCTCTTCAATAGAAATTGTATAGTCTCCTACCTCTGTAAGCTCCTCCATATTGGCAGGCTTGATGTCCACGATGTTGAAGCTCTGGTCCGTGATCTCCAGGTGCCACAGGTTAAACTTATAATATAGCGACTCCGACTTGGCCATCCTGATATATACATGACCCTGTGTGTTTCCTCTTCAATAGAAATTGTATAGTCTCCTACCTCTGTAAGCTACTCCATATTGGCAGGCTTGATGTCCACGATGTTGAAGCTCTGGTCCGTGATCTCCAGGTGCCACAGGTTAAACTTATAATATAGCGACTCCGACTTGGCCATCCTGATATATACATGACCCTGTGTTTTCTCTTCAATAGAAAGTGTATAGTCTCCTACCTCTGTAAGCTCCTCCATATTGGCAGGCTTGATGTCCACGTTGTTGAAGCTCTGGTCCGTGATCTCCAGGTGCCACAGGTTAAACTTATAATATAGCGACTCCGGCTTGGCCATCCTGATATATACATGACCCTGTGTGTTTTCTCTTCAATAGAAAGTGTATAGTCTCCTACCTCTGTAAGCTCCTCCATATTGGCAGGCTTGATGTCCACGATGTTGAAGCTCTGGTCCGTGATCTCCAGGTGCCACAGGTTGATGCGCAGGTCGTCCGCGGACAGGTACGTCTCCTGGTCAGAGTTGAGCGAGATCGAGTTTATGTGGTAGGTGTGCGCGTTCGCGAATATCCGCCTGGAATGCAAAAAGGGATATATTACATTTACAGCGTTCACTTGTATCTAGGCAAAACGCGGGTCACTCACTTTTTCGTGAGAATTTTGGAGCGATTATTTTCATAAATAATTAAGTAGTGGCCCTGTGAGTTTTATACCTTAACACATTAATTGCCACCCAGCCAAACAAGACATCCGCGTCAGGCCACAAAAATGTCGTCATATAATGCTGTAGTACCACGATCCCGACTATCGGGTCGCCCGGCCTGGGAACGGAATCATGGAATACCCGATAGTCGGGTTTTCGGCACTGAATGTGTTAATGATCACTAAATAAAAAATAGGGACATGACGAAAGCAGACGTGTCTCACTCCGCGATTTCGTCGCTTTGCTACAGGTAGCTAAAAATACATCCGTTCGGCCCCAATTTTGGGGAAAGGCATAAGCCGCGCGTGGCGCTGTCGCCACCTAGCGGCCATATCTGTGCTGATCGTAACAGACACGTTTTGTTAGAGAGCGAGTCTTCTGTACTTTATTATTATTTATTCTGTGACGAAAGTAAGTTTTTGCTACAACCTAAAATAATTATTGTAGACATCCTGAAGACTATAACGAGAGACTAAACTATAACAGTTTTCTATTAAATTTTAAACTGTAATGTAAATCTGCATATCATATTCCCTGCTTTAATTATGACGCATATAAACGATATAGATGCATATAATACATCAGACGGTGTATGATTACACGACACCAACGCAATAAAAACCTTAATACACAATTGACGTCACACGGATGACTTAATTCGTGCATTTATTGATAACAAAATATGCCTACTTATAAACAAATCAAGTTTGCCGCGTTTGTTTGGCAGATAAGACTGATATAAATTAATAAAATATTCATGCCAATTGTTATCTGCACTTGGAATGTTATTAAATAAGTCATAAAAAATTGATAACCACAATTGAGCCAATCAAATTGAGATAGGAATACCCCTTCTTTATATCTCTTTTATTCGGAATGATCAGATTGGCGTGGCAGTTAGTAACAACCTTGTTTGTTCAACCAATGTCCTCAAACCCAATTAGGTACATATATATCGTGTACTATCGTCGAAATGAAACTGACCATTCAAAAACATTGCAACACAGACAAGACATCCTCTAGACTGAGCATAGTAACGCTACCCCCTCTGCCACTATATACGGTAGTTTTACTCCATCTTCGAGTCAAAGTGTCAGAATCCCGTGCCGTGATTGGTCCGTGTCTTTGAACGGACCAATCACGGCACGGGATTCGCTCACCTCGTCCCCCCGCACCCCCGTATTTTTGGCAGCATCGCATGAAATAATTGCTCTAAACTCCGTTTAGAGGATTCCTAGTCTATGCATTGCAATGAGACGTCTAAAAGAGTATGTTAAGTGCATTGCTATCAATTATTCGTAATAATCTGAGTTGCTTTACAATACACAAGCTGGTCGTGCCTTAGCTTACTTGAGCAAATACGATCAGCGTTTGAGTGAAATAAATCTTCAATGATAAGATGATGAAAACATGTTTATGCTTTAAGTTGCCGTTTCTTTGACGTTTTATCAATGGCATGGCAGTATTGGCAGTGATTATAGCTAGATAGCACGATAAAAACGGGAAAAAGCAGATTTTCTGATACTCGACCAAATACAAATGTTTTATCTGATCTTTGTGATAAGTTGATAACGTGGCTTCACTGCATAGTATAAAACAAAGTCGCTTCCCGCTGTCTGTCTGTCCCTATGTATGCTTAGATCTTTAAAACTACGCAACGGATTTTGATGCGGTTTTTAAATAGATAGAGTGATTCAAGAGGAAGGTTTATGTATAATTTGTTAACCAATGCGCAGCCGGGGCGGGTAGCTAGTATAGTTATAAGTCATTAACATATATATATCTCAGGACTAGCCTGGCAATAAGAATGGAGCATGAATGGGGCCAGTGCAGCGGTGTGAAAACGCTGCAACGCGATTGGTTGATGAGTTCGCATCACGCGCGCGCGGCCGCGCGATTGGTCGCAACTAGTTGCGTTAGACTACACGATTGGCTCGAATTCAAGAGTAACACCGCTGAACTAGTACCATTTTTAGTGCACGTAAGGCCAGTCCTGAGATATAAGTCAGTGTTATAAGCAGGGATGTCGCGGATGCCGATTTTTTGACATCCGCGGACGGGGATTTTTAAAGGCTCACATCCGCATGCGGATATCAAGATAGGTACATAAAAAACGTAAAATATTACATTTTAGTAATTTTTATTTCAAATAACCGGCCAAATGCGAATCGGAATCGCGTTCCAAGGGTTCCGTATAGTCCCACTCCAGCTTGACTGCTCATTTCTAATAGGTTTTTACGGCTAATGACTGACCTAGCAGTCTAGCACTTACACAGATGCTAAGACGTTCCTGTACCGACCTGTTCCGCATCCGCATTAAACTCCGCATCGATTTTATGCGGATGCGGATGTTGAAAATAAGGCTTAGCACGCACTGCGGTTTTTTTCTTGCGGTTGCGGTCAGAATGTAGCAAGTTGCGTGCGTGCGCTTATAAGAATGCCGTACGTTACATTTTTTGCGGTAGCGGAACCGCTTTTTAAAAACCGCAGTGCGTGCTAAGCCTAATGCGGGAGTTCCGCGGTTGCGGATATTCGCGACATCCCTGGTACTGACCAGGGATGTTGCGGATGCAGATTTTTTGATGCGGATGTCAAGATTAGGTACTTAGAAAACGTCAAATATTACATTTTTAGTATTTTTTTATTAAAAAAAAACGAAATGTTTAGTATTTGAGCAAGAATATTGGTGCGTTATATTTAATAAACAGTAACTTGGCCGACTTTTCTGGATCTAGACGATTTCGTTATAGGTAATGACGAAATTACCTAGCGCTTACGCCGCCGCTAAGACGCTCCTGTACCGACTTGTTCGACATCCGCATCCGCATAAGCTGCGCATCGACTTTATGCGGATGCGGATGTTGAAAATAATGCGGAAGTTCCGCGGTTGCGGATATTCGCAACATGCCTGGTACTGACCTGGAGGAGGCCTCGACCATGGGTAAAAACGGGACCCTATTATTAAGACTCCGCTGTCCGTCCGTCCGTCCGTCTGTCACCAGGCTGTATCTCACGAACCGTGATAGCTAGACAGTTGAAATTTTCACAGATGATGTATTTCTGTTGCCGCTATAACAACAAATACTATAAAAACAGAATAAAATAAAGATTTAAGTGGGGCTCCCATACAACAAACGTGATTTTTGACCGAAGTTAAGCAACGTCGGGCGGGGTCAGTACTTGGATGGGTGACCGTTTTTTTTGCTTGTTTTGCTCTATTTTTTGTTGATGGCGCGGAACCCTCCGTGCGCGAGTCCGTCTCGCACTTGGCCGGTTTTTAGTGCACGTAAGGCCAGTCCTGAGATATAAGTCAGTGTTATAGGTGAGCTGACCTGGAGGATGCCTCGACCATGGGTTCGGCGGGCCGCCACGTGGGCACGCGCAGCTGCGTGATGCGCGCCGGGTCCCGCGCGCGACCGCTCTCCTCGCGCGTGTTGTAACCGGTCACGCGCTTATCACGCTCCGACACCTGCAATATTTTTTTTTTTATTAAAAATGGGCTTACTCATGGCCACAGACTAGCCGAGGCGAAGACGTGGCCTACGATGGAGCGAGTCTGCCCAGAAAGTGCCTGTTCACCCTTGATTTGAAGGAATATACAGGAATAACTCAATATTTTCAAGGTTGTCTGGAAGAGATCGCTCTTAATTTAATTTAATTTAGAAATTTAATTCAGGCAACAAGGCCCATATTACAAATACCTTACAGGCTAACGTACATATGTATTTTATAAACTTAAAATTAAACACTAGTTATTTAGTCGATAAAACGGCGTGGCTCCGTTGCATCGGCTGCTCCTGGTCGGATTCGGCAGTTTGCCCCGGAACCTCCGAAACACGACACCCTTCGGCCAGAAGTCGGCGCACTCGATGGTCCCCTGCAGCGGTCGCGGCACGCGCACCACAAAAGAGTTGAAGTGCACGTAAAGTGTCATTCAATAGAACTTGCGAACTTTGTAAACAAAAGTTACTAGTAATTTGACATTCAGTGTCAATTTTAGTATGGCGGTTTGTTTACATAGTTAGCAAATTCTATTGAGTGACACTATAGTGGCGCGATCGAAGCGGGAACACCCTCAGCGTGTAACCGGTCTTCTGGTGCACATACTCCACCACTTCAGCAGCCGTGGCGGTGTAATGCAAGCGCGATACGTACAGCCTGTCCGTACCCCCAGACCCGAAAACTAATTTTGTCGTTGTCTCCCAGTATGGCTCACATTTGAGCCACTGGGAGTTAAGTGGGAGGTTTTGAAAATCGTGGGAAATCTGGAAAATTTATTTACGGCTAGATATGAGCGCCGATAGGCATTTAGCCGGCGGCGGCGCGCCGGTCAAAATTGGTCGGCGGCGGCGGCGAATCGGCGGCGTGGCCTTGAAACACCTTCGATTAATGAAAAAAGAAGTCAAACCAAAATTTTACCGAAAAAACATGTTTTTTGCTGTAAGAAAGTTATGAAATAAATGCATTTTTTATTTTCAAGGATAATTTATTGAATAATGGTACGAAAAAAATTGATATCGTATAAACTGTTGATAAGCGGTATCGCGCGGCATCAGAGGCGGTCTTAATCTTGGCGAGGCTCTGGCCGGAAGATCTTAGCGCGGCCCTTATTTTTTGTGCTAAGTTAAAAATTGCGGATTGACTGTATCAGGGAAACGTCTTGTCGACAGTCCAAAGAAAATCGAGCTCCGTCATTAACCAATATCGATTCAATAAAACCGATTTATGTCAAAAAGTGAGGCCCAACGCCGAACTCCAAGTAACACCGAAGACTTGATTTCGACGATTCCCAATGCGAGGCCAGAGGATAAACTGCAGGTAAGCATACAGCTAAGAATCTAACGCCAAGTGTAAGCTTGGCTGACGGCCGAACGCCTGGAGCGCCGATTGCGGCGCGCTTCTGTGCGAGGCCGTGCTGCAAGAGAGCAGAGCGAGGGCGCAGGCCGATAAAGACTGAAGCCACAGTGTTAAAGATCTGGAGCTTTCCTGCGGGCACATTCGTGCGACGCCAAAGGCCGAGCTGCAATGGAGCTAAGATCGGATAAGGACCAATGCTCAAGCGTTTTAAAACAGGCCGAAAGTTGAGCTCCAAACACGGTCAAAAACTTGCAGGTTCAGATAGCGGCTTAATTCCATGCGAGCGATGCAAGGCCAAAGATTGAGCTGCGAGAGAGCAAAGCTTGAAATTTGAACAGTGGCCAAGTTTAATTGACACCCGATTCCGACGCCCTTCCATGTGAAGCCAACGGCCGGACATTTGGACGTGGAAACGCTTAATATCTCAAAATTAACCCCATTTTATACCTTTTAAAAGACGTTAAAATTGATATTAAATAATTTCGTTTCCCCAAGAGTAGTAGCGCGATTCCTAGACAGATAAGTTTGCATTTGCCTTCGATATTTTTGAATTATATGGGCCTTAAATACCTTTTGAATGCCTATAAACTATTCGAAGTGGCGCCGTTAATGATCTAAACTCGATTAAAAATATATTATCTGATTCTGAAAGTAGTAGTAACTACCAAGGTCACGCCGATGCCACGCCGATAGCGCAGCGTCGGCGGCGGCGGCGCGAAAATTTTGTCGGCGGCGGCGGCGCGCCGGCGCGGCGCTCATATCTATTTACGGCTCATATTTGAGCCCTTGGGATATGATAGGTTAAGCGATAAGACCGCCTGTTGTTACCTCTATTGTCTTTATGTTACTGTACATTTATTGTAAACTACGAGTTAGGTGAGGTGTGCAACAAAGAGTATTATATTGTATTTTATTTTATGATCGAATTTAAAACTGTTGTGAGACATACTATGACCCTAGGAGACCTAGGCTCTCCGAAACATGTCGCGCGAGTGACTTAAAACAAGTGAGTCTAAACCATAAAATTATTAAATATTTTATGGGTAACACAAATTGCGACAGTCTTATGTTTTGCCTTGGAATTTCGACCTTTGCTCATTAAGGCCGGAAATTCTTAGCGATCGAAGTAGTTTCCGTTCTTAAAATTAAACTCGGGATTTTTACTAAACTTACAAGAGACTACTAAAGAAAACAATATTTTAAGACGTAAGTCCCTAAAGTGTGGAAACTATACATTTTACAAATCTAAATAAATAGTAATAAATTTTGATAAGGGGCTGTTCATAAATTACGTCATCTATTTTTGACGGTTTTTGACCCCCCCCCCCCTAATATCATCCAAAAATCATGCTTCGAATGACCCCGTTTCCTCCGACGTCGTGCTACCATCATCCGATGTCCAGACCCCCCTGGACAATGACGTAATTTATGAATAGCCCCTAAGTCAAAATGACTTTGGTAAAAATCATAATCAGATTAAATTTACTTGAGAATCTCATAAGCAACAAGCAAGGTGGTTTAACAGTTAGCAAAGAAAATGAAAACTAGGAGAGCGTGGGTATTTAAATAGTGGTGCCGTGACCAGGATTTTCATATAAAAGAAAGCATTAATTAACCCTATCTCGTCTAGTTGCACTTGGTGGTTTACAAATGGTTATATATGTTGCATTTTAAGGGTCTTTATATTTAATTTAACCTATCGTGGCGCGTCATTGTGAACCTTGTCGGAATGCACGAAGGTTAATATTGCGCTATAACCGCGCGCGTAAATTGACGTCTTTGGCGGTCACAGAGTTAATTGGACATACGCGAATCTTAGGAAAAAAGCTAGGTTTCCTGACATGACAGAAATTTATTAATTTCCGCTACCTAAAGGTTGTCTGGAAGAGATCGCTCTTTAGCGATAAGACCGCCTGTTGTTTAACCTCTTCATTTCTGTATTATTTGTATTCTTTTCTGTAATGAGGTGTGCAATAAATGGCTGTATATCTTGGCTGTAGCTGTAAACGTATACTTAGTGTTTGCCTGAATAAAGAATAAAGAGTATTTGTATTGTATTGTAATCTTATCTTATTGTTTTCGGGGGCCCTTACGGATACACTTCGACCCATAGGGATCTTTTGTGCAATTACCCCTTAGAGAAGATCCGTCAACTACTCAAGAGCTTTTCCCAACATATCTATGTGTCGGATGATGGAGCTCATGGGTAGTGTTTTAAAGTCCTTTGGTTCCAGATATCCTGCTCCAAAGTCCTTTATTCTTTGTCTGGCGAGGGCGACATTCACACATTAAGTGTTTCACTGTCTCTTCCTCTTCGCCACACATACGACAATCGGTGTTGTCAGAGTGTCCCATCTTGCCCAGAATTCCTTTGACCCCGTAATGGCCAGTAAACACCCCCGTTACGATTTGGAGTTGTCTTTTGCTAAGTTTCCAAAGCTTTTTGCGTCTATGAGAGTCTCACCTTCCATAGTTTAATAGTCTTGTCGTTAGTGGATAGCAGGAAGTGTGCTTGGTTCTTGCGCTTGAGCCACCGTATCTTGTTTATCTTCTCCTCGATCTCGAGCGACTTGAGGTAGTCGAACTCTGGCTCGTGGGACTGGAATGTCGAGTACACGTTGTACTCTCCCTTCTTGGGCACGCACTGTTTCGATGCTGGGTCCCTCTGAAACAAAAACAATACCACAGATAAATAATACATAGGTACAAAAGATTCACTCTCTAACAAAACGCGTATTACGACAGATATGGCCGCTAGGTGGAGCAAGCGCGAGCAGGCGTCCGTTCCGTAGCGGTGCGCGGCAACTACTATGGCTAGCTAGACACCAAAATTGGTGCGGTGAGGGCTGCACGTACTTATAGGTACTTGTAGCGACGCGACGAAATCGCGGAGTGAGCCACGCCTGACAATACGTTAATCAATATAAGTCTCTTCTGATATTTTTTTATCAAAACCAGTCACATAGTTTTGTGTTAATTGTGTTGTATTAAGATAAGATAAAAGATAGTTTATTCAAGTAGGCATAATTACAATGCGCTTATGAACGTCAAATAAAGCTAGGTAGACCGGCTCCAACCCTACACCTCTGCCCCGAGAAGATTTAAATCCCCCCTCAATTGGAGGAGGGTATCCCAATATGGGACCGGCAACAAACTCGGCGGGACACATCTTTTCAAAAATAATTACATCTTATAATTAACAAAATGGTGGGAGTTTGCTTCGTCAATTACACTGACTTAATATAAAAGAAATAGACACACAAAGCAGAACAAAAACGTCAAGAAATGTGGATCCCAATGACGTTTCGCACCATTTGCATTGATGATAAAAACGCTTACGTACATTTTGAGTCAAGATAAATGTTTCGTACAGAAAAGAGCTTAATGTCATATGCATTAAGTGTCAAATTTGCATACATAAGTACCAACACTGTTAAAAAATTTAGTCCGATGGCACTAAACGTAACGTATTTACGTCAAGCAACGTCAAACGAGAATAATGAACGAATGGAGTCACTTTGGTACACTTGAATAGGTATTACTGTACAGAAAAACCAATTGAAGTAATAAATAAAACAAATTTAATTTAATCGGGAGTTTAAATAAAATTAATTCGTGGTTCAAATTCAAACAAATTAAATTTTTAATAAGTAAGTATACGTCTTTAAATACTAATTTCCTTGAAATAAATTCAACTTATTAAATAAAATAACTGTGTATTTTAGATCTACATTTACTCATCGCACGGGTGCACGGGGACATTTAGGTACTGATTGGTTTTTTTTTATAAAGTCCATACTTTATAAAAAAAATCGGGTTGTTCCCACTAGTTACCACCAAGTTGATATCAGTGGTAACTACTAGGATTTTTTTTTCCCACCTTTTACCACTGGTAACTACTGGGAAAAATAATTCCCACTAGTTACCACCAAAGCGAGTTGGTGGAAATAACCCAAAAAAATCCTGTGGTTGTCACTGTGTTCAGACAGGTTTAGCATTTACAGTTAGTCGATATAAGCCCTTATTGGTTGTCGGAAACAGGGAAATGGGCCGATCACACAAGTGCCGTTTTGCTTTGTTTAAAACTGCATCACCCCTATCTCTTGCTATAATTAAATAACAGTCCACTTTGCACGTCGCGTAGGTTTTCTTGGAAATCTTGAATTTAAACATAATATTATTCCTTACGAATTCCATATAAAAATAAAAATAAATATTGACCTCACATCGACTCATTAGATTTTTGTTCCTTGACATCCCTTCTTTGGTACTAACAAATTAATTTATTCAAAACCATAAAATTACCACCAAATTACATAAATTATGTAATGCTATCCAAAGAACTAACCGAAAGAAATACATTCCATCCTTTTTCCTTGTTTTATCATTGTTATTTTTACATATTTTAACGGCACATTTCGTAATTGTTGACAACTTCACATTTGAGCGTTTCAAACAAGACTAAACGAAAAAGTAACGCGTGATCTGTTTCAACGTTACTTTTGTGGGGCCATTTTTTGCGGCTGATTGGGTATCCAGTTCTTTATTCTATATCAATGGTCAATTAGCATAGTTTTACGGAAACTTATGGATATTTTAATTGAGCAATTGAATATTTATGCATGTGCCACTTTAAACCTATACGGCATTCAAGCAGTCAGTTCAGTATTTTAGTCAAGGTGACTTTTTCACTCACATGTGAAAATATTTTGTTTGTAGTTATAAACCCCTTGGCTGACTGACGCCCATTAAAGTCACTTTGTCGGAGACATCGGCTACGATCTACGATTGTATAGTTTGGGATTTAGCTTCTATTCCAAACATTTTATTTAGAATATTAAGGAAGCCGCTGAAAAGAAACATTTTTTGTCGACTGATATGAAAAAAAAAAATAGTCGTTAGCCGTTGTCAACTGTTATGACAAACGATTATGTATATATGAGAAATACAGTCAGCAGCAGAAAATGCTAAGCGGGCGAAGTGTTCAAAATTACCTTGACACGCTCTTATTTTCTTAAAGTCGCGTCAAGATCATTTTGAACACCTCGCCCGCTTAGCAACTTCTGCTGCTGACTGTACGATGAAAAGTGAATAATATGAAAGAGGGTTGAAAGAAAGAAATCCGGTATGTGGCATATCTCTTCGTAAAACAGGAGCGGATTGTAAACTAGTATGCAAACAACCAATAAAACCAAGTGCGACTGATATAAAACGCAATAAGATAAGAAAACAATCAAGACCCCACTTAAGAGGGCATCTTATCAGGAAAGAAAATATGGTCAGTACGTTTTGCAATGTCTGGTCTTTATAAATGTAAACAAAAGAATCAAACATCCATGTTAAGCCGGCGCCTTTGAAACGGATTGGAAACGGAGATAAAATCGGAATTAACAATAAAACGTTTATAGCGCGCGTGGTGAATGCTAATTCGCGTTACTGGGTCGTCGGTGTCACTGATCTGCGACAAAACGAGGATTACAGGTGAGCTTAGGGTATGTCAGTCAAAGTGTCGTCTGCAAAATCTAGGGCTCAGTAATATTAGCTTCGTAATCAGTAATTTATCTAGTGACAAGACAAAGATTGGGTATTGTTTTATTTAGGAACGAATATTTATCAATTTTATCATTACATTTATTTGTCGAAAGAGAAAGGATTATAGAACAAAGCTAAGTTTAAGGTACCTATGTCAGTCAAGAAGAGTTGTTTATTAGAGGTGGATAATTTTGCATTTGTATCTGGAGATTAGGGTTGCCAGATCGAAAAGTGCTATTATCGGGAAAAAATATATTTTTTTCGGGATTCTGGGCCTTAAGTCGGGAAAAAAAAACATCGCACCCTCACCGCAAGGTCCCACGACACGCGCGCCCTGCGGGCACGCTGACGCGCTCGACGCGGGCACAGAATAAGTAATAGTATTACGCGGGTTGCTCGCTCGCTCGACGACAGTTCGAAACTTGAAATTAATGTTTTATAACGTGAAGCTGTTTTTCGGGACAATTTTCACTTCGTCGGGAATCGGGAACACATGCTAAAATCGGCAGAATCCCGCCAAATCCCGACCATCTGGCAACCCTACTGGAGATACACAAAATCAAAATATGTTCTTTCACGACTAAGAATAGGTACATATATAAAGTATGTAAGAGAAATATTCTCTTTAGATATTTTATGATTTGGTTACTATGAGAGGCAAATCAGTTCGCATATATCTTGATAACTGAATTGTTAAGATTCGTGTACATCTATTTACTTCAGAGTTGATAACTTTTAATACTATTTAGACTCAGAGACCGAATACCGGTATATTTTTCATACAAATTAACCGGTATTCCATTTCGGTATCACGGTTGTTTATGTATATTTTTGCACTTAATTTAGCTAATCTGATCAAGCATTATCCGTACGTCAATACTATTTTATCATATCAAAGTTATATTGCGAATACTATGACATATTTTGATTTTTACTTATACCTACCGGTAAGTGTCTGTTTAGACTACGATGGATTTAATTATTCTAATGACTGTTTTAGCTGGATAACATGCTAGAATAAGAATTGTATGATTCCTTTTTTAAATCTAATAGTTACCAAACGTTTGCCTTTAATATAGACTTGCCATAAAACACGCATCTTATTAGATGCTCGCACGTTCATTTGACAACTTTATCACCCATTAACCAGTGAAACGCCGTAAAAAGATAATTGATCGCGTAAAGCTTGTTACCATTACATGGATTTGTCGTAAATAAAGTTAGCGATAATATGAAAAATACCTACTGAGCTGGTGACGAATGTATGCGTGATGTCAGTACAGATAAGGACTGATAGTGATAAGATTCTAACTAGACGTTGCTTACAAGTTCAACACGGCCAAGTTTAAAGATAAGATAATTATGCAGAAAAGTTACGTACAGAAACAAGTAATTGTAACATATCTGCTGAATTTTGTCTGCGGCTTGGTTTTTGGTATGTGGAAGCCTCAACAAGTCTAATTACATGGAATATGACAACGCGGCCTCCCTTGTCGCCAGTGGCGAGCAACTCGCCATCGTGGTTGAACACGCAGGAGATGAGGTCGACCTCTGTGACGTCACTTGACTCAAACAATTCTAATTACCTGGAATATGACACGGCCTCCGTAGCCTAGTCGGTAGTGACCCTGCCTACGAAGCTGGAGGTCCCGGGTTCGAATCCCGGTAAGGGCATTTATTTGTGTGTTCATCACAAATATTTGTTCCTTAGTTATGGTTGTTTTCTATGTATTTAAGTACTTATATGTATCTATATATTATATATATCGTCGTCTAGTGCCCACAACACAAGCCTTATGAGCTTACCGTGGGACTAGGTCGATTTGTGTAAGATTGTCCCATAATATTTATTTATTTATTATATATTATATTATTTATTTATGACAACGCGGCCTCCCTTGTCGCCGGTGGCGAGCAGCTCGCCATCGTGGTTGTAACGCAGGAGATAAGGTCGGCCTCTGTGACGTCACTTGACTCAAACAAGTCTAATTACCTGGAATATGACGACGCGGCCTCCCTTGTCGCCGATGGCGAGCAGCTCGCCATCATGGTTGAACACGCAGGAGATGAGGTCGGCCTCTGTGACGTCACTTGACTCAAGTCTAATTACCTGGAATATGACGACGCGGCCTCCCTTGTCGCCGGTGGCGAGTAGCTCGCCATCGTGGTTGAACTCCACGCAGGAGATGAGGTCGGCCTCTGTGACGTCGTCCTCGAGCGTGCCTTTCACCTGGCTGAAACACCATGTCGTCTCCCCACCATTGCCTGAAAACATAACACGTGCTAAAGCGGATCCAAGTGTTAAGGCGTGATGGGCCTAGGAGGGTTTTACCGCGAAAATAGCACACTTATTTTTCTCTTAATGGCTCTTGCATATTTGAGCAATATAGAAGCAAATACCTAGTCGAAGCAACTGGTTCCTTGTTATAACCCCTGGGCTATAGGATATGCCTGCCTCTTTTTACTATGCTAGAATATAAAACCTTGGTGACTGTCTAATTGCAATCAGATTGACGAAAAACTGTCTATTCGATTGTAAAAAAAAAATTAAATCTTGCTATTTTTTGTGTCAACAGATTTAAATCTGTAACCATTCTCGGTTTCAATAACTAACTGTCATCTTTAGGTACTTTGATAAGATATGATAAGATAACAAATAAAAGGTACCACTTTGCCGGTTACCAAGGCGCGACTGATATCCTACTTAGAAAATAGTCCTTTTATCGATATTTTACACAGGGAAATCTATTTAAAGATTTAATCATAGGTACTAAAAAGGTAAGAATAGACGTCTAGAGATAGAAGGTTCACCTTGATTTTAAGTTTGGCGTGCAGATGTGTCTGTTAAGAGGTGCTGACAGAGTGAATTAGATAATTGCTCTGGCAAATAAGTAAAGCATTGCCTTCCTTTGGCTAAATTCATGTGCCCAGAATGTTTAACAAAAGTTATCGTGTGCAATAAAGTTTTCTCAAAATCTAAGTCTGAACACTACGATTTCAAAAATATATATTTCTCATGAACTGGCTATAATAGAGAAGGTATCTAGTTACTTAAGACAAATGCAATTGAACGATAATTATGAGCAAACAGCAATTGAAATGGACTTTAGTTCAGTTCAGTATAATTGATTGATTGATACACAATGACCTTTTATCTTTATATTAGAATATACAAAAGTTATGTTATTTACTTGTGTTACGCGTTATTATTGCTTATGGTAGGTATAGTATATAATGCTGTAAAACTCCACCGAGTATTTTTTTTAATTGCAAGTTTTTTTTTATTAACAAGGAGATCAATCTTATTTTAAACTTTAATTAATACAAAAGTGCTGTAAGTATAACATTCGTGTATGTATTTAGCATCATAGCTCTCATATTTGAGCACATTCTTCAGTAAAAGCTTATTGATACTTAGATGTTATAATTTTGTCACTGGTTTAAAAAATTATAGTTGTTAATTATACCTAATTAAAACATCGAGGTCCTGTGTTATTTTTAGACTTGAGTCAATTTGCATTCCTGCAAATCTTGCAATTTAAATGTAGTGAATCAGTAAGTCACGAGTGAATAGGACTAATTTATTTTTATTGCCCCCATGATGACAAAGATAAGGATTGTTATTCCTAGGAATTGTTTGTTGTAGATAATAATCAGAATTTTAATATGTCACCTATATCTATTCTCACGTCTTCTATTATATTATATACAACTATTGGATAGAAAAATATATCAAACATCATGATCATTTGCATTCCAAAGTAGAAAGGATTAGTACTAACTAAATACAGAGATTAACAAAAGAAAATAAGTACAGTCAGTAGCAGAAGTTGCTAAGCGGGCGATATGCACAAAATTACCTTGACACGCTCTTATTCTCTTAACAATAAAGTCGCGTCAAGATCATTTTGAACACCTGACGCTCTTAGCAACTTCTGCTGCTGACTGTATGTTAGCAGTAGCACACATTGGTATAACCAGTAAAAATCAATTCACAAAAGCTGGTATTGAATGTGAATTTTTTTAATCTTATAATTTTATACCATGCTGCTGTAAATTGATTTGAATTATAAAGGAATTTATTAAAATTATTCGTAAATGCAATGTACTCTAAAAAGGTATAGAAGCTAAGTAGGATAAAAATTGGCAAAACCACACCACTTATCAACATTGAAATTAAAATTAGCAAGTTAGTTGAAAGATTATGCAACAATACTAAAGAAACTAATTTCGCAAATTATTTACATGTAGTCACATGCAATAATTTGTTACTCTTCGAAGGCCACAAAAATATGTGACACGCTTTTATGGCTCTACAAATAAGATCGTGTCAAATATTATTACGGGCTTCGTTGTGTAACATATTATTGCAGGCGACTGTACTTTGTCATACTAGCAAAAGAATCGTCCCAACAGTGATTTCCTTATCAATAAAATTAGTACTATGGTTATGTCAAGATGAAAAAAAAATCTCTTTGTATCATAATTATACTTTCAAACTGTAGTCAAAGATTTGGTTTGAGAGCCATTTTTAGTGTACCGCACAAACTTTGTTCGCGGTACACTTATGGGATCACATCGGTCTTGCAAATCAGTTAAATGTGTTTTTCTCAGAAACCGTTTAACGTAGATAGCTAAAATTTGGAACAATTATAGCAATTACCATCACTAACATTATTAAATTTCATTGTTATTGTAGACTGGATAATCTGTAGCCGCCCAGAGACCTATAAAAAGGTCTCCTGTTCAATTCTAATTTGAGTCTTTGTTTTGACAAGTCAAAATTGAATTTTTATTGGCAACGTTTGACGTCTAGGCAGCTAGAGGTTAAAAAGGCCAAAACTAAAATAGAGAAAAAATACAATTACTACTACAAATATACCTAAACTAAGAAATCATTGCTGGGTTCATAAGAGGAATAATTCTTAATTAAATTTAACATACAATCGCACACTGTGTTCCAATGGAGTCGGCACGAAGGGTTCCGCCAATTCGTAAAGTTATCATTTATCCGAATCCGATGATTCGAAAACCATGGCACTTCTTTCTTTTTCAACATTTTAACTTGTATAAAGAACCATAAGAAAATCCTAAATTTTTAATAGTACTTGAATTAACACCAGCGTTAAAATCAGTTAATTCTTACTTAATTAATTTTTTTAACAGACAACAAGTGAAGTCTCAAACACACCTAACCTACAAATGCCTTACAAAGATGTCTAACCTGTTCCTACTGTAATAGAATACTTTAAGAGATGAATACGAAACATTACACCTCTTTTGTGATGTTGGTTAATAGACAAGCAGGATTTCCAGTTACAGGTCCTGAACAGGGATAATAGGCTATGGATTATATACTGCTTATGAAAGAGTGCACCTTGTTGTAAGAAGATAAGGTCCAAATTTGTACAGTAATTTCAGGACCTACAGAAGATGGTCCGCTTTTCAGTCATTCATCAAAATATGTACACCTACTTTAGATATAATACGCGAAGTGTATCAGATAAGTACTCATATAAATAGTAGGTAACATAGTAGTAGCATCATTTTATAGGTAGACACTGCACCTGCAGTAAGTAGAGGTCTTGATTAAACTCATTAATACAATTTTCACATGTATTTAGATAAAAAAATTGTTAGTTTAGTTTTTGTTATTTAGTAAGTGAAAATCTGCTTACAAATGACTTTGTGGAAATAAACATGTTGTACCATTGTAAGTTAAGATACATGCTTGAAACAAGTTGCAATAATAAGAAGACATTTTAAGGTCTACACTGGCAAATCTGCTAACAATATTATTAATGGTACAAGACATGTGTTTAGGGTTCCATACCTCCAAAGGAAAAACGGAACCCTTATAGTTATAGGATCACTCGTGCATCTGTCTATCTGTCTGACCATTGCCATATTTTGTAATATGGGTTTTAAGACTGAAATAAATGATTTTTATTTATTTTTAATTACATATTAATCTTTGGTGATGCTCAGAAACCTAATTAGTAATCCATCAACCAGTAAATCAAAGCTCGATATGTTTTATAAAGAATATGTCACATGGAAACAAACAATTTGGCACAGAACCAAGTGGTGTCTACACATTACCAATGTAAAGAAAGACCCCTGTCCTTGTTCATGGAATAAATGTTGACAGTGTCTGTTAACTGACAATTTGTAAATTTGTTAACAATATAAGGTCCATTTGTGGTTAGTGGTGCTGAAAGATACATTAAAGCAGCTGAGGTGCTCAAAAATATCTGAACACACACTAACGCCTTGACAATAGAGGCGTGTTGCTAGGGAGGATCATAGATGTTGACTTGCATTAATACAGAGTACTGCATAGACTGCACAACTATGCATTTAGTACATACAAGATTGCAGTTCATTAATATATGACATGGCATCAATCTAAATTATGACGCGCAGGCTCAGATAACTGTCATGTAAAGGACATATGTGACGTTCCACGGGAAAAGGTACCTTATGGCACTGGGCGCTTACGTCGCATAGCACCGCAATTGTATTGGAGCCGCGTTAATAATAGCGTAGGCGCCAACCGCCATAAGGTACCTTTACCCATGGGACGTCACATATGACAATAACAATATGGTATGCATGGTATATTGTTTTGTGTGTATTTTGTTATAGGTTTCTTTTATTGGATTTACTACATCTACTGACATGTGTAAATTTATTAACACATTCATTGCCACCCAGCCAAACAAGACATCCGCGCCAGGCCACAAAAATTTATAAAGGTGTAGTACCACAATCCCGACTATTGGGTTGTCTGGCCTGGGAACAAAATCATAAAATACCCGATAGTTGGGTTCTGGGTACTGAATGTGTTAATATTACTACCACTACCTAAAGGTTGTCTGGAAAAGCATTTAAGTGATAAAACTGCCTGCCATTTTCCGCAAATTTCTCTTTTCAAGCCTGTGGTAGACCATGTCGGTCTCACATCGCTCTGTTCAGCCACCAAAAACGGTGTTTCTCTGGTGTTATACCATAACGCAAAGGCCTATGATAATGTTTACCTCTACTTGTGTTGTTGTTTTCTTTCTCTATTATATAAAGTGTACTGGCTGTCTCAAGTAGTCTCAACTGGTCTCAGTTAAAAAGAGGTGGTAGTAGCCGCTCAAGATTGCAACAAATGAAATTTCCCTTCGAGCCCTATGTCCCTAATGAGGGAAATTATCATCATCATAATCAAATGTCCCATGATATTTGGAAAATAAAGCAACTTCACTACAGCTTCATACATGATTTTCATGCTTTTAACATAGTTAGTGGTTAATTTTGGTTATTATAAAGCAAAAGTCGTAATAGTAAGTACAATTTTGTCATTTAATATTCATATTGGTAAGAAGACCATCATTAAGATAAATACAAGGTGTTTTATGCAGAATGAATAGCGGAAACCGTTTTGTAAAAAGCGCATTTACAAATGATCAGGTCATTGACTTTGTACTATCAGTTTTTAAACAACATATACAGATTTAACGTACCAGTTTATAAACAAACGAATCTCAATACATTCCGTTTTAAATTTGTAAAAATTAAGTTCACACAACCAAATTGTTGTACTACAAAAGCATGCTGAGTAAGTAAAAAATCTACCAAACGTTTTTACTGAAAATGAAAGACAATATGAAGAGTAAATTCACTGAATAAAACGTTTACAGAAAGGGTAGATGTAAAATTTAAGTATTTTTTTATTGATTACCCTAGAATTTGAACATAACAAACAAGGTATGATCACTATTCATAAGGTGTTTACCTCCATTGAACTGAGCAAAAAGATTGCAAACACATGTAGGGAGCCCAGTAAACCAAGGCAATCTTCATTGTATGTTACCTAACACCAACATCTGGTCACAATATGAAAAAAATCTTGCTATACTGTGCCTCGGACAAATATGTATCGATTTAAGCGTTTATCTCGTGTTTGGAAGGTTTAAATAAGTGTATTGTAAGCCTTACATGTTACTGAATTGTATGTGTTCGATGTCAAACGCTTGGCGCTTCTCTGACCTTCACAATCAACAATTATATCAATCATCTGTTACATTGCAAACAAGTCTCATTTACAGTGTTTTACACAAAAATGTGACTTCAATAATGTAAAATATACCGTAATAACCGTTGCGAGAAACTTCCCCGTGCTCAAAACTCCAGTGTAACAGCTGAATGTAATAAGTAAAGGTTAAAAACGATCGGCTTTGTAAGTTACGACAAAATAACCAAACACTTCCACTATGCTATGGACACTATTATCAAAACACTAAATACAAAGAGCACACCAATTACAAGAACATTGCATTTACCGTCGGAGTTTGAACGATAAAACATCTTCGACTTATTGCGATTCTCGATTCCGATTTCGCCCTTGACTAGCGGGCGCTAAAAGTCACCACTTACCGGCCATGACAAAGCCCAGCACAAAAACTTAAGGAGTTCGATAGTTTTAGTACACAATCACTTCAATGTTTTGCTAAAACATCACATAGATTTGCAGATGAAAACAGATTAAAATCATTTCAACATTACATCGGTAAAAAGCAATGGCGCTCAGAAATACAACAAATTGCTACTGCAGAGTTCAGTGTTGCAAGACTAATGGTTACAGTTTCTACTATTTCTACTATAGCCTTTATTTTTTTCTACTAGTCGAGCGTCATTAAATAAGTAAAGCTATAATAAACAATATTATATAAGAGAATCGTATTATAATTAATATTCATGTGATTAAATGAACAAACAAATAACCAACAAGTTTTTTTTCTTTAAAAATAAATTTATTTTGGAATTGTGCACATATCTACTGTATACAAACACGAATATTTTCTATACTGAATACAAACACGAATATAATAATGAATTACTTCAATTTCTGATATTAATTAAAACTATAATATTTAATACACTTTAGTAGATTTAATTACTGCTAGTAATACTGTCCAATCAACTGTCAAATAGAAATATTTGTGTTGAATCGAGTCGTTTGAAAGCCCGCAATTCATCAAGTACATAGTGCTGCCATCTATTAACAACTTTGCGAATTACGACGATGCGGTGCCGGGTCGTATAGTTGGCAGCATTGTCGTTATTCCCGCCAACATTGTATGAATTCAATACAGCTATAGCTGGTCAACCAAATCTTGTCAGTAAAAAAAGGCGCGAAATTCAAATTTTCTATGGGACGATATCCCTTCGCGCCTACATTTTTCAAATTTGCCGCCTTTTTCTACTGTCAAGATCTGGTTGACCAGGTATACTAAAGTTTTGATTGAAACCTTTGATAATATTTATATTTGGGAATAAAGCAGATTATTCTAACGAATTTTCATGTCATGCATATTTGATAGAAAATGCATTTTTATTGCTTGCTGTCAGCTAAATACCTTTGGCTTATACCTACTCTATTCATAATTTTTCTGTCTATCAGAATAAAAAATTGTCAATGTCAAACTTTTAAATAGAGTGGTGGTTAATATTTCCGGAGCCTTAATCTTTTGAAAAGCAATACAATGGGTGGGATAAAAAAAGATGACAAAGACGAGGAGGAGGAAGAAAAATTGGAACTATGGAGTGCAGTAAGTAATATTAACTAATTTCCTTTATTGGGTAAATTTGATACATCATTTTCGATCGCTTATGGGCTTTCGTTCAATGGTTCAAACACCAACAAATCGAATGAGATTTTCGAATCGGCAATGCGATTACTTGCAAGATAAGTGGACCTATTAAAAAATAATTACTGACCACAGTTACCACCATAAATAGATAAAATAGATCTCCAGGGGCTAGCATAAGTAGGTCTCCGATTATAAACAGTTATGATAAGCCAGGAGGTCAAGAATCAAGATATATACCGGCACCTAAAGTGTCTAAGATATACAATGTACAGTGTAGGACAAGGACTAAAAAAATATTGATGACCGCAGGCTTAACCATTTGATAGCCATTCGTCATTTACAGGAAAGTTATTGACACACCAAACTTTTCGCTCAGGCATTTAACCTTGTAAGGGGGTGTTTGTATACTGCTAATTAACTGCAGATAAAAACAATCTGCTCTGACACATAGGTGGGCTGTGGGCTTTACAATTAAATTAGGAATGGGGGTGGCTTAGGGTGGTATTCCACCTGTCAAAGGGTATAGCCGGGTAAGCGAGGCCAAACTGCCCTTAGCAGAAAAAACAATTTCCTTTTACTGGATTATTAACCTATATATAAATAGTGCTTTCACCAAATATTAAGCCTCAAATGCTTCAGATATTAAAAAAAAATGCAAAAAAATAAAAATCATTTTTATTTTATTACAGCCAAAGTACTAATCCGATTTCTTTGTAATTTGGGTATGTTGTATATACAATTAAGGTCGCTTTCTGAAAAAAATTATATTGAATTATCTCTTAAAATAATAGTAAAAAATTGAGATGAAAATTCTCAAAAAAATAAAAAAAATACGTGCGAGATAGCGACAGTTATCAAATTTACATATTTTATGTAGAATTTAATAATGTTTAACATATATTTTTTTCAAAAATTAAAATCGGGATTAACAGTGTGAAAAACTCGAATTTGTAACATCCCATAATACTCTCTCTTCATACAAGCAAAGCTAAGTAGTCATAAACGAATGAAGTATATTGTGAACGCAGTTTTTACGAATTTGAATTTAGAATGTGACGTATTTTATTCATCAAAGGAACAGACATTTTTCAATCGTTAACGCTGTGTATAAAATTCGTGCCTATTTTCCTGTTCCCGCGCTTTTTAGGGTTCCGTACCCAAAGGGTAAAAACGGGACCCTATTACTAAGACTCCGCTGTCCGTCCGTTCGTCCGTCCGTCCGTCTGTCCGACCGTCCGTCCGTCCGTCCGTCCGTCCGTCCGTCTGTCACCAGGCTGTATCTCACGAACCGTGATAGCTAGACAGTTGAAATTTTCACAGATGATTTCTTTGTATTTCTTTTGCCTAACAACAAATACTAAAAACAGGATAAAATAAAGATTTAAGTGGGGCTCCCATACAACAAACGTGATTTTTGACCGAAGTTAAGCAACGTCGGGCAGGGTCAGTACTTGGATGGGTGACCGTTTTTTTGCTTGTTTTGCTCTATTTTTTGTTGATGGTGCGGAACCCTCCGTGCGCGAGTCCGACTCGCACTTGTTTTTTAAATCTCTGAATGCCGTTCGCCCTAGCCGCATACAGCCACGGAGTTTAAGGTCCGCGCTCAGCAAAATAAGTCGCGTTCTAAATTCAAATTGCGTTGGGAATATAACTTTCTAGTATAACGTACAAGTTATTTTGTATGAAGAGAAGGTATTATGGGACGTTACAAATTCGAGTTTTTAACACTGTTAATCCCGATTTTAATTTTTGAAAAAAATATATGTTAAACATTATTAAATTCTACATGAAATATGTAAATTTGATAACTGTCGCTATCTCGCATGTATTTTTTTTATTTTTCTGAAAATTTTCATCTCAATTTTTTACTATTATTTTAAGAGATAATTCAATATTATTTTTTTCAGAAAGCGACCTTAATTGTATATACAACATACCCAAATTACAAAGAAATCGCATTAGTACTTTGGCTGTAATAAAATAAAAATGATTTTTCTTTTTTTGCATTTTTTTTTTAAATCTGAAGCATTTGAGGCTTAATATTTGGTGAAAGCACTACTTATATATAGGTTAATAATCCAGTAAAAGGAAATTGTTATTTTCGCTAAGGGCAGTTTGGCCATGCTTACCCGGCTATACCCTTTAATTGTCCAATGTGTATTTGCGTCTCACATTTTGCTTAATGAGAGAGTGAGACGCAATGCACATTGGACAGGTACCACCCTTATCTAAATAGACACAGGTACTTACCGTAAATGTGCTCGATATTGTTTACCGTACCAAACATTGCCTGATTGCCAGGCGTGTCTCACTCCGCGATTTCGTCGCTTTGCTACAGGTAGCTAAAAGTACATCCGTTCCACACCAATTTTGGGGAAAGCCATAAGCCACGCGTGGCGCTGTCGCCACCTAGCGGCCATATCTGTGCTGATCGTAACAGACGCGTTTTGTTAGAGAGTGAGTCTTCTGTACCTAATACTATTATCTATTCTGTGACATTGCCAAACTAAACAGTTATCTAATTTGGTGGATTGGGTGCTTAGGTAGGTAAGAAGAAGTCTTCTTCCTCTTCTTTGTCAAACAAAGAAGCCTCTACCAAACAGCTGGATTGGGTGCTTAGGTAGGTACTTCTTCTTCTTTGTCAAACAAAGAATAAGACTACGTAACAGCTGTTTAAGGGGTATTGGGTGCTTAGGTAGGTACTTCTTTTTTGTCTTTGTTGTTTCATTACTGAGGATCGTGACCATTTGGTTTTGCTCTTGTCTTCTGGTCTTCTCCCGTAGCCGTCAAGCCGCCGTGTGTCTTATTAGTGGAAGAGTTATTTGTCTTTTAGTGGAGATCGAGAGGCGTTCAATCTGTTACGACCAGGTGGAGTGGAGGGGCGTTCATTATTTGTGTATTTTAGTGGACGTATACACGTCCCTTTTACGTCTTTTAGTGTAGAAATAAAAGAAAAAGGTCTTACGTCACGTCCATATTAGGTATACTCACCATTTTTATGTGAGTGGTCAAATATGACGCTCAGTTTGTGCAGACTATTTTGCCGCGCCTCGGCGAACAGGCGTCGTTTGTTCTTCGGCGAAGACTGCGTGGCCAGCGGCGATACTACCATCGTGGTGGTCGCCATCTCACCATCACAGGTAGTCTGGAACAGAGAAATATATGCTTAGGAAGGTGAGGGATTTCCTTCCTTCGTTTGTGTTGCCTCTCTATCTCTCGAATTTGCAAGTTATGATAAAGAAACAGATAACTAAAGGATCGGCCAAACCGCTGCTTAAATACCTAGGTAGGTAAACTAACGTAGGTACCTATCGTAAATTGAGCTGCGTCAATATTGCAAGAAGATTAGATGCGACCATACCGATCGGCGTTTGTAATGTATGGATGTAATATACAGGGTGGCCAAATAAGAGGTATACACTTTATTTTTGAAATTTTATTCTATAAAACATAAAAAATATTAAGTATTCCTTGTTAAATATAATATGTAGGGTCAGCAATTACACATGGAAAATAATGTCAGACAAATGTCCACCTCTAGCAGCATGGCAGATGCGAACCCTTTTCATCGCGTTTTTCATCACTTTTTCACACATTTCTGGCGTTATCTCAGCGACAGTGTTTCGAATATTTTGTTTTAATTGCTGAAGGTTCGTTGACCTATTAGCATAGACACGTCCCTTTAGATAGCCCCACAGAAAAAAGTCAGGAGCTGTTAAATCAGGCGATCTTGGGGGCCAGTCAATGTCACCGTTTCTCGAAATTAATCGACCGGGAAACGTTATTTTTAATGTTTCTATTGTTTTTAATGATTAAAACACGTTCTTCCGTCGTAAAACGCTCCATAATAAATTTGCCGTATCTACACAAACTAATTTTCATGCAATAACTGTCATATTTACCGCCAAAATAAAATGGCGGCAAAAAAAAGTTGTATACCTCTAAGTTGGCCACCCTGTATGTATGATATGTATGCCAGCTATCACATCAAAATGTCAACAGACATCATCACTACATATATGCTCGTAGTATAAAACAAAGTCGCTTCCCGCTGTCTGTCTGTTTGTATGTATGCTTAGATCTTTAAAACTACGCAACGGATTTGATGCGGTTTTTTTTAATAAGTAGATGTATAATTTGTTAACCCGTGCGAAGCCGGGGCGGGTCGCTATATTATTATAACTCCTTACATTACAACCGGCGCAAGCAAAAGCAAGCGATTTAACTTACGCAAATTCAAACAATTTTCTAAGCTACCAACCTCGGCTTAATAGAGAATATCTAAGGAAAACAGGACCAAAGTCAATGAAACCTAATTAACATTGCGAAAACAATACGTCAGTGAGTGTTAAACAAAGAAATAATACGAGCAACGAGAATTGTCAATATAATTACAATATTTAGTTTACCATTTGCAAAATAATGGTTTATCCAGTGCGAAATCGTGTTGTGTGTGTTTGTTTGTGAATTAGGTGAACACGACACGACATGGATGTCCTTGCTGCAGTCACTGCAGATATTTTGTTATTGACAACTTTTTAATAGTAACTCATTAAATATAAGTAGGTATGTCAAGTACATAGAATTAATTGAATTGTAAAAAAGAAGCAGATTTTTGTAGACTTGTCAATCATGATTGCCTCTTATTTTTTTAAGAACAATGTACGCAAATACACTCAAAAGCAATAATGAACCACTTTGTATATAATTTCTAAAGAGAGGCTCTAAAAGTTTCAAAGCGGTCGGGTATTAGCGTTCTTGTAACATAGTTAATCAAGCAGATCTTGTCAGTAGAAAAAGGCGGCAAATTTGAAAAATGTAGGCGCGAAGGGATACCGTCCTATAGAAAATTTGAATTTCGCCTTTTTTACTGACAAGATTTGCTTGACCAGCTATATATAGGCTGACGACAATTTATATTAATAATAACACGCGGTCAAAGTGTTGCCATGTGATTAATCGAACTAACTAGGTATATACCGCCTGGCAGGAGCCCCACATACTAATTAGTTTTGCCATTATTGATTATAGAAACCGCAAGAATGCTCTTAACGTTCTAATTAAGATTTAACACGATCACGACTAGTATATATTCCCTTATTGATAAAATGATAAGATAAATAATTATCTTCTACTGGTTTAACTTGGTCTGACTCTATCCTCGTGCCGCCCAATGTACATTAGGATGTACACTCAGTTTCGATGGAATGTCAACCTTAATTAAAAACAAAGTAGGTAGCATTTCATTTGTCTCGTAAAATTTTCGAACGAATGAAATTCAACCCAATTGAAAATAAAACAAGATTCAAACTTCCTTGGCTATAATTTTGTATGGCGGGCAGCACGAGGCTATCTGAATTATTTATTCTCATAATCGGGGTAATTAGGCTTTAGATTCACAGGAATGATATGTATCACATTTTGAAAAGCGGAAATCCATCCAATACCTGGTTTTAGTATGTAGGTTGAATATATGGTTAATAGTTGCACTACTGTCTTAGGTTTACCTGTAAAGATAGTTGTAAGTGTGGTAAAAAAAAATCTATTTCACGATGAGTGAAAATTAAACCAGGAGACACAATTAACATTCGTAAATGAGGTCAAACAAAATTGAACTTGAAAAAAAAAACTTGAGCTAATAAAGATGGTGGTAGTAAATTGTTAGTCAGTTAAGCGTAAAAATATCTTATTCACGATTTATTTTTCATTCTATGTATATTATATCTTATACCTTTAAACGAGAAATTCTTGTAGGTATATTTATTTATTTATTTATTTCGGGGATCTCGAAAACATCTCTAACGATTTCGATGAAATTTGCTATACCTATGGGGGTTTTCGGGGGCGAAAAATCGATCTAGCTAGGTCTTATCTCTGAAAAAACGCGCAATTTTGAGTTTTTATGTTTTCCGAGCAAAACTCGGTCTCCCTGATATTATAGGTACCTATATATACAGGGTGTAATCTAAAACGTGATACAAGATAATCAAACCTGAATCTTTTCATGATGTTGAACAACTTTTACTATGGGGTCAACTTTGTAAATTAACAATAAAAAAAATCTTTGCCATACATTTTTGTCTACCTCTCCTTGACCATTTCTATGGAACAGCTCAATTTTTTTTTATATTACAAAATTGACCCCATAGTAAAAGTTGTTCAAAATCATGAAAAGATTCAGGTTTGATTATCTTGTATCACGTTTTAGATTACACCCTGTATATATACAGGAAATACTCGTCATGGGACTTGTTATGTCCCATCAGCACTGCAGCGCGTCGCATCAAATCGGAAAGAATCGGTTATGATTGGGACCGCTCATTAAACTTAATCAAGCGGAATGTCACTTCCATCTACTCACAATCAATTATAATTGTCCGGTGGTTCCCCTTTTACTTGACAATTTTGTTGGCTCCTAATTTGGGGCATTATCTATGAAAAGGGGCCTTATTGTCGATGGCGCTTACGCCGCACAGTGTCGCGCGGCATTGTATTTATTTCGTCGTTCGTTTATAATGGCGTAAGCGTCACATTTGATAAAAAAAATTAACCACGTGACTCGGTCATTCGGCAGGGTAATCCGTAGATACGAGTACAAAATCTCACAAGAAAATCCCAAAAATTGTAGTTCTTGTGTTGTTGTTGTGTTGTATTGTTGCTCACAAAAATGGTAGTTACCTCAGGTACCTAACTACAATTTTTGTGCTCGTATCTACTAGCAAATCTCATCGAAATCGTTAGAGCCGTTCCCAAGATCCCCGAAATATATATACATATAAATAAATAAATATACAAGAATTGCTCGCTGTAAAGTTATAAAATAGTAATATAATAATAACATACCTTTACAAATAATATCCAATCTTTTAAGGGAGCAACGACCTATAACTTATGATACCTATAAAGTCCCAGTCCCCAATTAATTAATTATTTTTTCTTAATTAATTAATAATTTCTTAATTATTTAATTAATTTCAGGAGGCGAATGACCAGTTGGAGAGAGAACGCGGAAAATGTCTGGCACGTACGTAGACCGTAGACCTATCGCTAAGCTTTTATGTAGTCCCACCTGTTCCGTGTCTGTACGTCTGTCTGTAATCAAATCTTGCAAGTAAAATTTAACCCACTTCCCTGTTTCCGCTGAAGCTGAAAATATGTGTCCGGCAAGTGGCCGCTCTCGGTCCCTTGTCACCAATAGGCCTCTATAATTGAAGTATGGAATCACTTTTAAAATCTTATCCCTTTAAACACGCAATTCTTGTATATTTATTTATTTAATTATATTTATATATTTCGGGGATCTCGGAAACGGCTCTAAGGATTTCGACGAGCTATATGGGGGTTTTCGGGGGCGAAATATCGATATAGCTAGGTCTTATCTCTGGGAAAACGCGCATTTTTGAGTTTTTATATGTTTTCCGAGCAAAGCTCGCGCGGTCTCCCAGATTTTAAATCGTGATACATTGCCCTTAGTTGTAGTAGTAATAAAACACACTTTATTGTACAAAAATCTGAACAAAACAGGAAATATAACATTCGTCATTAGTACAAAGGCGTACTTACCCCTTTAAGGAAACTCTTCCAGTTAACCTTTGAGCAATTGAGGGAGAATTGGAGACGGTAGACATTGGAGTTGTTTTCTTTGTTTAGAGAACCACCACGTGCAGGTGGTCTTTAAAGAGCTGGACGAGTGTCAGAAACGAGTCAAGGGTAAGGACTACACGGCGGAGACCTGCCACCAGGAGATGAAGGACCTCATGGAGGCCGTGGACCACTGCGTTGGCGACAAGGCGTTCCTTTTGTTGAAATAAAAATGCAATGGTATTTATGGGTTTTGTTCTTAATACGTTTTCATCCCAGTCGAATCTTCCTCTCCTAGAGTTACCAAGCTAAGTTAGCAGGGATTTTGATGGCATAATCATAGTCATAGTCATAGTCATAGTCATAGTCATAGTCATAGTCATAGTCATAGTCATAGTCATAGTCATAGTCATAGTCATAGTCATAGTCATAGTCATACTCATAATCATAATCATAATCATAATCATAATCATAATCATAATCATAATCTTTATTGTTTGTGAGAAATAGCATAGACCAGGGGTTCCCAAACTTTTTTTAGGCACGCCCCCCTGCTGCCTAAAATGAAGTTCCCACGCCCCCCTGCGCTTTCGATGCAAGGAAACGGAGAACTATTAGGTAATCGTGTTCAAATTTCCCGAGGCCTCGCGCTCCACTTAAAATGTGGTCGCGCACTTTGAAAACCCCTGGCATAGACTGAGCAAGTGTTCGAAGTTCGAAAGCATAATTATCAATGATAGTTATCATATCGGATAATTATCGCGATAATTATCAAAGTTTTCGAACCCTGTTTTGAGCGTCAACCTTTTATGAAATTATGACGTTTAAAATAACACGTGCACAGTCTGTGCTCTCAAAATCGCTGCCAACTCTAAGGTTGTCCCAATGGCTCAGTTCGGGAGATCAGCCGTAGCCTAAACGGAATAAATACTGAAAAGACTAATATATTTCCTTCCTTCCTGTAAGGTTTATTTGTGGTTTAGTATATTTATGGCTTACTAAAACATAAATATTACCTATAGCGAAATTCGCTCGTCTTTAAAAATGCTTATACCTTACACTTCGGTACACATATTCTTATTCTCACATTTATATACCTACCGTTTATATGGCCCTACGGGGAAATTCAATATGGTTCAGAGGGTACCCTCATATAATATCTATGCTTTCGTGACATTTGTGCGACAGTGCGGACCCTGGGATAGCGGGGGTCCTTAAGTATGACGTATGGCGGCCCTGGGAAGGTAACGGTTTATTTGCGCTACCTATTCATTTTGTTGACATATAATTATGTGGTGTGGCAAATAGTTTTGAAAACTGTGGACTTTAGAGGATTACATTAAAACCATTTTTAAATTGGGCATTTTGTTTTTAACATTTGGTATGCTTAGGAGCAGATCTGCTCACATATATATTCAACCTAAACATGTATTTATTATGATTAGTATATAGGTAAATGACAAATTTTTGACAGGAGCATACGAAAGTTACACAATCTGTACTGTACTGTCATAATCATTAGTCATAATCTTTATTGTTTGTGAGAAATGGGTTGCCAGTAATTACGAGGGGCGTTCAATATATTCTCGGTATTGATATCTTACAACCTCTTCTAAAATTTCTTTCGTTACTGGCCGCTAAGGTTTATTCATTGACATTAAAAAAAAGTATAATTCGAACCGAGATGTTCTTTTGTTTTTCTGCAATTGCTGAACAAACATGAACATCATGTGGGAATTGACAATGTTAACTAAATTAGAACATCGATGCGTGATAAAATTCTTGACAAAACAGGGTAAAAATCAAAAAACCATAAAAGAGGAAATGGATTGTGTTTACCGTGAGTCTGCTCCTTCTTTATCTACCATTCAAAAGTGGTCAAGCGAGTTTAAACGTGGAAGGGAGAGTGTTGAAGACGACCCTAGACCTGGCCGGCCTGTAGTAGCTACTTCACAAGAAAATATTGATAAAGTGGAAAAACTTATATTGGAAGATGGTCGAGTGAAGGTAAAATCTATAGCACAAGTAACCAATCTCTCTATTGGTACCGTACATGATATTATCCATGACCATCTTAATATGTCAAAAGTAAGTGCAAGATGGGTTCCGCGAATGCTGACTCGGCTTCAAAAAGATATGCGTGTAGCTTGTTGTTCCGATTTTATTGACCTGTGCGGTGAAAATCCTGATGAGGTGCTGCAAAGAATAGTTACTGGAGATGAAACCTGGGTTCATCATTATGACCCAGAGAGTAAACAAGAGTCCATGCAGTGGCACATTAAGGGTTCAGCTCATCCCAAGAAGTTCAAGGTCATCCCTTCAGCTGGCAAGGTCATGGCCACGATATTTTGGGATTGTGAAGGAGTATTACTGATCGATTATAAAGAAAAAGGTGTAAATATCACAGGACAGTACTACGCTAACATTCTACGTCAATTAAAGGATGCAATCAAAGAAAAGAGGCGAGGAAAGTTAACCAAAGGTGTTATGCTTCTACATGACAACGCCCCCGTCCATACTGCTCATATTGCCAAGGCAGCTATTGTTGAATGTGGGTTTGAAACTGTTACTCACCCACCGTATAGTCCGGACTTAGCCCCCAGCGACTTCTTTTTGTTCCCCAATCTTAAAAAGGATCTGCGTGGAAATAAATTTTCCGATGATAAAGCATTGAAGGCGGCAGTGGAGGAGCATTTTTACACCAAAGATAAAAAATATTTTTATGCAGGATTAAAAAAAATAATTGATCGATCTTTTAAGTGTATGAAAATAGGGGGGGAGTATATTGAAAAATAAAAATATCAAACTTTTCGTACTTGTTTGTTTTCATTCTCATACCGAGAATATTTTGAACACCCCTCGTACTATTAAAAATATGGATGCACAAATCATACTCAAAAATATGTCCCATATAGTTCTTATGTCAGCGATTAAGAACTATGGGACATATTTTTGAGTAGGTAAGTTCTCTATACCTATATTTTTACACTTGACTGTACCTATACTATAGAATCTATAGAGGTATAAATAAGGTAAATCATTATTTGCAAATATATTTATTTTACCTTCGACATCTCTGTGTTTCCCAATCCTTTGCCAAGTAATCATGACTGAAAGCTAATAAAATTCTATAATACGTCTTCAAAGGATGAGTAAAGTAGGACATACAATAGAATCTTTATCTCAAAGCAATAAGACTCATTTTCAAACAGCACTAAATATAGGTACTACATATTTATACGGGACAAGACATTTACACCCTAGGTGCTGGAATTTACGACATGACACATTCCTGCCTGTGTGTAGAGGAACGATATCGACCTAGATTCAGGCCCTAAAATGTTAGGTACTGGGAAGACAAGTTAGTGATAAGACTGTCAATTGTTGAGATTGCGCAACCTATAAATATGAACATTGGAAGACGTTTCCTATCTAAACACTTACGTACCTTGATCATAAAAAGGGCAGTCCCAAACACCCACCCGAAATCCTTATTTATTCCTTTATAATTAGAATATAGGGTTGTTCATAAATATCTAACTATATCACTTGTCAAACAACTGTTATACGATGTATAGGTAGCTATCTTCTTTAATTTAATTTGCTTTGAAAATTGCGACTGCTGTGCTGTGATTCGCGTTGCGTGGTGGGCGCTACTACATTTGATTTTCTAAATTGAAAACATAAAATTAAGTCGATACTTACTGAAAAGTTTGAATTACAGCACCGTCTTGTAAATCGTTACCTACTTCATGATTAAATCATTTCAAATTTGAAATTTTCATCTGACAACCACTAAAACGTAAAATTAGTAACATATAACCAGGGAAACATCCCAAGAGTATGTTTGAAAAAACTCCATCTAACAATATTGATGAGGAAACTACCGTACTGTGAATTCAATTGAAATTGAATTGCCAATCTTTATTATTTACTTGTGTGTGGTATACAGGATGTTTGGTAATTGGATTATCCGTGAAATAGAGCGTGGGGCTGAATTCCGGAGCTGTTACACGTATTGAAGTCTTTAGTGTTTACGCTCTTATATGTATTAAAGACCATAAATCTGGGTGCGTAGCCAACATCCCAATCGTTTACGCTCCGTAGCGAAAACGGTCACTGTCGCACAAGCATAGGGAAGAGTGATAGAGGGAGACAAAGCGTCTTTTGTCATTTTGAGAGAAGAGATGCAAATAACTCAATAGCAACCACGAACTAACAACAGACTTAAATTCCTAGCAACTTTAGGTAAAACCTTGGACCTTTAATTGAAAATCTAACTTCAACGTTGTTTAAATAAGCTTAGGGATTACAAATTACAAACTAAAGGGTATTGACTTACACTTTGAGGCCTTTGTGTTTAGTTTTCTCTACGCCTTTGCCTGAAATTACAGATCACACGCCTACAGAACCCCTAGTGTAAATTTCATTTGATAGCGTGACGTGCTTTCCCGATTGCGGTATGTCTACTTTTTGTGTTATCTATAGCTAATATTATAACCGGATTAATGGGAACTCTATTCTCTCAACTCCTGCTTGTAATATTAGTTGTAAATTGTTCAGGAATACACTTTTCGTCTGTCAATCTATTGTCAAGTAACGGTACTGATAAATCCACTACTTTAGGCCACCAAACGAAGGAATCACAGCGGATATAATACATGTGTAAGCCAATTTTAGCATGTGGTGTAGATAATGGTGTATTAAACAAGATACTAAAAGTACCGGGGGGTGGTGGTGAAGCTAACGGGTAGGGGGGGGGGAGGTTTGAGGTCCCTTTTTTATAGTTTTTCGTAAATAATTCTTAAACGGTGGCAGGTAGCAAAAAATGTTCTATCACATAAGTAATCTACATAAAATTTTCTACAAATAAGATTCAGTGCACTTTTTCGCTAGCATCAATATTTTAAAATGTATTATTTAAAGTGGGAAAGTTACGTATAATTTGTTCTAGGGTCGTTTTTTTTAGTTTTCCGTAAATAACTCGTAAACGGTAGCCCACAGTAAAAAAATATGTTTTACATAAATAATCTATTTGAGATTCCTTATAAAATAAATGCTACGTTTTTTCGCTAGGATCACGAAAAGGACTACGAAAATAAGCAGCGCAGCGTTTTGGTTACGCGCTGGTCAAGGGGATTGGGGGTGTCCGACCCTGCGGCCGGCACAATTTTGGATTAGGATAAAAACTGGTTCAATGGTGGATAACTTGTTGAATAAAACGTTGATTTCTATAAAATGCACATTGTATTTACTTTTCACATACTTTTTGCTATGAATAGACATTATAACTAATTTTACTGGTTTTGTATAAAGAATTGCAATTTGCATGGGCAGCCATTTTTGGTAGAGAGAAAAACATAGATAATATATCTTTGACATAAACCTAGGTCGAGCTGTTTGAGGTATCAAAATAAACTATCTCAACAACGAATGGCAAATTACTCATAAATCTTATAATAATACATATAACGCTCAAACATCCCGCCCGCCAAGAACAGAATGTTCTTCTTACCGCCCGCCATGACATCACATCATACAGAAATATATAGAAGTACAAACATAACAAGGTTTAGGCACTGCACATTACTAAGTTAATAAACTAAAATTATTAACTAGAGTCAACATAACATCAATAAATAACTTTGAACTCTATCTAAAATTTTAAACAAAACAATACAAGTTAAAATGTTCACTAGTCTATAAGTAAGAGATCATGAACATCTTTGATAACAATCTATAGAGATAGAGATCACAGGCTTAACTAAGGCAAGTTACATTTCTATGCTAAACACTTCTTAACATTCACTACTATACCCGTACAAAGTGAGTATCATCAATCATTAGGGGCTTTACCCTTTTATAACAACATAACATAAATGAAATTAAAAGAGAAACATTTATAATTATACCTATTAGGCACAAATAGTACTCTTTCCTATCAGTCATTTTGAACAAGTACACTAGCATAGTTTTACATAACTAGTAGAATTTAAAGTATTAAATTATTAATAGGAACTTTAGTGACAGCTTTGTAGGAACTTCATTAAGTACCTAACATTATACAGTAACAGTGTTCAATTATGCCGTTCATATTACAATGTATTTTTCGCATTCACTGTGGCAACACCTTGTCACAGTTAAAATTCAAATATTTAAAAAATAAACTGTTGCTCTGTCATACAGTTGACAGAGCCAGTGTATCAAAAACCTACCACCAGTTCACATCCCCTTTCGTTGCTCTCGTCTATTTTCGCACCTTTTATTTAAAGCACTACTATACTAAGTACCTTAGTACATTATTAAGATCAGTGTTGTGTACCGGAGGACGCCGAACTCATCCGTGGCGGGGAAAATCTGAGGTCTAAGTTGGCCGACTGCAGGTAACGATTTTACGCTTCCTCTAGCTTGCGACAGAAAGCCAGAATCACCACCAGCGGTCTCCAACGGTGACCAACGATTTGGTTCCCACTGTCTCCGGATCAAAGGTAACTTCGCTTACACCTATACACACTTTAGTTTCAATTTCCATATTATTTATCCCCGATTTATCCCAACTTTCTTGCTCCATCGGCCCTAAATTTCACTCTCTCTTTCGCCCCTTTTTCGCTAAATACAGTCCACCTTTGCTATCGAACATTTTGGCCTTCGAGCCGGATATTTTGATAAAGCACCTATGGTTTGTCGTTTCTCGTTTTAGTATTCATAGTTGCTTATCGAATTTGTGTTGTCATCTTTTACATTTAAAATTTAGGGTAGACTTATAAAAGTTCGAGGGTAAGCAAGAAAGTTGGTCGTGTAGTGGTGCTTTAATAAAATCATTCGGTCACCTTGTTAATATCACTGGCAACATTTTTCATAATTGTCAAGTGTCAACTGTCAGCTGCCAGCCAGTCATTGAACTCATTGAAATTGTGGAAGGTGAATTGCAGTTTGTTTTGAACATTTTTTTGTGTAATTACTGCAATTGTTGTGGAGTTTTGTGTTTATTAATATGGCAGGCGGTGATAAATCTGTCGAGAAAGAGGATGCTGGTGTAGATACGGTGATGATTGCTCGTGACTATCAGGTAATGAGAATTGAGTATTTGCAAATGTTGTCGGATGCTGAATTAGCGTTGTGTGACGAGAGTGAGTTGTGTACAATTGCGAAGAACTTTCATGAAGCTCAAATAAAGCTTCTAAGTACTGCTCCGCGAAGCGAACACCGCGAGATTTGTTCCCATACCGCGATGTTCGACTCTAAGGTTAGGGCAGTGAGATCGCGTTTGCAAAATAGAAAGCAGGCTTTCGCTGGGGCTTCCGGAGTGTCGGGGACGCCGCAGCCGGTCTTGCCGAAGTTGCCGAAGTTGCAAATTAAAGCTTTCGATGGGAAAATTGACAACTGGGTAACATTTATACAATTATTCAACTCATTAGTACATAAGCGAACAGACATTGCCCCGGTTGAAAAGTTACATTATTTGTTATCGAGCGTTCAAAATGAGGCATATGACCTTATTAAAAATTATCCTGTCACCGATGACAATTACAAGGTAGCATATGAGGCGCTGTACAAGCAATATAATAAAATTAGATTAATTGCTACAACTTATTATGACAAGCTTGTTCAGTGTGAACCTGTAAAGGCGTCCCGGGCTAGTGACCTACAGCGGGTTCATCGGGTTTTCACTGAGAATCTGTCTATCCTGAAAGGTTTCGAATTGCCGGACAAGAATTTCTTGCTTATTCAATTATTGTGGTCAAAGCTGGATAGGAGCACAAAGGAGCAGTTTGAGTTAGAGCACAACTCGGATGATATCCCGGAGTTTGGGAAATTGCAGGATTTCATTGAAAAAAGACATCGGGCACTAGATGCTGCAGGGTCAATGGGGTTTGTCGCTAGTACTCCTCAGCCTAGTAGTAGTAAGCCTTCTAGTAAGTCAAAAATGGCCTTGGTGGTCACCGCTCCAACGTGTGTAGTTTGTAAACAGGCTCATAGCCTCGTATCCTGTCCAACCTTTTTAGAATATGACCCCGCTGATCGGTTTAAATGCGTGAAAGAAAACAAGTTGTGTATTCTATGTTTGTCGGGATCTCATTCTGTCAAGTCCTGCAAGTCAAAACAGCGGTGTGAGCAGTGTCGTTTCTCCCACCATACGCTGTTGCATTTTAATAATGTAAATGTGCCTGTCTCCCCGGCAGTGGTTGTAAATAGTTCGAAACATCCACCTGACACATCAAATCCACTGGCAATGGTGGCAAGTAATGTTGCGGCCTCTTCTTTGTTTGCAACTGCCAAGGTTTTGGTGAAGAATGCCCAAGGCGATTTGGTAGCGGTAAGGGCTTTGCTTGACTGTGCCAGTGCTTGCAACTTTGTAAGCGAGGCATGTGCAAAGAAGCTTGGTCTCCGGGCAGAATATGGGAAGCATGCCGTGACTGGTATCGGTGAAGTGGTGTCTAGGCCTGGTGGCACATTGTCATGTACCGTCTCGTCCAGCCTTGGAAATTCTGATACTGCTATTTCGGTAGAGGCTTATTTGTTGCCAAAAATCTGTCCGGAAATGCCAACGGATCACGTTGATGTCTCATCATGGCGACATATCAGGGGCTTAGAGTTGGCTGACCCTCATTGGCACATTCCAGGACCTGTTGACTTGCTCCTGAACGTTAACATTCTCGCTTCTTCGTTGCGCCCTGGTTTAATCCATGGGGCCCCTGGCCAGGCGACTGCCCTCAACACCATTTTCGGGTGGATTCTGATGGGTGACGCTGGCGACTGTGCTACGGACATCTGTCGTTCTCGGTTCCGTGGTAACAGTTGCCAACTGGTCGTGGGCAAGTTATCGATTGACGACTCTATTAAGAGGTTCTGGGAGTTGGAAGATGTCAGCTCTCCGAACACCGTCATCTTGTCGAAGGAGGATCAGCTGTGCGAGGAATATTTTCTCGCTAACTTTCGTCGCACAGAAGAAGGTAGATTTGTCGTTCCTCTACCTTTCGCTGACCATTCCAATAAACCCACCTTCTCGGGCTCTCGAGCCATCGCTCTTAAGAGATTTTCGTCGCTGGAGCGGAAGTTATTGAGTAACTCCGACTTCTACAAAAACTATGTAGCCTTTATGAAGGACTACGAAAGCTGTCGCCACCTCGAGGAGTGTGACCCTCCGAGGGTGGATGTGGGGAAGTTCTTCTACATTCCCCACCACGGAGTATTGAGGCCTTCGTCAACCAGTACTCCTCTCCGGGTCGTGTTTGACGCCAGTGCCAAGGACAACCGAGGCATCTCGCTAAATGACGCGCTACTACCAGGGCAGAAGCTGCAAAACAACATCTTCCACTTACTCCTTCGTTTTCGGTGGCATAATGTTGTTTTCACGGCCGACGTCAAGCAAATGTATAGGCAAATTTTAGTGTCCCCGGAAGATGCTGAATATCAGCGTATCCTATGGCGTCCGTCTGTCAATGAGCCTGTCCGGGACTATCGGCTGCTGACCGTTACTTACGGAGTTTCGTCCGCTCCTTACCAAGCTCTCCGCACCATTGCTCAATTGGCGAGGGAATCGGGGGAAGAATACCCTTCTGGTTCAGCAGTTTTAGACCGCGACATCTATGTCGACGATGTGGTGTCTGGAGCTCATTCTGTCGAAGAAGCACGGAAGCTTCGTTCGGAGTTGTCGACGATATTAGCTTCTGGTGGCTTCCATTTGCGGAAGTGGACGTCGAACCACCAGGAGTTCTTCGACGGTGTCCCCTCCTCAGACTTGTATTCTGAAGACTTTCGGGAGTTCAACTCCATTGGGGACATCTCTCTAAAAATTCTTGGCCTCTCGTGGTTACCTCAGGCGGACGACTTCACCTTTCGAGTGGCTGTCGAAGATCGTCGGTGCACTAAACGTACCATCCTCTCGGAAATTGCTCGAATTTTTGACCCTCTGGGCCTGCTCTCACCTGTGACGTTCTTCGCGAAGTACCTCATGCAGTTGCTCTGGGTCTCAGGTGTCTCATGGGATGACGACGCGCCAGAGAACATTGTATCCGAATGGCGTGAGTTCAAAGCGCAGCTGCCCTCGTTGAAGTCCGTCTCTGTTCCGCGTCGTATGGTCAAAGATTTCGTTTCGCTCGAAGTCCACGGGTTCTGCGATGCCTCAGAGCGAGGGTTTTGCGCGGTGGTTTACGTTCGAACGTCAGGCGAGGACGGAACGCAGTATGTCCAGTTGGTCTGTGGTAAATCGAGGGTGGCACCCCTGCGTAAGTTGTCTATACCACGTCTGGAGTTGCTGGCCGCGGTACTGCTTGCCGACCTGGTGGAGTCGGTCGCAACAGCTCTGGAGCCTCTCCACAAAATCGATAAGGTACAGGCGTGGTCCGATTCTAGCGTTGCGCTTACTTGGATAAAGTCTTGCCCTTCCAAGTGGAAAACTTTCGTGGCTAACCGCGTGAGCCACATCCAGGAGATTATTCCTCCCGATTGTTGGCGACACGTGAGGACTGGCGACAACCCAGCCGACTGCGGGTCGCGGGGGCTCTTGCCGGATGACCTGGTCCACCATAGTAACTGGTGGAAGGGTCCATCTTGGCTCGTGCTGGACAAACCTGACTGGCCTAAGTCAACGTTGTCAGTCGACGTGGATGTCCTACACGAAGAGCGCAAGGTGACTGTCCTCACTGTCTCAGTACAGGAAACGTGGACAGACAACCTAATGAACAAGTTCTCGGCACTGAGGACACTCCAACGTGTCCTCGCATATTGTTTTCGTTTCGCGCACAACGTAAGAAACCAAAAGACGTCCAACAACCTGTTGGACGGTCCTTTAACACCCCTGGAGATTAAACAGGCGCTTATGTTCCTCGTGCGTTCTGTTCAACAACACCACTTTGCCTCGGAGATCGAGAAAGTTAAAAACAATCTGTCGAACTCTCTCCCGAAGGCATTTAAGAAGTTGTCTCTATTCCTCGATGACGCGGGTCTCTTGAGGGTGGGCGGACGCCTGTCGCGAGCTTCTCTCGAATTCGATGTTAAACATCCCCTGTTGTTACCCCGCGACGATCGTCTTACCTCCCTCTTGATCGACGAGTACCATAAGCGTTTCATGCACCCAGGCGTGCAAACGCTTCATAATTTGCTAGCGCAGCATTTCTGGATACTGTCCCCAAAACGAGCTATCCACTCAGTCACGTCGAAATGCATGAAATGCTTCCGTGTTCGACCACTCGGTGCTCCTGCGCCGTTCATGGGCGACTTGCCGTCTTATCGGGTAGCCCAGCTCAAAGCGTTCCTGAGTGCTGCTGTCGACTTCGGAGGACCTTTTGACATAGCTCTGGGTCGCGGGCGAGGCAACAAGACCTACAAGGCTTACATTTGCGTCTTCGTGTGCACTTCGACTAAGGCTGTACACACGGAGCTCGTCACTGAGCTGTCCTCAGACGCATTTCTCGCCGCGCTTCGCCGCTTCGTCGCGCGTCGTGGTCGGTGTAATCGGTTGGTTTCCGACCAGGGCAAGAATTTTGTCGGCGCGAGCAATGTTCTGCAACGTCTCGTAGGAAATGCTGCTACGAATAGCGAGATTAAATTCGAATTTAATCCGCCAGGCAGCCCTCACTTCTCAGGTCTGGCTGAGGCCGGAATCAAGGCTGTCAAAACACATTTGGCTCGAGTCATCGGTAGCCAGAGGTTGACGTACGAGGAGTTTCTGACAGTCTTGACTCAGGTTGAAGCTCTCCTTAATTCAAGACCTCTTACTCCTCTCAGTACCGATCCTAATGACTTATCGGCCCTCACTCCGGGCCATTTTCTCACAACGGAGCCCTTATCTGTCGTGCCCGAGGAAGATCTCTCGGATGTTCGGGTAGGGCCACTTCAACGGTGGAAGTTGCTGCAGAAAATGCACCAAGACTTTTGGAACAAGTGGTCAAAAGAATACATGCATACTCTGCAGCAGCGAATGAAGTGGCACGACCGGCAAACCGACGTCCAAATCGGTGCTCTCGTGCTCGTGGTTAACGAGCAGACAGGCCCCATGAAGTGGCCTCTGGGTCGCATCGTCGACACTCATCCCGGGTCCGACGGGATTTGTCGTGTGGTGACCGTGCGCACGGCTACGGGATTGTACAAACGGCCCGTGGTCAAGCTGTGCCCTTTACCCGTCTAATCGCTCGTTGAGCGCTACTATCGTGTCGTCTATTCTGTGTATAGTATTAGTATTATCGTTCTAACTTTACTTGTATCGTCTTTCTTTTTGTCTAGTCAAAATACTAGTGTATTTTGGTGGGCGGAAATGTTCAATTATGCCGTTCATATTACAATGTATTTTTCGCATTCACTGTGGCAACACCTTGTCACAGTTAAAATTCAAATATTTAAAAAATAAACTGTTGCTCTGTCATACAGTTGACAGAGCCAGTGTATCAAAAACCTACCACCAGTTCACATCCCCTTTCGTTGCTCTCGTCTATTTTCGCACCTTTTATTTAAAGCACTACTATACTAAGTACCTTAGTACATTATTAAGATCAGTGTTGTGTACCGGAGGACGCCGAACTCATCCGTGGCGGGGAAAATCTGAGGTCTAAGTTGGCCGACTGCAGGTAACGATTTTACGCTTCCTCTAGCTTGCGACAGAAAGCCAGAATCACCACCAGCGGTCTCCAACGGTGACCAACGATTTGGTTCCCACTGTCTCCGGATCAAAGGTAACTTCGCTTACACCTATACACACTTTAGTTTCAATTTCCATATTATTTATCCCCGATTTATCCCAACTTTCTTGCTCCATCGGCCCTAAATTTCACTCTCTCTTTCGCCCCTTTTTCGCTAAATACAGTCCACCTTTGCTATCGAACAAACAGTATAAACCATATACATTCGCTGTACCATTTGGGTACCTACAACTAACATTAACACATTAATAACATACTCTTAGTCTTGCTCTGACTGGTAACAAGATAAGAATACAGAAAATAAAACAATAACTAGATTACAAATAATACTAGTTAGCAACCGGCAACACTATTAACTTGGAAACAGGTCTCACAAGTGTGGAATGTTTACATTTTAAGGTAACGACTCTAGTGACATTATCTGGACCAGGGTGCTTTTCTTGCACTAACCCGTATAACCACTTCGAGGGGGGGAGATCATCCTCCTTAACTAACACTACATCACCTACCTGTGGCTCCGGGGTGACCTTAGTCCACTTGTACCTCTGATAGAGCGTTGTTAGGTACTCCTGAGACCATTTTCGCCAGAACTGCTGCATGAGCTTCTGGGTGAGCTGCCATCTATGTAACGGGCTGATCTGAGAATCTTCATAGTTGCGATCTGGAGCAGTTACCAGAGCTTCGCCAACTAGAAAGTGACCTGGGGTGAGTGGACTCGTGTCCACTTCACTTGACGGCAGCTGGTACATGGGCCTACTGTTTAGGCAAGCCTCAACCTGGACCAAAACCGTTGATAATTCCTCGAACGTGAGAGTGGTGCCATCTAGGACTCGTTTCAAATGGTATTTAGTAGAAGCGACACCCGCCTCCCAGAGTCCGCCGAAATTAGGAGCACGGGGTGGAATAAAATGCCATTCGGTACCTTCATTCGCTAAGGCCTCGGCGACCTCTTTCATGACAGAAGACTCGCCCTGCTGGAAGAGGACTCGCAGCTCCTTGGATGCACCGACAAAGTTGGAGCCGTTGTCGCTCCAAATCTCCTTACAGGGTCCCCGACGTGCGACGAACCGTCTGTAAGCTGCTAGAAACCCTTCAGTGGTAAGTGAACTTACTGCCTCTAGGTGGATACAACGTGTTACCATACATACAAACAGTGCTACGTAACCTTTATAGCTTTTACATCCTCTACCTTTGGATATTCTAATATTTATAGGGCCTGCATAGTCGCACCCGGTGCGGTGGAACGCACGAGCAACAGTCACCCTTGTACTAGGTAAATCAGCCATGAAAGGTTGATTTTTGGTGGCTTTGTACTTAATGCATCTCACGCATTTACTTAGAATATGCCTAATCAAGCTTTTGGCACTGATAATTAGAAACTTGGATCTTACATAATTTAGGGTGAGTTGGGGCCCTCCATGGAGAGTCCTTGTGTGAGCGTCACTCACAATCAACTTCGATAAGTGATGGTCATGAGGCATTATTATAGGGTGTTTAACATTATAAGAATGATCGCTATGCTCAATCCTACCTCGAGTTCTCATAATGCCATCCTCGTCCAAGAAGGGACACAATGATACTATAATGCTTCTCCGGGAGATTGGATTAGAATTATTCAAGTTAGTTAACTCCCGAGAGAAAGCTGAGGATTGACTTGCTTTGATACCTACCTTTAAGGCATTATCGAGCTCCCTTGCGGTCAGATAGGATGGAAACGATTCTCCTTTCAGTTTTCTACAAAATCTGAGACAGTATGCTACTACTCTTACCGTCTTGGATAAAGATGAGTATCTCGTCCAAACACTCAACTCTTCGGATGGCTGATCAGAGGATAAAACAGTACATACATTTACTTTCATGGGCTTGGCTTCAAGCTCAGTGGATACAGTTTCGGATGTTGGATGCTGGTAGTTGGGGTCTTGTAGCCATGCTGGACCCTGGACCCACAACTCGAATTGGATAAAATCGGCTGGTGACATTCCTCGACTTGCACAGTCTGCCGGGTTGCTGGTGGATTCTACATGCGCCCACTGATCATGGTTTAGTATGGATAGAATATCAGTGACGCGGTTGGCAACAAACGTTGTCCAGCGGTTCGGCTCCCCTTGAAGCCAAGCTAGGACTATAGTCGAGTCTGTCCAAGCCCTGCAATGACTGACTGGGATGGATAGAATAGCGGATACTTCTCCCAGCAGTTTGGATAAAAGAACTGCCCCGGACAGTTCAAGTCGGGGTATGGATAATTGGCGGATTGGAGAAACCTTCGTCCTGGCTGCGACTAAATGGACAGTGACATTACCTTCATGATCCACTACACGAATGTATACGACTGCTGCATAAGCGTCGTTGGATGCGTCGCAATAGCCATGTAGCTGGATATCACTCGCGTCCTGCCGGACACCGACCCATCTTGGCAAGACGAAGCTGTTGAGAACTGGCAGCTGCTCCCGGAACTCGTTCCACTCCGTCAGCAAGTTGGAAGTTACTTCCTGGTCCCACGAGTGACCTGAAACCCACAGTTTCTGCATGTATATCTTAGCTCGGATAATAACTGGGGAAATCCATCCCAGTGGATCAAAAAGACGTGAAATGTCAGACAAGATGTTTCGCTTAGTGACGGGGTTTGGCTGTGGAGGTAAGTTAACCTTATAGTGAAATGAGTCAGTCTGATGATTCCATGACAAGCCAAGGATTTTGATCATGTCATCCATTTTTATGTCTTTGTCAGAGCTAGTAACTGGGCGTGGATAAATTGTTTCCATTAATTTTTGGCTATTAGTTGCCCATTTTTGTAATTCAAACCCAGCTTTACTTAGCAAACTGACCATTTGTGAATAGATTTGGATGGCTTCATCATCAGACTCACACCCACTCATGAGATCATCCATATAGAAATCTGTCAGCACCCTTTCTGCAGCCAATGGATAATCTTTACCATCATCTTTAGCCACTTGCTGTAAACTTTTGACTGCAAGATAAGGAGCTGACGAGACCCCGAAAGTTACACGTAACATCCTGTAATCTTTTACAACATCATCAGAACTTTCACGCCACAGCAGGCGTTGGAAATCAGTATGTTTGTCCACGACTTTAACCTGCCTGTACATTTTTATAATATCCGCTATAAAGCAGATTGGATGAATACGCCATCTCATAATGATATGACGCAGTTCTGGTTGTAGTCGTGGACCAACCAAGAGATCATCATTCAGAGACCTGCCGTTGACACCTTTAGAAGAGCAGTCAAAAACCATCCGAAACTTGGTTGTGGATCTGTCGTTGCGAATAACAGCATGGTAAGGCATGTACACACAACCTGGTTTCGCAGCTTCTTGCTGATCTTGGATAAGTTCCATGTGATCGAGTGATAAATATTCATTAATCACTTTGGTATATTCCTGCTTTAGGAGTGGATCGCAATTCATCTTTTTCTCCAAGGTGAGAAATCTCCTTAAAGCCACTTTCCGTGAATCCCCATACTGACATAACGGGTCATCATCACGAAATGGAAGACTAACAACATAGCGACCTGTACTGTCCCTAGTTGTAGTGGATGCATAATACTCCTCACACGCTTGGTCTTCCTTAGACAACAAGGTGCGAGGCTGATCAGTTTCAATTTCCCAGAATTGACGGAGTGTATCATTAATGGAGCTATCCAGAATATGTGCAGTTATAAAGCTATTAGAATGGTTACTCACTTGTGTTCTTCCTGACAGGATCCAGCCCAAAGCGGTATTTTGTGCTATCAGGGTAGACTTCGGATCCCGTACAATACCATCTGTCAGGGTCTGTCCATACACCTCAGCACCCAGCAACATGTCCACATGGCCTGGAGTCTCATATCCTGGATCTGCCATCTTTAATTTCTTCAATTGTGGCCAATCATGAATCTCAACTTTCTGTGAAGGAATGGGATTAGTAACCTGACTTACCACATATGCCTGAACAACACAACTAAAAGAGCCACAAGTGGATTGTATTACGAATTGAACCTTGTGCTTAATTGCTGTTGGCAATGGAACTTTCTCCCCGCCCAGTCCTGATGGATCAACACTACCATTTACAGGTATCTTGTGTAACTGAAGTAACTGAACAGTATGCTCAGTCACAAATGATATTTGTGAACCCTGATCAAGAAATGCCCTAAGTGTATGACAATTGCCCTTATTTTCTACCTTAACTAATGCCGTAGTTAACATTACCTCACTATTGGAAGTATTGGATTCACACGAACCTTCAGTAGCATGCGCTACAATGTTACTAGGTACAGGTTCCTTCTGCTCTGGCTTCTCATGGATAGCTTCACGCTGTTTGGTGTGGATCTTTTCCCCTTCACTGACTCGACTTGGTTGCACTGAAGGTGGTTGCTCGCTGTCCAGATGCAGCAGGGAATGGTGACGACGGCCACAACGCTTACATGATGTGTCGCGCTTGCACTGTACTGCAGAGTGCTTTGCTCCAAAGCAGTTGAAGCACAACGCCTTGTTTTTGACAAAGTCCCGCCGTTGTTGTACCGAGTCCTGGCTAAACCGCTTACATTGATACAACAAGTGAGCCTCTGCACAGCATGGACAGGATACAGATGACGCCGTTGTAGTAACACTGAACACTTTAGGACGCTCTGTTTCTTTGGGTCTTGTTTCTCTCTTGTTACTTGGCTCTAGGAACTCTAATGCTCTGAATCTGGATTCCAGGAACGTTGAAAATTCACTAAAAGTTGGTAGTGAATCTGAGTTATCACTGATCTTGTGTTCCCATTCTTTCCGGGATTCCTGATCAAGCTTCTGTATGATCAGGTGGATAATGATGAGATCCCAGGTTGAAACGTCAACATTCATGTTGGTGAGAGCACTTAAACATTCATTTGTTGTGTCTAATAACTGCTTGACTCCATAAGAAGATGCAGTGGATAAGGTCTTTTGGCTTATTAATCGGTTGAGTATGCATGATGAGATATAGCGTGTGTTGCTGTACCTTTTCTTTAATAAAGCCCAACATTGTTCATAATTAGCATCAGTTATAGGTGTGTGTCGGATCAATTGCTCTGCCTCACCTGTCAGGTGACCTTTCAAATAATGGAGCTTCTGCACAGGTGCTAAAGTTTGATTGTTGTGGATCACAGATTCGAATAAGTCATGAAAGGTAGGCCACTCTGCATACTTGCCAGAAAACACTGGGATAACAATTCTTGGTAGCTTCACTGCACTGGATACGTTGGATACATTAGATTCATTTTGCATATTGTGTGAGTGAGCTGTGGATGCTGTTGGCAAGCTTGCTTGAGGGTTGATTTTGTCCAAAGCCTCTTTTAACTGACATTTATATTCGATGTATTTTTCTTCGACTCTATCATAAGTTTCAGCCGTGAAGTAGGTATTGTTAGGATCCTCGGATTCTAACACAATAGCCTGATGATTGTTCTCGAAGCATTTCCAATAGCCTTCTAACAGTTCTAACCTTGTTTCTAAGTATGTAATTGTAATCCGCGACTTGGGTGATTTTTTGAGGTTAGAAGCGGCTTTATCAATCTTCTCTTCTGTATTTTTCTGTAATTTTATGTATGAGTCGACTTCCATCTTGATATTGGTGATGAATTTTCACTGATTTCAATTGTTTCATAAACATCCGGTTTCGTTTGGACCAAATGTCCGACCCTGCGGCCGGCACAATTTTGGATTAGGATAAAAACTGGTTCAATGGTGGATAACTTGTTGAATAAAACGTTGATTTCTATAAAATGCACATTGTATTTACTTTTCACATACTTTTTGCTATGAATAGACATTATAACTAATTTTACTGGTTTTGTATAAAGAATTGCAATTTGCATGGGCAGCCATTTTTGGTAGAGAGAAAAACATAGATAATATATCTTTGACATAAACCTAGGTCGAGCTGTTTGAGGTATCAAAATAAACTATCTCAACAACGAATGGCAAATTACTCATAAATCTTATAATAATACATATAACGCTCAAACAGGGGGTCTAGTGTTATTAGTCTATGGCGTAGTCTATATAAGGGGTTGTATATACCTTGACTACCCTCAAGTTAATATTGACTCTGGACGGAGCAAATTCTTTGTCTTAATTGAAATGCCTCGACGTACTTCGAGCGTAAAACTTGCTCGCTTGGGCGTAAGCTGCCCTTTTACTCTACTTTCACAGAAAGGGTTATGTTTTTGCGAGTATTTGTTGGAACTAGCTTACAACAATGATGTTGACATGTGCGTTATCGTTGTTAGAACATATTAGAGTTCGTATAATGATATAAAAATACACTTAAGGCAAAATAAGTTGACTTTTATCACTTCACTATCACTACATAGTATAAACCAAAGTCGCTTCCCGCTGTCTGTCTGTCTGTCTGTATGTATGCTTAGATCTTTAAAACTACGCAACGGATTTTGATGCGTTTTTTTTAAATAGATAGAATAATTCAAGAGGAAGGTTTATGTATTATTTGTTAACCCGTGCGAAGTCGTGCGGGTCGCTAGTTATTATATATATATGATTTAATTTATATAGGTAACTAACTTATATAAATTAATGGGTATAGGTATAGGAGGAGGCCTATACCCAGACAGGGGTTCGTATACAAGAAAACGATGATGAAATAGTTCAATAGTATAATATATACTTATGAAATAACTTACGTGATGGTAAATAAATGGCTTAAATAATAAATAATAATAATATGATGTAATTTATTATGTTATCCGACTAGTCTGTGACGTGACGCGCGATGCGTAAAATATGTAAATGTTATGTTAATGTTCAATTAAAATTTAATATATTACTTATAAAGAGAGCAGTTATACCGGTTGTTTAAGCATTTGCTTATGTAGTGGGTACTGAGCAAAGGTTGATAACTAAAACTACCTAAATTAACAGGTAAAATTAATCCGAATAGGTATATTTAATTTTTGGGGAAAATAGGGTTAAAATCTTTTTGCTCTTAAATCTTTAGACGAGCAATTCTTGTATCTGGGGGCACGGCAGTGTAATGCTTTACTCGTACCGTACTCGTAAATATGTGTAATGCTCAAACTGCAGTTAGCGCTAGCGTTATGTTCAATTAGAATTATTTTTAATAGGTGACGATGATCCTTTTGTCATTATGCAGCCGTGCGATGGCCAAGTCATTTTACGTATTACAAATTAAAGATATCTTATTGATACGGTTTTAACACCCCCTGGCACTGATTAAAATAACCGACTTGGTTTCACATTACATCTCAAAACTTTTTTGTAGTAAAAGCGTTGCGAGACTTGCACCTTTTTACATGTAATGTTTTTGATGGGATATTTATATATTTCGGGGATCTCGAAAACGGCCAGCTCTAACGATTTCGATGAATATGGAGGTTTTCGGTGGCGAAATCTAGCTAGGTCTTATCTCTCGGAAAACGCGCATTTATGAGTTTTTAAAAGTTTTCCGAGCTAAGCTCGGTCTCCCAGATATTTATGTTAAATTTCCTAAACCTAATATTTAAAACCTTTAACTTTAACTTACAGCGTCCCACCGTCCTAAGTCTGTATGCATCCCATACATACATACCTTATAGTTACAACATTTTTCTTTTGTTTGTCAGAACAAGATACGAGTTTTATTTTCAAAGTAGTGCCGATATGTATAACATAATTAAATCTTTGCAAAGGGGTTGTTGTACGACACACTACCCGTTATTATAAACATGTTCAAAAGGTCACGCAATAAGGGAGTTTCCCATACTATTTACTATAGGGAAGCTCGACTTTGGTCCTAGTAAACCGGAATTCCTTATAAATATGTTTACGACTAGTCGAGGTCGTATATAGTCGAGCGAACTGCGACCTTATTAGTGGGTAGTAGAGTTTATTATGGTGATCATAGCAATGAGGCGTACGTGAGAATTGTGGAAGTGGATGCGATAGTGCTAAGTATTGGCATCAGCTGTTCTCAATCTTTCTGTGTGCTTAGCAGGCTAGTGAGTCCTGAGTAGGCCTAGCACATGATTGGCGCGACAGTATCTCGCGGCGAGATAGACTACACGTCTATTTCTAACTACGTTAACCCCTCGTATGCTGCCTGTCAAATTTGATCATTGAAAAAGTGACCTTGACATTTACAACAATAGATGAAAATTCCCACGCACGGATCCGTGTCTTAGACATTATTATATTATTATTGCGAGCCTATTGTGTCCCACTGCTGGGCAAAGGCTGCTGTCTTAGACATACGAGGGGTTAATCAAAGAGGGACTCAGTGTTGTCTATCTCGCCGCGAGATACAGTCGCGCCAATCATGAGCTAGCCCGGCTGTTTTAAGACTCGACACTAAGTTTTTCAGATTCTTATAACTAAGTCGTATCTCGAGTCCTTTTAACCAGCTAGAGACCCGAGCGTTGTAGAGACTTGGGTTTTTTCGGAGATTTTTTTTTTTTTGTGCACAACGCATACTTAGTGGGAGGGTGCCATTCCCGATTGAGTCAAATAAAACCGTCAGTAAATTTATGGCAATGGCGGGATCTGGTGATCGTTCGAACCATGGTTTAAATATTTAGTATGACCTACATATTCATATATCAGCATAATAGGCAGACATGTGCTTACAAACATATCTCGAATACTCACATCGGCTTAAAAAGGTTTCGCTACATTTTGAGAACCTCTGTTTGCCAAGGAACTTAAGTGCATTATGTCATGCCATTGGCTGAAGTGGGAACGAGTAGCTTTTATCGCCAATATCGGGTTCCCGAGAGTTCCACACTTTTTGTTCCACGAGGAACTTAGTACTGGATATATTGTACGTAAAAATTCAGTCAATTTTGTTCACAGCTTAAATATATAGTGACGGCCAAATATAATATTAAATAAGTGAAATAAGACTGTAAGGGTCCGAAACTTCGGGATGTAGTAGAAATTCAATATACCTACGCGATATAATCCGTTTAAATAGTTTTATTTCATGAGTAACTATCGCGGTAACCGAAGACAATATTATAAAATGAGTGGCGAAATATATTGTAACATACGTTTATTAGGTAGTACATAACATAACATCATTATTTCATTAGGTTCCTACACTTCCTACTTAAATATACCTACCTATTCGTTGCTAGGTAACTAATTTTAACCTTCGCCAACGCTAACGTTCGGACAATTACAGCAAACCATTAATTTCTTACCCACAATCATCCCACAATTAGTCCCAAACATGTCACGTGCAGAAACCAGGCGTTCGTAAACGTTCTCCCTTTTACAAACAACCCTAAAGGGCTAATTATACGTAGAGATGCCACGAATATTCGGCAACTATTCGGTATTCGGCCTATTCGGCCACTATTCCTACTATACTATTATATACTATTGCCTACTATTCGGCCGAATACCGAATATCTGTTGCACCTACCTAAAAAGAAAAATTGCACAATAAAAATTACCAAAAACTAGGTATTGAATAGAATCAGGCGTTACTTTGCGGAAATACATATTGATTAAAACCAAAATATTAGCAAAGTAATATTTTGGTTTTAATTTTAAAAACTAGGTATATTTAATATGTGTTCTTGGAAAGTTGTCAAATACGAAGACCCTTTTTTTTATTAAAAACACATCTTATTTTTATCATGGGTCTGATTTGTTTGACTCTGACTACATTAATTAATTCTGTTCAATAAAAAATGTCTTATAAGTTTTCATAATAATTGTGACTCAAAATGTTTGCATGTCATGCCGAATATTCGGCGCTTCGGCCGAGAGGGGCCGAATATTCGGTATTCGGCCAAAACCACTATTCGGGGCATCTCTACAGTAATTAGATCGACACTTGCCATCGGGCCAATAGAACCACATAGTACATTGTACCTAGATTTAGGATAAGTACTTAATAATAGTCTAGGCCGGGACCCTAACTTAAAACCGGGACGTGGGGCCAATGACCCCGCCTCGCTGTCACATAAATTATGAAACTTTTCTTTGCATAGTAAATTGGAAGTGAAAATGATAAGAAAAATATTTTCTCGTAATTGCTACTGAAATGAATGGATTATACCCTCACTTTATTGAAAGAAGGATAAAATCAAATTAGATAAGTTACTTACATTTTTTGTGGGTTAAGCTGTTTTGAGATTGCAGTTCCTAACCTACATTGCTGCTCGGTAAATTTTCAAAAATTATTTACTGGGTCAAAAAAACTTCTTAATTAATGATTACCTACACGGATAAATTCTATATCTGGTTTAATTTTTCGCCCGTATTGGATTTACACATTGTATACAAATAAAAAAGTATCGTGTTTCGGAGGTTCCGGGGCAAACTGCCGAATCCGACACAAGACAAGAGCAGCCGATGCAACGGAGCCACGCCGTTTTGTCGAGTAAATAACTAGTGTTTATAAGTTTTAAGTCTATAAAATACATATGTATGTTAGTCTGTAAGGTATTTGTAATATGGGCCTTGTTGCCTAATTTAAATTTCTAAATACTAAATAAATAGATAAAGACAATGGCATTATGAAATTTAAGTGCAATGAGGCCAATGAGCAAGTTGCATGCATGAACTATTAGGGTTTTGTAAAAAACGGTTTTTTTTCTGACTTGACAAAAAACATGAAAAAAAACCGTGAAAAAAAAAACCGTTTTTTTTCTGGAGTACGTTTTTTTTTCAAAAGTATGAAAACTCAAAATTTGCAAGGCAGTTAATACTTTTATACGGTTGTTTTACTTGTTTTAGACTTTATGTTAACCATTAAACCAATTTAATTTAACAACTTTGATTAATAACAACATAAACGAAATCTGTAGTAGTAGTTATCGCAATTTACTGTTGGCAACACCAACGCCTCTCGTCGCCGCATCGGGGAATTCAGGGATTCCGGATACTGTACTGACATACTTACTTTAATGTACTTAGTTTTAAGTTACTTATATAAATAAATCACGAAAAACTGTTATTGTGGCATATTTATGTTCATCTGAAAAAAAAACCTAATTTTGAAAAAAAAAAAACCATGGTGCCAGGTTTTTTTTCATGTTTTTTTTTCATAAATTCGAAAATAAAATCATTTGGTTTTTTTTCTATTTGCAACCCTATGAACTATCAATATAAAATGTCAATAATTTAGGTCAATCACGCTCAGTTGAACATTATATATGCTGTCATTTAGTACAAGGAAACAATGAGTCTGAAGCCACAGAACCCAAAACAATCACAATGGCATGATATCATTCAGTGGCATGTCGCGACAATGTTGTGACAAAGATTCATCGAGGCACTGTAGTGTGTCAGCCAAGTCACGAGGTTGCAAGTCAATAATCTTTAGCCCCCTTAATGGCAAAACTTTACAAATGTTTTATCCCTTTCTTAAAAATACATGATTCAAAATTAAAACAAACGTTTAATAGCTAATTGAGGTTTGTACCAAGCTTGTACCGCATTTATCAGTAACGCCATTACAGAACGCCTAAGTACATTATGAAATTTAAAAATAAAAATTTGCAATGCCGTTTTGGAGATAAAGGGGAATATTTAATTCGTATGCCTACACAACAAACAATTGCGAAAACTCGTGAAAGCGCGCAAACACAACAGTGCAAGAAATACAGTAGGCAAGTAAGAATTGCGTAAGTAATAATTAACTTACTGCACGCAGTTTGGCTCTAATAGTTTGATAGTAACGGTTGTTGAGTTTGCGTTAAGGGCAGTATTTAAACTGAATCTTCATCTACAAGGGAGTTGCTATCCTGGAATCGCGAGTTCAAGTCTCGACCGAGGAAGTGATTTTTATTTATATCTGATTAATCGAACTACTTTTTGGCTGGTAAAAAGACTAAAACTTATTCCAAATCCTAAATATTGAATTAATTAGGCATTAGGTACCTAAACGCCTATGAACAAGTTATAGTGGAATAGGGATGATGACACATGTTGAATTTTATAACAAAATCTAGTAATATAGATAGCAAATGAGCAATTTTTCACAATATTGTGGATATTTAAAAAAATATATGGAAATAATACAAAAATACAGCACCTGAAAGTTTCAAAATTACTTAAAGTTTTTTTTTAACTTTCAAAAACGATATAAAGATTGTATAGCAAGCGACTATATACATAAACGCAATATTTCACCCACAAAAATGAAATTTTCTTGTTTAGTCCCTACTTCAAGGTGCGATCTCATCAGTGAGCTTGACGTCACATAGCGATTTGTTAGGGACGTTTCGCGAGTGAAGTAGGTACGACTGTCGGACTTTGACTATCATTTCTGACTTTTGTATTGATTTAATGCAATGGGTCCCATATAGACATCGATCCTTAAAACAAACCTGATCGATTGATACCATAAATGAAAATTTGTCATCTAGCCTATTATGAATTAATGCTAGTTAAGGCGAAGCCTTGAGGTAGGATTAACGATGAACATGTCAAAGACCAAGCTCATGACTAACAGCCCGAAAAGAAAAGTGGTAGTGGATGGAGAGGAAATGTCATATGTCCAGGAATACATATACCTATGTCAAATAGTCTCTTTCCAGGCACGACAGGACAAGGAGGTCGCAAGACGAACCGGAAGTGCCTGGAAGAGCTACTGGTCTATGAAAGAGCAAATGAAGGGAGATTTCCCCATATCCCTAAAACGAAAGCTCATGGACATGTGTATTCTTCCCATCCTAACCTACGGAGCACAGACTTGGTCCTTGACAAAAGTTCAAAAATCCACTCTCAGGGTTTGTCAACGCGCCATGGAGCGTAGTATTCTCGGCGTGAAGTTAACCGATCGCATCAGAAACACAATACTACGCTTCAAAACCCAAATAGCTGACGTGGCTGAAACAGCCGCCAAGCTGAAGTGGGACTGGGCAGGACACGTTTGCCGTATGCCAGATGACTTGTGGGCTAAATCAACCACCAATTGGGCCCCACAAAATCGAACTCGAGGTCGCGGCAAACCTCGACGGCGTTGGCGGGATGACCTCGACGCCTTTGACAGGAACTGGTGGGAGACGGGTCAAGACCGGGATACGTGGAAAGGGAGGAGGGAGGCCTTTGCCCAGCAGTGGGACACTCTAGGCTCATATAAATAAATAAATAAAGGCGAAGTTATGCACTAAAGGCTAATTTAATTTAATTTTAATTCTGTTTTTGTTTTTAATTATGAATTTTATATGTAGGTACTAACATCTAGTTTCTAAGTTTCGATGTAAGTAGACTAACACTATGGATGTAAAAGTCTGAAATAAACAATTTGTTTTTAGGGTACGTATTGCCAACCATTATTTTCAAAGAACTGCAACATTAATAAAAAATATGTGATCCGGCCAATAAACCTAGTGATTCATTACATTAGTTAGTATTCTTTTCCAATACTACTAATGTGACTGCCAACTACATTTGTTTACGTTGTAAACTGTAATCAGTTCAATGATTTTCCGTACTACAGTTATTTTTAAACCTGACGATTGTCTCTGTTATATATGTAGAAGGAAGTGTTTGTTATAAATAGATTATAATTTATAGTCATTTTAACACAGCCAACTGTCAACAGAATAGATAGGTCACTGATGTCTAACTAATCACTATCATCATCAATTGTGTCTTAGAGGTATAGAGATCCATAGTTGATCACAAAAAAAAAACATTTTTGTATTATGTGTCTATAGTTATTTGTACAACAAGTGATCAAAGTTTGATATTTCTTCGAGTGCTTATTTTGAGTCCCGTGCAAGCGAAAGATTCTATAATAATAATTTAGAATCTTGAGCGTAGTAAGGGACTCAAAAGCGCACGAGATGTAAATAACTTTGATCTCGTGTAGTACACAACATTTTTGACCTCAGCGCAGTGAGAACATACCTATTAGACAACTTGAAAAATGTAATCCTTCTTCATCACTAATACCTGCACTCATGTTTTCTTAATATACAAACAATTAAGTTTAATTACCGCAATGGAACACAAAAACAAAACGTAATAATAAATTCCAGTAAAATAATATAGAAATAACAAACATTAACTGACACTTCAATCGACAACCTTTTTTTGTAAAAAAATCTTTGTAAGATACGGTCCGAATTGCGGATACGTACTATTTGTAAACTATGGTAGAAATTCTTAAAAGTAAAATAATTAATTTTGCGTGATTACAGTTTACAACGTAAACAAATGTAGTTGGCAGTCACATTAGTAGTATTGGCAAAGAATACTAACTAATGTAATGAATCACTAGGTTTATTGGCCGGATCACATATTTTTTATTAATGTTGCAGTTCTTTGAAAATAATGGTTGGCAATACGTACCCTAAAAAAAAATTGTTTATTTCAGACTTTTACATCCATAGTGTTCTGTTAGTCTACTTACATCGAAACTTAGAAACTAGATGTTAGTACCTACATATAAAATTCATAATTAAAAACAAAAACAGAATTAAAATTAAATTAAATTAGCCTTTAGTGCATAACTTCGCCTTTATTTATTTATTTATATGAGCCTAGAGTGTCCCACTGCTGGGCAAAGGCCTCCCTCCTCCCTTTCCACGTATCCCGGTCTTGACCCGTCTCCCACCAGTTCCTGTCAAAGGCGTCGAGGTCATCCCGCCAACGCCGTCGAGGTTTGCCGCGACCTCGAGTTCGATTTTGTGGGGCCCAATTGGTGGTTGATTTAGCCCACAAGTCATCTGGCATACGGCAAACGTGTCCTGCCCAGTCCCACTTCAGCTTGGCGGCTGTTTCAGCCACGTCAGCTATTTGGGTTTTGAAGCGTAGTATTGTGTTTCTGATGCGATCGGTTAACTTCACGCCGAGAATACTACGCTCCATGGCGCGTTGACAAACCCTGAGAGTGGATTTTTGAACTTTTGTCAAGGACCAAGTCTGTGCTCCGTAGGTTAGGATGGGAAGAATACACATGTCCATGAGCTTTCGTTTTAGGGATATGAGGAAATCTCCCTTCATTTGCTCTTTCATAGACCAGTAGCTCTTCCAGGCACTTCCGGTTCGTCTTGCGACCTCCTTGTCCTGTCGTGCCTGGAAAGAGACTATTTGACCTAGGTATATGTATTCCTGGACATATGACATTTCCTCTCCATCCACTACCACTTTTCTTTTCGGGCTGTTAGTCATGAGCTTGGTCTTTGACATTTTCATCGTTAATCCTACCTCAAGGCTTCGCCTTAACTAGCATTAATTCATAATAGACTAGATGACAAATTTTCATTTATGGTATCAATCGATTAGGTTTGTTTTAAGGATCAGATGTCTATATGGGTCCCATTGCATTAAATCAATACAAAAGTCAGAAACGATAGTCAAAGTCCGACAGTCGTACCTACTTCACTCGCGAAACGCCCCTAACAAATCGCTATGTGACGTCAAGCTCACTGATGAGATCGCATCTTGAAGAAGGAACTAAACAAGAAAATTTCATTTTTGTGGGTGAAATATTGCGTTTATGTATATAGTCGCTTGCTATACAATCTTTTTTTGGATAAAATGTGAGTTGAAACGTTTTTGAAAGTTAAAAAAAAAAACTTTAATTTTGATATTTTCAGGTGCTATATTTTTGTATTATTTCCATATATTTTTTTAATATCCACAATATTGTGATAAATTGCTCATTTGCTATCTATTTTACTAGATTTTGTTATTAACCGACTTCCAAATCTAAAAGGAGGAGGTTATCAATTCGGTTGTATGTTTTTTTTAATTTTTTTTTTATTTTTTTTTATGTTTGTTACTCCATATCTCCGTCATTACTGGACCGATTTTGAAAATTTTTTTTTTGATTGTATGTATATGCATACAGATTGGTCCCGTTTTTGTCAAAACCCAGTTCTGATGATGGGATCCATGAGGAATCGAGGGAACTCCTCAAATCTTAAAGGCATACATATAGTGATTTTTATGTTTTTATCAACAAATCAAGCATATACATTTAAAAAAGTGGCATTTGATGAAGTGGAACTGCTGATGATGATCAGAACGGAACTCTTCAACGACGCATAGTACACGTTTGACGATTTGTCCTCTTCGTTATGTTTGTTAAGCAAGTTAAGTTTTTAAGCCACATTTTTGTCAAGCTCGAGTTCTGATGATGGAATCCACGAGGAATCGAGGGAACTCCTCAAATCTTAAAGGCATGCATATAGAGATTTTTGTATTTTCATCAAAAAATTAAGCATTTTCATTAAAAACTGTCGCATTTGATGCAGTGGAACTGCTGATGATGATCATAACGGAACTCTTCAACGACGCATAGCTCGCATTTGGCGATTTGTCCTTTTCGTTATGTTTGTTAAGCAAGTTAGGTTTTTAGGCACATTTATGTCAATCTCAAGTCCTGAACATGGGATCCATGAGGAATTGAGGGAACTCCTCAAATCTTAAAGGCATACGTATATAATTTTATATATTTTCATCAGAAAATCAAGCATTTACATTACAAACTGTGGCATTTGATGAAGCGGAACTGCTGATGATGATCAGAACAGAACTCTTCAATGACGCATAGTACACGTTTTGTGATTCTGAATTTCGATTTTGACTTGGACTGGGCCCGCCTCGGCCGGACTCGGACCCGTACTCGGACTCGGACCCGTACTCGGACTCGGACCCGGATCCGGACACGGACCCGGACCTTGATCCGGAAAACCACTATGATACCTAAACTAAACAAACCACTATGATTACCATAAAATGTATACATATAACCAAATAAAGTATAAGCGCCGTTAAGTGGGTCCAGGCTAGTAGTTAGAGAAGTCGGTTTTTTTCTATTAAAGATTATAAAATTCAACATGTGTCATCATCCCTATTCCACTATAACTTGTTCATAGGCGTTTAGATCCCTAATGCCTAGTTAATTCAATATTTAGGATTTGGAATAAGTTTTAGTCTTTTTACCAGCCAAAAAGTAGTTCGATTAATCAGAAATAAATAAAAATCACTTCCTCGGTCGAGACTCGCGATTCCAGGATATTAGCAACTCCCTTGTAAATGAAGATTTAGTTCAAATACTGCCCATTTACGTAAACTCAACAACCGTTACTATCAAACTATTGGAGCCAAACTGCGTGCAGTAAGTTAATTATTAGGTACTTACGCAATTCTTACTTGCCTACTGTATTTCTTGCACTGTTGTGTTTGCGTGCTTTCACGAATTTTCGCAATTGTTTGTTGTATAGGTATACGAATTAAATATTCCCCTTTATCTCCAAAACGGCATTGCTAATTTTTATTTTTAAATTTCATAATGTACTTAGGCGTTCTGTAATGGCGTTACTGATAAATGCGGTACAAGCTGGGTACAAACCTCAATTAGCTATTAAACGTTTGTTTTAATTTTGAATCATGTATTTTTAAGAAAGGGATAAAACAACAAAGGGATAAGAAAGGGATAAAACAAGGCATATAACACGTTAATACTAATTCTGTACTATATCTCTGTATGTATGTTAAGGGTATTATTAGATTTTGATATGACAACTCTGTCAAATTGGGTAACGTCATTTTGATATGGCAATATTATATTATTTTTTAAAATAAGAGCCTGACAGATAACTGAGAGGGAGAATTGACATTTCTGGCTGTAAAACATATACCTGTTGATTTCCTTATTATTTTCACTAATAATATACGAAAATATCTACTGGAAGTGAGTTTGATTCAAGACCAAGACAAGACCCTACATAACTATGTAAACAAAAGTTACTAGTAAATTCATATTTTTTGACAGTTTCAATATGGCTGTTTGTTTACATAGTTAGCAAGTTCCATTGAATGACACTTTAGGGTTGGGGTCAGATCAACACAAAAAAGTTCAGCGGTTTCCTGGGTTTTTGTTATTCTGTTATTTAATTAACATATAATTAACAATCAGCGAATGATAATTATTCTTCAATATAAAAACTAGGAAAACCCGAATCATAACATGTTAATAAGAAAAAAAAAACACTATTTTAGAAAATGTGTATACTTAGTCGGTTTTCTTACATTTAGCCACAATTTTTAAGGGCCCTCCCAAATCTCTATCCCCCCTTAGTGACTCCTTATCTATGGATCGTATCCATAAGGCGGTCTTTTTATAACTTCCGGTCTATGGTTTTAACAAGACAATTAGCTACTGGGGATCTGTTTTGAACCGATGCTATAGGCGGTTAACCTTTTGGACGCCAATGACCGACATATCCGCACCGTAGGTTCAACGCCAAAGACCGATTAATCGGTCACAGATCACAGAGCAACATCGACCTACGTGCATATACATAAAGTTCAACTTCAGTTTTGACACTTCAATGATGTGGCGTCTGAGTGACAGCTTTTGTGTTTGACACGGCGTGGAAAAGGTTAATAGTTGTAATTGCAGTATTTGCCGATTGCTGTTAATTCACGATGACGTATTTATTCGTTGTAAACAAGGTAATACAGTCACTTGCAATAATATGTTACTCTTCGAAGGCCGCAAAAATATGTGACACACTATTACTCTTATGGCTCTACAAATAAGATCGTGATACTTTTGCGGCCTTCGTTGTGTAACATATTATTGCAGGTGACTGTACCTATGGTCTGGCTAACTATAGCGTCACATTCACATAGTATGACGAGATCGGCGATTCAGTTGCCAATAGTGTAAAGTAAAATGCAACGTTTTTCATAGGTAGGTAAAGTCGACGTCAAAGATATGTTTACATTTTTCGCCTTTACAAAGGAGTAAGGTGCAAAAGTGGGGCATTATCTATGAAAAGGGACCTTGTCTATTGTCGATGGCGCTTACGCCGCACAGCGTCGTGCGGCATTGTATTTATATCGGAGCATCGTTATTATGGCGTAAGCGCCACCGACAATAAGGTCCCTTTTCATAGATAACATCACATATAAGAGCTAAGAAGAACGGTAATATTCGATTGTATGGTGGCGGGCCTGGCGGCTAAGGTTCTTGCGACAGTTAAATACCGTTTTTGTGAAGAATCCAACCGATATTGCGTGTTTAGACAATTTTTAAACAATCCGTTTTCATTTATACGTAAACATAATAGTAACTTTAATATAATTATTATTAACCCCACGTATTTTATGGGTTAATATAAATATATCTACCATAAACACATAATAAAAGAGATAATGGATTTGACCTTTAGTTTTATATGTCCGCCCACGTAGCATCTAATGACAATAGCATTAAGTTGTTACTTTATAGCGTCATTATCTATCTCATTCTATTAAGTACTTGCATAGTAAATAAGCAAGTGAAATTACTTCCGTACTCGCCTACTATACGGATATTCAGTGCTAGGGTATGAATAATAAAATCTAGATTTCAGTTAAAAAGTGAAACCAAACTCGCCGTTTTACCAAATGTTTTAAACTGCGCTTAAACTGTTTTTAAACTATGTTCTTACCAAGAAGTTAAAGAGCTATAGGTATGTATGGAAACTATGTCAGAATGACACAGTAAAATAATATATGTAATAACTAGTTACTTACGTGTTTGTTGCTAGGGCTACATGAATAAAGTATATTTTGACTTTGAATAAAGTAAAAGGGATTTATTTATCTACGATTCTTGGTGTGTCGACGTACCGACCGTACCGTACTATTAATTAAAAATATACTGTGGGCCCTAAAGGGGCCCACAGATTACCAGTTCGACGGACGATATCAGCCTGTCAGTTGATCGGAACTGTCACAAAGAGTAGTATAATATATAAACTGTCACCTTCTGCGTTTAACTGACAGGCTGATATCGTCCGGTGACCTGGTAATCATTCACTTACTCTTTGTGGTAATCAGTGGGCCCCTTAATAGACCAAGTGAGAAAACAATAATATAAGTACTTCTTAAGTAAATAATGTTATATTTTCTGTGGCTAAATAAATGTCATGCGTGAGTTGTTCGTAAACAAGTCATTAGGTCACATTACGATAATAACAATTGACACTTGACTACCAATAATGACAATAACACGCTAATTTAATAAAATAATGGTTCTCGTAAACTGAGCGTTTTCCCATATTTCTCTCAGTCATTGATATAAACAGTGTATGAATTCTACAAAATATTTACACGGTAACTTTGAATAACAAAATGATGACTTCAAAAATCTAACCCTAAACTTGCCTGGGGCATTGTACCCAGGACACTTGCCGCGTTCCCCCTCTGCACAGTGAGGCTGAGTTTTTGTACGAATGAATGAATGAATGAAGTTATACCTACAGGCGTATTCTAATTTTAATTAATATAAGATATGAATTCGATCTGGATTAGATATGAATCGAACTCCAATCCTATAATCAAAATTAGAATAGGTTAGAGCCGTAATCAGATTTTAAAATCGTTTATATTTTGGTATTTGCTAATGCTTATTGTGCTCGCAAATGGCACTACGAGTCGTGTCATATGGTAGCATCTCTCTCGGACTTTCACTACATAATATAAAACAAAGTCTCTTCCCGCTGTCTGTCTGTCCTACATAGCTTAAATCTTTAAAACTACGCAATGGATTTTGATGCGGTTTTTTTTTAATAGAACGTGTGATTCAAGAGAAAGGTTTGTGACTTGTTAACCCGTGTGAAGCCGAGGCGGGTCGCTAGTTCTGTATACCTAATAGAAGACATGTCATGTCAGGGTCGTTAGATTTAGTTTTCCTCCTTATTTTTTTTTACTTGTTCTGTGTGTGTCTGCCATTCATTCACCATTCGTTCCACTCGCCTCTCCTTAACCTCCAAGACGTATATTAACGTCTAATCAATTAGGAAGGATGTCATGACTAATGATTCATTCGATTGATCTCTTGAACAAAAGAACAATACTTGGGAGCGTCTCAGATTGCTCTACGTCGAATCTCTGGTACAATGAGCATAAACAACAACACAGGCAATTGGCTACTTTCCTACTAGTCAAATCAGCTTCTTTTTTAGAAAAATCAAAACGATTTGCTAATATGGAATTTATATGAAAACGTGTGTAGTGACGTCACAGTCAAGTCACCTACTTTTTATACTTTCATCCGATTTATTAAATAGAAATTGTGTTTAAAAATATCTGCTATCTATGTTTTTCTAATAATTATCTGGTGCTTTATTTCGTGCAGGATGTGAAATAATTTATTTTACGTAGAGGATACTACCCCATTCTGCCAAAGGATAATACATTTTTCACCACACCAGCTCGTAAAGGCTTACTTTGCACTTCAAAAACTGATAGTAAAGTTGCATTTTATTCACATGTGAGGCAAAGTAATCATCAATCAATAATGATTACGTAGAATAGGGGGCTAGGCACTGACCTGACACGGACATATTCGCTAGCGTGTGCGTAACTTACACTGGTATATTAGGTAGTACGAGCGAGATGTATAGAAAGTAAGTTACGCAGATGTTAGCAAATAGGTATGTCAGTATCAAACTTATGGTAAAGCTGAAATTTAAATAATGTATGGAAAGGGGCGTAACTTTTCGTACGCATCTGTGATCCCGATACATGATTATTTCTGTCGAGAAATTTTTACTTTTCGATTGGCGCTTGACGATAAACTATAGGAATAGTGGCCCAGGGGGTTTCCAAACTATTTGACCTAAAAGCTTTCGGCTTTCTCGCTTGCTTTCCCTATAGGGATTGTATGGCCTTTGGCTTATCCGCGAACCAAAAAGAACGGCTCACTTGAAGAACTCTCCTTGTGAATTATCGGGGTGACTACGAAGTGACAAAACTAATTGCAAGTTAAAGTCAAAACACTTGACATACTGCCTAATTGATTAGACGTTAGTATACGACTTGGAGTGGAGAGGCGAATGGAACGAATGGTGAATTAATGGTAAAAGTGTATAGCCACTCGGAAAAACCGGTAAATCTCACATAAGCTACGTCCACTCGTTCGTGGGAACGTTGCGGTAATCATGGCTTGCACGCAGTTCCGGTGGCTCACGTGTCGTGACACGAGACATGGGTAGCCTGTAGTTACTAAACTTGGACACTATGCAACGCCGTCGTTGACTTTTTTAGTCTCTGAGCACACTCGACTATTTTGACTTTGGCGAAATCAAAATATGCTCATAAATTTGATGGAAGCCATTTTCTTTAAAGAAGAAGTGTTAACTTAGGATTCTATCTAAGATAGATGTTAAGTTAGTTAATTACCTTCTATTATATTGTGACGTATAACAGTCTGCATCTAACCCAATTGTAATGATGAAGTCTATTAACTAATGACTGTGTGATTGTTAATCATTAGTGGCCAGCGGTCACGTACGCGGGGCATTTGTCATCAAATTGTCATTAACTCTTGTCATTGATAGACGGAGTTGCTTGGGAGTTTAGGTTAACCCTTTCATCGCCAAACGCACCTTTTATTAACCTCTTGGACGCCAATGACCGATATATCCGCACCGTAGGTTTAACGCCAAAGACCGATTAATCGGTCACATATCACAGAGCAACATAGACCTACGTGCATATGCATAAAGTTCAATTTCAGTTTTGACACTTCGGTGACGTGGCGTCAGCGTGACAGCTTTTGTGTTTGACACGGCGTCGAAACGGTTAAGCAATTTAGGTTATAGTGTTTCTAATTTTACAGGTACAACGTTTTACAGTACATATGGCCTTTAAAATTTTCCACATACGCACGTATACCTAGTGCTTAGTTATCACACTAGGGCGGTAAATTAGCACCATATGTACCTACTGTAAAATCTCATTCCTACTAAATATAATATAATCTTTATCTGTAAGGTAAGTATATTCAATAGTTTGCGGTGCAAAAGGGGCCCACTGATTACCAGTCAGCCGGACGATATCGGCCTGTCAGTTGTTCGGAACTGTCAACTTTTTGTTCTAACTGACAGGCCGATATCGTCCGGCGGACTGTTAATCAGTGGGCACCTTTAGTAGGTTAGTCGGATATACTTACTGACCAACTGGCCGTGTGTACAACCTTGACATTGGCCGAATCATCAAATTCAAGGCTTTGATCGAGCCATAAAAAACCGGTTCTTTCAATACCTAGTGAATAGCTAGCTATAGCCGCGAAAACCGAAATTCGCAAATTGCGGGCATTTTTCTCCGTCACTCTAATTACGCATTCAATGGAATAAAAGAGAAAGATCCCACAATTCGCAAATTTCGGTTTTCGCGGTAGCCCCTCAGTCCCCACTCCCCAACCTCCATGATATGATATATAGCGCGACAAACTTGCGGACTGGCCAATAAAGTCATAGTTAAAGCCCGACCAGAAATATATGATCATTGTCAAGAGGGCGCTGTTATTCTCATGTATAGGGTGACAGTTCAGTATAGTATGAAAAAGAAATAGTTCCGGTGAAATTCCGCAACATGGCGCGTGATCATATATTTCTGGTCAGGCTTTAACACACAAAAATTTATTGTTTACAATAGGTATGCCCAATGTCAGTGGCCACTGACATTGGGTACACTTTTACTATTAAGGGGCCCACTGATTACCAGTCCGCCGGACGATATCGGCCCGTCAGTTAGAACAAAAAGTTGACAGTTCCGAACGACTGACAGGCCGATATCGTCTGGCGGACTGGTAATCCGTGGGCCCCTTTAGTAAGACAGGTTTAACGACCTTACGAGCAATTTAAATATCATACAATGACAAGAGGACGTCATTCCTTTCTTAACCCGAGTTCAGCGTAGATAATTTATAGTATACTTAGCGACCCGCCCCGGCTTACAACAGGTTAACAAATTATACATAAACCCTCCTCTTGAATCAATCAAAATCCGTTGCGTAGTTTTAAAGATCTAAGCATAGGTACATAGGGACAGACAGACAGCGGGAAGCGACTTTGTTTTATACTATGTAGTGATTGTTAACCAAGGGATGAAAGGCACTCATTTCAGCCGAGGTAGTTTGAACGCACGCAGTGAAAGGGAAACCTAATGGCAAATACCAAACTTCAACCCCTAAAGCAATAGAAATAAGGTTGAAAATTAGGTGTGCATTTACCGTGAGATTTATTCTAATTGTAATAATAGGTGACGAATTGGATCTAAATTTTTTTATTGATATGAATGGTTAGTGTCAAAAGTGAGGTTTCTAGTTGATGGATCATATCTACTTATAACAAAATTAACAAATCCATAACCTGTTATTATTACAACCAAGCCTCCGTGTTCTACGCGGTCAAAGTCGCGGGCAAAAACTAGTAGGTATCTACATGAACATACTTCAAACATTAATAATATTTACATACTGAACCTCCACACCCTTTGCATTATCCCAGCCTGATAAAAATCCACATGAAATAATGAAATATAAACAAGCCTTCCTTTTGTATAACGTACGGTGAAGCAAAACAATGATCTAACAGTAACATTCTACATATTTAATGTGATATTCAGTCGGATATGATGGTTGCACTTTTATCGTCCATCATGTCATGCACCACTCATTAGTCTCATTACATTTACATACTTTTCAGAAATGGACGGCCACGATGTAAAACATGTATTCTTGTACTATATCTTGGTTGATCTTTATATTTGATAGTTTATATGTATGTATACTCCGTTTCATTATAATAGGGAATATTACGCAAAACTTTCCGTAGGGGGCGCCACTACCACAGTCCATCACAATCTGAGGGTCTACCGCGAAACAAGTAAATCGTAATTTCGTTATCTAACCTCTCTATCACTCTGAAAGGGCAGATAACTAAAGCTACTCTATGGTTTACGATACGATACGATACGTGCTACACTCTGGCGGACTAGAGCCTTTCATAAACCAAATAAAGTAGCGTTTCTTATCTTTCATTGCTTTTTCAAACAAACGAAATTCGTCTCAATCAGATGTCATTTCAGTACTAAGGATAAGGTAAACGTACTGGTGCTCGACGCGGTCCCATCAGTACATGTCATCTTGAAACTTAAGTCATTGGAGGTGACATCAGGGTGTCATCTATTGGGTTTTCTATGTCTATTGGGCATTAACATGTCGAACCTTACAACAAGCTTCAAATTAAAAATAGGAAAAACATGGTAACTTTGAATAACAAAATGATTAATTCAAAAATCTAGCCCTAAACTTGCCTGGGGCATTGTTCCCAGGACACTGGAAAATTTTGTATAGTGTGTCTTCCGAGGATTTAAATCGGACCTAATTCGAATTTCATACATGTTACTTTGCAATACAATCATGTTTGTGGCATTTGATGTCGAGACACTGGGGCCGTGGGGTCCAAGCGCACATGTTCTTTTCAAAGAACTATGTAAAAACCTCGTCGATACAGCCGGTGACCAGAGAGCTGGCAGCTTTCTCTCGCAGCGCATAAGTGTTGCCATTCAGCTGCCAGCATCTTCACAATCACAATGCCGCGGGGCCTTATTTAGATGTTTTTTTATTTTTATTATTTAGATTAGTTTCGTTTTTAATTTTATTATAAGTAAGTACTTAGTTTATTTTTAACTTTTCTTTTTAATTTTAGAGTGTAATTTTATCTGTTGTTGCATGAATAAAATATAATTGATCATGTTTGTTGACTATTTCACTAATACATACAGACGTACTCGCATTACGTCGACCCAATAAGGTGATACAGCAAAGCAAACTGGTTCGCAGCAAGGCCTCCTCAAGGCAATGATGGTTAGCTTTGACAACATAATAATGCTTGCAATTTTATAAATCGTTGTAACTTTGTTATAGGTAATGGTAAGTCATTTACTTGTGAAGACTGGACAGGTTCCAGGAAGTAGGTCCAACTACCTACTAATAGTACTAATAAATAGGAACTAGAATTAGTAGAATTACATACACTTAGATGTAGGTGTGATGTAGAGACGCCCGGCTGGAAAGTGTTCTCCTAATATGCACTATATTATAAATATTATAATTATAGTCTACATACACATAAGAGATACCTACCTACCTACACCAAGCGAAAAACATACACTAGATTTTTTTCAGTTTTTCAATTCATCTTAGTCTAGACAGATCATGTTGTCAAAGGACTCAAGTAGGACGTCGTGGAACTCGTGGGGTAAAGAACTCATTAATTTGATTAATTCGATGTTATATGAGTCATCGGCTACTAGTTTTCATGAAGTTATAACCTGTGTTCACGGGATAAGTCCGCATTTGTGCACATTAATTTATTTCTCATGTAATAAACACATGAGGTACTTTTGTTGGAAATTTCACCTACCATTTCCGTTTAATTCCAAAACGTAACATGGATTATTTCTATTCCGAAGAATATGGATAAAAGAAAGTAAAAAGTGAATTTCAAAATGTATTAAAATTAACAAAAACTCTTCTTTAAATCAATAGTAGGTAAGTACCTCACATTTGATAATTTAAAAATAGTTTTCCGAACTTTTCGTGACTCTGAGTAAAATTATTCCAAAACTTTCTGTGTACATTTGAAAAAGTTAACTGTTAAAAGTTTCTAAAAATAAAAATACGCTTTTTCTCAATAAATACATATTACTAGTACCTGCTGCTGCTTGTTGAGCGTTTGTTTTATTTTTTGGCATTTTAATGTACTTATTGTGACCTTTTTTGCCACTTTTGTGTTATTTCTAGTCAGGACCGCGAGCCCTTATTTTTATCCTTAGGAGAAAAAAAGTGTCCTTAAATTTCCATACCTACATTTTTCAAACTTTACTTTTTGTTACCACCATACGAAGTATATGGGGAAATGGTAACACAATAGGAAAAAACTCTGGGACATTATTTATTCGATTAGGATCGAAAGAGCTCGTGATTTTGAGTATAGAATTAACACAAAAAAGGCAAAAAAGGTGACATATATAAAAATGGCAAGAAATAAAAGAAACGCTCTGTTATGAAGTCCTTATTATTGACATTTCTCTTCAATCGTGACAGATGTGTGTATAACTGTCAGTGCAGGTCGTATTGATACCTTATCGTCGAGGCCACCGTATTGTTTGTCTGTCTGTCTGCCCTTGGCTTACAAACTTTTGGCGTGCAATTAAAATGTATATTGACACGATTTGGTCACTTCCTATTTGTTGAGGCTTGGTGTTATTGTAACATTTGTTGGTTTAACAACATAACAGCTACTTTAATTATAGCGAGGTTGCGATAAATTTTGATCTTTGATAAGTTTGATAGAGAGAGACTAAGCAAAGTTGGGAGCGATTTTGATAGCATAGCATAGACTGTGAAAGTGTTATTTTAAAAGTCATAATTTCATTTCGTCGACTCAGACAGAAAGGGGAAGGCTCCCGCTCCGAGTCGTTCCTCGTGCAAAGGCTGTCCGTGGTGATCCAGCGTGGCAATGCTGCGAGCATCATGGGCACCTTTGCGCCGGGAACGACTTGAAGCGTTGTCTTTTTTTTAAATTTATAATTTTAATTTTAATTTGTAATTTTAGATATAAATATTAAATTTCAATAAAATTTATTTTATATTTCATAGAAGTTTTATGTTTAAAATAACACTTGCACAGTCTATGTTTTCGAAATCACTGCCAACTTAGTTTGGTCTGACTCTAGGGTTTACTAGAACCACGGGGTCTAAATTTATCAAATTCCTATCGATTGATTTTTTTTTAATACTTTTTAGTGTTGTAGACCACGTCTTAGAGATCATAAAAACATATGTCTTAAAGGTCATGACCTGACCCTATATAAAACTGAGGGATGATTTCCAAATTTTTCGATGTGGAGATTTTTGCAAATTAGATTTTTTTCGTTGTTATAGTATGTAGGTACTTGGTTGTTTTCATCCCAGTGAGTGGTAAAGTCGTAGCCGGATGGATATACAGGTAAGTATATTAGGATAAAGTGTTGTATTCGGGCGTTTTTTTTGTTGTCCCCTACACTTTTTTTTTCAACTTTTGGGATTTTTTATGTTATTTCTACTCAGAATCACGAGCTCTTTCTATCCTAATAGGAGAAAAAGTGTCCTAAGGTTTTTATTTCCATTACGTCACCATTTTTCATAGGCTTTGTAGGGCGGTCGCGGAATGGAAAGATCGAAAAATGTATGGTTTGGGACACTTTTTTTCTCCTATTAGGATAGAAAGAGCTCGTGATTATGAGTAGAAATAGCATAAAAAATCCCAAATTTGAAAAAAAAAGTGTAGGGGACAACAAAAAAAAAAAAAGCCCATTGGCTATGTGAAGTTTTAGTTTTAAGTTTATGAATGCAAACATGCGTTGTTAAAAAAAAATTGGTACTCAGGCTTTTGATGTTGATTGTACTTTGCACAGTCAGAAAATACTCATCGAGTGCCAAGCTCCCTATTTCCAATACAAAATGAACCCGACTATCGGGTTCTTGGCACTGAAAGTGTTAACATATTAAATAGAGTCTAATACATATAGGTAAGGACCAAAAAATATATCGAGTTTAAACTCTAGCCGCCCAGAGACCTATAAAAAGGTCTCCTGTTCCATTCTAATTTGAACTTTGTGTGGACAAAATAAAATTTCATTTTGCTTGGCAAGGTTTGACGTATTAATACAGTTGAACTTACCTGTTGCTGTTCCAGATTAAAAGTTATGATGAAGGTCTGATGTTTTTATAAATCCAGTAAAAACTGTATTAAAAACGTCACATAAACACAAATCGAAACAAAACTTATTGGACAATATAGTCAAATAATTATGTTCCAAAACCAAATTTTCAAATCACTTCACTCAACCACGATCAATAAGTGCACGTAGATTTTTTACAAGTTTTTGGTTTGTATACAAAACACATTTAAAGTCACAATCATTCAATATTTATTACGAGAAAAGCCGGCAAACCGCGAACGCGTGTTATCGGCGTGAAAACGTCTCTACAATTGCTTTAGTAAAGAGCGTACGTAAACATCTGAGTGGCGTACACCCATTATCCTAACATTTACGGTTAGCTAGCAAAAATTAACCTTATTACTTGGGAATAAGACACCAATGTTGATGTAAATAACTTTGTACCGTACGCGATCGCGCGTACTGAGTTTATTTACCTACATCAGAGGCTATTGAACGGTTAGTTCGGTGGCGCCATCTATTGAAAAACATTTATACTGGATTCATCGTTAAGACTAAAATGGGCATGTGGTGGAGGTGCAAGGCTTAGCTAACATGCCTGAACGCGAACATGGATTTTCTTGAAAGTAAGTGTAGATGGCTCTGTTTATAGTTATGAATTTGGCGGAGCGTTGTCGACATCTTAGTCACTTTGTATGGTTCGCCCTACCGTCCATAGTTCGTCCTGTATACATATGGGCGAACATAATGTTTACAGTTCGCCCATATGTATTCTTGTAATTTATGGTTACAACTGGAGGTTGTGTTCTTTGTGACCGACGCCGTGTCAAACACAAAAGCTGTCACGCTGACGCCACGTCACCGAAGTGTCAAAACTGAAATTGAACTTTATGCATATGCACGTAGGTCTATGTTGCTCTGTGATATGCTGATATGTGACCGATTAATCGGTCTTTGGGGTTGAACCTACGGTGCGGATATATCGGTCATTGGCGTCCAAAAGGTTAAGAATTTGCTAATTAAAAGCACTCGTGCCTCAAGAAAGTAATTTCGATTTCATAAACGGCCCATCTCTGTACATATACAATTGTCGTGGTAAGGCATAGACTAGGAATCCTAGTCTATGTGGTAAGGTAACGTATTATAATTAGTATACTCGTATGTATGTAGTTATTTAACTACTAGGGTTTAAGTAAAGAATCAGGAAAAACAGTTAATGTTGAATATTTTTATTCATAAATACCCTCACAAATCACATTTGTATCACGAAATGCTATAATTACGGCAATATGTCTGTTTTACTGTCTATACATTTTCAATAACAACATTTTATACATTTTAAATTGAAAATACTAAATAACTAGTACCTAACCATTTATTTTATGAATACCAAAATATTAAACTTTTGCAAGTCAGCTTGGTCAGTAGAAAAAGGCGGCAAATTTGAAAAATGTAGAAGCGAAGGATTGATCTGCATACAAATTTTGAATTTCGTGCCTTTTTCTACTGAAAAGGGTGGCTTGCCAGAGTATACATCTATATGGTTTTACATCACCTAGGCATTTTTCCATGGTCTCTACTAGTCTCTAGAATATTAACCCTTTGAATGTCATGCATACTGAACAACGTCACTTACAAGCCAAGATCATTATCAGAATATTCAGAAAGATCCTTACTTGAAAGCATATAGTAGATTGTTAACCAAGGGATGAAAGGCATTCATTTCTGCCGAGGTAGTTTGGCGCTCGAACGCAGTGAGAGCACCAATAGTCCGAGGCTGGAATGATGCCTTTCACCTGAGTTAAACACTCTACTTTTCATTTAGAATACGAGGAAAGTAAAATGCATGTGTTTTTTTTAAAACATGACTAACTATAAAATTTTATAGTAAATGTTGATGGTACTTTCAATTAACAAATTAGGCAAAAGTAACGTTATTTATCGAATGGGGAGTTACATATCAGAATGGACATTGTATAACAATCCATTGAAGCCCAAATTTCAGTTCCTTATCGTAAAAAAAACATAAAATCGTACTTGAAACGTAAAATGCTCTAGTGCAGAAACTTTTCATTTTCTGCACATCTTTTACAACAACAATGACCCTCTTTCAGAGCATGTGAAATGAAAAATATTACTCGGCACTCTCGGCAGCTATATATAATACGCCCGCATTCTCACGAGGACTTTAGGTGTTCTTGGCGCCCAAAGGGTTAAAGTTTATTCTGGTCTTTCAGTTTTTCATCTGGGTTTATTTCCTGAGAACATTCGTTATAATGCAAACTTCCAAAAAAATCGATTCTACCCCCATCACACAAAAATAACAATGAAACATTTCGTTGCGAGACAACATGGAGACAACGATTTTTACCCACCCAGCTAGTTGTCAAAAATCTTTATTTTTTTTGTAAAAAATGTATATATTGTATAGATTGAATAGATAAAGAAGTTGTATAGATATTGACACCGGCAGTAATATACTGTCTGTGCAATATTTTCAAAATTATATAATTTTATTTAATAACTATATTATTCAAATTCATACAAAATAAAATCCGTATAAAACTTATTCCATAAAAGCTATATACACGCTACCCGATGAGCTATAGCTCAAAAACTACCCTTACCTACGAATATACAAGGTGTAACGAAAATTCTGTCAACATTTTAAACTTTTTCCTAATCAAAATACGATTACTGATCATGCACTATTTTCATCATCAGTATTTTGGTTACACCCTCTATATTATTTACATACAAAATTAATACAGTATCCAGTTTTGGTCATTAACCCTTTCTTTACCATACGTTATTATATTATATAAAAATACGTCTCACACGCCAACATCATTGGTACCTACAATAATTATACAGTTTAATAAAAAAAATGAAGGTAACTTTGACAGCTTACACTATAACGCGTATAGACGTTCTTGTCGTTGTTGGTTCAACACTTTTAAGTGCTCACGTCGTGGCATTGAAAGGGTTAAAAACTATAAAAACTTAATCTTTATAACAGTGATATCGGTTGGCAACATTAAAAATGTCTTACCTGAGACAAGGTCTTTATAAAAAAATTAATATTAAAAACCGTACGTTTAGTAAATTGTATCAACAGCCTATTTATTTTATTTTATTCCTAACATAATACACAACTTATAATACATCTTATAGTCTTATTGAGCAATCTACTAAATTTTAATTTACATCCATAATAATAAGATGGATTACATTGTTTTAAGTAACCGACTTGTTTTTGACTTTTACTTCAACTTTGCAATGCAAACCTTTGTTAAATTTTGTCACTTCAACTCTCTAAATACTTTTTTTATTAATACCACTTCAATTCAAAGGTATCGATGTACCGTGGATACAGCCGATATATAAAGACGGCAAAGGCGCATAAAAATATCTGAACGAACATGCACGCTAATACTTAGACATAGAGGCGGTGTTCAGATATTTGTGCGACGACTGTACGATAAAAGACTACTATGTATTAAGTCGTATCCTGGGCAAATCAACCGATTTGATCAGGAAAATAATTGGCGCCAATCTCATCTAGCGTCCACACGTACACAATTTAATCACCAATTTGCATTCCATAGATACTAACTTCGAAAATTGGCATTTTTGTGTCCGCACCTGCTGATATGATCGGGGAATCAAATTGGCGTTTGCGTCCGCACGGCCTGATTCGATCGGACAATTTCATCAGATTGGCGAAAAATTGTCTCGTCTGGACTCCACTTTAGATAAGCCAATTAGAGTTCAAGGTAAATTAGTGGCTCATTTCATTACCCTAATGTAATGTCCAATGTCAATCCGAAATTGCTTAACAATTGTGACGTTATCTATGAAAAGGGACCTTATTGTCGATGGCGGTTACGCCATTATTAACGATGCTCCGATATAAATACAATGCCGCGCGACGCTGTGCGGCGTAAGCACCATCGACAATAAGGTCCCTTTTCCTAGATAATGCCCCAATTAAAGTCCTCGGCTATACTACATACTCCACTAGACTTTCACCTCAACTTTCTTAATATATTTACGCTGACTCAAAATATGTCTTGGCTACCGACACAAGAACATGCCACAATTTTCTTAATAAAACACAAGTTCAAAATACACAAAATTATCCTACTGTGATAAACTGATAATAAGTTCCAACTTTTAACACACAAAATTAAGTCATCAGCCTTAAGAAACACAGGCCCATGGTAATGACATTTCAGGCCATATTGATGAGAAAACCTGTGTATACATATGTATCCAATATGGCGGAGCCCGTTTTCATGATATTAATAAAACACAATTTTAAAATACAGTAAAATATTCACATGTGATGATTCCCAACACAAGAAATTACGTCTTCCTATACTTCAGCCTTAAGAAACACAGGCCCAGAGTAATGACAATCCACGCCACGGTGATCAGGAACCCGCTGTACACGGAGGTATCCAAGATGGTGGAGCCCTTTTCCATGATGTAAACAGTAAAATATTCACATGTGATAATTCCCAACTAACTGCGCAAGGAATTACGTCTTCCTATACTTCAGCCTTAAGAAACACAGGCCCAGAGTAATGACGATCCACGCCACGGTGATCAGGAACCCGCTGTACACGGAGGTATCCAAGATGGTGGCGCCCTTTTCCATGATGTAAACAGTAAAATATTCACATGTGATGATGCCCAACTAACTGCGCAAGAAATTACGTCTTCCTATACTTCAGCCTTAAGAAACACAGGCCCAGAGTAATGACAATCCATGCCACGGTGATCAGAAACCCACTGTACACGGAGGTATCCAAGATGGTGGCGCCCTTTTCCATGATGTCTCGGAGGGACTTCGATGGGATGGTAAATGGGAGGCACAGGGCGATGTATTGGAGGTACTTTTCCATGCCTTCCAAGGGCCAGACGATTCCTGTGATGAAACATTCTCAATTAGTATAAGATGATTGGAAACGATATTCAAAAATTTGCCATTAAATTCTGAAATAAAAAGATTTAGTACCAGGGGCCCCGTTTCTCAAAAGCTTGTAACTTTTGTAATACAAGCGGATGTCACATTTTGACAGCTTTGGTAAGAAAGGGACTTCCACTTGTATTACAAGTTACAAGCTTTTGAGAAACGGGCCCCAGGAGTGAAAGACAAATAAGTATTAAAGTGTCATTCAATAGAACTTGCTAACTATGTAAACAAACCGCCATACTAAAATTGACACTGAATGTCAATTTACTAGTAACTTTTGTTTACATACCAAGGTAGTTAGCAAGTTGCTAACTATGTAAACAAACCGCCATACTAAAATTGACACTGAATGTCAATTTACTAGTAACTTTTGTTTACATACCAAGGTAGTTAGCAAGTTCTATTGAATGACACTTTAGGTACCTACATACTTTCAGGATAATTATGTGGTGGCTTGGCGAAGACTGTCTATCAGGTAAAACCATCTACATGTTCTTTCGTCGCTTCTAAATCTTCCGTTTGTAAACATACTCCACTTACAGAAAGTCGGTAGAGCAGAAGGAGTGGAGCTCTTCCTTTCTGACTGTGTCAGAGCGAAGTTATACATATGTACTTATAGGTAAAAATACGAGTGTTCTTGCCACATGACAAGAAAGTCATCCCCACATTGATTTTATGTCTCAATTTCATTTAAATTGTGATACTCCTTACCTCAATCAAGTACAAGTAGTACAATCGATATTCAAGCATTATTTCTGTAGCCTAAAAAACTTACCACACAGCAATATCATGGGGTAGAAGCTGCCAGTGGCGATGAAGAAGGACATGGTGTAGCTGGATCAGCAGACAGAGAGCAGGAACCCGTAGCACATCCCACAGAGGCCTTGGAGGAACAGCAGGCAGCCACAGGCGAACAGGGAACCTCTGGTGGGGAGCCCATAGCCCACGTAGCCGAGCAGCATCATCTCTATGGCCTAAAAAACTTACCACACAGCAATATCATGGGGTAGAAGCTGCCAGTGGCGATGAAGAAGGACATGGTGTAGCTGGATCAGCAGACAGAGAGCAGGAACCCGTAGCACATCCCACAGAGGCCTTGGAGGAACAGCAGGCAGCCACAGGCGAACAGGGAACCTCTGGTGGGGAGCCCATAGCCCACGTAGCCGAGCAGCATCATCTCTATGGCCTAAAAAACTTACCACACAGCAATATCATGGGGTAGAAGCTGCCAGTGGCGATGAAGAAGGACATGGTGTAGCTGGAACAGCAGACAGAGAGCAGGAACCCGTAGCACATCCCACAGAGGCCTTGGAGGAACAGCAGGCAGCCACAGGCGAACAGGGAACCTCTGGTGGGGAGCCCATAGCCCACGTAGCCGAGCAGCATCATCTCTATGGCCTAAAAAACTTACCACACAGCAATATCATGGGGTAGAAGCTCCCAGTGGCGATGAAGAAGGACATGGTGTAGCTGGAACAGCAGACAGAGAGCAGGAACCCGTAGCACATCCCACAGAGGCCTTGGAGGAACAGCAGGCAGCCACAGGCGAACAGGGAACCTCTGGTGGGGAGCCCATAGCCCACGTAGCCGAGCAGCATCATCTCTATGGCCTAAAAAACTTACCACACAGCAATATCATGGGGTAGAAGCTCCCAGTGGCGATGAAGAAGGACATGGTGTAGCTGGAACAGCAGACAGAGAGCAGGAACCCGTAGCACATCCCACAGAGGCCTTGGAGGAACAGCAGGCAGCCACAGGCGAACAGGGAACCTCTGGTGGGGAGCCCATAGCCCACGTAGCCAAGCAGCATCATCTCTATGGTCTGGAAGAAAAATATATTAGTTTTAGAAGTGGGGTCGGAACATTCGAGATTCATGAACGCCGTGTACTTATGGCTAAGATTAATTCGCTAGTTTTTATAACCTAAACCCGACGTTCTATAGATTTATGCCTCCTGTAGAGTACGACATTTCGAACAAGAGCAATTTAGTTTTACCACGAGGTCCTCCACAAATGAATAATAAATGCTCGGTGACCGAATCCAGCAATAACGATAATAAGGGGGACTAACTAGATGGTCTGCAAACTGTATTCAGCTCTCCTTCTAATTTCTATCATGGGAAGAGATATGGGATGCTTTTAAAAACTAAGATGAGACAAATGACGGGAGTAAAATCTATTCCATTAAACTACAATTTGTTAATTAATAAAATTGTCATGATAGACAGATAGATCATGTTTTAGTTTATAAAAATGAAGGATTAAATTTGGGTTATTTTTTTCATATAGGTAGTTGTTTCGGATGTTGATATAAAAATACCTGTACTAAAATAACGGTGGCCTGTATCCCGATATGCACATGCAGCATCTCCTTGGGCTGCACTCCTGCGACTGCGCTCCGCTCCCACACGCCCTCTAAACGGTCCCCGATCATCAGGGTTGACGTTACCACGGCCGCCAGGAAGAAGATTATTCTGGAAAACAGCATTCAACATTTATGTGTACGGTCTTCTTCTTCTTCCTCGCGTTGTCCCGGCCTTTTGGCCACGGCTCATGGGAGCCTGGGGTCCGCTTGGCAACTAATCCCAGTAATTGGCGTGGGCACTAGTTTTTACGAAAGCGACTGCCATCTGACCTTCCAACCCAGAGGGTAAACTATTGGGATTAGTCCGGTTTCCTCACGATGTTTTCCTTCACCGAAAAGCGACTGGTAAATATCAAATGATATTTCGTACATAAGTTCCGAAAAACTCATTGGTACGAGCCGGGGTTCGAACCCGCGACCTCCGGATTGCAAGTCGCACGCTCTTACCGCTAGGCCACCAGCGCTTCTAAATTTATGTGTACGGTCATTCTCAAAAAATATGTCTGTAGTAAGTATTATTGCCGCGACCCATACAAAATGTACGAGAGTAGTGGCAATTAGATCCAACCGCAGACATATTCTGAGAATTTTCCCATACACATGTTTTTGATTGTTTCCTCAGGTGGTCTTTGACCCTAGAGAATTTTGAGAAAATTGCAATCACCTAAAATCTTGACATTGCATAAATTTTAAAAATTATTATTAGAGTTTATACAAATTCTTAACAATGCTTTTCGTGTCAAAGAGCTGATTTCACTAGTAGATATCTAAAATTATTCGTTTTTGTATTTGCCAATTCGGGACTTTTTATCGTTCGAGCGGTCTTACAAGCATGGCTCTACATGCATACAGCATATTTTCTCCAATCGTGCAATCAAGCTGGTCTGATGATATGAACGAAGATGGTCATTAGGAGCTTTGTAATAAAATGTGATGAAATGAAAATGAAATGAAAATGAAATGAAATGAAAAAATGAAATGTAAATTCGGTTGACATCCTAGGCTGTCGTAATATTAGACATTCTGGGCACTATATTCTGAACAATTTATTATACTCACGTGATCATAACGCCCGGTGCCATGTAAGCCACGAACTGCCCGTTCATCCTTCCGTAGATCGGCTCGTTGAAGTGCACTGGAATCTATTTAATACATGTCTCACGTAGGTACCATTATTTTACGAAATAAAAATGGACAACCATTTAAAATTAATATCACTTAATCAGAAATTTTCCAAACGCAACTTTACGCGATTATTAGACCGTGACTGCCTGTTAATGCCATGTTGGTTTTTGAATTGATGGTAAACTTAGACCCCCTGACTTGGTGATTTTAATGTCGGGCCAATTTCTTTCGCTTTTGCTTATTTTAGACCCCAAGACAGGAGGTCTTGTGGTCTAAAATAAGCAGATCATGTGCTAGAGAAGGGAATTACTTATCTGTATGTTGGGAGACACATTCTATATGGAGGATTTAGGAGTTACAGGGCTTAAGGAGTGTGTTTTTAGTTATAGTTCAGTTACTTTGGTAATTTACTTCTAAGTTAGTAGTTACACGCTAAGGGTATATGATGGTCTCTCGTATCTTTAAAACATAAAGACAGTAAGTATCAGATAGGTATATAAAAAATATGAATATGGCTGAAATCAAAAATGTATTCTAGTTTCGTTACCTTAGTGAAGTATAGGTACATGTGATACGATACAGGGTGCTTGCTGAAACTTTACATAAATAAATATAAACAATATATAATTATATGCATACATGAATTTTGAAATTTCTGGGTAGCTGCATTTTTCAGTCATGATAGAAAATGTAACAGCCAATCGCAAGCATGTGATTGGTTGAGACTAGATATTTAAATGAGTTGTGAGGTTATATACAAATATATACATACAATTTGCTATTGTCGGGATACGAACCTGCACCAGTCGTTCGGGTCTACCACAGGCCGTCATCGTCCGTTTCGTGAAACCTTCGTAAGCCTTGTGGAACTTTAGTTTCAAGAAATTGGAGATTTGGTGATCTGGGAAATGAGAAATAAACCTAATTATTTCTGTAAATGTACCAATAGTTTAAAAAGCCCTGATAAAGATAAAAAGATTTATTCGTGCCGACATCAAACCATGTACGAACAAGTACAACAGTGCATCAGGAATGGACCCAATTCTGCATAATGTTAGCTATAAAACCAGCGCTTACGGCCACTTTTCTTAATAAGTTTTTGTTTCATACTCTGAATCCAAATCAAAATTGCTAAGAAACCCTTGTTTCAATAAGTTGATAAACTTACTGGTCATATCAAGCCACACGCCGACTGTACTCTCGTCCACGATATCATCAGGCACATCACCCTCACGGAACCGTTCGCCCAGAGCCTCACTGAAGTTCCGCGGAATGTACACGGCTCCGTACAGCTTGCCGTTTGTTACTTCTGCTTTGGCATCTTCTATTGTATCGAATGGTATCTGAAATGTTATTTCAACTATAAGAGCTCTCAAAGGCGGATTCGCTTGTTTTTGTCTAGGATTTTCTTGATTTATCAGACCTAGTTCACTGTTACTAACATACTTTTAGTCATACCAGGCTACCAACACTCGATTGTAAAAGTTGTGTAGGTATGCGAGAGTTAGAGTGATATGAAATTTAATTACTATACATAATAATCTACATTTTAAAAAGGTTAAAAATTACCTCATAAACTTTGTATTTGGCCATTTCTTCAATTAACCAACAACTTAGCATATATTGCGAGCAAGTGTCATTGTCGTATCGTACGATTGGCTGTAGGCTGCTATTTTGGCAAATACTGAGACCATCTGGAAATACAACACATTATACTCTTTACTGCACACCTCACGCAGTTTCAAATTACATGAACATTAACATAAACTAAAATAATAAATAAAACAAAAATAAAACATATATTTAAAATGCATTTAAAGGTTTTAACTGATTTTTACACACTTTTTTTAATTATTTATTTTATGGAAAAAATATCAGTAAAGCGCGGTAAAGCGCAGTATAGCTTTCGATTGTGTTAACCATATTATTTAAAAATACAGTACATAGTAGTTAATTGATCTGAATTTCCTGAACGTTTATCCCGATGTAGTTAATTTCAGAACTGATATTCAAACTGCCAAAGTATGTCTGTTTTAATGGTGAAATATTTAGTATTAATAGGAATTGCACAAGGTAGTAATCTAGGATCAACAGTGTTCCTTCAATGTGTATTAATAGGGACTTACATGGTGATAACCGTGCTTCGTCGTTGACTACGGCGACGTGCAGGTCACGCGGGTCGTGTCCTATAGCCGAGAAGAACGCCGCTACTTGGATAATAGGGAATAGAACCGAGAATATCAGCCCGCTGAAAATGTAAAGTGTGTTTTAGAATATTTTGTAGAAGTACCTATTTTTTCTTTTTGATGTTCAAATACTCTGGCCGGAGCTGACAATAACTTTTTCTGTAAGAAACAAGAAGAACTAAAAAAGATAACTGACATACCATTTGGTTTCAGCTTTAAACTGATCGTTACGGCACACGTTTGACAGCAAGCAATAACATCAAAAATCTCAAAAAGTATCAAATGCTTATTGAAGTAAGGATTTTCAATATGATGATGAGAAATTTAGCAGAGAATTTAGCTTCAGGTTGATATCCTAGAAGGCTAATTTAATGTAATTAATGAAATACACAATCACAATTGGGAAAGAGAAACGAAATATCTCACCCAGGATGCCTGGAGAATTGCTGGAGGCTCTTGATGAAGACGGCCTTGTACCGCCCCCGCGACTTACCGCTACAGTCTTTGGCATTCTCTTTTTTGGTTAATACCTGAAATTGAACAAAATAAACCAATAACCGTGGGCTATAGTTTATCATTCTATTTTATTAATTGGAGAAGAGCTGTGGTCAACCGAGAAACTCTTACAGCCTTTACTGTCTGTTTTAAATTAAAAGTTAGAGTCTGTCCAGGTAAAAAAGTGCGTTTCGAATGTTTTTAAACAATCTACTCTTACATTATTGTTCATTATACGCTTTAGTACACTTCTGGATGTATATGAGTTATATGACTATGCTGTGACACAACAATGGAGTTGATTTTCCGCTCTTCTGTCAGTCCACTTACTGGATAGGTCTGTCCCATTAGCACACCAATGAATTCCAACTACTCGTTGAATTCCTGCGAACCACCTTCATATAGTTAGTTAACACTAATTCCAAATTCGACTTAAGGCAATATATATTCCGTATTCCATACTACATACAAGTGATACAAGGATAATTAATGAGCAAAAGATTTGCCCCTTATTTTCGGTAGAAAAATAAAATACCTTCAAGCATCATTTAAGCGTATAATTAACAATACCTAATTAAACTTATTTTCGGTAGAAAAATAAAATACCTGGGATAATATACTATAATGGGACCGACCTATTCAATAAGTGGACCGACAGAAGAGCGGAAAATCGACTCCGTTGTTGTGCCATAGCAGTCATTTACATCCAGAAGTGGACTAAAATAGGCTGATATTGACGATGAAATATATATATTTTTTAATTTATTTAGGAAACAAACAGTCACATACAAATATGTTTAAACGTGTAGATATACAATAAGACCTATAGTTCCATTAAGTATAAAATAATGATATTGGTAATAAGTAGAAACAGGGCAAGTTCGGTTATGCCTATTAATAGGAAGATACACAAAAGTAACAATTGGATACACAACTTATAAAGTACCTAAGTATCGATCATGCTTACAAACATACATACATTTCATAAGACTGCAAAACAATGACGTTTTTTTTTATTGTGTGAACTTACGTCAGTGCTGCTGGTGACTACACTAAAGTCTTCCCGGGAATCAAACTGCCCCCGGCTCTCCACGGCGTTCACCACGCTGTCCGGGATCACGTCTGGGGACGTGGTCAGAGCTGAAATAATTATAATTATTGTTAAGTATTAGGCCTTCTCTCAGCATAGGACATGAAGTATAAAGTAACGTAATAAAACTACTTGCTATGACATCAGTTCCTAGGAAATGTCTTTAGACTATGTAGGGACACATTGTAACAGGAATGCTGACAACGCATTCTCGATGCGTCATGCGTCGTTTTGTGTCATAACTATTGCAGAACAGTAAATCTTCTGATCCTGGAGTCTATACTCGTATAATATACAACTACAATACCTACTCTTATAAAGAAAACAAGTACAACTCTGGTACGGTTAAGTTGGTAGAATAAGCTAACTCTAGAAAGAGTTGACTCGTTACTCTATTTTAATATAACAAAAAACCTTCTGCAACCATTCTTTGAAATGAACTCCCAGTCGAAATTTTCTGGATTATAAAGTCATATAATGCCCATGGAGTTCCAAGCATCTACAAGCCTAGTAACCGCTTACCCCCCCCTCTCTTTAGCCCCTTTCTACCCTTCGGGTGTAGGCCTCCTTCATTTTACGCCACTCGTCACGGTTCTGTGCAACCTGGAGCCACCTCATCCCCGCAGTCCTTTTGATGTCATCGTCCCAACGCATATTGGTTCTACTTTGAGGACGCCCTTCCCCCCATGGTCGCCACTCGAGTAGTCGTTTACTCCACGAATCGGTCTTTCGTGCTATAAGAGCAGCTTACCATCACAACAGATGTAGGGTATTAATTGGTACATACTGCTCGAAACTAGATAACACCCTGTGTATGAAACGCGGAATATAGACACGAAAAGACGAATTGGTACTTACTCGATCTTCTGGGAGACAGCTCATGGTGCCTCATGGCAAGCTGCAGGAACGCTTCTTCCAGGTTATTGCAGTCTAACTTGCGCATGAGTTCTTCTGGGGATTCTTCTGCTAGTAACTGTCCATCTCTGAGTAGACCGATCTGTTGGAATGAATGAATAGATAAATTAAGAAAACAATTATTGAACATAACTACTTACAATTTTTTAAATAAAAGGAAATTGGAAAATTCACGGCTTCGGAACTCTCAGTTTTGGGACATCCGTTTACCGCACTACTAACTCAGCTGCCGAAACTTACCCGATTGGAGCGAATATTTCCGTCATATATTTAGGTACTCATATACTTTAATCTGGTAAGTATATATTTGCCTGTATACTTAAGCAAAAAAGCTTAAAATTTTGTCTGTAATTAAACAATATCTGCCTATTGTTATTGCTAATGAATGTCTAGTATAGTTATGGTGATCCTAAATACCTAGATAATAAAATGAAATTTGCTCTAGAAATAGGTATATGTACCATCATGGAAATCTTGGTTCAGAAATAACGTAATTATAAACAACAACAAGTATAAAGATGATCGCGTGCTGATATAATTGATCATTGACGTGGCCACCTATAGATCTTAGATATTAATCAGTCAGTATAACAAAAGACACGGTGAAGTAACTTGCAATTAAATTCAGATAATATCGTAGAGGTCGGAAATAATGATCTTCTTCCTCGCGTTATCCCGGCATTTGCCACGGCTCATGGGAGCCTGGGGGTCCGCTTGACAACTAATCCTAATTACGAAAGCGACTGCCATCTGACCTTCCAACCCAGAGGGGAAACTAGACCTTATTGGGATTAGTCCGGTTTCCTCACGATGTTTTCCTTCACCGAAAAGCAACTGGTAAAATATCAAATGATATTTCGTACATGTTCCGAAAAACTCATTGGTACGAGCCGGGGTTTGAACCCGCGACCTCCGGATTGAAAGTCGCACGCTCTTACCGCTAGGCCACCAGCGGTTATGGGTCCAAAATAATGATAGTTCATTAAAATATATTCAATAAACTAAAACCTGGTAACTACCCTCAGACAGAGATGAGTGATGACGAAACGAGGAAGAAGAAGAGATAACAGGACATTCACGTAATTTACAAATCGAATTCAAATCGAATCGAAATTCGAATTTCGAAATATTTTCATCCGTTACGAGGATCCTTCGGTGAGCTTTCAGTGCTTCCTTTCGAGAATCCCATTACGGAAACTCTTAACTCTAAACGTGTAGATTGAAACCGGCCAAAATTACGTTTCTTTAAAGTAAAGTTATTAATATTTTATGCATGATTTATTAGCTTAAGTTTTTTTAATATATACTTACAAGCTACATGATGCTCTCCATGACGCCAAAGACAGACAGATGGAGGCAATGATTTATAACTCAAGATAGGTTATAGGCGTTCCAAAATTGAAGCGCGTACCTAAGTGACATTTTGAACAGTCGTCTTCGTCCTTCCTCGTCAGTAAAAAACATCCTCACTCTGTATAGTATTTACCTATAGTTTTACAGCAGCTCGGAAATAAACTTTGATCTCCTTCCCTTGCATGTTCTAAGATAATTTGCATTATTCTAAGACAACCTTGACATAGACGTATTGTTGCAAGCGTTTGCGCAGTCTCAGATTGATTGGTCAACTCTTTAGAAAGTATTGTTGTATTTGTTTAGGTAATGTTCGATCAGAATCTTGCAAAGATCTAACAATGTGATCAAGCCACTGTACCTAATTTTACGCATTTGTTTTTCCTCAAGTTTTTTTTACAGAAGTGTGCCAATAAAAACCATTATATCTATCAGTGGTATCATGGTCGCATTTTTATCACTTGTCATGTCATGCGTCACATTCGCACTTACACATTTGTTAGAACGTGACAGGCATGATGACAGATGATAAAAAAAACCGGCCAAGTGCGAGTCGGACTCGCGCACGGAGGGTTCCGCACCATCAACAAAAAATAGAGCAAAACAAGCAAAAAAACAAGCAAAAAAACGGTCACCCATCCAAGTACTGACCCCGCCCGACGTTGCTTAACTTCGGTCAAAAATCACGTTTGTTGTATGGGAGCCCACTTAAATCTTTATTTTAGTCTGTTTTTAGTACCTATTTGTTGTTATAGCGGCAACAGAAATACATCATCTGTGAAAATTTCAACTGTCTAGCTATCACGGTTCGTGAGATACAGCCTGGTGACAGACGGACGGACAGCGGAGTCTTAGTAATAGGGTCCCGTTTTTACCCTTTGGGTACGGAACCCTAAAAACGACCATCTTAGCCCTATTGGTTATCCAATTCTTGAACGGTATAAAATTACTAGTGTGTTAATTGTTCTTTCTTTCTTTTCTGTTATGAAAATACACATGGTTTGATAGTTTGCAGACCTATATGGAATTTATTTCATAAAGACGACTTGACAAGTTGACAGATCAATTATCAAATTGAATGAAACCACTTACTTATTCCATTAATAATAATAAAACAGATAAATATCCAATTATCCACTGAATTATATGACTGAGCGGTGCACTTAATTTGATAATTAATGTTAATTAATGTTAATTAGTGTTAATGCTAATTTATGGCATAAAAGTAACCCATTTGAGTGCAATTATGCACGGGAATAGCGTCCTTATTCATCCCATTTAGAGCAACTATTCATTTTGTGTATGTACTCTTAGTTAGTTTTAAGGTTATGTCTTTCTTCTTTTTCTCTTTCTTCTTCTTCTTATTGCATTAGCCATACATATATTTGTTACTTTCCATCAGAGAAGAGCCCTTATCTTTCTTCTGCAATAAGGACGTTTCTATCGAAATTTCTATTCAAATTTCAGATAGTAACGCCCTTATTGCACTTGAAACATAAGGACCCTTCTGTGAATAAAGCCAGATTTAAATTGGTAATTACCTTGTGTGCTTGTTTGGTTTCGTCGATGTAGTGCGTGGTGATGATGACCGTGGTTCCTCCTCTCGCCAGTTCGGACAAAAACTCCCATATTCTGCAATGAGACAAATGAATTATGAAAATCAAGATCCCGGAAAAAATGTAACACTAAGAAAGTTAAAATATAAAAAAATACTTCGGGATTACAACGGGTCACTTCCGTAACTTTGATTGAATTTGGCTCGACATGTTATCTTATCCGCCTAGAGAGAGTCGCGGGGATGGTGGCTTTAAATGAATCGGAACATGTCAAGCTTAATTTGACCAAAACTGTTTTAAAAGTTAAGTACGTTCTAGAGACACAATAAATACGAGTTGCTATCCGATCACGATACATACTACAAAAATTATATACAGGATGCATGAGGGAAACTTCTAACGGGATAAGTTCTAACATGGCGTAGGTATGAAAAAGTCAAAGGTCTCGGAGACAAGAGTAATAATCTCTTACATTGTAGGTAATAATTATGAAATTATGGAAGAACGTGAACCGAGCTAATTTACTGCAATCAATCATTGTACACGTGCATCCATCACAATCACAGAAATTTTCCAATATCCATTTGAAGTTATTAAGAAACATGCCTCAAGGGCCCATTTTAGATTTAAGCTAGTTATTAAATCAGCTGCTGCATTTGTCATCCGAACGTCACGTGTCTGGTCGTTATCATTATCACACTCATGGTACCGTGGTGCCGCATTCGGAAACAGCATCAGTGTGATAACCGCTTAATTTTTCGGAACCCACTTATATGCATTTTTTTTAAATTATATTGACAGTATTCGATGTCCACGCGCAGTCGGCACCGATAAGTTAAGCGTTAAACGTCAGTTTTGACTATTGAGGTGTTTTCAACACAGTTTTGTAGCAGTATTTGTAAAAATCATACTCTAGCAAGACTTACCGTGATGATTTTTCAAGGTCACTTACGATATCTTAGACATTACAATTAGTTAATTGTGATTCTAAGCGAGTAATTAAAAGCAAGCTCGTCGCGTGTAGGATTCGCTTGGCTTGGTTCTTCTTGTATAGTCAGATACAAAATAACGTTTACTGGTGAAGAAAACATTCGTAAAAAAATGTAAATAATAGAAAACCTAGGGAAAGTAGCATACCTACACGCCTTTGGTGACTAATACCAATCTAAGAACCATCGTTGATACATTCTTAGGACATGAAATTGTCTCAGATCCCTTAGCGTAGTAATGGGCTGGCTAAGATCCAAAAGTATGACTTCGATAATCCGAGCCACCAGAATGTGTATCCGTGGGACACGGCACAAATTCAAACCCATCCAACATTTCTTCGGTCTCAATGACGGTGCAGCCCTACCTAACCCAGGCGCTAGCGCTATGTTTTTGTTGTTGCTCATTCTGTTTTTTTATAATTTTATATCCGATCAAAAACATTACATGTAAAAAGGTGCAAGTCTCGCAACGCTTTTACTACAAAAAAGTTTTGAGATGTAATGTGAAACCAAGTCGGTTATTTTAATCAGTGCCAGGGGGTGTTAAAACCGTATCAATAAGATATCTTTAATTTGTAATACATATAATGACTTGGCAATCGCACATAATGCTTTACTCGTACCGTACTCGTTACATGTAATGTTTTTGATCGGATCTCATCTCATCTCTTTTTATAAGAATAAGAATAAGAATAAGAATAAGAATAATATTTATTAAAAGAAAAACCTTATTAATAATACATAATGTCCAGTGGCCCCCACACTAGGCTATGCCTGTCACGTGGTGGCCGGAATCGAAATTCGTAAAGTGAAGGTAAAGAACCAAGGACTAATCTAATAGAAGGTAATGAAAGTAATAGTTACAGGAATTAAGCAATTCAAAGAATAAGGAAAAAAAAAGGAAAGAAAAAATTGTGTCTGTGTGCGCGTGTGTGTGTGTGTGTGTGTGTGTGTGTGTGTGTGTGTGTGTGTGTGTGCGTGTAAGGCTACAAAGATAGTTAGCATGTAAGTTAGGTGATGACCTTCAACAGCATCTCAGTTTGATTGTAGTTAAGACTTTTTAACCAGTGCTTAATTACGAATTTTGCTTCAAGAGGGGACTTTTCAGATATGTTGCAGGACTTTGCCACTGTATTGTAAATAAACGGATGCAGGAAGTTAGGAAGACGCCTCGCGAAAGCGGTTTTTATGATGGGAGTAGGAATTTTAAAGATTCGATTACGGATTAGGGTAAGATATTCTGCCGAATTTATAGTTTTTTGATGCATGTGAGTTGCAACTCGTAAGATCAATAATTGCCTCACACTAAGAACATCCGCGTCTTTATAAAGGGTAATCGTCGGAAACCATCGAGGCTTTCCAAGCATGACCTTGAGCACAAACCTTTGGGCCCTTTCGAGAAGCAGTAGTGCAGAGCTAGTGGAACCACCCCACACGCCAATGCAGTATGATAGGACGGATTCGCATATTGAAGTGTATACAAGCTTAAGCAACTCCCTCGTAGCAGAATTTCGTAGTAGTTTCATAATGAATACTACCTTTCTGACTCTAGCAGACAGCACTTCGATGTGCTTTTTGAAATTAAGATTTTCATCAAGCGTAATACCCAGGTACTTTATGGTGGTACAATTACTAATCACATCGAAAACTCTACATGAGTGAATAGCTGGGTCGTCCTCCGCACTGCCACAAGAAAGCTTGAGATCTGGCCGTGAGCTGGGGGCAGAAGAGGCCGTTTTATGAAAGCATAAGTATTTTGTTTTTGAAATATTAAGTGAGAGCAGGTTGTCAGCGAGCCACTTTGTAATCACAGTCAAACCTGACTCCGCTACTGCAAAGCAACGTGCCCATGAGACATCGTGAAACAGCAGAGCAGTGTCGTCTGCATAGCAGATAATTTCTGCCTGACTGATGGGAAGAGAGATTAAGTCATTGAGGTAGATCAGAAATAGGGTGGGACCGAGGATGCTTCCCTGCGGTACACCGAAAGTTATCGGGGCTGAGTCACTGACTAAAGTGCCAAGTCTTACACATTGCTTCCGGTTTGTAAGGTAGCTTTTAAACCAGTTCCATGCGATACCGCGAATACCTAACAGTTCAAGCTTCCTAAGCAATATCGGGATTGAGACAGTGTCAAATGCCTTGGCCAAGTCTAGGAAGATTCCCACGCAGGATTCTCCTCTGTCAAGATAGGAAGAGACAAGGTTAACCAGTAAGGTGGCGGCTTGCTCAGAAGATCTCTTTTTCCGAAAGCCATATTGACTTTGGGAGAGTAGGTGTTCTGATTCAAGGAAATTGACTAGTTGAATATTAATAATCTTTTCCAGCATTTTAGACAGACTACTGAGAAGAGAAATAGGGCGATAATTCCCGGGGCAGCTCTTGTCACCTCCTTTTTGTAGGCAGTCTTTCTTTTCGGGTACTCATACCCATACTATGTATACACATATCATAACTAAACATATCTTCATTCATACTCACATCGTACATCATAGTGTACCTTTACTTTACCTACTATTTGTAGGAACTGCAACAGTAACTTTGTAATATCATATATTTATATGGGATTACAAACTTACTTATGCAGTTCTTAGATCTTTAAAACGTGACTGATATTGCAATATTTTTAGGTTTTCCCTTTATGTGGCCATTAAACTCTAACTCTGTACCAAATTTCAGCTCTCTGAGTTTATGGGAAGTACTAGTTCTATTCTGATGATCATGAGTGTACCGGTCGATGAGAGATGTGGGAGAATTAAAAATGCAGCGTTCATGCAGATAGGTAGTGCAAGACTCTTTATTCAAGTAAACAACTATGCTTGATGATTTTTAGGACCCGTAACGCCATCTATTAGAAGTAATGAGTATTATTACATAAGATTGATACGTTCAATGGTTCACATGCAAAATTAGGACTTTAAAATTATTGTGATTACATAGTAGATGGCGTAAACATCAAATCGTATATGAATTAACTTGAACATACTCCCCCGGAAAGGACGGAGTCCTTTACACAAGGTAAAACACATAATTTAGTTACAGATCTTTGCAAAACGCCAGAAATTGTACGTATTTCGTAAGTCCGAGTTAAGCCATCAGGGCCTGGATGTTTCCCTACAATACGACCCATCAGCCAGTATTTAGATCGAAGATACATCACCATCAATTGCGGACCGCCATGTAGAGTGCTGCTGTGTGCTTCTGCTAGAAGAAGAGGTAACAGAGCATTGTCTTTCGTGATTATAATGGGGTGCTTCTGTTGGGCTTCTAAATCAGCATGGCGTAGTCGGCCGCCTACTCTCAACACACCCTTTGGATCTAAAAAGGGGGCGAGTGACAACAATCGACTTTTTCTTTTCAGCTGTCTCTTACTCTTTAAATCTTCAATTTCTTCTTGAAATTCGATTTCCTGGGATCGTCTTAAGCAAATGGTAAGTGCTTCATCTCTCTCTTCAGTCGTCAGGTAAGTTGGTAAGTGGTCTTTATTTTCTCTCTTTCTTTTCAGGTGCAGCATCCATCTACGACAGTATGCGATTATTCTAACCAGTTTCCCGAGCGACGAGTATTTAGTTATCAAGGTAAGTATTAAATCCTCTTCATTTTCTTTAGTTGTAGTAACTAATGTTTTTATAACCTTTCTGCATTCTAAGTCTGTTTCAGGTACTGCGGTTCCCGGCAGTTCTATGGCTGGCTCCTTGAGAAACGCCGGTCCATTCCACCAGAGTGTATTTGTCAACAGCTTTCTAGGCATCACTCCTCGTGAAGCTGGGTCCGCTGGATTGTGTTTAGTATTGACATAATACCACCCGTTTATCTCATTCATCTTCTTTATTTCAGTAACTCGGTTTTTAACAAAAGGAGTCCATCGACCTGGGTCGCCTTTTATCCATGACAGTACCACTTGTGAATCTGACCAGGCAAATACTTGATGTTTTTGAACTTTTAATATGCTTACAACATGTTTCAGAAGTCTGCACAGCAGAACAGCAGCGCACATCTCCAATCTGGGCATGGATATTTGCTTTAAAGGCGCTGTTTTCGTTTTAGCCGTGAGTAGAGATACTTGTACTTGCCCGTCTGTTTCGATGACTCGGACGTATATTACGGCTGCGTACGCACTCATCGAGGCGTCAGAGAATCCATGAACCTCAATCGAGCTTCTGTCTGCGTTGGTATGTATCCAACGATTTATCTTTACTTCTGTCAATGCAGGAATCTCTTTTCTAAACTTCAGCCACTCTTCCTTCACGTCATCTGCGAGTTCTTCGTCCCAACCAACACCTAATTGCCATAATTTCTGCATGAATGTTTTAGCGATTACTACCGCAGGCGCCAGCCAACCCATTGGATCAAATAATGAAGCTATATCGGCTAAAACATTCCTCTTCGTGACAGGTTGTTCAGGTGAGTCTTTCAAATTATTAGTTATTTGTAATTTGTCTTCTTTAGTGTTCCAAATGATACCCAAAGTCTTAATACTGTCTCTTCCATCTACTTCTCTTTGGGCCTTTGGTGATCGTTTTACAGGTTCAATCTCTTGCATGAATGCTTCACTATTTGAACTCCACTTTTGAAGCTCAAACCCACCCTTTTTGAGGATTGCTGTGATTTCTTTCTGATTTATTTTAGCTTGATCTTCTGTCTCATGCCCCGACAGGACGTCGTCCATGTAGAAATCCTCTAGTATTATACGCTGTGCTTCAGGATACTCTTGACCCTCACCTATCGCAACTTGACGTAAGGTTTTGATGGCCAAGTAGGGAGCGCAAGAGGTCCCGAAGGTGACGGTAAGTAGTTTGTAATCTTCTATCGGTTTTTGAGCATCAGTTCTCCAAACAATTCTTTGATAATTTGTATCTTCTTCATTAACTTCAATCTGCCGATACATTTTAATGATATCCGCGACATATGCGATTTTGTGTGTTCTCCATCTCAGCAGTATGTCGCGTAAATCTTCTTGCAGAGTAGGGCCTACGAGTAATGCATCGTTTAAGGTAACCCCGTTAGTTCCAGCACATGAAGCATGAAATACAACTCTAACTCTTGTAGTTTGTTTGTCGTCTCTTACAACAGCATGATGTGGTAGGTATACGCAATTCTCGGTTAGTTCTTTATCATCTACTTTCTTCATGTGTTGCAGATCTAGGTACTCTTGTAAGACGTCGTTGTAATCTTGTTTCAATTTTGGATTCTTATCTAATCTTCTTTCTAGCGACATCCATCTCTTCACTGCTATCTCTCGTGAGTCACGTGGTAGCACAGGTGGTTCTTCTCTAAATGGCAACCTGACCACGTAACGACCATCTTCTTTTCTTTTGTGTGTCTTCTCATAAATGTCTTCTGCCTTCTTTTCGTCTGAGGTTAGTGTATTGCTTTCTTCTTCTATGGTTTCTAACTCCCAGAACTTCTTCAGCATGTTGTTAAGATCAACATTAAGATGCATGCTGACGATGTTTTTTATGGCAGTGTGCTCTGTCCTCACATTTCCGCAAATAATCCACCCCAGGTGACTGTCTTGTGCTATAGGTGTTCCTAAGGGGCCATTGATCACTCCAGGTTTAATAACTTCGCTCCAAACTTCGACTCCTAAAAGCAAGTCGATGTGACCTGGAGTGTGACATGTTGGATCTGCGAGGCACAACTTCTCGACATGTTTCCAGTTTTCTATCTTCACTTCATTCTCCGGCATAATGTCGGTGACGTGTCGTACAACATAAGTAGTTGCCTTCATCTTCATCTTAAGCTCGATTCTTGATGAGAACTCTATTTCCGTTACATACTTGAGTGTAGTCTTCATTTTCTCAACTCCCGTGACATGCCCACTGACTGAAGTACGTCGTAAGCGAAGCCTTTGTGCTGCGGCCTCAGTTATAAAAGACTCTTGTGAACATGGGTCCAACAGCGCTCTCATCAAGTGTTTTTCTCCGTTTTCAGCATATACTTGCACTAATGCAGTTGGCATCAGCCGCGCGCGACTCCCCGTAGTGAGGTGAGATATAATACTCTTTTTATTTTTATCTTCTTTTTCTTCCTTGGTATCTTCTTTATCCTCTAAAAGCTGCGCTGATGCCTCCGGAACCGGCGCAGAGGTCTGAGACTGCGGGCTCCACGTGCTGTGCAACAGAGAGTGGTGTTTTCTCCCACATCGGCGGCAAGAAGATCGATGTTTGCAGAACTTGACTGAATGCCCCGGTACCAGGCAATTAAAACAAAGCCGCCAGCCTTGCACATATTCCACTCTCTTATCTACTTCAAGCTTCGTAAACTCCTTACAAGTGTATAATAGGTGGTCTTGGTTACAAAAAATGCATTTCTGTTCGCTCTTATTTACATGAAAACTTCTTTTATTTACAGGTGCACTCGACGGCGGAGCTTGTATCATTTCCAAAACACGAAATCTTTTTTCCAGGAACTTGTCTAACATGTTTAGTGTTGGTAATTCACTAATCTCTAGGGACCCGAGCTCGAGTTCCCATTCTTTGTGTGATTCGGAGTCTAACTTATTGACAATTAAATGAATTACCAGTGTATCCCATGTATCTACTTGTATATCTTGATTTTTCAATTTATTCATACATTCACTTGTGGTGTCTAACAAATCTCGTAACCCTTTTGATGTTCCCGTAGTTAATTTTCGTTGATTCACTAATCGTGCCAAAATTGTGTTTACAATAATTCGTTTGTTGTTGTATCTTTTTAATAAAATATTCCATGCCATGTCGTAATTACTCTCGCTGATAGGTATATGCTTAAGTAATTGTTCCGCCTCACCTGATAAACCACTTTTCAAATAATGCATTTTTTGCACTTTATTGAGTGTGGTTTTATTGTGTATTAGCGATGTGTACATATCGTGAAACGAAGTCCATTCGTGATAACTGCCCGAGTACTGTGGAATATTAATTTTAGGCAGCCGGACTTCATCACTAACACTAGTGGCAGTTGGAGGGTTATGTGAACTCGATGTACTTTCTCCGCTCCGTGAACTTAACTTCAATAACAAGTCCATCATATCTGACCGTAACTCGATGTATTGTTCTTCGACTTCCATAAAATAATCTTTTGTGAAATATTCATACTTTCCTCGTTCATGTTTAGGTACCAATTTCAACATTTCCATGTGATTGCTGTGAAACTGATTCCAATATTCGGTCAATATTTCCATTCGTAACTGTACATAACCACTAGTCAGTCTTTGTTTCGGCGATTTCTTGTAATTTGAAATAGTTTTCGTCAACAACGCGTACACGTTTTCTTGTTCCTTAATATAGTCTTCCATAATGAAGATATACGCACACCAACGTTTGTATACACTTATCAAGTCTATTTATCACTTATTATACAGTTTTTTCACTTTAATTTCTTCTTAAATCCATTTAAATTCGTTAAAACGTAAACAACATTTGAGGTTAATTTCGATGTCACACTAATATAGTTCTTATATCCGTTCGGTAAGGACCACTTTTGTACCGGTCGATGAGAGATGTGGGAGAATTAAAAATGCAGCGTTCATGCAGATAGGTAGTGCAAGACTCTTTATTCAAGTAAACAACTATGCTTGATGATTTTTAGGACCCGTAACGCCATCTATTAGAAGTAATGAGTATTATTACATAAGATTGATACGTTCAATGGTTCACATGCAAAATTAGGACTTTAAAATTATTGTGATTACATAGTAGATGGCGTAAACATCAAATCGTATATGAATTAACTTGAACAATGAGTGTGTGAGTCAGTGTCATAAATGCGAAACTTTGCTTTCGCTTAACTTCGGAACTAAATGATCTACAGACTTGAAATTTTGGATTTTAAGTATGTGATTATAGCTTACTGGATGACGAAAATTTCTGCGTTCTGGTCTTATCCAGAGGTTCTCAAATAGGGGCCTGAAAATGCGGCGAAATGGTTCCAGTAAAGGATGGTACGGCAGTGTTTGCTTCGCGCTCGACTTGGCGGGGGCACTGCCGTGCCCCCAGATTTTTGATAATTAAACGTGATTATACTAAAATTAAACAAAGTGTTATTTTTAATATTTTATTAACGACAATGTTTTTCAAATTATAAAAAATATATGGATTGAAACTATGTATTATGGAGGTATACACTCATGGACAAATATAGAGGAATGCATGAAATTATCTTCATTAATCCATGGGTCTGCAAACGTTTGAGAAACGAGCCAACTGCAGCAGAAATCATCTAGTTTTAGGAATATCGAAAGAGCCGCATATAAATATAAGTTGGTCTAAAAACCTCAAGTGTTATCTCGAGCTCTTTGGGTGAACTGAAGAGCCAATATCGTACATCCAAAAAGCCGCATGTGGCCCGCGAGACGCGTTTGCCGACCCCGATCGTAATCCATTACCGAGCAGAATATTGTACAGACAATTTAGAACACTTCTTTTGCTGTCCACTATACGCAGCCACAAAGTCTCGGCCATTGTGCGCAAGCGTGTTTAGCAACTTTAATTAAACATTAGCATCGCAACCGCGACGAACCTCACTTGTACACGATGCTTTATCATTTTTAGGGTTCCGTACCAGAAGGGCGCCAAGGAGAACCGAAGAATGATTATTCTAGCATTTAATTAAGTTGTCCGATGGTTCCGGGACTAATGGTGTACAGGAAACATATAAAATAATCAAGAAATTTGCAACATTTCGGCGAATAGGTACTAAGATATTGGCCCAGCAATGTCCGACGGTGCATCCAAATAGCCATTGCCAAACGGCGGCCTTGGTCAATGTGTTGGCAACGAGTCATTGCAGGTGTCCCCAGGTATTTCAGCTAATTGCCTTTTATAGGACGCAATATAAAACGACACACAATATGATTGCAACGTCATTGGTGACGCATTGCGTTAGTTTTATCTACTTGGCTCACGAGACATTTTATTTGCAATAAACGCGAAAAGCTTTTTGCAATCATATAAAAAACATGTCATTACGTATGTCGAAGTAATACAGGCTACAGACTTTTGTTTAATTCTTTATAGAGACTCACTTGATGAACATTAAGTATTGAAAAGGCCATAAAAGGGTTCAAAATATGTAGCATATTCACTCTTGTTTGCGCCGTTAGAGATTCAGATGACGTAAGTAGCTTAGTACTAAAAAAAGGAAGAACTAAGGAAATATTTAACTAACAAGATTATTTTGTTTTTGTTTAAGGCCCTTGTTTTGACATTGACAATCAATTATGATCCATACATGAAGGTTTGTTTAAACATACAAGCTTAACACATTAACTGCCAGCGACTCGCTAGGGGAGTTCACTGTTCGTAGGCGCTTTTCGCTACATACGGTTTTTCCCGTGTTATCGGCTACGCTCGTAGCGCGTAGCTCGCGCTGGCACTGAATGTGTTAAGTGGGACAGGGACAGGGCTGTATACATAATTGTATGTTGATCAGAAAAGGATCAAGAAGAATAAATAGGTAAAAGTACCTAATACAAATTAAAGGAATTAAACGATTAGCCAATGTTTATCCTTTAAATGCCAAAACTCTTCACTGCGTCATAATAATAAATAATAAATATTATAGGACATTTTTACACAAATTGACTAAGCCCCACAGTAAGCTCAAGAAGGCTTGTGTTGTGGGTACTCAGACAACGATAGATATAATATACAAATACTTAAATACAAAGAAAACAACCATGACTCAGGAACAAAAGCTGTACTCATCACACAAATAAATGCCCTTACTGAGATTCGAACCCAGGACCGCGGCTTCACAGGCAGGGTCACTACCCACTAGGCCAGACCGGTCGTCAATAATTAAAGCAATAATGCAATTTATTTATGGGTAAATTTATACCTTGCTAGCTCCTGCCAATCGTGTTAGCGTGTGCGTAGATTTTTTAGATATAACATATGGCGATCAAAACTTGATCAGTAGGATACGTGAGAGACTATTCTATAATTAATTTGTCTTTTAAAATCCATACTTCCTTCCAATTAAATATTTACAAAACCCGGTCAAGAGTCAAGTCACGTAATGTTGAAGATGAAGACCGAGTAAACTTTAAATCGGCGATGTTTTGTGGAAATCGGAAACACCTTGACATGCTCGTTTGTTCATCTGGGTAAATACCGCTGTGAGGTTTCTTTGCAGAAGATTGAACGTGGAAATAAACGGTTAACTTGTACTTAGTTTTTAACTCTATAGGCACTTCCAATACATTATTGTAAATTATACTAAAAATAGTCTGTCAAGCTGGATATGTCAGTAGCAATGTAAAGCAAACTAAAGTATGGTCACAGATTATATAATAGTTGTATGGTAAGTATTCATAGGAAACAAACAAAAAGCAGCAATGTACATCGAACAACGATGAAGTGTAAACAAAACAGTTCCACAGATAAGATATAAATAGACATGCGATTTTCGAACAATTCAAACATAGTGTTGCTAGCCCGCGATTATTCAAATTTGCCGCTGTTTTCTACTGACAAGATTTGCTTGAACAACTATAAAAGACTTACCGTTCTCTGAGCACAGGATCCAGTCCAACTGTAGGTTCATCCAGGATAAGCAGCTCTGGTTCATGCACAAGCGCTGCAGCCAGTGACACCCTCCTCTGCTGTCCTCCAGACAACTGTTTGATAAGTCGCCCAGCCGGCGGCAGATCCAGAAGATTGCTCAGGAACTCGAACCGATCGGTCAGCTTCTTCATCTTCATGCCGTAGATCCGGCCGAAGTAGTAGATCGCGTCACGCACCGTTAGTTCCCCGACTAAGGCTATGTCCTGAAATTCAATGTTGTGGTTAAGACTTTTTAATAAACCACGAAAGTATATACAGGGGTGAGCGGCCCGATAAGTCGATCTTATTAAAATTAAAAATGTATCCAAATAAATATCGGATTTGACCGCTAATCCCTCGATATGGTCCTTATTTTGAATGCAAACTCCATTGAACCAACAGAGAGGGAGATAAATAAATTTGATTTTAAGAATTTCGTATGCTTTAGCGAGAATATGAAACTACTCCATAATTATATTATCATGTAATATTGCTGTTATATCTCTAATTTACCGGAATAGAATCACTGTCTGTTGCATGTCGCATCTTCCTATCTACTTACAAATCATGTCCGTCTATCGAAGCTTGAAACATTACGCAACTGTACACCTTATTATCATACAATAAGGCGCAAAATTAAACTAGTTCTCTCTGTAAATACGTAAGACGGATATAGGTAGAGATAGATTACCTACGTATAATATAAAGGTCATCAGGTACAAATTGTTGTGAATTATTTCCGTCGTTATCCCGTAAAGAAAGACTTTTCCCACACTTAAGTTTTTCTAAGTTCAGAAACAACCTATTATAATCACTTTGATGAACGGCACAGCATCGGCACAGTCATTAATTAGAGTTTTTTGTTTAAATCGTTCAATATACTTCATGGAATTATACGTACCTCAAGGTAGTTGACAGCCGCTGAAAGATTAAACAAGCGTCTGTCTTTTGATAGATCTATGCTACGGTAAACCGGATCACTTCTGGATGAGATTGATGATGATGATGATAATGATGATCCTTCCGGCCGATTTCGGCCATGGCGACCACTTCGACTCCTAGTTTGCTCGGCGCTCGTGCGCCCGAAGATGGCTGACGTAACCGATCTTCGAGGTGAACCCCCGCGCACATTATGATTACTCAGGACCTGGACATGTGATTTATGCAAAGAAAGGCTTATCCTCAGTAGTAGGCGATAAGAGGATGATTGCTGTATAAACGTCAGAGTAACTGTACTTCCTTGTCTACAAGCTTGTCAAAGCAAATTCATAGTGTCCTCCAGTTTCTCCACATTCACTCAGCGCTCTGAAAGGATGCTTCTTAGTTCTCACCTGTGGCATGTACCCGACCCTGGGTCCAGGCACGCCGCTCCCCTTCTCCCCAGGTCTCCCACCCAGCACCCACACCTCCCCGCTGTCCAGCTGCCTTCTGCCGACGATGCAGGAGAGCAGTGTGGTCTTTCCGCATCCTGATGGACCAAGGAGACCGTATCTGAAAAAAAAAAGATTCAATTCAGTATTTTCATGGCAATCACTACATACACTAAGGGCTCATTTAGACGATGCGAGTTTCATTACATTGCGGGTTTTGATCGGTCGGTTGAATTGGACGTAACCAACAGTCCGCAATGTAACTAAAATCGCATGCGAGCTCGCGCGCCGTCTAAATCAGCCCTAAAACAAAGTCGCTTCCCGCTGTCTGTCTGTCCCTATATTCATGCTTAGATCTTTAAAACTACGCAACGGATTTTGATGCGGTGTTCTTTAAATAGATAGAGCGATTCAAGAGGAAGGTTTATGTATAATTTGTTAACCCGTGCGAAGCCGGGGTGGGTCGCTAGTTATAAATAAATAAATATAAAAACGCTTAAGTGCGGAATATTGAAGCCGCAAACTATTTGAAGTAGATGGAGTTGTATGGCCCCCATCCATATTGAATAGTCTACTTTGTCAACAAACATCACACGATTGGGCGGCGTAGCTACATAAATATTGACTTAATTCTCTAATTCTTGTAAAATCATCTGCCAGGCACAAACTATAACTTGGATAAATAGCATTGTTAATTTGCGTTATCTACTTATAAGATGTAAGTTATAACCCATAACTCAATTCGTTCTAAAAATCTAAATCTATATATATAAATGCAAGTGTCCTGACTGACTGACTGACTGACTGACTGACTGATTCATCAACGCAGAGCCGAAACTACAAAAGATAGAATGTTGAAATTTGCACACTAGGTTGCATTTATAAAGTGTACAAGAGATAAGAAGCGATTTTGAAAAATTCAACCCCTAAGGGGGTTAAAAAGGGGATGAAAGGTTGTATGGGGAACAAGTTTTATTTTAAGCTAAGAATTTGAAACTTTGTAAAAATGTATTATATTAAAAAACAAGAAAACTAATTTCAGCGTTTTTGAAAATTCATCCCCCAAGGTGGTGAAAAAGGGGTTAAAATTTTGTATAGTGATCAAATATTTTTGGGTGTGTGGGACTTGAAACTTTGCATGTGGGGATATTATTATAAGACAGGAAAAGTAATTTCAGCGTTTTTGAAAATTCATCCCCTAACAGGGTTAAAAAGGGGTTGAAAGTTTGAATCCATTACAAATGCTTTGAAACTTCTTAGAAAGGCATAATAGCCGATTACAAAAAAAAAGTAATAGCAACGTTTTTGGAAATTCAACCCCTAAGGGGGTTAAAAAGGGGATGAAAGTTCGTCTTGGGGTGCAAATTTTATTTTGATCTAGGAACTTGAAACTTTGCAAAAAGGTGTTAAATTAAAATACAAGAAAACTAATTTCAGCGTTTTTGAAAATTCATCCCCTAAGGTGGTGAAAAAGGGGTTGAAAGTTTGTATGGATATCAAATATTTTTTCGAGCGCGGGACTTGAATCTTTGCATTTGGCGATATTATTAGAAGACAGGAAAAGTAATTTCAGCGTTTTGTAAAATTCATCCCCTAACAGGGTTAAAAAAGGGTTGAAAATTTGTATAGGGTTCAAATTTAATTTTAAGCTAAGAACTTGAAACTTCGTAAAAAGATATATTTTTAATATGCAAGAAAACTAATTTCAGCGTTTTTGAAAATTCATCTCCTAAGGTGGTGAAAAAGGGGTTGAAAGTTTGTATGAATATCAAATATTTTTTCGAGCGCGGGACTTGAATCTTTGCATTTGGGGATATTATTAGAAGACAAGAAAAGTAATTTCAGCGTTTTGTAAAATTCATCCCCTAATAGGGTTAAAAAGGGGTTGAAAGTTCGTATAGGGTTCAAATTTTATTTTAAGCTAGGAACTTGAAACTTTGTAAAAAGTTATTAAATTAAAATACAAGAAAATTAATTTCAGCGTTTTTGAAAATTCATCCCCTAAGGTGGTGAAAAAGGGGTTGAAAATTTGTATGGATATCAAATATTTTTTCGAGCGCGGGACTTGAGTCTTTGTATTTGGTGATATTATTAGAAGACAGGAAAAGTAATTTCAGCGTTTTGTAAAATTCATCCCCTAACAGGGTTAAAAAGGGGTTGAAAGTTTGTACGGGTATCAAATTTTATTTTAAGCTAGGAACTTGAAACTTCGTAAAAAGGTATTAAATTAAAATACAAGAAAACTAATTTCAGCGTTTTTGAAAATTCATCCTGTAAGATGATGAAAAAGGGGTTGAAAGTTTGTATTGATATCAAACATTTTTTCGAGCGCGGGACTTGAGTCTTTGTATTTGAGGATATTATTAGAAGACAGGAAAAGTAATTTCAGCGTTTTGTAAAATTTATCCCCTAACAGGGTTAAAAAGGGGTTGAAAATTTATACGGGTATCAAATTTTATTTTAAGCTAGGAACTTGAAACTTCGTAAAAAGGTATTAAATTAAAATACAAGAAAACTAATTTCAGCGTTTTTGAAAATTCATCCTGTAAGGTGGTGAAAAAGGGGTTGAAAGTTTGTATTGATATCAAACATTTTGTCGAGCGCGGGACTTGAATCTTTGGATTTGGGGATATTATTAGAAGACAGGAAAAGTTGTTTTAGCGTTTTGTAAAATTCATCCCCTTACAGGGTTAAAAAGGGGTTGAAAGTTTGTACGGGTTTCAAATCTTATTTTAAGCTATGAACTTGAAACTTCGTAAAAAGGTATTAAATTAAAACTGAAAAAAACTTATTTCAGCGTTTTTGAAAATTCATATCTGAAGGTGGTGAAAAAGTGGTTGAAAGTTTGTATGGAGATCAGATATTTTTGTGAGTGCGGGGCTTGAATTTTTGTACAGAGGCATTTATTAGAATACAAGAAAAGTAATTTCAGCGTTTTTAAAAGTACATCCCTTAAAAGGGTTAAAAAGGGGTTGAAAGTTTTTATGGGGTTCACATTTTATTTTAAGCTAGGATCTCGAGACTTCTTAAAAAGGTATTTTATTAAAAGAGAAGAAAACTTATTTCAGCGTTTTTGAAAATTCATCTCTCAAAGTGGTGAAAAAGGGTAAAAAATTTGTATGGAGATCAAACATTTTTGTGAGTGCGGGGCTTGAATCTTTGTAAAATGGCATTTTATTAAAATACGAGAAATGTAAATTCAGCGTTTTTAAAATTCATCTCTTAAAGGGTCGAAAGGGGGTTGAAAGTTTGTAAAGTTGCAAACAAACTTGAAACTTCGTAAAAAGGTATTTCATCAAAAGAGAAGAAAACTAATTTCAGAGTTTTTGATAATTCATCCCCATGGTGGTGAAAAAGGGGTTGAAGATTTGTATGGAGGTCAAACATTCATTTGAGTGCGGGACTTGAATCGTTGTAAACTTTGTATATGGGCATATTATTAAAATACAAGAAAAGTAATTTCAGCGTTTTTAAAAATTCATCCCCTATAATGGTTAAAAAGGGGTTGAAAGTTTGTATAGGGTTCAAATTTTATTTAAAGCTAGGAACTTCAAACTTCGTAAATAGGTAGTTAAGTAGTAGGTTTTATTAAATAGAGGACATGAAAATCTTCTGGTTGAGAGGGATTATACCGAGAACAATTTTATTCAGTTAGGGGCTTAAAGCTTCGTAGGTTGTGAAAGACAAGTATCATGCGTTGTAATATTAATAATTAACAAATGATTAACCGTCCTACTGCGATCTTTTGCTGCATAATGTTCTAAGCTAATGTAGAATATATAACCACCAATATACAAATCCACGCGTACGAAGTCGCGGGCAACAGCTAGTTTAAAATAATCATAACATAAGATACTTATTGTGATATTGAATATAACCCGAAAAGAAAGCCATCGGGTTTTTTATTGTACTAGCGACCCGCCCCGGCTTCGCACGGCTTAACAAATTATACATAGACCTTACTCTTGAATTACTCTATCTATTAAAAAAAACCGCATCAAAATCCGTTGCGTAGTTTTAAAGATCTAAGCATACATGAGGACAGACAGACAGCGGGAAGCGACTTTATTTTATACTATGTAGTGATTAAATAAGTAAAAATAATAAAAAGTATTGGTCAACGTAATTCAATAAATCTGTTTTTCAGGTTATTAGGTAAACATATTGAAGAAAAATATGTATAAAACTTAAACTCGTATTTATTTGTCATAAGCAACCGTTGAACTTAATCGAATCCAGTTCCAGTGTTTCAGATAAAACTTTGGCATTAAAGCGCCATAAATGAAAAAAACTACACAAGTAATATAGCCTTTATTGCAATATGTTTAAGATTGAAATTAAAACGAACTGTATAAGGAACATATTGTATGTAATACCGCTTTTCCCTCGTTGCATATTCTTATGAAATAAACGGTCATGTTCAAGTGGATTGCTATGCCCTTAGTTTACAGAGAATTCGCCTTAGCATAACCTTAAAATAGGGTATTTTTTAGGGTTTCATTCCGGACAAAATGAAACCATAAAATGTGCCTATAGCCCCAGGATTGCCTTCAAAATTACAAAATTTTAAATTATTTTTATAATGCGCTGATTTAAAGTATACCAGTGCTACTTAAAGTATACCAGTGCTAGTGCTACTATCATGTTGTAACACTTTTGGAAGCACAAGATTGACATAAACTGTTGGAAGCACATTTTTTTATAGTTTTGTCGTGCCCGTGATGCCCGTCTGTCTGTTGGTATATCGCAGCCATTTTACTAGATTAAAGTACAAGTATTTTTAGGAAGGATGGAGTTGCGCTCTATAAAATTTTAGTAGGTACATATATACTTGTATTTATGTAACTCTATCTCTCATGTTTATTTTTCTAGGTATTTATAATAAGGCATACAATACACAACTGTCATTGATTTATTGTGTGTCCGTTTACTGCGAATGTTAATAAGTAACGGTGCCTACACCAAACAGGTGCTGCTAATCACGAATGTAACTTCCTAACTGTACTTTTGAGTGCAAAAAACTGTGTGTAAATAAAATGTCGTTCTATCTGGCTGTTGTGTCGGATTTTAGGAATACATTTTTTGATCTCGTATTTGCCAGTCATCATGTCCTTAAAATGTGAGCTCTTTAGAGAGGAGGAGGTATTCAGACGGAAACTATATAATATGAGGGTCTAAAAATAAGACGAAACGTTTTGAGAAAAGATAAGCAGTGCCTTGTGGTTTTCTTTCTGGTGCACTAGTTAGGCATATGCGTACGTACAGATGTGTCCACCCGTCAGTTAGACACATTTGCCAGACAAATCTGTCAATGTATGACAAGAATTAAACACAGAAGTATAGGCCTTAATGTTTGTTACTCGATATCTCCGTCATTACTGGATCGATTTTGAAAATTCTGTTTTTGTTTGTATGTATATGCATACAAATTGGTCCCGTTTTTTTCAAAACCCAGTTCTGATGATGGAATCCATGAGGAATTGAGGGAACTCCTCAAATCTTAAAGGCATACATACAGTGATTTTTGTGTTTTTATCAACAAATCAAGCATATATATTAAAAAAAGTGACATTTGTGGAAGTGGAATCGCTGATGATGATCAGAACGGAACTCTTTAACGACGCTTAGTTCACGTTTGGTGATTTGTCCTCTTCGTTATGTTTGTTAAGCATGTTAAGTTTTTAAGCCACATTTTTGACAAGCTTTCTGAGTTCTGATGATAGTAGTTAGAGAAGTCGTTTTTTTCTTTTAAAGATTATGTTAATTACTTACATGATGCCCCGCTCCACGGCCATGTTAAAGTGCCGCAGCACGGGCTTGTAGTCGGGTTTGTCCTCCCGCCCAAAGTACTTGTACGCCCGGGACACCACCACCGCGAGCTCCCGCCATATTGTTTGTTACTTACATGATGCCCCGCTCCACGGTCATGTTAAAGTGCCGCAGCACGGGCTTGTAGTCGGGTTTGTCCTCCCGCCCATAGTACTTGTACGCCCGGGACACCACCACCGCGAGCTCCCGCCCCGCCATTTTGTGTGCTTAGTGACGCATGCTTGGGATACCTGAGGACAATAACAAAAACGTGTTATGAAAGGAAGAATGAAAAAATACCTAAACAATACAATAGAGCATTATGAAAGATGTCACACTGCTTGTACGGTTCTTGCCCATGACGTAAAGCATTGGGTGTGCGACTGCGCACATGATATGATGTAGCGCTTCGTCTTTCACCAACCTACTCAGATTTTAAAACAAAAATAGTCTCTGTGGGCAATAGTTAAAATCGCGGAGCACTACTGGATGAGCCCAGGAACGTGATAAGTGGAGTACACTAAGAGAGGCCTATATGCTCAGCAGTGGGCGATAGGAGGCTAAAATGATGATGATGAACTTTGGAGTTTGGTTATGTGCATAAGAGAGACGTGAAGCTAATTGCTATCTTGACCCGGTTGCGTGTGCTGTAAAATTATCATCTCATATGCGATTAGCGCGACCATAACATGCCCGTAGAATTTGCACCGGTTGAAGAATTCGGTAAGAACATTATAATTTGTAGATTACTCGTAAAGATTAAAGAAACCGCCTGTGCCAGCGATATAGCTTCCGATGCACAGACATAAATACAAAATGCTCGTCACATGTGAAATCACACTTAAACCATGTCATCATCTGTCATTTTTTAATCGCCACTTGCGACGCCACGCCGTCTGTTAATTGCTAATTAGTAATTAGTACTAAATTGCTGCAACACGAATGACACCATACATTTGCATGTACACCGTGATTACGAACGTCCGGTTGTATGACATTGTTTTTTTTTAACTACTTGTCACAGAAAATTGCGTCCTTATGACTAGGTATTCACGGATCTTGAACTTATAAAGAATCAAGATGAATAGAATGGCTTATACCAACTTATAAATATAACAACAACAAAATTAATGTCCTTTAAGTCAACGCCGCTGAAATGTATGTTGTAATGTTGTTGATATTATTTTCATTCAGTTCTCTATGAAATAAGGACACATTTTTTTACCACATTTACTTCTTGACCTTTGTGGCGGTGTGCCACAAATGGCAGCCATTCATTGAGTAGGTTATATCATACATCCAAATATCTGACTTCTGGGCGACTATTGCAACAACTTTTTGTTAAAAGTATCTATCTGCTGAATGACTCCGCATTTTTTAATGAAAAGAATGAAATGTTACAATATTACACTAGCTCCTGAAATGTGAATACTTAGAAATATTTATTCGATCTGATCATTTCTGTAATGTTTTATTAGGTAGCTCTAAATTAATACTGTAAAAGATTAAGGATGCACTGGATGCACCACGTACCTACTACAACCAACGAATCTTATGTCATTCCATTGAGAACCTGATAAGCACATTTTACCTAACTACGATATCGTTGACAGACGGTTTGGTGCAACCGGCCTTAAATAGTTAAGAGGCCGCGGTATCGATTTTAGTCGCAAAAATGTAAAATTGATAGATTTAGTCGATGAAATTGTACACCTTTTGTTACGTAATAGAAATAACAAGTACTGGTATCTATTAGCATGTGTTCTTATCACTTTTACAGATCATTTTTTTGAAAACAGACTCATTAAATTAGTAATGATTTTTTTTCTGATGGACGTTTAGGTAAACGCTCGTAAAGCACTGATTTTGTCGATCTTATTTGTAAATTTCGTAAAGTTTGGACTGCTAAAAATGGTAATTTTGTATTTCACATATCCTGTACTCCACCTTTTATAGACTAGGTACATTTTTGTTATATGATATTGAACAAGAGTAAATGAAAGTTAGACAAAATCAATTTTCATCAGAAATTACTTCAAAACAAGTGACAATTTTTCGTGAAAATCGACTTAATTTCAACGTAATTTTGATACTTAAACACTTTCTACCACTATAATTCTATGATGAATTTTTAAAAACTGCCCCTTCTCGTCATATATTGCCGGTGATGCACGCTCGGGACCTCATTATTAAAAGGCAAGATGAGAAGACGTGCTAATATAAACTAAATATACTTGTTATTTAGATATTACGTAACAAAAGGTGTACAATTTCAACGACTAAATCTATCAATTTTTCATTTTGGCTCTAAAATCGTTAACGGGCTCTTGTTTCCGCAAAACTTTATCTCTGAATCTACGTTGTGTAGGTATACATAAATGTGTTAGTTAATGTATTTGTCGTGGTAGGTCAATAGACGTTGCTCTAGCTAGTCGTTGTTTTCCACAGGTGTCGACACGATGACAGATTAAATTTAAATACTAAACATTAGACTAGTTTTCTTTGGCGGTTAGAGTAAAAAATGCATCATTTACGTGAAGTTCGTAAAAGTTATCTGAGATTAACGTAGCCTAAGGGTAACATTCCATTTCTGACCGCAGCTGCATTACTGGTACTGAACGCGTCGCTGTTACTGTCAATTTCCATAGTAAAATGAATAGTAGTGCAGCTGCGGTTGGAAATGGACTGTCACCTTAAGAAGGGTTGAAGTCGTGAAAATATGTAAATGAAAAAGGCCCGAAGGAAAAACAATGATATTAGGTACATATCATAACGGATTGTTTCTATAGGTATACAAATTCAAGATTTTACATAAAATTAGCGTATTATCTAAATATAGGTAGGTAGGTAAAAAAACAAATGAAGAAAATTTATATATTCAGCATTTTTGTTTTAGAATTTACAAAAATCCATCACATTAAACTCTGAACCCTTTCTTACTCAATGTAGGCCAGAATTTTGTATTTTCTTTTATGTATTTTTTTCCCAAGCTTGAGGGCAATGAACTTCATTTGGCTATTTCGTGTGCGCTAAAGAATTAACCATCTCTCGCTGCTAAGATGCAGTTCTTACAAAATGGACTTAGATCTTCAGATATGTCCATCTGTGTCGGCAGCAGCAGGCAACACTGACGCAATGCATTACGTGCGGATGGCCGGACACCGGGCCAACTTCACAATTATGTCATCGACCGGCCGAGGTCGCTGGTAACAACCTTGCTCGACCCAGTTGGATGCTGGGGAAATTGGACGGTCAAGGGAATAGGTCAGGTTTTGTCGTAATGGGAATTGACGAAAAAGGTGTGGGGTATCATTTTAACCTTTTGGACGCCAATGAGCGATATATCCACACCGTATTAGGTTCAACGCAACGCCAAAGACCGATTAATCGGTCACAGACCACAAAGCAACATCGACCTAATACGTGCATATACATAAAGTTCGTCTGAGTGACAGCTTTTGTGTTTGACACGGCGTGGAAAAGGTTAAAGGGGTCCACAGATTACCAGTTCGCCGGACGATAACAGCCTGTCAGTTGTTCGGAACTGTTACCTTTTGCGTTTAACTGACAGGCTGATATCGTCCGGCGAACTGGTAAGCTGTGGGCCCCTTAAGGTTAGTAGCAGGGGCGGGTGTTAAACATATCCTTTGGTATCCTTTTTTGACGACCGTGGCTTAGTCGGTGTCTAAGTACACACAACACAAGCCTTCTTGAGCTTACTGTGGGGCTTAATTTTTTGTGTAAGGACGTCCTATAAAATTATTTATTTATTATTTACCAGCGACCCGCCCCGACTTTGCACGGGTTAACAAATTATACATAAACCTTCCTCTTGAATCACTCTATCTATTAAAAAAACCGCGTCAAAATCCGTTGCGTAGTTTTAAAGATCTAAGCATACATAGGGACAGACAGAGCGGGAAACGACTTTGTTTTATACTATGTAGATGTATAACATTCAGCTGCAATAATATCGTGCACAACGAAAGGAGCGAAAATATGTATAATGGCTCGATATATGAATACAATTGTGTCAGACATTTTTGCGTATTTAGTTATGCAAGATATTATCGCAGGTGACTGTTCGCTCACATAATTATCCACCTTACACTTTTCTGGTGATGATTGTCTAGGTATACGGTTCAAGAACTTGAATGATTTTAGTTACATTGCTTTTTTTGGTCGATGACTGAATTAATAGTAGTCTGTAGTTAGCAATAATGTATCGATGCATGCAAGTTCTTGAACCGACTGATTGGAGCTTAAGAGTAGGTAACATATTCTGATATTACCTCCCCATAGACTAGGAATCCTCTAGACGGAGTTTAGAGCAATTATTTCATGAAACCGATGCTGCCAAAAATACTGGGGTGCGCGGGACAAGGTGAGCGAATCCCGTGCCGTGATTGGTCCGTTCAAAGACACGGACCAATCACGGCACGGGATTCTGACACTTGACTCGAAGATGGAGTAAAACTACCGTATATTTGTGGCAGAGGGGGTAGCGTTACTATGCTCAGTCTAGAGGATGTCTTGTCTGTGTTCCTCCCTTACATATGCTAGCACAAAGACTGAAATTTTTTAAAGGTTTAGCACTTCCTTCGCAGGTTCCATTTTGCTATGTTTAAAAAAGCAATGCCCAAATTATTCACGCCTGGTTCTACTGTCGTGTGCGTGTGAGATTGTAAGTGTAAGATAGTAATCATAGATCAACACAAAAGTCGCTTTTTCTCTCTCGACGTAATCCGGAGGCTCTCGGCCAAAACCAAGAGTGGCCACGACGCAATTGGCCCCAATTATAATTATATGCGTATTTGCATGCATTCGCAACTGAATGGCATGTCGAAAGATGACCCTTTGTCATAATCTGCTATTGAGTTACTGATGTACCTTGACCATGGGTCAAATTGAACCTTATGTTATTACTGTAAGGTTGAGAATGAGTTAAAAGTGTGAGTACACTCGGGTACAAAAGCGGCTGCGTATCGCTATTGTAAGGTAAGATATTAAATGAAGCAATAGGTGGCAGGTGTCATGACATACAAATGATGAAGACACATGTGTCTTGACAGTTATAACGTAATAATATGACCAATCAAGCGCATGCATGAGTAGGTGTCATTGCAAGTCAATGACCTTTATCGATACTTCAGGTAATAAGTTCTGTTACAAAGATTTTGACTGATATAACTATTATAGGTTCAGATGCCTTATTATTCATATATATATGGGTTGAAAGCTTATTGAATGCTGAATTACTTACAATATAATTAAACGTAATTTGCTGTCTCCGTTTTGCATAATTCCATGTACCTAATATTCGAAAAAAGTTATAATGTAAAAAATACACGGCCTTTTCGAGGTGATTTTTGATCTCTATTTATTTATGTCTTTTTTACATAGTTGAATCTTACATAAAACAAAATCTGGGTCTTTTATCTTTCTTTAGATAGGTATATATTTATAAGTAATTCATGTGTATTGGACTGCCAAAATTAATTGTGTTTGGTGAAACTGTCCCTTTAAGAGGATTCCAAATACTTCTTCAATATTCTATTATTTTTTTCGTGGCCGGGTGGTCTAGTGGTGAGGACGTTAGCCGCGTAAGCTCAAGACGCGGGTTCAATTCCCGCCTCGGCCACCGGTGGACTTGGTCACTTTTTCTTTATGTATGTTATTTCAGATTATACTCTACTAGCGACCCGGAGGCTTCGCACGTGTTAACAAATTATACATAAACATTCCTCTTGAATCACTCTATCTATTTAAAAAAAACGCATCAAAATCCGTTGTGTAGTTTTAAAGATCTAAGCATACATAGGGACAGACAGCGGGAAGCGACTTTGTTTTATACTATGTGTTAGCGCTGTTGGCAGTACCGCCACCTTCGAGCCAACCAATGATGTGTGGCAACGCAGCTCTGCAGCTCCAGGATGCCAACATGCACGGCAAGGTCAGCGGCCAACCAGAAAGCGCGATGCTGGCGCCAGAGTTTCGCCTATGCAACGCATCTCCAGGCAGCGCGCCGCAAGCATCGTTCTCTTGCATTCTAACCACCCGTACCCATCGCGCGTGTCCTAGACAAAGAACTTATATATTGTACTCATCTAAAACCATTAAAAATGGTAATTTGTTTAAACCTTTGTTTTATTTTAATAGCGCCAAAAGGGCGCAAACACTATGTAGTGATTCTTTGATAAAACCAATGCAAGCTATCAATGACTTTTGTCTCCGACTGTCCATTCGGTTACATCAGCGACGGACTGTCATCCGATGACGCTTGCATAACATTGATTACTTATAGGAACACCTAATGAGAGACTATGCTCGACTGCGTGTGTTACATGCGGTGTCTATACTTCCCAGTCTATATACAAATAGAAATTACCTAAGCTATTGAAAAAATAAACATTAGAGAATTTTATGCAAAAAAAAGAGGTCGTCCAGAAACCATGTGATCATATTTGGCCTATTTTTGACTCCCCCCCCCCACAAAGGTAATAAAATTCCAACAATACTCACGGCATAATTCGAACTACAGTATTTATTGTCTGACAGCTCTATCAAATCGCCATCAAATACAAATATAAATACATATATGAATTAATAATCATTTATTTACAAACAAGATATGTACAGTGGAATTACTAAAATAAATTAAAAAGTAGCTTGAATCTAAAATAGACCCTTGAGGCATTGTACCAAGGATGCTGGCGACATTTCCTCGCTGTATCGCAATGCTGATACGTTGTGCGAGGTAGCCGCCAGCGCTTCGGTCACCAGTTACGTCAACCAGACGCTTCGCGATTTCTGCGAACAACTTACGCGCGCTGGGACCCCATGGACCTAGAGTTTCGACTATATATATTAGGTTTACACACAGTTTATTTAGTGCACAGTGCACCGCATGCTCAAAGCTAGTTAAGAGTCAATTTTTTTCATTTTATTTTAAAACTTTACTCATGACTTATGAGGTAGCTGTAAAACGCACAAGTCGCATAACTTTAACAAGTTTTAATCGTAATTAAAACACAACAGTACGATGTTTTTTGTTATTTCTAGTTTATCAGTTTGTCATTTACCTTACCCAGGCATTGGCCTGGGTTAAAGGTACATAATTACTACGATTGCGTAGTAATTATGTGAAAATCTTATAAAAAATAATATGTATGTAGCAGGGATGCTGCGAACCTCCGCATCCGCATCCGCAACCGCGGAACTTCCGCATGATTTTCAACATCCGAATCTGCATCCGCATCCGCATAAAATCGATGCGGAGCTTATGCGGATGCGGATGTCGAACAAGTGGGTACAGGAACGTCTTAGCGGCGGCGTAAGTACTAGGTAATTTCGTCATTACCTATAACGAAATCGTCTAGATCCAGAAAAGTCAGCCAAGTTACTGTTTATTAAATATACCGCACCTATATTCTTGCTCAAATACTAAACGTTTCGTTTTTAATTTTAATAAAAAAATACTAAAAATGTAATATTTGACGTTTTCAAAGTACCTAATCTTGACATCCGCATCCGCATCCGCTTCCGCGGATGTGAGCCTTTAAATATCCGCATCCGCATCCGCATCCGCGGATGTCAAAAAATCTGCATCCGCAACATCCCTGGTATGTAGTACCTACTATAATATCTATAATGTGTTTTATAATATTTCAAATCGATTTATTTTTATATCTGATCACATTCTGAATTAGGCACGAGAAGCCATCTTGAATTACAATCACGAAATAATCTATTGTTATTCTTTGTCAGAAGGTCAGAACATTTGAAGACCAAAATCATAACGTATATATTGCGCGCTATGAATAGAACATTACATTAGGAGAACAAATAAATTGTATATGCAGATGTCAAACATAATGAAAAAATCAACGATGATCAACTCTGGATGTTTGTGAAAAACGTATTGATGTATTATGTATACTAACGTAGGTACATTATGAAGAGTGGGGTTTAAAACCGCTCTGGATTAGTTAGTACCTACCTAATACTAGTATTTTCTATAATCACCGTTATTTCCAGCTGAAATGATTTAATAATAAACTACATGCTTATTATGTTTTATTTGAGTAATTACTGATACTTAGAATAGTTTGACATAATTGTAATTATTATAAGTTCCAGTTTTAGCTGAAATTGAAAGGTAAATAGTTAAATACTACTCACAGTAGGACGAGGACGCGCGTAAGTATTATTCGTTTTAGTTTTTTCGTCCATGAAACCTAGGTCTGTTATATAATCTGTGCCTAGGTTGTGAAGTGCTATTTAACGTGTAATTTTAATCGTATGTATTAGTAAAGGTAATTAATTTGAGTGCCATTTGACATGAATTTGGCAAATGCACCGCTCGCGCGGCATTGCTCGCGCGCTGTAGAGTCGCATCAAGTTAACTCTACATGGAACTAGCTACCCCACTCTCGACACGCAAAATAGGCGCTAGTCGTCGAGTTGCGGAAAAATCGCCCGTGTTACTATATAATACAAATGGTATGCTACCTGGTTATGGTCAAATCCGTCCTACCAAAGACATATGCAACTACGTATAAGATGAATAAACTTTGGAAAAAACGCGCCCCGGAAATTTTGAGTTTTAATCGTGTGTTGATAGATGGCAGTAAATTTACTGTGACTACATAATTTACTAGGACAGGACCCCTTTATAGTATTTATTCTCTTTCGTCCTACTCAATAAGGACAATAACCTATCAAGTATTAGGTTTCATCAGACGTTGGCGTGTATTCGAAGCATTATATAATCTTATAGGAAATTTAACCGTCCGGTATCTCTGCCAAGGTAACCGACTATCGAATCCCTAAGTGGGTACTGTACTGACTAGCTTTTACAGTTAGATAATTCATTATTTTGTACTAAGTATTGTAAAGGAAAATAATTATGATTTCTATGCTTTATTGACGGTAATTAGTTAATTCAAATATTGGGATAATCGGACAATATGGAGAATTATAGTACCTACCTATCAGACTAAATTAAGTTTAATTTTAAGGCGCGAGTAAAAACCAAAATGCCGCATATTGGGATAGCTTCACTTTCATCTCATCTAGGTACATACTTATTGACTCTAAAGCCCTGTTGCCACGACCCCAATTCGGCCGGTCGCATTATCTTACTTAGCATTATCAACGATAAATAGTTAGAGATAATCACTAAACTGGCAACAAAATTTTAAATTTCGGGCCAGGCCAGGATTTTGACCCTAAAGCCCCGTTGCTTGACCCCTAATCGATCCGACAAATCGATAGCTTGAACCATGTTAAGAGATCGTCACAAAACTGATTAATAAATGTCAAACACCAAATTGGTCATTGGACAAAACCGTGATTAGTTTCGCCGCGCCATTAGTTTCGTTTCGTCACAAAAAATTAACGTTTTGTGACGAAACTAACAGGGGTCCCCAAACTTTTTTTAGGCACGCCCCCCCGCTGCCTAAAATGAAGTTCCCACGCCCCCCTTCGCTTCGATGCAAGGAAACAGAGAACTATTAGGTAATCGTGTTTAAATTTCCCGAGGCCCTCTTAAAATGTGGTGGCGCCCCCCACTTTGAAAACCCCTGCCTTAATTCATACTTAACCTAACTTAAGTAAGTTTATCCATAAATTATATCGGGATATGTTCACTTTCATTTCACGTACATTCCGGGCCAGGCCAGGATTTTGACCCTATAGCCCCGTTGCTTGACCCCAATCCGGACCGGTCCGGTGACCCACGTTACGTGGCGTTACGTCGGAGCGTTGCCTCAGTTATCGAGATAAAAAGTATGGCTATGGACAAATTTTCTAGGGTTCCGTAACCAAGTTAAAACAATACATTAGTGATAATGTATGTACCTATAGGTACCTATTAAGTGTCATCGACAAGCTGGATGTAACGGATGTAATTATAAACCAAGTATGAAATTTTTATAGTTTAAGCTCACTGTAAGTGAACTATTGTTCTTTATGAGTACCTAATACAAATGTTTAAACCACGTTTAAACCCAAATCCTTAAACCCACATGGCAATAATGAATTAATAAAAAAAATTAATCTCACTCAGCTATATAGTTCTAATTGAGCTCAAAGATCTTGGACACACCAGCTTTTAATTTCTACTTATATTTAAGAACCATCTTGCAGACAAGACTATCAAATGAAATCGCACTGAAATCGGTTCCTCACTTTGGAAATTTCAATAATTTAAATTTTTACTAAAATAATTTGTCTCCCACTCTTCTGTGTTTCAAACTGTCAATAAAAAAAATAATAATTAGCCACTACTTTTTTCAAATGTGACCCGTAACGTTATACGTTTTGTATTTGTAGCACGGAACCCTGAATTATGCGTTGTTTGGCTTTTATTTTGCACTTGGCTTTTATTTTAATGTCTGCAAATGGACTAAGGATTTTTCAGTTCAGGTTAATTAAGTAATTTAAAATTAAATACTCAATGTAAGCAATAATGCCGATATCATTTGATCATTAAATAATTTTACTTAATTATAATTTGCTTCATTAGTAACTATATCTACATAAGATGCGGACTAGATACTATCAGAAGGTATAAGACTGAAAATACTTCGAAGTAATACTTACTATTTGGACATTACTGTTGACAGTGTGTATGTATGTATGTCACTTTATTGCACATAAACAAGTTTACACAAAACAGAAACAACAGAGTAAAAGATGTAAGTGTATTGTACAAAGGCGAACTTATCCGTAATAGGGATCTCTTCCAGCTAACATTTCAGAAAATGAGAGAAGAACAAACACTAAAAGGTGATGAGTGTAGTCATTGGAATAACATAAAATAATGTTAAAATTGCAATAGAAAAGAAGAAATACATAACAACATTATTAATGTAATTCCTTCTGATAACTGATAATGCTTGGCCCGCAATAAAGTCTGAAATGCAAAGCTTAAAGATGAACAAGATAGTAAGAAGATGAGTCAAGATACTGGTCAAAATGTATTAAAACTGCTACGAGTGCGTCCGTGTGTTTACTGTAGATTGCGCGCTTTATGCGAGTCTTGCACGAGTTGCGCTAATCAGGCGCGCAATCTGAAGCAAATATGTGTAATCGCGGGGTATTCGCTAGATCTGGACGAACCTCGAGAGATATTTCGCACAAATAACGGTATAACCGCTATTCGAGACAGTGCGTGACGAGGCGCCGGCGAAAGTGATGTTCGTATTCATTTCAGCCAGCCTATTATGGATAGCTTTATCCATCTTTATCCACGTGATAAAATAACTGTCACTGTTTAACACCGTGGGAAAGAAAGTGACGGACACCGTTTTATCACGCTGTCACGTAGACAAGAACGACCATCATATCCGTACAGAGTGCGATATAGTTTATATCCGACACGGATTCCTGGCAGGAATTTCTGACGATAACTGCTGAATGTCCAAATAAGTACTTATGCATATTTTTGACTTAAAACAGTCAAAATTTTATTAAGGCCTAATGTATGTGGTTGCAATAACCCAATCTGTCCTATGGTCCTACCATACATAGAGTCGGACCAAAAGTTAACTGTGCACTGAACTTATAATGACGAAGTGTGGAGGTGTCATCATAAACGTCAAATTTCTATGGAAATATGACATCAAAGTCTGCGCAAAGTTAGGGTTCTCTATTTTTTGCTGGTATTTCTCCGGGATCACACGGGTAATACATATTTAAGTACACAAACCGGTCTACCGCGATATAGTTTCATTGTTTTTACCTTAAATTCCGACGTTGCAGCTGAGTTGCACCAGCTGTGGTCACGGAAAAAGAAAAAAGCAAAACACGAAGACGGAATTTAAGGTAAAATCAATGAAACTATATCGCGGTAGATACGTTTGTGTAAACATGTGTACAAAACCCGAGAGTGTCTTGTCACATGGGTAATATTCTCGAATCATTGGAGCGATAATGTCCCGTTCTATTTTTTTGTAATAAGATATATGCTTACTCGTAGCTTCGCTTCGTAGTTAGTGATGATCTTAGAAGTCCCTTACCTTTATAAATCAGTCACTTTTCAGGCCACACCCAGTGTATCTGTAATGTCTCAAGTTATGCACATACGTACACACACATATAACATAGTTTTTACACCTTGACGTAACAGTTAAGATGGCCGCTTTCAAAATGGCCCGGGAAGAGGAACTCGCGCACTTGATACAGATTGTGAATATGATGTCACACGTTACATGTATGTTACATCTACACTAGATGATTTATGTCACACTGTTTAGGTATATGAAAACTTGATCGCTCACAATGGGTCTACAATTGAATGTTCTTGGTGGTATGGGCACACAACAAATAATAGTACTAGGTACAGAAGACTCGCTCTCTAACAAAACGCGTCTGTTACGATCAGCACAGATATGGCCGCTAGGTGGCGAGAGCGCCACGCGTGGCTTATGGCTAGCCACCAAAATTGGTGTGATACGGATGTACTTTTAGCTACCTGTAGCAAAGCGATGAAATCGCGGAGTGAGCCACGCCTGGTACTTATGGGTAAAGCAGAATCGAGCACGGATCACGCGCTGTAATTTTCTTTTAGTAATTTGATTTGATTGTTAATTTTAATTTTATTTAAGTTTTCCCTTATTTTTGTACATTGTATCCTTTTAATCCTTTACCGAGTGCCACCTAGTCCATCCACTGGTCCTTACTGAAAATCAGCGCTGCAGAACGTGCCATGTGGCGCATACCGTGACACCTAGGACCATTTAGCGAAACTTTTCCTTTTGTGTACTCTTTGTTAGTTTTAAGGTTATGTTATGTTACTGTGCTAATAAATGCTTTCTTCTTCCTCTTCTTCGTCTTCGGTATTAGCTGTTTGGTGTGTACCAACAGGTAGTATGTCTATGATATCACTGTAGTGTATAGAACTATAGATGCTTATATACGTGTATTTCAGTGCTATATAATCAATGATCTTTATGAATAAAGTGTAGTCTTATTTAGAATCTGGTTGTGTCAATACACCTCCCGACATCCATTCTCATATGGCGATCCTGCCATCGCAGCGCTTTGCGCGCTGCCTATCGCGACGTCCGCGACCGTGACTACCGCGCGCGAGTGTTACATTTATTTATCAAGGACTAAATCTTTGGCTGTGAAAAACAAAATTAAAGACGGTGCTCAACATGGGACTCATTTCAAATATGAAATTATAAGTGCGGAACGAAGATGGGGTCTTCTCAAGCAAAAGAAGAGGTCGTTATAGCCCAGAATGCTGCCGGGGGCTCCAGCAACAGCGCCGAGGTGGTTAAGAGTATAAATACCACAAATATTCTGCTCGTCGTGGTGGTATGCATCTTTGGTATCATATGCTTGGGTGCTGCATACTACTTTTATAGAAGATGCCACAAAAGGTGGATACGTGAGGAGATTCGCGGGCACGCATTGAGGAGCTCGATTTTTCGCCGGACGCCGAAATCGGAAAACGAGGTTTAACTACGTGCGTGTTTGAACTTTTGTAGCGGAATACGGACTATAGACAGCTCAATGAACAAAAGCGTCGAAATAAAAAGTGCAGTGTAAAGTGTAGTGCGCGTTGTAACCGTTTGTGCCATGTGTAGCCGTCTGTACCTACTCACCGGACAATGAGTAAGATTAGAACTTAATTGGTTTATAATTAGCATATCACGTAGCAATAGCTTAAGGCGAATATATGTTTTAATTTTAATTATGAATTAGTATGGCAGATGAATTATTAGATTTAATTAAGCAGCTAACTGTTATAAGACAATATTTAATTAAAATCGGTCCTAAGAGAAGAGTAGGACAAATTGTTAAAAATAAGTCGATTGAAGCACAAGCTGTGCATGCTGATTATTCTACTTTTTTGGATAGTTTAGAAGAAATTGAAGAGAGCATAAAAAACGACGATCTTATAACTATAAAGAAATTTTGTAGCCAGTTTGATGCATTGTATGCAGAAATTTTAGAATTGTGTAGTGATACTAATATGTCCGAGATGGAGAAGTTTAACTTAAAAACGGCTTTGAGTTTATTACCAGTAATGAAAGATGATATTAATGAAATTCAGAATTTAATTGACGGTATTGAGTATTATCAATCACTTCTCGATAACGATTCAAAAATGAAACTGGTAACCTTCGTCTTAAAAAGTAGGCTTTCTCAGTCAGCTAAACTAAAGCTGCTACCAGAATATACTACCGTTGACGCTTTAATCACGGATATGAAAAATGAGCTTTTACCAAAAAAGTCAGTGCCATGTTTACAAAAACAACTTTTAAGTTTAAAACAAAACGAAATGTCTATCGATGACTATGGTAAACAATTAGCAGAAATGTTTGTCGATCTTACTTTGTCGCAGGCGGGTGATAATGCCGATAATTATAAGGTATTGCGACCCTTAAATGAACGCCAGGCTATTCAGAGCTTCGCTGATGGGCTGCGAAATCGCAGACTCAGCACTATAATCGCTGCGCGGAATTTTACCACCCTAAAAGATGCAGTTCAAGCTGCCATAGATTACGACCGGTCCACTCCAAGTACGTCTGAAGGGATTTTGACAATGGCACGTAATCATAATTATAATTCGAGATATTTCAGAGGCCCATCATCCTCATACTCTAGGGGACACCGTGGAAGGTCGTACTCAACACGCGGCCATCAACCGGCAAGGTACGGGTTCAGTAGCCGACAGCGAGGCACGGGACGTGGCTTCCAACCTGCGGCTGCCCGAGGAGCAACGAGGCCTTACCAGCAGAATAGAGGTAGGTCCCAATTCTATTCCAACAGAGCTAGGAACAATGGGATACGCAGTCAACAGCAAGTACATGTAATGACGGATAGTAACGTGTCGAATAGTAACGAGAATCAGTTTTTTCGTGACTGAAGAATATATTTTAATTAACAGCAATAAGAAACATAGTTATGTAGAATTATCTTTTGGTAACGGTATTTCGACTCAATATTTAATTGATACGGGTTCTACCATATGTGCTATAAAATATAAGTACATACATAATCAGAATATTCCAATCCATAACGATAATGTAGTAGTCAGCGGATTGGGCGGCAAAGTCCAACCTATCGGATATGTTTACTTAGACCTTAATTATGGAGATCATAGCCTTAATCAAAAGTTTTATGTTTTCAATTCTTTGCCATGTACGGCTGGCGGCATCTTAGGACATGACTTTTTCAGAAAGTACACGTCAACTATAGACTACTATGATAGCACTTTGACTTTAAGGAATGGCTTAGATTATAAAATAATATTACCGCTATTTATAGAGGATAGCAACCGTTTGACGGTACCGGCTAGGTCGGAATCTATACGTTACATAAATACGAATATGGAAGAGGAATGTGTGGTGTGCGCGAATGAGATTCAACCCGGATTGTTTATGGCTAGTGCATTAGTGAAACCTAATAATGGAAAGATACCTATTCGTTTGCTTAATACGACTGAAAATGATTTGACTATTAACAAATTAAACCCGACTATTCACAAAGCAAGTGATTACGATGTATGTATGTTTGGCGAAACGCATAAAAATGCGGAACGGGTTAAAAAGATGTTTTCTTATTTAAAAATTAGTCACTTAAATAGAGAGGAACAAATTTCTATTGAGAAATTGTGTGCTAAATACTGCGATATTTTTTATTTGCCAGGGGACAAATTAACGACAACGAACATTTATAAGCATAAAATTACTTTAAAACAGGATGTACAACCAGTGTACTCTAAACCGTATAGGCTGCCATATTCCCAACAAGGTGAAGTACAAAGACAGTTAGATAGTATGTTGGAACAAGGTATTATAGAGCCGTGCAGAAGCGAGTGGTCAAGCCCAATATTACTAGTGCCTAAAAAATCGGATAGCAGTGGAAACAAGAAATGGCGATTAGTAGTGGACTACCGTAAACTTAATGATTGTATTACAGATGATAAATTCCCGCTTCCCAATATTACAGAGATTTTAGATTCGTTATCCGGTAGTATTTACTTTACCCATTTAGACTTAAATCAGGGTTATTACAACGTTGAGTTAGAGCCAGACAGTAGAAAATATACAGCTTTCTGTGGGGGTAGATGGCAAATGACTCGCATGCCTCAAGGGTGTAAAACTAGTCCGAATTCATTTTCCAGGATGATGACCATGGCAATGGCTGGATTAACTTATCAAAAATGTTTTGTTTACCTAGATGATCTCATAATTTTCGGCCGTAATTTAAATGAACACAACAAAAATTTACAGGATGTTTTTGAAAGACTTAGAAGCGTAAATTTAAAATTGAATCCGGAAAAATGTGATTTTTTGCGAAAAGATATACTTTATTTAGGACATGTCGTATCAGGTAATGGAGTGTTGCCAGATCCAGCTAAAATTGAAATTATGAAGAATTATCCAGTTCCTAAAAGCACAGACGAGGTGAAACGTTTTGTAGCTTTCGCAAATTATTACCGAAAATTCATTCCAAATTTTGCCGAAAAAGCTTATTACTTGAATTTGTTATGTAGAAAAAATATTAAGTTTCAATGGGATGATAACTGTCAAAAAGCATTCGAATGCCTCAAAGACTGCATGGTATCACCACCAGTTTTACAATATCCTGATTTTTCAGAGGAAAATGAATATATTATACAAACAGATGCTTCCAAATTTTCAATAGGTGCAATTATGTCTAATTCAAATAGATTACCCATAGCTTACGCAAGTAGGAGCTTAAATAAAGCAGAAATTCAATACCCTACAGTGGAAAAGGAATTGCTCGCCGTGGTTTGGGCAGTTAAACATTTTAGGCCATATCTGTACGGGCGTAAATTTAAAATATGTACCGATCATAAACCTCTCGTGTACTTATTCAATATGAAAGATCCCTCGAGTAGATTATTAAAATTTAGAATGGCATTAGAAGAGTACGATTACGTGGTTGAATATGTGAAAGGCAAGGACAACGTGGCTGCAGACGCATTGTCCCGGATACGCATTACGTCAGAGGAATTGAAAGAAATGAATGAACATGTAATTAACGTGATGACTAGAGCGCAGAAAAGAAGGATGGATGCGGTATCCCCGGTTGATATGGTTTCTACTGACGACAGGTCTGATCAACCAAGAGTTGTAGCAACACATAGCAAACCGAAGGATTCCGTAGAATTGAGATTTCTAGATATAAAAAGTATAGATAGGTTAAAAAGAGAAAAACGAATTAATCACGAGAGTAAAACATTATGTTATAGCCAGGAAAGAAAGACAATTTATATTAAACAAGTATCTCAATCACAACTGACGCGAGCCGCTTTTGTGAGAGAACTTAGTGAGTTATGTAAGAAAATAAAAGTTGAAGACATATATTTCATTAAAAATAAATATAATAATATATTTGTCGAGAAATTAGTTAGCGAAATACAAAATATGGTGGATTGGTCCGGACCACAACTACATATATTAAATGAAGTAAAGCGAATATATGACAAAGACGATAAAAGAGTCATACTTAATGATTTTCACCTTTTACCCACGAGTGGCCACGCGGGTATAAGGAGAATGTATAACAATTTGAAAAAGTACTATTACTGGCCTGGCCTTGAAAACGATATTAAAGAATTCGTAAGTAAGTGTGAAAAGTGCCAGCGCCAAAAATATACGGTTCAGATAAAAGAACCTATGGTCGTGACGTCAACAGCGCACTCTGCGTTTGAAAAAATATTCTTAGACATAGTGGGCCCTCTAGATAAGGATAATTATAATCATTCATATATTCTAACTTTACAATGCGAACTATCCAAATACGTTTGTGCATATCCCCTTGTTTCTAAAACTTCTACAGAGGTTGCAAAATGTTTTGTAAACAATTTCATACTTCAACATGGCATACCAAACACCATAGCAACTGACAGAGGCACAGAATTTATCTCCACAACTATGAAAGAGGTATGTAAAATTTTAAATATTAATCAAATTAACTCTACCGCTTATCATCACCAATCTATTGGATCTCTGGAAAATTCACACAAACATTTAGGTGCATTTCTACGCATACAGACCGACAATCACCCCGAGGCTTGGAGTGAATGGCTTCCCTTTTGGAGTTTCGCTTATAATACGTCAGTGCACTCGGAAACGCAGTTCACCCCTTTCGAATTGGTCTACGGTAAGCAATGTAATTTACCAAATAACTTAGTCACATCCATAGACCCGCTTTATAACTATGATGATTATCCAAAAGAACTAAAGTATCGTTTACAAGTTACACAGAGAGAGGCACGTGACAACTTATATTCTAGTAAATTACAGCGTAAATTCAGGTACGACTCCTATATAAATCCAGTCACTTATAAACCCAACGATCAAATTTTAATAAAAAACGAGACTGGTAATAAACTCCAAAGCTTATATTCAGGACCATATATTGTAGTAAAAGACATTCCACCCAATGTAAAAATAATTAAAAATGGTAAATATGATGTAATTCACAAAAACAGAACTAAGCCTTTCATACCATGATGCAATGTTAGCATACTGTCTATTTTTGTTTTACTGTGGTTGATGCATTAAATGTATTTGTAATTCGATCTGCATTGTCTGTATTATTGTAAACAAGAGTTGTAACTCTTAACATACTAATTAGTTTTAAGTAATGATAACATCAGATAGGTAATTTCATTGTTAAAGCATGATAATTTCAACGAAAAAAAAAAAAAAAAACTCTTGTACTTATTTTTTTTTTTTCCCCTCCGTGGGAGATGTAGTGTATAGAACTATAGATGCTTATATACGTGTATTTCAGTGCTATATAATCAATGATCTTTATGAATAAAGTGTAGTCTTATTTAGAATCTGGTTGTGTCAATACACCTCCCGACATCCATCCTCATATCACACTACTTATTTGGAGGCGATGTACACAGTTAAGATCATTTCCTCACCATGGATTCAACGCAATTAACTGACCAGCGCAATTTTAAACAATGTGGGCTTCTTATGTAACAATTATCTGAGGCAGAACGTACTAACGAAAACCTTTACCTTTAGTAGACCTTATGCCTTTGTAACAAGGTTTGAGATTGCAAGATTGCAGGTGTTTATTCGAGTGTACAATATAATGTACGAACAGTACCTTGACTTTGTACGATTTGATTGAGAATACATGGCGACTGGATATTCTTATACGTATCAAATGTTGGCTGCGGCTTAAAATTATGTTTGGACACCTGCGGGGCCTAGCCAAGATTCAAATCATTTGCGCAAACGATTTTCATCTTGGCAGGGCATCCTGAAATTTGATAGGACGTGTTCAATACATGTTTTGGATGGGTCAGAAAGTGGCGTCTTCAACACAAAATGTAGGTCGGTAGCCATTGATAGTTGCAAATTGATTTCAATGCTTCGTAGTGCATTTTTTATTGTATTTTTTTACTCACTGTATATTTTAACTACAGAACTACTCGAAGCTCAATAATTAAATCACTTCAGACAAAGTAAGGCGATTTATTTTTAAATAATTTAAATTCCATTGTATATTTGTCTGATTCATGACTGATTTTATTGCCCTTGAAATTTGGTAGAAATTTTAAATACTTACTTATAATATAATCTAGTCAGTTTCATTTTTATCATAGCATATAAGGTAGTTAGAGACATAGGAAAACACCACAGGACGAAAAGTGCTACAATAAAAGATGAAAACGGTAAAATTTTAATAAACAATGAAGATATTCTGAAAAGATGGATAAGATACATTGAAAAATTATATGAAGGTACTGGTTTAACAGACAGTATTTTAGAAACCGTAAGTCAAGTAGATGATGATAGATTAGGTCCAGAAATTATTAGAGAAGAATTTGATAAAGCGGTAAAAAGTATTCAGAACGGTAAAGCTGCAGGAGACGATCAAATTTACATTGAACTTATAAACAAATTAGAGTGTGATTCTATGAAAAAGGAAATATTTACTATAGTTAAGGATATGTACAATACAGGCGAAGTTCCAAGTGATTTCAAAATAAGTAAAACTATCACATTACCTAAGAAATTAAACACACTTAAATGCGAAGAGCATAGAACATTAAGTCTTATATCACAGGCCTCTAAAATACTTTTAAAAATCATACAAAGTAGAATAAGACCGATAGCTGAAAGCAACAGAAGGACTCAGACAACATGAAGGAACTAGGGAAGCCATTCTCGCTCTTAGGATAATTATTGATAGAAGATTGGACGTAGGACTTAAGACCCACATAACATTTATAGATTTAGAGAAGGCATTTGACAAGATAGACTGGATAAAGATGATGAAAATTATGAAAACAATAGGCTTAGATTATAGAGACAGACGAATTATACATGTATTATATAAGGAACAGGAAACTATAGTAGAAATAGGACAGGAAAAGGAAAAGCGAAAGTAAGGCAGGGAGTGCGTCAGGGTTGTCCACTCTCGCCATTAATTTTTAATATATTCATTGAAACTGCCATCAGAAAAATTGTGGATTCAGGAAAAGGGGGGTGTAAAAATTAACGGGGAAAATTTTTATTTCGTTAGGTTTGCAGATGATATAGCAGCAATCGCTGAAAATTCTATAGAACTAGAGCAGCTGGTATCAGAAATGGATCACATATTTACAGAATTTGGACTTAAGATCAATATCAATAAAACAAAAACATTAATTACATCAAAACACAAATACAAAAGAGCACCTATAAAAATCAGAAACACAGAAATTTAACAAGTAAAAAGTTTTAAATATTTAGGTAGCATTATAACATGTAACTCCAGATGCACTTCGGATATCATCACATGTATAGCCATAGCTAAAAAAGCTTTCAACACCAAAAAACACCTATTCAAAGCGAAGATATCCCGAAATATAAGAAAGCGATTTATCAAGACCTACGTCTGGAGTATAGCGTTATACGGAAGCGAGACGTGGACATTAACCCAGCGCGATAGGGACAGATTGAACGCTTTTGAAATGTGGACATGGAGAAGAATGGAAGGTATAAGCTGGAAAGAGAGCAAAACAAATACGGAGGTATTGGATTTGGTAGGGGAAAAGAGATCCTTGTTTAAAACGATTGAGAACAGAAGGGGAAGCATGTTGGGGCACCTGATACGGCACGATACTTACATAAAGACTATAATTGAAGGAAGAATAGAAAAAAAGAGAGGCAGAGGAAGTCCGCGACGTGCGTTTTTGGACCAAGCCAAAGAGAAGATCAACGTAGTGACGTATCAGGAGCTCAAAACAGTGGCAGAGAGAAGAACATAATGGCGATTACTCCACCGACAAGAGCCAGGCTCTTAAAATTGTGATGATGATGATGAATCATTTTCATTAAGTTTCTGTCACGTAAATTGTAATTATGAGAGTTAATGTACTAATTTATTTATTACTTAAACTGTGTTAAAATGGTATGGCACTTACACACCTCGATAATAGACAAGAATTGCAACAATAATAAATGCATTGCGATAATCTTATAATAGATAAACCAGCCATTAAAAACAAATTGCTTGTAAAGACAGGTCTATAGTTTTCCTTGTTGCAATAAAGTGTCAAATAGGTTAGATGACAAATTTTCATTTATGATATCAATTAATCATGTTTGTTTTTAGGATCAAACAAAACAAGAAAATTGCATTTTTGTCGGTGAAATATTGCGCTTATGTATACAGTTGCTATACAATCTTTTTTTGGATAAAATGTGAGGAATCGAATGTTATCCTTATTTATTTAGTTTTTGAAAGTTAAAAAAAACTTGAATTTTGAAATATGTTCACTGTGCTCTCTTTATTCTTCAAAAACTTATGAGAAACTTGCATTTTATCCACAAAAGTGACAAAGTAATTTCTTGGCAATTTTGAGTCGTTTCCTCTTGTTTTTTGGTAGAATTGATTTTAATTAAGTAATGATTTTGAATGTTAAATATAAGTAACGTTCATATGGATTTGATTTGTAATGTCTTACAGTTATTATTTTCTTCGCTTTGGTGTGTTGAAAATTTTTGTTTCACCTGGTAACAATGTTTGTTTAACCCTCGTGCCTTGAAACCCTCGTACCGCTCAAGATTCCACGTTTCGAAGGACTCGTTACACTCATGATTTCACATGCTCGAGTATAAATATTAGCACGACTGGTTAAACAACAACTGTGCCCCTTTGTAAAGCAAATAACTATTTAAGTATCCATGATTATATTTTCCGTAAGGTCAATGTGGCTAATTCCGTCACAGGGGGCTATTACGTCTACGAGCGTATACTTCTTTAATTTAAAATCGCAGGAAAAAACCAACTGGTTTTGATTGCGGAAACTAGAAGCAATCGCTGCTTTGTCGATAAAATTATCAATTTTGTTCGTTGTTCCAGAAAAAACGCTAGTGGACGGAATAGTCCCTATGACGGAATTAGCCACGTTGACCTTACCTAATTGCACAGTTTTCTTTATTCTATCTATCACGTTTTAAGTTACACTTTGACTATTACGAAAGATGAATTACCAACTAGTTAACTGTAAAAAATCTTGTTGATATTATCGTTCGTGCGTGACATATTTTGTCACCTACAGCGGTATTCTGATATAAAGGTTTAAGGTATCAGTGGGCGAGTATTTAATAGGATTATCGACGTTATCGTAAATGGCGTAAAATTAAACTATTGTTGGTCAAGCAAATCTTGTCAATAGAAAAGGCGGCAAATTTGAAAAATCGCGGATTAGCAAAATCGCGTCATTTATATCTTACTAGCGACCCGCCTCCGCTTCGCACGGGTTAACAAATTATATATATAAACATTTCTCTTGAATCACTCTATGTATTAAAAAAACTGCATCAAAATCCGTTGCGTAGTTTTAAAGATCTAAGCATACATACAGACAGAGAGACAGACAGCGGGAAGCGACTTTGTTTTATACTATGTATTTAGTGATCTGAGGAACTGTTTTGTTTACATTTCATCGTTGTTCGATGTACATTACTGCTTTTTGTTAGTTTCCTACGGATACCATACTTTAGTTTGCATATCCAGCTTGACAAACTATAATGGCTATGTGAGTTGTAGACCTTGTGAACCCCCATGGCTCCACCATTTAGAAAAAAATACTGTTTAACTAAAGTCTATTTTTTTATTCCGTAGACTGAAATGACAGTTAATTGTATGAACATGAAATGTCATTTCATACTATTAACTGTCATTTCAGTCTACCGAATAAAAAAATAGACTTTAGAACTTGACTTTTTAGCAAGAAATACGTTATTTGCCTACTTGTGTGTGGCTTAAGGAGTTGAAGTGCAATAGTAAATACAAATTATGTTATCCAGCTTATTCTGTTTTTCTATTGGTTGTTACTGATGGCGTATCTTACCTACTTATAGTAAATATTGCAATGAAGCTTCTTTAGCCAGAACAAACACATTTTACGTAACGAGCGAATCAACACGAGTTTGTTATTTTGTGGTATAATTCCCATGTGTCATATACCTGTATAATTATATTATAATATAGGTAATTATACAGGTCATTTTTACAAACCTTTAGGCCCACTTGCACCATCCCACTAACCCGGGGTTGTGTGGTTAAATCGTTAACCTAGTGTCAAATTGTACTGGTAACCATGGTAAATGCATGTTTAACCGGTTAACCCTGGGTTAGTGGAATGCTGCAAGTGGGCCTTAGTCATCTGTGAGCTGCGAGTTAAAAAAATAGGGTCCGGCCGAAACCGCTCTTTGCTTTAGATTAGGCCGAAAACGAACCTTTAGTCGAAACATGATTTTTATACCTACTTATTTTTTATGCCATATCCTGCCGAAATCGAAACCGAAACTTCGGTTTTTACCTTAAATTCCGACGTTTCAGCTGAGTTGCACCTGTGGCCTTTCCGTGACCACAGCTGTCTAGGTTTAGTTAGGCTCTCCAAAACATGTCGCGCGAGTGACTCAAAACAAGTGAGTCTAAACCGTAAAGTTATTCAATGTTAGTATGTCTCACAACAGTATAAATTCGTTAAAATTTACATACATTTACGACACATCTTAAAATAAGTAATCGCAGACATAATTATATCAACACCTTATTATAATTAACGCAAAGAAAGCGCAAAACTGGCTAGAATGACAATCAAGAATTAGCATAGAAACTTGAGCCAGCCACACTACTTGTAGCTTTACTGTTGCCATGATAATGTCTTATCTCTATACGATCTTTACTATCACATACGACCTTTTGAATGATACAATGTCCTGGAGTCATTGTCCACCGAATTGAGTTGGCTATTACATGACCACTTTGTTTGATGCATTCTGAAGTGAACTAGGAATATTTTTGATAATCAATATATCGACGCGATATAATTATATGTTTTTAACTAAATTAAAATTAATATTTAGGTGGAGAAACTTTAATAATCTAGTGTGTTTAAGGTTGTTTCAAGATACGAATATTACCTATATGATGTTAATTGATTGATGAAACAACATGATGTTAATTGATTTCACAGTACATATGGTGCTGCTAATTTACCGCCCTAGTGCTGTAATTAGCACAATACGTATGTACCTATGTCGAAAATTTGAAGGGCCATAGTTATGTACTGTAAAACGTTTTACAATACACCTGCGAAAAGATAATTCGCAACTCGTGTCGATTTAAAACACTTCTTTCCGTCGTGTTTCAATTTATCGCCAATCGATGCGAATTTCCTACTTTTCGCACTCGTATCGTAATTTTATTATTCACTTAACTGGGACATGTGGTCCTAAAGAAAGTCTCCTTCGACATGTTTATGATTTCTTAAAAACGTAACGGGTAATTTTTAAACTTTTTACGCATTTAAATTCCGTACCATGCATATCATAATAAGTACATACTAGTATTATGTTTTAGATACTGTTTTAGAAGCGCTGGTGGCCTAGCGGTAAGAGCGTGCGACTTGCTATCCGGAGGTCGCGGGTTCGAACCCCGGCTCGTACCAATGAGTTTTTCGGAACTTATTATGTACGAAATATCATTTGATATTTACCAGTCGCTTTTCGGTGAAGGAAAACATCGTGAGGAAACCGGACTAATCCCAATACGGGCCTAGTTTACCCTCTGGGTTGGAAGGTCAGATGGCAGTCGCTTTCGTAAAAACTTGTGCCCACGCCAATTACTGGGATGAGTTGCCAAGCGGACCCCAGGCTCCCATGAGCCGTGGCAAAATGCCGGGACAACGCGAGGAAGATGATGATGATACTTATAAAAAGGATATAATTTAAGACGGCACATATAATGGAATCAAGATTTGATACCTACGTGTAATTTAAAGGAAACAGTACCTACATATTGTTCTTGACATCCATAAACCTTCGAAAATATTAGCTTTTCCCTGAAAACGAGGTTTTTCTAGAAAACAGACGGAATAAACATTTATATTGTCCGCTCAAAGTCATTAGGTAATCATAATTTACGTAGTTTTAATTACATTTGTAATTTGTGGGCAAACACATTTGTGCGTAAAGTATCAAATACGTCAATAATAAACTCAAAACTTACGCTCTATCCAAACGGATACGTAGTTGAGTCATAGAAATTAAGGTAATCTGTAAAATTCCGTAATTAGTTTTTAAGGTTATATGTGACGTTATCTATGAAAAGGGACCTTATTGTCGATGGCGCTTACGCCATTATTAACGATGCTCCGATATAAATACAATGCCGCGCGACGCTGTGCGGCGTAAGCGTCATCGACAATAAGGTCCGTTTTCATAGATAATGCCCCATATTCTTTTGATTTCGTTTAGTGAAATTCCAACATGTGCTTAATTGATCGTTTAGTTATTAATTAATAATACCGACGGTGTGTGGGCGCGCCATCATACACATCGAATGAGGATAAATAAACACGCAAATCTTAACCCGCTACAATCATTTGAAAACAACATTAATAAACTCAACATACATTAATAAATTTCATTTCATTTCAAATTTTCAAATTTCATTTCAAAACATGTCGCCAGAAGATATAGGTACAAAGAAACATAAATAACAGTCTACCTACATACTTTTTTTGGATCCTAACTGTTGGAACCATTTATAGTCTAATTTTACATGTCGTGAGTCATACTAATATTATGGTAATTATACGGTCTAACTATTACCTGCGCTCTCCGAAACATGTCACGCGATTGAAAAAACGTGAGCCAAACCGTAAAATATTAGCTAAACATTTATAGTAATTTTATAGTGACGATTCCAAGTCCTTGGCTTAGACAGACTCCATATTCGTATTATTGAACAATATAATTTAATTTGTTTATTTTTATGTCGATTACATTACAATATAACTATGATATATTTATTATAAAGATACAGTAATTTCGTACTTTATACAAATATACATCTAGAACATCGATGCTCACATAATGGTTAATTGTTATAAAATTATACGGTTGAAATTAGTTCACAGCCTATAATAAATAAAAATAGAGCATACAACACTAATAACCACTATCATATCGATACTATCGATAGAATGCAAATTACTAGATATTATGAATTAACGAAGTGAGAGCGATCAAATTGTCATAGTCATGTTATACAACGTTGGCTGTCGCTACGTACGGACTTGGCGGACATTCTTTGCATTTAAAGAAGACATTGTTTTAGACTCGTGTTCATTTATAGTCACACTGGTCACTGTAGACTGGATTCTATTCAACATGCTTAATCATAGAGCCTTTATTTTATGACGAATGACGGATTTACGTGCAATCCTCTTTATTTGGATGAAACCTTTTTTAGTATGTGTTAGCGGTAGGTATGCGTCTTTCCTGTGGACATATTATCATACCATAAATAAAATTTAAAGCCAATTTTTTGCTATTATTCTTTTTTTTCAATTATAAGACGTTGCTATTTTATTTATTTATAAGTATGAAACAAACGGTCGTACAGAAAATATTGTTACAGTTTCTTCTCTTAATCTAGACCTATAGTTTCCATTTTTGTTAAACATATATTATATTTAGATATTTATATTGAAGCACGAAAAAGTACCTATCTTGTCTTAGGTCCACCTGATTAGTAAAAGATTACACAGATTTGCGAAATCAGTTATACACAATAGTTATTTGTACAACAAGAGATCAAACTTTGATATTTCTTCGAGTGCTTATTTTGAGTCCCGTGCAAGCGAAAGATTCTATGTTCACAACTTCAAGGGCGCTTAAAAAAATAAAACATACTGGGTAATTTTATCTTTCTTGGCATAAATTTTTTTTTAATTCCATTCAAAGATCTAACGATAGTAAATGTTACCATACTGAATTGGCCTATCTATCAGCTTAGCACACAAAAAAAATCAAGCATCTACCGCAATAATTCACGTCACCATAAATAAAAATCTCATCGTACTCGGCGATAGGTGAAAAATTAAAAAAAATCATAACTCCGAAAATACGAAAAATCGCGGAACATACATGGGGGTGATTCAGATAGCCCTCTAGGTCCTCTACCTCCCAGCTTCAGTATATCTCTACTTCTTGGGACACCCTGTAGATGGGTCTACATTAACAAAGATTCATTTATAATGCGTGTAGTATTAAATTATGTTGTGACGCATCATGGGATTTACGTATAAAACCTTTTCTTGGTTACCTTTATATGTTCTTTGAAATGGAATATCATAAATATGCATATTAAGCGATATCTTACTTTTAATTTTCTGGGTTTACCTCCTTGCCGCCTTTGGATTAATCATCCTGTATTATTATTGTTAATATCACAATATAAAGATAATCAGACCAAGCTAATTCAACGTGGCGTTCGTAATGTCAAAGTGTGGCCATGTCATAATTTACGTCAAATTCTATGAATAATGACATAATGATACTCCTTCACTTTGTTCTATTCAAATTGATGCACCAGACAATAAGGAAAAATGTAGTAAATCAGAAAAAAAATCATAGAAGTTGGTCATTTGATCGTGACTACACATGCAAGTATTTCATTCAAGGTGTACAAAAATCGTGGGATCCTTTTAGGGAAATAAATAGTAGACAATAATATTTGACCACAATTTTTTTTGGCTAGTTGGAAATTTAGATGACATGCCTTTTCCCCTAATCAGAATACGATGTCGGTCATGTTTTTAAACGAATCCTATTTTTGTTACACCTTATATAAGGTCAATGCGGCTAATTCCGTTCAGGAGCGTATATATTTCTTTGATTTTCAATCTTTGGAAAAAAAGCCATCTGCTTTTGATTGCTGAAACTAAAAGCAATCGCTGCTTTGTCGAAAAAATTATCAACTTTGTTCGTTGTTCGAGAATAACGCTAGTAGACGGAATAAATAGTCCCTATGACGGAATTAGCCACATTGACTTTACCTAAAGTCCACAACTGCTTTTCAATTTGATATGTCTAAAAAGACTCCTTTGATCTGTCAGTTAACGTCTCTATTAGTGTATGGCCTGAGTGGACGCTGGAGTTGGGCGTGCAGCGGGGCGGGGTGTGCGGCGTGCATGTTAAACAAATGCAAACGTATAGGAGCGGCTTTAGTGCACGCTGCTCAAATTACTTGTGAGCCCGACGCCACGCTGCACGCCCCGCCGAACGCTTCGCTTCGAGCGTCCACTCAGGCCTTACACTTAGACATGCATTAAGATTAGCACATGTTGTCTTAAGTGATCTAAATTATTCAGTTGTCATACGGTCAATCAATGAAATGTCAGACATGTCCTAACAATGGTAGCATTTCTCAACGCGGTAGGATCGTTTTCGTAAGGCCGTAGACCGAAATAAAGCGGAAAGCGTTATTTAATAACACATTGAAAGGATAATAAAATAGCCAAGAAAACAGGAAAACAACAATTTTACAATTAACAAAAATCTTTATAGTAAATCGACCAAGATAATCATCAAATCACCAATCAACATTAATGCAATGCAATATGCAAATGTACAAAGCTCCTAGAGGACCCAGAGCTCAGAGAACAAATGTGACGTTATCTATGAAAAGGAACCTTATTGTCGATGGCGCTTACGTCATTATTAACGATGCTCCGATATAAATAAAATGCCGGGCGACCCTGTGCGGCGTAAGCGCCATCGACAATAAGGTCCCTTTTCATAGATAATGCCCCAAATGAAGTCTAAAGGGGCCCACTGATTAACAGTCCGCCGGACGATATCGGCCTGTCAGTTAGAATAAAAAGTTGACAGTTCCGAACAACTGTCTTTAAGTAGGTACACTTTGTTTCTTTTTATGAAACAGGTATATTTCCACCATTACTTTGAACTTTATTTCTAAGTGTTAGGATTTAAATTTGTGTAAATTTCTGATATTCAAACCTTGGAAAGGATACTGGCGGCCTAGCCAAGGTTACAATCGCTATCGCATCGCCATCGAATCGCTTTGTGTCTCTCTATCACACTTCCATATTAGTGTGACAGTGACAGTTGTATTTCGATCGCTACAGAGCGTAAACGATTGGCACGTTGGCTACGCGGCCTGGACTCAATTCTCTTATTGCTTGGAATACCGATTTCTCTGGTTGGTCTAGCAATGAAATAGTTATTTTCGATACAAGTGCGAAAAAGAGGAAATTCGAAACGAGTGGCGATAAATTAAAACTCGACCGAAGGGAGTGTTTTAAATCGACACGAGTTGCGAATTACCTGTTCGCACATGTATCGAACAACGTTTTACAGTACATATGGCACTTTAAAGTTTCGACATACGCACGAAAAGTGCTATTTTACGCACTAGTGCGGAAAAGTAGCCCCATATGTACTGTAAATATAATTTTACAATACATATGGCCCTATTTTCCCGCACTAGTGCGTAAAATAGCACTTTACGTGTGTATGTCAAAAGTTTAAAGGGCCATATGTACTGTAAAACGTTGTACGATACACATGCGGATAGGTAATTCGCAACTCGTGTCGATTTAAAACACTCCCTTCGGTCGTGTTTTAATTTATCGCCACTCGTTTCGAATTTCCTCTTTTCCGCACTTGTATCGTAAATAACTATTGTCATATATTGGAGAACAGCTCAACATTTTGCTAGATCCGCTCAGCTTATCGCTTCATTTGATGACACATCCTATTACATTCTCAGACCGATTCAACGGTGAAATTAACCTTGGATTCTCGTCACGCACCACATTACCCTTGAGCGTGTGCTACTGGATCTGCGCAAGAGTTTCAACTGTTTAAAGATGGCGGTTTAACGTTTGAAGAACAAAAGTTAACGGCAGAGCACGATGAATATCTGAAAGATCTGGGAAACTTTTCAGAAGTTTGTATATTTACCGAAATTTCTTCGATTATTTCACGCAATTAAGTCCCCAAATAATGAGTAAAAATCGTGAAAGTTGAAATCAGGGAAATTTCCTCTTTACTACTTTCTTTATTTTGATTCGTAAAAACATTTGGTAACTATTCACCAAAAGTTTAAGTCCTAAGCAACTTTTAAAAAATAAACTGTATTTTTCTAAATTATGATTGAAAATTTGAGTCTGAACACAATTGAACCCCTTTAAATAATAAACCTTCTAAGAGTAGTACTTTGAATCGTAAGTCGAGTTGTTTTTCGAGACTTTTTGAAAACTGACTCCTTCGAACAGTCCTAAAAACAAGTATTCTATACCTAAATACAACAATGTATTAATTAATAATACCAAGTCCCACCCAACGGAATGCTGTCATGGACCTCTTAATACGTGCAAAAAAAGCGCTAGTATGATTTTTCCTTATCATCGAATTTTTCTTACTAAATGCTATGTTAAGAGCCCATCAACGTGTACACTAGCGCCACTGCTAAATAATCGTGATTAATTAAATTTAACGAAATATATTTAAAAAAGGGGGCCGCTACGTACTGTATCTTGTATTAAAGTACCTTTTGAATACATCAAACTAGTTTCTATGTTGCTGGATTCGTCAATCTATGAACTCAAAACAAAAACGGCCGTTTTAACTTTGGACGCATAGATTGAATAATCACGATTATTTAGCAGTGGCGCTAGTGTGCACGTTGATGGGCTCTTAAAACGGTACCGTCTTCTTGTTCCCCATCAAACGTTGGCGGGCAATAGTAACCGATTAAATTACGTAGATTGCTTTTGGTATGTATTCGGCAATAGTAAATCGGTATTTAAAATTTCGTCGCATTGCGTATGTGTTCTGTGTTCAAGGGCGCACGTGTGTAGCAACTATAGTATGCTTTAGTGTTTGAAGGACAAAAGTTAACGACATGGGACATCACGTGGAGATCGCTAAAGTGGTACTCGAGTAACTCGAGTCTTATGTAAATTGGGAGAACTTGACTCAGTCTTACAAGTAGGTACAGTCACTTGCAATATTATGTTACACAACGAAGGCAGCATATATGACACGATCGTATTTGTAGAGCCATAAGAGCGTGTCATATGTTTTTGCGGTCTTCGAAGAATAACATTATTGCAGGTGATGGTACCTACTGATGTTTCAAACCGAAATTGCGAAATTTTCCACATGGAAAATTCTTGGAATTTTGTAGTAGGAACATTTTGTTTTTCTCCTTTATTTCTAGTAAAATGTTCAGAAATCTGTGAGTTTTTCCAACTTTTTGGAAATTTTCCGCAATTTGCACGTCTGTGTCTATTTTATGACATTGCACTTAAAATAAGATTAGTCTTTTGAGTGGTGAGTCCAGAATCCAGATACTTCTTTTTTTTGGTTCTTTATGAAGCATTGGAGACTATACTTACTTCAAAGCTTTGCTATGGCCTATGTTTTTAAACAAGAAATAATTTATACCTACATTTTTAATATGCAATTATGCATCTGCAGTCTTCGACGCTGTTGTCACTATAAGATTGTATGTAAATAACACCAAAACAAAACCAAAATTAAACAGATTATGATGTCACCAAAATTTTGCATATTCATAGGCCCCAACAATGGCCATCATTTTGTATGACATTCAGACAACCGATATTATGTAAACTAATCTATAAAATATACGTGTGGGTATTTGACGATTCTCACAGGCGTATGATTTTTTTACATGTACAGTCAAGAATTACTATTTTGTTGCCATAGTGACAATCAATAATTAATCATATGGTTTTTTTTATGATATATGAGGAAAACGGGCAGACGAATTTCCTGATGGTAAGCAATTACCGTCGCACATGGACACCTGCAAAAACAGAGGGGTTGCAAGTGCGTTGCCGGTTTTTAAGATGGGAGTACGCTATTTTCTTGAAGGTTTGAAGTTCGTATCGGTGCGGATCTCCGCTACCACGCGTGACAGTTCATTTTACAGTTTAGCTGTGCACTATCTAAGAGCCTTGGACCATTCCACTAACCCGGGGTTAACCAGTTAAAAGGAGTTACCATGGTTAGCACAATTTGACACTGGGTTAACGGTTTAACCGCTTAAACCCGGGTTAGGGGGATGGTGCAAGTGGCGCTAAGTATTCTAAGTCATCTCATACATTAGGTATATATATTGTCAGTGTGGCAAAGTACGAAATGGTACAGAAAACTAATTCCTTGACCGAACATCGTGTATATGTATAAATGGAAGCTAACGGAGCGTCACGTTCCGTTTATCTCAAGTTGCGTTAAAACAAAGGAAATGTGATCTTCCTCAAGCATTGTCCATTGTTCCTACTTTTATTACTAAACTGCGGAACATTCTTATTATCAAATGACAATCAAGATTGATAATTATCGATTGTGGTTACTGTTAAATGGTCACCAGATAATATGGTCACAACATAATTTAAACTGTTGTGAGACATTACTAACATTGAATAATTTAACGGTTTAGACTCACTTGTTTTAAGTCTCTCGCGCGACATGTTTCGGAGAGCCTAGGTCTCTTTTCTCAAGCACTAACAGTGCGAGCAGCGTTCACGATGGCCGTGTACTGTTAGTGCTTGAGAAAGGAGACCTAGGCTCTCCGAAACATGTCGCGCGAGTGACTTATTCAATAAGGGTGTTAAGTTAATGGTACCTACATAATTATACCGACGTTTCATGGTATTATTATATTATATTTATTTATAAGAACATAAATACTATATAAATGATAACAGTGCACCACTACTTATATAGGTAGGTAATATCTGGGTGACCAAGCTTCGCTCGGATAACATATAAAAACTCGAAAATGCGCGTTTTCCCAGAGATAAGACCTAGCTAGATCGATTTTTCGCCCCCGAAAACCCCCATATCGCAAATTTCATCGAAATCGTTAGAGCCGTTTCCGAGATCCCCGAAATATATATATAAATAAACAAGAATTGCTCGTTTAAAGGTATTAGATTAGATAGATTAGTATTAAGTTTGAATATCTGGGAGACCGAGCTTTGCTCGGAAAAGGTATAAATCTCAAAAATACGCGTTTTCCCAGAGATAAGACTTAGCTAGATCGATTTTTCGCCCCCGAAAACCCTCATATATATAGCAAATTTCATCGAAATCGTTAGGGCCGTTTCCGAGATCCCCGAAAGTTGTCTAAATAATTCTTGGCTCGCAATTTTTTCCAATGTTTTGCGATGTTTAAACCAATAATATTGTTTGGATAGAGCAATTTAAATAAAAAAACATTGGCTGTTGGCAAAGCCAATGGTTTTCTTATATTTCTTTATACATAGCAAATACAGATCACGTTGGCCGGTCACGTGCGAGTCATGCTGTGGTATGCACGGCTATTTGAAAATAAATAATATAAAATTAAAGCGATCTGCTGTTTATGTAGGTACTTACACCCACATAAATATATTATCTTATCGTTGTGGTCTAAAACAAGATTTTTGTTATAGAGTTCCGTAAGAAATAAATATAGTTTCACTATTGCCATCGAAAAGTTCGCGGCTTAGTCAATTATAAACTGAAATAGATACTATAGGCGGCTTAGGTACAGGCGGTATTCTGTGCCTACAGTTAACTTTTATAGTTTTCATATTTTCATAGAAATTCGACGTTTTTGATGACACTTCCATGCTTTGTTAACAGCTGTCTACAGTGACAATTTCTGGTCAAGAAATGGCACTGTTGACTTCCTGTTGAGCTCCATATTGGTGATGACGATGATGCTACGAGATTATTCTTTTGGTTTTTGCTCATTAATGTTGTTCAAAGTGTGATCTCTTCTTCTTCCTCGCGTTATCCCGGCATTTTCCACGGCTCATGGGAGCTTGGGGTCCGCTTGACAACTAATGCCAAGAATTGACGTAGGCTCTAGTTTTTACGAAAGCGACTGCCATCTGACCTTCCAACCCAGTGGGGTTAGGCCTTATTGGGATTAGTCCGGTTTCCTCACGATGTTTTCCTTCACCGAAAAGCAACATCAAATGATATTTCGTACATGAGTTCCGAAAAACTCATTGGTACGAACTACGAACCGGGGTTTGATTGAACCCGCGACCTCCGGATTGAAAGTGTCGTGCTCTTAGCGCTAGGCCACCAGCGGTTGTTGTTTGTTGTTCAAAGTGTAATACCTATAGATAGCTCGTAATTAGGGTTTGCACGACGGATCCGAAATGTATAGGAAGATCCGCGGATCCGGATCCAGATCCGGATATTTTCATACATTTCGGATCCGGATTGCAAACCCTACTCGTAATGCAGTAAACTAATGTGGAACTGTGCAGCCAATGGTGAATTTTATTAGTCTTGAAACGCGTTTGACCAATACTTTACTCAACACCCGGCAATCCATCGTGGCTATTTGTAAAGTCCAGGTACCACTTAACTAAAAGCAGCTACCAAACAGTCACTTTTGGACATTGACAATATCATACTAAATTAGATGAAAGCTATATAGAATAGAAAAAAAAAAACATTTTGGCATAAGAAAAAGAATCTCCGTACGGGAGCGCTTATGTGTAGTGATCTGGATTGTCCTGCTTCGTCTAGTAGTAGAAGTGGTCTGTGATCACAAGTAAAAGTGTTCTGTGTGACCATCCTTGACACAGCTAATGCATGGTAATTTCCTGCCAGTCCAAGCGAGCCGAGAAAGCGGAACATGGCTATAGCTAGGCTATTAATGTGACCATAGTAAATACGCGTTTAAGTCGGGTCTATTATTTCTACCACAAGCAGTTAGGCAACTTAAACTACCGGCTATATGTGCGGATGCGGCCCGGCCACGGCATCCTTTATGTAAAAGATCATCTCAGCTACAAGGTGAAGTAACCACACCACACACAAGCTCTCTCGTACCGTAAAATGGGGTGAGTAGGGTTCGCGGGGAGAATTGGGTTATGAATGGGGAGAGAAGGGATGAAAGGGGGGTGAGATGGAATTTTAAGGCTACTGCTACAAAAATAATGTCTTCCAATTTAAAATGGAGCTATAGTAATGCTCATAATAAAAAAAAATCGATCCAACAATCTTCCAAAATCAACTTTGTATGAAAACCGAGCTCACCCCAAATACGAGGGACTACGGGGTGAGGTGGGTTTTCCTGTTTATCGTCAAAGTTATGAAATGGAACTACCCAAAATAAAATAAAAACTATAATACAAACGTCCGGAACACTTATTACACCATTCAGTTTTGCATATGTAAAAATAAAATGCTATCGAGGTTTGAATGTCAGTTTTGACCCTACTCACCCCATTTTACGGTAGGTACTAATTTATTATGGGAGCGCGATCACTTATTTTAGTTATTTTAGTCGCGTTTCTACTAATCTCTAATAGCTTAATAGAAACATATATGTCTCTCTCTCTATAGAACAATTGTAACTTATAAGTAGTACTTTACATACAATTGATAGCAAAATTATGGCATTATGGCATTATGGCATTATTAGTACTTTTGAGAGCGAACTGTAGAGATATTTGGATAAATATTCCAAGTGGCAGATACTTTGGTGCGTTGTTTCATACGTTACTATTGATGCTGACTGTACTCATGTAAATTAAAAATGTACAAAAGTGTATTTACCCTCGTAAAGGGGCACTGATTAACAGTCCGCCGGACGATATCGGCCTGTCAGTTAGAACAAAAAGTTGGCAGTTCCGAACAACTGACAGGCCGATATCGTCCGGCGGACTGTTAATCAGTGGGTCCCTTTAGACTCAGGGCAGTTTTGGCGCTTTTGAATTTGGAGCTTTCTTTTATTTCTATACATATATGAGTTCAAAACTCGAGTTTAATTTGTACTTGTACAACTCTTGACATTGAACTGACAGATCGGTATCGCATCGGTGTGACATCTTATAAGCATTGTTCGAATTGGGCCGTAAACAATCGGCTGGACCGCAAACAATCGGAATCGGCTTTCTACCTGAAATGTTTTCATGTCCAAAACAAGATTAGATTATATTACGAGATTTATGAGTAAAGCTCTACAATTTATTTGTTTTATACATTTTCTTACAAAATCTCATTTTGAAGTGTTAACAAAGCTCTAATATACATAACGTGGGACTCGAAAGTGTTTAGTTTATGGTTGTGAAACGCAGTTGGGCAAAACGGTAATCGACCTAGTTCGCGCTGAACCGATTTTGATGAGATTCGTCGCTGGCTCTTTTTGTAATAAGTGATATTTAAATACTCTTCAGCTTGTAGTTATTACCTAATTGAAATATAAATAATTACAAATAAGTACCTCTTTTGTGCAATGTTAGGTGGGTTAAGATAACTATGGGGCTATAAAGAGAAACACATTGGTATTGAAAAAAAAAACATTGTAATATACCTACTTGAAAATACCTAGAGTCGGACCAATAAAAGTCTGCAGCGGATTTGATAGCCCACGCAGTGCAAGTGTTATTTATACGTCATAATTTCATACAAGTTTGACGTTTAAAATAACACTTGCACTGCGTGGGCTATCAAATCCGCTGCAGACTTTTCTTGGTCTGACTCTAATAAAAACTAAATTAAACGATTACTAGCGACCCGGTGCCTACACACAGGTTACAAAAAATATTAACAAATTATACACTAAGTGGTTTTTTTAATTTTTTTTCCTATTGTTCATTAAATGAGATTGTATTAGTTACCTCTTGCACCTAAGTCTAGACTTGTAAGATTTATTTCGCCTATAAAAAGTTAATTTCATTATTGTCTCTATTCATAGTTTGACATATTTATGAATCCTTATAATCGTAACGTGTTTGCAATAACTTTGACGTCGGCACAATTGTGCAAATGAAATATTCCTCACTTCATCAGCAATTATGATAAACATCTATTAAATTCATGTTAGCTGGGATTATTTACGTAAAACAGGTGATTATAGTTAATGATGTCGTTAAACATGGATTATCACCAGTTTAACTAAACTTAATGTTGTAAGAAGTGCATATACTTGGAAAAAAATCAACCTCTGCCGCTGTGGCCCAGTGGCCGAATGGCACAGGCACCTGCCGCGATAGCAGAGGACGCTGGTTCGATTCCAGCCTGGGGCACTGGAGGCCTTGGTCACTTTTTCTTAGTATATGACATTTATTTAAAGTTTAAACTTAATGTTTACCAGTCTAGATAGTTTATCTACCTCAATGATTCTAGAAAAAATCGGCAACGAAATTTTTTACTCCGACTTAAAAAGAGGGGTTTTATATTGTTATTTAATCAATGTATCGTTTTGAGTGCCTTTTTGGTTGCAGATTTTTGATAGGTACTTATGTACAGTGCCATGCCAATCATATATCGAAGCGGCCAAGGCGCTCACAAATATCTGAACACGCCTCTATTGTCAGGGCGTTAGAGTGCATGTTCAGATATTGTGAACAACTTGGCCGCTCCGATATATCTGATGGCCACTGTACCATAAAATATGCCTACTATGCTCCCCTGGGTTAGTGGGTACCTCTGGGTTATTTATAACATAATTGTGAGCACCACAATTTTTATGTAAGTATGAAAACTATATCACAACCTCATTTAAGTGGTAGTGACGATCTACTTTAAATCGGCATATATATCAACATACCTAACAGACTTTAAAACAATCTTAAAAAAATTATATTAGATTCTAATTTAATTGAAGGCAAAAATTACCTGCTAAGAAAATGAAGAAAAAACCTCAAAAGGATCACGTGACTTTGAACAGGGACAATAAATGAGATACCTGTCCCAAAATAGTTTTTCGTACCGCCATAAATTGCGTTGTTTATCTAAATATTAAATGTAAAAAATAATAATTTTGGATCCTAAGTTTTTTGCCGTGTTTACTTTGTAATACCAAAGACATTATATTATGTATCTCCGTATAAAATGAATAAAGTCTAAGGAAAAAACGTGCCTCGGAAATCAAGAAAAAGTCATTCTCGGATAGATGGCGCGCACACCTTTTGCCTATTCTCGGCTAGATGGCGTTGACGATACCGTTTGATATTTAACAATTTTAACACAAGTATCAGTGAAAAAACATGGGTAAAAATGATATAAAAATAATAAAATCATTTATAAATCCATATATATATATATATATAATTTTTTTGATAGTTTTATACGCATTCATTTTGAGTTTTAGTCGTGTGTCGATAGATGGCAGTAAATTTACTGTGACTACAAAATTTACTATGACAGGACCCCTCTCCATATACTATCTATTCTCTTTGGTAATACCTAAGGATGAATACAATATGTAAGTACCCCATTAATTAACGAATGTTGTTGACGGATATTATGCAATTACAAGTAGTAGGTACTTAGGTAGGCACTCTATTCTACCTAGTAAACTTAAACTTTTTAGAAAATTATAACAAGTAACTAGGTACCTACTCGTATTTATGAAAGCATATCTTGTAAAAACTATAAGTATAATAAATTAGACATTTGGCGTTTGCGTTAAATCTGGTAGTTCTGATTTTTGCAGACTTATTTATGATGTTGGCCCACTTAATAATCCAAGTTTGTGACCTCGAGCGCCGAACGCAACTTTGTCAAAAGTCGAAAAAACCGTGAACATTTTGGTTTATTTTTGGATTTGGGCGATTATAACCGAACTACCGAATTTGACGCAGAAGAGCCACGTTACAAAATTTGACAAATTTACTGGATTAATAAGTAGGTACCGATTTACGAGTATTGCATACTCAAGAGCTAAGAATTAATAAGGGCCATTTTGTATTATTTTTCCAAATTGAATGTTAATTATACATTTTATAATATTGATCTTGAATTGTATTTGTTTTGAAGTTGACAACAGGAAAAACGGCAATCAAATATATATATCTATATATATAAATGCAAGTGTCCTGACTGACTGACTGACTGACTGACTGACTGACTGATTCATCAACGCAGAGCCGAAACTACAAAAGCTAGAAAGTTGAAATTTGCACACTAGGTTGAATTTGTAAAGTGTACAAGAGATAAGAAGCGATTTTGAAAAATTCAACCCCTAAGGGGGTTAAAAAGGGGATGAAAGGTTGTATGGGGTGCAAGTTTTATTTCAAGCGAGGAATTTGAAACTTTGTAAAAATGTACTATATTAAAAAACAAGAAAATTAATTTCTGCGTTTTCGAAAATTCATCCCCCAAGGTGGTGAAAAAGGGGTTGAAAGTTTGTATGGAGATCAAATATTTTTGTGAGTGTTGGACTTGAAACTTTGTATATGGGGATATTATTATAAGACGGGAAAAGTAATTTCAGCGTTTTTGAAAATTCATCCCCTAACAGGGTTAAAAAGGGGTTGAAAGTTTGAATCCATTACAAATGCTTTGAAACTTCTTAGAAAGGCATAATAGCCGATGACAAAAAAAAGTAATTGCGACGTTTTAGGTAATTCAACCTCTAAGGGGGTAAAAAAGGGGATGAAACTTTGTCCTGGGGTGCAAATTTTATTTTAAGCTAGGACATTGAAACTTCGTAAAAATGTACTATATTAAAAAACAAGAAAATTAATTTCTGCGTTTTCGAAAATTCATCCCCCAAGGTGGTGAAAAAGGGGTTGAAAGTTTGTATGGAGATCAAATATTTTTGTGAGTGTTGGACTTGAAACTTTGTATATGGGGATATTATTATAAGACGGGAAAAGTAATTTCAGCGTTTTTGAAAATTCATCCCCTAACAGGGTTAAAAAGGGGTTGAAAGTTTGAATCCATTACAAATGCTTTGAAACTTCTTAGAAAGGCATAATAGCCGATGACAAAAAAAAAGTAATTGCGACGTTTTAGGTAATTCAACCTCTAAGGGGGTAAAAAAGGGGATGAAACTTTGTCCTGGGGTGCAAATTTTATTTTAAGCTAGGACCTTGAAACTTCGTAGAAATGTACTATATTAAAAAACAAGAAAATTAATTTCTGCGTTTTCGAAAATTCATCCCCCAAGGTGGTGAAAAAGGGGTTGAAAGTTTGTATGGAGATCAAATATTTTTGTGAGTGTTAGACTTGAAACTTTGTATATGGGGATATTATTATAAGACGGGAAAAGTAATTTCAGCGTTTTTGAAAATTCATCCCCTAACAGGGTTAAAAAGGGGTTGAAAGTTTGAATCCATTACAAATGCTTTGAAACTTCTTAGAAAGGCATAATAGCCGATGACAAAAAAAAGTAATTGCGACGTTTTAGGTAATTCAACCTCTAAGGGGGTAAAAAAGGGGATGAAACTTTGTCCTGGGGTGCAAATTTTATTTTAAGCTAGGACATTGAAACTTCGTAAAAATGTACTATATTAAAAAACAAGAAAATTAATTTCTGCGTTTTCGAAAATTCATCCCCCAAGGTGGTGAAAAAGGGGTTGAAAGTTTGTATGGAGATCAAATATTTTTGTGAGTGTTGGACTTGAAACTTTGTATATGGGGATATTATTATAAGACGGGAAAAGTAATTTCAGCGTTTTTGAAAATTCATCCCCTAACAGGGTTAAAAAGGGGTTGAAAGTTTGAATCCATTACAAATGCTTTGAAACTTCTTAGAAAGGCATAATAGCCGATGACAAAAAAAAAGTAATTGCGACGTTTTAGGTAATTCAACCTCTAAGGGGGTAAAAAGGGGATGAAACTTTGTCCTGGGGTGCAAATTTTATTTTAAGCTAGGACCTTGAAACTTCGTAAAAATGTACTATATTAAAAAACAAGAAAATTAATTTCTGCCTTTTCGAAAATTCATCCCCCAAGGTGGTGAAAAAGGGGTTGAAAGTTTGTATGGAGATCAAATATTTTTGTGAGTGTTGGACTTGAAACTTTGTATATGGGGATATTATTATAAGACGGGAAAAGTAATTTCAGCGTTTTTGAAAATTCATCCCCTAACAGGGTTAAAAAGGGGTTGAAAGTTTGAATCCATTACAAATGCTTTGAAACTTCTTAGAAAGGCATAATAGCCGATGACAAAAAAAAAGTAATTGCGACGTTTTAGGTAATTCAACCTCTAAGGGGGTAAAAAAGGGGATGAAACTTTGTCCTGGGGTGCAAATTTTATTTTAAGCTAGGACCTTGAAACTTCGTAGAAATGTACTATATTAAAAAACAAGAAAATTAATTTCTGCGTTTTCGAAAATTCATCCCCCAAGGTGGTGAAAAAGGGGTTGAAAGTTTGTATGGAGATCAAATATTTTTGTGAGTGTTAGACTTGAAACTTTGTATATGGGGATATTATTATAAGACGGGAAAAGTAATTTCAGCGTTTTTGAAAATTCATCCCCTAACAGGGTTAAAAGGGGGTTGAAAGTTTGAATCCATTACAAATGCTTTGAAACTTCTTAGAAAGGCATAATAGCCGATGACAAAAAAAAGTAATTGCGACGTTTTAGGTAATTCAACCTCTAAGGGGGTAAAAAAGGGGATGAAACTTTGTCCTGGGGTGCAAATTTTATTTTAAGCTAGGACATTGAAACTTCGTAAAAATGTACTATATTAAAAAACAAGAAAATTAATTTCTGCGTTTTCGAAAATTCATCCCCCAAGGTGGTGAAAAAGGGGTTGAAAGTTTGTATGGAGATCAAATATTTTTGTGAGTGTTGGACTTGAAACTTTGTATATGGGGATATTATTATAAGACGGGAAAAGTAATTTCAGCGTTTTTGAAAATTCATCCCCTAACAGGGTTAAAAAGGGGTTGAAAGTTTGAATCCATTACAAATGCTTTGAAACTTCTTAGAAAGGCATAATAGCCGATGACAAAAAAAAAGTAATTGCGACGTTTTAGGTAATTCAACCTCTAAGGGGGTAAAAAGGGGATGAAACTTTGTCCTGGGGTGCAAATTTTATTTTAAGCTAGGACCTTGAAACTTCGTAAAAATGTACTATATTAAAAAACAAGAAAATTAATTTCTGCCTTTTCGAAAATTCATCCCCCAAGGTGGTGAAAAAGGGGTTGAAAGTTTGTATGGAGATCAAATATTTTTGTGAGTGTTAGACTTGAAACTTTGTATATGGGGATATTATTATAAGACGGGAAAAGTAATTTCAGTGTTTTTGAAAATTCATCCCCTAACAGGGTTAAAAAGGGGTTGAAAGTTTGAATCCAATACAAATGCTTTGAAACTTCTTAGAAAGGCGTAATAGCCGATTACAAAAAAAAGTAATTGCGACGTTTTAGGTAATTCAACCTCTAAGGGGGTAAAAAAGGGGATGAAACTTTGTCCTGGGGTGCAAATTTTATTTGAAGCTAGGACCTTGAAACTTCGTAAAAAGGTATTAAATTAAAAAACAAGAAAACTAATTTCAGCGTTTTTAAAAATTCATCCCCCAAGGTGGTAAAAAAGGGGTTGAAAATTTGTACGGAGATTTTTTGAGAGTACGGGACTTGAATCTTTGTATTTGGGGATATTATTAAAATACAGGAAAAGTAATTTCAGCGTTTTGTAAAATTCATCCCCTAACAGGGTTAAACAGGGGTTGAAAGTTTGAATCCATTACAAATGCTTTAAAACTTCTTAGAAAGGCATAATAGCCGATAACAAAAAAAAGTAATTGCAACGTTTTTGGAAATTCAACCCCTAAGGGGGTTAAAAAGGGGATGAAAGTTCGTCTTAGGGTGCAAATTTTATTTTAAGCTAGGAACTTGAAACTTTGCAAATAGGTATTAAATTAAGATGCAAGAAAACAAATTTCAGCGTTTTTAAAAATTCATCCCCCAAGGTGGTAAAACATGAGGTTAAAAATTTGTACGGATATCAAATATTTTTGAGAGTGCGGGACTTGACTCTTTGTATTTCGGGATATTATTAGAAGACAGGAAAAGTTATTTCAGCTTTTGGTAAAATTCATCCCCTAACAGGGTTAAACAGGGGTTGAAAGTTTGAATCCATTACAAATGCTTTGAAACTTCTTAGAAAGGCATAATAGCCGATTACAAAAAAAAGTAATTGCAACGTTTTTGGAAATTCAACCCCTAAAGGGGTTAAAAAGGGGTTGAAAGTTCGTCTTAGGGTGCAAATTTTATTTTAAGCTAGGAACTTGAAACTTTGCAAAAAGGTATTGAATTAAGATACAAGAAAACAAATTTCAGCGTTTTTAAAAATTCATTCCACAAGGTGGTAAAACATGAGGTTAAAAATTTGTACGGATATCAAATATTTTTGAGAGTGTGGGACTTGAATCTTTGTATTTCGGGATATTATTAAAATACAGGAAAAGTTATTTCAGCTTTTGGTAAAATTCATCCCCTAACAGGGTTAAACAGGGGTTGAAAGTTTGAATCCATTACAAATGCTTTAAAACTTCTTAGAAAGGCATAATAGCCGATAACAAAAAAAAGTAATTGCAACGTTTTTGGAAATTCAACCCCTAAGGGGGTTAAAAAGGGGATGAAAGTTCGTCTTAGGGTGCAAATTTTATTTTAAGCTAGGAACTTGAAACTTTGCAAATAGGTATTGAATTAAGATACAAGAAAACAAATTTCAGCGTTTTTAAAAATTCATCCCCCAAGGTGATAAAACATGGGGTTGAAAATTTGTACGGATATCAAATATTTTTGAGAGTGCGGGACTTGAATCTTTGTATTTGGGAATATTATTAGAAGAAAGGAAAAGTTATTTCAGCGTCTGGTAAAATTCATCCCCTAACAGGGTTAAAAAGGGGTTGAAAATTTGTATGGCGTTCAAATTTTATTTTAAGCTAGGAACATGAAACTTCAAAAAAATATATGTTATTAAAATACAAGAAAACTAATTTCAGCGTTTTTGAATATTCATCCCCTAAAGTGGTGAAAAAGGGGTTGAAAATGTGTATGGATATCAAACATTTTTTCGAACGCGGGACTTGAATCTTTGTATTTCGGGATATTATTAAAATACAGGAAAAGTAATTTCAGCGTTTTGTAAAATTCATCCACTAACAGGGTTAAACAGGGGTTGAAAGTTTGAATCCATTACAAATGCTTTGAAACTTCTTAGAAAGGCATAATAGCCGATTACAAAAAAAAGTAATTGCAACGTGTTTGGAAATTCAACCCCTAAGGGGGTTAAAAAGGGGATGAAAGTTCGTCTTAGGGTGCAAATTTTATTTTAAGCTAGGAACTTGAAACTTTGCAAAAAGGTATTGAATTAAGATACAAGAAAACAAATTTCAGCGTTTTTAAAAATTCATCCCCCAAGGTGGTAAAACATGGGGTTGAAAATTTGTACGGATATCAAATATTTTTGAGAGTGTGGGACTTGAATCTTTGTATTTTGGGATATTATTAGAAGACAGGGAAAGTTATTTCAGCGTTTTGTAAAATTCATCCCCTAACAGGGTTAAAAAGGGGTTGAAAGTTTGTATGGAGTTCAAATTTTATTTTAAGCTAGGAACTTGAAACTTCGTAAAAATATATGTTATTAAAATACAAGAAAAGTAATTTCAGCGTTTTTGAATATTCATCCCCTAAAGTGGTGAAAAAGGGGTTGAAAGTTTGTATGGATATCAAACATTTTTTCGAACGCGGGACTTGAATCTTTGTATTTCGGGATATTATTAAAATACAGGAAAAGTAATTTCAGCGTTTTGTATAATTCATCCCCTAACAGGGTTAAACAGGGGTTGAAAGTTTGAATCCATTACAAATCCTTTGAAACTTCTTAGAAAGGCATAATAGCCGATTACAAAAAAAAGTAATTGCAACGCTTTTGGAAATTCAACCCCTAAGGGGGTTAAAAAGGCGATGAAAGTTCGTTTTAAGGTACAAATTTTATTTTAAGCTAGGAACTTGAAACTTTGCAAAAAGGTATTGAATTAAGATACAAGAAAACAAATTTCAGCGTTTTTAAAAATTCATCCCCCAAGGTGGTAAAACATGGGGTTGAAAATTTGTACGTATATCAAATATTTTTGAAAGTGCGGGACTTGAATCTTTGTATTTGGGGATATTATTAGAAGACAGGGAAAGTTATTTCAGCGTTTTGTAAATCCTTTAACAGGGTTAAAAAGGGGTTGAAATTTTGTATGGAGTTCAAATTTTATTTTAAGCTAGGAACTTGAAACTTCGTAAATATATATGTTATTAAAATACAAGAAAACTAATTTCAGCGTTATTGAATATTCATCCCCTAAAGTGGTGAAAAAGGGGTTGAAAGTTTGTATGGATATCAAACATTTTTTCGAACGCGGGACTTGAATCTTTGTTTTTCGGGATATCTATATATATAAATGCAAGTGTCCTGACTGACTGACTGACTGACTGACTGACTGACTGATTCATCAACGCAGAGCCGAAACTACAAAAGCTAGAAAGTTGAAATTTGCACACTAGGTTGAATTTGTAAAGTGTACAAGAGATAAGAAGCGATTTTGAAAAATTCAACCCCTAAGGGGGTTAAAAAGGGGATGAAAGGTTGTATGGGGTGCAAGTTTTATTTCAAGCGAGGAATTTGAAACTTTGTAAAAATGTACTATATTAAAAAACAAGAAAATTAATTTCTGCGTTTTCGAAAATTCATCCCCCAAGGTGGTGAAAAAGGGGTTGAAAGTTTGTATGGAGATCAAATATTTTTGTGAGTGTTGGACTTGAAACTTTGTATATGGGGATATTATTATAAGACGGGAAAAGTAATTTCAGCGTTTTTGAAAATTCATCCCCTAACAGGGTTAAAAAGGGGTTGAAAGTTTGAATCCATTACAAATGCTTTGAAACTTCTTAGAAAGGCATAATAGCCGATGACAAAAAAAAGTAATTGCGACGTTTTAGGTAATTCAACCTCTAAGGGGGTAAAAAAGGGGATGAAACTTTGTCCTGGGGTGCAAATTTTATTTTAAGCTAGGACATTGAAACTTCGTAAAAATGTACTATATTAAAAAACAAGAAAATTAATTTCTGCGTTTTCGAAAATTCATCCCCCAAGGTGGTGAAAAAGGGGTTGAAAGTTTGTATGGAGATCAAATATTTTTGTGAGTGTTGGACTTGAAACTTTGTATATGGGGATATTATTATAAGACGGGAAAAGTAATTTCAGCGTTTTTGAAAATTCATCCCCTAACAGGGTTAAAAAGGGGTTGAAAGTTTGAATCCATTACAAATGCTTTGAAACTTCTTAGAAAGGCATAATAGCCGATGACAAAAAAAAAGTAATTGCGACGTTTTAGGTAATTCAACCTCTAAGGGGGTAAAAAAGGGGATGAAACTTTGTCCTGGGGTGCAAATTTTATTTTAAGCTAGGACCTTGAAACTTCGTAGAAATGTACTATATTAAAAAACAAGAAAATTAATTTCTGCGTTTTCGAAAATTCATCCCCCAAGGTGGTGAAAAAGGGGTTGAAAGTTTGTATGGAGATCAAATATTTTTGTGAGTGTTAGACTTGAAACTTTGTATATGGGGATATTATTATAAGACGGGAAAAGTAATTTCAGCGTTTTTGAAAATTCATCCCCTAACAGGGTTAAAAAGGGGTTGAAAGTTTGAATCCATTACAAATGCTTTGAAACTTCTTAGAAAGGCATAATAGCCGATGACAAAAAAAAGTAATTGCGACGTTTTAGGTAATTCAACCTCTAAGGGGGTAAAAAAGGGGATGAAACTTTGTCCTGGGGTGCAAATTTTATTTTAAGCTAGGACATTGAAACTTCGTAAAAATGTACTATATTAAAAAACAAGAAAATTAATTTCTGCGTTTTCGAAAATTCATCCCCCAAGGTGGTGAAAAAGGGGTTGAAAGTTTGTATGGAGATCAAATATTTTTGTGAGTGTTGGACTTGAAACTTTGTATATGGGGATATTATTATAAGACGGGAAAAGTAATTTCAGCGTTTTTGAAAATTCATCCCCTAACAGGGTTAAAAAGGGGTTGAAAGTTTGAATCCATTACAAATGCTTTGAAACTTCTTAGAAAGGCATAATAGCCGATGACAAAAAAAAAGTAATTGCGACGTTTTAGGTAATTCAACCTCTAAGGGGGTAAAAAGGGGATGAAACTTTGTCCTGGGGTGCAAATTTTATTTTAAGCTAGGACCTTGAAACTTCGTAAAAATGTACTATATTAAAAAACAAGAAAATTAATTTCTGCCTTTTCGAAAATTCATCCCCCAAGGTGGTGAAAAAGGGGTTGAAAGTTTGTATGGAGATCAAATATTTTTGTGAGTGTTAGACTTGAAACTTTGTATATGGGGATATTATTATAAGACGGGAAAAGTAATTTCAGTGTTTTTGAAAATTCATCCCCTAACAGGGTTAAAAAGGGGTTGAAAGTTTGAATCCAATACAAATGCTTTGAAACTTCTTAGAAAGGCGTAATAGCCGATTACAAAAAAAAGTAATTGCGACGTTTTAGGTAATTCAACCTCTAAGGGGGTAAAAAAGGGGATGAAACTTTGTCCTGGGGTGCAAATTTTATTTGAAGCTAGGACCTTGAAACTTCGTAAAAAGGTATTAAATTAAAAAACAAGAAAACTAATTTCAGCGTTTTTAAAAATTCATCCCCCAAGGTGGTAAAAAAGGGGTTGAAAATTTGTACGGAGATTTTTTGAGAGTACGGGACTTGAATCTTTGTATTTGGGGATATTATTAAAATACAGGAAAAGTAATTTCAGCGTTTTGTAAAATTCATCCCCTAACAGGGTTAAACAGGGGTTGAAAGTTTGAATCCATTACAAATGCTTTAAAACTTCTTAGAAAGGCATAATAGCCGATAACAAAAAAAAGTAATTGCAACGTTTTTGGAAATTCAACCCCTAAGGGGGTTAAAAAGGGGATGAAAGTTCGTCTTAGGGTGCAAATTTTATTTTAAGCTAGGAACTTGAAACTTTGCAAATAGGTATTAAATTAAGATGCAAGAAAACAAATTTCAGCGTTTTTAAAAATTCATCCCCCAAGGTGGTAAAACATGAGGTTAAAAATTTGTACGGATATCAAATATTTTTGAGAGTGCGGGACTTGACTCTTTGTATTTCGGGATATTATTAGAAGACAGGAAAAGTTATTTCAGCTTTTGGTAAAATTCATCCCCTAACAGGGTTAAACAGGGGTTGAAAGTTTGAATCCATTACAAATGCTTTGAAACTTCTTAGAAAGGCATAATAGCCGATTACAAAAAAAAGTAATTGCAACGTTTTTGGAAATTCAACCCCTAAAGGGGTTAAAAAGGGGTTGAAAGTTCGTCTTAGGGTGCAAATTTTATTTTAAGCTAGGAACTTGAAACTTTGCAAAAAGGTATTGAATTAAGATACAAGAAAACAAATTTCAGCGTTTTTAAAAATTCATTCCACAAGGTGGTAAAACATGAGGTTAAAAATTTGTACGGATATCAAATATTTTTGAGAGTGTGGGACTTGAATCTTTGTATTTCGGGATATTATTAAAATACAGGAAAAGTTATTTCAGCTTTTGGTAAAATTCATCCCCTAACAGGGTTAAACAGGGGTTGAAAGTTTGAATCCATTACAAATGCTTTAAAACTTCTTAGAAAGGCATAATAGCCGATAACAAAAAAAAGTAATTGCAACGTTTTTGGAAATTCAACCCCTAAGGGGGTTAAAAAGGGGATGAAAGTTCGTCTTAGGGTGCAAATTTTATTTTAAGCTAGGAACTTGAAACTTTGCAAATAGGTATTGAATTAAGATACAAGAAAACAAATTTCAGCGTTTTTAAAAATTCATCCCCCAAGGTGATAAAACATGGGGTTGAAAATTTGTACGGATATCAAATATTTTTGAGAGTGCGGGACTTGAATCTTTGTATTTGGGAATATTATTAGAAGAAAGGAAAAGTTATTTCAGCGTCTGGTAAAATTCATCCCCTAACAGGGTTAAAAAGGGGTTGAAAATTTGTATGGCGTTCAAATTTTATTTTAAGCTAGGAACATGAAACTTCAAAAAAATATATGTTATTAAAATACAAGAAAACTAATTTCAGCGTTTTTGAATATTCATCCCCTAAAGTGGTGAAAAAGGGGTTGAAAATGTGTATGGATATCAAACATTTTTTCGAACGCGGGACTTGAATCTTTGTATTTCGGGATATTATTAAAATACAGGAAAAGTAATTTCAGCGTTTTGTAAAATTCATCCACTAACAGGGTTAAACAGGGGTTGAAAGTTTGAATCCATTACAAATGCTTTGAAACTTCTTAGAAAGGCATAATAGCCGATTACAAAAAAAAGTAATTGCAACGTGTTTGGAAATTCAACCCCTAAGGGGGTTAAAAAGGGGATGAAAGTTCGTCTTAGGGTGCAAATTTTATTTTAAGCTAGGAACTTGAAACTTTGCAAAAAGGTATTGAATTAAGATACAAGAAAACAAATTTCAGCGTTTTTAAAAATTCATCCCCCAAGGTGGTAAAACATGGGGTTGAAAATTTGTACGGATATCAAATATTTTTGAGAGTGTGGGACTTGAATCTTTGTATTTTGGGATATTATTAGAAGACAGGGAAAGTTATTTCAGCGTTTTGTAAAATTCATCCCCTAACAGGGTTAAAAAGGGGTTGAAAGTTTGTATGGAGTTCAAATTTTATTTTAAGCTAGGAACTTGAAACTTCGTAAAAATATATGTTATTAAAATACAAGAAAAGTAATTTCAGCGTTTTTGAATATTCATCCCCTAAAGTGGTGAAAAAGGGGTTGAAAGTTTGTATGGATATCAAACATTTTTTCGAACGCGGGACTTGAATCTTTGTATTTCGGGATATTATTAAAATACAGGAAAAGTAATTTCAGCGTTTTGTATAATTCATCCCCTAACAGGGTTAAACAGGGGTTGAAAGTTTGAATCCATTACAAATCCTTTGAAACTTCTTAGAAAGGCATAATAGCCGATTACAAAAAAAAGTAATTGCAACGCTTTTGGAAATTCAACCCCTAAGGGGGTTAAAAAGGCGATGAAAGTTCGTTTTAAGGTACAAATTTTATTTTAAGTTAGGAACTTGTAACTTTGCAAAAAGGTATTGAATTAAGATACAAGAAAACAAATTTCAGCGTTTTTAAAAATTCATTCCCCAAGGTGGTAAAACATGGGGTTGAAAATTTGTACGGATATCAAATATTTTTGAAAGTGCGGGACTTGAATCTTTGTATTTGGGGATATTATTAGAAGACAGGAAAAGTTATTTCAGCGTTTTGTAAATCCCCTAACAGGGTTAAAAAGGGGTTGAAAATTTGTATGGATATCAAACATTTTTTCGAACGCGGGACTTGAATCTTTGTATTTCGGGATATTATTAAAATACAGGAAAAGTAATTTCAGCGTTTTGTAAAATTCATCCACTAACAGGGTTAAACAGGGGTTGAAAGTTTGAATCCATTACAAATGCTTTGAAACTTCTTAGAAAGGCTTATGCCTTTCTAAGAAGTTTAGCCGATTACAAAAAAAAGTAATTGCAACGTGTTTGGAAATTCAACCCCTAAGGGGGTTAAAAAGGGGATGAAAGTTCGTCTTAAGGTGCAAATTTTATTTTAAGCTAGGAACTTGAAACTTTGCAAAAAGGTATTGAATTAAGATACAAGAAAACAAATTTCAGCGTTTTTAAAAATTCATCCCCCAAGGTGGTAAAACATGGGGTTGAAAATTTGTACGTATATCAAATATTTTTGAAAGTGCGGGACTTGAATCTTTGTATTTGGGGATATTATTAGAAGACAGGGAAAGTTATTTCAGCGTTTTGTAAATCCTTTAACAGGGTTAAAAAGGGGTTGAAATTTTGTATGGAGTTCAAATTTTATTTTAAGCTAGGAACTTGAAACTTCGTAAATATATATGTTATTAAAATACAAGAAAACTAATTTCAGCGTTATTGAATATTCATCCCCTAAAGTGGTGAAAAAGGGGTTGAAAGTTTGTATGGATATCAAACATTTTTTCGAACGCGGGACTTGAATCTTTGTTTTTCGGGATATTATTAAAATACAGGAAAAGAAATTTCAGCGTTTTGTATAATTCATCCCCTAACAGGGTTAAACAGGGGTTGAATGTTTGAATCCATTACAAATGCTTTGAAACTTCTTAGAAAGGCATAATAGCCGATTACAAAAAAAGTAATTGCAACGTTTTTGGAAATTCAACCCCTAAGGGGGTTAAAAAGGGGATGAAAGTTCGTCTTAGGGTGCAAATTGTATTTAAAGCTAGGAACTTGAAACTTCGTAAATAGGTAGTTAGGTAGTAGGTTTTATTACTGAAAATCTTCTAAGGGGGTTTAGAGGGATTATATCGAGGACAATTTTATTCAGTTAGGGGCTTGAAACTTAGTAGGTTGTGAAAGACAAGTCTCATGCATTGTATAATATTAATAATTAAGAAATGATTAACCGTCCTACCGCAATCTCTTGCTGCATAATGTTCTAAGCTAATGTAGAATATATAACCACCAATATACAAATCCACGCGTACGAAGTCGCGGGCAACAGCTAGTATATATATATATATATATAATTTTAAAAACATGTTACAGAAAAATATATGATCTTATAACCTTTTTCGTTGCATCGTATGACTAACATAATTTGATAACATTTTGACCAAATCAAGTTTCGTTTTTAATTGATGGTTTTAATTTGACATATTTTTTTTACATTATATACCTATACATTTCAGATTTTTGTCAATTGTCGGTTTTTATATTATTAGGTACATTACAGAAAAAAACCTACCGATTTTTTTATATTTACATACGATGCACAGTGGTGACTCATCCGATAGTGATGAAATGCAGGAAAGTGAAGTTCAGACTTGAGAGTAAACCTTAAACATAAAACATATTGGGTAATGGATAACTTTGAATTTTATCCACTTGAAAATAAAGTCTAAATTTAAATCGGTCCTGAAAATAATGTAACGGTAATAAGTTTTTATTTTAGAGGTGAAATCCGCAAATTTAGTTATGCATGTGAATTTGATGGTCATGGTCAGAAAATAAAATGTTAATTTAATTGCAAAAGATATTAAATATAGCCTAGAAAGTGTGAAGACTTATAAACTGTGACATTGTGACAGTACCCATACAATCCATACTGCTCATTCACTTGCTGGTTGCTCGCTATTTTCCTCTTGATAACGATAGAGAATCTCTATTATAGATGGAGATTGTCGTGTTCTGGCTTCTTTATTTGAGCCGATTTTTATTGTGATGTCGTGTTTTTTCGATACATTTATAGTTCGTTTTGTTAGCATTAGAAAGAACTTGCAAGAAGGTAAGCGATCTTGACATGTCTTTTAATTGAAAAACGCTTTTTTTTTTTATCAAAAACTATTACCTACTTATAAAAGCAGAAGAATATAAATGATCGTATTAGATTTATAATTGTTACATTGCCGTAACTTATTTTTAAAATGTGTTTTTCAATTAAAAGACAGATCAAGATTGTTTACCTTATTTCTTTCCTAATGCTAAAAAAAACGAACTTTAGTGTATTGTAGTTAATTGTAACAATTCCATTACAATTGAGATTTGTAAAGAGTGTTGATAATTTTATCAACAACGTACAATAAAATTGCTTCATAAATATAAAAAAAAAAACAAATAAAACTCACCACTTGAAAAAAAAATCACCTCCTTTTACTTTTGAACAGCAACAATATAACACTTGCACCAATTATGACTAATCAAAAAACTAAACCAACAATTTTAATAACGAAACAAATCCACAAAACTAATTTTATAAAGTCAATTTTAAAAGTTTTTATATTTTCACGTTGCCGCCAAAAGTGACAGCTAGTTTTTTTTTCTAGATGTCGTCGGTCGCGCGGCGCGGTCCTATCTACACTGCCAGCGCGCTCACTCTCTCTCCACAGAGTTACTAAACCTTGAGAGCTGGCAAGTTTATTTGCACTGCAAGGATCTGTTGGCGTGTAATCATCGTAAGCTCATTATGTTGTACCATCGCCCACACGGTTAACTGGACCTTATGCCTTTTGTAATAAGGTCCAGGTCGATGTTTAGGAGTGTTGCTGATTGTATGTACAGTGTAATTATTGCGCGAATTATGTAATGTTTATCTTTTTAAAAATTCCACTCATTATCGGTATTTATTTTGTAATAGGTGATTTGGTTCACCATCAAACAATACCCTACCTATTACGACTGATTACTAGTAGTAGTAGTAGTAGTATCACTTTATTGTACACAACACAGATTTACATAAAATTATACTAATTATACCTATTTCATGTTTATTTACTTGCGAAATATAATTTGTATGTAGATATATATTTATATTGTCTAGACATTAAGGATTGCAATAAGTCCAAATTTGTGCAACAATGTAGGTTTATATTAAAATTTGGTTAAGTGGACGAAAACTAGCGCAATGACCGTTTTATGCATATTCTCTTAGTTCTACAATCAACAGAAAAAATTCCACTGGTGGTGTTTTCCGCTGTGGCTCACCACAGCCGACTTAGAGCTTCCTAGAAGCTCGTGCATAAATTATAACGATTTTTCCGCCCCGTAAAAGTCAATCTGTAATTTCAATAGGAATATTTATCAAAAAGTGACATTCGTGACATGTGATGTATTGAAATGACCGGTGTCAAAATTGATTTCTAAGCAGCGGTGAAAAATCCGTCAAGTGCGTGTCAGGGCCACGCGTGACGGAGGGTTCCGTTGCGATACAAAAAGCTATACTAGCAATAGGACGTGCCGAGAAGATACTGGCTGTGACATACCTACGGACAGATAGACAGACGGACAGACGGATATGACGGATAGAGAAGAGTCGTGGAATGTATGGAGCCCAATACATTCCAAGACTCTTCTCTTTCCGAACAGACTCTATAAGGGTTCCGTTTTTGCCATTTTGGTTATGGAACCCTAAAAAACCGTCCCATCAAAAAACCTTATTAAGAACAAAGCTACATTATTTCGAAGCAGAATCATGTAGGAAATATATACCTAGGTACTATTAATAATTCAAACATGTACATTATGTACCTATTATTTTGCATTTATTATTGCCATTGTCCAAGAAATACGCGCACACTGCAAAATGGAAAAAAATACAAGAACTCATCCTATTGTTCTCATATTACCTAGTTTCCCGTATGTTTACGTTAATTTATGTACTGCGGTCTAGAATCACTAGAATGGCTATTGCTTGATGCTAATGTTTCCTTTTAAATTATATTCATTTAAATAAAACTAGTATTATGACTACCTACTGAATAGACTATAAATATGTAGTATTATTTATTATAGAAATCATACTATTCAATTATGAAATTACTTAAGTATAGCAATTATCGTTTCTCTATTAAAATTTTAAATGCTTAAGTAGTAGTACTTCATTAAAAGCTGCAAAGTGTGAGTCAAACTCCCGTCCCAAAAGTCCGTAATTCGGTCAATTAAAAAAAAAGTTTTCTTAAGCCCGACTCACGCTTGATTGTAGACTTCTTAAACGTTTTCCTGTATAAATCTATAAGTACAGATGTAGTGCATAATTATTTATCATCGTATTTTCTCGGAAACGTATTTATAAACGTGTGATCAAAATTTGACAAAAATACATAATTGCAAACACAATAAAAAATCAGCTAATCGACAAAAAAAGGTTCCTAGCATAGCTATTATGTATGTATGGTCAAACCAAATTTGTCAGTAAATAAGAACAAAAAACTATACGCTTCCTTTTCTTTTGGGTGCTAGTAGGTACCTACACTACCTACTAGTTAGTGTAAGACAAATATAGTAAGATTCTCTCTGTCTATGTTTGAAATGAAACAGTCCTTTGACAAACTATATCTTCCCGCCTGTCTTGTTTATGATGTTGTCAATGTCATGTGGCTAAAAATATGTATATTCTTTTCTTTTGTCCTGACTTGAATCTAGAGTTCTATTCGTGTTTATTTACGGATAATTTCAATACTATATGGGGCATTATCTATGAAAAGGGACCTTATTGTCGATGGCACTTACGCCGCACAACTTCGCGCGGCATTGTATTTATATCGGAGCATCGTTATTCTAGTTAAGTGTAAGACAAATATAGTAAGATTCTCTCTGTCTATGTTTGAAATGAAACAGTCCTTTGACAAACTATATCTTCCCGCCTGTCTTGTTTATGATGTTGTCAATGTCATGTGGCTAAAAATATGTATATTCTTTTCTTTTGTCCTGACTTGAATCTAGAGTTCTATTCGTGTTTATTTACGGATAATTTCAATACTATATGGGGCATTATCTATGAAAAGGGACCTTATTGTCGGTGGCACTTACGCCGCACAGCGTCGCGCGGCATTGTATTTATATCGGAGCATCGTTAATAATGGCGCCATCGACAATAAGGTCCCTTTTCATACATAACGTCACATATATGCCCACAATGAGTTTTTAGTCTAAATTCCTTGTAAAATATATATTTCAGCAAAGTGACAGTTTCGAAATGGCCCCAGCCAGATGACATATCTAATCGATTTTTAGCGCTATGGTGTGCGTTCACGGTTCACACTGTTCACAGTGAACGTACGAAGCCTTTCTCTGTACTCGGAATGTGTTCGGTACTCAAAAATAGTTCGATTGTGTTTGACCTACTTTGATTATACATACCTATAGTTTGGCCCAGGCATGAACCTAGTATTTTAACTGGACCAGGCATGAGGGGTGGGGGGAAATGACCGAACGGGATAGTCTTATGTATCTTTCAGTAGGAGTAGCAGCGAAAGCGCTATTATTGTTTGTCCTTGTTACAGTCTCATTTTTTTTTATTCCCCACCATAAATTAGTATGTATATAGGTGGGCAACAAATAAATTCGACTTCTATAGGATCCTACCGTCTATGGGCCCAGGACTCTCTCATCTCAAACATAGACAAAGAGAATCATACTGTATTTATCTTACGCTAGTATTAGGTACCTAGCACCCAAAAGAAAAAGAAGGGATGAGTATAGTTTTCCTGGTTCTTACTGACTGACAAGTTGTGTTTGCCAGACTATATCATGGAGATAAATGTATATATTCAGGCATCTTATATCTCATGATTAAGGGAATAATGATGTCATTAGATTAGACAATAATGCTTAACTTTACAAGCCCATAATCATAATAATTAATTGTACTGTCATTACATTATGTTAATCCATGTCAATGCTTTCACTGATGTCAATACTGTAATTAGTATGGTATAATTTAATATGCATGTTAAGGGGCAAATTTTATTTAACAAAATAGAACATAATTACTTTCAAGATCTACTCAGAATCAATGAAAAATATAAAAATTACAAAAAATAAAAGAAACTTTTAGTTATTAAGAAAAAAAAACCACAAATTGAAAGAATGGTGAAGAAAGTTGTGACATAGGTCAACCACAATTCTTAAGTCTGTAATCACTCATCACTCTTACTGTTTTTTTTCTTTACAGTCAGTAAAGAAAAAAAATCAGTAAGAGTGATTAGGATAGGTATTTCACTTAAATTATTTTTTCTACTCCCGTACCTTTATTTGTCATTTAAAAGGTCGTACACACACCTTTAAACCCCTATATTATAGTTGTCAAGACATGTCCAAAAAAGTATTTAAAAAAAAATTTAGTTGTCAAAAAAGTATTTGTGCATACACGCAGTATCTTCTTGGCACTTTTACGATACTTCGTATAATCACCACTTAAAAAATATTGTATGAAATACATTGTTGCCAACCTAATTTTAATTGTCATCTCTGACAGATGAGTACTAAGTAAGCAATACTGCCAATTTACAAAATATTCATTAGAAACAATAAAATTGCTTCAGAAGTCAGAAACGCGCATGTGACACCCGTAATATAGCAAGAACTGCTAGGGCTAGAAGGCTACGAACACCGCTTAGCGTTGCTTGTTAGTCTCCATAGGCTACTGTGGCCAAAATCGAGAAAAAAAACTATCCAAAATTGTAATTTAACTAAGAGCAAGTACCAGGGCCTCATGAGTTACAAGAAGGTGTCGCTGACCAACCGGCCGTGGGGCGCGGGGCGCGGGGCGCGGTGAACGGGGTTGGTTTGTTTACCTACATATATGTCCTATATGATTCCACTTGTTTAAAGTATTATTTTTGTTGAATGAAAAATATTTGTTTACAATTTTTTTTTCAAAGTAAGTGTTTGGTCGTTGAAAAAGTATTGTATGCAACGTTGTTTAACTGAGTCAAAAAATACTCGTGGCGTCTTTATTAACAATTTTCGGCTTCGCCTCAAATTGTTACTCACGCCACTCGCCTTTTTTGACCCCTCTTAAACAACGGTTGCATAAAATACTATAATATGTCTGTCTCACGGAAGATTTGTTATAAAATAATTACCCATTTAAAAACTATTAAAGGAAAAATGAATATATCATTAGTTTTCTCTCCAAATTCCCACGCGTCATATGTCATATCTAATAGATTCCTAGCGCTACGGCGCGTTTGCGGCGAACGCACCGAGCCTTTCTCTGTGAAGTCTGTGCTCGGAATGTGTTCGGGACTCAAAAATAGTTCGATTGTGTTTGACCTACTTTGACTATCATTTTACTATAGTCGGATTATTCCTATTTGCATTATTTGAAACATTATGACTGACGTTTATAGAGATGTAACTAACCCAAATCGATTGTCACAGCAAGCGATTACGATTGGATGGCACCTAGACTGAGGTATCGAATTGTGACGTTTAATGAATTTTTATTTGAGACTTAAATAATGCTGGAATTATATGGTTAATAAATAATAATAAGAAAATATAATAAATTTAATAATGCTTTGTTGCGACCTAAAATAAAAAATTTATATCGATTTACTTAGACGACTACCGATTCATAACGGTGGTGTCCGGCCAACCGTAAATAAAAAAAAAGATGTAGAACGTAAACGTTCGCAGTGCAATGGTCTTCCTTTGTGATTTCAATGTGCAAGACATTTTACGTTGTATTGCTGTTGTGAGTGACATGTGTCAAATAATGCAAATAGGAATAATCCGACTATAACTACCTGTTATATGATGTTAATGATGTTATTGATGTTACAGCAATTTCATTAAAAAAAAATTAATAATCAATAAAACCCTCGCTAAAGTTTTCTTTTTTTAAGCATCACAGTTTAAACATAATTATTTTTTAAAAAGCCTTCAAAACAAAAATATTGAAAGTTCTTATTTTATTTATTTTCTTATTTTGAGTGAATAAAAAAAAACAATGTCAATGAAAATGCCGAATTTGTATGGAAAGCCAGTTAAGCACAGGTAGATACCTGTAGGTTTTTGTAACTTTAATAGGACTTGATGACCTAAACTACCTATGTAAAGGATTCTAAGGTATCTAAATACCTATAACCTATATTATACTATATTACCCACAAGTAAATTGAGGTTCGGATTGAATTCCGATGCAATAGCCCAGTGGTTCCTAACCTTTTCAGTCCGGTTACCCCTATGACTAACTAGGGAACCTGATTTTACCCCTCCTCCCAATGGCAGGGCCGGATTAAGCGTGTCGGGGCCCCTAGGCAGTGCAATGCTCGGGGCCCCCTTATAGTCAATTCTGCATACATAATGTTCAGTATAGGGAAGTAAGTTTTCGGTTTTAATTTCAACCTTCAGGTGTCGGTTAAGCCGATCCGAACAAGCCGAGCGATGTGTTTTTCGCTAGGTAGTTAAATATTTTGCGAGGCTGATCAGCGATTGTCCCACCATAAGACCATACGCTGAGCCACATGATTAAAATTAATCTACTAATAATGATTTTCCATGTATTCATTGACCAGTTAAGCTACCATGTAGGTACAGGGTCAACCAGCAAAAAACGCGAGCGTAGCGAGCGCGAAATTTTTTATGAAAAAATTGTGAGAGCGTGTTAGAAAGGCCGGGCCGGTCCTAAAAATTCGAAGTTCCCCAGTGAGGCGAGCTTTCATGCGAGGTCAAAACTGTGCTTCAGGATAAGCTCAGCTGGAGCACAGACGCCAACGAATGTCCATTGAATTAAAAAGCGAGACCGCAGGTCGAGCTTGGCGCAGCGAGACCAAAGGCTAAGCTGAAGAAGAGGAGATTTGGAAGACAAACCAAAAATTGAGGTATCCTCACTTTTGGCTGAAGGTCGAGCTCAGCAATCTCCACATTACTTAACAAGCCCAAAGCGTACTTATAACCAGCGAGGTGAGCTTTCATGCGAGGCAAAAGGCCAAGCTTCTGAAATCAATGTTGATATTTGTTAAAAAGCGGACGCCGAGGATCGAGCTGTAAGAAAGCGGCGTGCAGCGCTCTGACACGAACCAATCGTCAAATGTTACCCAACAATAATATGTGTCATATGTACAAGAGTTATAGTACGGCCCTTCTGAGGTGAACTTTTCGCTTCAAACCTTAATCTTCCAAACAAAGGCCATTGTCTCTATTATCGCAAAGCCACTAGCTCCAGACTTAGCACGCGCCAGTACAACATTCATATTGAAAAACAACCGGTATCGTCATAGTATTAAGGTTCAAATTTAATGAAATTCCACTTTTAAACTTACTTAATAATTTACCAAAATGATCCCTAATAGATTCCTATTAAATACTGTTATATTTATTATTTATTTATATTCCTATTATATTTCAGTATAATTATTTTGATATCAGTATTTTGCTTTGTTTTTGTATGTAAGAATTCTTAATAAGTAGGTATGCACCTTTATAGAATACCTTACCTACCACAAAATATTGCGTATAGGTACTTATATTGGGGGATATTTTGTTTTTTTTTTAATCTACCGTTCACAGTCCCTACGTCAATAACACAATGTTAAGGGGCTACCTGCGGTTTTCATCGATTTTTGACAAGGTTTGAATCGTATCTCCTACATTTTCACTACAGATAGATTTATAAGACAAACGGCTATCGGTTCTTCAATCTTTTATCTCCATTTTGTCTACCGGATTTTGAAAGAAATGAATAGATATTTTTTAAAACATAGTTACAAAAAAATACTTTTGTCGTAAAAAGATTGCTGTGAAGGATCTAAGATATACGAAATCTACGTATTTGGGTTCGCCTTTGACGTCTCGAAAAACGTGTCCAAGATTTTAATTTTAACACAAAAGTTATGGCCAGAATACCAGTTTTTTGGCCTAGAATTGTTCAACTATCTCGAAGACTATAAACTTTGAAGTAAATATAGGATACTAAGTATATTGCTTAAAGCCGTTGCTGTTAATATGATAAGCTGCAAAAACATTAGAAAACTAAGGGATTCAGATCGAAGGTCATTAGCGTGGGGGAACCCCTTAATAGGATCCTGAGTGGAAAATTTTATGAAGCATGAAGGCGTTTATCTCGATCGTGTGAGACTTAATGCGTGGGCACATTAAAATACAGGGTGCTTCCTGTAACAGGAGCAATAAATTAAACTAAAGGCTGTACTCCTCAAAGTGACCAACATTTGTTCAGCAACTTTTAAAAATTATGAATCCTTTAGACTTCCTATTTTTCATACAAAATAAATATTGCCTTCAATGTACGCTGACATCAGTGTGTTTGACGTTGCTTGTCACGCTTTAAACCACGGATTTAGAGTTAATAAACTGGATCGAGTACATTGACCAAAAAGTGTGTCCACATGAGAAGTCAAACTAGAGCCCTGCATCTCGTTCTAATTAGGGTGACCATAAGACATCTGTATGTGGGATATTAGGATAACATGGAATATATCAGTAGGGTGTGTCATTTTCTAAATAAAGTGAAATTTTAAGTGGTCAGGTTTTTTTTTCATTTGTAGTCGGCCTCTTTCGCACTCACTCATGGTATGTTCATAAGGGTAGGCTTCCCTTTTGTCCACTTCAGCTTTTTTTAAGTGTAAGCGTCATTGAAGATCTGTTTAGCAAATATGACGTTTTTTTAAAGTTGGTGCCTTTTTTCTATTGACGGAAATGTGTCCTACCTATAAAGAATCGATGTCATATATCAGTTTGACACACCTAACAAAATATTATGTATAAATGAGAGTCTGTAATGTTTAAGGAGTTAAGCACTTTGGTTTTAAATTTTGGCAATTGAAGGGATGTTTACAAAAACAACATACCTGACTACACTGGTTGACATCTGAAACGATTAACAATGTTCTTAAAAAAGTGTCAACCGGTCTAAGCAGTTATGTTGTTTTTGTAAACATCCCTTCAATTATTCTACAACAAATCTTAAATTAAACATGCCGAAATAAAGACATAAGGTACCTATTATGTTAAACTTACTTTTACATTACCTACGTTAATAATAAGAATTCTGTGAGACCGATTCAAAACGTGCCGACATCATAGTCACCCTAATGAGTTTGACAATGTTGTCTTGTATTTTTATAGTAAAATGTAATAATTGTGGCTTTCTTGTGAAACAATATTCCACAATTAGCAATTATTTCACTCCAACAACCTTTAACACAACATTTCTTCACAATTTTTAAGAAATTTCGCATTCACGTGTTTTGAAGAAATGTCATCAAGTTGGGGATACCAATTAATATTTAAAGTTACTACAAATTCTACCATACTAACATTTAGTTTTTTTTTGCTGTGTATGCGCTTGGTTTAATTAGTTAATAATATTGGCATCATAATTATTTACAAATTACTTAAAAGATATCGGAACTGTAGTCTGAATATAGCACTAAAATTGTATAAGAAGGTAATTAAATTCAGTAGTTTATTGATATAATTTCTACCACAATGGTATCTTTTTAACATTGGCAACATGTGCGAGTGAGACACAGGGCTCGGGTTTTTCTATCTCAAGTGGACCATTTTCTCTAGTCTGGTACGAACAACTTTCTGTCTCGGTGATAAGGTTCAAATTAGTATGGCAAAAAAAGTGACAACTCGCTCCAGTTTAAAAAATATAACTTCATGCTTTAAACTTAACAAAATTTGCAATACATTGCGTCTTAGAATAAACTTTAAAGTGTAATAAAAATCTAAACATGAGTTATTTTCAAATGTTGCTGAACAAATGTTGGTCAGTTTGAGGAGTACAGCCTACAGTTTAATTTATTGCTCCTGTTACAGGAAGCATCCTGTATACCCAATTCTCAAGATCCCGTTTCAACGAACGGGTGAATCATTGAAAACACGGAATATTTTTCGTTTACTGCCTGCCCCTCTAATATTCTTGCATATTCAAGCGATAAAGCGATAACTTTAAGACTAGACATTTTCTTATACCTAAACTAGGTACAGCATTGCAAAAGTAACTATAAATCATACGCTGATATAACCATGGATGACCAAAAACATGCAAAACGAATTGTCCTTAGGAATGGAACCAATTTTTTCACTTCTTGAAGTCGGACAAGATTTTCTTTTATTTTTTGCCTTTTTTATATATTGTACCTTTATTGCCACTTTTGTATTAGGTATTTCTATTTTCTAGTCAGGATCGCGAGCCCTTTTCATCCTTATAGGAGAAAAAAAGTGTCCTAAAATTTCCATACATTTTTCAAATTTTCCTTTTTGTTACCGCTATACAAAGTGTATGGGGAAATTGTAATGGAAATGGACATTTTTTTATCCCATTAGGATCGAAGGAGCTCGTGATTCTGAGTAGAAATAACACAAAAGTGGCAAAAAATTAAAGAAACGCTCATATAAAAAGAATAGACAAATACATAGGTCAAAATTATTTTCGTATATTTCGTTTTTTTAGCATTAGAAAGAAGGTAAGCTATCTTGACATGTCTTTTAATTGAAAAACGCTTTTTAAAAATCAGTAACTATTACTTATGAAAGCAGAAGAATATAAATGATCGTATTAGATTCATAATTGTTACATATTTGCCATTATTTATTTTTAAAACGTGTTTCTCAATAAAAAGACACGTCAAGTTTGTTTACCTTATTTCTAATGCTAAAAAAAAACGAACAAGTCTTGTTTTTTGTCCCCAAAAAATGTGACGGAGTGGAGCTTTTTTCCTGGGGTGGAATTTAATTTAGTTTCTCAAAACTCATGTAGTACAGGTAGGAAGACATGTAATAGCACTCAACTTTTTAGTGTTCCGTACAAAACTTTGTTCACGGAACACTTATTTTATTTAGCTAGGAATTTGATAAAAGACAAAAATAGAAGCGTGACAGAGTGGTGAGAAAGAAGACCACGAAAAGAATTTTGACCCAAATAACTTACTTATCTACTGAGCTAAGAGATATAAATAAAACAAAGACCTAAGCAGCAGCGTATACATCTATCGGAACTATCACCGTATAAAATGTAGTTCTGTAGGTCACTCGAACAAACTTCTAGACTACGAGAATTATAAAATGATATGAGTACTGCCATCTAGCGATATCTTTAGGAATTACGTTGATAAGTTTAAAGCCAAGGTAGTAAATAGCGCTGCTGCGTGTTGTGAAGTTGAACGCTAGTTAGTTTGGAAGTCTGCCGATAGACGGCGTACGTGGCAAAAAACTTATGAAGTAATGAAAAAATCTTTTCTCAGTTTTCTTCGTGGACTACTGCTATTTAGCTAGTTTTACTCGGCCGAAAACGCGGGAAAAAACCCAGTCACATTAAAAATTTAAATGGTTCAATTCTGTAGAAAGAAACAGTCGAAAATGTAACCTTAAACTTTGTACATGTAATATATTGTCGGAATGTATGTCCACTTTAAGTTGAATTGCCTAAATATGGAAAAAGTGTAGTAAGCCCCAAATTTTTATGATGTACCTAATAAAATTGCATATTCAATTCATAACTTCAACTAATAAAACACGATATAAGTACTGTAATCAGTATTACACAGGTAGCTTAGGTATTTTAGTTGGGCAAAAACCATTTTGGATCATGAGAATTTTCGACCATCCCAATGGAAACCAATTTTATAAATTTATAATTTTTATGTCTGCAAGTTTGTTGTTTTAATAAGGGTTTAATATTAATAGGAACTCTGAATTTCAAATTCTAATTAATATGCTGCAACGACCATTTTGTAAAAAAGTTAATAATTTATACGGAGGTCCTGGGTTCGAATCCTGGTGAGGCCGTTTCGTTTATTTTTGTGTTTATCAGGAAAAAAAATCCTGACTTATCGATGTTTTCTATTTATGTAGGTATAAAATATCGTCGCCTATATAAGTAACCATATCCATAGTACAAGGCATTGGAAGCAAGTTTCGCTAGTCAGACCTTGAATATTATGTGTTAGATTAAAAAAAATCCGGTTTTCAATGTTACCTTTGATCAAAAATCACATATGTGCTCTAACTTTTAAGCAAATAAAAATTAATAGCAAATGTTTGAAACAAGTTCTGAACGTGTCGTGACTTTGCAAGAATTTTATGATTGCTACGTCTGTGAATAAATTTCGTACACTGATGGTTTCTCATTACGAATAAAATATTTTAAAATTCATCTCGGTTTTTCAACGTGAAAAAATCTAACTAAAACAAATCAAATTAAGTAGTTTTGTTGTTTTTAATTATAACTTACACGGTAAATCATAAATCATTTATTTTTCGTGATAAACTAGTTAAACATACAAAAGTAACATGATAAAGGTTAGAAATTCATAATTAAGTACATATTGTTTACCACGAAATAGGCTCGCCTCAGCATAATGCTGACCAGAGTCGGCGCTGATCTTCCGGCGAGTCCATTTATTGTGGGCCACGATCGCAGCTGTACGGCACGGCCTCCTAAAACTGAACACACACTTACACTATTATATGTTACAAATTTTATGTACATTACCTAATAATATTACGAATTTTAGGGTATTTTCCAATAAAAATAAAAATATGAAAAGCGTCAAAAGTAAAATAAATGTCACGAAATGAGTCCCTTTTTGAAGTTACCTGCAGCAATGCAGTCGGCAACATTACTGCCGCAAATGTAATAATAATTGATGTTGCTGCCCGGATTTTTATATAATAATATAACTTAACTTCATCTTCATACGTTAGTAGGTACATTACCTATACCTAATATTACGATGCACAAATATTATACAGTTAGGTATGTATGCAATCACGTGCATTCGATAACTCGTTTTATGAATGACAATATTCGTCTACGTGATTTTTACTGATTTCATTATGAGAATTCATTTTGTGTCAAAGCTATGCCAGTTGAAATATTCAACGCAAAACGTGATTTTATTCTGAATCTTTATTCTTTATCTCTGTTTTCAAGTTAAACAGCATCACGGAATTACCATTTTGTTTTGTTAGATTTATAAATTAGTTAAATTAGAATACCGGTATAAATTATGTTTTTTTTTATTTTATTTTTATTTATTCAGAAACAAACAGTCATACATGGTTTATGTAGGTACATATTTTAAAGACAATAAGAATAGACCTATAGTTTCATAACAGAAAAAAAACATATAAATAGGTCCATGGCTATTACTTAATCACATAAGAGAAAGACTTAATTTGTATGTTACTGAGTGGAATCAAACTATTTTTTTTCTGAAGATCTCTGTAAATATTACCACACTGCAAGGACCTTTTTACTTTTAAAAATTGACTTAAGTACGAACTTAAGCACTGAATAGATACCTGTATTAATTCACAATCAGTAAAATTACAAATGTATTCTTCTGAGCCATGGAGTGATTATTCCAAGAAAAAATTAACAGCGCTAGCAAGTTTTTAAGCTACAAGGATAAACGCCATCTATTATGTAATTCGTTCACTAAATTAAAACTCTGCGCCCTTTGCGGTGCACGATTTTACAGTTATCTCTTCAAATGTCTGAATAGGTACCTACCCGCATTTAGGTGCAACGGTAGTCTAAATATTTAGGTTTAAAACTCAAAGAGAAAATTCAAATACAAGTTTCATTTTGGTTCGTTCTAGATTTGAAAACGCGGGACGCAGGTGCATACGCTATTGTAGCAAACCAATAGGAAGTAAAAATGATTTTTTAACGAATTTACTACAAATAGAACTCTAGTGTGTGTTCTCTTACTTTCATACATACATTGAACTCTTTTTCCTAGGAAATAAGGGTGACGGCTGGTAACAGCTGCCAGCGATTGAGCCACTCACTGCATATGAACGGTTCGGGAAAACGTGTGGCGTATTAGTTTGTTTGGAAAAACTGCAGCCAATTCTGTACGTACCTACTACGTACCCTACATTAGTGAAATAGGTACAGAATAACAATAGAATTAGGGACCTAACTTACGAAAAAAAACATATCCTATATTCTGTTAAACAATCATTAACTAAAGGATGAACTCACGCTAGAACGGTCCGGATCCGGGCCTCTGTGTGCCGTGTTCTGTTACAAAAAAACCGACCAAGTGCGAGTCGGATTCGCGCACGGAGGGTTCCGCACCATCAACAAAAAATAGAGCAAAACAAGCAAAAAAACGGTCACCCATCCAAGACTTGGATGGGTGACCGTTTTTTTGTCAAATCCAAGTACTGACCCCGCCCGACGTTGCTTAACTTCGGTCAAAAATCACGTTTGTTGTATGGGAGCCCCACTTAAATCTTTATTTTATTCTGTTTTTAGTATTTGTTGTTATAGCGGCAAGTTGGCAACAGAAATACATCATCTGTGAAAATTTCAACTGTCTAGCTATCACGGTTCGTGAGATACAGCCTGGTGACAGACGGACGGACGGACGGACGGACGGACGGACGGACGGACAGCGGAGTCTTAGTAATAGGGTCCCGTTTTTACCCTTTGGGTACGGAACCCTAAAAAGTTGACTGTTATCAATGTGAGCTAGAATTTATTAGACCAAGAAAAGTCTGCAACGATTTTATTAGCATAGCAGTGCAAGTGTTACGTCATAATTTCATAAAAATTTGAGTACCAGTAGTAGTAAGTATAATAGGTACACGTGCGAAAATGTAATTCGCAACTCGTGTCGATTTAAAACACTCCATTTGGTCGTGTTTTAAAATTCGGCACTCGTTGCGAATTTCCTAATTTTCGCACTTGTATCGTAAATAACTATAATACAATTCGCAACTCTCTATAACTATGGAGAAGTTAAAACAATTGAATTTCCATTAACCTATTTAACAAATAACCAAAGTATCAGAAATCATATTTAACTACAAATATTAATCACGATTTTCATGGAAACGCGTCAATAAAAACCCACAGGATGCTTATTATTCTATGACGTAAGGAAAACACGTTTGCCGACCGACCTTAAGAACAAACATAGCCTTATGTCATTAGAAATAAAGTTCACTTTTAACATGTTTACGTTTGAAGGTAAGCAAGATGGACGCCGTTCCAAACTTGACCCGAGTCGAATGTAAAGAAAACCAGTATAAGCGATCCAATAGTCGTTACGTATTGCGAGGTCACTTAACTCTGGTTGGTCTATCAACTCGACTCGGCGGCTTCGCTCGACCAAAGGGAACGTACGTTGTGCGCCTGAGCATCAAGTTCAGTGCTAAAGAATCGCAGCGACGGTTGCACGCGCGGATTTGAATTTTGAATTTCGAACTTGTTGTGTTTTAGTGTTGTGATTGTGTGTTTTTTTTTGGATTTGTTGTCGTGAATAGGGTTGGCGAAGTATAAGTGAGTACTTATTATAAAATTAATTTTCAGGGGTTATTATAAATTTGACTGTTTATTTTGTAAAATACCCTCATTTTAAGGAAAATGATATATGAATGAATGAATGATCGTTTATTTGCATTAAACAAGCGTGTATATACATAGGTGTTCAATATTTCATTACAGAACGGTTCTTGTTTTGCCATGACAGGCGTACAAATATTACTACTTACTAACTAGCTAACCTAACTATGTACAAATAAAGCTAAACTTACACACTACGATTATTCATGCAGTTCTGTACCTACATAATACATTTTTAAATACATGTGATAACATTAAATTAATAATTAAAATTAAATTACAATTTACAATTGATTATATATTCATAAGGTTACAAACATAGAAAAAAAAATTGTGTCTTACGTTCCAGAAATCGGTCAAAAACTCAAAACGACCATTAACATAGTTAGCCTGTAGATAAGTATCAACACTAAAAATTTATTTCAACCTTTATTTTGTTAAGTTTTAAATTACTTATACGAGTAGTACCTATAAGTGTACCTACTTCAATATTTTACCTAGTATTTATACTAGAAATAAAAATATCTAAGAAACTATGTATACGTTTTATATAAATAAACGCACAAAAAGAGAATCAAGCTTATCAACATAAAATATAATATAACGTATTTAACATAGAGCCGTTCCCGAGATCCCCGAAATATATATACATATAAATAGATAAATATACAAGAATTGCTCGTTTAAAGACTTTAAAGGTATTAGATACAGCCGTCACCCAAATAATTATATCTGTTACAAATTTCGTAACTTTCGGCCTCTGTTTGCAAAATCCTCGCGTTACCTCATTTCACGTCCGTTACCTCAATTTATATGAAATAACTCGCCGCGCCGTAACAATGCTCATACGATGGTTGCATATGAATTCATTAGCGCAAAAACTAATTTGGTAATTAGCGTAGGTTAGAAATGATTTAGCAATAGGGACCGTGCGCGTTGGAGGGTCTGCCATCTTGTGGCCTGAATCGGAAACATAAACATATTTAATTATTTATATTATTGACTAATTATAAGTATTAATTTTTGACATGTAAAGTTTGTAATTTTATGAATAAAGGAATATGAATATGAATATCCCCGTTGTAGCACCGTTTTGCAATCTCAGGTGTTAAAATTTGTGCCCAAACCGGGGGTATTACGGGGTTATAGCCGGTTATCACTATACATAGTATAAAAAAAAGTCGCTTCCCGCTGTCTGTCTGTATGCTTAGATCTCTAAAACTACGCAACGGATTTTGATGCGGTTTTTTTTAATAGATAGAGTGATTCAAGAGGATGGTTTTTGTATAATTTGTTAACCCGTGCGAAGCCGGGGCGGGTCGCTAACACAATACACACACACAGTAACACACAGTAACATCAATAGAACCTCAGGAGCGATCGAACGGTTATATAGATCTCTTTTATCTCTTATATTTAGCGCCATTTGTCAAAGCAGGACAAGTGCTACCATCTACCGTTCTCGTACGTTTTCTTGTGCATAGTAGGTTCTGCCATCATGAGGGCTACATCGGAAGCATAAACTTGACGGCGCCTATGCTGCCCCTTGTAGTTCATGCATGCTCCCTATAGTTCAAAAACTTTTTTGAAATGAGTGAAGTTATGCGCCTTTCCTGTGGACATTTAATTCTTTCTCAAATACTACACAATGTTTGGAAAATTCCATACAAAATAACCTGTTTCCATTGTTTTTAAGTGTATGATTCTTAGCAAACAACTTTGTGAAGGTCATACCGCGCTTCTTATTTGTATAAAAATTAAAAAAAAAAACTACTCCTTAAGCATAAAAAAATAACTACTCACTCTACTCAGTCATTCACGTATTACGTTCAACGTGATCATCATGATCACAGAATTAATTAAGTTGAGTAATAGGAATATTCGAATAAATGTTATATTGGTACTCTACGCAAAAAAAAAAACATAATAGGTAAAAACATAATGTTTTTCTAGAACAAAGATCTTTATCTCGCAAAAAAGCCGATGTAAGGTAAACGTACTGGTGCTCGACGCGGTCCCAGTACATGTTATCTTGAAACTTAAGTAGTGATGTACCGACTATTGATTTGGCCGACTAGCCGACTAGCCGACTAATCGGCGCTCGGATGGCCGATTAGTCGGCTAGTCGGCCAGATCATTAGTTTGGTCTAAGTTCGGTTCAAATGCACTAAAAAACAATCGTTTTACCCTTTCGTCGCGCTACATATCATATAGTAACGCTAAAAAATTAAATAAAAAAATCCATACGGCGACCGCACAATCGGACATAAAAAAGCGACCACGAGGTCAATAATTTCGAACAAAAGTTTTCGTAAGCACCCTAAATAAAAATTTGGGTAAAATAGGTAAAAAGCTTATGAAAATATGTCCTGTTTATTTCTTTTTGCCCTTTTTTCTGTCACTTATAAAGTGCCGACTAATCGGCCATTTTTGCCGACTAGTCGCCGACTAATCGCCGACTACAAATGAGGCCGAATAGTCGGCTTTCCCGACTAGTCGGCGACTAGTCGGTACATCCCTAAACTTAAGTCATTGTCATTAGAGTGACAGCAGGGTGTCATCTATTGGGCACTATCATGCCGAGCACTAGTACGTTTACCTTACTTAGTCCGTTTATTAACACTCTAAATAGTCTAAATCTTCCTAAATATTTAAAAATTGGCTTTTTGCTTTGTCAGTCAAGTGGCAGTGGCAGGTTATAAAGTTATAACCAGCGGCGGTAGCACGGTTGCATTCTTATCGCTTGTCACCATGCCTGTCACGTTCTAACAAGTGGGTAAGTGCGAAAATGACGGGCATAGTGACAGGCGATAAAAATGGAAGCATTCTGCGCCCGCAGCTGTAGGATGCTTATTTGCTACCGACACAAATGATATTGAGTTGGTAGAATCAGACCAAGACGACCAAGTATACGTTAATTGTGGCTTTCCATCAGAGAACGGTCCTTTCCTCATGCTTGAAGTGGAATAAGGTTCTTAAATTAAGGCCCTAAAGTTCCAACAGAAATTATGATAGAAATGTCCTTATTGCACCATGGAGCATAAGGACCCTTCTCTGTGGAAAGCCACAAGTATGTGTACAAAACGCGAGAGTTTAAAGGGTTATATTCTTTAGCTTGGTTCGACTATTAATAATCCACTAAATATACCTACATAAAATAGCAATAATTAATATACTCAGGGACGACAGAAAAACTTGACCTTACATATACCTGCGAAACCTTCCAGCAACATTAATTTTAATGCTGAGACTTAGGCGGTGGTTATAAAGGTGAAATAATTTCTGTTTATTAGCAAATTACTGTAGCCAAAGGTACTTACTTAAATATGTTGTAGGTAGGTACTTAATGTACTGTAGTATACCTACATAATACATAATTCTTATCATTATAATTTTGCTTTTGCATATGACATGCGCGCATTGCTTTGAATTCGTAAAACAGTTAACATTGAATCCCTTTGAAAGCGGGATAAATAGCTAATATCTGTTACCGGTACCGTCTTGTTCCATTTGGAGTTGAAACTTTAGGTTCATGGGGTCACAGCGCGCACAATTTGTTTGCAGAAATCGTGAAGCGTCTGGTTGACGTAACTGTTGACCGAAGAGCTGGCGGCTACCTCGTACAACGTATCAGCATTGCGATACAGCGAGGAAATGCCGCCAGCATCCTTGGTACAATGCCTGAAGGGAAGGGTACAAAGTGCTTCTAGTTTATATACAGTGAAACCTGGTTAATTGACACCTGGATAAATGCAAAACCTCAATAATTGCAACCAAAGGTCCGGTCCCGGTCCCTTGAGACCAAAAGGCCTCTATAATTGAAAATTTAGAACCTCTATAATTGAAATTTAGATTTTAGTGCTTTTCGTAATTTTACCTCTGTAATTGACCACATCGTAACTAAGACCTCTATAATTGACACTGTGCAAAAAAATCCGTTATTTTAGCTCTTCTTATTACCTCTGTAATTGACACGAGTCTATAAGTAAGACCTCTGTAATTGAAATAATGTAGACTTGTAGAGAGTAGAAACAATATTTTAATAGCAATGATAATTTTATTTTAAATCTTCACCCAGAATTCAATTTATTAATTGGGTATCTATCAGACTAGTAGGTGTTTTGATTAAATCAAAAACATAATATGCTTTTTACATTCCAATAAAACTTTCTTCTACAATTCAAGGGATTATTAAAGAAAAACCCAAATTATTATAAGCAGTAACTAATGTAGTTAAGTGTAAACGTGCAAGTTATATAATATACAGACCAGAAACCCAGAATCTACATTCAATGGTTATTTGAACCTCCATAAAAGTAATTTCTCAGAACGCAACCTCTATTAATGAGAACCTCTATAACTGCAACAACGATTTTTTGAACCTCGGTAATTGGCACGACCTGTTTAAATGAAAAACCTAGTTAATTGACAAAAAAATGCCGGTCCCTTGAGATTGCAATTATCCAGGTTTTACTGTAGTTAAATTATACGTACTTAATACTTTAAAAATCTTCGATTTCAAAATTTGATTAAGGCAGTCAGAAACTAATATTTGGTGATTTACTAATAGCCAACGTGCAATCGTTAACGCTTCGTAGCGAACGAAACGCAACTGTCACTGTCGCACTAGTGGGGAAGAGTGGTAGAGAGAGATGACTACGACACGTCCGCCTGTTGTACTTTTTGTATGTGCAATAAAGTTTAAAAATAAATAAATGCGCTACGATTGGCACGATGGCTACGCGCCCTGCTGACGCTATTCATGAGACCTCGGCAGAGGGTCGGCGACGCGTATACATGTCATGTAACACCCGGGAGTCGCTGGCGTCCATGGGCTACGGTGACCGAACTGGGCCGTATGCTTGTTTGCCGACGTGGTATAAAAAAACAAGTTTATTTTGTTGAAAATGGACGTGTGGTCGAATCTTTATCCGTGTCTCTAGTTAGTAACAGCGTAGGTGAGGCTTTGTGTAAACATCAAACATACGTGAAACATTGCTACAAAAGGATTTTGCCATACCGGCTAGACCTCTTTGATTGAATTCTATGAATAAATTTATTATAGTAAAAACAAAATCTAATGAAGCGGTATTAATGCCAAGTAACTATAGGTATCCCAAGTCTTGTTTTGATATTATTACCTATAGAAATACGGTAGGGTAGACAGATTAACGGACATACAGGTCACCTAGATCCGAATTCGTTATTACCTAAGTATTGTTTTAACCTTTTACCAGAATAATGAATATATATTTCCTACATACATACGCTTCAATCAAACATGTGTTCTATTTCCGATGAGTAAGACTGACATTCGTTTGTCATTTTTGATATGTTAGTCTGGTAAAGGGTTAAGAGCTGGAGACATGACTTATTAAATTAGTAAAATTTGTCTAAATACGTAAAAGGTTCATAATTAATGTTAAAATATACTTAGATATAAGATAGTTATGGCAAATTATTCTAAATTACGACCACATTTAACTTGCTATCAGGCCTTCTAGCATAACTCACCGCGCGATTCTTATCGCGCGAGATAGAAGACTATTTAGCCCTGTCAGTCCTGTCTATCATATGGCAGCCGCACAAAATGTCAAACTTTAAAAGAAAAAGATATCAGATCCATTCATATAGTCAAAATTTCTTTATCTGTGCTTGAAGTAGCTAAAATCCTCAAATTAATATCTTCATAAAATTTCACGCTAAAAGTAGTAGTTTCGGAAACAAAATGCTACATACATATTAACATGTACGACTGTTGCAAGGACCTTGCAACATTCTGCCTTGAATTCGGTGTAAGGTTCTTATTAGTAGCATGATCGCTCAATGATGACTCGGCAAAATTATGCGCGCAGAAATGATGAAATGAGTGAAATCACTCACAGATTTGTTCTACTCGTAATTCCAGATACTAAAATGACAGTTGGATTAGCCAAATTTTAAGGTACACATTAAGAGCGTTTCCACTCGACTTTCTTCCTATGTCGAAGTTTTTTTAAGCTAGTAGCCACAGCTGCACTACCAGTAGGTAGTGCAGCTGTGGTCAGAAATGGAATGTTACCCTAAGGATGGTCTTCCTGTGGTATTCGCAGTTTAAATACAAAAAGTCTTTCAACACCGATAATAAGGTAGATTTGTGTCCATTCGTGACTCACTGGGCCCGTCCGAAGTTTAGTAGGTACCTAACTATAATAGTTAAGTATATAATAAAAGTACTTTGACTTGCAATGTCAACCGTGCTATGAGGTCGGACCTAAGACCCAACCTTGGTGTGTATAACTATATGCTAATTTTACACCTCTTGTGAGTAATATGGCTCCCTTGATCTCTGAAGACTTTATGTTTATGCATATTCGTTTTCCATGTATACCTAATATTTACAAGGATCTTTTTCGTAACCAACCTATGCCTGTATACTTAGCATGTTTTTTTCCATAATTTTCTCCTGACTACAGGAAGGGGTATTATAGTCGGAGTTGTAAAAGTATAGGGAACACCTCAATGAAACAACAAGATCGAGCAATGACTGTCTGTAAAGAAAGAAAAAAAGAAAGAAAGTATCCTTACCCACATACCTATACATAATATGACAGGAGTAACGTAAGAATTAATTTTTCACAGTTATGAATCGACTTTTATAGAATAAAAAGAAATTCGATATTTTAGTTAGGTTTTAAATTTTACTTTATAAAAAGTTTCCTCATCCCGTGTCCGTGAAGTTGGAATGGTGGCTAGATTCTGCAAATCTTCAACCAATTTTACATAACATATATAAAATGGCGTAGCTGTCGTCCTTGGCGAGGCTGTAACCTTTGGGTAAACTATTCTGAATAGCAATTAAGTCGTGCGTCAGAAGAGAACAGGCTGTGTAGGTATTATTTTTAGTGAACAAGCGCGGGTTAACTTTGTCGCAAGTGGTTTAACACATTATTGTTTAAGATATTTGTAGAAGTTTGACGTTTAAAATAACACTTGCACTGCGTGTGCTATCAACATAGACTAGGAATCCTCTAGACGGAGTTTAGAGCAATTATTTCATGAAACGGATGCCGCCAAAAATACTGCGGTGCGGGGGACGAGGTGAGCAAGTCCCGTGCCGTGATTGGTCCGTTCAAAGACACGGACGTCACACAAAGAGACTTTGACTCGAAAATGGAGTAAAACTACCGTATATTTGTGACAGAGGGGGTAGCGCTACTATGCTCAGTGTGGAGGATGTCTTGTCTGTGGCTATCAAAATCGTTGCAAACTTATGTTGGTCTTGATCGACTACATCGATATTTTAAGTGTAGAAGATTATTTAGGTAGCGTTTAAAACATGTAGGTAGCTATAGAACCTTGAATACAAGCGTGCTTAAAACATAATATTATCTATTACATTATTCATATACGTATGCCGTTTTATGTAAAATTAACACGTAAAGTGACATTCAATAGATTGCCGTGAGAACGTACGTGTACAGTCACCTGCAATAATATCTGACACGATCTTATTTGTATAGCCATAAGAGCCACATATTTTTGCAGGTGACTGTACCTACGAGGGATATTGCGGATGCCGATATTTTGACATCCGCGGATGCGGATGCGGATTTTTAAAGGCACACATCCGCGGATGCGGATGCGGATGTCAAGATAGGTACATAAAAAACGTCAAATATTACATTTTAGTAATTTTTTTTCAAAAAACCGGCCAAGTGCGAGTCGGACTCGCGTTCCAAGGGTTCCGTACATTAAGTCCCACTCACGCTTGACTGCTTCATTTCTAATAGGTTTTTTTGGCTAATGACTAAATTAGCTAGCAGTCTAGGACTTACGCCGATGCCAAGACGTTCCTGTACCGACCTGTTCCACATCCGCATCCGCATTAAACTCCGCATCGATTTTATGCGGATGCGGATGTTGAAAATAATGCGGAAGTTCCGCGGTTGCGGATGCGGATGCGGATATTTGCAACATACCCTGGTACCTAGGCTGTCTTTAGGTGGATAGGGAACGACGTCAAGTGACAGCTTCTGCGTAAAAACGTAGTTCCCGTTTTCCTCTCTGATATCCAGAGAGGAAAATGGGAAATACTACGGGAATATAGTAGAAAATATTTTCACTCAATTTGATGTACATATATTAACCACAGTCATGTCCCTTCGTTTAATTATTTTCGATATTTTAATTATTATAAGATTCGGGAGCCGTTAAAAATTTTAATGGATTTTATTTCGCTCCTAATAACCCTTATAATAATTAAAACACGTAGAAACGAAGAGGCATAGGTATTGTTAATATAAATTAAATTGAGTAAAAATATTTTCCATGTCCAGGGAGGAAAATGGGGACTACGTTTGTATGGAGAATCGGTCGTCCACTAAGAATACATATAATAAACGAATTCGGTTATTCAAGATTTGTTGTAGGAAATGTCTAGTGTAAAGAAAATGAATTGCGGTCCGGATCCGGACCGCGGTCCGCCATTTGGTGACCCCTGGTTAACCCTTTGACCGCCAAAAACGTCCACAGACACGCGCACTCTCAATGTAATATAAACCTTCATACATTCCAATAAGGTTTACGATGGCTCGTCATATTATATGCGATAAGCGTGGCTTTCAAAGGGTTTAACTCCGTGATTGTACCTACATAATCATTCAATATATGTGATGTTATCTATGAAAAGGGACCTTATTGTCGATGGCGCTTACGCCGCACAGCGTCGCGCGGCATTGTATTTATATCGGAGCATCGTTAATAATGGCGTAACCGCCATCGACAATAAGGTCCCTTTTCATAGATAACGTCATATATTAATGTTACCTCGTAATGGTTGACTGACTAGCCGTTTGCGTAGTTGCAGATTTTGTCACGTAAGATTTTATCCACAATTAATATAATTACGCGTGATTTTGTAACTAACTATTGCTTCTTTCGTTACTGTTGTACTTAATGTTTATATTGTGTTCAAGAACTAGTATTAGTTTTAATTTTTGAAGTGAAAACATCTTTAGCGGCGCTGGGCACTTTTTGAGGTGGGGAAAAAATTATAAATTCGAGAGAGCGTAAGGCGATCACGTGACCGTAAGGTTTAGATGGCCACTCATTTAGATGGCATTTAAATCAATAAAGAAAAACTCAATGACATAATTCAATAAAGCTACATCTTGATGAAATCGCTAATAAAAGTGAACTCTAGTACCTACTGGTGAATAAAACTCAATATATCATGACCAAATATATTTAGATGCGAGGTCTGCAAGGTAACTTTACAATTTATATTCGAATTTTAAACAATTAACGCTACTGAATTTCGAATTTTAAACAAGCTCACCAGCAACCAGCGACCAGCAATTTCGGAACTAAAGTTTTTCAATAGAAAGGAGGATGGATCAATTATACATAGTGCTGCAGACATTTTGGACTAGTCATTGAGTTTTCACCTGTGTCGACACTCCCGGAGTGCAACCCGTTGTTTTTTTTTCATTTGTTTTTTAGTAGTAGGAAAAGGCGTGGCCATTCAGCACAGGCACCTGCTGCGATAGCAGAGGACGCTGGTTCGAATCAAGTCTGGGGCACTGGAGGCCTTGGTCACTTTTTCAATATGACATTTATTTCAGGTTATGAATGGTTTTGTCATTTCCTGTGTTGTTTGTGTTTCTCAATATATTTAAGAAAAACTAGCCCATATCAATATAAACTACCTATTAAGGTATGTTTATTTGTGTACCCAATGAACTAGAAAATATGACTTTGCCGCATTTTTGCCGTGTCACGTTTTCCACGGGGAAATTACAGGTACAGTATAGGGCAAAGACAGAATCGGACCTCCTAATTTTTTGAAAATTGTTATTTTGTTATTGAATGGTCGCAGGTGGATCAACTACACTTGGAAATAGGTCATTTTGTAAGGTAATTTTCCCTATAAAGTTACCCGATAAAAAAAATTGTAGGTTGCCTTTCCACTGAGGCGGAGAGATGAGAGGAGACGTGTGGCAATCAACCAATAGCATTGGTTGTCCAGCGAAGCAGAGAAGAGATGTAGAATACATGGTTTTTTGAAAAAAAAAATAACCTACTTCTGGGGAGAAAATTAGTAGGACTTAAAAATATAGTGTCTTAGCGCCAATTTCATCATTCCACTAATCCGGGGTTAATCGTTAAACCTGGAGTTACCAGTACAATTTGACACTGAGGCAACGGTTTAACCGCTTAACCCCGGGTTAGTGGTATGGTGCAAGTGGCCCTTAGAATATCCTAAGGGTAATATTCCATTTCTGACCGCAGCTGCACTACTGGTACTGAACGCGTCGCTGTTACTGTCAATTTCCATAGTAAAATGAACAGTAGTGCAGCTGCGGTTGGAAATGGACTGTCACATTTACTGTCAATTTCCATAGTAAAATGAATAGTAGTGCAGCTGCGGTTGGAAATGGACTGTCACCTTAAAATACAGGAATAAAAAAATATTGTTCGAAGATAAAATTCTGAACAAGCCTAATCTGTGCAGTCCCACAGGACGATGAAACCCGAACGACGGCGGAAAATTACGACGGTGTTGATCAGAATACGCTATACCTCATGATATATTCATAACCACGGCAAACAAACTGGGAATACCAAATTGTGACGTTATCTATGAAAAGGGACCTTATTGTCGATGGCGGTTAGGGGTCATCCATTAATTACGTCACACGAATTTCTAGGTTTTTTGACCCCTCCCCCCCTCCTTGTCACACTTGGTCACATGTGGCAAACCCCTCCCCCCTAGTGTGACGTCCCATTTTTTCTACGAAATCGCCAAATCGAATTAAGTAAGTATGTACCTAAGTATTATTAATATTATATGATAAGTATAATATAATTTATATCAAAATATTTTTGACGATAATTTTATAACCCAATACTAACCCAATACTGCTTAGGAAAGAAAATTAAACGAATAAATATGATTATCGTTTTAAAAACTTGTTATTTAAATGTACAGCGAATAAAATAATTTAAATAAATTTTCGGTTACTGATGAAGTTAAAGTGACGTCACAAAGTTTGTGTCTCCCCCCTCCCCCATGTCACAATATGTCACATTTTCATGACCCCCTCCCTCCCCCTAAACGTGTGATGTAATTAATGGATGACCCCTTACGCCATTATTAACGATGCTCCGATATATATACAATGCCGCGCGACGCTGTGCGGCGTAAGCGCCATCGACAATAAGGTCCCTTTTCATAGATAATGACCCAATTATAGGAATGTTTCCAAATTGTGATTTTGTACACGACTTGAGACAATACGGTTACTTCTTATAGTTCTTATAGATAAGAGGAACAAACCCGCCTCCAAAAAGTCGCTCATACAGTCGCCATCAGATAGGAGCGACCGAGGTGCTCAAAAATATCTGAACATGACTCTAACGCCTTGAAAATAGAGGCGTGTCAGATATTTGTGAGCGACTTGGCCGCTCCGATATACATATTATGATGGCGACTGTACAATCGAACGATGCCGCAAACAGACAGGCATACAGACAGAGACGGCGTCAAATATATACAATTTTGCGGACTGCTGTTAATCCTTTAACGCAATTAATTTATAAACCCACTGTATTAGCTATTGTTATTAAAAACCATTTTAATATTCCACCGATTTGCTACACAGTAAATTGAAAATTTAAACGTTAGATCTTTTTTTTACTGATTGGAAGCCAGCAATTCGAACGCACATGTACAGTCAGCATCGGCCAATGCTCTAATATTTTTTTCACCTCAGCAGCTAGAACAAGGGTACTTTGCTACTTAAAAACAGTGAGCAAAATCGCATTTTGCTCACTGAGTGAGACAAAATGAGCAAAATGCGATTTTGCTCACTGTTTTTAAGTAGTAAAGTACCCTTGTTCGAGCTGCTGAGGTGAAAACTTAATTGTTGGTATATCTTAAGAAAACACGAGTGAATAGAGGTAAGTGATGAAGAAGGAATACATTTTTCGGGTTCTCTAATATGTTCTCACTGCTGAGGTGAAAAGTTTTGTGAACTACACGAGATCAAAGTTATTTACATCTCGTGAGCTTTTGAGTCCCTTACTACGCTCAAGATTCTAAATTAGATTGACTCGCTACGCTCGTGAATCTAGTATAGAATCTTTCGCTTGCACGGGACTCAAAATAAGCACTCGAAGAAATATCAAACTTTGATCTCTTGTTGTACAAATAACTATTACGTCACTCTAGGCCCGGAAGTGGGATTTTCTATATTTTGGGGCTAGTAAGTTGGACTGGGCAACATAGCAATGGTTGTTTACTTGCGGAAAATGCCCAGTCCAACTTACTAGCTAACTAACTATGTAACAGTATTTTCACAGTTAATACATGTGCTCTTGAAAAGTACCATTTTGCGAACCGCTGATGAAGGCCTTACACTTTGAACTGTGTAGTGAAATCGGTTCTTTTTTTTGTAAAGGTTAAATATTAAAAATTTAAATAGGTAAGTACTCTACAAAATTATCTACCAAACTCTAAATTTGAAACAAATCATATTTATTGTAGAAATTTAAATATAAATACAAACTGAGTATTTAAAAAACTGCCTACTAAGACCCGTCATAGGCTGCCCCCGACGCAAAAGTGCCCATCAAGCTCGTGCGTTGCCGGTTGGATTGCGATGGACAGCCTAAATTGTTTTACATCTAAAGAAAAAAAAATGCACACTTTCCTTTGACGCATAGTTTCATCTGCTTGTTTGAATGCTGACTATACCTACCGTAGTTGCTCGTATTCTTTTTATTTCCAACGTTCATATCAGTTGTCATGGTGCAAACAAAAGAATATTTCAATATTCCTCGTACAATTGCACATTGAAGAGGCATGCATCATTTTAACGGCTTGCGTTTAAACAGTTATAGCAGTAATAGAAATATACGAGGTATAATATAACAGCCGTAAGAGAAGTTCGATAAGTATAAATTCATGAGAATACTGTATACAAAGACAAAAGACTAGTGCGTAGTCGCGACTATACGACGAGTCAAATCAGCCCCCAGATAAAAATCACGATTTTCTAATTAAAAATGACGTGACGGTTTCATTCATAACCTTAGACTTATAATGACTATAATCATTACTAATTATCTAGGCTATAATGGCGACTATGTTAATTGCAACTGGCTCATAAGACCCTAATGTTAGGTCATAAAATATAATGAGATCAAATTGCTCATCTAGAAAACCCTATTTTTATTTTGCGTTTATTTTTCGGAGTGTAGCGATTAATTTTCGTTAGTTCTTTTTATTTGTGTTCTAGTACTCATGTTTATCGTGCCGTATTTGTCTTATTTAAAACATGTTTGCAATACATTTAGTTGACTTTATGCCTTTACGATACATTCATTTTTAATACATATATGATTCAAGTACTAATAATTTGCGGACTTATAGGCCTCTATACTTAAACCATAATGTACCTACTTAGAGGTATATTTTAGTATAGTAGTAGTTATAATTTTTTAAGATGTCCGAATTGTAGAAAGAAAAAAGTTACGTTGTATAACACCTAGCTTTAAAATCATAAATCTAACTATTAGTTCTAGGTAGTACCTAACTAATTAGTTTAAGACATAAATTGCATGTATGTAAATATAGGTATTAAGTAGATGTAAGTAAACATTGCATGCCCATGTCGGGTAACTGTTGGGACAATGTTCTTATTATATAAATGTCATCTTCTGTACACAGTTTGTCAATAAAGTGTTTTTATTCTATTCTTATTCGGAATATTTCGGACCTGTTAAATAAATAAAACTAAGTATACCTAACAACGATAATGTATTTTTAGAAGATGATGAAATTGATGATATGTTCATCCTAACAAAGACGTTTACATTGATTGACGGTACGATATCAGGAAGATATATAAGATGCAAAAAGATATCATCGTTAGTGCTTGTTAACAATAAAATATAATCTGTAATAAGTGCAAGTGGTTTTGTGTTTAACTGACGAATTTATTATTTATATAAAGTGAAAGAATATATGACAAACCTTATTACTTACGTTTTATTACTAAACATTCAGTTATTATAACGAACACTTAATATAATACTTATTAAATACACGCTTAAAATAAATAAACTTATCACAATAACTCACGAGACCAGTATTTGCTCCAATCAATATTCTATTGTCAAAGTTTCAACTCCATCAAATTCAGTCTCAATTTCAGGCTTAATAATATTATCTTCATGCATCACTTCCCAATATGAAGGCGGATTATCAGGTTGTTCGATCGAAAAATCATCTTCCACAGTTAAATCGTTATTCTTTTCATCATCTGTCAATTTCTCAATTACTTGTACAGGTATTTCAAGATACATATTAATATGAGGCGATGGAAGCAGCAATATAATACCTACGGCGTAATCTCTCGCTATCATTCTAGAATGTTCTATTGACGAACAGTTATCAGGTACAGGGAGATCAGCAGACACCGTAGTAGCTTCTCCTGCGAATATAGCTCCGTAGTTAACATTAACACCTTCAACATCTGATTTACCTGTCACTTCATTATAACCGATTATACTGTATTTATCCACCTCGATTAACTTGATTTTTATACCTTTTACTATAACACTAGTATTGTTATCTATTTCACAATCTATTTTGATTTTCTCACCAGGTTTTACTACAGAACTAGATATTGTTGCTTTTACACTTATAACTCCTTTGCTAGAACATATAGATGTCAACTTTAGTAGCTTTTTCTCATCTTCATGTATAAGCGGCTCTATTGGCAATCTAGGTGTGGCATTAGATATAACATTAAGTTCTTTCTTGTATCGTGTACTTAGATTTAAAGTTCCCGGTCTTTCAAATTTAATTCTCACATAATATTTGATGAAACACCAAATTTTATATTTTCCAGTGTGTTTATAAAACTTCATGGATGGTGGCACGTTTTCTGGTAGTTGGAAATTGAAATCCATTTCATATTGTCCAATAGTCAGTGGTTCCTTCTTTTCATTAGTGTAAATCACATGATCTATATCGACGTAGTCTTCAGAGTTGTGGAATCTATACTTTCTGTCTCTTCTTCGCCTGGATTGGTCTTGTATGCGTAGTTTTCCTAGTCCTTTGAAAGATATTGTTATTCTTTGAAATGTGTATTCTTCATCTAAATAGTACCTTATTGCTCCTGTTACGATGCTTCCTGGGGTATACTTATATTTTCCGTCTGCAGGTTTATTTAAATTTATTTCACAAAATATACCCATATTTGTAAATTGTTTATAATTTTTTTCTGTAGTGACTGTTAGACGTTGTGTTTCGTTTAGTTTGAATTATCTTTTGATAAAGATTCAAGTAGTAGTTTATCTACCCGTGAAGATAACATTACATGTTATCTATTCGTGTTTGATATATTTACGATGGTTCATCAAACTTCCAACAATATATTGATTCATCGATTTGTCTATAATTTATTTAGATAACCTATAAAATCATAATTTGATAGAGATCTAATTGAAACAACTTTATCTAAATTACAAAACAAATGATTAGGATAGACGGTGATTTGGGGCAGATTTAAAATATAATTATAATGATTAGGTACTTATGAAGCATTGTGCATTGCTACCTACTAAAGTACGGGTGAAATATTACGATTTACTGATCATATAGGTCATACTTGATAACTTTTACTGTTGGACCTACCCCAAAATCGTTGAAAGAAATTGGCTGATTATTTACGATACCGTGAACAGCTTATACCTACTCTGTTTGCCCCATAGTAAATGTTGTTTAAATTATTTTACCTTATTTTTATAATTCTTCGTCAAACGAATGCGTGCGTGACTTTTGTTCTCGTTTCAAAATCATTTATGGACATTTAATCCTGCATTTTATACACATTACTAGCGACCCGCCCCGGATGCGCACGGGTTAACATGTTAACAATCTTATGGTGTCACAGTTTTAAAGATCTAAGCATACATACAGACAGACAGACAGACAGACAGTGGGAAGCGACTTTGTTTTATAGTATGTAGTGATTCATAAATGCCGTTTTTCCATTCCGATTATTCGCGTATTTACCGATTCCATACCTTTATTTTCCAATTGTAAGTGCTAAAAGAGAACATGTTTCGATAGTCAAAGTCAAAGTCAGTCAAACAAACCTGTCTAATCTTGCATAAACACACGTCACAAATCTTGATTATTTGACTTGTATTATTGACACACCGTAACATAGACCACTAACAATAAACTCCGCATTATGAAGCGTCTGTGAAGACTCGCGGTCCACACATGCGCCCTTTTACTTCTTGCGTAATATTACTTAGCAAGCTGCAGCACTCAGTTGATTTTGTATTCTACACGATTTATAAATTAAAGTTTGCATTTACAAATTTAAGTTCTAATAAGTTTTTATTTTTTGTAACCAAAAGTTAAGAAGATTGGTGAAACAAATGTCCACAATATGGTTCAACCTAAAACTACAACAAGAAAGATTTTTGTGATCCGATATACAAGAAATGAGCCTCCAGTATTTAAAAAAAGTTAAAAATAGGCTACGAAGATAAAACTTGTTTTTCTGATAATGTATTGTATGACCCATTCACATCTGTTCGTGTATTTTTTGTGCTTACTACAACGGGACTTAATATAACGTGTAAATAAGGTAGAAAACGACTACCACATATCGTCGCTATACTTACTCAACCTCATATCTGCAACAATCATTTGATGGAAATGTCGCTTTTCTTTCGGAGTACGGGTGTTTTTGTCATCAAATGAGTGTTGCAGATATATGAGGTTGAGTAAGTATAGCGGCGATATGCGCTATCTAGTAGGCAAGTGATCTTTACGCCGAAAATAGTGCCAATGTCAACAGTCCGTGACAGAGACATGCTGAGTAAGCGAGACGAGGTCATTATCTGTTTCATAATAATTATATTACGTATATAATACTGTAGATACTAATTTTTAAAAACAGAGTAGCTAAAATATTTATTTATTTATCGTTTCGTTTCTGACCATAGGGAATCAGCTTGAGTTAGACCAGTGGTAGGCAAACTTTTTTCAAGGGGGGCCAGAAAATTACAAAAAATCCGTGGAGGGCCGAAACTGCAGAAAAAATACATTTTGATGTGACGTCGCGAGCCATAGGTACCTATACTAATTATTTCGCAGGACCGGCAGCGGGCGGGATAAAATTCTTGCGCGGGCCGGAGCTGGCCCGCGGGCCGTACTTTGCCCACCACTTGGACTACCAAGCTAAGTTGGCAGCGAAATTTGATAGCACAGACTGTGCAAATGTTATTTTAAACGTCATAATTTCATAGAAGTTTGACTTTTAAAATAACACTTGCACAGTCTGAGGCTCTGGAGTCTCTGGACTATTAAAATCGCTGAAAACTTTGCTAAATCTAACTCTAGCTGATTCCCACTGAGTTCCAATCGCGAGTTCGAGCCTTGCCGGAGGTGTACATTTTTAATTTTTCCTTTAATATAAAAAAAGTTATAAACCGAAATAGATGTCATATATTAGGTAAAGAAAAAGTGACGAAGCCCTCCAGTGGTGAAGGTCGGATTCGAACCGGCGTCTTTAGCAATCCAGTCCAGGCTAACGCCTTGAACCCCTTGGCCACCCCGCCACGGTGGAACCCGTCCCAATTTCTCGACTATATGCCATGTTACTAAGCTTAGTTTACAATTTACATACAGCAGTGTGACTACTTAAAAAACACAAATCAAAATATTTCATAAAATAATTTGATTTGTTCTCAAAGTTGTGTATTAGGACATTTTATAGACAGTAGATTTGACGAACATCACATAATGATAGTAACATTGATAATCATAGTAATTTGCGGCCGGCTCACGTCCCGCTGTGGGTACGTGAGGTCGGAACGAATTCGTACATGTATCAATATGTACTGCTCGCATGATATTAGTGTTTGCACTAATGGGACGCTGGCACGTTGATTTTTGTTATACGTATAATACATATATTATAGTTAAATCGATAGAAAATGAGTATTGATCAATATTACATTGGTGCATATTAATATTTATCAATTTATTTAAATTTTATTGCACTATTTTTACAAATTGCGAATTTAATATTCTATGCTAATCTTTATTGAATATTATATTACAACGGAACCTAATACCTAAATAATATATACCTTTAATTAAACTATGTTTAGGTTTATATGAATTCTTGTACCTACATCTATTTATATATTTCGGGGATCTCGGAAACGGCTTTAAAGATTTTGATGGAATTTGGTACTTATATGGAGGTTTTCGGGGGCGAAAAATCGATCTTGCTAGGTCTTACCTCTGGGAAAACGCGCATTTTTGGGTTTTTATAGGTACCTATGTTTTCCGAGCAAAGCTCGGTCTCCCAGATATTTTTACCTCTAAAGGTGAAAAAAAAAACTATAGGGAGGTTAGGTAGGTAACGTACTAAAGTTAAGTAAAAGATTGGCTGTATTGTATGGTTGTTTTGTCGAAGTAATAAAAAACAAGCTATCAAAGCATTAAACTAAAAATACTTCAGCTTTGAGTCACTATAAAAAAAAAACATACTTTTGTGTTTACGAGTAGGTATTTCGTGTTGCTTGACTCTGACTCGTATGTACTTTGTGTTGTCTATTATTTAGTTTAGTTTCCTCTCCGAATTCGGATGACTAAGGATCGACATTCCGTTTGACCTCAATTAGATCTAATTTGTAATAAAATGGGTTCTAAAGTGTCATTCTATGGAACTTGCTATGTAAACAAAAGTCACTAGTAGAATTCATCTTTCAGAGACAATTTCAATATGGCGGTTTGTTTACATAGTTAGCAAGTTCCATAGAATGACACTTTACGAACACTATTACAACACCATAGTCCATGGTTTTTACCTCCTAAGACCCTGCGTACAAATTTTTGTACATATTCCAAAAAATATTTTGAACTTTCATTGAGTAACTAAGGGTTACAAATTCAAAAACAAAACAAATGCTTCTGGGTCTCAGGAGGCTGATAATCTGATAAAAACCCAATTAACTATAGGTACAGTCATCATCAAATGTAGCGAATCAGACTAAACTTCAAAATTATCTAAATATGTTGCCTATAACAAGAGCAATTATATAATTAAACTGTAGGCTGTACTCTGACTCACCAACATTTGTTCAGCAACTTATATAGAGAAAACATCCATATCTATCCGTGATAACACACAGATAAGTGCCCTTACCGGGATTCGAACTCGGGACCTCCAGCTCCGTAGGCAGTGTACCGACGTACGACTAGGCTACGGAGGCCTTTAATCAAAGCTACCTCGTTTAATTATCTCAAAGGGGCTGTTACCAAGACGTTCGATAATTAGGGCTAATCTAATCACAGGGGCACTGCAGTCGGGTCACGTACACAACTATCACTTTCGGAACAAGGGAAACTTAACGTAATGGAGACATGTAATCAGTAATTAGACAATATAAATTTCTCATATTTAAATGAAAGTACTGTAATGTGACTAGTTTTGTGGCATATGATTTTTTAAATATTCAGAACAAAAATGTTGACGTTTATTTCACCTCAGAACCAGGGTAATATAGAATCTTTCGCTTGCACGGGACTCAAAATAAGCACTCAAAAAAATATTAAACTTGGGTCTCTTGTTGTACAAATAACTATAGTCTATGGTATTTCTGTATTGCCTGGGCCCCTATTCGACATGTACAACTGTCAGATTTCGCGTCATTTGAAATTCAACTGTTGAAGTTCATTTGAAGTTCATCAAGTGCTGAAGTTCATTTGGTACAAACAATAATTTAACAAAAAACAACTTTGTTTTATTATTACTTTAAGGTTTATAATGGTTTGGTTTGGTTGTCACCTAACTGTGGATTGCTAATGTCAAATTTTGACAAGTAATGATTCCAAATGTAGACTTTTTTCTCTATGACCTTCGGCTCCATCTTGGAGTTTTTGACGTGCGAAAGGGTAATTTATAGCAAAGAGTAAAACTTTTTTTTTTCAGTACGTAAGTTTACATGAATTAATGACATCTTGTGAGCGATAGACCAACGAATGCGCTGTAGGCGATGCGGCGGCGAGTAGTGGAACTTACGTGACAATTTCCATCAATCAAAAAGGGACTACATTGCTGATGGTCGATAAAGGCTATTAATAATTGAATTTTAACAGCAAGAATGCCTTATTGACAAGCGATCTTTTTGTTGAACCCACACCTACACGTCAAATAATGCTTGCTCCACACATTCTCCTACAAACGCTCAAAATTGTAAAAAAATGAAACTATTTACTCATCACCTCTCTCAACTCAAGCCGCCTATTTCTAAACCACGTTAATAAACCACAAGTTGTACCTTAAGAGCCAACAGGAGCTGAGATTTAAATATTTTAGGTAAATATACCCGTCTCGCTAACGGAAGCGGCACCTAAAACGAATGCGATAAGGACAAGGTGAAAAATCCTGCGTAAAAATCTCAAATATCGAGGTTTCGTACTCGACTGTTTCCTCCTCCAAAACTTAACCAATCGTAACCAAATTTGGAAATCTAAATGATTATGAAATTATCTGTGTCGGACCGTTTTGCTTTTTTGGCTAATTGATATCAGTTTTGAATACCACGCCTCTCATTGCGGCATAGTCAATTAGGCCATTTTGGCCATTTTTGAAGGGCTCTAGCGCCTTAAAAAACAAAAATATCAAAAAAAGCAACACGGTCCGACACAGATATTGACAATATTAATCTGTGTTAAAAAAATCATTGCTCTAGCTTCAAAACCCACGAAGGAAACAGTCGAGTACGTTTGTATGGAGAAATGACCACTCCTGTTGGCTCTTAACACATTTCGTAAACCACATATTCAGAAAAGTCCGTATTTTATTACTAAGTGGAACATGAATAGCTTGTATTACTTTTTTGGCATAAAAATAATCTAAATTAGTCAAAATATTTTGACTAAATATTGCGCTACTGCTACCTACAAAGAGCATCAAAATAGTTGGTGACTGACAGGTCAGGCTCCGGTCTTGGTAAGTAATATAGTCAAATACAGTAGGTCATAAGACCTAACATTACTACCAAGACCTAAAAGTACCTATTGTTTAATATGTATCTACTCAGAGATGATTTTTAATTAAAGGAGATTAAATACATATATGTTATTCAACTACAAATAAAAAAATTAGATCTATTTCAGTTTACACATTTTTTTTCGTTTAATTTTAATAAAACATTAAAGTTTTTAAGCATTCAACTTTATTTAATTTTCTTCACTTTATTATTTTCTGATATTTAAGTAGGTATGGTGTTTCAGGTTGGTAACAGGAAATAAGAAAACCACACCTCTCCAAAAACTCTGCTGGTGATTCACATCTGTAAGTTTAAATATGAAACATGATAAAAACACTTAAATTAAAAACTTAATGTCTGGGAGACCGAGTTTTGCTCGGGAAACATATAATAACCCAAAAATGCGCGTTTTCCCAGAGATAAAACCTAGCTAGATCGATTTTGCGCCCCCGTAAACCTCCATATAGCAAATTTCATCTAAATCCGTTTAGAGCCGTTCCCGAGATCCCCGAAATATATATACATATAAATAAATAAATAAATATACAAGAATTGCTCGTTTAAAGGTATTAAAAACTTATAAATAAATTATTAGCCCTAAATCCTGGTAGTGAGTGTAGTGACCTACCAAGTGCGGTAGGGTGCCCTTCTGCAGGCTGGCCGCTTGCCCCGCTGGATAAGAATGCTGATCCGCATCATCAAAAGCATACAGATATAAAGCGCTTTGACAGCTCCTCATAGAGGCAACGCGCGCTAGGCCGCACGCCATAAATCTAAGCTAAAGTCTTAAATTCGAGATCATGAACATGAAATATTGTTCGCTATAATATTAAAATCATAGGTATTAGACCTATGATTTTACTATTATACCGAAAAGTTAGCAGGCGGCCGTGCCGTGGTCGTGATAGGTACAGCATGCGTGGACCAGACAAGCAAACCCTGAATTATGTCCCTACCTATTTTACTATACCTTTGTTCACCATTATGTTCACCTATGTATATTTACTCTTCTTTCCAAGATAATCATCTTTTTCAAGATGTAACCCGTATAATCGGGCTGTATAATTGCCTCAATTTTTTTACACAAAGTTGTATATAATCTTAATTCGATAATTAATGATGTTTTACATATTTATCATATACTATTTTGCAATTTTTTCTTGGATATTTGTACGTTGTTTATTTAGATTGACGATTACTATGACAGCGTTTTTTTTTTCTTTTTTGGCATTTACTACAGTAGCCAGTGTCATGTCGATATAAAAACACTTTAAAATGGAAAGGTTGAGTCCTCAATACAGTGACATTATAACTCAAACAAGAACCATCCAAAGGGGGGTGGGGGGAAATTTCGTTATCTGCCTCTCTATCACTCTTGCATATACGAGCGAAATTTAATGGTGGCAGATCAGGGATCGGAACCGGTTTTTTGCAAAAACTTAGAAATAACCATATTTTTCGAATTATTTCATACTCGAAATGTAGGACTCAGTTGTGTTTTTAGGTTACGACTTCATATTATTAGATTGCCCAATTAGAAATGAAGTAATTAGCAAAGAACGAAAAAATACCGTTTCCGTTCCCATACAAAAAATACCGGTATCCGATCCCTGTGGCAGATAACGAAATTGGTATCGCGGCTAAACCGCCTTGATTCATCAATGTTATATTTATTAGGAACAAACGTTGACTGCCGACTGTCCTATATATTATACTACTCTTTGCTGCCCACTTCTAGCGCTGGCGGTACACCGCGAAAATCAGTAAAATGCTGCAAATGGTGTTAAAGGTCTGAAAATCGGTACGATTGATCTTTAGGACATTTGAAACAATTTGACCCGAAGCGCCAACAAATAAAAAAAACGAGAGGAGTTATGACGTCATGTTTTTTTGTATGAAATAAAAAAAAAATGTTTAGAAACCTATCGTGTATGGTATTAAACGAAAGGGCTTTCTGAGCCAATGCTAAAAATATATCACATAGTTACATTTCAGTCATTTTGTTTAAATTATAATAAAAATAGTTTTCAAAACATACCAAGTTTGGGCTTCTCCAGATACAATACCATAATTTTTTTTTGTAAAATATACCTCAAATTATCCCTAATATCCTCATATCTAACCCTAATAAAGCAATTTTGAAATTATTTACATTTAGGTTTTTTTTTTTAATTTTTCAATTTTACAAAGTGTAATAATAGCCCTGCCGAATTACTCAATACGAGTAATAATGTCATTCGGGTAAAATAAGAGTATTGAAACTTGCTTTTTCTACTCCCGTACTGTTATTTGTCATTTAAAGGGTCGTGCACACACCTTTAAACCCCTAACTTATAGTTATCAACACAAGTCTTTAGTCTATTCCCCAAAAAAATATTTGTGCATACACGCAGTATCTTTTTGGCACTTTTACGATACTTCGTGTAATCACCACTTAAAAAATATTGTATGGAATACATTGTTTCCAATCTAATTTTAATTGTCATTTCTGACAGATGAGTAAACCATATACATGTTTTGGTTAATGGTACGATTATTTTCATCTTTATAGGGCTGTATCTCCTAAACCGTGCGTCGTAGCACAAAAATAATCAAATTTTCGTTCCCCTTTGAAACTCCTAAGTAATATTTAGAAAACACGAAACCAAAAAAAAAATAAAGATTTTTTTTTATAGGGTTGTATCTTCTAAACCGTGCGTCGTAGCGCAAAAATATTAAAATGTTCATTCCTCTGTAAGAAACCCTAATTAATATTTAAAAACAAAACACAAAAAGAGATTAAAAAACACAAAAAAAAAACTTTATAATGCTGTATCTCCTAAACCGTGCGTCGTAGCGCAAAAATAATCAAATTTTCGTTCCCCTTTAAGAAACCCCTAAGTAAGATTTAAAAAACACAAAAAAAAGAAAAAAAAAAGAAAAAGAGGAAGAAAAATATTTATAGGGCTGTATCTCCTAAACCGTGCGTCGTAGCGCAAAAATAATAAAATTTTCGTTCCCCTTAAGAATCCCACGCACTGAACAACCTATCACATTAGGACATGAAACAATCATCATCATCCATTTTTATTATTATTTCATTGCATTTCAAAGTAAGTGCTTGGTCGTAGAAAAAGTATTGTATGCAACGTTGTTTAACTGAGTCAAAAAATACTAGTGGCGTCTTTATTAACAATTTTCGGTTGTTGTTTGTTGTTATTGTTGCTCACGCCACTCGCCTTTTTTGACCTCTCTTAAACAACAGTTGCATAAAATACTATTACATGTTCCTTTGGTAATATCTAAGCTTTAAGTAAGAAAAAGTTCTGATGAGTGGGGGGTGGAGAACTCGGGAAAGGGGGGACGTTAAAGGTGAGTTTTTTCGGTTAATTCTTTCTTAATTATTTCATAGACAATTTTTACTACGACTTATAGATTCCGAGATATAAGCGACTTTCTGAAAAAAAACCGTTATATATTAATTTTATGCTTTCTTTTTAAATATTTAATTGAGAGATTCATAGATCACACTATGTAAAATTGAAAAATAAAAAAAAACCTAAATGTATATAATTTCAAAATTGCTTTATTAGGGTTAGATATGAGGATATTAGGTATAAGATTAGAGGTATATTTTACAAAAAAAAATTACCGTATTGTATCTGGAGAAACCCAAACTTAATTGGTATGTTTTGAAAATTATTTATATTATAATTTAAAAAAAAATACTGAAATGTAATGATGTGATATATGTTTGGAATCGGCTCAGAAAGCCCTTTCGTTTAATACCAAACACGATAGGTTTTTAAACAATATTTTTTTATTCCTTACAAAAAAAGATGACGTCATAACTCCTCTCGTTTTTTTTTATTTGTTGGTGCTTCGGGTCAAATTGTTTCAAATGTTCTACAGATCAATCGTACCGATTTTCATACCTTTAACATCATTTGCAGCATTTTACTGAATTTCTCGGTGTACCGCCAGCGCTATATAGGTATACTTGGTCAACCAGATCTTGACAGTAGAAAAAGGCGGCAATTTTGAAAAATGTAGGCGCGAAGGGATATCGTCCCATGAAAGATTTGAATTTCGTGCCTTTTTTTACTGACATGATTTGGTTGACCAGCTATATACATATTATACTACTCTTTGCCTACGCCTTTGTTTTAAACTTTTTTTTAACAAGTTTTCACAGACAATTAATAATTTGACATAGACACATCAAGGCGGTTTGTTTACAAAGGGGCCTATCGGGAAGTGCGAAAATCGAAACTCAGCTATTTGCCTCTTTATCGCTCGAATATGCAAGAGTGATAGAGGTTAGATAACAAAATTTCTAATTTCTGACTGTATTTTTCTTTAAATATTTTCAAATATAATTAAGTTGCGTTGTTTTATCACAAAGTTAAAAAGACTTAAAAGACCACTTGTCTGTATCATCACCATCAGATCAGCTCGATGGTAACCATAAAAATATTGTATTGTCACCCATATTACATATTATGTACTTATGTAAATTTTCAGCTTCATTGAACACCCGAGAAGTGGGTCAAATCTAGACACGCGGTAGCGTGTCCAGCCAAGTTCAAAGAAAAAGGAACTGGCGACGCAGCAACCGTGTGTAATATTACACGAACCATTTCGAGCTACTTTTGACCCCTTCACAACTTGAAACCTACTTAACCTACACACATGAAATTTGGCACATGTATTCAAGTCCCTTAGCTTGTTCAAAATACACTATTTCATAAACATAGCTCAAACTGTTATTGATAAATTAACCTTTAAAAACCGGCATTTTTGTGACTGACTGACATATAGATCAAAAACGTAACCCACTTCCAGGTGACCTAGAAACTTGAAATTTGGCATCAAGGTAGACTATTAGGTGTATATAGAAGGAAAAATGTGAAAATTGGAAATGATTGATATTTTGATGGAAAAAAAATAATAATTAATACTTATAGACCAAAAACCTAACCCACTTCTAGATCACTTAGAAACTTGATATTTGGCATCAAAGTAGACTATTAGGTGCATATAGAAGGAAAAATGTGAAAACTGGAAATTATTGATATTTCGATGGAAAAATAATAATTAATACTTATAGACCAAAAACCTAACCCACTTCTAGATGACTTAGAAACTTGATATTTGGCATCAAGGTAGACTATTAGGTGCATATAGAGGGAAAAATCTGAAAACTGGAAATTATTGATATATCGATGGAAAAAAAATACTTATAGACCAAAAACCTAACCCACTTCTAGATTACTTAGAAACTTGATATTTGGAATGAAAGTAGACTATAAGGCGTATACAAAAGAAAAAATGTGAAACTGAAACTTTTTGACAATTAACCGCGCGTTAGCGAGGGTCTCCTTTTCAGCTTAGGCAAACTGCTTTCATGATGAATACTATAGTAATTTCTGTACAAAAAGTAATGATATCCCAACAAAAACATAAATGTGAAATGAGAGCCAAGTTCAATATTGAGAATATGTGTCGTTGTTAACTCGCCGACAAAAGAATTGAGATCTATATGGGTGCCAAGTTCTGTGCTGTGTAGAAAATCCTGAAATTATAAAGGATTTGTCTTGGCTAGTTTTTACGTATAGGCATATAGGTAATATATATTTTTCTGTTAGTTTTTCAAAAACTTGGTTTGTTGTTAAAAACTAGCCAAGACAAATCCTTTATAATTTCAGGATTTTCTACACATTTATGTTTTTGTTGGGATTTAATTTGCATGATTTGATTGGAACCACATTGGAACAGACAGACAACCAACGGGACAGATGAAACTAAGTAAAAGCTTGAAAAAATGTGGCTTTTTCAATTTCTATTGCAACTTCAGATGAAAACGGGGTTTCTATTGTTTCCCAGATAGTTTTAAGCCATAATGTATTGTTTGCTCGAATTTTCGTTAGTCATAATTCATTTGGTTCAGAAACGCGTCACTTTTCACGATTGCCATAAAACAAATCTAACCTAACCTAACCTATCTATAGGATAACCTAACTAAAATCTTGAAATGTTAACGGTTTCAGTTTTATGAGTAATGATAATATGACAAACAATACATTATGACTTAAAACTTTATGGGAAACAACGGGACCCCATGAAAACGTCCTTATTGAAGCATAAGGACCCTTAATTTATGGAAAGCCACATATAACAACCAATTCGAGGCTACTAGGTGGCAAAATACGACTCAATACGAGTAGGTAGGTCAAATACACGAGAGTAAGGATTTATATTTGGCCAAATATTCTTGTGACAAAGTTATTCTTCCTCGCGTTATCTCGATTTTGCCACGGATCATGAGAACCTATTGTTCGCTTGACAATTAATCTCAAGGATTGGCGTAGGCACTAGTTTTTCCGAAAGCAACTGCCATCTGACCTTCCAACCCAGAGGGTAAACTAGGCCTTATTGGGATCTGTTAGGCTGTTAAAGTTTAAAGTTACCTACTCGTAAGTCTCGTAACACAACATATAAGTTTCACATAACAGAATTACTTACATATATATATATATATATATTATGTACCTAAACATATTACTTTTCTAAAAAAAGGACTGAAATCTAGTGCTGCGAAGAAACGGTATTTTTGTTCGGCTTTTTTGTTGCTATTTGGCATATGGATACATGGTAGAAGAAGTAAGTATGGAATCCTCCTCCGTTTTGCGTGGTCCGACGCACCTGGCTGGGTTTTCGCGATTTTCCGTCAATGTCTGTCAATACCTTATTTCTTACGAACACCTAAAATAATAAGTTTAAAATTAATCTCAATGTCTCCAGTTTGCTGTTCATTCAAACTGACAAAATCCAAATTTCTGAGGCAATATACGACCGCTGTCTTATATAAGCCATTAAAATTCGTCATGAATAACCCCACGTTGCGTTGTTATAAATTTAATTAAATAAATAATTATTGTATTTAATTTATAACAACTAATTAGGCATAGCGTCCAATTTAGAATATGACACAGGCACTAGTTCTTACGAATTTTACCTTAATTTATTAATCAAAGGACCTGAGGTAAAAGTGAGAAGAGGTTAATAAGCAGATGCACCAGCTAGTCGCCGACGCTCCGCTTCCCCCGGGATTAGCCCTTAAGCCTGCACCTAACAGACTGGCTCATAGGGGGCTATGAGCTTGCTGTTGCGTCAATTTTCATTTTTAGAAAAAAAACTAGTCTACTAACTACTAACAACACAATAAATGCTTATTTTGCCGCATTCTTCACTATCTCTCCCTATTTCACTGCCATCTAACCCAGAGGACAAAAATATAGCTTATTGTGGCTACTGGCTACTCCGTCTTCCTCATGACTCATGATATTTTACTTCACCATAAAGTAATTGGTGTAATATCAAATGATATTTTTCACACAAGTTACAAGAAGTTCATTGCTAAGAGCCGGGGTTAGGACCCACGACGATTGGTTTAAAATTTAAACTTTATATATAATTTGTTACCTTTATTATACTAAATCTGTTTTCTTTTTGACATTTAGTGGTATATGTATTGCTGTATGTTTATTGTCAAGTTTTTTTTAATTCTGGACAATTGTCATATATTCGTTTTCATGATAGATCTACACCAACGCAACTGCATGTCATGTTCTTGCGGTTTATTTTTATAACGCCAAGATCGAAATTTGACTGTTAACTCCATCTTGCGTCGAGTAGAGGAATCAAAAAACTATAGAAAATAGAAATGCAGTTTACTCTATGCCATAGAATCCCCTTTTAAATGTCATAAATCCAAACATGGCGGCCATACCAATAGACAACCAAGTCTAGCGATGAAATGATTTGTTTACATGAGATTCACTGACAGGTGACACACTTTACCTATTCGACAACCCATGATTGTTCAGATTCAAATGAACTTCAACATGCGACGTCAAAAGTGGCATGTCGAATAAGGCCCCTGTTCATTTTGAACATATGAAAAAACTATCACTTTTTTAACTATAGAAGATTTCTTTAAACAAAGCTACCTTGTAGGTATAAACAATTAAACAATTCGGAGAGCATCTTCTTCCTGCTAGACCTGTTCCCATTTACTTGGGGTCGGCCTTCCTTGTCCTCAATTTCCATCTAGCGCGGTCTTGCGCTACGTCTTTATTTAAATGAGCTTCTTTAAGGTCTTTTTGAACCGTCGTCCACCAGGTGGTAGGTGGTCTGCCTGAGTTGCGTGTAGTGGTTGACAGTTTTAGGGCAAGCTTCACCATATGGTTTTCTGAACGCCTTTGGACGTGACCATACCATCTTAACAACTCAGAGAGCATGTTACCAAGATATCAGCAAAGCATCGTTAGGGCTGAATGGCTGATCTAATCACAGGGGCAAGGGCAGCAGTCGGGGCACGTACACAACTATAACTTTTGGAACAAGGAAAGGAAACTTAACGAAACGTAATGGAGCGGATCTTTAATTACTGAAGGGGAATTAATGTTGATTTAAACTTTCACGATTTTTACACATTATTCGGGTAGTTCGAAAAACACGCGCGGTTAGACGATGCTGATGTCAACTTAAGCCAGTCTTCTCCGAGACCACGGGAACAACGCCGTCCTCGAAACGTCGGAGGTAAATCTTAAAACTTAGATACGCGATTAAGTCCCGTTGTATAATTTAATAATGGGAATTAATGTTTTAATTACAGTATTATAAGGATAGCATTGTGTTATATTTACTTAAACAACCCAAAGAAAATACTTACCTCAAAACAGAGTACGGCTCCTGCGTAACATTGATTTACCTTGAGTACTAGTTCAATTATCATACTCTTTAGGAAGCGTTCTTAACATTATTAAACGCGCTACAAACCTTAATTAGCTAATAACCGTTTGTCCTTATCTGCCATTTTGACTTATGTATTTGTAAGAAAGGGGTATAACAAAATCATATAACAAAGGGGTATAATTTAACTAAATCAGGTCCGTAAAGTTTTATGAATAACGTAAGACGCTAATATTTCGTAACTATAAAATATATCAGTAGGAAACATTTCGCGATGTTGCTGGCATCGCGTCGTTAAGAACCATTTAGGAACACATTAGCGCTTAATATTAGGTAACTAAGTTATTTCTGAATCGTAATCTTATGGTCTATAGCGCGATTTATTGCTCATCTAGATTACATTTTCATTAAAATTATCAATTCAATTAGTATTTTATACAATCGTGATATAATGGAGAGCTTTTTAGTCGAGTACCGTGTTTAGGCAACGAAGCTTGCTGAGTTGCCTAAGTAAGGCACGAGATTGAAAAGCTTGATTATATCACTATTGTATACAATACTTTTTCTACGAGTCAACAAAAAATACTTAAAACTAGTAGAAGAATCATATATGTAGGTAAAAACACCAAAAGTATACAGCTAAGATGCGCGAGCAGCCGCGATACCTTCATACTCGTACGCGACCCGGCCCCCGCGCCCCGTGCCCCCGGCCGGTTGGTCAACGACACCTTCTCGTAACTCATGAGGCCCTGGTACTTGCTCCGCGCTTTCGATTGGTCAATTTCATTATAGTTGACTAAACTGTATCGAAATGAATATTATAGTTGAGTTGGGGTCCCATAGTGAAAAAAGTATACGATTTCGGTTTAAAGATCTTTATTTTCTCAAAAGAATGACAATAATTCACTTACTTGAGAAATGAAAACAACATGCATAATTTAGCTATGATACTTAATCTATGCTTAATCTAGGCTAGCGCTAGGTTTCACTTTGGTATACGAAGTCTTAATTCAAGCATTGCAGTTGACGAGTAGAAAAAATCTTTTACATTGTGAAGTATTTCAATAAAATCCATCTAATGCTTAAGGCTTAAGTATTTATATCGTGTGATCCGAAAAAGCGCTATGATTCGTTTTCTATGGAAAGCACCACGTGATCACCAATCAGCCGTCATAGAAAATGATATGTCGAACGCCTCGGCCCGGGCACGGTCCGGTCTAGCGTGAGTCACCCTTAGGCGTTTTTTTTTGTTGTCCCCTACACTTTTTTTTCAAATTTGGGATTTTTATGTTATTTCTACTCAGAATCACGAGCTCTTTCTATCCTAATAGGAGAAAAAAAGTGTCCTAAGGTTTTTATTTCCATTACGTCACCATTTTTCATAGACTTAGTATGGCGGTCGCGGAATGGAAAGATCGAAAAATGTATAGAAATTTTGGGACATTTTTTTTCTCCTATTAGGATAGAAAGAGCTCGTGATTCTGAATAGAAATAACATAAAAAATCCCAAATTTGAAAAAAAAAGTGTAGCGGACTACAAAAAAAAAACGCCCCCTTACGACTACTTCTCGGATGAAATCTCGGGTGGAGGCCACATTTATTCAACACGAACTTCTGCCCGCGTTTTTCTTCTGTCTGCGTGTAAAAATGATGACAATTGATAAAAACTACTCGTATCATGTCCTACTTCAGGCCTAAAACTATCTCCATACCGAATTTCATCTAAATCGGTTCAGCGGTTTAAGCGGGAAGAGGTAACAAACAGGCAGACAGACTTTCGCATTTATAATATTAGTAAGGTTGTCCGCAAACCAACTAAAGACATAATACGAAGCATTTAGGTAACCTTTACTTCTCATTGTTCAGTTTCTTACGTGTCACATGCATTGTGATAAATGCTTTGTTGTTGTAGGTATTAATTACTTAGAAACAATCTTGGAGGCATGTTCGAACTTTTAAAATCTTGACTTGATTTGTTATATGACTCGAACTCGACACACAGTGACACAAAGTGGGTCGGAAAGCGGAATCTTGAACTTTGTAAGGATTTCAAGGCACGAGGGTTAAACAAAGTAAAACTTGTTTACCGAGTAAAAATTTTTACAAAATTTTTCATCACCACCGTGAAAAATACTACCTGTAAAACATTAAAAATTTAATCTGAATGAACGCTATATCTTTTTGTTTATTTGCAGATTGACGTCCCAGTAGACCCAAGCCTCTGAGGGTCATCAAATCGGTTCCTCACCCAACGGACTCCCATAGCCTTCATCAGATCATCATTCCATCAACGCTGTTTTAAGGTACGTGCTCTTTTACAAATTTCAAAACTTTCGTACTACGAAAGTGGTGGTGGTACGTGATACGAAGGTGTGTTTGTTTTCATAAACTTAAACATAGTTACTAAGCTTAAAATAAATTGAAAAGTGGAAAAATTACTGTCTTTGGTGAGACTTGAACTGACGGCCTCTGGATCGATACTCTCTCATCTCAGCCATCTTATCTGAGCCACCAAGACCTCATCCATTGTCAGCAAATCTTTCCACCATATGGGTCACGGGGAATATTGAAAAGCATCGTCTGCAGACATTTCTGCTTGTTAAGAACTAGAACTTAGTTACTATAGTTCTTTTTTTTGCATTAGAAAGACGGTAAGCGATCTTGACGTCTTTTAATTGAAAAACGCTTTTAAAAAGTCAGTAACTATTACTTATGAAAGCAGAAGGATATAAATGATCGTATTAGATTCATAATATGTAAATATTTGCCATTATTTATTTTTAAAACGTGTTTTTCAATAAAAAGACACGTCAAGATAGTTTATCTTATTTCTAATGCTAAAAAAACGAACTACATATGGAAATCGTGTATGATAAATGTAAAATTGTTATGTTATTACGGAAGGTGCCTCTTAGAAGCCTGAAGGTTGCGATGTTTTTCTCCTCACCTTGCCAAGCGAATAAGAACTTTATTTGTATAGCTATAAGGTGTCTGACAAAGGTTAAGGCTATAGTTAATGTAACCGTTTATAAACTTGTATTCATGTTCAAGGACAATGTTCTCATATTTATCTTATCTTATACATTTAAACGAGCAATTCTTGTATATTATATATATTTGTGGGATCTCGGAAACGGCCGTAACGATTTCGTTGAAATTTAATTGCTATATGGGGGTTGCTGAGTATACTAGTGTATTAGTCATAAATGACATAATGACTGTGTTTCTGTACCCCTACACGGCTACCATCAGTTTGGCACTGACATAAACGCTATCGAGAACGTAATTTACTTTCTATACATCTCGCTCGTACTCGCATATAGTGCGAACGAGATGTATAGAAAGTAAATTACGTTCTCGATAGCGTAATGTCAGTTTTGACACTGTCAGTGACTCATGGTACGGGTTCTAGTGTAAATTTCATTCGACAGCGTGACGTGACGCACGCGTTTGCGTTAAGTGTCATTATGTATGGGAATTTATAGTTTCCAAAACGCTCCGCTTGGTGCGCTGTTCAAAATCCTATACAAAGACAACTCAAACAGGAACGCTCGTCACGCTATCGAATGAATTTTACACTAAGGGTTCTGACGGTTGCATATAGTCACGTGGATAACTCTATCATATGTCGGCAGGTCACTTAAGAGGCAACAGGAGTGGTCATTTCTCCATACAAACGTACTCGACTGTTTCCTCCGTGGGTTTTGAAGCAAAACGGTCCGACACAGATAATTTCATAATCACTTAGATTTCCAAATTTGGTTACGATTGGTTAAGTTTTGGAGGAGGAAACAATCAGTACGAAACCTCGATTTTTGAGATTTTTACGCAGGATTTTTCACCTTGTCCTTATCGCACTAGTTTTAGGAGCCGCTTCCGTTAGCGAAACGGGTATATTTACCTACCTAAAATATTTAAATCTCAGCTCCTGTTTCGTCTTAATCAATAAGTTAATATAACTAGGTTCGAAGGTCATAGTTGATGACACTGACCAATCGACCATGACACGTCGCCGTCATTAACACAATTGTCATTAACAGCTGATCGGATAAACCAGTTGATTGGTTTTATAACCTGAAAACCGAGCGAACGTGCCATTGCACATGTTTTGAGACATTTATAGTATATGCGCCTTAGTAATTATTAGTCACTTAATTAAGCTATAAGATGATTTGTCAAATTGAGAAGGCAGTTAAACGGCTGCCGGCTGTGTTGAGAAAGAGTGCACATTGAACAACACAAATATAGCTGGTCAACTTTGTCAGTAGCAAAAGGCGCGAAATCAAATTTTCTATGGGACGATTACTCTCTGCGCCTACATTTTTTGAACTTGCCGCTTTTTTCTACTGACGGAAATGGCTTGACAGACTATAGATGGGTAGATTGTATGTGTTCTTATAAAATATTGTAAACTCTGTGAATGTATCATAATTATTCTTGCAATAAAGAAATTTATGATTTTGTGTAACGTTATTAACATAAAAAAGATTGTAATGTGAAAGAGTGGATACTGAACAACATAATATCAGTTATCGGACATTACACCCGGGTAAGTGAAATGTCCATATTTGTCTAAAATTTGTTGGAGAACGAAGTTAGTTAGACATAGTTGCCAAGCGGACCCCCGGCTCCCATGAGCCGTGGCAAAATGCCGGGACAAGGGAGATGATTCTTGGAGAACGAATATAGTTCATTTCATTACTTGAATGAAGATTCCATTCGAACAAACGCTGCAGGTGACATCCAAACGTTACCTTTAATGGCTTTAATGTGATAACTAGTATAATTACAATTGTAGCAACATATGACATTCTGCAATAAGTACATGACTATGTAAGAATTTTAATTACATTCATAATTATTTCTGCAATCTTCTATAATTACTTGAACAAGTTCGATCATAAAAGGTTATAAATTAGTGTAGGTAATTACGCCCTATAATATTGAAAAGGTCGTAACAGACAAAAGATGAATATTATAATATGACATTTTATAATAACTCATCTAAATAGGTAGATAGTAAAGTAATGCCTACAATTTCAAGGAAATGCCAATGGTATAGGTAGGTAAAAGGTAAACAATCTTGATGTGTCTTTTAATTGAAAAACATGTTTTAAAAATAAGTCACGGCAAATATGTAACAATTATGAATCGAATACGACCATTTATATTCTTCTGCTTTCATAAGTTACTGATTTATAAAAAGCGTTTTTCATTTAAAAGACATGACAAGATCGCTTACCTTCTTTCTAATGCTAAAAAAAACGAACTATAATTGTTAGTAAAGTGTATAATTATACAATTTATACACAGGCTGGACCCGAATATGCCAACTAACTTTAACGACTGACTTGTATTCCTAGTTTCCCAATTTAATTGACCGAGCCAGCGCGAAACACGAGCGCATCGTCTTTGTTTTAGTTTGGGCAAAAATCCGGCCTTCACCACTGGAGGGCTTCGTCACTTTTTCTTTAATTATATGACATCTATTTCAGTTTATAATTTATATGTAGTAGTGTGACTACTTAAAAAACAAATCAAAATATTTATTAAAATAATTTGATTTGTTCCCAAAGTTGGGCAAAAATACTTTAGTAAGTATTTCTATTCAGCTGTTCTCTTCTACAAGTCCTATTTCTTAATCGATTCGTGATCACTGAACAGGTTTGATAATTAAATGAATAGTTGTATTGCCTCGGTTTTTTCAAAATGGCGGATTTGGACTTGCGAGTTGCGAGGTCTACTTGCTCATAAAGCCTGGGGTTAAATAATAGAGTTACTAATGTGTTGCAGAAAGTTTTTTGACATATATTTGTATTGCATAATGTTACTTGGCAGAAATGTCGTTTCGCAGAATTACCTTTCGCATAGTTTCATTTAGCATACAATCACTTGGCAGAGTTTTATAATCCAGAACCATATTTTGCCATACTGTTGATGATAAACGTTGATGATAATAGTATTTTAAACGAATATTGATTTCGCAGATAAATGTATTGCATACTATTTTGGTGGCATAAAGCTATCAAGTTTAATTAAAGGTGATGTTATAAATGGTTTTAATTGACGTACCAATGTGCTGCAGTACCTAGTATGCTCTAACATAATCTGTTTTTATGGCAGTTAATCTTACTTTTCTGGTAGCCATTCCTTTTTGTATGAGGTCGCAGCTCTAACCTAACCTAACCTATTTTTCTGACAGCCATTATTTTTTGTTGGAGGTCTCAATTCTAACATAACCTAACCTTCTTTTCTGGCACACGTCCAATTTTGTTGGGGTCGCAGTTCTTACTTAACTTAACCCACTTTTCTGCTAGCAGAAAAAATCATTATGCCATAATAAGGGTATGCTGCAGGATGGTTATGGTACATCAAATTATGCTAAATGAAAGTCGGCAACAGTAATCTTCTGCTTAATGGTATTCTGCAAAATGTATTGTATGCGTAGTAAATTGTAATGCCAAGTAATAGTTATGCAAAATTATCATTCGACTAAAAGTGTTTCTGCGATACATGTTATGCGAAATGTATTTCTGACAAACGGTATTATGCCAGATGAGGGGAATAATAATATACACTCTGACAAGTCAGCTTTTTCAGTAGAAAGAGGCGGCAAATTTGAAAAATGTAGGCGCGCAGGATTGATCTCCTAATATATTTTCTCGCCGTTTCATACGGGCAACGTTAGCTTGTTATGATTATTATGTAAATTATGTTACACACGTGACAAAAAATCAATTTCAATTTATACATTTCATACCTTGAACTTAAAACGTGACAATTGTTAATGAGACGTTTTTAACTCCATTATAATTGGTGACATTAATTTCTTATGATCCGTTAGCTCATCCGGATTTAATAAGAAATCTAATGACTTCCTTGTGCGTCATAATCATAAGGTTCTTAGTAAACCCTAAATTAGATCTAAGAATAAAATTCTAACAAAAATCAATTATAAAGTAGTTAAAACCAGTATAATTGAAATAAAAGTTACATTGAAAGAATAATAAAAAACATGTTACTGGCAATTTATTAGATACATTTTTTTGCTGATTGTGCTTCCTCTAATTTGCATGTCTATAATGTCTATTAAGTACTCCACGAGATTTTTCTAGTGTGCCTGAACTAGGGCCGTTACCATCATGTCTTATTGCGATTCTGTTTAGGACGTAAACCGTAGAGAAAACAATACATAGATTGCTCACTCCATACATCAGTTTGGTCGACCGGAAAGTCTTATGCTCAACAACATAAGACTTTCCGGTCGGTGCTACATCTATTGTTAAGTAGCAGTACTGATAGTTCCGCTACTCGATGCTAGATGTAGACACTGAAATTAATAGTCTTTTTGGTATCAAAACTGATGTATAGAGTGAGCACTCTTGTCTTACTATATTTCTCTATGACCTAAACTGAATTGCTAAAGGATGGAGCTACATAAGTCGCATAACTCCGTCCCTTAGCAATTCAGTTTGGGCCCTAAACAGAATCGCAATAAGACATCATGTAAGGCCCCAGAACTCAACGTGTTTGTGTGTTTCCATCTAGAAGTTCGTTAGGCTACCTTTCGACTGCATCATAAATAAGATCAGCTCCATGTTATCATTTTATTGCATTCATTTATATGAATTACGGAAGTACAGATTTCAATTCGATTAGACACCGAGAAGTGGTTAAATTAAAATACAAGATTTGAATCAAATGTAAGTAGGTACCTAAATATTGTATATGGAGTGAAGCTAAATAAAAGTTTATAACGTAAATCCACTAATTTGATGTAGGTATTATATTAGATACCGGAATATTCTTGCCATCTTTGAACTGCCCCTGAAATAATATGAATCATCATGTAGGAAAAAACGTTTAGGTCTGAAACTATTTCTTTGTTTGCAAAGTGCATGCACGCAACTGCAATTGAAGATGATTTGATATAAACATGAATCATGTCACAACAGGGAGCCTACCCAAGTAGGTGACGATCGCATGCACTTCGCCATCGAATCGCTTTGTGTCTCTCTGTCACTCTTCCATATTAGACGACGGTGACAGTTGCGTTCCGATCGCTACGAAGCGTTAGCGATTGGCATGTTGTCTACGGGGCCTGGGAGCCTAGCCAAGATGACAATCGTTGTAGATAACGCCAATCCAAAGTCATTCTATATCTGTGGATGTGCTTGACAGAAATATATCTGTAGACAAATAGGTATACGCCAAATTTCTGTAATTTTTGAAAGGTTTGTTTGCTTGTAATCATTGATATAGAAACTTATATTACTTTTATTAATCATGACATGTCGTAGTTAACCCATGTGTTGAACGAAAATAACGAAATGTCTAGAAAGTTGGCGACCTTCGTTAAGACTGTGCCAATGTTTGATGGAAAAGTTCGCGTGTGTTTTGCTCTGGTAATTCCCTAGCGAGTAAAGTATATGTCAAGGAATTTACTACTCGAAAACAGGATATAATATATATTGAACCTTTATGGTACGTAAGATATAGCTGGTCAAACCAATTTGTCAGTAAATAGGAACAAACAAAACTATACTCATCCTCTTCTTTTGGGTGCTAGTACTAGTGTAAGACAAAGATAGTATGATTCTCTATGTCTATGTTTGAAATGTGACAGTCTTTTGACGCACTATATATTAAGCATTACGTATTAACAAAAGATTGACATAAGTAATTCCACAGATCATTCTCTAGTCACTTATAGACAGTGCCAGATTTGTGAATTATTTTGACTGGTTGGTTGGTGGTGGTTGGTTGTTTATGTGTGTGTTGGGGTTCCGGTTGAACTTCAAAATGGCGAAGTTCTCTCGAGATTTTTTGTTCGCAACAATGTTGTTTTAGTATATTTAGCTTTTTAATTCAGTAAACTGACATGGAAGTGTTCAGATAACCGAACAAGGCCATGCTTTACGAGCTCACGTTTGATAAATAGCGAAATCATCACGAATAGAAGACATATTTTAAAAGAAGAAGAAGACAGAAGTTATGTCTTTTAGTTTCCTCACTTTGCGCATAAATTTTCAGGGCCAAGTACAGAGATAAAACCCATTAGCTAAACCAACAGGATATTACTGTTTGGCAGGACGTTAAAGGCAGCATACAAAAGGCTGGTTATAACCAGTTATTTGCTCAAATAAATTAGTAGTTGCATTAACTACGCCAATGCATTGTCATTTGCGGTGACGCAAGTTACCTTCTTGTGGAAAATGCGGGTTTTTGCAATATTCACAAAGATTCAAGTACGTTACGTTTCATTGTTTCGAGATTTTTTTGCGACATTTTTATTATATGCAATGTTCGTATGCATTTTTAAATTCGTATTAACATTTTTCGACCTCTTTATTAGGTAAGTACCTACATGAAATTGAGGCAAAACATTACTTACATACTTTTACATACTTACAAATAATGTAATTTTCATCTTGGGGAATTTTCTGACAGTAAATCTACTAGAGTTAGACCAAACTAATAAGTTGACTGATTGTGATATCCCAGACGAAGCAAGTGTTATTTAAAACGTCAAACTTCTATGAAAATATGAAGTTTAATTAACACCGGCACCGTCTGGGCTATCAAAATTGCTGCTGCCAACTGACAGACATATTCGAACTTTAAGATACGTTAAATATTAGATATCGAAACGCTATGGATGCAACAAGTGTCAAAAATGACGTTTTTGTTTGAAGAAACGTCACTTTTGACACTTGTTGGACACTGACATATCCAATCCATATCGTTTCGATATCTAATATTTGACGTAAGTATCTTAAAATTCGATTATGGCTGTCAGTTTGGTCTAACTCTACTTACCACACCATGCAAAACTACAGAAACAATTTTTTTAGTGGTCTGATGTGATGATGTGGCATGATCAGCAATGTTACGAGCACCTAAAATCAAGGTCGAAATGTGCTTCGTATTTTCCGAATCGTAGTCATCTATTCTAGTAGGTAATTTCAATCAAAAATCAATCTAATGAATGACGCACCGCTAACACGTAAGATTGTGATTTGTCAACAAAACGTCCAATCTCTTAACAATAAGACGGAGAGGTTGGAAGTGCTATTGAAGACTGACCTAAATAGTGACATAGTGGCTTTTACGGAGCATTGGCTGACGGATGATAAAATTGCATGCATACATTTGGATGGCTATTGTTTAATATCGCATTTTTGTAGAAAACAAGCTATTCACGGTGGTTCGTGCATTTTTGTTAAAAATTCCGTCAAGGCGGTCGAAATAAGAGACATACAGCAACTGTCAAACGAATTGTATTGCGAAATATCCGCGATAGAATTACTAGACCTAAATCTAATTGTTGTGTGTATTTATCGGACAAATAGTATAACCGCCAATGAATTTATGACTCGCTTAGAAAGTGTGCTCGCTAAGATCACAGAATATGATAAAGATTGCATTATTGTAGGCGACATGAATATTGATTTTTTAAATGATGACTCTTCTAGGAATAATTTGATTGATTTACTAGCTGTATACAATTTTAGATGCATCGTAGATTTTTATACTAGGATTAGCAGTCATTCGGCTACGTGTTTAGACCATGTATATACTAACTGCCAGCCCGGTGTAACGCATGCATCTCCTGTGACCACAAACATTAGTGATCATCTCGCGGTGCGCTGTGAGGTGACGTACCAGGCTCGCGCGCCACCGGCGCCGGCGCGGCTGGCACGCGCATTTACTCATGCGAACCGAACTTCCTTCATAGAAGCATTATACAGTATAAACTGGAACGATTTGTGGAATCGCCGTGGACACACGGCTGCGCAGATGGCGTCATCCACTATAAATATTATTAAATATCACTTTGACATTTGTTTTCCATTTAAATTGTATAATCGTAAGAATCAATCTTGGGTATCAGATGACATTTTCAATTTAAAACTATTTTTATTCGACATTATTAAAATTGGCAATGTGTTTCCAAATAATGAACACCTAAAACAAATAATCGACAATACACATAAGAGGTATAACGAGCTCGTTAGGCAGACAAAATACGACCATTATAAAAATACTATAAAAAAGAGCCAAAGTGCCTCCAAATCCATGTGGCAAATTGTAAATAAGGAACGGGGCAGAACCTCACGCCCTCTGGCAGATTTTTTTGATGTTGTCGTAGACTCAGATGGGACCAGTTTTACATCGAAACAGGACGCTGCGAGTGCCATGAACAAACGGTTTGCGTCCGCGGCGGCGGCATGTGGAGCGCCGAGCGCCGATCTGCTGCAAGTGCGCGCCGCGCTGAGCCTTGCCCGCGCGCCGGCCGATTGTAGCCTGCTCTTCAGTCCGTTCTCTGTAGCTGAGGTATTTCGAATAATCACCAAAAACATCCCACACAAAGCCACTAAAGATCTATACGATATTTCTATGGAGCTTATATATATCGCTGCCGCTCCCCTATCACCTGTGCTGGCGGATTTGTATAATCAATGCATTTTCGAAGGAGTCTATCCCTCATCCCTTAAAACTAGTAAAATTTCGCCTGTGTTTAAGGGAAAAGGAAAAAGAGAAAACATTGATGGATACAGACCCGTCTCCATAATTCCAGCGGTGGCTAAGGTGTTCGAAAATGGCCTCAGCTCGCGACTAACGGATTTTCTTACGGCTACAGACGCTCTATCTGTGCGGCAATATGCCTACCGCGCGGGCCGCTCGACTTGCGCAATGACGCGCGAGCTGGTGCGCTGTGTCGTGGGCGCTCGCGAACAGGGCCGGCAGGTCGCTCTGTTATGCTGTGACCTGTCAAAGGCGTTCGATGTTGCCGACCACAGCGTGCTTGCTATCAAACTGCGGCACTACGGCATAAGAGGTAAAGCGCACGCACTCTTAACAGATATGCTTCATGGTAGGTCCCAGGCAGTGGTAGGTGACGGGGGCCGAGTGAGATCGGAAGCGATATCGACGGCAATGGGAGTTGCGCAAGGGTCGTCGGTGTCGAATATACTTTTCTCGCTGCTTCTAAATGACCTTCCGAAAGCAATAACAGCGGGAGAAGCTTATATGTATGCCGATGACGTCGCTGTTGTAGTATCCGCACCCACTATAGATGAACTCGAGCAGCGCCTAAATGAAGTTGCTAGTCAGGTATCGCGGTATTTCAGTGTGAACGGCTTAGTACTTAACTTAAAAAAGACCCATTTCCTGCATTTCAATCTTGCAGGAAGAGATCCTAGGGATCTAGTGGTACTCGCGGACCGTGTCAGAATAGACCAGGTCCAAAGCACCGCATTTCTGGGCATTGAACTTGATAGGGGCCTCCAGTGGGAAGCACACACTATTAAAGTTTGCAACAAACTGGCGGGTGCCTGCTTCGCACTGCGACGCCTGGCAAGGGTGGTGCCCAGGGATGTGGTGAGGTCTTGCTATTTTGCCACTGTGCACTCGATCCTCCAATACGGTGCGGAGCTGTGGGGCCGCGCTGCCGAATGGGAGCGCGTCTTCCGTATGCAGAAAAGAGCCGTCCGAGCGATTGTGCAGGTAGGACAAAGTACATCTGCAAAACCACACTTTAAGGACCTCCAGATACTCACTCTGCCCTCTGTAGTTATATACCAAGTGGCTGTCTATGTGCGATGCCACCTTAATGAATACGTGAGAGGAGCTGACGTACACGGTCGTAACTTGCGGAATGCCCACAGACTCTTGGGTGTAAAGCATAGGTTAGCCAAGTCAGCGAAACTAACCCACGTGATGGGGCCGACTGTGTACAACCGACTGCCGAGTCATGTCACGAATGCGCCGTCATTAACTAGCTTTAAAATGCCACTGAAACGATGGCTTATCGAGCACACTTTTTATAGCTTTAATGAGTTTATGGAGTACAAAATAAGTACCTAAACTTAGATTTTAATTTAATTTTATATTATGTTATTATGTAAAATGTTACAAATCCTATTTTGTAAATAATTTCTTGTAAATAATATTGTGACATATAATACGAATTATTATGAATAAATATATGAATATGAATATGAATGAATATAACAGTCGTGAAGTGTCTCCACTCGACTTCTAACTTTATCCGAACCACTGTAGGTTGTTATTTACAAGAAACACTATCAGTTAAACTTTGTATCGCTAGCGATTTTAATTCCAATAGAGCGTAACAACATTAATTCTTTTAAGACATACGACATTTTAGAATAAAGTCTCTGATGACGATACAGACATTCAAAAACGGCGTAACAACGTTAATAATTGTAAGACATACGACGTTTTAGAAATTAGTCACTAGTTAACGTCACTAAGTTTTAAAAGGGCGTACAAAGCAGTCTATTTGTTGCTTGTAAAACTTTATAGTTTTAAATCCATGTTTAGTGCATTCGGAAACTTTACAAGCCCGAAGCGATGCGTCATTGGCAGCAGGAAATTGAATTAATTGGAAAAGTTCTGAACTTGAGAGATTAAGAGTTTAAAACTGCAGAGTGCAGTGTTGCAATCGGTAACTTATAAACTTCCACGTTAAACTTCGAAACAGTCCGTTAAGTCCGTTTCGAGGAGGTTGCCAACTCTGATTCATGCAGTTTTTGAAATAAACAAGTTTTTGTAAGAGTTGGAATTTGTCGTACTTAAGGTGCAGTATAGGCTCGGAGTTTAAAACTCCGTGTTTTTGAAAAATCGTAGCGCTTTTTTAGATCACATTACGATTGCAAAAAATGTGATTAGCAATAGTAACAATGGCGATGTATGCAGCTTGGGTGCACTTGCCCCTCGCACCCCGTACGATTGCCGTGTCTAACTAAACGGCTTCGCTGAATAACTGTATTGTTTTATAGACCGTGGCGCGGTTCAGTAACACAAGAATAAAAACGGAATCAAGAGGCAATAGATCCAGATGGCCCTCGAGACCTTGGAAATTGGAGTGATCAAAACGGTCTTATGGCCATAGAGATTTGAGATCAAACAATAGTTATTTGTACAACAAGAGATCAAAGTTTGATATTTCTTCGAGTGCTTATTTTGAGTCCCGTGCAAGTGAAAGATTCTATAGTAGATTCACGAGCGTAGCGAGTGAATCTAATTTAGAATCTTGAGCGTAGTAAGGGACTCAAAAGCGCACGAGATGTAAATAACTTTGATCTCGTGTAGTTCACAAAACTTTTCACCTCAGCAGTGAGAACATATTAGAGAACCCGAAAAATGTATTCCTTCTTCATTATTTACCTCTATTCACTCATGTTTTCTTAATATATACCAACAATTAAATTTTCACCTCAGCAGATCGAACAAGGGTACTTTGCTACTTAAAAACAGTGAGCAAAATCGCATTTTGCTCATTTTGTCTCTCAGTGAGCAAAATGCGATTTTGCTCACTGTTTTTAAGTAGCAAAGTACCCTAGTTCGAGCTGCTGAGGTGAAAATGAATTTAATAGGTACAGGCGGCCTAGCCAAGGTGACGATCGCTTGCGCTTCGCCATCGAATCGCTTTGTGTCTCTCTATCGCTCTCCGTATTAGTGTGACAGTGACAGTTGCGTTTCGTTCGCTACGGAGCGTTAGCGATTGGCATGTTGTCTAATACGGGGCCAGTACCCCTAGTGTAATTTAATTTAATACAGTGGCCCTAATAAATCTCATTCGATAGCGTGACGTGATGCGTTTGCGTTAAGTGTCATTTTCTATGGGATTTGGAGTTTGTAAAACGTCCCGCTTGGCGCGCTGTTCAAAATCTCATACAAAAATAAACATAACGCAAACGCGAACGCTCGTCACGCTATGGAATGAAATTTGCAATAGGGATTCATAATTGACTGATAGACACTTATAGACAGAGATAGGGTCGCGTAATACAAAACTTTTTTCTACCGTCGCCAATATGTTTCTTTGTAGTTTTACATGTAAGTAAAATGTATAGGTAATTATTGGTGCAATAGGTAAATAATATTTACTTACTTAAGGTACCGTAAAATGGGGTGAGTAGGGTTCGCGGGGAGAGTTGGGTTATGAATGGGGAGAGAATGGATGAAAGGGGGTTGAGATGGAATTTTAGGCTACTGCTACAAAAATAATGTATTCCGATTTAAAATGGAGCTATAGTACTCATAATAAAAAAATCGATCCAACAATCTTCTAAAATCACCTTTGCATGAAAACCCAACTCACCCCAAATACGAGGGACTACGGGGTGAGGTGGGATTTCCTGTTTATTGGCAAAGTTATGAAATGGAACTACCCAAAATAAAATAAAAACTAAAATACAAACGTCCGAAACACTTTGCAGTTTGCATATCTAAAAATAAAATGTTATCGAGGTTTGAATGTCAGTTTTGCACTTACTCACCCCATTTTACGGTACTTACTATACACCTGCAACACCATTGGAAGGACTTGCAACAGAGAGGGGACAAAAAATGATGGAGTTGAAAAATAGACAGAGATAGACTCTACGTCGACATTTCCATCTTCATACTTATATGGTTGGCAGTCAACTGTCATTAAGTAACTGTGCGTTTCTCTACCCTCGCACAGCTAAACAGAGCCCGTACCATGAGTCACTGACAGTGTCAAAACTGACATTTACGCTATCGAGAATGTAATTTACTTTGTATACATCTCGTTTGCACTAATATGCGAGTACGAGCGAGATGTATAGAAAGTAAATTACGTTTTCGGCGGCGTTTATACATACATACACTGTCGCTCGTCGCTCGCGGTATTTCCGGACCGATGTGACCTTTAAACCCTTACCCTAAAACCCGACCTTTAAGAAAAGAGCGTACTCCTGTCTTAAGGGCCGGCAACGACCTTTCGAACCCTCTGCTGTTGCAGATATCCATAGGCAACGGCGATTAAAATACAAAAATACAATAGCTTGAAAGATGTACATATTCTTAAAATATTTGTAAAACCTTTGTATGGCAGCCGTAGAAATGAAGGCTTCCCTTAATGGCACTTCTACTCGTCCCCGATGCGTTCTATAAAAAGAAATGGCCTACATAAGATTTTGTGCAAAATAATGAGGCTAACATCTTCGATTTGATAAGAAGTCACAGCTGTACGATACCGATCTGTCAGTGTCAAAAATGGCATTTTATCAACCAAAAACCATCACTACTGACAGATCGGTATGTTACCGCTCTAACTTCTTATAAGCATTGTTCGAATCGGGTCGTCACTCTATTGCACATCTCAATAGAAAAAAATAATACAGAAAGAAAACAGCAACACAAGTAGAGGTAAACAATAGGCGGCCTTATCACTAAAGCGATCTCTTCCAGACAACGCTATAAAATATTACATTTTATAATACTTTCGAGTAATATAAAATCATAATATGTATTTATACTCCCAGAAAGTTCGTTGGCAAGGTATTTTCTCGTTCAAGGGTATTCTCGTTCGATTCCCGACTGAGGCAACTTGATAATTAATCCTAGGTCTTGCCTTATGACAAAGAAAGATTATTATTAAGAAGATTATTACTAAGCGAAGGCAGTAGCTTCCGGCGCTTCGTTTTATATGGAAAGCACCACGTGATCACCGATCAACAGTCATAGAAAATGACATGTCGGACGCCCCGGCCCGGGCACGGGCGGTCTACCTGAGTTATCCGTATGTTAGCGTAAAGCTGATTTCATCTTGAATATACAGGTTGAATCAGGAGACGTGAGCAGGATCAACCGTACGCATTCTCCGTTTGGCGTTTGTGGATGTAGGTACAATAGTCATCTTGTATAGGCCCCCAGAGGTTCCAAACCTGTTCAGTTTCCGGCGTATTTAATGTTAAGGGCGCCCGCAGCTTACTCACTGCCTAGGTAATTGCTTGTATCTAGGACGGGGTACAGACTAGATAAGGCAGTAATTCCATAGTACGTTGTAAAATGTAGTTTAAATTTGAGGTTCGAAACCGGTTCAGTTTCCGGTGTGGTTAATCTTAAGGGTGCCCGCAGTTTACTCACTGCCTTGGTAATTGCAGGTATCTAGGGCGGAAGACAGACTAGATAAGGCAGTAGTTCCATAGTACGTTGTAAAATGTAGTTTAAATTTGAGGTTCCAAACCGGTTCAGTTTCCGGCGTGGTTAATGAATGAATGAATGAAGTTGTATGTAATTAAATGGCTACTTTTTAAAAGAAAATTAAACCACGGGGTTTATACTGCTGTTACACCAGCTTAATGAGCACAAAAACAACAGGTAAAGACAACAGTAACAACGCAGCCTCAACCTAACTCTTAATACGTCGCCTTAAGGTCTACTTTTAAATGAACCGTTTGCCGTTTTTCTGAAAATTGAGTGTTCGTGAACTGTGGAAAAGTGACTTTAACTTTGAGACGGCGTCAAAACTTTGCAGGTACCGTAAAATGGGGTAAGTAGGTTCAAAACTGACATTCAAACCTCGATAACATTTTATTTTTACATAATATGCAAACAAGTTTGTGTATATAATAATAATAAGTGTTCCGGACGTTTGTAGTTCCATTTCATTACTTTGAGGATAAACAGGAAATCCCACCTCACCTCGTAGTCCCTCGTATTTGGGTTGAGTTGGGTTTTCATACAAAGGTGATTTTGGAAGATTGTTGGATCGATTTTTTTTATTATGAGTATTACTACAGCTCCATTTTAAATTGGAACAACATTATTTTTGTAGCAGTAGCCTTAAAATCCCATCACCCCCCTTTCATCTCTCTCCCCATTCATAACCCAACTCTCCCCGCGAACCCTACTCACCCCATTTTACGGTACTTAAGTTTAAGACTATGAAAGAGGTTAAGGTGTTTTAAATCACCCGAATCGAGGTTTACTGAAAAGCAAAAACCTTACTTTACTCTTTGGCGAAAACACAACGACAAGCCTAATAGAATATAGGCTAATATGTTCATCTGTTCCCTCATAACTTCAAAAGCACACATTATAACTTGACAAATGAGGTGTCATTCGAATCGTCTTGATTTACATCACAATGCGTGGATTTCGCTCGTACAAGTCCGTCCATATATTTGCGCGAGGGAGACGCACGGGCGAATGATAATATAATGACATCATTTTGATGTCAAAACGCAATTTCGAATTGACCTCTTGCAATGATCAAAGGCAGTGTCGACAGTCTTGCGGTTGTACACCAAATGTCACTGATTAGACGAAACCGCTACAGCTCGTCGAGATTAACCTAGTTGTACCTGCCCTAATAGCACGGTCGCATTTTTATCGTTTATCACCATACCTGTCACGTTCTAACAAGTACGTAAGTGCGAAAGTATACGGGCACGGGCATAGTGATAGTCGATATAAATTGGAACCGCGCTGAGCCCGCTGATTTACCTTAACTTACGTTACAAGATCGAACCATATAATGTATACCTATGCATGCCAATTTTGTTTTTGACCCACTGAACAAAAAAACTCGATATGGTCATTGCTCATGTTAAGGAGTACGAGAGTTTTCCTGTAGGTATCCTAAAGGAATTCAAACCAAAAATTAGTTTTGAATATAATATGTGGGTTAATGAATGGGTTACTTAAATAATTCCTGTGTAAATATATTAAAAATATTGAAAATAAACGAGTCACTCAAATGAGCTATAATCGGCGGAATTACATGAGTGACCCGATTTTAATGTTAAAATTAATATACTTTTATTCTGATCTCTTTGTAACCATACTTTCAAAAACAGCGAAAATAGCCATGTTTTAGACAATGTTCACAATAATAAAATAAATAAGGTAAATAATACATATTACCTACATTACAGATGAATATGTACCTATAAAAAATGTACTTATATTCTAATCATACGAATTCGATTAAATTACCTATGTGAAATCACCTAAAGCGATAATATTAAAACTAGCTATTTGCTCTTGACCTAAAATGCTTACAAAAACAAATGCTCGTAAATAATTAATGCCGTGCCGCTACCCTTTCATTACTTACAGAAAATAACTAACAAGTAACAGTAATTACTAGTTCTGAAGTTGATTCAATAATTAAAGTGGGGATGGGCCTAATGAAAGACTCACAAAATTCAATACCATTGAAATTACACTATGTTTTTAAGTATAGTCTTTGACAGTAAAACCAAGAGCCATGTTATGATGGTCGCGCTTCTTAGTCCCGAAGGAATGATAACGGGGCGGACAAGAAATTTGATTTCTCACAGGATTGTTCCGATTCAACGGGAGTTCAACACGATACGTCAAACGTCGCTGGCGAATGTGCATTTTTTTTTGTTGTCCCCTACACTTTTTTTTCAACTTTGGGATTTTTTATGTTATTTCTACTCAGAATCACGAGCTCTTTCTATCCTAATAGGAGAAAAAAAGTGTCCTAAGGTTTTTATTTCCATTACGTCACCATTTTTCATAGACTTTGTATGGCGGTCGCGGAATGGAAAGATCGAAAAATGTATGGAAATTTTGGGACACTTTTTTTCTCCTATTAGGATAGAAGAGCTCGTGATTCTGAGTAGAAATAACATAAAAAATCCCAAATTTGAAATAAAAAGTGTAGGGGACAACAAAAAAAACCGCCCGAATACCAGGACCCGCTCCAGGCTTTATTTTGACTGATTTTTAATTTTTAACAAGCAGAAACGTCTGCGACCGATGCTATTCACCCAAGGCTGTAATTTTTCCACTTTTTTCCACTTTTAAATTTATTCTAAGTTCATTTTGACTGACCTGCGTGGAAGCACTAATCTCCTGCAGTTTGGCCTTCGGTCTCTCGTAGGTCCATCGCCTGTGGGACGCTTCGGGCCTCGGCCCTATGCGGTGTAGTTGAGAGGTTATTTGTTTGTGCACATGAAATAACGTTTCAAAGTACCTGTAGAACGGATTCACCGAAATAATAATAGTTTTACAAGTGTAAAGTATTGGTCCAAATTTTATATTAAAGGAAAAAAATGGAAAAAGTTACGCTTCCGGCAGGACTTGAACCGAAACCGTAACCGTAACCGTAACCGGAAGCGTAACTTTTTCCATTTTTTCCTTTAATATAAAATTTGGAATATCGCTCGCAGACGTATCTGCTAGTTAAAAAATTGTTAAAGTATTGGTGATAACTAACTTACATGAGCGATGGTTCTTAGATATGTTTTAACTCACCAGATGGCGTTGTTATAAGTTCTAAAGGATCAATTCCCAAATTGTTTAAAGAGGGTTGTATCATTTTCCTTATATTACATCTTTATATCGTCTGTCAGCATAGTAATCACTCAATTAAGAGAGTGAGTGCGAAAGTGATTCATGACACGATAGACGATTGAAGCGCAACCATCTTATCAGTTGAGTTCTAGTACAAGGACATAAGTATAGAAAAACAAGTGCTATAATCTCACAGATTAATCACAATCGCTAATTACTAGCTTGAATATATCCCGCGAAAATATAGTTTCCATAATTATTTTGTAGACACTGAAGGTCGATTCAATCAAGTCAAGTCGAGATACGAGATTTGGTAGTTTTTAAACTGCTTATACTAAACTATTTTGACACTCCTTATCGTATCTTTAAAAAATGTTTGACGTATCTTAAAGTTCGAATCAGGCCGTAAGACTCTTGCATTGAACTGTGTACCTACTCGTAGCTATTATCTTTTGTCCGGATCATATAAAAATTACCGTTTCGAATCAGACTCTAATAATATTTCATCTCATACCAGCCCCCACATTTTTAGCAATTTCCCCGCATAAATACTTAGATGTCTTTGCAGTAAAAGTGACTCATAATTATTTTCATAGCTTTTACCTCTGACATTAAATCTCACTTTCATTTGCTTGCATCTTGTAGCACACAAGATGAATAATTAGCAGATTTATCCTTCTAAGGCCCAGCCGTACAAATGAAAAATCCAAAATTTTCCACTGAAATTTTAACCTATAGTGTAGGAAATAGAGTTGATTTTGCTTTGTTTGAAAATTTAATGAAACAAAGCAAAAGCGACTCTGTTTCAGTTGAATATAATTTAAATTTCATTGAACTGAAGAAGTACTATAGGTAGGACCTTGGGCCTTAGGAGGTTATTTTACCCTGGCAATGTAAATATTTTCTCCCGGAATATTTAAATACGTAGTGAACATTACGAGCATGGCGGAGCGGTTAAGACGCCCGTAGATTTACAATTCATTTCTAAATGATAGTACTTGCGTAATATTACTTTTGTCGTCATGGTAGGTAAGCTACATTTTTTGCTAAACTGACGTAAATATGTAATGTTGAAGGTTATTTGCAAATGGATATGATGAGATCATTTTAGACGTAAAGTATACAGTAGGTACTAAAACTTTGTATACTGGGTCAACCAAATCTTGTCAGTAAATAGGAACAAAAAAAACTATACTCATCCTTTTCTTTTGGGTGCTAGTACTAGTGTAAGACAAAGATAGTATGATTCTCTCTGTCTATGTTTGAAATCAAACAGACCTTTGACACACTATATCTATGCGTTTGCTAAATTGTTTAGATGTTGGCCTGGCAAAGCAACCTTTTTCCGCATACCAGTGCCCTGTTTATCAAAAGCTTGTAACTTGTAATACAAATGGAAGTCCCTTTCTGACAAAAGCTGTCAAAAAGTGACATGCGCTTGTATTACAAGTGGAAGTCCCTTTGTAACAAAAGCTGTCAAAAGGTGACATCCGCTTGTAGCTTTTGAGAAACGGGCCCCAGACATAAGTGCCATTGAGAAATCTATTCACTGTCCCTTCCAAATTCTGCATAATGGGTTAAAGGGATGCTTGGTTTTGGATTGGAAAACTTTGATTTACATAGACAGATTTTCATTTTACAATTATGGTTTAACAAAAAACCATAAAATGGTCGCAATCCTTAAACTTTTAATTCAAATCAATGTTTTCATTTAATGGCAAATAACAGAATACGCGCTGTTGTACTCGTATATATAATAATTACATTAAATAATATGTAACATTTTCCCGCGAGACACGAATATATTAAAATTCGAGTCACTCACGTTTGTTAGTCGATTTTCATACGTTTTCGTACATGCACTTGCTGCAGATGTTCCAGTTTATGATCCTCAAAACGGATCGAAAAATTTCGATTGTGAATGTCGAAAATTATGTGAGTGAACCGTTTTAAAATAATTTTAATATGTGCAAACCATGGATGTTGGCAATCGGCATCCGCAACATGATGTTGCGGATGCGGATGCCGATTGTTTGACATCCGCGGAAGCGGATGCGGATTTTTAAAGGCTCACATCCGCGGATGCGGATGTCAAGATAGGTACCTACATAAAAAACGTCAAATATTACATTTTAGTAATTTTTATTTCAAAAAAAGCGGCCAAGTGCGAGTCCGACTCGCCCATGAAGGGTTCCGTATTTAGGCGATTTATGACGTATAAAAAAAAAACTACTTACTAGATCTCGTTCAAACCAATTTTCGGTGGAAGTTTACATGGTAATGTACATCATATATTTTTTTTAGTTTTATCATTCTCTTATTTTAGAAGTTACAGGGGGGGGGGGACACACATTTTACCACTTTGTAAGTGTCTCTCGCGCAAACTATTCAGTTTAGAAAAAAATGATATTAGAAACCTCAATATCATTTTTGAAGACCTATCCATAGATACCCCACACGTATGGGTTTGATGAAAAAAAAAATTTTGAGTTTCAGTTCGAAGTATGGAGAACCCCAAAAATGTATTGTTTTTTTCTATTTTTGTGTGAAAATCTTAATGCGGTTCACAGAATACATCTACTTACCAAGTTTCAACAGTATAATTCTTATAGTTTCGGAGAAAAGTGGCTGTGACATACGGACGGACTGACAGACGGACAGACGGACAGACAGACATGACGAATCTATAAGGGTTCCGTTTTTTGCCATTTGGCTACGGAACCCTAAAAACCGGCCGAGTCCGACTCGCACTTGAGTCGGACTCGCGTTCCAAGGGTTCCGTACATTAAGTCCCATTCAAGCTTGACGCTCATTTCTAATAGGTTTTTTTGGCTAATGACTAAATTTAGTCATTAAGTAACTGCTAGGTAATTACCTAGCAGTCTAGCAGCACTTACGCCGATGCTAAGACGTTCCTGTACCGACCTGTTCCACATCCGCATCCGCATTAAACTCCGCATTGATTTTATGCGGATGCGGATGCAGATGCGGATGTAGAAAATAATGCAGGAAGTTCGGATGCGGATATTCGCAACATCCCTGGTGCAAACTTATCTTCTTTATCGTCCTCGCGTTATGCCAGCATTTTGCCACGGTTCAAACCTGTAAGATTTAAGGATGACTCACGCTAGACCGGGCCGTGACCGGGCCGAGGCCTCCGACATGTCATTTTCTATGACGGCTGATCGGTGATCACACGTGGTGCTTTCCATAAAAAACGAAGCGCCGGAAGCTCCGGCCCGGCCCAGGCACGGTCTAGCGTGAGTCATCCTTTATCTTACGGGTATATACACAACGCATGTACAGTCGCCATCAGATACATCGGAGCGGCTAAGGTGCTCAAAAATATCTGAACACGCACTCTATTGCCTTGATAATAGAGGCGTGTTTAGATATTTTTGAGCACCTCGGCCTCATACTGTACGTATACTAACGTATATAACTATTAACTGTGTAATTATTATACTAGTCAAGTATCTTATATGGGGCATTATCTATGAAAATGGACCTTATTGTCGATGACGCTTACGCCGCACAGCGTCGCGCGGCATTGTATTTATATCGGAGCATCGTTAATAATGGCGTAAGCGCCATCGACAATAAGGTCCCTTTTCATAGATAACGTCACATATGTTGCACACAAAGGAATTCCCTTGATTCGAAGTTTCGTGTAGTTTCGTTAACATTCCTCCTTTGATTCACCAATTGTCTTTTCGTTGCCAATTAAGCCTATAAGGTATGCTGACGTATATATATCTAAGAATATACATAAATAGGTATACGAGTATTGAGATATTGAGTAGTGGTCATAAGTGCATTGTAATTATGCCTACTTGAATAAACTGTCTTTTATCTTTATCTTATCTTTATTATGCTGTAGTATTATGAGAGAAAATGTGTAGATTAATTAAAAAAGTGCCTTAATTAAAAAAAGCGGCCAAGTGCGAGTCGGACTCGCCCATGAAGGGTTCCGTATTTAGGCGATTTAAGACGTATAAAAAAAAAACTACTTACTAGATCTCGTTCAAACCAATTTTCGGTGAAAAAAATTTATTGTTTTTTTTCTATTTTTGTGTGAAAATCTTAATGCGGTTCACAGAATACATCTACTTACCAAGTTTCAACAGTATAGTTCTTATAGTTTCGGAGAAAAGTGGCTGTGACATACGGACGGACAGACAGACGGACAGACAGACAGACATGACGAATCTATAAGGGTTCCGTTTTTTGCCATTTGGCTACGGAACCCTAAAAAGTGCCACTCGTGTTTGCGGACAGTGCTAATCAGACCTGGGGCTCGTTTCACAAAAGCTTGTAACTTGTAATAAAAGTGGAAGGCCCTTTCTAACATATTACCTTAGCCGTCAAAAAGTGACACCCGCTTGTAACACAATGAACACAAGTTACAAGGTTTAGAGAAACGGGCCCCTGCTTGCATGCTACTTCAATATGGACTCGCCCGCGAGAACGCAAGACGGTCTGGGTGCCTAGCCAAGATGCCAAGCGTTCGCTCCGTAGCGTAGCGCGCTATATACGTTTATGTCTCTCTGTCGCACTAATATGGAAGAGTGATAGAGAGATTACTGTTTCGTTCGCTTGGCATCTTGGCTAAACACCCTGGAGTACTGATACTATATTGTTTTGACCATTTTGGCTTTCGGAGCCTTAAAATAAGACGGATTTAGGACGTTATTTTTACTCTCGACGCTCTCTCGCCACTCGCTACGTTCATGGTTCAATTTTTTATTATACCTACTCGGATACCTATTAATATTAGCACGAAGGGTTACACGATAACTTTTCCCCCCCTTTTACAAATAAAGGATGACTCACGCTACACCGGGCCGGGCCCGGGCCGAGGCTTCTATGTCGGCTGATCGGTGATCACGTGGTGCTTTCCATAGAAACCGAAGCGCCGGAAGCACAGAATAAATAATAGTACTGGGTACAGAACAGAAGATGCACTCTCTAACAAAACGCGCGTCTATTGCGACAGATATGACCGCTAGGTGCGCGGCCTAAGGCTACACACCAAAATTGGTGTGGGACGGATGTACTTGTAGGAGCCACGCCTGCCGGAAGCTCCAGCCCGGCCCCGACCCGGTCTAGCGTGAGTCATCCTTAACTATTGTCACGTTGGCGTAGTATGAGGCCGCTAAGAGCGCCAATTAGCTCAGATACGAATTGCGCAAAGCCTGCAAACATGTCAAGGTGAAGCCATCATAGCGAAGGGTGCGGACTCAGTATCAGCGGGTGAAGGATGACTCACGCTTGAACGGTCCGGGTCCGGGCCGAGGCTTCCGACACTTCATTTTCTACAAAGCCTGCGAACATGTCAAGGTGAAGCTGTCAGCGAAGGGCGCGGACTCTGTATTAGCGGGTGAAGGATGACTCACGTTAGAACGGTCCGGTTTAGTAAACGAAACGGACGTTTACTAAAGCATCATTTGATCAGTTATCGAAAACGAAGTGTTGGATGCCTCGGCCCGGACCCGGACCGTTTTAACGTGAGTCATCCGTTATGAGTCGTAACAAAAAGTACGTCCCAAGGCGGTTAAGGAGGTTCAACACGTAGTTTTAAAATGAGAACGAAACTCCGTTTGTAATTTGTATGGGAAGGTGAAATTCGGCCGAGCTTGCTGGCTAAGAGCCAACAGGAGTGGTCATTTCTCCATACAAACGTACTCGACTGTTTCCTCCGTGGGTTTTGAAGCTAGAGCAATGATTTTTTCAACACAGATTAATATTGTCAATATCTGTGTCGGACCGTTTTGCTTTTTTTGATATTTTTGTTTTTTAAGGCGCTAGAGCCCTTCAAAAATGGCCAAAATGGCCTAATTGACTATGCCGCAATGAGAGGCGTGCTATTCAAAACTGACATCAATTAGTCAAAAAAGCAAAACGGTCCGACACAGATAATGTCATAATCATTTAGATTTCCAAATTTGGTTACGATTGGTTAAGTTTTGGAGGAGGAAACAGTCGAGTACGAAACCTCGATTTTTGATATTTTTACGCAGGATTTTTCGCCTTGTCCTTATCGCACTAGTTTTAGGAGCCGCTTCCGTTAGCGAGACGGGTATATTTACCTAAAATATTTTAATCTTAGCTCCTGTTGGCTCTTAAGGTAAAGCCATAGTAATGTTTTTCGTTCGATGTACTTTGATCGCTCGCACAGAGGACACGCCCTAACTCATTAAATTCACGGGCAGCCAGTTGTCTTCCCTAAACGAGTCTGATTAACCGCTTCCATATGCGAATCGCTTATCAATAATTATTGACAGTAATATTACGTAATCCTTATAGGGCAGTGGTTCGCTTCATCGTTGGTCCTTGGACCGCTATAGGGATCCGTGTTTGTCTATCGCGAACATCAAAAAACCGGCCAAGTGCGAGTCGGACTCGCGCACGGAGGGTTCCGCACCATCAACAAAAAATAGAGCAAAACAAGCAAAAAACGGTCACCCATCCAAGTACTGACCCCGCCCGACGTTGCTTAACTTCGGTCAAAAATCACGTTTGTTGTATGGGGGCCCCACTTAAATCTTTATTTTATTCTGTTTTTAGTATTTGTTGTTATAGCGGCAACAGAAATACATCATCTGTGAAAATTCCAACTGTCTAGCTATCACGGTTCGTGAGATACAGCCAGGTGACAGATGGACGGACGGACGGACGGACAGCGGAGTCTTAGTAATAGGGTCCCGTTTTTACCCTTTGGGTACGGAACCCTAAAAATCGAAATATCGTTTTCTGCCTCTCTATCGCTCTTGCATAGGTAGGTATTCGAGCGATTGTGAGACAAAGAAATGAACATTAGGCCCTTTTCCATTAGGCATTAGGTTCGAGAGGAACGAGCTATGAACGGCGTGTGAGCTTTTCGGCTTCGCCTTAAATTGTTACTCACGCCACTCGCCTTTTTTGACCTCTCTTAAACAACGGTTGCATAAAATACTATAAACTTCTATTCGATCTAATTTCTAAGTACCTGTGACAAGTTTAAGCAACGATAACTTCATGCCAAATTTCTGCTTAATTCAGAATGTAGCTTTAAAATTAGAACGAAATTCGATTGTGTGCCGGCGGCTAGGATCGTGCGACTTAAAATCACAACTGTTTAAGTCTGTGAAATGCGTCATTCATTTACGTGTTTTATGATTTTGTGAATATTTTAAACAGGTTTAAAATACACATTATTCGATTTTATGACTGTGAATTATGTTGGTAGATAAATTATTCTTTTTGCTAAATTGGGTTTTATCCAGGCTCATGTTCAGATATTTATTGAAAACTGTCGGTTTATGGCTGTATTAAATTATAGAGCTATTTTATTTACAGGGTAAGCCAAAATTACTTTGTTATTTTTTTATTGAAGCATTTTATACTTGTCCTTAGCATTATCACAAAGTTATTGCAAATGAAAGGTGATATTTCGGGTTAATTGCAAAAAAAAAAAATACATCATTAAGCGTTAGTTAAGTTAGCTGTGTTTAGTCTTAAATTGATTCAACTGTGTAAATTGTTAGATGATTAATTTTCGTAACACAATTTTTTTTTTGTCATACTATAAAAACTTAACACAATTGAATTGTGGACACTGAACATAGTGCGGCGTAACGGCAGACCTCGAAGGAGATGGCGGCACGATCTTGACGTCTTTCGGCAAGATTGGCCTAATATTGCCCTAGAACGAGACGCGTGGAAGAAAGAGGGAGGCCTTTGCCCAGCAGTGGGACACAACAGGCTGACAAATAAAATAAAAATATAAATAACTGGATTATATTGCATGTTTTTATTGTAGTTTATTCATACGCTAACACGCACAATTTCGTATTATCTTTCTCTTGTCTTTCGTTCTTGTCATAACACAATGGATTAAATTAACTTTAGACTAAATACAGGTCCTTAACTATGTAAAAATGCTAATCACCCTTTTGATTTCTAGCTATACCGGTAACAACACCTGTTTTCAAGTGTTTTAACCAACTGAAAGTACAGTCAGAAGCAGAACAACATTCCAAACGAATTTTGACGGTCATTATTTCGTAGAGATCTTTTAAGCACTTCGCATAGACTTCCGCAGCTGACTGTATCTAATGACACGAGTAATATTGCTGACCCTACTCAGTTCATTCACAAGTCTGAGGTTTAATAAAAGGCGGATATAGTCATGACTTAACTCTAGGCATTAATGGGCACCAGAGTCTAATAAAAGGCTTTGTGACAAGTTTCACTATAATATTTAGAATGGGAACGGAATCATTTTGATGGTTAATTAATTTTAGAAATATAATTCATGATTTATCTTTGAGTGTGTTACTTTTCCGGGGAGTTTTGTGTTTTATAAGGCGGGTGTTCACGTTCATTTTAGTTACATTGCAGACTGTTGGTTACGTACAATTCAACCGACCGATCAAAACCCGCAATGTTATGAAACTCGCATGCGAGTTCTCGCATCGTCTAAATGGGCCCTAAAGGTATTAACGACAGGTACAGCCTCTGCAGTAACAAAAATATAAATAGGCTGGTAGTCGAAACACACCGACTCGCCAAATCAGCGAAATTGACCCATATTTTGGGACCGTGCGTGTACAATCGCTTGCCCGACACTATAAGAAAAGCAGCTACCACCGCGGCCTTTAAGAATACATTAAAAATCATAAGTAATAAGTGTTGCAAATCTGTATGCTTTGCCTTACGCGAAATAATGTGTAAATATGTATAAATCTGTAAACCAATCAATGTACATATGTATAAATTATGATTTTATAATACAGTCAGCAGCAGAAGTTGCTAAGCGGGCGAGGTGTTCAAAATGATCTTGACGAGACTTTATTATTAAGAGAATAAGAGCGTGTCAAGGTAATTATGAACACCTCACCCGCTTAGCAACTTCTACTGCTGACCGTACCAACAGTGGTATCTGACCTGTAACTACGTTATTAATAAATAATTAAATTTCATTTCATTTAATTTCATTTCATTGTTATACTGTTACTTTGCCCACATTGCTGGTAACCTTCTAACAAACGTTTTTTCTGTTGCAGCACCATGCCAGCCTACGACAACGCTGGCGCCACCATCTCCCTCGAGGATGTACGGGATCCAGAAGCTGGAACCGCGGACTACGAGGTACGTTGACATAAACACAGAATAAACAATAGTACTAGGTAGAGAAGTTCACTCTCTCACAAAACGCGTCTATTACGACAGATATGACCGCTAGGTGGCGCAAGCGCGAGCAGGCCAGCAAACCGCCGGACAGAAGAAGCCGTGGCCACGGGGGCCCTGTAGGTACGCTCTTGGCAACGGTCTGTCACAACTGAGCTACGAGCGTCCGGGTTGAGCTGGAGCAAGGCCTGCAGGGTCGCTGAGGATAGGAAGGCGTGGCGCGAGCTTGTGAAGGTTAGGGCTTCCAAATACCGGACTTCTCACAATACCGGTATTAATACCGAAACTGTCTTCATCAATACCGGGATCCCGGTATTGGATATGAATCGCGTAAAAATATATAGTTTTATTAAAAAGGGGAATTAGAAAGGCTCACTGGAATACCAGATATGTCGTAAAAGCTATTACAACAATAAACAATCAATGCCGCCATCTGCAATAATTTTATTTCACACTCCAGGTTAGCAATAATTATATCCAATTTATTGACTTCACCTCACCAGTCACATTTGTAGTCCAACTTAACCAACCAGACAACATTATTTCAAATTTCCGTCAAAAATGGTTTGCCATTATTACAGTTATCCTTGCTCTTTCGTTTTAATTTTTGATAAAATTATAAGAACTAATTATGTTAATGTTAATGTCACTATCATCATATTCATCACTCACATAACTTCAGGATTCATCCACCACCAACCACCAAATTTTTATCTGACGCATTAGGCAACGATCTTGTTTAAATAATAAAATGGGGGCTAGAGACCAGTTAGAGTTAGACCAAGTAAAGTCTGCAACGATTTTGATAGCATACGCAGTACGCAGTCCAAGTGTTATTTGTACGTTATAATTTCATAGAAGTTTGACATTTATATATAACACTTGCACTGCGCGTGCTATCAAAATCGTTGCAGACTTTTCTTGGTCTAACTCTAGATGTGTCTGACGTTTAGTAAGCTTTTTGATACAGCCGAATATAATGGATTTAAAGGGTTTATACTGCGCATTTCCCTCATTTTTTAAAATACCGGGATCCCGGTATTGCCTTTAAAAATACCGGTATTGAAAAATGTGTTTAAAAAGACGGGATCCCGGGATCCCGAAATACCGGGATCCCGGTATTGGAAGCCCTAGTGAAGGTCCGTTGCACCTCTGGGGTACCATTCTTCTTCTCTGTCGTATCGCTCTTGACAGAGCGGTCGTGGTCACGTTGAGGCGTCCGCATCGGTAGTAGAGGCGGACACAGCTCTTCGCACGATCTCCCGCCATCTCTCCTAGTTGGCAGACTGTCTGGCACAGTTAGATACGCGGTCTCGTTTGGTCTTGATCTTATTTGGTCAGTCCAGCGCATATAGGTCATCTGCCGCGCGATCTGCTTCCCTCCACTCTTCCTTGTACGACCAGTCGCTCTATGGAGTCGTTATCTCGCCTAGAGGTGCCATTGGACAAGAACAACCTAATGACAGCCGGCCGACCGGCTGGGCGGCGTGCTGTCGGTTTCCTTAAAAAGCTCTTTTTACCGCCCGATCGCCTCCCATACCTTCTAGATATAACACAAATGTATCTTAAACAATACAAATTTAAATAATATATAGTTGATCCCACGTTTCTTTCACAGATAGCACAAAGAAGACGTATACAGTTTAAGACTCAGAAGTCCACCCTAACCTCTAGAAGACAGCAAGCAGTTTGCGTTAGAAGGGCGTACAAGCGATACGGTTCCAAAAGCAGCCCCAATGTCATTCTCGACGGACTGAATATGACCGTGCCTAAGGGCGCTATGTAAGTACATATTAGTTTTCTGTTTACTAAACAACACCCCTAGTTTTAATTTTATTCGATAGTATTGCATAGGTAATCCTATACTGGTAGGTGAGGTAGATGATCGAAAAATATAACCCTTTCTCGGTAAGATGAGTAAAAAACCACCAATACGCAACTTCATCAATACAACCCATTTTATTATACCTTATTACTGCACAATATACGATCGTTTACTTCACGAATTTAGTTTTAAACGTACCTAAGTATTTTGATTGCACGTTTGCATTACACCAAGACTCCAAGGTTTTACGGCGATCTTTACAGAGAACGTGACTATGAAATTAGGTCAATTTGTGTAGAAACTTCTCTATGTGAAAGTATTCATTGGTGATTTAACCACCATAACTAAAAATATATGTATATTTTAGTGTCTCAAAATATCCCATTATAGACTTATTTAACGTCAAAACGACACAGTTTAATTCTGGATCATAACAATAAATTATAAAAAGAGTGCCTAAGCATCATTTATCATCCAAGTGTCGAGATGAATTTATATTTTTTTCCAGAATATTACGCAAACGGTAAGCGCCCTCAATCAAATTAAAAGTCCTCTTTTCTTAAAACGGATATTTGACGTAATTCAGACGGCAAGGGTTCAACCGGCGTAGCTGGCGAAAGATCAAAAACATTTGGAAAAATTTGAACAAGAAAAGTAGGTAGGACATTCAGAATCATAATTTTCTCATTCATTTTGAGCTGGTGATCTATTACGTTTCCAAAATATTGTTAAGAACTTTTAAATGAATCCTTTTCCATTAAATGATTTATGATTTATGATCTTCGTTCTTTTACAGTCTTTAGCCGGATTTTAAAGTCATTATTTTTACCCGACTCAGCTCGTAGTAGCTAGGTTTTCGGATTTTTATTTATATCTTTTATAAATTATATATCTTGAGATACACGCTGAGGGGCTATTAAATTATTGAAATAAAATAAAATATGTTTATGTATGTATGTAAACACTTTATTGTACATAAGACATATTACAAACAATAAAAACAAAATATTATGTGCAATGATCTCTTCCAGTTAACCTTTGAGCAATTGAGAGTTTATTAGTTAAATTACTTTTATGTATAGGATTTGAAAGGAAATTACCATATAATATACTAGGAATATATTTACACCCATAAAATTACCTAAATATCACTACACCTTATAAAACAAAGTGCTCCGCCGCGTCTGTCTGTTTGTGTGTTTGTATGTTCGCGATAAACTCAAAAACTACTGAACGGATATTCATTCGGTTTTCACCTATCAATAGAGTGATTCTTGAGGAAGGTTTGTGTATAATTTGTTAACCCGTGCAAAGCGGGTCGCTAGTGATAAAATAAAATTCCTTAAATGGACACCTAAAATTGCAACTTTTCATTACAGATACGGTCTCCTAGGCGCCTCAGGATGTGGCAAGACAACCCTCCTCTCTTGCATCGTAGGCCGCCGCCGGCTGAACTCTGGAGAGATCTGGGTGCTCGGAGGCCGGCCTGGGAGCCGCGGGAGCGGAGTCCCAGGACCTAGGGTCGGGTACATGCCTCAGGTAAGACAATATTTATTTATTTAAACTTTATTGGACCAAATACCATAATGTACACATGCGTTAGTGTAAGGCCTGAGTGGACGCTCGAAGCGGAGCGTTCGGCGGGGCGTGCAGCGTGGCGTCGGGCTCACAAGTGATTTGAGCAGCGTGCACTAAGGCCGCTCCTATACGCTTGCGTTTGTTTAACATGCACGCCGCACGCCCCGCCCCGCTGCACGCCCAACTCGAGCGTCCACTCAGGCCTTACACTAATGGGGACATTTGAGCCAGGAACGATTCGTGACGGTTATTTTGTTTAACTTAGATTATTTAATGACGCAGCCTGTGGCGGAGACCATCATTGATATGTTTGGGACGAAACATGTTGTAAAGATTTTCATTTCATTTCATACATGGTTCAAGTTCAGATATGCCAATAGTTGTTCTGAATGTAACAAAATTTACCAGGAAATTCCGTTTGTCCTTACCGCTCTCTTCTAGCTCTACATGCATGAGGGCGAGTATGCTTTAAAAAATCTCTAGATTAAATATATGCAATGGTGATGTATCAATATAGCTTACGTTGCGTGACTATAAACATCGCGTTACGAGCACGCATCTTAGGTGGCTATCGCTACCTGTGATACTTTTGTCGATAAATATAATTAAAAGTAACTTAACTGATTGTGCAACATTACATTAGGACAGTCAATTAGTATGCGACCCAATATAGACCCAATTATTTTCCATACAGGGGCCCGTTTGAAGCGGACTTCTCTAATGAAATAAGTTTAAAATTGACCTTCACTTTTATTATAAGTAACTTTCAAAAGTAACTTTCATAAGTTAAGTTTTGTTTTATCCCGAAAGGAGACTTTATTACACATCGTTATTGCATGGATATAATAATTAAAAGCGAAGGCTTAACCTAACCACATAACACATCTTCTGGCACACACACATACACACTTCCCACACAAACTCACGCCCACATTCAAAATTGAATAGCATGAATATGAATAGCATGATTAGTCCTTTTAGTTTAGTTTAGTGACTTTGTATCCTATAGCTTGTACTGTAGTAATTACTTTTAGTATTAAGCACTGTACCTAAAAATTTGAATATAGTTGTCAATCGCTCTCGCCGACTTTCAAGATATAGGATCAGCCTAGTTTGCAGTCTGATATATATTTTTCTGCACATGTATACAACTCTTATGATAATAAATTATTTGTATTTGTATTTGAAAAGGGTCTATATTGGGTCGCATAATAATTGATTGTCCTAATGTAATGTTACGCATAAAACTCATTTCGCATAATTGTTATTGTGCTGAAGCTATTAACATTTCTGAAAAATTATAAAGAAACCTAAACTAACCTACCCTGTTCTACACAACCTATGCAAAATATTTACGAAAATACTTTCTGTTTCAGCTGGAGAAAAATTATGCGAATGAGTTTTATGCGTAACATTACATTAGGACAATCAATTATTATGCGACGAGATACAACCTCAAAATAATTGGTAACACGAGTAACATAATGCCAGGTAGAACTTTAATCACTAGTTTCAAACAATAATTTCGGCGACTATAGTTGTCTTCTTAAGCCTTCCACGGCACTTATTCAAACTAATCACATACCTAACTATAACAGTTTTGAATGATTCACGGTTAGTTTCACTAGACATATATCGAGCGCGGTCAGACACAACTTTGGCACCCACCCGCTATCTTCAGTTACCCGTGAACAAGATGCATGTAACTGCGTCGAAATATCGGGAGTTCGAAAACATACAAAAGGTAATCACGGTTCATATCCCGGTCGATATATGTCTATAGTAATCACATAACTCATCGGTAACCCCTTTAATTGCTACCCAATACCGGCTATCCATGTCTAAAAGTCACAAGTACATACATGTTAGTTCGTGTACATAAGACTTTCTTAGTTTTTAGCAATATGTGTAGTAAATTACCATAGGCCATCCGATTGAACAGAGGAAGCAGCAAATTTAGCAAAGCTGACATGATATACCTCACCCTACCTCCTTATTCTAAAAAAAAAAAACGATCATCATACGACAAGTAGTACAAGCTGAAATGTATGTATATTTTACCTGTATGAAAATTGTATATTGAGATAAATAAACTAAACTAAACTAAACTAAACTAAGAGAGGAAACTGTACCTTAATAAACTAAGATCCTTAAATGTAAAGTACCTATGTTAAAATAAATTAATAAAAAAAAGAGAAGAGAAGGGAAGAAAGGGACGAAAGAATATAAAATTATAGTAAGAAAAAAGCGGCCAAGTGCGAGTCGGACTCGCTCATGAAGGGTTCCGTATTTAGGCGATTTATGACGTATTAAAAAAAAAACTACTTACTAGATCTCGTTCAAACCAATTTTCGGTGGAAGTTTACATGGTAATGTACATCATATATTTTTTTTAGTTTTATCATTCTCTTATTTTAAAAGTTACAGGGGGGGGGGGACACACATTTTATCACTTTGGAAGTGTCTCTCGCGCAAACTATTCAGTTTAGAAAAAAATGATATTAGAAACCTCAATATCATATTTGAAGACCTATCCATAGATACCCCACACGTATGGGTTTGATGAAAAAAAAATTTTTGAGTTTCAGTTCGAAGTATGGGGAACCCCAAAAATTTATTGTTTTTTTTCTATTTTTGTGTGAAAATCTTAATGCGGTTCACAGAATACATCTACTTAACAAGTTTCAACAGTATAGTTCTTATAGTTTCGGAGAAAAGTGGCTGTGACATACGGACGGACAGACAGACGGACAGACGGACAGACAGACAGACAGACATGACGAATCTATAAGGGTTCCGTTTTTTGCCATTTGGCTACGGAACCCTAAAAAAGGCATAGTTTTATACTTAAATCAGTATTACCTCTGATTACCTACATATTCTGTTTATGCATAAACTTTTTAAATATGTGGCACCATATCTTGGGGATTGACATTAACATTTTCATATATTTTTAATACTTCTAACTTCTGAAAGAGTTAATTTGATAAAATGCATACGTTGCTAATAAACATTTAAATTGATTCATGAATACTTAATGTAATCCCACAAAATCTGCAAAACTTGTTTTGCTTTCCACAATAAACTAATTGGTTTGTTGTTACGCAATTTATTTTTAATTACTAGGCACTTTAGATCTAAAATTGAGTGCACACAGGTCACTGGCTTTTAACATTTTGCGTGTATTTGGTTACTTTTTAACCCTGTCACGGTGGCATTAGCAATTCAGTGGGAATCGATACGGAATACGATCCATTAAGGCGGCCTGTTCACTGGCGACCCGATACGACAGTCGCCCGGAAGTTGATGACGTGTGTTATACATGTCCCTTTATTGTATTTCCGTCCATTTACATGCATTAGTGGATTTTACTGAAGAATTGTGTCAAGACACAATTCAATTGTGTCAAGACACAGTAAAAGCAGTCAAACAAATGTAGTTTTGTGGAGCTTTGTCCTTAACAAAAAAGTTGTAACTTTTGTGTAATAAATAACTACAATAAAAATAAAGATTGTATACGATAGAATGTACGAGGGGAGTCTGAAATATTCGTGGCCTAAGCTAGAAAAAAAAACTATGTTACTTTTTTCCTCGCCTCTTTGGCAGTTTAAATATTGCCGCCATTACTAACAATTATTAACCATTATTAACCATTCATAATTAACATTACTCTCTTTCATTTTCTTTCTAAGGCCGCGAACTTTTCAGTCACCCCTCGTAACTATATATGTCTTGTAAATTGTGTTGTTAGACTATTTAAAGCGTACGTTAGTTATACTCGTATTAACAAAAAACACAATAACATAAACCGAAATAAATGTCATATACAAAGGAAAAAACCGGCCAAATGCGAGTCGGACTCGCGTTCCAAGGGTTCATTACATTAAGTCCGACTCACGCTTGACTGCATATTTCTAATAGGTTTTCCTGTCATCTATAAAAGTATGCAATAGGGCAGAGTGGCGCTCTCTTGTGTCAGAGGCCAAGATCCTCTTTGGGTCACTGGGCCAGTGATGTATGTATGTCATCTATAGGTAAAAAACTATTTTTCATCACACTTGTTCGAAAAAGATCTTATTTCATGCAGGTGTACTGAAGGATAAAGGCATATTGTTCCCGTGGGAGTTATGGATTCTGGAAAAGAAAAGATATAACTTACGAGTGAGTTATAGCTTTTTTTTAAATTATGTCACTAAATCATACGAACCAAGTAGTTTTATATGGGTTTTACATTGAAAATACAGACGTTAATAAATTATTTTTTATGTGTATGTTTAAAAATATTTATTTTGATTAATTTAATAGCCGTTTAAATTATTTTTTACACAATTTTCAATTATGGCTGAATCCGGATGGGTCTGTGCCTTTGAATCCTAACCTGCCAAAACAAGACATTCACAAGTGTGATGAAAAACATTATTACTCGAGTCTTTAATTCACTCCAGCCTGCGGCTGTCGTGAATATATATATGTCGGCGGCCGATCGTAAGATCAGGCATATCTATCATATAGACTCTCGTACAATATTTCACTTACCTACCCCCCACGTTGCACAATGTACTATTGTGTATCCCCCAAAACTATACCTAGTCTATAATCGTACCGTGAACAGTTCCCTAACTTTAATCCCCGACAACGGTGGTGAGCGAACGTAATTTATAGGGAAATGTTTACATTACCGGCGAGTTATATAGATTAGCTGTGGATTCACTTTGTGGTTGTTCACTTGTTTTATGATCCCGGTTTGCATTCGAAACAACGGGGTATACATTTTGTTGCCGAAAAATATCGAGTTGATAATGTTTGAGTGCGTGTTTTGGTATATTATTAATATTATTAAAGTTTCTAATTGACGCGTGAACTATTGACGATGAAGTTTTTGAAGTGAAAACTTCTTTAGCGGCGCTGTGCACTTTTTGTGATGGGGAAAAAATGTGACCGTAAGACGGACACGTGACCTGATCGAAAAACTGTTACTTCAATGTCATTGAGTTTTTCTTTACTGATTTAAATGCCATTTAATGAGTCTCGCTCTAACTGGTATTACTATAACTCGAGTACTAACAGTGATGTGCTTAGGAGTTTCAAGTAATGCGACTAAATAACGCTAGATCGCGTTAACCTCAATTATACATAGTGCTGCAGACATTTTGCAATAGTGATTGAGTTTTCACTTCTGCCAGCACTCCCGGAGTGCAACCCGTGTTCAGGCACAAGTATGTTATTTGTACTTATGTAAGCTTACTTCCGGGTGGAACTATATGAAATTTATTTGAAGACGTTTCGAATAGGTACGCAATGTTTTGATTCTATTTATTCGACGCGCATTTAATGTATAAAAAAATAATCAGAATCAATGAGAAGATATCAAAGCGCCGACATGTGTTTAGTATTTATTTTACAGTAATAAAGACAAGGGCATATAGGAAATTCATATGAAATTGGCCGTAAAACGCAAGAGAGTACAGTCACCATCAATAGAATCGCCAAAACTAATTATTTTCCAAATATACATATACTGTAGAATCCGCTTATAATGACATCGAAGGGAAGTGACAAACACGTCATACTAAGCGGATGTCATATAAAGCATAGTGGATTAATTTCTTATTATTGTTAAATTTCCCAAATGAATCTCGAATTCCTTTGTAAGAAATTAGTTTTAATAACCTATTATCAACCTGGAACCTATTATCAACTTGTCACCGAGAGTCAAAACTAAAACAACTTAAACGCCACGCTGGCACTAAACGTCCTCGCAGGGAAAGATGTGGGGACGGCCACGAAAACCAGCGAAGTGTCAGTATAACCGGACATAATTTCATGGAAATAGGTTTAGGTCATAGTAAGCGGGTTGTCACTATAAGCGAAGTCATCTTATCCGACTTTGAATTTTCACTAAGAATTTTATATGAAAACCAAACTTCGCACAGTAATTACGTCATAATAGCGGTTGGTCAGTAGGTATAGGCGGAGTCATAATAAACGGATTCCAGTGTAGGTACCTCTATATTTCACGTTCAAACGTATTAATTATGTTACAGTATAATGGTTCGACACATACCTACTCATAGAGTAATATATATCTCTTATTATTAAGCTATTAGAGAATGGCAGATACTTTTGACGCGTAGGCTGATCAGTTCCTTTTGATGCTGACTGTACAGCGGGGCGTTTAGCGGGGCGTGCAGCGGGGCGTTTAGCGGTGCGTACAGACAGAGGTGTGTCAAGCGGGGCGTACAGCGGTGCGTTAAGCGGGGTGTGCAGCGGTGCGTTTCCAAGGGGCTTATAACGCAATCGTTTCTCGCATACTCTTTTATTTGTTTCATTAGATTCAGATAATTTTATCCCATCATAAACATTTTCATGTAAAATGTTGCCAAGACGAAACCAAGGCTCGCACTGTCAAAAAGTTATCAGATCTCTTGTAGAGTCAAACTTCTAACTCTACAAGCTCTAACTTCACTAACTGTTCTCTACACAAAATATGTGGCTTGGCCGTTTCGCTATCGTCACATGAAAAAAATATTCTAATTTTTATTTTTTATTATACAATATATAGTTCTTGTACAACGCGGAACAACGCGAGGAAGATGATGATACAATAGTTCTTGTAGCAACGAAGTCGCGTCGCAAACAGTGCAAGTAATACTTCATGCGAGTGAGTCACTAAGGCCTGAGTGGACGCTCATGTTGGGCGTGCAGCGGGGCGGGGCGTGCGGCGTGCATGACAAACAAATGCAAACGTATAGTAGCGGCCTTAGTGCACGCTGCTCAAATCCCATGGGAGCTCGACGCCACGCTGCACGCCCCGCCGAACGCTCCGCTTCGAGCGTCCACTCAGGCCTCACTAAACAGTAAAATTATTCAATGTTAGTAATGTTAGTATGCCTCACAACAGTTTAAATTCGGTAATACTTCATTGTATAATTGAGTCCTAAAACAAACCAGTAAAGTAATATATGTATAAGTTTAGGTTAAGGGGAAAACAATTTACGCACCCTCTAAAATAAATCTTACCTTCGTTGTATCTTGACAAGCCAAAATAGCTAACTTTAGGTTTAATATTAGGTAATAAATAAATACGCGTTCGAAAATTCGGTGGTAAGAAAATTAAATTTGTGGTAAATTGCGTGATTTCGAATAAAGATGCTGCGAATTTCCTATTTTTCACACTTGTATCGTAATCTACTAATTATAGTATTAAGGATGACTCACGCTAGACCCGGGCCGGGGCCGGGTCCGGCGCTTCATTTTCTATGGAAAGCACCATGTGATCACCGATCAGGCGTTATATAGAATATGGCATGTCGGACGACTCGGCCCGGGCCGGGTCCGGTCGAGCGTGAGTCGACCTCTAATCGTCTTTTTAATGCAAGAAGGTTAGCTTGGACTATTATAATTGTTGTAATATAATATAACCAGTTATACAGTGTGTAAGTCCAATACGGGCAATAAATTAAATCAGATATAGAATTTACCCGTCTAATCATGAATTAAGAAGTTTTTTTAAGTTACACTTAATTATGACCCCGTAATTATTTTTTTTCACATGTACCGAGCAGCAATGTACTGCAAACATTAAGAAACATAATATGGCATGACATTACGAGATAAGAGCTTTTTATTGTAACTGCCAACAAGCGTTGACAGTTACTTTAAAAAGCTCGTATTCCGTAACTTGTGTGGTGTATTACTTTGCGGGCCGAATTATTTTGTATGGTTAAAATTTTCATTGCATTTCTAAGTCAAATCTATCTCAATATACTTTTTAGGTCCTAAGATGCTAACAACAGTTTAAATATTCGCCCGTATTGGATTTACACACTGTAAATATAACCAGGCGTGGCTCAGTCCGCGATTTCGTCGCTTTGCTACAGGTAGCTGAAAGTACATGCGTTCCACACCTATTTTGGTGGCTAGCCATAAGCCGCGCGTGGCGCTGTCGCCACCTAGCGGTCATATCTGTCCTGGTCGTAACAGAAGCATTTTGTTAGAGAGCGAGTCTTCTGTATACCTAGTACCTACTATTATTTATTCTGTGATATAAGTAACATGAATTCTAAGGATTCTACAGCATCCATATAATTACCGTTAATATTATGTCCATTCTATAATTATCATATCGGGTGAGCACAGCGGCTCTGCATAGTTAATATTCGCAATAATTATGTACCAATTCCAATAACATTTATGTATACAGCTTACTACAGCTTAGCTACTGTTTTATTTGTTTGCTTGCTTGTTTAATATTCAATACCTATTTTGGGTAAATTATAAATATAATTAATATATCATTTAAATTATCGAAGTGAGCACTTAGTACATTACGATACAATTGCGAAAATTAAGACATTACCTATTATTTAGCACATGTATTGTACAACGTTTTACAGTAACATATATTATGGCAATTTAAATAGTTATGTAATGTGCTAATTATCGCACTAGTGCTGTAAAGTAGCACCATAATAATTATTATGTACTGTAAAAATGTATATGATGTAAGTATGAAAAATGCATGATTATTGATTGCTGATTTAGGCAGGTAGGTGGGTTGCCTAAGCCCCCACATGTATACAAAGTACTGGTTTTATTTGTTTGAACCTCTCCAAAATTCAATACTTTAATCATCAAGTGTATGCCTCTAAAATCTCAGTTTGCGGTTCTTCACTCCTTTACCAGCCTATTCTACTGAATATATATTAGGTACTAATATCTAATAATCGAAACCTCAAGTGGCGATAACGAGTATACAGGCGATAACAGATTAGGTACCTAATCAAATGAAAACAAATCACCAATCAGTCTAGGCGTAACTCGCATTAATACGAAAGCAGCATTAATACTACAGAGCTTAATAATCAACAAAGAAGAATACAATACAACAATACAATACAAATACTCTTTATTGCACACCTCAATAAAAGAAAACAGAAACACAAGCACCAATACAATACTTAGCTATTGTGAACCAATTTTAAAAACTAATAGGGTACTTCTGACTGCTCAGTCAAATCAGTTTCTTTTTTCGAACTGTCAAAACGATTAGCCACTATGGAATCTCTATGAAATACAGAACAATGACGTCATGGTCAAGGGGCTGTTCATAAATTACGTCATCGATTTTTGACGATTATTGACCCCCCCCCCCTAAAATCATCCAAAAATCATGCTTCGAATAACCCCGTTTCCTCCTACGTCATGCAACCATCATGACATCATCCGATGTCCAGACCCCCCCCGCAATTTGAAATTACGTAATTTATGAATAGCCCCCAAGTTACCTACTCTTTATATTTTTTTTCGGATTTATTAAATAAAAATTGTGTCTTAAAATAACCAAGGTCTACGATTTCTAATATTTTTATGCTGCTTTATTTCGTGCATGGTGTTAAATCATTTATTTTAAATACAGGAAACATCCCTATTACAGAAAATACAGGGTGTTTGGTACCTACACCCCTAAATCGTTTGCCAAATAAAAAAGGCAGATAGGTTGAGTCATTTGCTATCTACTCATGCCTAGAAAAAAAATTGTCCACGGTTTGTCTCACTACTGCGCTCGTAACAATTTGAAATTTACGAAAAACTGGCATAGAGCTGGAAAAACTACGTTCAACTATGTTCTCGCAAAAAATATAAGTAGATTGATTGATTAGTTGAAATTTTTTTTTTCTAGGCACGAGAAAATAGCAAATTATGAAACCTATCTGCCATTTTAATTTGGCAAACGATGTACCAAACACCCTGTATAATATAATATCTATAATATTTTATATAAAGTGGGGATAAACCTTCAAAACATCAACCAGAAGCCAAAGTGATTCGTTGGCTATAGATAACCTATGGAGCTATTTCCTCAGTAATAATAGATTTGTATGCAGAGGCGCGCCGCATTGCACTTGCATACAATAATAGCTTCGGATGCAGGCCATGTTTGTTGTAATAATAATTAATTCATATTTTATGAGAACGAATTAGTAAGGCAGGGAACCTTGAAAAAGGTATAGTTAGCAAAACTATTCGTTATATGTTGCCCTAATGATTAGGGCCTAATCGATAAAAACTTTAATAATATATATAATAATAATATATCATTTATTGTCAGGCAACTAAGGCCCATAGATACATACCTTACAAACTAACATATATACAATAATAAAAATCTTACAAGCTAAAACAATATTTCGGCGACACGGAGGTTTTCTGTTGTGTCGCATGTTCCGGTGTAGGATTTGGCAGATTCCCACGGAACCGCCGAAACACCACACCCTTCGGCCAGAAGTCCGCGCTGGCGATGGTTTCCAGCAGCGGCCGCGGACCCCTTAAACCCTACTTATTTGACTTGTTGAATTGTTTATTGGCAGAGCGTCATGTCACTGTACGAAATTCTACGGAAAAAATTCTCATCGCGAAAGCTCCTGCTATGGAATCATTTCCCTGAAAATTTCATAAGACTAAACGTGTAAAAGATACAATTTCCTAAGGATCGCAATTGCTAATGTGACTTTATGTGACGCCCCTGAGTCTACAGGCTACGGTAACTGCTTACTAAATGGCAGTCAGTGTAAATATTTGACAAAAAATAAAAAAAACCGGCCAGGTGCGAGTGCGGACTCGCGTTCCAAGGGTACATAAAGTCCGACTCACGTTTGACTGCGCATTTCTAATAGGTTTTTCTGTCATTTATAGGTAAAGAACTGTTTTATGTATTTTTTTCAAAATTTTAGACCCAGTAGTTTCGGAGATAAATGGTAATTTTTTGGGTATTTTCTTGAATTACTTATAAATTGTTTATCCTTAAATTACAAAAAAATATATATTATAGATTCTCACAATAAGCTCTTTCATTTGATATGTAACACGATATAGTTTGAAAAACTTTATTTTTTAATTTTCTCATTTACCCCCCGAAAGTGACCTCCATGTTCAAAATTTATTTGTTTACGTTACATGTCTTTGGGTCACAAACTTACATATGTGTATCAAATTTCAACTTACATTGGTCCAGTAGTTTCGGAGAAAATAGGCTGTGCCAGACACACGAGTGATCCTATAAGGGTTCCGTTTTTTCCTTTTGAGGTACGGAACCCTAAAAATAAAAATGCTGCTTTTCTTATTGAAATGTTCCTATTATTAAATCACATTTGGAACCGGGTCTAACGCGAATTTATTTTGTTACCTTTATTAGCAGACGGAGAGCAAACAGAGATTTGTACCCGGCACAAAAAAATAAATAACGGTAAGTAACAATATAAATTCCGGGTCTGGTTGTATGTAAATATGATTTAATATGTGTTCAAAACGCGAAAGTTATTTTTTCTACTCCCTAAAATTTTATTTGTCATTTAAAGGGTCGTGCACACACCTTTAAAACCCTACCTTATCGTTGTCAAGACAAGTCTTTAGTCTATTCCCCAAAAAAGAATTTGTGCACACGCAGTATGTTTTTGGCGATTTTACGATACTTCGTGTAATGACCACTTAAAAAAATATTTAATGAAATACAGTGTTGCCAACCTTATTTTAAATGTCATCACAGACAAATAAGTGAACCATAGACATGTTTTTTGTAAATTTCATTCATTCATTCATTCTTTTCCCGCCCGTACCCTCCATTTTTGCTATTACTTGAATTAAAAATATTTGTTAATTTTACAATTTTATTTCAAAGTAAGTGCTTGGTCGTAGAAAAAGTATTGTATGCAACGTTGTTTAACTGAGTCAAAAAATTCTCGTGGCGTCTTTATTAACGATTTTCGGCTTCGCCTCAAATTGTTACTCACGCCACTCGCCTTTTTTGATCTCTCTTAAACAACGGTTGCATAAAATACTATTAATACTGCACAATTTATGATCGTTTATCTTATGAATTTAGTTGGAAGCGCTGGTGGCCTAGCGGTAAGAGCATGCGACTTGCAATCCGGAGGTCGCGGGTTCGAACCCCGGCTCGTACCAATGAGTTTTTCGGAACTTGCATAAAATACTATTAAATGTTAAATAATAAATCTTATTGTTCTCAGGAGGTGGCGCTGTTTGGAGAGTTTTCCATCAGAGAGACCATGATATACTTTGGCTGGATAGCTGGTATGACGACGAGCGAGGTGGATGAGCGAGTCGACTTCCTGCTGACCCTACTACAGTTGCCGCATCCCACCAAGTCAGTATTTATTCTCCCATTTCTGCTATTAAAGATGACGTTTCGTTTTTGATGACCGAATATTTTAAGTAAGTAAGTTAGTAACTTAATGATTTAGTCTGAACTTGGAAGTAGCCATTGGCTTTCTGCTGTAAATATGTATATATGACACTAGCTGTTGCCCGCGACTTCGTACGCGTGGATTTGTATATTGGTGGTTATATATTCTACATTAGCTTAGAACATTGTGCAGCAAGAGAATCAAGAGATTGCGGTAGGACGGTTAATCATTTGTTAATTATTAATATTATACAACGCATGAGACTTTGTCTTTCACAACCTACGAAGTTTCAAGCCCCTAACTGAATAAAATTGTCCTCGTTATAATCCCTCTAAACCCCCTAAGAAGATTTTCATGTCCTCTATTTAATAAAACCTACTACCTAACTACCTATTTACGAAGTTTGAAGTTCCTAGCTTTAAATAAAATTTGAACCCTATACAAACTTTCAACCCCTTTTTAATCATTTTAGGGGATGATTTTTTAAAAGCTGAAATTATTTTTCTTGTATTCTAATAATATGCCTTTATACAACGATTCAAGTCCCGCACTCAAAAAAATGTTTGGCCTCCAAACAAATTTTCAACCCCTTTTTCACCACCTCGGGGGATGAATTATCAAAATCTCTGAAATTAGTTTTCTTCTCTTTTGATAAAATACATTTTTACGAAGTTTCAAGTTTGTAGCTTTAAATAAAATTTGAACCCTATACAAACTTTCACCCTGTTTTAACCCTGTTAGGGGATGAATTTTACAAAACGCTAAAATAACTTTTCCTGTCTTCTAATAATATCCCCAAATAGAAAGATTCAAGTCGCGTATTCGAAAAAATGTTTGATATCCATACAAACTTCCAACCCCTTTTTCACCACCTTAGGGGATGAATTTTCAAAAACGCTGAAATTAGTTTTCTTGTATCTTAATTTAATACCTTTTTGCAAAGTTTCAAGTTCCTAGCTTAAAATAAAATTTGCACCCTAAGACGAAGTTTCATCCTCTTTTTATCCCCCTTAGGGGTTGAATTTCCAAAAACGTAGCAATTACTTTTTTTTGTAATCGGCTATTATGCCTTTCTAAGAAGTTTCAAAGCATTTGTAATGGATTAAAACTTTCAACCCCTTTTTAACCCTGTTGGGGGATGAATTTTACAAAACGCTGAAATTATTTTTTCCTGTATTTTAATAATATCCCGAAATACAAAGATTCAAGTCCCGCGTTCGAAAAAATGTTTGATATCCATACAAACTTTCAACCCCCTTTTTACCACCTTAGGAGATGATAATTCAAAAACGCTGAAATTAGTTTTCTTGTATTTTAATAACATATATTTTTACGAAGTTTCAAGTTCTTAACTTAAAATAAAATTTGAACTCCATACAAACTTTCAACCCCCTTTTAAATGAGGGGATGAATTTTACAAAACGCTGAAATAACCTTTCCTGTCTTCTAATAATATCCTCAAATACAAAGATTCAAGTCCCGCACTCTCAAAAATATCTGATCTCCGTACAAAATTTCAACCCCGTTTTTACCACCTCGGGGGATGAAGTTTTAAAAACGCTGAAATTAGTTTTCTTGTTTTTTTAAATTTAATACCTTTTTACGAAGTTTTAAGGTCCTAGCTTAAAATAAAATTTGCACCCCAGGTCAAAGTTTCATCCCCTTTTTTACCCCCTTAGGGGTTGAATTACCTAAAACGTCGCAATTCCTGTTTTTTGTCATCGGCTATTATGTCTTTCTAAGAAGTTTCAAAGCATTTGTGATGGATTCAAACTTTCAACCCCTTTTTAACCACCTTGGGGGATGAATTTTCAAAAACGCTGAAATTACTTTTCCCGTCTTATAATAATATCCCCATATACAAAGTTTCAAGTCCAACACTCACAAAAATATTTAATCTCCATACAAACTTTCAACCCCTTATTCACCACCTTGGGGGATGAATTTTCGAAAACGCAGAAATTAGTTTTCTTGTTTTTTAATTTAATACCTTTTTACGAAGTTTCAAGGTCCTAGCTTAAAATAAAATTTGCACCCCAGGACAATGTTTCATCCCCTTTTTACCCCCTTAGGGGTTGAATTACCTAAAACGTCGCAATTCCTTTTTTTTGTCATCGGCTATTATGTCTTTCTAAGAAGTTTCAAAGCATTTGTAATGGATTCAAACTTTCAACCCCTTTTTAACCCTGTTAGGGGATGAATTTTCAAAAACGCTAAAATTACTTTTCCCGTCTTATAATAATATCCCCATATACAAAGTTTCAAGTCCAACACTCACAAAAATATTTGATCTCCATACAAACTTTCAACCCCTTATTCACCACCTTGGGGGATGAATTTTCGAAAACGCAGAAATTAGTTTTCTTGTTTTTTAATTTAATACCTTTTTACGAATTTTCAAGGTCCTAGCTTAAAATAAAATTTGCACCCAGGACAAAGTTTCATCCCCTTTTTACCCCCTTAGGGGTTGAATTACCTAAAACGTCGCAATTCCTTTTTTTTTGTCATCGGCTATTATGTCTTTCTAAGAAGTTTCAAAGCATTTGTAATGGATTCAAACTTTCAACCCCTTTTTAACCCTGTTAGGGGATGAATTTTCAAAAACGCTGAAATTACTTTTCCCGTCTTATAATAATATCCCCATATACAAAGTTTCAAGTCCAACACTCACAAAAATATTTGATCTCCATACAAACTTTCAACCCCTTTTTCACCACCTTGGGGGATGAATTTTCGAAAACGCAGAAATTAGTTTTCTTGTTTTTTAATATAGTACATTTTTACAAAGTTTCAAAATCCTAGCTTAAAATAAAACTTGCACCCTATACAACCTTTCATCCCCTTTTTAACCCCCTTAGGGGTTGAATTTTTCAAAATCGCTTCTTATCTCTTGTACACTTTATAAATTCAACCTAGTGTGCAAATTTCAACTTTCTAGCTTTTGTAGTTTCGGCTCTGCGTTGATGAATCAGTCAGTCAGTCAGTCAGTCAGTCAGTCAGGACACTTGCATTTATATATATAGATAGATATACATTTATCTACGTAGACATTTTGCTTTGTAGTAGGGTTTGCCTCATCGACAATTTGAGTTGTAGTTTTTCTGCAAGCTGTTCAGCGTCAAAAGCTAATGTGAGGTAATGTGGTTGGCAGATCAGCGGTAATTGAACTAATTTAATGTACAGTCGCCATCAGATATATCGGAGCGGTTAAGGCATTCACAAATATCTGAACACGCCTCTATTTTCAGGGCGTTAGAGTGCGTGTTCAGATATTGTGAACACCTTGACCGCTCCGATATATCTGATGGCGACTGTACAACCGGTTGGCAAGGCACGTTGGCCTGCGTTGGCGATAGGAGTTCGTCAATTATTTATGTTGCTAACTTTCCTTTGATTTAAACGTATTGTGATTGTTTCACAGGCAAGTGAAGACCCTGTCAGGAGGTCAGAAACGAAGAGTATCCTTGGCTGCGGCTCTCATCCATGAGCCGGAGCTGGTGATCTTGGATGAACCCACGGCTGGAGTCGACCCTGTACTGCGACAAAGGTACTATTTATTTTCCTAGCCTGAGTGTCCCACTGCTGGGCCCTTGATTTCCACGACTCCCGATTTGGTGTTCCTCTGGAGTTGTTCAGGAAGCTGTCCAGGTCATCCGGTCATCTCCGTTTGGGCCTGCCCCGTCCACGTCCCTCTACCGGTATCCACATGGTGGCCAAGCTAGCCCACCTCTTCGGATGCATACAAAATCTTTTTAAATACAAAGTGTTTTTAAGTGAGGCATTCATCATCTTCCCATGAAGATCCGCCAACGCTATCGTTGTTCCGGCTTTTTGCCACGGCTCTTTAGAGCCTGGGGTCCGCTTGGCAACTAATCCCAACAATTGGCGTAGGCATTAGTGTTTACGAAAGCTACTTGCCATCTGACCTTACAACCCAGAGGAGAAACTAGACCTTATTGTGATTAATCCGGTTTCTTCGCGATGTTTTCCTTCAGCGAAAAGCGGCTGGTAAAATATCAAATGATACCTACCTCTACCTATCGTTTTCCATTCGCTTGTTCATTGGTACGAACCGGGGTGTGAACCCGCGACTTCTGGATTGAAAGTCGCACGTCCGCTGCAAAAAGCGTTTTTTACGTAATGTAGAAGTAAAAATATCCACGTAAGGTAAACGTACTACTGGTCGACATGCTAATACCCAATAGATGACACCCTGCTGTCATCTCTAATGACAATGACTTAAGTTTCAAGATGACATGTACTGGTACCGCGTCGAGCACCAGTACGTTTACCTTATATGAAGATTTTAATATCAAAATATGCAAAATTTCACACTTGTGCCTACGCAATCAACCTCTTTTCAAAAAGTAGTGAAAAATGCAAACCGAGGGAGTCATAAAAAGTACTTACTTTTGAGTCCACACTCCACAGAAATGGAGTAAAAGTGCTCAGTTCATCCTCGTTTTAAAGGCAAATTACCTACTTTCCCATTTTAAAATTTAAATAGTGGCTACTGGCTACTGCATGAATGTGCTAATACTGGCAGCCATAAATGTTTTAGAGACCACTTGAATTTTTATATTTCCTGGATAGGTATAGGTGGACGCTTAGAATTTAAAAGTTCAAAATATAATTTAAGACATGTTTAACTACGTACCTAATACGGTTGAAAACTAGCTTAAATTTAAAATAGGCCCTTGAGGCATTGTACCAAGGATGCTTTTTAATTTCTTTTAGTAATACACTGTATATATCTTGTTTGTAAATAAATTATGAAAAAAAAAATACGGTTGAAAATAAAATATACCTAGTTGGTCAAGCAAATCTTGTCAGTAGAAAAAGGCGGCAAATTTGAAAAATCGCGGCTTGGCAACACTACGTTTGAATTGTTCGAAAATCGCGTATCCTTATTTGCTCAACTGTTTTGTTTACATTTCATCGTAGTTCGATGTACATTGCTGCTTTTTGTTCGTTTCCTAAGGATATCATATTTTAGTTTGCTTTACATTGCTACTGACATATCCAGCTTGACTATAGATACCAGCCTTTTTGTCACTTGCGAAATGCAACCAATAGGCATGATACAGTCCGTCTAAGCTAACTCTGCACTGACTTTGGCAGAACAAAGTATAAAAGTGTCATTGTCACGTCATAGTTTCATAGAAATTTGACATTTATGATGACATTTCACACTTTGTTTAAGCAAATGCCATGTTAGCTTGGTCCTCAAATAACAAGAGATAGGATTAATTTATTTTATCCAATTGTTAATACGATAGTTTCTTTTATTGAAATGGGTACTGAAATGTGACGTCACTTCGCAGTAATATCAAATAACTTACCTCGTTTAAGAGCTTTCTGCTTTAGATGTAAATTTTTTTTTTAATTACTGAGTCCGAGTTCGGTTCTATGATAACTCTCTTGCGCTTTTATCCGTAAATGTGTGAACTTGAAATTTAACCCTTAAATGCATAGTGTCGCCAAATGTCTACAAAGCATTAGACAGCCCACAGATTAATGGTTAAACAAATTCTATTTGTTCCTGTATATTATTTCAATAGTAAAACTAATAAACTTTCCGAATTATTACATAAATTTACGCAGTATTTTAATTTATAAAAATTACATTTGTTTATAGACGAAATGTCGGAAAACTTAGAAAAACCTTGATGATTTTTAGTATGTGATTTTGGCAGATTTTTCGGGATTTGTAATTATTTTATATTTACAAACTTTATCATAGGTATATCACAAATAGTGTACCTTTCTAATGGTAGTAAAGAAAATCATATATCTATTACTGAAAATTACATATTTACATAAATATGATTTAGCCAATTCAACTTCTAACACTGATTTCGCAGTGAAAATCGAAGTTATATTTTTTTTTACTATTTTTCCTAGAATCGGCAAACAATTATGTGATACATATATTAATTTCGGGCAAAAAGAAAAAGGTCATGCATTTAAGGGTTAATGTAACTACTTTTAGTATTACAATTAGTGACTTTATCTAAAGCTTATTTTTACAGCATCTGGGATCATTTAGTGGATATTACCAAAGGAGGCAGGACCACAGTAATCATCACAACCCATTACATCGATGAAACAAAACAAGCTAATATTGTAAGTATATTACACATTGACGTATATATATATATATATATATATATATATATATGTCGGCGACGGATGGTCCCGATGGCGGTGGGCGCGTGGGGGTAGTACCTAGATGTATTACTTCACAACCAAAATAGTAGGTATGCTACCTACGCATGAAATAAACATTCGGACTCATTAACCATACTAGTGCCTACTATTATTTCAGTACTAAATAATAAAAATAACTAAACGATCTTACGATGGAATCGGAATTCAATAAAAATAAAAAGATCACATGAAATCGTTCAAATCTTTATTTAAGTCAAACTAAACCGGTTCCAACCCTACACCTCTGACCCGAGAAGATTTAACCCGGCAACAAACTCGGCGGGACACATCTTTTCAAAACAACACATAGTTTCTTTATTTTACAAAAGTAAGCTTATAATGGCACATAAGAAATCAAAATAACACTTGGAATAAAACACTTAGCTAAACGGTTAAAGAACGTGAGAATCTATAAGCTTTCAGAATAATCCTTCAGGTGTAAGCCTTCAGGAACGTAGCGAATTAGGCACGAGCTTGGCTAACGTCCGATCTCTAGCGCGGTCCGATCAAGAAGCCGGAAGCCAGTTCCAGCGGCGGAGCCAACCGCTCCCGCCTCCAATTCAAGTTGGTAAACCTGCCTGACCAGTCTACCAACATAACGACAAAAATGCCTGCTCGTGCCTACGTTCACTCAAGATACTCCTCTTGACGTTCCAAAGCCTTCTACCTGTCATCTTAGTTCAATAATACGCCAATAGATGGTGGCGCCACTCACTACGCAACTTTACTATTTCGTCACAAGCAAACAATACGCAGCCAAACATTGCTAATCGACTTTTACAGGCGTCTAACTATGAACTGTAATGCTGCAATACGTCTTTCTGGTGTCTCGCTCCGACACGGCCGTCCTGCGCTACACACGTCCTCGTGTGTGGGTGTATGCATTTGATACTGAAACAAAATACTCGGCACAGTATCTCATCGCTCGGTCATTCCTGACCAACAATTTGGGTCTCACTCAAATTACTATTAAAATCAAACTTTGTTGTCAATCAAACCAGAAAAAATAATTGTTCAAAATTACTTTAACAATCCTCAATTCTCTAGTCAAAAATAGTCCATCGAGCAACGACTAAATAAAAATAATCATCAGTAATCATCGCCGCTATCTAACGGATACACTCCATTAATCATCGCCTCCATCTGGCGGATACTCTCAAATTTATGTGAAAACAGAACAATCCCAAACATCAAAAACACAAATCACAACAGCTCTAATTCATTGCTCGACAGTATCACTACTACTGTCGTCAATATCAATTTACGGGGAAATTATCTGGCATTTAAAAAAAATTGGTCATATGTGATCTAAATTTTTGTAAGACATCTTAAAGTAAATAAAATTCTGAATAAAATTGATAGTTCCAATTTTACTCATATGAACACAGTACATAAACGGGAATTCATTTTTAACAAAACAACACCAGCCCTTCGGTGCATTGCCAGTCCTTCGGCAGATACCAGACCCTCGTCAGAAGTAACCATCTCAGCCGCGTAAGTGCTACTCCTCGCAAAGAGCATTCTGCACATAAAAAGCAGACCACGTGCACCTCTTACATGCTCCGGCACTTCTGATGCGGTCACTAAACAATACCCAGTCCATCGGGCATACTTTCAGTCCATCGAAAGCAAAACAGTATTGCCCAGTACATCGGGTGTGCCTTCGGTCCATCGAAAGCAAAACAGTAGTACCCAGTCCATCGGGCGTACTCTCAGTCCTTCGAAAGTACAAGCTTTCAGTCCGTCGAAAGCAAAACAATGTTAACAGTGAATTCCAAAAAAAGAAAACAAGAACAGGTCTTTAAATCATGTTACTCAGAACCATTGGTACTATCAGCGTCAACTGATCAACTGAAACTGAACATTACTGATCAAAATCACTAAAGATAGCTTTCTTCCTTAGCTTTAACAACAGAAACTCGCTCAAGACTTCTATGCAGAAGTAAAACATCTCAAAATAATCCCAACGAAATGGGAACTGCTCACCAGCTTAATAAAGTATGATGCACGCGACCAAGTCAAAGGTGGTGGTGGTGAGGTCCAACCCAAGCACGGAGGCCGATCCCTTCCGCCCGCCGCTGCCGCCGCTGCGGCAGACTGCAAGAGACACGATGCGGCTCAACACAGCCGGCTGTTACTGAAATCATCATTTGCACGGTATCAGGTTTATCATTTATGCAGGCTAAACTCAAAAGGTTTATGAAATGCAAGGTAGCAGACACAAAAATATGTTTCCAATGTATACGGGACTTCAAAAATCTCAGAATAAAATTTAAACTTCAATGAGTGCGTTTTATTTAATTCTATGAACAAACAAACACGTGTTCCAAAAATAAGTAACACGGTAATGGGCCAATACTAAAAGTGACAGCTTATTAGTTACGTTCGACTTATGCTTCGCCATTACACTCAAAATAAAATTCACTAATAAACAATTAGAACGAAACCTGTCCTTTTATTTCCAAATCTCCAGCACAGAAGATACTGCACAGCTGCTTCTGTGTCACGGGCGTAATGGTATGATGTCTGCAAGTTCGCTCGGCTCTGGCTGCAGGACACTGTAACATTAATTTTCATATGCGTAGCTCATGTTTCCATAGTATGCACGATTTGTGATCTATCACGGCATTACGAGCAATAATTTGTCGCAATTCTATTAATTACTAAACGTTACAGGGTAAAGATTACATAATCCTATGTATTGGCAAATCAGCAGGATCAATTTCTAACGGTGCATTGTATTTTCATGAAAAAAAATATTTTTTGAGGGTAGATGCACAATTGAGCGATGAAATAATATCACGTCGCGACAGCCAATATTTGATTTTAATTAACAATATGGATTTCACATCAAAATAACTTAAGATCACTTAGATTTCAATGGATTTTAAAAATTAATTGTATTTTCATGAAAAATCAATTACTGAGGGTAGATTCACAAGTGAGCGATGAAATAATATCACGTCGTAATAGCTAATACTTGGTTTTAATTAACAGTATGGATTTCAAATTAAAATAACTCAAGATCGCTTCGATTTAAATGGATTACAAAAATTAATTATAAAGAAACGTGGCGATACCAGAGATGACGCCACGTCACGACCACTCTCTTCGACAGCCCCAATCATAATTCACAATGATTCACACCAAATAACATAATGAACTGCACTCACCTTTCAATGAAGGTTAGACACGTGAGCTTACCATTTACCACGTGTCCAGATTATGGAATATAGGTCACCAGAAATATACCACGCTCCCAGGTGGCTGTGTAAGCAATACATGAAACTCCGCATCGATCCCACTTGCTGATGTCGGCGACGGATGGTCCCGATGGCGGTGGGCGCGTGGGGGTAGTACCTAGATGTATTACTTCACAACCAAAATAGTAGGTATGCTACCTACGCATGAAATAAACATTCGGACTCATTAACCATACTAGTGCCTACTATTATTTCAGTACTAAATAATAAAAATAACTAAACGATCTTACGATGGAATCGGAATTCAATAAAAATAAAAAGATCACATGAAATCGTTCAAATCTTTATTTAAGTCAAACTAAACCGGTTCCAACCCTACACCTCTGACCCGAGAAGATTTAACCCGGCAACAAACTCGGCGGGACACATCTTTTCAAAACAACACATAGTTTCTTTATTTTACAAAAGTAAGCTTATAATGGCACATAAGAAATCAAAATAACACTTGGAATAAAACACTTAGCTAAACGGTTAAAGAACGTGAGAATCTATAAGCTTTCAGAATAATCCTTCAGGTGTAAGCCTTCAGGAACGTAGCGAATTAGGCACGAGCTTGGCTAACGTCCGATCTCTAGCGCGGTCCGATCAAGAAGCCGGAAGCCAGTTCCAGCGGCGGAGCCAACCGCTCCCGCCTCCAATTCAAGTTGGTAAACCTGCCTGACCAGTCTACCAACATAACGACAAAAATGCCTGCTCGTGCCTACGTTCACTCAAGATACTCCTCTTGACGTTCCAAAGCCTTCTACCTGTCATCTTAGTTCAATAATACGCCAATAGATGGTGGCGCCACTCACTACGCAACTTTACTATTTCGTCACAAGCAAACAATACGCAGCCAAACATTGCTAATCGACTTTTACAGGCGTCTAACTATGAACTGTAATGCTGCAATACGTCTTTCTGGTGTCTCGCTCCGACATATATATATATATATATATATATATATATATAAAACAAAATATACATTTATTTCAGATAACTATGATCCATACATGATAAATTTAAATAAAATTACAAAAACAATAATAATCTCAGAACTGGCCTTACGGGCAATAAGAATGGGGCATGAATGGGGCCAGTACAGCGGTGTGACACCGCTACAACGCGATTGGCTGACGAGTTCGCATCACGCGCCTGCGGCCGCGCGATTGGTCGCAACTAGTTGCGTTAGACTGCACGATTGGCTCGAATTTGTGAGTGACACGCTGAACTCGTACCATTTTAGCGCACGTAAGGCCAGTCCTGAGATATATGTCAATGATATTACATAAGTATCATTAATGCCGGTAAGCCGGTTTTACCACTTACACACGGCAATTTGACTTGCACACGTCGCATTAACTTGCACACGGTGTATTGACTTGCACACGGGGCATGTAGACTACACACGGATAACCAATATTATGTGCATTTTACATGTACCGTGCGCAAGAGACATACCTTAGGGCCATACCGGCGAATTGCACGCCGATGTTGCAGTTGAAGTGCAGTTCCCATACAAATTGTAGTCGGATTGCAATCCGTTTGGATCGGCCCTTAGGCTCTGTGGTCACTTTGAAAAAAAAAAAAAAAACAACGGGTTGCACTCAGGGAGTGCCGGCAGAAGTGAAAACTCAATCACTACCTATTGCAAAATGTCTGCAGCACTAAGTATGTAAATCTTACGGTCACGTGATCGTCCTACGCTGTCTCGAGTTGAACATTTTTTCCCCACCTCAAAAAGTGTATAGCGCCGCTAAAGAAGTTTTCACTTCAATAAACCTTATTTTATTTGTTCCTTGTCTTCTAGATTGGCTTGATGCGAGGAGGCCGTTTCCTCGCCGAGGAAGCTCCCAACGAGCTGCTCCGTCGCTACCAGGCCGACAACCTTGAGGACGTGTTCCTGAAGCTGGCAGTTCTGCAGAACAGGGGCAAGAGGCGCCGCTCCAGCATCCTGGAAGATATCGTGAAGAAGGTGGAGTTGCCGTCATTGCCGGTGAGTGGCTTTAAAAGTTAATTGGACGCTTGCACTCGGCGCATGGAGCTTGCATATGTTGATGCGCGGGATCAAGCTACCAGGCCGACCTTGTGGTCGTATATTCCTGAAGATAGTAGTTCTGCAGAACTGAGGCAATAGGTGCTGCTCTAGTATTCCGGCTAATACCTATCGTAGAGAAAATGGAATTCCCGTCAATGCCGGTTAGTATCTTTCAAAAATAAACTGATCAGTGATCATAGCAAATGGTTTTAAACTGACATTATGCGTGGTGAACATTACAAAATTTGCAAGTGGTCATCCCGCTCGAATCCGGGATTAAAATCTAAATAGAGAATGAATCATGAAATAAACTCTCGAATGAATATCAAACTAAAACCTGTCTGTTGTTGTATAAGCTCTAAAATTCCATATTTTCCAGGACCCTGCTGTAATCGATCTAGAAGAGGACATCCATGAGATCTCCGGAGAATTCGGAGATAACGTCTCCATGAGCAGCAAAGGCCGCGTAGTCGTCACCCCAGACGTCGCTCCCTTAGAGGCCTTACCTCCGGAAGATAACCCGCCTATCGGCTGTCTGGAGAGAATCAAGCCGATGAGATGGAGGAACATGAAAGCACTACTGTGGAAGAACTTCTTGACTCTCTTTAGGAATTACGCGTAAGGTTTTTTTACTCAGTTGTTTCTAACAAACGTCGCCTTTTTGAAAGCTCTTATTTTCGTCATCATCGTATCAGCCAAAAGATGTTTACTTTCAAAGGGTATTAATACACGTGAGTTGATTTGAATGAGGTTTAAATACTACAACTATGTCACAGCCATCAGGTATTACATTTACTCGTACTAACGAGTCGTGACAATTAGCAACTTTGTATGACAAATTATAATAAATGAGTGAGTAATGACTACCTAATACTGACAGCCGCCATTTTAATCTTACGTCCACTTATTGAATAAATGGACGTAAGAAATTGTTGTAGAACTTCAAATGTAAGGTCGGCCGGGATAAAAGCAATGTATTTATTGGGTCTATTTGAGTTACTTAAATTTAGAATAACGTTAATTACAAGATCTTTGGAGGAGCTTGGAGAAAAACGTTCAATAGAGAGCATTCCGACCAATCGCATTCGAGAATTTAACGAACCAAACTTCTGTGTCACAGAGGTAGAAAAAATATTTGGAAGCGGCTCGCGTCACCGCTACCATCCCTCGTACTTCATCCGACTTCAACTAACCATTTTTATTTTATCTTTCCTCTCTTTCCAGCCTCCTCGCATTTATCGTGGTCCTCCCGCTCTCGCAAATGGTCCTGTTCTGCATCGCCGTCGGCCACGACCCTCAGGGTCTGCCCATGTGCGTGGTCAACCACGAGCTTGGAGAAAACAATACTAACACGCCCTGTGACTGGGACAGGAAGTGTCCGTTGGACCCGGAGACTTATGAGTGGGACTTGAAACGGTTCAGCTGCCAGTATTTGGATTTCTTTGCGAAGCGACAGCCTAACCTGGTGAGTCTTATAGTTAACTTAACACTTAATCCAACAATTCTGTCGGCCACTACCCTCAAGGCCTGCTTATGTGCGTGGTCAACCACGAGCTTGGAGAAAACAATACTAACACGCCCTGTGACTGGGACAGGAAGTGTCTGTTGGACCCGAAGACTTATGAGTGGGACTTGAAACGGTTCAGCTGCCAGTATTTGGATTTCTTTGCGAAGCGACAGCCTAACCTGGTGAGTCTTATAGTTAACTTAACACTTAATCCAACAATTCTGTTGGCCACTACCCTCAAGGCCTGCTTATGTGCGTGGTCAACCACGAGCTTGGGAAAAACAACACTAACACGCCCTGTGACTGGGACAGGAAGTGTCCGTTGGACCCGGAGACTTATGAGTGGGACTTGAAACGGTTCAGCTGCCAGTATTTGGATTTCTTTGCGAAGCGACAACCTAACCTGGTGAGTCTTATAGCATTAACTTAACACTTAATCCAACAACTCTGTCGGGCACTACCCTCTAGGCCTGCTTATGTGCGTGTGGTCAACCACAAGCTTGGAGAAAACAATACCCTTGTGCCGCCCACCATACAAAATTATAGCCAAGGAAGTTAGAACCTTGTTGTATTTTAATTAGGTTGAATTTCATTTGTTCGAAAAGTTTACGAGACAAATGAAATGCTACCTAGTTTGTTTTTAACTAAGGTTGACATTCCATCGAAACTGAGTGTACATCCTAATGTACATTGGGCGGCACGAGGATACTAACATGCCCTGTGACTGGGACAAGAAGTGTCCGTTGGACCCGGAGACTTAGGGCTCATTTAGGCGGCGCGCGAACTCGTATACGATTTTAGTTACATTGCGCACCATTGAGGTTACATCAATTCAGCCGACCGATCAAATGACGCAATGTAATGAAACTCGCATGCGAGTTCTCGCACCGTCTATTTCAGCCCTTATGAGTGGGACTTGAAACGGTTCAGCTGTCATTATTTGTAGTTCTTTGCGACAACCTAACCAGGTACATCTTATTAGAATTGACATATTTGGACAAGTCTAAAAGACAAAGCTATTAAATGAGATTTTGTGAATCAAAACGCCAGATATTAGTAATCAAATCCAAATGAACGCTATTAAATATTTATCATTGAAATCATCACTTAAATGTGAATAAAATAATCGTACCAGCTAATATGAGGAAACAACTTAAATTGTGGATCGAATAACTTTGCCACTCTTGTAGATAAAATGCAAGGTTCTCATCGGTTTTTGAGAAATGAAGAGAGCCTTTACAAGCTGGTGTGGTGAAAATTTTATTTCCCTTTTGGGTCATTCTCTCATTTCGTGCAAATCGGTGAGATTCTCTCGATTTGTAATTTTTGTTTTAAATGGTAAACTTTTGAGTTTCGTCAATTTGTGGATTCATTTATTAACATTTTTCTGCTAAAGGCACCTTTGTAACGTTATTACTTTTCATTTAATAAGGCTACTGGTAATGAACTACGCGCTGGTAATGAATTCGGCCGAGATGGTAATTTTATCAGTGGACGGTAATGAAACAAACTTATGAAATCGAATATATTCTATGTATATAAGTATGTATTTATCTATATACGTATGTATATCGTCGCCTAACACCCATAGTACAAGCTTTGCTTAGTTTGGGGCTAGGTTGATCTGTGTAAGATGTCCCCCAATATTTATTTATTTATTTATTATTTATATAAAAAACTGTATTTCAAGAAAATTAACACCAATTAAAATCAACAATATTAAAAACATGTGTCTTAAGCACTGCGGAGATGATCAAACCGACTTGACATACACTTGGAGTTGACAATCTCAACTTATAATGTTCAAGCTAGATGGTACATTCATCATTTACTTATCATCATTATAAGTCGAGATTGTTAACCCCAAGTGTTTGTTAAGTCGGTTTGATCATCTGCGCACCATATCACATTAAACATAGTTTTCAAATTTTCAAAAATTAGCATAGACAAAATATATTTAAATCATTCGCGTTTTGTACCTATGTAATTTTTTTTATCGTTTTAACCCTATAGTGTGGGGTGTCGTCGGATAGGTCTTTAAAAATAAATGGGAGTTTGCAAACAACATTTTTTGATAAAGTCAATCAATTCGGAAATAATAATTTAGAAAGAATAAAAAGCGGTTATTCCTTCTAACTTTTGAAAAATGGTTCCAAAAAATATGGAAAAAAATCATAAAAATAGTGCTTAATAAACTCATTCAAACAAAATTAAAGCGAACTTGATAAGTTAAGCCGTTTATGAGTTATCGCTAAAAGTCTTCCCTTCTTATTTTATTTAAAAGCCTGGCAAACCTTATTTGTGACCGGATTTTCGCAAGCAACCCTATAACCACATAATAGTGACCGGAAAAAGATAGGCAACCTAGTTGATTTATATTGTACAAGTTGTATACTTTCCATTGGAACTTATTTCGTTTGTCAGACAGATCGGTGAAATTTAAAGAAAAAAAATTTTTTTTTTTCAAAAAATAATTAAACATAGTTTTGACCATATTTCTTTAAGCAACCCTATTTATTTATGTTCAGGAATATATTTTCTTTCATAATATGTAAGTTTCATCCGTCAGACATATCGGTGAAGGTCGACCATCTTAGACTACAAAGGCTCCCCGGTTGGGCTCCCCTATTATCATATACAGTTTTAAATGTTTATAACAACGTAATATTTATAATAACTAAGCCTCTTTCCATTAAATGCACTGCCTCGAATATATTATCATTACCTTCTTAAGTCATTCATTACCTTTCCCAGTAAAATTAGAAGGAAAAGAAGTGAATGAAACCGATATGAATGAAGTTTTGGAAGTTTTTGTCGCCTACATCAGTTGGCATCAGACCTTAATTTTGCAGAATAAACCATCTGAAAGGGGACACTAAAACACTTCATTACGTATAATTATAATAATGTACACTTGCTACTTACTGTATAAATCACGCGATGGCGATGAAGACTAACGAGAACCACACTCCTTCCCGACCCGAGAGATCGTATATATTTTCGCTAACAGCGGCACACGGGCGTCCGCTACGAGATCACGCGGCCAACTGACTGACGAACAATGTGTTGCATCGGCGGTAGGCGCTATATACCCTCGCTATATAGGAAAATATAGCTAATCTATTTCTCGCGTCGGTAATGAAGAAATTACTTGAACCATACACTTATAAGGCTGTATAGTTTTTATTATTTATTTCTAGCTTCTAATATTATACGATTTAAAACATAACTAAATAAGTCATTTATTGAACAAACAACGAATTTTCTATTTGTAGTATCTTAAGGTTAAAATGTAGGTCAAAGTTATATATTCACGCGTTACATGTAGAAATGAATGAAAAAATTGGGTGTTAATTGTACATATAAAGAAAATACATATCTTTTTAGAATTGTTCATTGGAGAGACATATACTTTAGGCCCTATGTTACAACCTTGCATTAACAGATATTTGAAAACGCCACCACATTTTTGGTAAATTTCCGAAAACACCGATTTGCACGAAATGCGAGAACGACCCTTTTATGCACGAGAAGAGGCCAAACATTGGGACGTATCTGACAAAGAGAATATAATCACTACGTTTTAGTATCTGACTAAATAAACCAAAATCCTGTTTTCTTAAAGCTATTCAGGACATTTTCGACCCTCCTCTAACTTTTTTATGGAAAAACCTATTTGCTAAAAAAATTCAGTGGCCAAGAGGGCATAATACAACTTGGATATATTCTCAAATACATTTACGCACTTTTATATTATTATTACGAAGACAGACGATTGTAAGGGAGTAGACCAAAGAGAATATAATCACTACGTACGTTTTGGAGTAGGCGTTAAGCGAATTTATACGTCTAGCCATAAACGCTCCTGCGTGCAAAGAGACTGTAACCATTTTCCGAAACCTTATTAACCTCAGATTTATGGCGTGTATATTATTATACTATGTACCTATAGAATATATGACCTATTTTCTGACATAAGCCAGGGATACACTAGGGGTATACGTAAAATGTCCGCGACAAGTCAATCAAAGTCGAGCGGTTTATATCTGGTGACATCGCGCGGTTTCAGCCTAGCGTATTTTTCTGCGCGTATATAGTCGTTACGAGCTTGCACGCGCATTACATTTCCTTACATTTGGTTGCTACAACCTTACACGTACGTTACTTTTCCCTACACCTGGGGCCCGTTTCTCAAAAGCTTGTAACTTGTAATACAAGTGCGACTTCGCGAAACTGCGCCTGAAGCCCCTTGCCATACTGGCGACATCGCACAAGTATCGCGTACCAGACTTATCGAGCGAAATCCGACAACGTCCCGCCACTTTGCCCGACGTCGCTGGCGACACGTGTCGCGGAAAATATTTCGCCTAGTGTATCCCCGGCATTAATGTAACTCCCCAGGAAACTAATACCACTATGCATTAACAAAGGCGAAGTTACGGCTCTTTTTTGCAACGGAGACGGGTCATTAGTTTCCCGATGTTAATGTCCTGCTTTGTATTATTTCCTTTTATTTTTTCTTTTATTCCTTTGTACATGCGGATCCAAGATTAACAATATCACATCGTTCCAGCTCCGTCTCGTAAAAAGTATTTCTGTATTTGTAAAATCGGCTGCTAGTATCATTTAACTATATAAGGTACGTGCGGCTAAGATATACTCGTATGTCCCGGTTCTTAAGCTAGCTTAATTGGTGGTAACCCTACCCTAGGAAGCAGGAGATCCCAGGTTCGAATCCTGGTCAGGGTCATTCAACACATTAACTGCCAGCGACTCGCTAGGGAGTTCACTGTTCGTAGGCGCTTTTCGCTACATACGGTTTTTCATGTGTTATTGGCTACGCTCGTAGCGCGTAGCTCGCGCTGGCACTGAATGTATTAAGGATGACTCACGCTAGACCGGGCCGTGCCCGGGCCGAGGCGTCCGACATGTCATTTTCTATGACGGCTGATCGGTGATCACGCGGTGCTTTCCATAGAAAACGAAGCGCCGGAAGCTCCGGCCCGGCCCCGGACCGGTGTAGCGTGAGTCATCCTTTTTCTATGAACATAGATACGTACATATAGAATAGAATAGAATAGAATAGTTTTTTATTCGTAAACACACAGATAAAAGACATACATAGAAATAACATAGTGAAAAATAAAGTGTCACGAAATGGCCCTATCTCAGCATGTTGCTGGCGACTTCCAGCGCTGATCTTCCGATGAAACCATCAAGTGAGAAATAATCACGGAAGGTAACAGATAAAAAAAAAGAAACATAAAGGGAAGAAACATAAAATAAGCCGAAAAATAAAATTACACACAGTTTATACATATAATCACGCCTATTTCCCGGAGGGGTAGGCAGAGACCACGGATTTCCACTTGCTACGATCCTGACATACCTCTTTCGCTTCCGTTACTTTCATAACATTCCTCATACACGCTCGCCGGTTTAGGCCTGCTCTTGAACTGGCCTTTCTTCAGGATTTCCCCGATCTGATCGAAGAAAGTCCGCCGAGGTCTGCCCCTTCCAACTCCCTCTTCTACTTCTCCCTTATACACTCTCTTTGTCAGCCTTGTTTCACTCATTCTTTCCACGTGTCCAAACCATCTCAACATACCTTTCTCAATTTTTCTATAAACATAAGTACATAAATATCGAACTGTGTAAAATTATCCTATATCTACTATTTATTTATTTAGTGGCTCCAAATAACTTGCCCCTTCTTCCAGATCTACTATCCAACGAAGGAAGCGGTGATGGACGCAGCGTACCACGGCAAGTGCCGCGTGGTGCTGGTCTTCCAATCCAACTTCTCTGCCAGCCTGATGGACCGTCTCCGAGACCCTCGCCATGCCACCGATATCGACCTATACAACTCCGATATCGAAGTACACCTTGATGATACAGGTACGTTACATCTGGTGCTATATTACAACACCGGGGATCGAAATCGGTCGATTTGATCAGAAAAGAAATTGGCGTCGATCTCCAATTTAATCACCAATTATAGTTTTATGGTGATACTTGAGCGTTCTAAATTAAAAAGTGCCCCAAACGCGAATACTGGGGACACAAATTGGTATTCTTGCGTCCGCACGTCCATTTTATCGGTAATATTGGTCACAATCGGCGATCGAAATCAGCGAGCCAAATTGGCGTTTGCGTCCGCATGGCCTGATTTTATCGGACAATTTCATCAGATTGGCTAATAATCGTCCTCTTCTGGACAGGCCTATAAGCATATTACGTACCTATTTAACTACGTCGAAAATTTAAAGGGCCATATGTACTGTAAAACGTTGTACGATACACGTGCGAATAGGTACTTAATTCGCAACTTGTGTCGATTTAAAACACTCCCTTCGGTCGTGTTGCCACTCGTTGTGAATTTCCTATTTTTCGCACTTGTATCGTAAATAACTAATCTTTGTCACGTACGTTATTAGTTCTCTGGTTTTCTATTCTTATTATCCTTATTATCCATAAACTGGACAGACAGACGGACAGCGAAGTCTTAGTAATAGGGCCCCGTTTTTACCCTTTGAGTACGGAACCCTAAAAACCATCTTATATCATCAATTTCAGCAGCTTGAAGGTGCATAAAATGTAATTTAAAAGAATAGACGTACCTATTAAAAATCTGAGAGTGTCACCTTTCAAAAAATGTAATAAGATTTTCAATTTATAATTTAAGTGTAATGTCATGCCATGTTTGTACAAGAATTCTGTTTATTGAATACCGAAGTAAATTTCTTAGTATAAGTATAATTGAGTTAGTATAGAGTGTTGAGTTGGTTTTTAAATGAGTTCATACAACTGAATAGAAATATGCAAATTTGACATTACCAAACTGAACGTCTATTTTAGTCACTAAAATAGACGTTCAATTGGGTAAATATTTTCGGTGAAATAATTTTCAGTATTTCATTAGTTCTCTTGTATTAAGCAGAAACATCTAGATGTCTTCTTGGAAACTAGACACCTAAATAGTTTTTGAAAACATTACAAACTATATATTTTTTAACATTGTTTTTTGCGCGATCAATGATTTTTAAGCATTTTAAATATCTAAATATAAACTAAATATGAATTAAATAATTACCTACTGAAACCCGTCCCGGGCTGCCCCCCGACGTAAAGGCCATCACGCTCGCTGCGTTGCCGCGTTGGAATGCGCTTTGCATCAGGAAAAACCCGGAGCGGGCGTCAAGCTATTGGATGCCCCGCCATGACCACCAAATCGTTCAGTTCCTTCACTATTGTTTCCTACGATCACTGGACATTTGACGCAAAACGGGTCATGTCCCATTGCAAAGTTTCGAGAAATGCTCAATTTACTATAATATCGTTATCATTTTGAAAGTATCGGGTTTTTATTATAGATAACGAAATTTTTGAAAAAACTTCCGAGAATTTTACCAAGTTTTTGGGAACTTTCCGCCACGTGTCGTACTTCCTAAGCGGCAAAAGATGCTAGAGTTAGACCAAGATAAGTCTGCAACGATTCTGATAGCACACGCAGTGCAAGTGTTATTTATACCTACGTCTAATTTCACAGAAGTTTGACGTTTAAAATAACACTTGCACTGAGTGTGCTATCAAAATCGTTGCAGACTTATCTTGGTCTAACTCTAGAACCTTATTGAGAAGTCTTGAGAAGGCTCAACAATTCATCCGTTTCTAACACCTACTGAGACCCAGTAGCATTTGTTTTGTTTTTGAATTTGGAACCTTTAGCTACTCAATTAAAGTTCAAAATACTTTATGTAATATGTACAAAAATTTGTACGCAGGGTCTTAGGAGGTTAAGCATAAAAGTTTGCTATGAACTGCAGTTTTTAATTAAAATGATAAATGAAAAACTATATTTACTAGATTAGGTACCGAGAACGCGATCCAAACTTAGCTACGTCACAGAATAAGTAATAGTATTATCAATTATCATACAGAACGGCCACTCACCGCCCCGCCCCGACTCGCATTACCTCGCCCCGCGACATGAATCTGGCATGATCTGACGGACTTCTGGCGTCCTCTCAGTAAAGCGACTTACCCACACCTACACAATGACGCGTGTACAGACGTGCCGCGCACATATATAAACGCAAATGATTTTTGATGTATAGCGTGTCCGCCCTGTGGCTACGTTAACAAGAAAATTGGCGCCTAACTATTTACTTGGCCGGCCGCTTAATTTACTAAACCCGTTTTAGACTATGCTATTTCTAGGCTCTATTTCTCGTGTATCTAATCCCTCTCCCTAAGTGCCCTAATTACTTTTAGCCTTACTATACCAGAAATAGGGCCCTAGAAATAGTTGAGTGGCCGTAAAATACAGCTCTTGCAAATCTTATTAAGTTTGTCTTAAGAGTTAAGACGAAAGTGGAGGATATATATCTCACGTCCCGTAGCATCCGTCCTAAAATCCGCCGAAGAAGAGAAAAAAGAAAATATTCGAACGCCTGTGAAAAGCGTCACACAACTTTCACTCCCCTCGTCACATCCGTCGATGGAGTCTTCGCATGTCCACCTTCATCAAACATCTCGGTGAAGCCATCGCTGACCGTTGAGATAGATCCCTTAGTGTAGTAGTGGGCTGGCTAAGATCCAAAATTATGATTTCGATAATCCGAGCCACCAGCCTACCTATCCGTGGGACACGGCACAAATTCAAACCCATCCAACATTTCTTCGGTCTCAATGACGGTGCAGCCCTACCGCCGTCAGCCGTCTACCTCCACCCTGCACTAGCGCCATGTTTTTGTTGTTGCTCATTCTGTTTTTTTTTTATAATTTTACATTTTTGATATAAATAAATATATTACCTGAATAAAAATCGAATGTGGAGGAACCGCGCGAAATCGCCTTTTCATACTAACGGTAGTCCTTTCTGGATATTAGCATTATTGAAAATATTTTAACACAAATATTTGTATACCAAACACAGCTATAATCCAACGTAGGGGGTTGGATTTTTTAGATTTTTTGTTTTAGGAGTAGTTTAAAATTTGTATGAGATCCTGTTTTTCGCTCCTAATTTTAACAATAGTCATAAAATTGAAAATAGTCAAACGTAGGGGCATAGCATAGTACCTATAGGTACGTCAAATTAATAAATATGTAAAAATATTTTCCATACTGATATAAGTAGTATGTAATATGTGTGTTTGTGTTTAATTAAATAGTCTCTATACATATTTAGCTCTTTGCGCTACCTGTTGACTTTTGATGTATGAGTTCTACATTTCCTGCTACCTAAAGGGTGTCTGGAAGAGATCGCTTTTTAGCGATCAGACCGCTTGTTGTTACCTGGTTCTAATCTCCGTTAAAATTTCTTTGTAGTTTTATATGTATGTAAAATGTGTGTTATTGGTGCAATAAAGAATATTTACTTACTTAAAGTCAATATCCAGAGAGGAAATTGGGGACTACGTTTTTATGGAGAAGCGGCCGTCCTCTTTCCTCTTAACTCCTGTAACTATTTTTTTCTCATCTGTTGACCTCAGACAAGCAAGTGCAGTGGATGTTGGCGCGCGATGTCCAGCTCTCGTTCGGCGAAGCCACCCAGAACCTCGCCAAGACCTGCAAGCTGCCGACTCGTCTACTCTCCATACCTGTTTATGTAAGTGTATTATAGTATTAGACGAAACGGGAGCTGAGATTTAAATATTTTAGGTAAATATACCCGTCTCGCTAACGGAAGCGGCTCCTAAAACTAGTGCGATAAGGACAAGGCGAAAAATCCTGCATGAAAGTCTCAAAAAACGAGGTTTCGTACTCGACTGTTTCCTCCTCTTACTTAACCAAATGTAACGAAATTTGGAGATCTAAATGGTAATGAAATTATCTTTGTCGGACTGTTATGATTTTTAGGCTAATTGATGTCAGTTTTGAATACCATGCTTCTCTTTGCGGCCTAGTAAATTAGGCCGTTGTTGCGAATATTTGAAGTGCTCTAGCGCCTTAAAAAACAAAAATAATCAAAAGAAACAAAACAGTCCGACACAGATATTAGGTATTTATAATAATCTGTGTTGAAAAAAATCATTGCTCTAGCTTCAAAACCCACGGAGGAAATAGTTGAGTACGTTTGTATTGAGTAATGACCTCTCCTGTTGCCTCTTAAGGGTATACTAGCGTTTTTTGAGCGTCAGCGCTATGGAAAATTGCGTCGCTGCCCAGTTGCGCTAACGTTGCGTGGAGCAGCAACCATAGAGTTGAGTAGACGCCAACGCTCGGGAGACGCTAGTGTGACGCTAGGGCCACCAGCCCTTAAACATATTCACGATAGACCCGGTTATAAATATGTTTAAATATGTGTTCAAAACGCGAAAGTTTAAAATGTTATATTGTATTTTAGTATTCTTAATAAGGGCTTATTTAGACGTTGCGGTCGCATGCGAGTTTCATTACGTTGCGGTATTTGATCGCTCTAACAACTTTGAAATAATTAACCACTGACATTAATAATACAATACAAATATTTACTCTATATAGCACACTTCAATACATCGCACGCGTCCGCGCCAGTTACCGTTGCTCACACAATTTTTTGTAACCCGCTCACCCGCTCCGTACAACCGTGCCGGCTAGGGGACGCCATTATATCCTCCTGAGACCCAGAAGCATTTGTTTTGTTTTTGAATTTGGAACCCTTAGTTACTCAATGAAAGTTCGAAATATTTTTTGGTATATGTACAAAAATTTGTACGCAGGGTTTTAGGAGGATATGTGGAGCATATCCTCCTAAATGCGTGCATGAGTGCAGCAGTATGTACCCAGAACGTCCTCAAATGCGCATGCATCTGCGGTGTTTGCGTCTCAATTGCATTAGCAAGCCTAGGGCGGCTCAATTGACAAAGGATTCCTGCAGATATGTACCTACCTACATTTCTGTTGCAATATAGCAGTCTCTAATCAAGTTGGTTGAATTCATTGAGGTATATACAAGAGACGACATCTCGAACAAAATGTTTCCGCACCTCAGAGAAGTGCATGCACTTCTTTGCTTTTAGTACGTCACCGACCACTGACGAGATGCCACACGTGTAAAGAAATTAAAAAATAAATAAATTAAAAAATGCCTTCGTGCGTGTTAAAAAGTTGCAACAATATAGCACAAGAAAATATATTAAAAGGGATGGAATAACATTTCACCGGGAAGCAATGGAACGTTGTTTAACTGAGTCGAAAAATACTCGTGGCGTGGCGTGTCTTTATTAACAATTTTCGGCTTCGCATGCATGCATGCACTTCTCTGAGGTGCGGAAACATTTTGTTCGAGATGTCGTTTCTTGTATATACCTCAATGGTTGAATTTCGAATTCACTTTACTTGGGGCCAGTTGTACTAATGTTTGTAATCGCAATCCTTATCATATGTGGCTGGCAATATCACTACACCTTATAAAACAAAGTCCCCCGCCGCGTCTGTTTGTGTGATTGTATCATTTGTATATTCGCGATAAACTAAAAAAACTACTGAACGGATTTTCATGCGGTTTTCACCTATGGATGGAATGATTCTTGAGGAAGGTTTGTGTATTATTTATTAACCCGTGCAAAGCCGCGGCGGGTCGCTAGTAATACATATAGCCCGGTTCTATGCGTAGGTGAAAACTCCAATAACATATTGCCACACTCCCCTAAGGTGACAGAACTCACCTTTCGCCCCTAAAAGTCTTCGGAAGACAGTAAGCATTACGTGTTTTGTGTACAAAAAGTACGTGTTACGTATAAATCAATAAGATATTGCGCTATTTTTACGGTGACTGAGACTTGGAGGATACAACTAAACGGAGTAGCCATTAACAGGCTTTCCCCTCTGTCGAAAATAGGCGGCCAACGGTCATACACAATGTATGGACTGACGTTTATCTGACATGGCTATTTTTACGTTACGCATACATTTGACGTTCCCCTCCCCCGCAAAAATCGGCAGACTGTTTTGTACAGAAAATTACAGACATGGCGTCTCCGTTTGATTATATCCTCCAAGGACTGAGACGAAGTTGCAAATAAAAGTAATGACATAAATCCTTTATTTAGGTAGGTAACAGGGGCCTCATTCGTCAAGCGACTTTTGACGTCTCGTGTTGAACTCCCGTTGAATCTGAACAATCCTGTGTCAAAATTTGACATTAGCGATCCACAGTTAGGTGACAACCAAACCAAAACATTATAAACCTTAAAGTAGTAATAAAACAAAGTAGATTTTTGTTGAATTATTGGTTGTATCAAATGATAGTATCCGCACTTGATGAACATATGCGATTAATTCAACTGTTGAATTGAAGCGGACGCGAAATCTGACGAGTTTAGCATCTCGAATAGGGGCCCAGGGTAATATTTGTTTAATATAAGCACCTTTCAAGTATAATAATATTAAGGTCAAGAGGCGTGTTTATACATTTACGAGTATAAGTGTTTATTGCGAGTTCATACAATTGTCGCTAAACGCAAATAGCAAATATGTATGAACCCGCAATAAACACAATGTGTATAATCAATGTATAAACAGGCCCCAATGTGAAGGCCAGCCACACTTATCCCGCAGACACACTTACCCGTATTAATCTTAGTCAGTGATTTGCTTTATTCATTTGGGTCTTAGGTTACACTTACAAAACACCACAACCATATAGGTACACAACCTTATAAAAATACACACATTATAACAAACCTAACTCAGAGTGCCGCCGGCAGCGGGGCAGGGCCCAAGCTGCCGGTGGTCAGGGTTGCAGAGAGAGGAACCGACGTACATGCTCGCCGTGTCATTTATTATCATTAGGGTATTAGGTACCTGTCAACATTCATTTATTTTGCAAAATTTTTACTTCACAACACTAGTTGTCGTAAGTTTAGCGGCATATAGGTCTTGTACAGAGGGCCAAGAAGTGGTCTACCAGTTTTGACAAAAGTTTCTGCGAGATCTAACGATCGCTAAGGTTGACAATGACGTACAGTTGACGTACCTACGTGTGTCGACCGTGTTGTCTCATGACGTTCAAACGAACCTCAACCGTATGGTGGTAGACCACTTTCTTGGCGCACTGTACGTCCAAAATTTGAGTACCTACCTAATCTACTCTAGAAATCTCTAGATCAATCCATATAAGACAGCCCTGCACACATGTTTACCACATCGGGGCAAATTTATCGTCTGAAAAAGGTAGAGTAAAGCTTAGGGGCTTCACTTTTATTAGATCGTATTTTGCTACTTATATACCTAACCTAATTAACTAGGCTAGCACCTAACTTATTACTAGCTATTAGGACATTAGGTGGAATTGATTGGTTCTATGGAGATATTTGAGATATTTTTCAAGGATTTGTATTTAGATTCCGAAATGGATGGTTTTTATATAAATAAATATTTTGCCTGTCAAGATTTGTACAGAATTGAGCTTTTATTAGGTCGACCTGTATGTAACTATGTAATGGAATTTTGCAAGTTAAATTTGATCCACTTCCCGGTTTCCGACTGAGCTGAAATTTTGCATACACATGTAAGTCGGGTGACAATGCAATATTATGGTATAGTTTGTAGCTTTCTAATAGACCCCGAAGGCTAATCCTATTGTCTATTTTTCAGTAAAACCGCACGTGCTACTTACCTGCAAAAAAGGGTCCTAATTATTCTATTTGGCACCTGAGCGCGGGCTAGTCCAACGCTCAAAAAACCAGTGTAGGTGCGCTCTCCGATAACGCGCCTTTGTTACGCATCTCGATGACACATTTTAGACTGGTTCTGTAGCGTTCGACTCGCCGGCACTCAGTAACCGAAGTACCGATTTTTTATGCAGGTGGTTGTGGCACGTGGCACGAGCGGTTTTTCTTAACAATAGACAATAGGATTAGCCTTCGGGGTCTATTAGAAAGCTACAAACTATACCATCGAGCTGATCTGATGATGGAGACATCAGAAGGTGGCCATAGGAACTCTGTGATGAAACAACGCAACCTAATTGTGTTAGGGGTTTTTAAAATTGTCTCGATGAGTATTAGTTGTCTGTCGTAAGAAAAGTACAGTCAGCGATTAAAGCTTGTACCAAAAATGAAATTTTTGCCAAAAACTTATTTGAAGATGAATGTGTTATTTTTTTATAATAAAAAAAATCTGCGGCGGTAGCACGGTCGCATTTTTATCGCTTGTCATCATGCCTGTCACGTTGTAACAAGTATATAAATGCGAAAGTGACGGGCATAGTGACAAGCGATAAAAATGGAACTATGCTGCGCCCGCTGAAGCAGACGGCGGTGCGCGATACAAGTAGCATTAGGAACATAGGTATTTATTCAAACACGGTAGCGTTTAACTACTAGGTATAGTCTGTTTTTATTCTTTGGTTAATTAAGTACTTTTAAATGTGAACCTACCTAAAAAGCGAATGGCATCGGTATTCCAAAATAAGAGTATTATGCCACGGCTCATGGGAGCCTGGGGTCCGCTTGACCACTCCCAAGAATTGACGTAGGCTCTAGTTTTTACGGAAGCGACTGCCATCTGACCTAACCCAGAGGGGAAACTAGGCGTTATTGGGATTAGTCCGGTTTCCTCACGATGTCTTCCTTCACCGAAAAGCAACTGATAAATATCAAAGGATAAAAGTACATAAGTTTCCGAAAAACTCATTGGTACGTGTCGGGGTTTGAACCCGCGACCTCCGGATTGAAAGTCGCACGCTCTTACCGCTAGGCTCTATTTCAAAATAAGAGTAAAAGTGTGAAAATGGGCCATCTTTATTATCACCCTCATGCAAAATTCATAAGAAATTCTAAACTTACCAGTTTTTTAGGGTTCCGTTCCGTACCTCAAAAAGAACAAACGGAACCCTTATAGGATCACTCGTGCGTCTGTCTGTCCGACCATTCCCCCCCTTAATCTCTCTCTACTGTCTGGGTCAAAAATAAAAAATACCTATAGATGACTGGAACCTATTGGAAATGTGCAGTCAAGCGTGAGTTGGACTTAAAGTACGGAACCCTTGGAACGCGAGTCCGACTCGCACTTGGCTGGTTTTTAGGGTTCCGTACCCAAAGGGTAAAAACGGGACCCTATTACTAAGACTCCGCTGTCCGTCCGTCCGTCTGTCACAGGCTGTATCTCACGAACCGTGATAGCTAGGCAGTTAAAATTTTCACAGATGATGTATTTCTGTTGCCGCTATAACAACAAATACTAAAAACAGAATAAAATAAAGATTTAAGTGGGGCTCGCATACAACAAACGTGATTTTTGACCGAAGTTAAGCAACGTCGGGCGGAGTCAGTACTTGGATGGGTGACCGTTTTTTTGCTTGTTTTACTCTATTTTTTGTTGATGGTGCGGAACCCTCCGTGCGCGAGTCCGACTCGCACTTGGCTGGTTTTTTTGTCTCTAGCTCCTACCTAAAATGATTCTTTATTTTCAGATTAACGAACCACCCATATATGGCGTCTCTTCACCAGAAATGACTGACTTCGCCGGACCTGGAGTTATTTTGACGTAAGTTTTAATCTTTTGGTGCTTTATGTCTTGCATTGGTGTACAATAATTTATTTTTTCTACTCCCGTACTTTTATTTGTCATTTTAAGGGTCGTGTACACACTTTTAAACCCCTATCTTATAGTTGTCAAGACAAGACTTTAGTCAATTCCCCAAAAAAGTATTTGTGCATACACGCAGTATCTTTTTGGCACTTTTACGATACTTCGTGTAATCAGCACTTTAAAAACATTGTATGAAATACATTGTTGCCAACCTAATTTTAATTGTCATCTCTGACAGATGAGTGAACCATAGACAGGTTTCTTTATTTCATTCATTCTTTTCCCGACCGTATCCTCCATTATTTGCTACTTCTTGAATGAAAAATATTTATTAAATTTACAATTTAATTTCAAAGTAAGTGCTTGGTCGTAGAAAAAGTATTGTACTTATATATTATGCAACGTTGTTAAACTGAGTCAAACAATACTCGTGGCGTCTTTATTAACAATTTTCGGCTTCGCCTCAAATTGTTACTCACGCCACTCGCCTTTTTTACCTCTCTTAAACAACGGTTGCATAAAATACTATATTATGATTTATTTATTTACAGTCAAATGCTCTTAGGGGCCATTTGATGGTCTACCATCTTGTGAAATCTTTCCCCTTCATCTATTTTTAAAACTTAAACAGTGACATTTCCATTTCGCTCCAATAAACAGTTCTTGCTCCTATAAAAGCAAGCTTTTACTTCAGATTTATTATTATGGCCTGTCAGCTTGTCTCCCATCTTACGACACTCCGTGGCTAGTCTGAGCCATTTCTGTGCATTTTCTATTGAGTAATAAAGGTTAAATAAATATATCTGAATCACTATAAGAATTATATACCTACTTAAAGGCCGAGATAAAAGGTAAACGCAGTAGTGCCCTGCTGTCACCTCTATTGACAATGACTTAAGTTTCAAAATGACATGTACTGGTACCGCGTCGAGCACCAGTACGTTTACCTTACACCCAGGATTTTTAAATGTTCCAAGTCTTAGATAATAAATTCATAAAACTTGGTAAACCTTTGTCTCTTTCTAATACTAATGTGAAAATGACAGATAGGGACAAATAATAATTAATAAGTCATCATAGAATTGATAGACTCTTAACAAGCTAAAAAATTAAGTAAGGTGTAACAGGATCTGGACAGCTATCCTGCAGTATAGTAATTGTACTTTTTCTTGTTTTTTTAGGAGACCTTAAATGCATTTTTTTTAAATTGGATAGGGTTGTGATATTTATTTATACGATACCATAGTTCGCGTTGATTGTTGCGCGTATAATGGTCGCATCAAGTTCGTTAAAATACCATAACATCAAATTGTAAAATCCGAATATGATTATGATTATGAATACCGCTTCCGAACAAATTGGAGATTTATTAAAAAAACGACTGCAAAAGTGTTTCTCGTATAAATATTTAACTGACTGAATGAAACCAACATAAGCACTTTCCTTACCAAACAGCGGTGGGCGAACCAAAACATCGAAGTCACGTTCAAACTTAATGGAATTAATGACTATTAATGACGTATACTTAAACAGAAATGTTTGAAATTTTTGAATTAATTTGAAGTTAAATTGAACTTTATTTCTGAACTGAATTAATCAGTAGAAATATTGTTCTTTTGATTCTTGTGAACACATTTTAATTTGGAATTGTAATATGGCCTGAGTTTGTTTAGTGGTGCTAATTAGGTACAGTCGCCATCAGATATATCGGAGCGGCCAAGGTGTTCACAATATCTGAACACGCGCACTAACGCCTTGACAATCGAGGCGTGTTCAGATATTTGTGAGTGCCTTGACCGCTCCGATATATCTGATGGCGACTGTAACAAAATAGCATTATATAGAGTTCCATACCTACCTACCAACCTACATTATTTGAACCCGATGGATCCACATTTTAATCCCTTATTCATAAACGCGTTATTTCATAAATTAGCTAATAATTGTTTGTCCTAATTGGTCATTTTGACGTACCTATGCATTTACTTATAAGAAAGGTAAACATAAATATACTAATTGAGAATTGTACCGCACTTATTAATAAAAGTTTAATTTGGACCCTTCTAAAGTTGAAGAATTATTTCATTTCGTTTCAACGTTTCCCCAAGGGCGCAACTTAGGTTACGGCCAATTTTTCCCCGTCATAAAAAAACCGTCTTTGTAGTAACAAAAAGTAAATTCTAACTTACATAATTGTTTTTATATTTTTTGTAGGATTGTTTTCTTCCTGGCTGTTGCCCTGACAACGAGCTCCATGTTGGCTGAACGGAACGAAGGCATTTTGGAGAGGTCTCTGGTGTCCGGAATTACAGGTAATTCTTATTATTTTCAAACTAGCGACCCGCCCCGGCTTCAATTCAGCTTCGCACGGGTTAACAAGTTAATAAACCTTCCTCTTGAATCACTCTATCTATTAAAAAAAAACCGCATCAAAATCCGTTGCGTAGTTTTACAGATCTAAGCATACGTAGGGACAGACAGCGGGAAGCGACTTTGTTTTATACTATGTAGTGATTACATTTAATACAATAATAAAATAAATTATTCAGGTAATACTATAAAAAAAAAACAAAAAAAAATATTTCAGACCTTGAGTCCATACACTTACAACTAACTACAAACTAAATTTAACTTAAAAACAAAGTTTTGTACGGAACACTACTATAAACTCAGAAATTTCTGAACGGATTTTGATACGGTTTTCACCATAGATATTTTCACCTGTCAATAGAGTAATCCTTGTGGAATATTTAGGTGTATTCGTGAAGGATTTGTGTGAATTGGTTGAAATATGAATGTTTGCTAATGAAGTCGGAATAAATCATCCTTTCATACCCGTACCCAAAGACGGGGGGCGTGTTGCTCGAATAATATACATCATAATTACAATAAAATAATTTAAACATAATTTAGAATTTTTGAAATTTGAATAAATAGGCTTTTTCTGTGCGCAAAGTGGTACATTTAGAAATTATAAACGATTTCTAGATTTACATTTATACTTATTGTTTACTGGAGTATAAAGAAATCGCGTCACTTTCTATGAAAATTACCATATTCTAATTCTGTTTCTAAAGTAACCGATATTTGTTGCTCTCGGGCATACTTTTATGTAAATAATATATTTGTCCAATTCTAATTTACTGTAACATGCGCCTACCATATTTTATTTTCTGACATTGTAACTCGTAGCACATACCTATTCCGTATCAACGATTTGCACAGAGTAGCATGAAATAAATCACAAGCGATACAGACTCCAAAATTGTATTGTTCATAAACATGCAAAATACGATGATATATTTGCCTCTGCTGCTTGCTTTTATTATACGCTGTATGGCTATGTTTTGACACAGTTTTGGCAACCTATAGTTATAATGGAAATGTTATGAATTAACGTGTCATTCTATGGAACTTGCTAACTACATGTGTAAACAAACCACCATATTGATATTGTCTCTGAATGATGAACCGCGACTACATGACTACAATTAGTGACTTTTGTTTACATAGTTAGCAAGTTCCATAGAATCATAGAGAAATATAATAAGACAAGAGTGCTCACTCCATACATCAGTTAGACTATTAATTTCAGTGTCTATATCTAGCATCGAGTAGCGGAACTATCAGTACTGCTACATGACAATAGATGTAGCACCGACCGGAAAGTCTTATGCTGTTGAGATAAGACTTTCTGGTCGGTGCTACATCTATTGTCAAGTAGCAGTACTGATAGTTCCGCTACTCAATGCTAGATGCTAATAGTCTTTTTGGTACTAAAACTGATGTATGGAGTGAGCAATCTATGTATTTTTTTCTCTATGATAAAATGACACTTTATAAACATTTTATGACAACTAACTAGATTTTCATAAATTTTCCTTTGACGTGTTTTTTCTCGCGTCCCACAAATAGCGTTTTGATTGAATAAAAATAGTACATATTAGGAAACTACGTTTCGTACGTTCTTGTTTCCGCTTCTGTTATAGAAAATGGAATCGGTGTGAGTGGAAATATATGTCTTCGTTTTCTGTTCGTTTTTATTACGTTTACTTTACCAAATGAAGATATTAAAACGATGTCCAGATTGCTGGGAATTCATTCTTCGAAAAAAAAAAACTAATTTGATTGGCTTATAACGCCATTTGTATAAGTAATAGCATATTCACATAACTACTAATGTCTCGTCTTGTCAAATATATACGCCTCCGTACATAGTTTAGAAGCTTTTAAAGAAAAAAAAAACAATGATTTATCGAACTCTATTTCCCACCTGAAATCTAGCGTAACCTTACGTAATTTAGTGCACGCGGTATGGACCTTATCGGCCAAAGCTTAGAAGCCAAAATGGCATACACATTAAGTGGATTTAAGTCGTTTTGTTTCTAGACTATAATAGAAAGTAGAAACTACCAGGGCATAGTTTTGAAGTTGTTGGAAGTAGTCGCTTGGAAAGGCGAATTTGTGGGGAGTTTCGTGTATCTTTGGAGAAAAATTGAGGTCTACAAAAGGTTCTATTCATAGTTTAGTGAATCCTAGAAATCTAACGTGTAGAAATATAAATTCTAACTCAAAATGATTGTTTTGTAAGACATATTGTATTATATCGATTCCGCTTTTGTAGCTTAGTAAAAAATTACGTACCAACTGAAAATAAACTAATTTGTCGAAATTAGATTCGTTAGATTGACTTAAAAAATAATAAGTTTGGCTTTAACTAAGGTCACACAATTGTTACAATCGCCATAATTCATATTAATAAGTTAAATTACCTGCTGTTGGTCTCCAGTTATATGGGACCGGCCAAGGTGCTCACAGTATCTGAATACATCACTACTTAACTGTCAAGGTGTTAGAGCGCGTGTTCACATATTTTTGAGTACCTCGTCAAATCGTCACCTTTTTGACGACCATCCAAACAATATTAAGAAGGCACCACACACTATATGAGCATATCTGTCCAACATGTAAAGGTACCAAATCGATTCCGTATTTCCTTCGCGACCTTTCAGATATCTAGATTTTACGCTGAGTTAGTCTGTCTTCTGCCATAATGAACATAACCAGGGCCTTCTGTATTAAACTAGGTTTTCTTCGAAATAACCTTTTGCGATAAGTAATAGATGAGGTTATCCTTTCTGTAATATAAGAATAACGATTAACTATCTTTAAACTGTGTTCGCGATAGTGGCGCCAATCTGGCGGCTATGGGACATATCCATTATTGGGGTGTCAACTGTAAACACTTTAACTGCGTCAAATAATATTGTTATACAAATTTGAGCCTACAGAAAGTCGCAAATTCACATTTTTTATTCTTGGAGCACGATTATCACGGGCTTTTAGCCCGATTCTTACCTAATGTCTATGGGCCGTTTTAAGGTATCACCCACAGAACATATTAAAGAGGTTAGAATGGCTATCGCGCGCAGTTATTATCGGAACCGGTGTCGCCGCTCGTTCCTCTCCACATTTACTAACACTCGCGCAACGGTAGTAAAAATTAGCTAGCGCCTTGTGTGCATGGTGAATGGACACGCCTCCTTTAGACAGATTTGATGCCTGGCTTCTTAATCTGAAGGTTATTTTGGCGCAAAAGGCATGTTTACTTCGTTTTTCGGTCAGCGCGGGCGAGTAGCATGCGAGCGTTTGCTCAAAACCGGCGGCGACACGTACTTACCCTGCTCGCATCGCCATTCTAACTTGTTCTGTGGTATCACCATTCAAATTTGCACCTTATCCACAGGCACGGAGATCCTATTCTCGCACGTGTGCATCCAGATGTTCATGATGATGACGCAGGCTGCCGTGGTGCTGTTCATCGGCTTCCTGTTCTTCGACCTCACCAACAACGGGCCGCTCGGCTGGATCATACTGTTGACGGTGCTTAATGGCTTCTGTGGGATGACTTTCGGTAAGTGTAACCCTGAACTTCATAACGATTGTAGTTTTACCACAGAATAAACAATAGTACTAAGTACAGAAGACTCACTCTCTAACAAAACGCGTCTGTTACGATCAGCACAGATATGGCCGCTAGGTGGCGACAGCGTCAAATTCAAATTCAAATTCAAAATGTTTTATTCGCAAATATAGGTAGTACATACAGTGATCTTATAATAAGTGGTGTCGCTATATTTGACCAACAGGCATGCAAAAAACTTATGTACATATGTAGAAATGATTAAAATTTTAAGCATATTATTGTATGTTTAAGATTAAAATCACTCCAAGATATAGGTTGTCTTAAATCTAAATTAAACTAATGTGCAGAAAATATGAATAGAAATCAATATCAAGGAATTAAATGACATTTGAATATACGTCACGTGCGGCTTATGGCTTTCCCCAAAATTGGGGCCGAACGGATGTACTTTTAGCTACCTGTAGCAAAGCGACGAAATCGCGGAGTGAGACACGCCTGGTTTTACCAAAGCGCATCGTCTCCGTTGGCTTGGCCACCTCGAAAGGATGGGTGAAGATCGGGCAGCCAAAAGGGCCTACTTGGGTCGACCAACGGGACGCCGCTCTGTTGGTCATCCTAAATATCGTTGGGCGGATAGAGTGGAGGCAGATCTCCGTGAGTTCGGCGTCGGCGAAAGCTGGCGTGACACCGCTCTGGACCGTGCAAATGACGTGCTCTTGTGTTGGAGGCCAAGACTCATTTTGGGTCATCGCGCCAGCCAAGTAAGTAAGTAACCCTGAACTTACGACTTTACTCTTTCGTCTTACTAATATGCTACTGCTGCTGGTTTGGGTGTTTATAGCTGTCGCGTCAAATGATGGTGCCTATAAAAGTACCTTCAAGTATTATTAGTCCAATAAAATAAGACTAGGTATAGGTACAGTAGTGTCGAGTTCCTAACAAAACTATACCTCTCAGTGGAGTCTTAGTAATAGGGTCCCGTTTTTACCCTTTGGATACGGAACCCTAAAAATGAACTGTCATAAGGACCATCATTCGACACGATAGGTGTAGTGTGTGGTAATATAAAAGAGTAGAAAATAAAATCCTATGTAATAAATATAAAAAGGCAATGATACTTTCGAATAGACCCATTCTGAATGGGAGATATATTTTCTCGTTTACGGTCGTAATTCTAGAAGATATTGCGATATTACGGACTTAAAGCCTGCTATTGCGAGTCTTGATGGACTGCAGTACTAAAAATGCATTTTCCTTTTGAAATAAACGTAAGCTTAACAAGAAAATTCTTTTGACACCTACAATTATGCTATATCTGCTCGGTTCTGTAGCGAGAAAAATCTTTAAAACGAGATCTGAAGCACAGATAAACTATTATGTAAGCTACTTCACATTAACCTTTCATACGTTTCGTGTGTGTTTCATAAAGCGCCTGGTGGCTCACCGGTAAGAGCGTGCGATTTTCAATCTGAAGGTCGCGGGTTCAAACCCCGACTCGTACCAATGAGTTTTTCGGAACTTATGTACGAAATATCATTTGATATTTACCAGTTGCTTTTCGGTGAAGGAAAACATCGCGAGGAAACCGGACTAATCCCAATAAGGCCTAGTTTAAGAAGTACGAAGACAAGTGGAACCTACTAAAAGCCAATGTCGATAAAATTAAGACTTACGTGTGGTTCGTATTAAAATGATGTATAACACTTTTTTGCAATAAAATATACTGAATTGTTTCAATTCCAATTTCAATTTTCATTATTATTTAATAAGTTTTAATGATTGTCGAAAATCGCGATAAGAATAAATGAAAAAGGTTTGCAAATAGTTCATGAAAGATCTTACACATAATTAGAATATTTATTGATAACTCTGAAGTCGATATACTTAATTAATCACTAGCATTGATACGTTTTTGCCCCCAAAAAACAGTGTTTGATTATTAAAAGTGGGCCATCTTCTTTTAATTCGCTCGAAAACGTACATATCATTGCTACCTCAGTCTCCTCAATTTTTTCCCTCCTATTTCTACCGCCGGCTTACCCGGTTTTTCCCCATAATCAAGGCCTTTTTCCGCTTGAAATGCTGTACTCAACTTTTATACAGAACAGCTTAAAGCTTATACAAAATACGCGTCGCTTACGTCGTGTTGGTAGAGACGGAAACTTTGTGAAAATATAAGATGCTCAAGTTTATTGGGCTCAGAAAATAGTGTTTTGTTTTTCTTTTATAAGTTGTTTAAAAGGACGGACGTTTTTGATGAAAACATGAAGTAACAAAAGAAATAACAACCGAATTAATGTACTGAACAAAATTTGTTAGAAGCTTAGACAAGGCCTTTGGGATAGACAAAATCCTACTTTGGGCCCGATTCGGATTTTGAAATAGTCATCTATAAGATATCTTTTAGTCATCACCAAGATACGATAACGATATGTTTAAGATCTAAACTGTCAAGTTTGACATTTGCGCGATTCTGGAGATACTCTTGAACGATTTCCACAAGATATGGCTTAGAGATCTAATTCACATCTATTAGATATCTAACTCTATCTAACGTAAAAGTGACATTGGTTTCCCGAATTGCGCTGCAAAAGAGAACTAGTTGAAATCTAAACTATAACGTATCTAGAATAGATCTAGTACGTGTCGTCTCTTGTGAATATCTTGAAGTTCGAATACGGCAGTTTGTTTACGAAAACCCACACTGAGGACACAGATCGAATACGCTGTTGAAACGCGGATACAGTTATTTTGTTCAAGTATGATTTTAACCTCGTATGACTCGTAAGTCCCGGTGTACTTGTACAAGTACAAATTCAATTCGAGTTTGAACTCATCACTGCATACTATAAAACAAAGTCGTTTCCCGCTGTCTGTCTGTCCCTATGTATGCTTAGATCTTTAAAACTACGCAACGGATTTTGATGCGGTTTTTTTTTTCAGTAAGAGTGATTCAAGAGAAAGGTTTATGTATAATTTGTTAACCCGTGCGAAGCCGGCGCGGATCGCTAGTAGCTAAATATTAGAAAGGTCCAAATCCAATATAGCGCACTTTCGAGTTTTCAAAATCATTTTTTCTAGCTAACATTCTCTTATAATAAAAGCCCTTAGTCTATCCCATCTAATAGGCATACTTATGAAAAGATAAATCAATTTAGATTATGAATGAGAGACTCATTAGTATTATGAAAATGAACTATATTAATTGCCATTAAGGCTAAATTTACAAATTTCAGAGTGGCCCAATAATTCAATAAGTCGGACGTGTCGAACCTACTAATAACTTTAATGAATCCATCATTCAAGTTACTTAAATACAGGGTGGCCCAAAAACATGTCGACAAAAAATATTTACGAATGTTTTTCTACACGTCATTAACATTTTTTTTGTCGATTAATTAACGAAATAAAGCAAATGCTGCAGCGGTCGCGTTTTTATCACCTGTCATGTCATGCCTCACTTTCGCCCTAACATACGTGTTAGAACGTGACAGACATGGTGACAAATAAGTACAATAAGAAAGGACCGAGTGGATGGAGTGTAGAACATTTAGGTAGATGAGTACATTTAGATACGGTCATGGGTTAATTATGACGTATGACATATATTTTATTCTCTTGTACGTATCCACGCCTAGAACGCTATACAGAGGGGCTTCCGCAAAAACCGAATTTCGCAAATTGCGGGGATCTTTCTCTTTTACTCTAATGAAGGCGTAATTAGAGTGACGTAAAAATGCCCGCAAATTGCGAAATTAGGTTTTCGCGGTAGCCCCTCTGATTGTAAGTAAAATGAACGCATGGAGAGGTCCTAAACTTATTTTCGTATCTGATGAGCCAATTCCAGAACTGCGAAATCTCCACATAAAAAAAATCGGAAACCATATTTTTGTATCGGGATCGAGATTTTCCGTTTCCAAAATGAAAGTTTCCTTAATATGCTATGAAATTGAAATTTCCGAAAACTTTTTGAGTATTTTAATTTCAAGTAAAAAAAAAATAATGACAAGAACAAATATACAGATAGGTGTTGAAATCCCTGAATTCTGAGCTAGTTAAAGACCTGTGTTACAGAAGTCAGTGTCTTCTCCCAGACAATACAAACTATATAGTGTAGTAAAGTAGGAAGAGTTATAAGAAAGAGAAGTATTTAAATACGTATGTCTATTAATTTGCATTCTTGTTTCAGGTTTCTTCGTGTCCTGTCTCTGCGATACCGAGAGAACCGCCACGTTCATCGCCCTCGGGTCATTCCTGCCAATGATGTTGCTATGCGGCATCGTCTGGCCTATTGAAGGTAAGCCATCAATATTAATCATCATTATAACCATCCATTAATACTGAGAGAACCATCACGTACATCAGCTTCTGGTCATTCCGGCCAATGATGTTGCTATGCGGCATCGTCTGGCCTATTGAAGATAAACCATCAATATTAATCATCATTATAACCATCCATTATTACTGATAGAACCGCAACGTTCATCGCTCTAGGGTCATTCCTGCCAATGATGTTGCTATGCGGCATCGTCTGGCCTATTGAAGGTAAACCATCAATATTAATCATCATTATAACCATCCATTAATACTGAGAGAACCATCACGTACATCACCTTCTGGTCATTCCTGTCAATGATGTTGCTATGCGGCATCGGCTGGCCTATTGAAGATAAACCATCAATATTAATCATCATTATAACCATCCATTATTACTTATAGAACCGTTCATCCCATTTTTCATTCCATCCATCTTTGTTACACTCGTTGTTAAAAGGTGGCGACTGACTTGTACCATTTCGGTGTAATGTAACACGATACAACCCGAGCATTACAGCAGTCAGTACAGCGAACCGAGCCGCTCGACGCGAGCGCCGCGTGCTCCACTCGGCTGTCGGTTTTTACGCGAATCCCTTTGAGTGTTACATTACAAGTCAGTACAGGTTGACGAGTCGCCGCAAGAGCGCGGGACTGGATTTTTCAATAAAAAGCTTCGAAAATGGAATGGGATAGAGAGAAAGTTCTATCATTTATTGACAAATACAGAGATGAGAGATGACTTGCTTTACGAGTACCACTAACGGCCCAATTAAATTAATGAGTCTGTCAAAATCGGTTGACGACATTCTAATGAAGTTTCTGTATTGACCAGAACTCTTGGTTTCGAAGATTATAGTCGTATCGTTGTTTCTTCTTTGGTAAAAATTACTTATCCAATATCGTTTAGGTTTTTCTTTTTTTTTTAGATAGCAATTACTTAGTAAAATAAGTGAAGCACACGCAACCTCCATGTCTGACATTTTGAAACAATATGGAGCACAAATGAACAGAGCGCTCAAAATGAGCTTTCGTCGCGTAGCTGTAATGTAACTGTAATGTAACACGATCGCTGTAAACGATACATTACACCGAAATGTTACATGTCAGTCGCCACCTTAAGGTCGTCTATTTCTCTTTCGGTGTGCGGGAGCTCATTAGCACGTGCACATTTCTCGCTTGTCCAGCCGCATCTAAAGGCAACTTGTCCAATTTGTGACAAGGTAAGCGCTTCAATTTTGGAAGGCCTATAACCTATCTTGAGTTATAAATCATTGACCGCCACGCTCATTGCTTTCGGGTAATTCCAGTCAATGATGCCGTTTGGCATCATATTACCCTCATAATATTTTTGAAGGTAAGTTGAATATGTATGACATTCCACATTCCTTACGATTCTGCATAACATGTAGGTACCTAGATAATATAAACGTTGTTATAAGGTGTCATTTTCTATGACACTGTAATAACCTCGAATTAACAATATAATAACAAAGGGGATTTACTTAGGTACCTAAAGAAACCCAACCATTCAAAACATAGGAACTTTTCTACTAAGCTTAGCTTTCTAAATCACCGCTCAATCTCAATTCATTCAGAAAAAATACGCTTTATCTCCACTCAATTGAATGTTTTCGTCTCTTTCTAGAGCTAAGTGCATCCATTTGTGAACTTGTTGATTACTTCACACAATTTTGTTCAACGCACAGGGAATACAATTTCAAACTAAACTTGAAAGGAAAATCAACTTTAGTTAGTGCCTAATAAAGCTTATATTACTGTGACGTGGATGTGTTTTATGTTTTGTAGAAGTTTTAAGTTTTGTTCGATTGGCTACAATTTGCTACATTTCTTACTCGTACTTTAAGAGGATTACAAAGTTGAGTAAATACAGTTTAGCTCTATTTATTAGAGTGTGTAGATAAAATAATATATGGCATTGGCATTTGTTAAGCCAGAAGATAAGGTTAGTATTTCGTTAGGTATATGCATACAAGTAAACACTTAGAATTAATTTGGAAAATACTATTCACATCAATATGTGGCTACGATAATTTATGACTTGGGTAATCGTAATAATAGGTTTGTACCGTTTTTGGCAAGTTTAAATTGAAATCAATATTTATATTATAAAAAAGTTATTTTTATTGCTGTTGAATGTTGAAGTAGGTACTTTGTATTGGCAATGAATCGTATTTGTAATGATATATATTTTTTTAAATCATATTTTAAAACAATTGATGTTTCCAGTCCAACCAGTTCGTCTGCCCTAAAAATATTGAAATAATTAACAATTAAAAGGATTGCAGTTGTCACAATCGTAAAACCCGAACGAGACTAAGGCCCGATTGTATCATAGAGAAAAAAAATACATAGATTGCTCATTCCATACATCAGTTTTGATACCAAAAAGACTATTAATTTCAGTGTCTACATCAAGGACCATAAGTCTACATCTAGCATAGCGGAACTATCAGTACTGCTACTTGACTTATGTTGTTGAGCATTAGACTTTCCGGTCGGTGCTACATCTACATCTATTGTCAAGTAGCAGTACTGATAGTTCCGCTACTCGATGCTAGATGTAGACACTGACACTAATAGTCTTTTTGGTATCAAAACCTGATGTATAGAGTGAGCACTCTTGTATTACTAAATTTCTCTATGATTGTACCGACCGCAATCGACAGATTGATTTACTTAGCACCACTTGCACCAATACATATATCTTCAATGGTGCAAGTGGCCCTTAGGTGGTTATCACACTGATGTACCCAAAAGTACATCTACGCCGCAGGCTAGTAACGTTGAGCACTGCTAAACACGGTTAAAATTAGGTAACTTACATACTTACTTGTAGTGTGTGCTACTTCTTACTCACACATATACAGTGTTAGTATATAAGACTACACATGTATCATTTGAGGGCATTATACCAATATCGTAGCAAACAGTTGTTTATCTTAATCCCCGCATCACATGGCGACCCTGTCAGGATCACAGTGTTTCTCGACGTAACTTCACAAACGTGGCGGTGTGGATACGCCCTAACATCTCACCCTATTCATCAATTTTGTATCTCATGCAAACACGACATCAAAACCAATACTATAATGGAATGGACAGACTAAATCTAGACGAAGGCCAATCCACGAAGTGCTGGAAACGGCCAGCAATCTGTTATATTTATTCATCGCTGTGCCGCTATTTGTTAATTGGTTAGATTGGTTTTGGTTTATTTTGGGCATAGCATGTGTGAATAATTGAATATGTGGAGAGAGCTAACTTTAACTGCACAAAAGTACCTACAATTAAAACAGAATAAAAACACATTACCTATGCATATTTTTAGTGTACCGCACAAAACTTTGTTATGTAATGGCGCCACCTAGATTTAACATTTTAAAACCCTGTCTAAGAACTTACAGTTACAGCCCCTGGTCTGTCCGGCAGTAACATCATTAATTATTTTACTTACCTGCTAAAGCCTAGCCATCATACAAGAAATGCCATTTGAGTTTAAAACCAGTATAAATAATGATATAAATCGAACGATACAAAAGAAAGCCAACTCTGTTCCAATTGAAAATGGTTTAAATTATATTGAAGAAAGTAATTAGCACGACAGGATAGGACCTTGGGCCGTTTAACCTCGTAAGTCCAAGTGTACTTGTACAAGTACAAATTAAATTCGAGTTTTGAACTCGTAAAATAAAAGAAAGAATAAAAAAAAAGGAAAGAATAAAGAAAGTTCCAAATTCAAAAGCGCCAAAATTGCCCCGGGCCTTACGAGGATAAATACAGGGTGCCATTTGAGTCGTGATCAGTAATATGTTTTTCTAACTCCATAAACAACAAGCAATTTAATGCCCCTACTCTTACTAAAAACAGACAAGATATTTTATTTTTTGTTTATTTTTGTCATTTATTTTACTTTTATAAGTGGATTTAGGATATTACAACGGCTTATTAAGATATTTAAATTAGGAACTGTCATTGACATCAATTTTGTCATTTGTTCCAGTTAGAAATAAAATTTACTTAATTTTTCATTTGAAATATCTTACAAAGCTGTTTAAATACCACATTGCCACTTGTAAAAGTAAAATAAATGATAAAAAATAAACAAAAAAAAAATAGAAAAAAATCTTGTCTGATTTTAGTAAGAGTAGGGGCATTAAATTGCTCGTTGTTTATGGAGTTAGAAATAGTTATTTGTACAACAAGAGATCAAAGTTTGATATTTCTTCGAGTGCTTATTTTGAGTCCCGTGTAAGCGAAAGATTCTATACTAGATTCACGAGCGTAGCGAGTGAATCTAATTTAGAATCTTGAGCGTAGTAAAGCGCATGAGATGTAAATAACTTTGATCTCGTGTAGTTCACAAAACTTTTCACCTCAGCAGTGAGAACATATTAGAGAACCCGAAAAATGTATTCCTTCTTGATCAGTTACCTCTATTCACTCATGTTATCTTAAGATATACCAACAATTAAGTTTTCACCTCAGCAGCTCGAACAAGGGTACTTTGCTACTTAAAAACAGTGAGCAAAATCGCACTTTGCTCACTGAGTGAGCAAAAACGCATTTTGCTCATTTTGTCTCACTCAGTGAGCAAAATGCGATTTTGCTCACTGTTTTTAAGTAGCAAAGTACCCTTGTTCGAGCTGCTGAGGTGAAAAACATATTACTGATCACGACCCAAATGGCACCCTGTATATTTAAGATTCTATTTTGTCCACAGCTCTCCACGAGTGTCTCCAATGGATCGCCTACGTGCTCCCCCTCACCAAGTCCACCGAATCCCTCCGCTCCATGCTGCAGCGCGGCTGGACCATAAACATGCCCATGGTGTATAACGGCTTCCTATCCACTGGCATATGGATCGCCCTGTACTTGATAGGCAGTATTCTTTTGATTAAGTTCAAGAAGGGTTAGTTAGTGCCAGGTTTTAATATTTATTTACCACACAGTTTATCTACTAGATGGAACACAGCAGGCGGGATACTTTCATAAAATAAGTGTCACTTTTTTACACCACGCGATGGAAAGAGTCAGAGACTGCCAGTACTATGCTATCACGTAGACATAATACAGGTATGTGTGGTGACTACAACACTTAATGTAATGCGGAGCCTAGTAGATAGATAGTCTTTATTATTTATTGACATGGTACTTATTTATTTTGGTTATATGCCATTATGTTTTTAAACAAATCCGTCCTCGTGTAAAAGCTTAAAAGATGTAATATTTTTGGTTGTTTTTATGTACTTATTTTTCTGTTTTATGTATATTTAGTTGCATTATTTTATTGTATTTTTTCTTGACACAATGAAAATAGCTTTAAGAGTATCTTAGAATAAGTAGTTGTTTTTAATATCAAGAGCGATAAAGCTTTAATAAGTGAAATAAAACAAATAATAGGATAGACTGAATGGAATTATTATCATGACAAAAATACAATATATATTGTCAATTTGTCAGCTCAAAAACGAATGGCGATATTGTGAAATAGTTTGGTTTGTCTTGGTGGGGCCACTTCCGTACCCCTTATTTTATAGTTAGTTTATGGTGTTGTTTTAAGGATGACTCACGCTAGACCGGGCCGGGCTCGGGCCGAGGCGTCCGACATGTCATTTTCTATGACAGGTGATCGGTGATCACGTGGTGCTTTCCATAGAAAACGAAGCCAAGGAAGCTCCGGCCCGGCCCCGGCCCGATCTGTGAGTCATCCTTTATTTGAAAAGAAGTTAATCGTACAAATTTAGTGTAATATCGTAGAAAAATGTCACTAAGTGGCATTTTTTCGTTTGTCACAGTTTGTTTAACAGTAAATGCAAAAAATATATATAACTACTAATTTTATTTATAAAATTTGGCATACAGTCGGCATTTGTAACATCACATTTCAGTTTGATTTATGTTTATCAATTTATAAGTAAATATCTGACATTCATAATTTATGAAATACATATTTATTTTGTTCCTTTTTTTAAATTTTGTAGTAGTACTTAGTTGAATATTCTAATTTGTACTTCCAAAAGTACGCTCGGACTTACGCGGAAAATCTATACTTATTTTGCTATAAATCACAAGGATGAAGGTGGAAGGTGTCACTGTAAATAGGATTTTATTGGTTTGATAATGGGTGTTATTTTAGAGTACAATAGAATTATAATGGCTCAATTAGATGTTGTTGGCATTGTGATAGTAAAGTTAAGATTTTGTAAATAAAAGCGGTTTAGAAATCACATTTGTGTTTTATTATTCATTTAAATCCTACAATATTACAGAATGTATTCTGGTTAATACCTCCTGCGAAAGTTAAATAAGCGCCACTTGCACCATTCCACTAACCCGGGGTTAACCGGTTAAATCTTGAGTTACCATGGTTACCAGTACAATTTGACAGTCAGTTAACGGTTTAACACAGGTGGCTCTTATAGTACACAAAATGAGGGTTTGATTAGGTATACAATTATTTTTTTGGGATTCTACGGGGGAATGGGAAGGCTAAAATGGATAATTATGGCAAGTCAGCCGAGACACATACTGTGCAATGGCGGGATTATTGGATGGGACCAAATATAAAAATGTATGCAGAGTTGCTACACTGCTTTCGTCGCGTCGCTACAAGTACCTACAAGTACACGCGGCCCACACCAATTTTGGTGTCTAGCCATAGTAATTGCTGCGCACCGCTTCGGAACGGACGCCTGCTCGCGCTTGAGCCACATAGCGGTCATGTCTGTCGTAATAGACGCGTTTTGTTAGAGAGTGAATCTTCTGTACCTAATACTATTATAGTACGGCACTTCTGAGGTGAACTTTTCGCTTCAAACCGTAATCTTTCAAACAAAGGCCATTGTCTCTATTATCGCAAAAGCGCTTGCTCCCGACTTGGCACGTGCCAGTACAACATTCATATTGAAAAACAACCGGTATCGTCATAGTATTAAGGTTCAAATTTAATGTCACTGATATTCTATATATTACGTTTTGGTAGTGTAGGACGATAGACCGCCCCGAAGCGATACGGCACTCATATTATTTTGATACTTAGTGTGGTGTTAAAAATGAAACACGGTTATTTATGATAAAGCGTTGTATATTTGTTATATAACAAAATCTAAATTTAAGATTAATAAGTTTAACATAGGTATAATCAAAATTTTTCCGTGTAGGTATATAAACAGTTATACGTACTACTAGATAAAATCGTGTCATAAAAAATCAGATATAATCAATTTCTTTCTTATATTATAACCGACCTTTCTTCTGACCGTTGACACGTGACGTTTTGTTAGAAAAGCTGTACGCTTCAAAGCTCCATGTTTGCCTTATCAGTGTTTTTATTGTTACTATGCGTCGGCATTACATCAGAGGTGCTAATTTCACAGTATCGTTATTTTAAAGATAAGAAAAAATAACAATGCTTGCAGCTGCACCTTTGTAAATTATTACATTTACCACCGCAAGCTAATCATTTAAATAAAACAATATAATAAATAACCGCGTTTGATTTTTAACACCACACTAAGTATCAAAATAATATGAGCGCCGTATCGCTTCGGGGCGGTTTATCGTCCTACACTACCAAAACGTAATATCTAGAATATCAGTGACATTAAATTTGAACCTTAATACTATGACGATACCGGTTGTTTTTCAATATGAATGTTCTACTGGCACGTGCCAAGTCGGGAGCAAGCGCTTTTGCGATAATAGAGACAATGGCCTTTGTTTGAAAGATTACGGTTTGAAGCGAAAAGTTCACCTCAGAAGAGCCGTACTATATTTATTCTGTGGTTTTGCTACCTGTACATAAGTATGCCGTATGTCCTATGGGTAGTACAAATGTAGGCACGACGTTTTAAAATCTATGGTCGTCCAAGCGTGCAACCGAACACACTCGCGTATGTCTCTGATAACGGTAATACACACGTCGTCGCATTATTGTGGAACTGCTGTTCTACTATACCTCTAGCAACCCATACGTCAAACCTTGCCAAGCAAAATTAAATTTTATTTTGTCAACACAAAGTTCAAATTAGAATGGAACAGGAGACCTTTTTATAGGTCTCTGGGTGGCTAGAGGATACGGGCGTGTGTATTTGCTCTTCACATAGTATAAAACAAAGTCGCTTCCCCCTGTATGCTTAGATCTTCAAAACTACGCAGCGGATTTTGATGCGGTTTTTTAAATAGATAGAGTGATTCAAGAGAAAGGTTTATGTATAATTTGTTAACCCGTGCGAAGCCGGGGCGGGTCACTAGTTATATTAAAATCTAAGGTCGTCCAAGCGTGCAGCCGTACACACTCGCGTATGTCTCTGATAACCGTAGTACACACGTCGCTGCGTTATTGTGGAACTGCTGCTCTGCTATACGGGCGTGTGGATTCACCGCTACCTGTAGAAAAAGTTTCCTTTCAACCTTTTGAACGCCAATGACCGATATATCCGCACCGTAGGCTCAACGCCAAAGATCGATTAATCGGTCACAGACCACAGAGCAACATAGACCTACGTGCATATGCATAAAGTTCAATTACAGTTTTGACACTGCGGTGACGTGGCGTCAGCGTGACAGCTTTTGTGTTTGACACGGCGTCGAAAAGGTTAATCAAAGAGAGTTTGAAATAGAGGCGAAATAAATTATGTATAGTAGACACCCCTATAATGGGCGTGGAACCGGTAATGGGACACAAAACCACAAATCCTCTAAAATAATGATCTAAAAGTAGTTTATTTAACCACTCACATGATTCCAGCAACTAGAGTTTCAAGATTGCGCACCTCTAAAATGATCGTCGCAACTCGAGTTGCAAAAGGAGTGTATGCGGTTTTTTATTTATTATCTGTGAAGGGCTGCACAGATACGGTATAAACAATTTTTAAAACACAGACTACCAACGTGACAATATTTAAAAAATGTTTCAACCATATAGACACAACCACAGTATTTCTTATCTATTTTACTTTGCAAGTTGTTCAGGAAGTGCGATGTGTAAAAAGTTGCTGCGTGTTTTAAAATGCCTCAAGTATTCAAATTTAGATATTTCTATTAGTAATGTATATTAAACTACTCCGCGTTTATTGGTCTATTAGTTTAAAACTATATTTTAGACCTACTTAATATTGATGACCAAATAATATCACTTCAAAACAATAGTTCTGTAGATTCTTGACGTGTTTCTTATTTGAATGCCCTACATTTCTAAGATTACTAAATATATCTTGAGCAACCAATAGACATTAACTAGTTCGATTATTAAGTTACATTAATAAACCATAGAATGTTTTAAATCACTGTGTATTACACAGGATTAGCGATCAAAACATGTGACGGTAAATTGTAAGTACAAACCCGGCAACTGTGGTTGCTTAAAGCATTTCTGCATATCGTAAGGCATGTGGTGTACTAGACGCGTTGCATACGCGTTTTGGGATTTTTTTTACTACTTACTTATAATTTGTATTTACTAATATTTCTTTGCTATTTACATTGAATAAATTAAATAATTATACGATTAAATAAATAATTAATTAGGTATTACAATTTTAAAGTTCCTATTTCTGTTGAACATCTGCACCGCGCGCTGTTGTGTCTCCACCCTAAATGGGTAGCCATCTTTATTTTTGAGATGGAAGAAGTCAGTTTACCGGCTTATTTACGTTTGTAATCAGTATAATTTTATGTGTTAATAGTTATTATTGGTTTATTGTGCTTAATATGTTGTGAAGTGTGTGTTATGGTGGATGTATTAAACGTATTAGTGTAGTTATAAGTTAGTTCGGTTGTTGGTGATCGGCAATTATAAAAACACCAAAATTTAGTAGGTACGTAGATACTCTTTTGTTATTTTAAGTTATATAGCTACTATCATCGTTATAATTGCATAAGTTATGCATTTTATTTCAAGATTATTAGTGTCTTAAACTGTTTTTTACTATATTTTAGTACTTCAGTGTCTAAATTAGCCACAAAAAAAATCATGAACATAATATATAGTTTCACAGCAGATTGAGCAATTCGAAAGTTTCTTATCGGAATTTGAATTAGTTTTACTCGGCAATTTCATAGGTGAGCTATCAAGATGTTTAGTACCAATTAAAAGCTTATTAAGTCTTCTTTAAATTGAATACAAAAAAAAGATACGTTATCGATTTAGATTTTTAATTAAAAATAGTTTTCTACTATAACGCGGACATTATTTCATTGGGTCAACTTTGTGAATTTTTAATAATTATTTTTATTATAACAGCACAATGCTATAGTAGTAAAATAAATTCTTTGTTTCTTTATCATTAAAAAACCAAAAGAATCGTTGCAAATGCTTTAGCAGAAGTAAAGTTATCGATTTTTGAAAATATCATGACACTGTGCCGTCGTATCTGCGAAATGGCAGAGCAGTTCAGGTCACCTTTTGTTAAAATCGGAATCATGTGAGTGGTTAACACTGGCAATATTTTACCATAAATAAGAGTCATAGAGCTGTTTAAGTTTGACTTTTTATTAATTTCGGTTACTTTTTAAGAAATTGGCGCCAACCCAAAAGTAGTCGTGTCACTGAAAAAAATTACAAGTAAGAATTCTTAACAACTTCGCTAAGAGAGGTGAGTTCATATATTCAATTGTAATTAATGATTACTTGGTGTAAACTAAAATGTGTTTTGTTAATTGCATTTACGATGAGATAAGGTATACAACACACTGTGTTGCGACTCTAGGAGATGTATAAAAAATAGTGGTATTTTGCCCAATCCCATTATAGGAGCTGTAAAACTGCATACCTCCTATGATGGGACAATTTACATAATGATGCTTGCCATGCCGTAATTTCATGTTTAAACAATACAGAAGTATAATGTAGTTACGAACTACGTCAGGAGGTCTCCTCGGACTTCGGATAAATTAATATCGTTTATACAAAATTTTATTTAACTTGCCCTGTTAGTTTGTATGTTAGTTAGTGTGGTTCAAATCTTGGAAGTTGAATTTGAGCCACTTTCGGATTTCCGATTGGGTTGAAATTTTGGATACCTACGTATGCAAATCGGATGACAATGCAATATTATGATAACATGGACCTGTTCTCATGATGGAGACAGGAGGTGGCCGTGGGAACTCTGTGATAAACGCAACCTAATTGTGTTTGGGTTTGTTAGAATTGTCTCGATGAGTATTAGTTGGCTGTGGAAAGAAAAATACATGCTAAATACATAAAAGCTTATACCAAAAATTAATGATAACGAATTTTTTTGCCAAAAACTTATTCCCTATTCCAATATCTTATACTGATAGGGTATGTCCATTATAGGGGGCCATTACTGGGGTTCCATTACTGGAGATTTGGTGTCCATGACTGGAGAAAAAAAGCATAGTTTTAATTTATTAATTATGTGGAAACTAATTGCAGTATCTTTGATACAACACGCCTGAAACATGAAAGAAGGATAGTACATTTATCTTTTAACACGCTAAGCGATAGAACTTTTACATGTATCAGGGAAATATCACAAATACTCCAAATTTCCTCTTAAATGTCCCATAACAGGTGCCGTGTCCCATAACTATAGCCACAGTAAATTTACTGCCATCTTTCGACAGAAGATTAAAACTGTTAGAACGCCATTTGACTTTGATCCTTATTCTTTCACTGATAATTCTGTTAATTTGTTAAATATTGAAATTAACGCTATCTACTCGACAGTAGACCAAAGACACTATTCTCTATGCTTTTAATAAATACATCTATGTGTGTAGAGTCCGTCTAACTTTGCATCGACTTGAACAGAATAAAGTTTTTAAATGTCATTATGAAAAACTTACATTATTGATGACATTACCATACTTTGTCTTTGAAAATACTATGCAGAGTTTGCTTGGTCGAGCTCTACCACTTATCAATCGGTTGGAAAGAAATAAGTTTTTATTAGCTGATTTTGGCACTAAAACTAGGTATGTACTTTATATACTCTGTCAAGCAATTTCCGTCAGTAGAAAAGAGCGGCAAATTTAAAAAAATCTATAGGTAGTAGGTACGCGAAGGGTTATCAACTTATCATCCCATAGAAAATTTGAATTTCGCGCCTTTTTGCTACTGGCAAACTTGTTTGTTGTATAAGTGGTAAGTACTTATAGCTGGTCAAGCAGATCTTGTCAGTAAAAAAAGGCGCGAAATTCAAATTTTCTATGGGACGATATCACTTCGCGCCTACAAATTTCAAATTTGCCGCCTTTTTCTACTGACAAGATCTGCTTGACCAGCTATATATTATATTTTCACTTACTTAAAATAATACAAATCAGCTTAATGTAGCCAAACATTAAACCAGTCAGTGCCCGACTATAATCAGTCAATCGATTGACCTATATGACGAAATACAATGTGACCTTTAGGTCTGGACAAAGCTTGTTATCCCAATCTGAGGATAAAGCAAAATGTGTAAACATACTTTTATAATTAAAAGAAAACAAGAGCGGCTTAGGCTGAGTGATTTGACAATAAGCCGTGTGACGTTCAGTCCAGAGGGCCTACCGCGCCACGCTCGACGTGTTGCCTCCCTGTCACACTTACCTACGAATTTACAAGTGCGACAGGAGGCAACACGTCGGACGCGGTTCGCGGTAGGCCCTCAGTGTTGTTCGTCGTTACTTTCCGTTTAAGTCATCTCGGAACTTATGAATGATACATGCCTATAAATATTTTACTTTTCGGCGAAGGTAAACATCGCGAGTAAGGGTAACATTCCATTTCTGACCGCAGCTGCACTACTGGTACTGAACGCGTCGCTGTTACTGTCAATTTTCATAGTAAAATGAACATTAGTGCAGCTGCGGTTGGAAATGGAGTGTCACCTTAAACCTGCGTATTTCAAAGAGAAATGCATTGATGTAAGGTCAATGTGGCTAATTCCGCCATAGGGAATATTCCGTCTACTTGCGTTTTTCTCGAACAACGAACCAAATTGATAATTTCATCGACAAAAACAGCGATTGGTTTTAGTTTCAGCAATCAAAAGCAGATGGTTTATTTCCTACGATTGAAAATCAAAGAAATATACGCTCGTGGACGGAATAGCCCCTATAACGGAATTAGCCACATTAACCTTACGTATTTGTGGTTTATTTATTGACTGTCAAGATACGATCCTAGCTGACCAAAAAACTATCTTGCACCGTACTATAACCCTGGGCTAACCGGTTATACCTGGAGTTACCATGATTAGATTAGATTAGATATATTTATTTCTTAAAGAAAAAGACACAGTATTTTACACAACAGGATAAAACAAAGGCTTTCATTAAAAGATGGTTACCAGTCCAGTTGACACTGGGTTAACGGTTTAACCGCTTAACCCCGGGTTAGTGGTATAGTGTAACTGTCCTCCGAGTTACCTTAAAAGTGTAGTCACCCAACTCAACGTCGGTAACATCGACCCATTGGCAGTCGATGTTGTACATGTAAATGTCGGAGCAATTGACGGATATGCCTGCAAAAAGACAAGTCAAGCGTTAGGTCAGCAGGTGTAGGTAGGTAGGTAGGTAGGTAGCAGGGATGTTGCGGATGCCGATTTTTTGACATCCGCGGATGCGGATTTTTAAAGGCTCACATCCGTGGATGCGGATGCGGATGTCAAGATAGGTACATAAAAAACGTCAAATATTACATTTTAGTAATTCTAATTTCAAAAAACCGGCGAAGTGCGAGTCGGACTCGCGTTCCAAGGGTTCCATACATTAAGTCCAACTCATGCTTGACTGCTCATTTCTAATAGGTTTTTTTGGCTAATAACTAAATTACTTAGCACTTACGCCGGTGATAAGACGTTCCTGTACCGACCTGTTCCACATCCGCATCCGCATTAAACTCCGCATCGATTTTATGCGGATGCGGATGCAGATGCGGATATTGAAAATAATGCGGAAGTTCCGCGGTTGCGGATGCGGATATTCGCAACATCCTTGGTAGGTAGGTAGCAGGTACATAGGTAGGCCAGTAGGTATTGGTTTGAAGCGGCGCGTTCAGATTAAAAACAATATGGTAGTCTGTAAAGTCGGTTTACGGACGATAATTTTGCGTAATAACATCATAAGAAAACATTGATGAAAAATTGCATACTTTTATACGTTACCATGGAGATCTGTCCACAACGATACCATGGAGATCTGTCCACAACGTGACACTTTCGTGCATGCTACCGGTGTTCATCGATTTATAAGATATTATCACGTCAAAAAAAAACAACGGGTTGCACTCCGGGAGTGCCGACAGAAGTGAAAACTCAATGACATCTTACGTCTTACGTCTTACGCTCTCACGAGTTTAACATTTTTTCCCCATCACAAAAAGCACTTACACAGCGCCGCTAAAGAAGTTTTATTTAATGTATGCCTACTCATAAATGTAAACACGAAAACCACACAAAAGTAAATAACAAACTGGCAGATAACTACACTACATTTGATTTCCATCTTATAAATCGATCAACACCGGTAGTATGCACGAAAAAGTGTCACATTGTGGACAGATCTCCATGGTAACGTCATGGACAGATCTCTATGGTAACGTATAAAAGTATGCAATTTTTCATCAATGTTTTCTTATGACGTTATCACGCAAAATTATCGTCCGTAAACCGACTGTACAGACAACCATATTTTTTTATGCACAACAAAATGAAGCCACAAATCCCCCTTCAACAACAAAAGTTCACCGCACCCAATCATCGAACGAATTCAATTCATGCACCGATAATGGAAACTCCGTGCGCGTAATTAGTTATGAACTCATATAATTCAGAATTGGTTTTGCCTGCTGGGAATATAATAATTCTGCGTATTCTGGGAGTTCTCGGGATTCAATAAATAAATAATATAGCAGTTAATCACACAAATTAACCTTTTGAACGCCAAGAACACCTAAAGGTTACAGTCCATTTCCAACCGCAGCTGCACTACTGTTCATTTTACTATGGAAATTGAGAGTAACAGCACAGAATAAATAATAGTACTAAGTACAGAAGACTCACTCTCTAACAAAACGCGTCTGTTACGATCAGCACAGATATGGCCGCTAGGTGGTGACAGCACCACGCGCGGCTTATGGCTTTCCCCAAAATTGGGGCCGAACGGATGTACTTTTAGCTACCTGTAGCAAAGCGACGAAATCGCGGACTGAGACACGCTTGGTAATACAGCGACGAGTTCAGTACCAGTAGTGCAGCTGCGGTAAGAAATGGAATGTTACCCTTAAGGTGATCTACTAGTCGTGCCCACCGCGCCAACTGTGCGCTGTGTGTGCTGTGTGTGTGTGCCGCGCAGGTGTTATGGCGGACGCTGTCAAAGTAACTTCACACTTACAAGTAGGGTTTATATTAGCTCGCTTGCGCCCGGGATCTTGGCGTTTGAGTGATGTTTGTATTTATGACATAAAGGGTTAACTAAGTTACACAGTAAGCTCAATAAGGCTTGGTTGAGGGGTACTTCACAACGATATATCACTACTTACATCCTATACAACAAAGTCCCCCGCCGCGTCTGTATGTCATTATGTTCGCGAGTCAAAAACTACTGAACGAATTTTAATGCGGTTTTTCACCTATAAATAGAGTGATTTTTGGGGAAGGTTTAAATGTGTAATTTGTTAAGGTGCCGTGCGAAACCGGGGCGGGTCGCTAGTATAATATATAAGTACTGAAACACATAGAAAATACATTAGACTCAGAATCACACATGTAAATCGGATTCATAGGGTGGGTCAGTACCGATAATGCCATAGGTACATCGTCACGTCTATTTTTTTTTATGCATTTATTAATAGGCTTGTGCCTGCTTATTCACTACAGAGAGCGCTCCGCTCTCGGTCAATCGGTCAAACGAACTAGTTCGGTCTTTTAGTTCCTTTAGTTCAGTCGGTCGTTAAACTTGTTGAGAGCCGGGACTGAATAGGAATCGGTTTTACACTTGATGTTCTCCCAATATTTGGTAACTAAATATAATTCAATTTGTACGATATGATTAGGTCGATATTCATTAAAACACGTTAACACAATAAAAAAATTAAATATACTTATAGAAAATATTAGATTTTCCTCTAAACTTTTCGGGATTTCGTGAGTCACGTGATTCATTCATCTCGTTCGCACTTGTGCCAGCGACATTCTGAACCGTTTCGTTCCGACCGTTTTCTGTTTCACTCAGTCAAACGCTCTTCAATCCCACTGAACTAAAGGACCTAAAGACCGATTAAGAGCGCGCAAAAAGATTTAGTTCCTTTCAGTCCTTCACGCGACTTCATTCTTAACAGTTCTTAGTTCGCGACCGACACAAGCCTATTTATTAAGTATTTACAAAATAAAAATATAAATAATACAGAAATAATACCTACTAAATTAATTTAACATATACAGTGTGTGGCCTATAACGCGGGCGAATAATTAAAACGTAGATTCTACTCCTCAAACAAAAAGACTTTTGTTCAACAACTTTTTGAAATTATGTAGTCTTAAAATTGTCCCTTTTTCAAACAAACTAAATAATATTTTCAATGTACTTTAAATTCTGTCTAATTGACACTGCCCGTCAGTCTTGTCACCGTGCAGGCATAATCAATTTCGTAATACATTGCGTGTTCGATTAAATTTTAAAGTGTTTTAAAATACAAACCACAAGTTATTTTTAAAAGTAGCTGAACAAACATTGTCTAGTTTGAGGAGTAGAATCTACGTTTTAATTTTTCGCCCGCGTTATAGGCTACACACTGTATGCCATCTATTTCAGTTTACACTAAATGTAGTCAAAATAAGATATTAAGGAAGCGGAGAAGTTGGTATCAGCATAATCTAACAAGCATTCTCGGTTTTATGACGTCGCTTGCACAAAATATAACGTATCTCACACCAGGCGCTGGCAACGCGCCAGGAAAGCAATTTGAAACGGTCTAGGTCTAATATATCGCTCCAGAAAATTCTAGATTCCAGGCGCTGGCGACCTTAAAACTGTTAGATTGCAAATGAAAATGCTGTCGTGAAGGGTGTTATAATTTAATTTTGTCATATAAAATAAACATCCTGTAAGTTTTACTTCGCAAAAAATATATATTAGTTTTGTTACAGAGAATTATCAATATTTCTATTCTTATGACAATTCTACCAAAATGTCTAAAATGTTGTCACTATTTGCTGGGAATAATTTTACCTACATTCGTTTATATAATTGTAGCATTTCAATAGCGAAAATTTCGTGTCTAATTCCGTAGCGACTCAGCATCAAATAGTTTCGTGATAAAAGTAGGTAAGTACCTAACCAAAAAGATATCGGATCGCCTTTTTATTTCACAGACGAAGAGATTTGTGGAGTAATTACGCTGAGGCGAGGCCCATTTCGTAGTAAACAATATGTAATTATGTATGTTTTAAACCTTATATATCTACACTAAGTTTATCACGAAAAATAAATGATTTCTAGTTACTTCAGTTGTTACAAACCTACTCCGAACTAGAATAACTACCTGAATTAATAGAAGTCCGACTAGAGCTCAAAAAGCTGGCAGCTTTTTCGCATGACGTATTATTAGCATCGCAATAGAGTGGGGAAATGCTGCCAGCAACCTCGACAGCATGCCAAAGGGGCCAAATTTCTTAGAAGTATTTATTTTATTTAGTAGTTATTAGGTTTTCGTTTTATTTTATAGCTAAGTTAGTTTGTTTTAAAATTTTCCATATTATATATGTTGTAAATTATGTTTATTGTAATAAACACGTTTAATGCTCAAAAATGACGTCACGTGAATGGTTTGAGAGCGACTCAACGTCATATCTCACAATACACAAACGTCAGGGGCCTTTACCATGATGTCCTTATTGCGATTCTGTTTAGGACCTAAACCGAATTGCAAAGGGACGGAGTTATGCGACTTATATATGTCCTTTAGCAATTCAGTTTAGGTCCTAAACAGAATCTCAAATAATCGCATAAGGACATCATGGTAAAGGCCCCTGATACGAGTATTGTAATGCCGCGTTTGACATACCTACCTATAGAATTTTATTTCAGCCAATCAAAACTTTTTTAATAACGGCAAATTGTGTTGTACATGTATTGGGCATTATTCAAATTTGCGGGCGGGGTACATTTATGGAGTAGGTATAACTTTTAGTAATAAAATGTGTGTCAGATAAACGTCAGTCGTAATATGGGCCGTCTTCGAAGCCAAAATTGTATTGAGACTGTACCTTAAATAAATAAATAAATATTAGGGGACATCTTACACAGATCAACCTATCCCCAAACCAAACTAAGCAAAGCTTGTACTATGGGTGCTAGGCGACGATATACATACTTATATACATAGAAAACACCCATAATTCAGGAACAAATATTTATTTACCGGGATTCGAACCCAGAACTATCGGCTTAACAGGCAGGGTCACTAACCACTAGGCCAGACCGGTCGTAAGTGAATTAATTACATAGGTACCTTGATCTCCATAATTCTTGCAAGAATATTTCTTCTCCACACCCGGTAAGCAGGTATTGTCTTCTAGACAGAAGGAGGCCTTATGGCCCTCTGCCACTCTGTGCCCAGTCGCATTGAGGACATCAAACGTTGCAAATACTTCCATGCTGTGGTAGTGCCTGGGAATAGTGATCGGTTATTTCACATTTGTTTCGATAGGATTATATGTATTAAGGATGAATCACGCTAGACCGGGCCGGGCCCGGGCCGAGGTGTCGGACATGTCATTTTCTAAGACGTGATCGGTGATCACGTGGTGCTTCCGGCAGTTCGTTTTCTGAGAAAAGCACTTCGTTTTCTAAGGAAAGCACTTCGTTTTCTAAGGAAAGCACTTCGTTTTCTAAGGAAAGCACTACGTTTTCTAAGGAAAGCCCTTCGTTTTCTAGCTGGTGGTAATCCACATGACACCGATCGTGGAAGAATATGACTGAAAAAGCAGTCTCGCCCCTTGACTAATTTAAGCAGTCTCGCCCCTTGACTAATTTAGGATAGTCTATAATTAAAAAGGATTATTGAATCCCACAATGCAACACGATGGCAGATTAAAGAGTCTTAATAGTCCAACGGAGCGGCAGCTGACATTCACGGGGCCCCGGATCATAAGTGTGGCCTGAGTGGACGCTCGGAGCGGAGCGTTCGGCGGGGCGTGCAGCGTGGCGTCGGGCTCACAAGTAATTTGAGCAGCGTGCACTAAGGCCGCTCCTATACGCTTGCATTGGTTTAACATGCACGCCGCACGCCCCGCCCCGCTGCACGCCCAACTCGAGCATCCACTCAGGCCTTACACTAAAGGTTTTAACTTACATGTGACAAAGATGCCACTGCCACAGATGTTTAGGTAAGTAGGGCCGGAACTCATCGTTGCCGATGTTAAGAGAAGCCGCGGTGAACCGTAGTAGGCGCCGGGTCTCATACTGCCAGGCGGGATTGGTTTTTTGGATCTGATGAAAAAGTTAAGCAATTAAGGATGACTCACGATTTTTTATATTAAAAAAATACAGTTCAGTTTATAATTGATGACGTACACGACAATAATTGTCGTAATTGATGACGACAAATATTGTAATTTAAATTAATATAACGAATAAATCATTTTTATTTATTTATTTATTTATTTAAGTCATACCTATTTAAGGTGCTTCCATACAGAAAAAAAAGGTTATATCAATTATAACGCTTTTGTTTGAGCACAGCAGCTTTAAGGATGACCCAAGTTAGACCGGGCTGTGTCCGGGCCGGAGCTTCCGGAGCTTCGTTTATAAAACCAAGATAAGAGCGCACGGCCAACAAACTCTTATAAAGTTTGGCGAAATTTATGTTTTCGTACATGGTGCATGTGTTTTTAGTTTTTTTTATTACTTATTTAAAAAAAAATACCTCACGCGTCGATAGATGGTCATATGTTTGTAGTTATTTTGTGGAAGTTTTAATAAAATACGATAATAAAACATATTTATTCAAAATATATTTTAAGGAACTGTCTTATGGTGGTATTCTATCTGTCTAATTTCTTTGTAAGTAACAGTAAATGTGTATTGGCGTCTCACATTTTGCTTAGCGAGAGAGTGAGACGCAATGACATTGGACAAAGAAATTAGACGGGTAGCTACCACCCTTAGGGACCATCATTTGAAGCGGGAGGTATACGTAATGATACCTCATTACCGACTACCTACCTGACTACCGTCTTATCGTAGAATTTCCTACGCACACCCATGCTTTAGTTTGATTTTATGGAATAAAAGAAAAATGTAATAACAATTTATTTACATAAAACATATACATATATATATTATACAGTAGTACTACTACGCTAAATTAATAACTAACTTAAATCTAAAATAGGCCCTTGAGGCATTGTACCAAGGATGCTGGCGGCATTTCTTCTCTGTATCGCAATGCTGATACGTTGTGCGAGGAAGACGCCAGCTCTTCGGTCACCAGTTACGTCAACCAGACAATAATAATAAAAATAGAATCCATAGTGGAAGGAGCCCAAAAAATAATAGAATAATATTGAAGACTGCTCTGTCAAAAAACTGTTCGCCTCGGTAGCCAAACCAATCACGCCCACGCCCGACGTTAACATTTAACTATTCACTGACTTGAATAATCGTAAATAAGTCGGAACGATAAAATTATATTGCGAAGTTAGTTTTTTTTATATTTAACATAATGTTTAGGTCACAAGGGACCAGAGGGCTGGCCAATATTTTGCTCAACGCATTAGCATTGCGATTCAACGTGGCAATGCGGCCAGCCTTCTAGGCACGCTGCCCATCGGCAGTGACTTGGAAGCCGTTTTTTATTTATAAGGCGTTTATTTTAAGTTTATTTATAGATAGTTTATATTATTATTTTATTTAATGTTCCATGAATATACCTAATAAATTAAATATTAATAGTTTAATAATGTTCCTAAAAGAGCATATGCCCTTCTTAAAGGCCGGCAATGCACTTGCAAGCCAGGCAATTTGTCTCCTTGTTAGTCCTATATAATTAAAAAAAGCAAGCTGCTAAATCAAAAACTTAATGTTTAGGTTAGATAGTAGACACAGGGAGCAACGGCACAAAGTCTAAGTTTTATTGAAAATGATTTTAACCAAAACCAAAAGTAACAGATGTGAAAATTGCGGGAAAAATCAAATATATGACGAAAAAAAACGGTAATCCCATGGGAAACATACATGTTTTAAACGGAAAATATCGAGCCCCAAAAAATGTTAAATGTTTCAGAGTTCTCAATGTGGAAATTTCGCAATTTTGGATAGTTATCCGGTAGTTTTGGTTAGTTTAGTTATCTGCATAAAAAAACATACTTAATATAAGTAGGTGTACAAACTAAGTAGCTAAAACAGCTTATATACCTATTTTTATCCGTAACGCGACTTACAAGTTGTTATTTATTTATACTTATAAATTTAGTCAGTCTACATTTTTAAATAGGTAAGTCCAAATTAGACTTGAATATAATTGTGGTTCGACATTGTTTCGTCCTATCGGACCTCATCAATAAATTAAAAATACATATCAATTTTATTATTCCATTGCGAAATTTAGATTTGTAATATTTATTTAGATCATTGACATAATCTAAAGACCTTACGGGCAATAAGAATGGGGCCAGTATGTTAATATAGTATCCTCGTGCCGCCCACCATAATTATAGCCAACTTTGAATCTTATTGTATTTTCAATTGGGTTGAATTTCATTTGTTCGAAATTTTTACGTGACGTTTTTAATTACGGTTGATATTCCACCGAAACCATAGAGAAAAAAATACATAGAGTGCTCACTCCATACATCAGTTTTAGTACCAAAAAGACTATTAGCATCTAGCATCGAGTAGCGGAACTATCAGTACTGCTACTTGACAATAGATGTAGCACCGACCGGAAAGTCTTGAATAAGAGTTTCTGGTCGGTGCTACATCTATTGTCAAGTAGCAGTACTGATAGTTCCGCTACTCGATGCTAGATGTAGACACTGAAATTAATAATCTGAACTAATGTATGGAGTGAGCACTCTTGGCTTACTATATTTCTCTATGCCGAAACTGAGTGGTCATCCTATTGTACATTGGGCGGCTCGAGGGTATAGTACAGTCAAGTGGTGTCACGCATAACAGCAATATAAATTACTTGTATGGTACCTCGTGTGCGGAAGCGCTGGTGGCCTAGCGGTAAGAGCGTGCGACTTGCAATTCGGAGGTCGTGGGTTCGAACCCCGGCTCGTGCCAATGAGTTTACCGGAACTTATGTACGATATATCATTTGATATTTACCAGTCGGTTTTCGGTGAAGGAAAACATCGTGAGGAAACAGGACTAATCCCAATACGGGCCTAGTTTACCCTCTGGGTTGGAAGGTCAGATGGCAGTCGCTTTCGTAAAAACTAGTGCCCACGCCAATTACTGGGATTAGTTGCCAAGCGGACCCCAGGCTCCCATGAGCCGTGGCAAAATGCCGGGACAATGCGAGGAAGAAGAGAGGTACCTCGTATGCGGTCTTGCTCAGGCAGTTTTCTTCCATAGCGCATTGCAGAAGATACATAGGAACGTCTTGAAGATGTGCCGATCTTTCTATGGCTACGGTGTCTAACTCTAAATCTGCGAGGCGGTCTGTGCACACCACTGCTGCCACGTGACCTGCAAAAAAGGAAATATGTGACGTTATCTATGAAAAGGGACCTTATTGTCGATGGCGCTTACGCCATTATTAACGATGCTCTGATGTAAATACAATGCCGTGCGAAGATGAAGCCCAGCAGATGAAGATGATGCACAGCGGTGCAGCGTAAGCGCCATCGATAATAAGGTCCCTTTTCATAGATAATGCCCCATATTTTAATGTGAATTGGTAATACAGGATGCCTCGAGGCAGATTTCCGATTTCTAATTCAAATATTTGAAACATTTTAACCATACGTAACGTTATTGAAAAAAACTGGCCAAGTGCGTGTCGGACTCGCGCACGGAGGGTTCCGCACCATCAAAAAAATGTAGAGCAAAAAAATCGTGTTTGTTGTATGGGAGCCCCCTTAAATATTTATTTTATTTTATTTTTAGTATTTGTTGTTATAGCGGCAACAGAGATACATCATTTGTGAAAATTCAACTGTCTAGCTATCGCGGTTCATGAGATACAGCCTGATGACAGACGGACGGACGGACGGAGAGCGAAGTCTTAGTAATAGGGTCCCGTTTTTACCCTTTGGGTACGGAACCCTAAAAACATCCTGTAGGTAATAGAAAGGAGGCAAGGCAATATTTCCTTTGCATACTTAAACAATTTCATCTAATCTGAAGCCCGATTCAGTATTAACAACTTGTTACCGTTTTGATCTTAATTTTGATACGACCTTGAAGGTCGCTCTCGCTGATTGGTACATGCAAAATTAAGTGAAAGTCATGCGTGAGATGCGCACCAATCACCAATACGATCGTCAAGGTCGTATCAAAACCAGTTGTCACTCCACGATTGCGTCGCGTCGCTACAAGTACCTACAAGTACATGCGGCCCACACCAATTTTGGTGTCTAGCCATAGTAGTTGCCGCGCATCACTACGGAACGGACGCCTGTGCGCGTTTGCGCCACCTAGCGGTCATATAGAATAGAATAGAATAGAAGAAATTTATTCAGAAAACGCTTAAATTTAGGTATTACATGAGACAACAGAACTAATTTATTATTAAGCGTCACTGAAAAGGTCTCACTCAGCGTAATGTCAAGATACCATCTAAGGATCTCGACGCTGGTCTTCCGTGGAAACCCTTCCGAGAGAGCGCAACTACACGCTAAGGTACAAATTTTATATAAGTGCAAAAGTTGCAAGTAAATTTAATAAGGCTATAATTATTATTCAATTAAAAACTAAAATAACAAACTACGGTACCTAAACAGTCATTAATCTGGTTTATCTGGCTTACAAGGTGAAATAAATTATTTAGCAGGCGTTCGTTCTAGTAGGGATATATGGCACAGGAATATACCCATAACTATATTTTTTGTAAGGTTAAAATGTGTTTTTTAAATTTACATTTAAATGAACCAATTGATGGCGAGTTCCTTATAGGTGGAGGTATATTGTTCCAGCACTTCGTGGCAGAGTATTTAAAACTGCCACGAAATGCTGCGGTGCAGTGTCTAGGGCAAAGAAGACGTATGGCTCCCCTAATATGGCGTTGTGAAAAAGTTAACTTTTCATAGAGGTAGAGGGGCGTCATAGATTTTATAATGCCAAAGAGCATGCAAGCAAAATGCAGCGACCGCCGCGATTCCATATTCATTAACCCGCTATTATTTAAATAAGGAGTTACATGGGTTCGAGGTGGGATATTAAAACAAAAACGTGCACATGCGTTCTGCAGCCGCTGCAATAGTTTTTTGGTTTGGTACAATAGACATCCACCTATAACAATATCGGCATAGTTAAGTTTTGACAGAATCAAAGATTCACATAGAGATATTCTTACGTCAGTACTTAAATATCTACGTACACTATATAATATCTTAAGTCTATAAAAACATACTCTAGAGATCTCCAACACGTGGTTGTGAAATCTAAGCTTGCCGTCCATGAGTCCATATCTGTCGTAATAGACGCATTTTGTTAGAAAGTGAATCTTCTGTGCTACTATTATTTATTCTGTGCCTTAGCCAAAGCCAGTCGCGCAATGTCGTGGCGAGAGCGTAAGTGTTAAACCGTTAATACCCCAGCCGGCATTTTACAGCCTTTTAAATTTTACGTACGGAACACGCCGGGAGCCTAATTCGATTTTCGTAGCTTAAATGACCCCGATACCGAGGCTGTAATGATGTGCTTATACCAGCATTACTGGCAATATTCCCTATATTTCCGGTAATATTGGTAATATTAGTCAGAGTAGGTGCAATTAGACAGGTCAATTCAAACGTGCACTGACATCAACCCGATATTAGAACGATAAGTTTAGTATTGGAATCATACCGCGGTATTCGGAAAACAAGATCCATTCTAGACTAGAGAACGATACGATATGTACTAGATACGTTGTAGTTTAGATTTCAACTAGTTCTCTTTTGCAGCTCAATTCGGGCAACAAATGTCACTTTTACGTTAAAATATCGTAATAATATCTTGTGGAAATGGTTTAAGAGTATCTCCAGAATCGCACAAATGTCAAATTTGACAAGTAAGATCTTAAACATATCGTTGTCGTATCTTGGTGATGTCTAATAGACATCTAATGGATGTCTAGTTCAAAATCCGAATCGGGCCCATATCAGTTAGCTGTCATTCGCGCGTTCATTTCGCATATTTTGTTTAAGTTCGTCCTTATTTTTGTACATCGTGTCCTTCACTGAGTGCCACCTAGTCCACCCACTGGTCCTTACTGAAAATCAGCGTCGCGGAATGTGCCATGTGGCTCGTACCGTGACACCTACTGTTAGTTAGTTACACCTTACTCTTAGTTAGTTTTAAGGTTATGTTATTGTGCTAATAAATTCTTTCTTCTTCTTCTTCTTCATATATATGTATACGAGCGCGACGCCCGCGAGAATGACAGCTAAGAACTGATATGATTTTTTTCATAATTAATCACATTTAATTATCAAAAATGTAACATTATAAAAAAACAGAATGAGCAACAACAAAAACATGGCGCTGGTGCAGGGTGGAGGTAGACGGGTTAGGTATGGCTGCACCGTCATTGAGACCGAAGAAATGTTGGATGGGTTTGAATTTGAGCCGTGTCCCACGGATACACATGCTGGTGGCTCGGATTATCGAAATCATAATTTTGGATCTTAGCCGGCCCATTACTGATATGATTCCATGAATATCATTCTAATATCGGTTTGTGTCAGTCAAAATCTCGATCAGTACGGATATGATGGTCGTTCTTGTCTACGTGACAGCGTGATAAAACGGTGTCCGTCACTTTCTTTCCCACGGTGTTAAACAGTGACAGTTATTTTATCACGTGGATAAAGATGGATAAAGCTATCCATAATAGGCTGGCTGTACGGATATGATGGTCGTTCTTGTCTACGTGACAGCGTGATAAAACGGTGTCCGTCACTTTCTTTCCCACGGTGTTAAACAGTGACAGTTATTTTATCACGTGGATAAAGATGGATAAAGCTATCCATAATAGGCTGGCTGAGGCTAGTTACGGTTAGGTTACTATTGTTTAATTTTATTATTTTTAATTAATAGTATAATTATTACTGATATGGCGATATTTTCGGTAACGGGACTTACTGGCGATGGCACATTACTATGCTGTAATGAGTCCATGGCATTATACTAAATTGGTTTTTACTAAAAGGTTTTGTAATATTGGTTTCATAGTAGCTGCTAAATCGCTAATGTTAAATACCTCAAATCGAACATGCGAAAAAGCTATGCTAGATTTTTATATGATTGTTTCATATATGGCGGAATTGACGGAGTTTTCATCAACTAAAGAAAACCATCAAAATTGGGATACCTAAATACCTATTCACCTAATCATTTCACACCATGCAAGAAAATATTTAGATAGGTACCTACTTACTAAAGAATTTGTGGCAAAGCGTAGAATGCAGAAATTTCTGGACAACTTTTTAGAACAAGCATGTCAAAGTATTGGACTTAATAAAGAGCTTATTTGACTTTTCAGTCTAACTGCCCTTTGGCGCTAGTTTAGAATAAAAGGCAAAAATTGACAAAATTGAGGTTACATAAACTGTGTTTGACCATTTATCACCATAAACAAAACACCTTAAAAAGTGGGGAAAAAATCATAGTACTTATCATTGGTAACAACTTGATTGTGACTGTGAAGATTTGCGTGGCTTATAACTTCGTATTTGTACTTTAATAAATTGTAAGTAAACACCAATGAAACAGTAGCTTAACTATATTCATATCTGAAAATTGTATATTACCTAAATCTATAACTATAAAAAGGTTCAATTTCCCACTCACCCACATCCCCTGAGCACTTAACCGTCCCGATATCTTCATGACTGCACTGAAACAGACTCTTCTCATTCCCCTGGCACTCCACGCCGCTCAGGACGATCTTCGAGGCCCCAAACACGTTCGTTTGCGAGGCCTGCGCCGCGTACCCGAGGCCTAAATGCCGGCAGACGGTTATGGCCTCGTAGAGAGACCAACCGTCTGCGCAAATACTGCCCCATTCGCCGTTGTAGTATATCTGAACAAAGAATATATTAGTAAAATAAATATTTTAATAATTAGGAAATTACTTAATTTTAAGAGACTCGGCCGAATTTCATCTTCCCGTACGGAGTTTCGTTCTCATTTTAAAACTACGTATTGGATTGTAATGAAACTTTGCACATACAATGACATGAGGTATACTTGTCTATGCTTGTAATTAGTTTTTATATAGCTCTCAAGGATGACTCAAGCTAGATCGGGCCGGGGCCGGGCCGGAGTTACCGGCGCTTCGTTTTCTATGGAAAGCACCACGTGATTACCGATCGGCCGTCATAGAAAATGACATGTCGGACGCCTCGGCCCGGGCCCGGCTCGGTCTAGCGTGAGTCATCCTTAAGCTGGAATCTGTTATACGCCTTCAACCTTTATTAAGGTTGCCTTGAAAGTAACAGAAAGCTTCGTGTTTGTGTCGAAAGTTATTCAAGGTAAAATGTGATAAGTACATTGGTTATTCTCGGTTCCTGTAGCTCCAATGTTGTTTACGTCTCAATCAATTGCGAAGTTGTTATGTTTCAAAAAAAAACTGGCATAAGCAGGCGTGGCTCACTCCGCGATTTCGTCGCGTCGCTACACAAGTACATGCGGGCCACACCAATTTTTGGTGTGTATTAGCCATGGTCTAGCCATAGTAGTTGCCGCTCACCGCTACGGAACGGACGCCTGCTCGCGCTTGCGTCACCTAGCGGTCATATCTGTCGTAAAAGACGCGTTTTGTTAGAGACTGAATCTTCTGTACTATTATTTATCCTGTGCCATAAGTATTACTTAGTGGTAACCAGTCTTGTAATTTGAAAACAACTTTAATTAATTTTTGTTTGTATGTTTGAAAGGGGTACTTTTTCACGAACAAACATAAAATCTGCGCAATACTTCTGCCGATATAATAACTTCCAGAAAAGATGTTTACCGAGACAATGTTTGAAGCAAGTTTTTTTTCCTTGTTATGGACTTGAGGGCGGTGTTGCCCGTAGCCAACGTCAAGTAAATTGTTATTTGTTCTTCATTTTTATGGCTTTTAAGTTTCAAATTTATGGCTTCAGTCCAGTAGGACTATTTCGCCAGTATCAAGTTGGTATCAAGGTAATAGACAGTCAGTGTACAGTGACTTCATTAGCTCTTGTAAAGCGTTAGCCGGTTTTACAAGTAGCACGTGGACTGCCGGCCGTTGACTCCAAATTGGTGGTTAAACGCATTTCTAGATTAGTTCTCCATTCACTGCACACTACCACATTAGTTTACTGTATAATAAGCTATCGATATTACACTTTTAACAATATTAATGAGCTAAAAACAAAGGAATTAATCACGAGCCGTGACTATCAAGATGGCGCTTGAACCCGAAGTCCTCCAAGTTATTGCCTAATATTAAGTGTATAACTTGACAGACGGATATTCATTAGACAAAGTGATATTGTAAGGAAATCCACTTTATAGGAGTAATTGGATTTAATTGTATTATAAATACAATCTAATCTGCTGATAATAGTCTAGGGACTTGAAAGCTTCTTCTGTGTTCTTTTGATAAAATTCAACCCTTTCAAAGCTAAACCACAGAATAAATAATAGTACTAAGTACAGAAGCCTCACTCTCTAACAAAACGCGTCTGTTACGATCAGCACAGATATGGCTTTCCCCAAAAGTGGGGCCGAACGGATGTACTTTTAGCTACCTGTAGCAAAGCGACGAAATCGCGGAGTGAGACACGCCTGGCTAACCTATAGTTAATTCGAATAGGGTATTTGACTTCTAGTCAAATCAGTTTCTTTTTCAAACTGTCAAAACGATTTTGCTGCTATGGAATTTATATGAAACACTATCATGTGACGTCACAAACAAATTAGCTACTATTTATAGTTTACAGGTACAGGTACAGGTTTTAAAATAGAAATTGTCGCTGTAAGGGTGACGTGACCCTATTATTAAGACTCAGTGTCCGTCTATCTGTCTGTCTGTCACCAGGCTGTATATCATGAACCGTGATAGCTAGACAGTTGAAATTTCACAGATGATGTACCTGTTTCTGTTGCCGCCATAACTGCAAATACAAAAAATCACGGAACCCTCGGTGGGTGAGTCCGACTCGCACTCGTCCGGTTTTTTTATACACACATCACATACATATTCCTTCGATACTTATAATAATTTCATAAAGTTTACAGCCTTATATACGAGGGGTGTTCAAAATATTCTCGGTATGAGAATGAAAACAAACAAGTACGAAAAGTTTGATATTTTTATTTTTCAATATACTCCCCCCCTATGTTCATACACTTAAAAGATAGATCAATTATTTTTTTTAATCCCTCGTAAAAATATTTTTTATCTTTCGTGTAAAAATGCTCCTCCACTGCCGCCTTCAATGCTTCATCGTCAGAAAATTTATTTCCACGCAGATCCTTTTTAAGATTGGGGAGCAAAAAGAAGTCGCTGGGGGCTAAGTCCGGACTATACGGTGGGTGAGTAATAGTTTTAAACCCACATTCAACAATAGCTGCCTTGGCAATATGAGCAGTATGGACGGGGGCGTTGTCATGCAGAAGCAGAATACCTTTCGTTAACTTTCCTCGCCTCTTTTCTTTAATTACATCCTTTAATTGACGTAGAATGTTAGCGTAGTACTGTCCTGTGATATTTACACCTTTTTCTTTATAATCGATTAGTAATACTCCTTCACAATCCCAAAATATCGCGGCCATGACCTTGCCAGCTGAAGGGATGACCTTGAACTTCTTGGGATGAGCTGAACCCTTAATGTGCCACTGCATGGACTCTTGTTTACTCTCTGGGTCATAATGATGAACCCAGGTTTCATCTCCATTCTTTGCAGCACCTCATCAGGATTTTCACCGCACAGGTCAATAAAATCGGAACAACAAGCTACACGCATGTCTTTTTGAAGCCGAGTCAGCATTCGCGGAACCCATCTTGCACTTACTTTTGACATATTAAGATGGTCATGTATAATATCATGTACGGTACCAATAGAGAGATTGGTTACTTGTGCTATAGATTTTACCTTCACTCGACCATCTTCCAATATAAGTTTTTCCACTTTATCAATATTTTCTTGTGAAGTAGCTACTACAGGCCGGCCAGGTCTAGGGTCATCTTCAATACTCTCCCTTCCGCGTTTAAACTCGCTTGACTACTTTTGAATGGTAGATAAAGAAGGAGCAGACTCACGGTAAACACAATCCATTTCCTCTTTTATGGTTTTTTGATTTTTACCCTGTTTTGTCAAGAATTTTATCACGCATCGATGTTCTAATTTAGTTAACATTGTCAATTCGCACATGATGTTCATGTTTGTTCAGCAATTGCAGAAAAACAAAAGACTATCTCGGTTCGAATTATACTTTTTTTTAATGTCAATGAATAAACCTTAGCGGCCAGTAACGAAAGAAATTTTAGAAGAGGTCGTAAGATATCAATACCGAGAATATTTTGAACGCCCCTCGTAAATACTTCCTGACAGACGTGACGTCAAAAGCTTCCCTTTTAAAGTGTTTTCTTAATAACCCTTCAGTTGGTGAAGGGTTAAGCTGACTTTGACATCGCTACAGAGTTTCTTTAGTAACGAAACAACTTCCAATGATTTACGGGGTAAACAGAGGGGCTACCGCGAAAACCGAATTTCGCAAATTGCGGGCATTTATCTCTGTCATTCTAATTACGGCTTCATTGGAGTAAAAGAGAATGATCCCCTCAATTTGCGAAATTCGGTTTTCGCGGTAGCCCCTCCTCAGTGCGGTAAGTAGGTACTTTCAAATTAGAATTATTGGGAAAAGTTACTTTGTGACTTGTATTGTTCATATTAGTACCTACCTTGTGTTGGTAAGTAATTTATCATGGTCGTGAAAAAGACGACGAGACGGTTACTAGTTCTAGTTGCTAGTTGAGATAAAAAATAATTTATTTTAGGCCGAATTATTTGGGATTCTGGTATGCTTTATTTTGGGGCATTCCACGAGAATGTCGCTTACGTAACGCTTTCGCCTTGTATGGCAGCTATCTTAATCAAATCCCTAAACTTCTAGAATATACTGCCTATTTCTTAGCCAAGTCGTGAAATATTAAAAGACCCAAGATAGCTTACTCAGCATTTTCAGAAGTATTAGAATAATGTCGTTACGTAAGCGACATTCTCGTGGAATGCCCCTTTTGGTGTTTCAGTACAGATAGCGCCAGCGGTTTCAGAAGGCTCTAAAGCTTTACCTTTGAAGTTTTAGCTAGTCGAAGAATATCTTCTTCACATAAAGTCTATAGACCTGCTACATCAATTCATGTCTTACCTCAACTCCCCCTTCATTGTGACTTCTCCCACCAACAAGCCTCAACCGAGTATCGCCATCTAGCGTCTCCAGTAAGCTCTTTCTTCTCGGCTTCACCAGCGCCACTGGAGTTTCAGTACAGATGGCGCCAGCGGCTTCAGAAGGTTCGCAGTCAGATGAGCCCCAGCCGCTGAAGATGCAGTGGTTCAGGGATGGCTCCGTGCCTTCGCAGACTACGTCGTCCATCCAGAACTTTCCTGACAATTAAAAGATTTGTATGTTTTTAGGGTTCCGTACCCATATTGTAAAAACGGGACCCTATTACCACACCTCGGACACTGGCGATCAAATGTATGAAACAAACGCGTTCCTACGCACACAGCCTAAGCTCGTGTAGGTGAACGCGTACCATGCTTGTGTGAGTGAGATAAGACATTGTAGGGTAACTGTGAGGTAACCGAGAGCGGGTGGGCGGCACTTTCAACGGGAGGCAGGGAGCGTCCATCCTGTACGCTAGTACTCTTTATTATACTGTGCTATTACTAAGACTCTGCTGTCCGTCTGTCTATCTGTCCGACTGTCTGTCACCAGGCTGTAACTCATGAACCGTGATAGCTAGACAGTTGAAATTTTCACAGATGATGTGTTTCTTTTGCCGCTATAACAACAAATACTAAAAAACAAGATAAAATAAAGATTTAAGTGGGCTCCCATACAACAAACGTGAATTTTTTGGCGTTTTTTGCGTAATGGTATCTTGTGCCCTTCGTGCGCGAGTCCGACTCGCACTTGGCGGGTTTTTTTTGTTTGAACTTGTGTAAGACCCTCCATATATTTTACAGCCGTCTTTTTGCATTTATATTTGTAACGAATATTTTTCTCTATCTTACGGGATGGCCGAGGTTTGAACCCACGTTTTTGGGTCAAACACAAAACTGTGTTCACGTTTTTCCTGTGGACATCATGCGGATAAGGGTTAAATAAGAAGATTAACCTTTCTAACTTATAACTAGCTATTAATACTTAACTTTTGGGTATGTATACAGGAAAAGACGTGAACACAGTTTTGTGTTTGACCCTTTTAGCAACCTATTCCTAAATCATCAAATGTTAATGGAATATGTTTGGCTTCTATCAAAGTAGAGAGTTTTCTTACCTCGTAAGCTTATTTGTTCAAGTACAAAATGAATTGAAATTTTAAATCGAGTCGACTCGCATAAAAAAAACCAAGCTCAAAAGCACGAGGTCGAGTTAGAAATGTAACACAGAGAATTTACAAAAATTGCAAAGTTCCCATGGAATGTTCTGTTTCTAAAAAGTGCTTATCAATAAAAATACACGTTTAGAATGTTTACCTATTTTCTAATGATAAAATAATGAGGTATAAGGAAGAGCACTTTCTGATATTAATGAATTTAATGATTAAATAATTCTCTACAGAAGTCTATTTGAAATTTTCCTCCAGGAACAGAAAGTTGAATTCTCATAATGTTGAATTATCGAAATGTTGGATTCTCAAAATGTTGAATAATGTTTTCACGGATATCACTGATATCAGACTAAATCAATAGGTAGGTAGGTTAGGTTCGTTAGGTAGCTTCAGATGCCCGAAGGGTAAACCGCCTAGAAATAGGAGCCCCGCAAAGCGGGGCTCCGTCTAGTTAAGTTCAAGTCAAAGTCACCATTTCAGTATTTCAAAATTGTAGGAATTCAACTTTCTGTTCCTGGACGGAAATTTTAACTGTTCTCTTAAATCTCTGAAGCTTAACTCTTACACATTTCATAAAACAAACTTATTTCTTTCAATACCATGTAAGTAGGTACCTATGTAGTTTATATTTATATTATGTCTTGGCTTCGCTGTTATAGTGTGTCAAAGGTCTGTTTGATTTCAAACATAGACAGAGAGAGTCATACTATCTTTGTCTAACACTAGTACTAGCACCCAAAAGAAAAGGATGAGTATAGGTTTTTTTGTTCCTATTTACTGACAAAATTTGGTTGACCCAGTATATATCCCGTCTGCTCAAAACACATAAGAGTACGAGAGAGGGTTCCTTTTTATAGGCGACGTCGTAAAAATTTAATAAAGACCCTTTTAAGGCCGAATCAATGTCCAACCACAAACATATAAAATAGAAATAAGTGTTTCATGACCGACCTTTAATCTGGTGAGGTATCGAGAGGAATTTTATCGTCTGATCTTTCTTGCGTCTTCGCCAAAATTAATTGTAAGAAAATGCCACAAATAAAAGACTTACAATACAATATTCTTTATTGTTCATCTTAAAAACAATTCGTACACGAATTTCATGCATTTTTGACCTGAGAAAGCGCGAGGGTGTGGAGAGGGGTGGCATGTCTGCGATTGGGCGAACTAGTGTAGTACCGGCGGCGTATATATTGTTATATTGCCTGTGTATGTGTCATTGCAGATCTGTGGATGAAGATGACTTACTTTTCGCCTCTCCGTACTGCGCAGCGTGTGTGGCGAGTCCGCTCCGGTTCCATCGCCTGCAGACTACCTGGGCGCCCGCGTTGTCCCAAGAGTCGTCACATACGGCACCCCACCGGCCCCCGTGGTAGATGTAAACGTTGCCTGTGTATGTGTCATTGCAGATGTGTGGATGAAGATGACTTACTTTTCGCCTCTCCATACTGCGCAGCGTGTGTGGCGAGTCCGCTCCGGTTCCATCGCCTGTAGACTACCTGGGCGCCCGCGTCGTCCCAAGAGTCGTCACATACGGCACCCCACCGGCCCCCGTGGTAGATGTAAACGTTGCCTGTGTATGTGTCATTGCAGATGTGTGGATGAAGATGACTTACTTTTCACCTCTCCGTACTGCGCAGCGTGTGTGGCGAGTCCGCTCCGGTTCCATCGCCTGTAGACTACCTGGGCGCCCGCGTCGTCCCAAGAGTCGTCACATACGGCGCCCCACCGGCCCCTGTGGTAGATGTATACGTTGCCTGTGTATGTGTCATTGCAGATCTGTAGATTAAATTGACTTACTTTTCGCCTCTCCGTACTGCGCAGCGTGTGTGGCGACTCCGCTCCGGTTCCAGCGCCTGCAGACTACCTGGGCAGCTGCGTCGTCCCAAGAGTCGTCACAAACGGCGCCCCACCGGCCCCCGTGGTAGATGTATACGTTGCCTGTAAACTAACTTATTTCAATGATCCCAATCAGCATTCTAGTATCATTTACTATTACAAATAAGATCGAAACGGGCAAGTTGGTCTGGCCTGCACATTGGGGCATGTTTACATTGTTGGGTGTTTATTGCTACTTCATACATTTGCTACATGCGTTAAGTGGTAAATGTATGAACTTGCAATTCGCACTGTCATTATAGCTAGTCCTTTACAGTAAACGTTATTTTATTGCACCCAAACCTTTTAGCAAATATTACTAAAGTCCTGGTGACCTAGAATCCCCCACTGTCTAACCCAAGCTAGACTAGAGGCCCACTCTTTAACCCAGTAATAATCTGCTTACAATTACGTAATATTGTCTGTGAAAATCATTCTGGATATGACACACATTGGATTACTAGGAAATAATAAACGTGAGCGGCTGGAGTGACAATAGGGATGATGACACATGTTGAATATTATAACAAAATCTAGTAAAATAGATAGCAAACGAGCAATTTATCACAATAATGTGGATATTAAAATAAAATATTGAAAAATTACAAAAATACAAGACCTGAAAGTCTCAAAATTTAAGTTTTTTTTAACTTCCAAAAACGATAAAAGTAAGGGTACCATTCGATTCCTTACATTTCATCCAAAAAAATATTGTATAGCAACTATATACATAAACGCAATATTTCACCGATAAAAACGCCATTTTCTTGTTTTGTCCATAGTTCCATACTACAAGATGGCCTCCCAGAGACCTTGACGGCACGTTCCCTTGCCGTTTTGTATAGGGCGTTTCGCGAGTGAAGTGCGACTGTCGGACTTTGACTACAATTTCTGACTTTTGTGTCACTTTAATGCAATGGTCCCATATAGACATTTGATCCTAAAAACAAACCCGATCGATTGATACCATAAATGAAAATTAGTCATGTAGCCTATTGTAGTAACAACATATGGTTCTACCGCTTTTGCGGATCACTAGTCAGAGATGGATCTGGGGGCACGGTAGTGCCCCCGCCAAGACGAGCAAAGCGAAGCGCAAGGGCACTACCTACCTTTTCTCGAAGCGCTTCGTCGTTTTTTTGAACCCTCATAACTTGGGTTTGGATTATACCAGATAAACAAAATTCTCGGGATATGATGTCAATAGTGGACTTATTAAACATAAAAAATTTCAATTGCATAGCTCTTATACTTAAGATTTTATTCATATCTAAAAAAACCCAATTTCGTCACTGACTCACTCACTCACTGTTGATCATCAAAACCTCTAGGGTACTTCCTGAAGTCCTAGGAAGCTGAAATTTGGTATGTAAGATAGTATTAGTACACAAACAACAAAATAATTCAAAAACTTGAAATTTTTTGCCCCTAAGGGGGGGAAAAGGGGGGTGGATTTTTGTATGGGAAATCAATAACCGCTGAACCGATTTAGTTGAAATTTGGTACGTAGATAGTTTTTGTAATGGGGAATGGCATAGAATAGTTTTCAACCCCAAAACGGGCGACGAAAAGGGGGTGGAAAAGGGCGTTAGGGGAAAAAGAGGGTTGAAGTTTGTATGGGGAATCAGTAAAAAGCAGATGTATAAAAGATGCCCCGAGGTACGTATTTCAGGATTTTTAATAGTACCTTAAATCACACGCGCAACCCTTTAAATTAGGGGATGGAAGCAACTTACAAAAAGAAGTGAAATCCCACCAAAAACATTTTCATGTAAAATGTTGCCAAGACGAAACCACAAGGCTCACACTGACAAAAAGTTATCAGATCTCTTGTAGAGCCAAGCTTCTAACTCTACAAGCCCTAACTTCACAAACTCTACACCTTAGTCAAAATATGTGGCTTGGCCGTTTCGTTACTCCAAGAACTATTGTATTATAAAAAATAATGAATAGTGAATACATTTTTCACCTTACGTCCATGTGACAGTAGCGAAACGGTGAAGCCACATATTTTGACTAAGGTGTAGAGTTTGTGAAGTTAGGGCTTGTAGAGTTAGAAGCTTGGCTCTACAAGAGATCTGATAACTTTTTGTCAGTGTGAGCCTTGTGGTTTCGTCTTGGCAACATTTTACATGAAAATGTTTTTGGTGGGATAGACACTTTAGAAAATGTGTGACTATTTTAATACATCTCAAATATAAACCTCTTTATGGCGCGTGCCACACTATATAGTCTATTGTGTGCAATAAAGATTAGCTAAATTAATAAATACACGACAGCATTTTAGACCTAAGGGTAACATTCCATTTCTCACCGCAGCTGCACTACTGGTACTGAACGCGTCGCTGTTACTGTCAATTTCCATAGTAAACAGTAGTGCAGCTGGTTGGAAATAGACTGTCACCTTAAGCGGTAATGGGGACGCGGTCGCTTCGCGTTAACTCGATCGAATATTTATGTTAGTTATATTTTATGTATAAAAGGTATGATTATAGGGTAGACGGATTAAATAACAACTTTATAGGCAGATAGTTCGTGAATAATACAGTCTAGTAGGTCCAATTTACCTGACCTAACCTAACCTTTAGACCTACAATAAATTTTCAGTATAATAAACCGGTCAAGTGCGAGTCGGACTCGCGTTCCAAGGTGCCGTACATTAAGTCCGACTCACGCTTGACAGTACATTTCTAATAGGTTTTCCTGTCATCTAAGTATAGGTAAAGAACTATTTTGTGTATTTTTTTACCAAATTTTAGACACAGTAGTATCGGAGATAAGGGGGGGGGGGGGAATGATCGGATAGACAGACGCACGAGTGATCCTATAAGGGTTCCGTTTTTTTCCTTTTGAGGTACGGAAGGGTTTAAATAAATATTGTTGGTCTGGTAGTCTTTAAAATGGGGTGAGTATAGTTTTCTTAAAGCTTGTAAAAATGCAGAATATGATGAACATATTGCTCGATACAAATAGCACCATAGATATAAAAAAAAATACCAAAATATTCTTATTCACATGACAAAAGACATAATGGCGGTATATTTCCCATTCTTTACTTATGTATCGTAAATAATTTAATAAAGTTTTAGTGATCTCGTCGGTCAAACGTAACAGTACATGACAGTACCCCTGTAAATTTCATTCGATAGCGTCACGTGAGGTACGCGTTTGTTTTAAGTGTTTTGTATGGGATTTTGAATTTCCAAAACGTCCGGCTTGGCGCGCTGTTCAAACGCGAACGCTCGTCACGCTATCGAATGAAATTTACACTAATAGGGGATCAGATCATAGGTAATTAATAGAGATTAATGTTGCGACGGGTCACAAGTTCAAAACAAACTAAACCAGGAAAAAAGCAAGATTGTGTGTAATCCACGATGTTTGTTACGTTAAAAACATCAAAAAAACTGTACCTTCAAATTGGTTCGGACCGCCGACAAGCCTTAATCTCCCTTCAGCCAGTTTTTGCTTGTTTAGAAGCCTCTGAACGAAAGCAGCGCGGGCGGCCCTTTCCGTGTCGTTGAAATCACGACTAGTGACTTCCACTAGTACCGCTACAATAATGAAACATTTCACTGCAGATTTCATGGTAACACTTCAAACACTTGCACTAAAGTTTTTGATACCTTCGGGAGTTCTTTGATTTTACCGAACGCTAACTTGCCGTGTAAGTACCGTATCAATGGTGTATGTATAAAACTCGTGGTTATCTGTCTAATTAAATATAGGTACTACAGGATGGCTCAAAAACACGTTGATAATTTTTTTTGGGAATAATTTTCTAACTTAAGTACCTACACGTGTATCACTAAATGCAATTAAAAATTAAAAATAAAATCAGAGATAACAAAACGTATTAGGTTCAAAATATAATCTTTTAGCTTTGATAATTATTTAAACGCAAACACGTGTTAAAATCGACAATATACCGCAATAAACAATTTTGACAATTTATTTTTCACCTCAGCAGCTCGAACAAAAACAAAATGCGATTTTGCTCACTGTTTTTAAGTAGCAAAGTACCCTTGTTCGAGCTGCTGAGGTGAAAATTTAATTGTTGGTATATCTTAAGAAACCATGAGTGAATAGAGGTAAGTGATGAAGAAGGAATAAATTTTTCGGGTTCTCTATAATATGTTCTCACTGCTGAGGTGAAAAGTTTTGTGAACTACACGAGATCAAAGTTATTTACATCTCGTGCGCTTTTGAGTCCCTTACTACGCTCAAGATTCTAAATTAGATTAGTATAGAATCTTTCGCTTGCACGGGACTCAAAATAAGCACTCGAAGAAATATCAAACTTTGATCTCTTGTTGTACAAATAACTATTTGTGGCCACAATACTTATTTCTAACACAAATTACATTCTATAGTTTTTCACGCACTGCGCACTAAAATAAAATTGGATTTAAAATTAAAATCAATTTGGTAAACGAGTTTGCACCAACGGACATCGAAATCGAGAAATTGTCACACAAAAACGTAGTAGAATTCGTTAGTTCTAACTGTCAAGTCAAATATATGGTACACCATTTCCAATAAACTTTTTGGAATTTAAATATGAACTACATTTATTGTTATTTTTAACAAAATGAACTAATGTTGGAACTATATGCGACTGAACAACAACGATTGTGAACAATTATGGCACTGTATTGAGTCTATTGCGTGCTGATAGTCATGTGTTATAATTATTTATATAAGAACGTCATACTAGTTCAATGTTAAGACTATATGACTTTGCCATATGTGATGAGTTCACAGTTTAAGGGGAAGATCGTTTACTGAATTTTACAATTAAACTGTGTTATTAAAAAATTGTTTCAATTCAGTTTATAATTGATAACGTATAACTATTATTTTTTGCCCATAGTTGGTTACTTGGTGCTACTAGGTATATTATTGACCGAAGCGTAGCGAAGGTCTACGTTTTGACTCGGGCATTTTGCTTTTGTATGTCCGGATGTTCTCCTCTACAGGTCGCAATTCTTAACCGATTTTCGTGAAATTTTGTGACCGAATTCTATGACTAAATAATTATTTTTTGTCGATCCGGTTTTTGGAAATTTTTCAAAATGGCGGAGTTGTGACAGCTCCCGCCTAAACAAATAGTCGTATCGGTATCATAAGAGTTTTTTCTTTTTGAGATATGTTTATAGATTAAATGGCCAAAAATTTAGAAAATTTGTATCGCTGGTTTTGGCGGTATTTAGATATTTAATTTTAACTTGAGAATGAGTAGCTAAATTTCGTCAGCTTTAGTAAGAACTATAATGGCGTACTTTGCAAACGTTCGCTTTTTTTGTTTGCATCGGCAGGTCCCTGGTTCCATCCCCAGGAATTGTATACTGCTACATAACTTTTTGTATTTTTTTTATACTTAAATTACGTATAGTTGTTTTTTATTTTATTTTTTTGAAAAAATGAAAAATTTCGTATTTTTTATTTATCAAGCGCGGGTTAAGCGTATTCGTTTAATTTTTGTTTGTAGTTTTATGTAGTTTTTATTTTTTTGTTTATATTACATGTACTATACATACCTATATTTTAATAAATATTTTTGCCATACATTTATTCAGTTTTAAGCTCTGCTCGCGAGGTCTACAGCTCACAGAGCTACTAGTAATAAAAGGATCATTGTCTAACCCCTTTATTACGGCAATTCTTATTACTGCATTTAATATCATAATCAAAGAGTATGTGAGTCATACCTATTTAAGGTGCTTTCACACAGAAAAAACTAACGGTATATCACTTATAATATAACGTTACCTACAGTTTGAGCAAAGCAGCTTTTGGCGTAAATACATTTTGAACGAAATTAGACTGCAAATCAAAATCAAATGCAATGCGAAGGATTTTATTTAATTTAATCTGATATCGTAGAATGCGGAAATTGCTAAAGCTGATAAAATACAATTCAGAACGATGGCCTTAAATTGGGTGCTTTCCGGAAATATTCAAGATGGCGACGGATATGCAGATGTAAAGGAAAATAAATGGCGGATACAGAGTAAAATTCGTATACAGTATTTAATCTTACCCTCTCGGCTTCACTGTCCTAACCCACAGGAAAGGCGAGCCGATACGTGTGGAGGCTGCAAGAATCTGCCGCTTATTTCAGGTTGGACCCTACTCGCGCCTTATGGTAACTCCATGTCGGGATTTAATTTTGGAGTATCCTTCTCCTAGATGGATTGCAAGCCAATGCTCGAGTTGGGCGTGCAGCGGGGCGGGGCGTGCGGCGTGCATGTTAAACAAATGCAAGCGTATAGGAGCGGCCTTAGTGCACGCTGCTCAAATTACTTGTGAGCCCGACGACACGCTGCACGCCCCGCCGAACGCTCCGCTTCGAGCGTCCACTCAGGCCTTACACTAAGAGGTCCATCTCCCCTGTGACGAAACGCTTTCAAAAACCACTATACATCTTATAAAAACCACTATATGGATAGTATCCCAATTTGCCTCTCACTTACCAATAAGTACCTACCTATTTCGTGGGTGTGATGTTATACGAGCCAGCCGGGCTAGCACATGATTGGCGCGAGAGTATCTCGCGGCGAGATAGACTACCCGTCCCTCTTTTATTAACACAGCTAGAAAAAGACGGGTAGTCTATCTCGCCGCGAGATACTGTCGCGCCAATCATGTGCTAGGGGTGCAGGGCCGGGCGCCCGACACTTCTTTTTCTATGACAGGTGACGGTGATCACGTGATGTTTTCTATAGATAACTGAAGTGTCGGGCGCCCCGGCCCGGGCTCGGACCATTGTAGCGTGAGTCACCCTTAACTCTTATTCAAAATTTTCGAGAAATCCCGTGGCCAGTAGTTTTTATTTTAGAATTTAGATATGATTTTTTACCACAAAATATGTATAATCAACAATAATTATCAAAGAACTGCGCCTTAACCCAAACAATATTGCATCAAATAGTATCATTAAAATTGACCCATATAGCGTCTATTGTCTCGGCACTGGACTGTTTGCTCTGATTTGGTCGTAACTGAATCATTGTACAAATGTACATCCTTCTCAATTCAATTTTCTTGGTAGATATTCCACCAATTCGCACGAAGCGCTTTGCTTCCTCGTTTCTTATGCGCACTGCGAAAGAATGGAATTGCTTGCCGGCGTCTATGTTTCCGAGCTCATATAACCCGGCAACCTTCAAATCAAGGGTGAACAGGCACCTTCTGGGCAGGCTCGCTCCATCGTAGGCCACGTCTTCGCCTCGGCTAGTCTGTGGCGATGAGTAAGCCCATTTATAATATATAAAAAAATGGATTTTCGGTAAAATAACATTATTGGAAATTTGTGAGAGAGAGTAGGTAATAGAAAAATATGCAGTAATCATATATGTATTTTATACATACGACAATTTTGTTCTTAAATCTCACTTTTTGAATATTTTATAAGCAATCGTTTTTACCCACCTAAATGAGTAAATACGGGTATTTATCGGGTGCTTTGAGTAAATACTGTAAATACCGAGTAAATACTCAGTATTTACTCAACCCTACCCATCTCGAAGCGTGATAGAAGATTAATCATTTTTTAAATGTATTCTCCAGAGCACCTAGGCTTATAAAAAAATATAAATGTATGTAGAAACATAAAGTAGGTACCTAAATACGATAGATTTGCAAAATCTTGAATAAATTAATTAGGTAGAGAGTAATTACTTTAACTAATATAGTTAATATCTTCGAACTAAATCATATTCATCATTAAAATGAAAAAGGCAAATCGTACGTAAAAATAATTTCTCATTTAAAAAGAAAATCTCATAATAAAGTTTGGTAGACAGTCCTTCGTGAAATGTGACACCTGCGACCTGGCTACTCTTACACGTTTAAGGTAGGAGGATCGTTATTGGAAATCAACTTTTGGGACTTAAGGCTGGAGCCACGCTTGAAGCGTTCACCAGAATTGGGTGCTTAATAGGCTAGATGACCAATCTTCATTTATGGTAGGTATCAATGAATCAGGTTTGTTTTTAGGATCAAATGTCTATATGGGACCCCTTGCATTAAAGCAATATACAAAAGTCAGAAATTATAGTCAAAGTCCGACAGTCGTACTTCACTCGCGAAACGCCCCGAACAAAACGCTATATGAACGTGACGTCAAGGTCACTGAGATCGCATCTTGAAGTATGAACAAAACAAGAAAATTGCATTTTTGTCGGTGAAATATTGCGTTTATGTATATTTTAATACAATCTTTTTTTGGATAAAATGTGAGGAATCGAATGGTATCCTTATTTATTTCGTTTTTGAAAGTTAAAAAAAAAACTTAAAATGTGAAATTTTTATGTGATGTATTTTTGTATTATTTCCATATTTTTTTTAATATTTACAATATTGTGATAAATTGCTGATTTGCTATCTATTTTACTACTTATAGGTATTTTGTTATAAAATTCAACATGTGTCATCATCCCTATTGTCGTGAAATAGCTACTTTTAATGCAATATGCGATTTTGTGGTGTGTCCTTTCAGAGGTGAATATATTATCGTCGCTATACTTACTTAACCTCATATCTGCAACAATCATTTGATGGAAATGTCACTTTTCTTTCATTCGAAATACGGATGTTTTTCTCATCAAATGAGTGTTGCAGATACGAGGTTGAGTAAGTATAGCGGCGATATGTATGTGGGTCATATACTGAACAACTTGTACTATATATGATGTAAGACATTTTTGGCATTTATGTCATTTTTCCATATTATAAAATGGTTTAAATGATATGATTATCGTATAGGGTTAAAAAAAATTATAATAGCGTTTTTCAATAAAAATACACGTCAAGATTGCTTACTATTTTTCTAATGCTAAAAAAATACGAAGTGTGAATAAGTTAAGATTATACGGCTTTCCTGTACTTATAATTTAAAAACATTATACAATAAATGGACTTCAAAACCTAATGTTCGTACTTTATCCTCGTTGGCTAGTTAAAAACTTCTACTTAATTATTTTATATGATGAAAATCTAAGAATAATGTACTTACCTACCTATGTATTTAAATCAGAAAGACGCCGGTTTTCCTAATCGTTTTTGACCCGGCTCGATACTGCTTAACAACGCTTAAGTATTCTTTATTCTTAAAAGGTAAATCACGTTTAATTATCAAAAATGTAAAATTATAAAAAAACAGAATGAGCAACAACAAAAACACTATTCTATATTCTTTATTCAGGCAAACACTAAGTATAGGTATTACTTAAGGATTAGCCACAGCCTTATTTCAGATAGCCAATAAAATCGTCTGCAAATTCAAATTGTTATTTTATAGACCACTAGTTCAGACCAATTTATCTTTGCAGTCGACTTAATTTGTAACTAACTAAAACAAACTGGATGTTGGTCATTTATTCGCTTTTACAAGTGTGGAGTTAAATTTGTAAGCTCGGTGACATTTAATAAAGTAGGTACTTACCTTTTACGGTAGGTTTATAGTCACTGTTCAATTCGGTCTACTTTTACTATCTGGCGGTAATTTATAACTGAACGTTATAGCAATTGTTATTGACTGCTTTAGAACATTTTATAAAAATATTTATATGAACCTATAAATCGAAGTAATGTACCTAAAAGACGGAGAAAAGTTACTATAAATACTTACTTACCACGGCTCGGAGTAAGTGTAAGGCCTGAGTGGAGTCGGGTTGAGCGTGCAGCGGGGCGGGGCGTGCATGTTAAACAAATGCAAGCGTATAGGAGCGGCCTTAGTGCACGCTGCTCACATCACGCGTGAGCCCGACGCCACGCTGCACGCCCCGCCGAACGCTCCGCTTCGAGCGTCCACTCAGGCCTTACACTAAAGAAGGCGCATTCACACCGTAGTTAACTTTTGTGGAGCAACACGGTAACATTTGGTAACTTTTCTCGTTAATTACTGGACCATCGTTGCCCGAAAGATACACATTAACTGCCAGCGACTCGCTAGGGGAGTTCACTGTTCGTAGGCGCTTTTCGCTACATACGGTTTTTCCCGTGTTATCGGCTACGCTCGTAGCGCGTAGCTCGCGCTGGCACTGAATATGTCTGTTGTGGCGTGGATGGACCTAAAATGGGATTGCCAGCATTTGTATATCTTAGAAGTCATCTACTAAACCGGCAAAGCAAGCTTTCTTTAACTCTTTGAACGCCAAACCTATTATGGACACCGCGCCACTGCAAACTTTATCGTAATGCATGAAGGTTTATATTATACCTAAGAACTGATGTAAAAAGTAATGAAATAAATGCATTTGTATTTGTATTTGTTTATATTACACTGTATATGACGTCTTTAGCGGCAATTTTCTAGCATGTCTAGAAAATTGTATGCCACATCTACGTTTAAACCATCCTAAAGGGGCCCACTGATTACCAGTCCGCCGGACGGTATCGGCCTGTCAGTTGTTCGGAACTGTCAACTTTTTGTTCTAACTGACAGGCCGATATCGTCCGGCGGACTGTTAATCAGTGGACCCCTTAAGATAGATAAGATAGACGTGACGTAGTTTAATGTGCCCATATTGTTGCCCGAATGGGGTGTCACGTTCATTTCCCGTTAGGGTAATACGAGCTTTGTCATTAACTTCTGTGTGTGAGCATGTGGAAACTGAAGGCCGCTACCGCGAACACCGAAGTTCGCAAATTACGGGCATCCTTCTCATCTACTCCAATTAAGGCGTAATTAGAGTGACAGAGAAAGATGCCCGCCATTAACGAATTTTCGGAAAAGTATTTAGTTTTTTTTTTGCTATGTTTTTATTTGTACTTCAACGTGTTTTCAAAATAAGACAAACGCTTAAATAATATAATTATAGGTACCCATATATTTGGTAGACGTCATTCTACTTCTTGAGAATATTAAATAGGTATTTCTAATAAACCTATTATAGCAACTATGAACATTCCAAAATGTGAAAATAAATGAAAAGAACGCACCGCGAGTAAAATCAGCCTGTAGGTACCGAAAGCGCCTGAATGTGACATCACATGTCTTATAAAAACGACATTGGTAAACTTACAAAATAGATATTTTTTTATGATATCAATTTAAAGAAAAAAACCGGACAAGTGCGAGTCGGACTCGCCCACCGAGGGTACTTTTTAGTATTGTTATAGCGGCAACAGAAATACAGCATCTGTGAAATTTTCAACTGTCTAGCTATCACGCTTCATGAGATACGGCCTGGTGACAAACAGACAGACGGACGGACGGAGAGAGGAGTCTTAGTAGTAATCTTTTTTCGGTCCCTTTTGGGTACGGAACCCTAATAAAAATAAGTTATTGGCAAAAATGTCATTTTTGGTACAAGCTTTTATCGCTGACTGTACTTTTCTTACGACAGACAACTAATACTCATCGAGACAATTCTAAAAACCCCTAACACAATTAGGTTGCGTTGTTTCATCTCAGAGTTCCTATGGCCACCTCCTGTCTCCATCATCAGATCAGCTCAATGTCATAATAATATTGCATTATCATCCGATTTATACATGCATGCAAAATTTCAGCTCAATCGGAAACCGGGAAGTGGATCAAATTTAACTTGCAAGATTTGATTACAGACAACGGGACAGGTGAAACTAAATAAAAGCTTGTAAAATATGGTTGTCTGTAAAGTCGGTTTACGGACGATAATTTTGCGTGATAACGTCATAACATTGATGAATAATTGCATACTTTTATACGATATAGATCTGTCCACAACGTGACACTTTTTCGCGCATGCTACCGGTGTTCATCGAGTTATAACTGTTATAAGACGTTATCACGTCAAAAACGATATAAAATTAGAATCGAATAAAAAATACTTCAACTCAAGGGCACATCTCGTCTCGAGAAAGAGCGGGTAAACCCATATTTTTCATCGTGACAGCGGGCTGGTGGATGGATGGATACTAATAGCGATATCCGCAAGACAGCCAATTAGGGCACCAGTCTTGATGGAGTTGCTGACATTTGATCTCTTGAGGCCACTGACAATCTAACCTCTAGACTGAGCTTAGGCCAATTCTTTCATGAAACCGATGCTGCCAAAAATACGGGGGTGCGGGGGGACGAGGTGAGCGAATCCCGTGCCGTGATTGGTCCGTTCAAAGACACGGACCAATCACGGCACGGGATTGACTCGAAGATGGAGTAACGCTACCGTATGTGTGGCAGAGGGGGTAGCGCGACTATGCTATGTCTAGAGGTTGGATTGTCTGTGCTTGAGGCCTATTCCATGTTAAAATCTACTTATGATTTTGTCATAGTAATATGCATGATTTTTTGGAAGACGTCAATGGATTCACAATCAAATTATCAATACACCTTATAAAATAAATAAATAAAAATCATTTAAGTATATCAGGTCTTAAAAATCCATATTATATTTACAAAATTAAAATAAAATTAAAATCAAGATTAAGAATTAAAAATAAACTTAAAAATTAAACTTAAAATTAACTTTAAAATTATTAAAGAATGATTAAAGAAAGATTATCTTATAACCCTGTCCCCCGCCACGTCCGTCTGTTTGTATGTTCGCGATAAACTCAAAAACTACTGATCGGATTTTCATGCAGTTTTCACCTAATCAATAGAGTGATTCTTGATTTCCCATTTTAGAACAATTCGGGAAGAAAATGTCGGCCCAATTCGAACTTTAGGATACGTCAAATATTACGTCTAGATACGATATATGGATTAGATATATCAGTGTTTTGACACGTTGCTTTTGAGCAACGTTTTTGTTTGAAAAAACGTCGTATCGTATCTAGACGTAAGTATTTGACGTACTTATCTTAAAATTCGAATCGGGTCGTGTGAGTCACTTTCTAAAAATAGCTACTATTTGAAGTTGGTGTCAGCTTTCGTGAATCAATCACACTACCCTAAGCTTTCCGCCATACAAAGTCCTAAAAGTAAACTCTACAGTCTACAAAAACACAAACCAGGGATGTTGCGAATATCCGCATCCGCATCCGCAACCGCGGAACTTCCGCATTATTTTAAACATCCACATCTGCATCCGCATCCGCATTAAATAGATGCGGAGTTTAATGCGGATGCGTATGTGCAACAGGTCGGTACAGGAACGTCTTAGCATCGGCGTAAGTGCTAGACTGCTAGGTAATTTAGTCATTAGCCAAAAAAATCTATTAGAAATGAGCAGTCAAGCGTGAGTGGGACTTAATGTACGGAACCCTTGGAACGCGAGTCCGACTCGCACTTGGCCGGTTTTTTGAAATAAAGATTACTAAAATGTAATATTTGACGTTTTTTATGTATCTATGTTGACATCCGCATCCGCATCCGCATCCGTAGATGTGTCTTTAAAAATCCGCATCCGCATCCGCATCCGCGGATGTCAAAAAATCGGCATCCGCAACATCCCTGATCCAAACCTTTATATAATGGATCGTATCTTCCTTTATTCCTATCTAATCTCGGCGACTTTCCGAAATGTATTAAAACTTTCAATAAGATCGACGCGCGTCGAAAAAATCTAAGGAACGAAAGAATCTTTTTCAATAAAACCTAAAGCGGCTTAGCCGTGCAAATAATATTGGTGCCAAATTGCCTACTAAACTGCCTACTAAACTTTGTCGCTTCAGCGGCACCTTTGTCAAAGCCTGTGAAAACAGAACTCCTAGTGTAAATTTCATTCAATAGCGTAACGGAGGACCTGCGGTTTTAATCGATTTTTGCCAAGTTATGAATCGTATCTCTTACATTTGCACTACAGATAGATTTATAAGACAAACGGCTATCGGTTCTCCAATCTTTTTTTTACATTTATATGTACTGGATTTTGAAAACTTATATTTTTTAGTATTTTTTTAACATTGTTTAATAAAACACTTTTTTCGTAACTAGATTGCTGTGAAGGATCTTAGATAATACGAAATCTACATATTTGGGTTCGTCTTTGACGTCGCGAAAAACTAATTAACACAAGTTATGAAATTGAAATTGTTCAACTTTGATGCCAAATATCTCGAAGACTATGAACTTTAAAGTCTTATAAATATAGGATACTATATTGCTTAAAGCCGTTGCTGTTAATATGATAAGCTTAAAAAACATAGTAAACACAGGGATTCAGATCGAAGGTCATTGGCGTGGAGGAGTCCCTTAAGTCTCCTTTTGTATGGGATTTTGAACATGCGGGACGTTTTGGAAACTCAAAATCCCATACAAAATCAGACTTAACGCAATCGCGTACGTCACGTCACGTTATCGAATAAAATTTACAGGACACAGTAGTAGATCCTTCGTTTTGGAAAATAGATGTTATGTTTTGTAAGTACAGTCAGCACCAAAAGTAAAGTAACGGATCCAACTACGCGTCAAAAGTGTCTACCATTCTTTGACAGATTAGCAAAAACCATCAGCCGTAAAAGCGCATGACGAATTTATCAATGAATTCATTCACAATTTCTCCATGCAATTTCGCAGCTCATGTACATGTCCCAGACGCCTCACATCTCACATGTCACGTGACATATTATGTGTAAGTACCCGAACGACCGCAGACGTTTTACATGAAGGCATTGTTGAGGAACTCGTAAATAACCTTGTCGTTCGAGCGAATGTGAACGACCCCGAACTATTTTGTCGTTTCTCTGATATTTATTGTCAATCTAACGTACCTTTACTGATTTATAGGGTGGTAAAGTTTTAGGTAAGGTAAACGTACTGGTGCTCGATGCGGTCCGAGTACATGTCATCTCGAAACTTAAGTCATTGTCAATAGAGGTGACAGCAGTGTCATCTATTGGGCATTAGCATGTCGAGCACTAGTACGTTTACCTTATATAAGTAAGTTATAAGTGAAGTGAGTGTGAGTGTATTTTTTCTGTGCCAGAATTCGTTTATTGCATCTGAAACACCTACTGACATGACATACATTTATTAATTTCCGATACCTAAAGGTTGTCTGGAAGGGATCGGTTCTTAGCGATAAGACCGCCTGTACTAATCCGGAAACCGGACTAATCCCAATAAGGCCTAGTTTACCCTCAGGGTTAAAAGATTAGATGGCATTCGTTAAGCCAATTCTTGGGATAAGTTGTCACGCGGAACCCAGGCACAGAATTTTTTTTTTATGCAGGTGGTTGTGGCACGTGGCACGAGCGGTTTTACTTAACAATAGACAATAGGATTAGCCGTCGGGCTCTATTAGAAAACTATAGCTACCTGTTGCAAAGCGACGAAATCGCGGAGTGAGCCACGCCTGACCCAGGCTCCCATGAGCCGTGGCAAAATGCCGGCGCAACGCGAGGTAGATTATGATGACATAATAATATATATTCAGAAGATAATACGCCTGCAGCTTTCTAAAACCCTGAGATAGCAGGCGTTAGCACGTTTCATTGTTAACACACAGTAAGTATGCTTTTAGAGTGTGCAATATTAAACAAACACGGGGTGCCTTTTATAAATCCCTCTGTGATTTTTACTCGACTACGATGCCAAAAGCGAGCGTTATTATTTTAGCAGTTTTTGTGTGTATACGGTCGAGTTCATAAACATCTTTACAAGCCAATGTTCCAAAAATATCACCACACGCCCCTAAGACACTGGTAATAAGGTCGTGTAAAAGTTATTTTGGAACGTTGGCTTGTAACCCGTACATGTGTATTTGTTGCACATGGGATGTAAAAAAGCTTTCCCTCCCTCCTTTTACCGTTTAATGACAATGGCGGGGCGTTCAGAATAGAACTCGACTTGCCAGTCTTTCAAACATATATGTCTCTATGACTATATGTCTCTATTTGTAAAATAATTAGGTCGCATAATGTAGAGATAAATCTTTATTAAACTAATTTTACGGTTTAAACTCACGAAAAATAAAGTCACGGCAAATATGTAACAATTATGAATCATATAGGTACCGTAAAACGGGGTGAGTAGGTTTCGCGGGGAGAGGTGGGTTATGAATGGGGAGAGAAGGTTTGAGAGGGGGGTGAGAAGGGATTTTAAGGCTACTGCTACAAAAATAATGTATTCCAATTTAAAATGGAGCTATAGTAATACGCATAATAAAAAAAATCGATCCAACAATCTTCCAAAATCACCTTTGTATGAAAACCCCTCTCACCCCAAATACGAGGCACTACGGGGTGAGGTGGGTTTTCCTCTTTATCGTCAAAGTTATGAAATGGGGGTCTCTATTGTTTCCCAAATAGTTTTAAGCCATAATGTATTGTTTGTCCGAATTTTCGTTACTCATAATTCATTTTGTTCAGAAACGCGTCACTATTCAGGCTTGCCATAAAACAAACCTAACCTAACCTAACCTTTCTATAGGATAACCTAACGAAAATCCTGAAATGTAAACGGTTTCAGTTTTATGACTAATGATAATATGACAAACAATACTTTATGGCTTAAAACTTTATGGGAAACAACGGGACCCCATGAAATGGAACTACCCAAAATAAAATTAAAACTAAAATACAAACGTCCGGAACACTTATTATACCTATACACCATTCAGTTTTCATATGTAAAAATAAAATATTATCGAGGTTTGAATTTCAGTTTTGACCCTACTCACCCCATTTTACGGTACGATTATTTCATTTATTTACATTATTTTGCTTTCATTAGTAATAGTTACTGATATTTAAAAAGCGTTTTTCAATTAAAAGACGTAGACGTAGACGTAGTGTTTTTCTAATGCTAAAAAAAACGAACCATAGTCACTCATGTTTCAAAGCACGGCCATCGTGAACGCTTCTCCCACTGTTAGTGCTTGAGAAAGGAGACCATTAGGCTCGCGAGCGCGAGTGACTATAAACAAGGGAGTTTAAACCGTAAAATTAATTTAGTGTTGGTATGTAGTACTACAGTTTCAATTCGATAAATCTTTATTTAAAAAAGTATTTCAGGGTGGTAGATACCCTATCTTTGTTTGTGGTACGTTGTATCATACGCTACTAATGCAGATGCTGAAAGTATATACCTATTAACACTTAGAAGTTAGTCATAACATTTTTTTAGGTCTGCAAATATAACCAACATTAAATTGTGAAAAATAAAAACGACGTTAGAGTTAGGCCAAGAAAAGTCTGTAACAATTTTGATAGCATACGCAGTGCAAGACTTATTTATATTACGTCATAATTTCATAGAAGTTTGACGTTTAAAATAACACTTGCACTCCGTGTGCTATCAAAATCATTGCCGACTTGTCTTGGTCTAACTCTATATAGATATTTAGTAATTACATTACCGAAGCAATCAATGAAAAAGCCGTTTCTTAAGTAAACTGGTGAATGAAGAGGTAATAATGTTTGTGCACCGTCATTCGAGCATTAAAAAACGATTTGTCAAAACAAACTGACAGTCAGTTAATCAACCCTTAATTGCTGAGGACAAAAAATACGGTACACAAACTCCAGGTGACATTATAACTGCGTGCCGAGGGCGAAAGTGAAGAAAGTCCAGTATATACCCATACACATTAGTGCATAATTATTTTCCATCGTATTTTCACGGAAACAATTTGAGGCAAAATGTTGGTTTATACGACCAGATTTTGTGGTCGTATACAAACTTCAAACTTCAAAACCGACCGAAGTGAAAACTCAATGACATCTTACGTCTTACGATCACGTGATCGTCTTACGCTGTCTCGAGTTTAACATTTTTTCCCCACCTCAAAATGTGCACAGCGCCGCTAAAGAAGTTTTCACTTCAAAAGTTGAGTAATGGTCGTTTTAATATTTTATTTATGAAACCCACATGACAGTGACATGTTATACAGATGACAGTGATGAACGTGTCTTGCTATTTCAGTCAGTCTTGGTACAAAAAGACAGGATGGTACAGAAAGGCAGTTGAGGACTGCCAACCACTGCCAACCATCTAAGCGATGATGATGGAAATGTTGCCATGCAGAGCAATGGCGGAAAGAAGCGTCAGTAAGTAATTTTTAAAGTGAAAACTTCTTTAGCGGCGCTATGCACTTTTTGAGGTGGCAAAAAAATGTTAAACTCGAGACAGCGTAAGACGATCACGTGACCGTAAGATTTAGATGGCATTTAACCTCTCAGTTCCCAGTGGCTCCAATATGAGTCGGAATTGTATGGATTTGAGAAGTCCTGGGAAATGAGGGGTTAAATCAATAAAGAAAAACTCAATGACATTACATGAAAACTGTTACATGTACCTAACCTAACCTAACCTAATGTCATTGAGTTTTTCTTTATTGATTTAAATGCCATCTAGTGAGTTTCGCTCTAACTGGTATTAATATAACTCGAGTACTAACAGTGATGTGCTTAGGGGTTTCAAGTAATTAACGCTAACGCTAGATGGCGTTAACCTCAATTATAAATAGTGCATTTTGCAACAGTCATTGAGTTTTTTTTATTTGCAGTTATGAAAAAACTAGAATATTATTTCTATAATAACATGTTTGATTTTTCCATTCGCTTTTGTTTGGTAAGCATTTGGAACAAACCTCAATAACGGAACAGAAAAATTTATGCGACACCACTTAGACTAATTTACTGCATAATTTTATGCTTTTGTAGAACTTTTGGTTCTAATTAACTGGCACTTAAATTTAGTTTTCTTTTATATTCTCATGACTTTTATGAATTCTGGAGGCATTTTAGATCTTGTTCTATTATACTCGTAATTTTAATTTGTTTTCCGCCTCAGTGCATTTGTGCCACACTGCGACAATATAAATATATAATATTTTTAATTTATAAACAAACATTTTTCAAATGTTAATTTATAGTTATAATTCAACTGTACCTCTAGCGTAAATTTCATTCGATAGCGTGACGCGACGTATGCGTTTGCGTTATGTGTCATTTTGTGTGGGATTTTGAGTTTCCAAAACGTCCCGATTGGCGCGCTGTTCAAAATCCCATACAAAAATAGACATAACACAAACGCGAACGCTCGTCACGCTATCGAATGAAATTTACACTAGGGCACAGACTAGGGGTTCTGAATTAGATCTGCTCAAAAAGGTAGAAAGGTTAAATTAAATACCTACTATAATTTTGTCTGGACACATCTAAGCCACATCTGGAGAGTCTTAATGGAATCATAATGTGACTTCTCGTTACATATGTATAAGAGGTTACGGTGGAACACACAAAGAATAATTTAATAGGTAGGTATATTATTCTCAACGACCGGACCAGACTTGACCCATTTCTTGAACGTAATTAAACTGAGAATTTAAGAGAGAGCTTACGCAAAATTTTAATTTTTATACTAAATATTTTAATTTTATACGTTTTAGTCAAATGCAAATTTCATGAAAATGTTTACACAATCACTAGTATAATAATTGTAAGGGTAGACTCTAACTAAATCCTTAAAAGGTTAAAGTTAGGCTCTTGTTTGAAAGAAATCAAGAAAACACGTCTACTTTTTTACTGTGTTTAAAAACGGATAAGTAAGAACTATGTAAATGCAAATGGGCGTTTTTTTTGTTGTCCCCTACACTTTTTTTTCAAATTTGGGATTTTTTATGTTATTTCTACTCAGAATCACGAGCTCTTTCTATCCTAATAGGAGAAAGAAAAGTGTCCCAAAATTTCCATACATTTTTCGATCTTTCCATTCCGCGACCGGCATACAAAGTCTATGAAAAATGGTGACGTAATGGAAATAAAAACCTTAGGACACTTTTTTTCTCATATTAGGTTAGCAAAGAGCTCGTGATTTTGAGTAGAAATAACATAAAAAATCCCAAATTTGAAAAAAAGTGTAGGGGACAACAAAAAAAAAAACGTCCAAATGTGTATAACAACTAAATGCTATCATTTCGATTTCAAAATGAACTTTCGAATTGTGTTTAAATACTTAACTATACTCCCCTAATAGTATATTTTACTCGTGTCCATTGTTGTTGTTAATGTTTATCTATTCCATAAAATAGTTCAAGCAAAGTTTCGGTTCTAATTTTCATCAAGCTGTTTACCTATTTGCGGAACTAGTTTAGTAGTTGACTGAGCTGATTTAAATAGTTGTGTGCCCACGATCAGGCCGGTTACTCACTGACAGAGATGCATCGGAGCGCGGACTTCTGCCCGAAGGGTGTGGTGTTTTGACAGTTCCGGGTAGGGTTGCCATATCGAAAGGCGCTATTGTCGGGGAAAAATATCAATTTTCGGTATTTTGGGACTTAAGTCGGAAAAAAAACCATCGCTCCTTCACCGCACAATCTCTCGCCATCACGCACGCCCCGCGCGCTCGCTCTACGACAGTTCGGAACTTGAAATCATTGTTTTATAACGTGAACCTGTTTTTCGGGACAATTTGCACTTGGTCGGGAATCGGGAACACATGCTAAAAATCGGGAGAATCCCGCCAAATCCCGACCATCTGGCAACCCTAGTTCCGGGGCAACCTGCCGAACCCCACGCCGAGTCAGACGACGCTACGGAGCCACGCTGTTACGTCGATGCCCAAATCTAATATTTAGTTAATTTCATTTTTATGTATGTATATTGTTTTTCTTTGTACTTATCATTTCTTTTATATTTTGTAGTTTCACAGTGACTTGGTTTTATACTGTAATGCTGTGTTACTTATTTGATCAATAAATAAATAAATCGGTGTTGCCGGTTGATCGCAACCAGTTTCATGGAAGACCGTAAAAGTTTTCCATCGCAACTGGTTTCGAAGCTCCGGTTGCGTAGGCGGCCGAAGGGGAATAAACCGGCCAAGTGCGAGTCGGACTCGCGCACGGAGGGTTCCGCACCATCAACAAAAAATAGAGCAAAACAAGCAAAAAAACGGTCACCCATCCAAGTACTGACCCCGCCCGACGTTGCTTAACTTCGCTCAAAAATCACGTTTGTTGTATGGAAGCCCCACTTAAATCTTTATTTTATTCTGTTTTTAGTATTTGTTGTTATAGCGGCAACAGAAATACATCATCTGTGAAAATTTCAACTGTCTAGCTATCACGGTTCGTGAGATACAGCCTGGTGACAGATGGACGGACGGACGGACAGCGGAGTCTTAGTAATAGGGTCCCGTTTTTACCCTTTGGCCTTACACTAACTCTATAACCCTAAAAACGGGTTATAGATTTAGTGTAAGGCCTGAGTGGACGCTTGAAGCGGAGCGTTCGGCGGGGCGTGCAGCGTGGCGTCGGGCTCACAAGTGATGTGAGCGTCTACTAAGGCCGCTCCTATACGCTTGCAATTGTTTAACATGCACGCCGCACGCCCCGCCCCGCTGCACGCCCAACTCGAGCGTCCACTCAGGCCTAACACTTATATAGCAAGGTGACATTGGTCAGAGGCTTCGTGTAGTAGGCGCTTTACTGTCCGCCTTGATTGGAACAAGAGACTTACACAACCAGCCTGAATATTCATCCCCTCGTTAGTATGGGACGACTTGAATTCTTAATGTTGGGCGTTTGATACTTTTAGCGGCCATTTCGGTACCATAAAATGGGGTGAGTAGGGGCAAAACTGACATTCAAATCTCGATAACATTTTATTTTTACATATGCAAACTGAATGGTGTATATAATAAGTGTTACGGACGTTTGTATTATAGTTTTTATTTTATTTTGGGTAGTTCCATTTCATAACTTTGACGATAAACAGGAAATCCCACCTTACGCCGTAGTCCTTCGTAATTGGGGTGAGATGGGATTTCATACAAGGGTGATTTTGGAAGATTGTTGGATCGATTTTTTTATTATTATGAGTACCTACTTATTACTATAGCTCCATTTTATACTTATTACTATAGCTCCATTTTAAATTGGAATACATTATTTTTGTAGCAGTAGCCTTAAAATTCCATCTCACCCCCTTCAGCCCTTCTCTCCCCATTCATAACCCAACTCTCCCCGCGAACCCTACTAACCCCATTTTACGGTATCCAATTGATTGTATAAGCTCATTAAGGCCGAGTAGGTTCGTGTTCTTTTCTCACTCTCACTTAGCGTAAGCGTGAGTTCTTTATATTTACCTTGCTTAAGCTAAACTATTTTTTGTTATCATACAGTCAGTAGCAGAAGTTACTAAGCTGGCGAGGTGTTAAAATTACCTTGACCAACTCTTATTCTCTTAACAATAAAGTCGCGTCAAGATTATTTTGAACACCTGGCCCGCTTAGCAACTTCTGCTGCTGACTGTACCTCACATACTATTATGTAAATTCGATATGACCGTGTTTCGGGACGCGTGACATAATTAATTCAGTGGCACGCTCAGCTTTTACACAAATTACCACCGGGTGCCAAGCCAAGGTGACAATACTGACAATCGCTTGCACTACGAGTGCTGCGACAACGAAACGCTTTGTGTCTCTCTATCACTCTTCCATATTAGTGCGACAGTGACAGTTCCGTTTCGCGATACAAGAGACTATGAATGAATTTATTTACGAAAAAAAAAATCACGATCATGGGTCTAAAACGTTCTTTAAAAATTTGTACCTATAGCTGGTCAACCAAATCTTGTCAGTAAAACAAGGCGCGAAATTCAAAATTTCTATGGGACGATATCCCTTCGCGCCTACTATTTTCAAATTTGGCGCCTTTTTCTACTGTCAAGATCTGGTTGACCACGTTTATAAATTTATTCACCAAAGCTAAAAATATAAAAACTGCTTTTAAAAATGCGCAATTTTATTTTTTAGGGAATTACTCATAGATTTTTTTTTCCATTTTCTTTTCAACTTTTAACAATTTAATTTAGCTACCTACATTCATCCAAGCATACGTTCAATCTCCATCAAGCTTCTACCCCCAGTTTCGGGCACCAGGAAAAACGTGAACAGGAACCCGAAAAAGTTGATTCCGGCATATATCCAGAAGAGAGTATGGCTGCCGAAGGCGCTGACGATGGGACCAAAACTGGCCAAGCTGATGAAGCCAGCCATGGAACCGATGGTCGAGGCTGTGGAGGCGCCGAGACTGCGCATGTTGGGGCGGAAGGTTTCTCCAAGGAGCACGTATGGTATGCAATTGACGCCTGAAAAATTTGGAAGAATAAATAAATAAAATAAATAAATATTACAAGACATTTTTACACAAATTGACTAAGCCCCACGGTAAGCTCAAGAAAGCTTGTGTTGTGGGTACTCAGACAACGATGTATATAATATACAAATACTTAAATACACAGAAAACAACCATGACTCAGGAACAAATATCTGTGCTCATCACACAAATAAATGCCCTTACCGGGATTTAACCCAGGACCGCGGCTTCACAGGCAGGGTCACTACCTACTAAAGTGTCATTCAATAGAACTTGCTAACTATGTAAACAAACCGCCGTACTAATTTACACTGAATGTCAATTTACTAGTAACTTTTGTTTACATAGTTAGCAAGTTCTATTGAATGACACTTTAGGCCAGACCGGTCGTCGGTCGGATGAATAAGTTATGCTACACTTTTTTTTCAAATTTGGGATTTTTTATGTTATTTCTACTCAGAATCACTAGCTCTTTCTATCCTAATAGGAGAAAAAAAGTGTCCCAAAATTTCTATATATTTTTCGATCTTTCCATTTCGCGACCGCCATACAAAGTCTATGAAAAATGGTGACGTAATGGAAATAAAAACCTTAGGACACTTTTTTTCTCCTATTAGGATAGAAAGAGCTCGTGATTCTGAGTAGAAATAACATAAAAAATCCCAAATTTGAAAAAAAAAGTGTAGGGGACAACAAAAAAAAACGCCCTTAAGAGTTTACCCCGCTGCCGAAAACCTTGCACAATAGGGTATTTGACTACGAGTAGTAGTCAAATCAGTTTCTTTTTTCAAACTGTCAACGATTACACGCTACTATGGAATTTATATGAATCACTAGCATGTGACGTCACAATCAAATTATCTACTCTTTATAGTTTTATACGGGTTTTGAAATAAAAATTGTGTCTAAAAAGGCATCCGCCATTCTCGTGACATCATAGCTGTGCTTTAGTAAAGAAACGTCAAATGTGAAGTACAAATTGAACACTTGTTTTTGCCATAGTGACGTCACTCATGAGAAAAAATGGCGGACGGCGATTGCGGTCACTATAAATCTCATGTTATTAAAACAAAATAGTTGTATTCAATTCGAATTTGTTATGGTAAAAACTTTAAAACATCGGTGTGAATAAAAAAATCGCAACGAGTGGCGATAAATTGAAACACGAACGAAGGGAGTGTTTTAAATAAATCGACACGACATTTTTTTTTTAATAACCCACTGTTTTTCTCACTACTGCGCACGTAACAATTTGAAACTTACGAAAACTGGCGAAGAGCTGGAAAAAAGACGTGCACAGTTTTTTTTCTAAGCATGAGAAGATAGCAAATTATTCAACCTGTTAATTTGGCAGACGATGTACCAAACACCCTGTATAATTTACATACAACTTACCAAAATTGTAGCTAAATAAATACGCCATGAGAGCAAACAGGGGCAACCACCGAATGGAGGCCATCGAGGAATACTTGATCATTTCCAGATAAAAATAGGCTCCTAAAGTGGTCTGCAACAAGATGGTATATATTTAGATATGACTAATAGCGAGTTAGCGACGACAGATGACTACATATTTTCTCGAGCTTGAAACTAAAATTTTGTAATAGTTACAGTATGAATAAATGTCATGCAAATCTTTTGCTAGCAAATAAAAACAAGGCGCCAAGGTTACCATTTCCCCATATACTTTGTATGGCAGTAACAAAAAAAGCGGCCAAGTGCGAGTCGGACTCGCCCATGAAGGGTTCCGTATTTAGGCGATTTATGACGTATAAAAAAAACTACTTACTAGATCTCGTTCAAACCAATTTTCGGTGGAAGTTTACATGGTAATGTACATCATATATTTTTTTTAGTTTTATAATTCTCTTATTTTAGAAGTTACAGGGGGGGGACACACATTTTACCACTTTGGAAGTGTCTCTCGCGCAAACTATTCAGTTTAGAAAAAAATGATATTAGAAACCTCAATATCATTTTTGAAGACCTATCCATAGATACCCCACACGTATGGGTTTGAGGAAAAAAAAAATTTTGAGTTTCAGTTCGAATTATGGGGAACCCTAAAAATTTATTGTTTTTTTTTTCTATTTTTGTGTGAAAATCTTAATGCGGTTCACAGAATACATCTACTTACCAAGTTTCAACAGTATAGTTCTTATAGTTTCGGAGAAAAGTGGCTGTGACATACGGACGGACAGACAGACGGACAGACAGACGGACAGACAGACAGACATGACGAATCTATAAGGGTTCCGTTTTTTGCCATTTGGCTACGGAACCCTAAAAAGCTTGAAAAATGAATGGAAATTTTAGGACACTTTTTTTCTCCTAAAGCATGAAAAGGGCTCGTGATCCTGACTAGAAATAACACAAAAGTGGCAAAAAAGGTCACAATATAGGTACATATAAAAATGCCTGCTACACAGCAACGCAAGCCATGGCACGTTACTCGCGTGCCCCGCATGCCCGCATCTCTGCTCGGAGCTGGATCTGAGGGACGTGACAGCCAGAGCTGTCATCACCGCTGCCTACTGTGCCCATCGAATGAAAAAGGAACATTGACACGAAAAGAGGAACAACCATTTATCTATAACTCACCAGAAACAAACAACACAACGGTAAAGATGTCATCAGCAACGTCCTCCTCCCATACTTATCAATAAAAAACGGCGTTACTATTGCACCCGCAAACTGTGTCAATCCCAATACTATAGAAGCTGTTTCTGGAGCTACTGATGAAACCGCGTTCTCAAATATCATTGTAGCATAAAATAATACACACATACTCCCGCTACCTAGATTCAAAGACATCAATACATTATTTATAATCAGTGACTTCCTGTTGCTCCTTATTGTAAATAGTTGGAGACAGTTTGCGTCTGCGGTATTTTGTTTATGTTGTTCTACCATTGTTTTTAATTCTGTGTCTATGTCTTGGCTTCGTCCAAGTGCGCGAAGTACTTTTTTGGCAGATTCTTCTTTATCTGAAATCGACAAGAACATGATTGGTGAATTTAATAATGTTATTTAAAGAAACACTTTAATTGCTAATCGTTATTTTTAAGTTCAAAATGATATTCTATTATCACTTAGTTGCCATTGGAGTTTTTTTACATAAACATTTTTAAGTATTAATAAAAAAAAAAGAATCCTAAGGCCTACTGCAAAGTAAGATTTTTTTTATACTTTTCACGTATTATTATTCATTAATGTGGATTTATAATTATTTTATTTAGCTACTTATTGCTTGAAAATGTAAATGTAAATACGCCATACGATAAAATAAATTATTCATAAAGCTATCAGGGATTGCCCTGATAGCCTACACGTATATTCCATACATTACATAGGTACATATTGATGTACCTATGTAATGTATGGAATATACGTGTAGGCTAGAATATAACATTAAATTAATTAAAATCAAGAAATACAAAACTTAATGATCCGAGAAAGACTTGGGTTCCAAGTAACATTTTTACTGAAAAATGTGTTTAATTTATATAAAGCTATTTTATTCCTGAATATTGAAAAGAATTTATTGATAATCAAACACAAAGGTAATACACCATATCCTTCATCAAAACACAAACGAAATCCGCACAAGTTAATGGAAATTACCTTTAATAACATAAAACACAGGGCTTTCAGGTATACAGCACGAACAGCTGACCAAATGTGCAACATTGATGACAATGAACACATAGGAAATCATTCTGTACGAGACGTATGGGCCGATAGCATATACCAGCAATATTCCAAATGCGTGGGAAACGTTTGGGGATGTCAATAATATTCCTCTGATGTTTGGTGATCTGGAAATAAAGTGATTTTGTTATAATCCGTTGCCCTGTTAGTCATCACCATCTTCCTCGCGTTGTCCCGGCATTTTTTGCCACGGCACATGGGAGCCTGGGGTCCGCTTGGCAACTAATCCCAGGAATTGGCGTGGGCACTAGTTTTTACGAAAGCGACTGCCATCTGACCTTCCAACCCAGAGGGTAAACTAGGCCCTTATTGAGATTAGTCCGGTTTCCTCACGATGTTTTCCTTCACCGTAAATATCAAATGATATTTCGTACATAAGTTCCGAAAAACTCATTGATACGAGCCGAGGTTCGAATCCGCGACCTCCGGATTGCAAGTCGCACGCTCTTACCGCTAGGCCACCAGCGCTTCATTTTGCGCTGTTAGTGTTTTAATAAAATAAAGTTACTCTGTTCAATGTTTATGTATTTTAAAGTTCCTTTATTTACACTTACAGTATATTAAAGTTCCTAACACAACATAAATCTTGCCTATTTCCAACAGTGTGGGTCAGATCCCGGTAGCTAAATTTGACCCACTTCCCGATTTCCAATTGAGCTGAAATTTTGCATATTTACAGTTTATGTAAGTCAGTTGAATAATGCAATATTATGATGATATGGAGCTGATTTGATGATGGAGACAGGAGGTGCAGGTGTTATTTTAAACGTCAAACTTCTATGAAATTATGACGTATAAATAACACTCGCACTGCGTGTGCTGTCAAAATCTCTGTAGAATTTTCTGGGTCTAACTCTAAGTACTTTGGTAATACTTAACAACTTTTACACGGGCAAAACCCCGAAAATACGAAAATAATGATGTTTCATACGTTTCGGCGAATCATTGTCACAATCTGGATTTTCGGGGGCAAAAACGTACCAGGCCGCGTAGCCAACCTGCCAATCGCTAACGCTCCGTAGCGATCGAAACGCAACTGTCACTGTCGCACTAATATGGAAGAGTGATAGAGAGACACAAAGCGTTTCGTTGTCGAAGCGATAGCGATTGTCAACTTGGCTAGGCGGGCAGTGCTACTGATAACTAAAATATCGACTAAGAGTTATCGATATCGATAGAATTCATTCTAACTCATAAATCATACCTATTAATAAATGTGACTCATCCTTGAAGTAGTTACATAAACGAGCGTTAGTCTTTTTATTATCTATTTGCAAACCTCATTCTTTGTTATTATTGCAATTGTAAACACCCGCCATAAAATAATAAAACACCACTCGAGTTTAGTTAGGTAGTTTTGCTGGGCATTTTCCACAAATCGACAACCATTGTGGCTATTTTGCGTGAAAAACGAGGTTGCGCTACGATTTTTTGACTAGCCCTTTTGATATAAGTCAGGTAAAGTCCCAACTTAATTAAGATTGATTTTTTTTTGTGAAAATGTACCTATTTGGTTTAATACAAATACTGCTATATTAGCTTTTTGCTAATTTGTTTTCAAAAATAAGATTTTAACTGATACACGTCACATGATTGTTTGATATTATACAGGGCGATGTCAAGAACTACGAGTATTATTTAATCTAAAATTTAAACAAATAGGTAAAAAAACCCGCAGCAAACAAAGGGAAAAAGTGGTTTGTCAAATCTTACGAAAGGACCCCTTTGTGGACTGTAATTTTTAGTATTTTTACCCAATCGAGGTCTCCAAGTTATGCAATTATGTAATAACTTAATAAAGAATTCAACATTGAATTCAATAACTTAATAAAGAATTCAACATTGAACTGAATCTATCGATGTTAACGTCCTTAGCTTAGGTACTTAGGTATTTAAACTTTAGGTCCGTCAAAAATATTAATTCTTCACGGCATCGAGTAGAACCTTTTGGTTACGTATTAGGTGCAACCTTCCGAAAATTTGAGAGTTAAGTAAAAAAAGTGCAGATAAAAAGCATCGGTAAAGGTTTTTTGAAAATAGATACGATAGATTATCGTGAATTGGTAATGGAATAAATGTCATATAGTCTGTCAAGCCATTTTCCGTCAGTAGTAAATAGCGGCAAATTTAAAAATGTAGGCGCGTAAGGTTATCGTCCCATAGAAAATTTCAATCGCGCCTTTTTCCACTGACGAAGTTGTTATAGTCCAGTCACCAAATGGCGGACCGCGGTCGTCCTATATTTCTTGATACTTATTTAATAAACTCAAGTAGAAACGGACCGCGATGGTCATATTATTTTAAAAAATCGGACCCCTGAATAAACTAATTGGTGAACCCTAGATTATAGTATTAACTCACGCTATTTCTCCAATGTACAAACAGCCCATGAGACCTAATCCAGCTACTCCCACACCTTTCATCACTTGTCCACAATATATCCAAGTAGTGTTTAAAGACACGGCCAGCATCGTTTGCCCCGCCAGTGTTAGTGAAGAAGATGAAATTATACAGGATTTCCGTCCAACTATATTGGTGATGATGCCGATGGGGAAGATGCCTAGAAAGAGATTTTTTTTAAATATCGTATCGTATACAGGCCATTTTATTTAAAGTTGTCCCCTACACTTTTTTTTCAAAATTGGGATTTTTTTTATGTTATTTCTACTCAGAATCATGAGCACTCTTGATTTGATTGATGAAAATTTAGGGACACTTTTGAAAAAAGTGTCCCAAAATTTTCATACATTTTTCGCTCTTTCCATTCCGTGAACGTCATACAAAGTCTATGAAAAATGGTAACGGAATGGGGAAAAAACCTTGGGACACATTTTTTTCTCCTATTAGGATAGAAAGAGCTCGTGATTCTGAATAGAAATAACATAGAATTTCACAAATTAAAAAAAAAGTGTAGGGGACAACTTTAAATAAAATGGCACATACATGGTGGCTAAAAAATTACCACATAACGTAACGTTGCCAGGGAGGTTTTGGGATTATACTGAGCAACTTTTACTATGGGACCAATCCCGAAATCGCGAAAAAAAAATTTATGCTCCCATAGAAAATGGACCAGCCAAAATGTATGAAACAGCCAATTTTTTTTCGCGATTTCGGGGTAGGTTTCATAGTAAAAGTTGCTCAGTATAATCCCAAAGCCTCCCTGGCAACAGGAATGCAGTTATTTTTTAGTCACCCCGTATGTAATATATTAAATAAGTAGTAAAACAAATCAAACATTTTAAATTCCAACCTAATCTTCTTATTTAACAGTAAACGAATGTTTACCTATAATTAATCCAGCCGTAAATGAAGACGCGATCCACGACGCCTCCGTAGTTGTGATGACGTCCGGTAGAGGGCTCTGTTCTGCATCTAACAGTTTCACCAACTCTGGTGATGACCAGCCAATGGAGTACCCGGTCATTATATGTCCTAGGTTTACTGTAATCACATTTCGTTGCTAGAGATTACATTAGAGTCAAATTCGATTTGAAACCCCTGAAATGCGATAATTTAAAAAATTGGTCTAATTAGCTACAATGATTTTTGTGGAAGATGTCTGTCGATTCTACTGCGTGAGATCCAAATGTTTCTAATAAATCTCCTATATATTTTACCTCACAAACTTCCCTTGGGAAAATAACGTCCTTATAACGCCCGCGAGTAAAACGCCCCAGGCATGCCAAAAGCGCATGGCCTGTGACGTCACAGGCTTAGCCAATGCGTATGGAAGAATCATAAAAGAATAGTTTTTAATTTAAGTAGCCATACTTTAAAAAAAGTTGGTTCTGGCGCACTATCTGGCGTATTTCTTCGGAGCTCTATTTAGTACTTACTTGGTAATGAATTAAATCTTAAAATCATAAATCATTTATTAATTATGTAAATACTCACTACAAGCGGCTATGATGAACTGCTTTATTAAATATTGTTCAAATTTAATATGCATTGTTAAAGTTATAATTTTTCATAATAATTATAAAAAACCAACACAGCAATTAAGTATTAAATGCACTTAATAAAAAAAATACAACAAGAATTATGGTAAACGTCTATCAAAATATAGATCATATGAAAGACAGGCATAAAATAATATGATGTACTTAAGATAATTAAACTCAACAAACATATGAGTCTTAATCGCTTAGTACTTATCTAATATACCTAGATAGCCTTCAATAAATGTCAAATTATTTTATTGGTTAGAATAGAATAGAATTCGTTCAAAAGCCTGTTCTTCCTCGCGTTACCCCGACATTTTGCCACGGCTCATGGGAGCCTGGGTGCGCTTGACAACTAATCCCAAGAATTGACGTAGGCTCTAGTTTTTACGAAAGCGACTGCCATCTGATCTTCCAACAGAGGAGAAACTAGGCCTTATTGGGATTAGTCCGGTTTCCTCACGATGTTTTCCTTCATCGAAAAGCAACTGGTAAATATCAAATTATATTTCGTACATAAGTTCCGAAAAACTCATTGGTACGACCCGGGGTTTGAACCCGCGACCTCCGGTTTGAAAGTCGCACGCTCTTACCGCTAGGACACCAGCGCTTACGGAATACAGAATTCGTTCAAAAACAAATAGTAAAAACAATAATGTACACGCCGTACCTACAAACAAATTTCTATGCCGGGAGATAATTTTTTCCTGCAGTTGACTATACATAGTCCCAACAGCTGTGTCATACGATTAAGTTTGTCTAAAGTATATTTGTTAAGTTTACAATAAGAGTGCGACATTTTTACTAGCTTTTATTTAGTTTCGACTGTCACGTTGTCTGTAACCAAATGTTGCAAGTTAAATTTGACCCACTTCCCGGTTTGCGATGAAGCTGAAAATTTGCATACATATACAGGTGGCCAACTTAGAGGTATACAACTTATTTTTGCCGCCATTTTATTTTGGCGGTAAATATGACAGTTATTGCATGAAAATTAGTTTGTGTAGAATTGTAGATTACGACGGAACAACGTGTTTTAATCATTAAAAACAATAGAAACATTAAAAATAACGTTTCCCGGTCGATTAATTTCGAGAAACGGTGACATTGATTGGCCCCCAAAATCGCCTGATTTAACAGCTCCTGACTTTTTTCTGTGGGGCTATCTAAAGGGACGTGTCTATGCTAATAGGCCAACGAACCTCCAGCAATTAAAACAATATATTCGAAACACTGTCGCTGAGATAACGCCAGAAATGTGTGAAAAAATGATGAAAAACGCGATGGAAAGGGTTCGCATCTGCCATGCTGCTAGAGGTGGACATTTGTCTGACATTATTTTCCATGTGTAATTGCTGACCCTACATATTATATTTAACAAGGAATACTTAATATTTCTTGAGGGTAGAATTAGTATTTATGGAATTGCTTATAGTAAAATATATATATATATATATATATACAAAGTATAGTGCACTAGAGCATAAACGTATCATTTTCTGCACATTTTTGAAAAACATCGACTCACTTTCTAAACCTGAGAAATGAAAAATTCATTAATGTCGCACTTTTGTTGTGGAGGTAATTAACAATTTTTAGAAATGCATAATTGCTTTAAGCAGCTGTTGAAACTACGTGTATTGATTTACTATGGTCACAGAACAGTGTATTGATTTAGTATGGGTACAGAACGTACCGTTTAGATATAATCAAAATTCAACTTAACTGTATGAAGATAAGGTTGAAAATTCTAATTACATATTACCTACAATAACTTTGCCTTTATTGAAGGCTAACGTAATACTCGTAAAGTAGTGCAACTAGTGCATGCATAAAGCAGATTTTCAACTCTATTACTAAGCTATCAAGACTCATATTGTTATTGTTTATTTTAATAAAATTATCTTAGATCATGTTATTTTACGTCTGTCTTTCATATTAGCTATATTTGAATGGACGTATACTATAATTACATCGTTTTCTATTTTTGTTATAAAACATTTGTTGTGTTGGTTTTTAAAATAATTGTGAAAAATTATAATTCAACAATGTATATCAAATTTGAACAATATGTAACAAAGCAATGTTTAATAGTGGCTTGTCGTGAGTATTACTTGGAATAAATAATTTAATTATTATTAAAACGATGTAAGATAAAATCCATTGGTTTATTTTGAATTTAAGAAGGCTAGAAAATTAGCAATATAAATAAAATCAATGTAGGTAGAAATATTTAAACTTTGGAACGTTTAAGTTTTCCTTAATAAGTAAATTGAAAAGTAGCTATATAAGTGTACCTACGCGATAAAAATGTATCGCGACAACGAGTTAGACCAAGATAAGTCTGCAACGATTTTGATATTCGATTTCGATTTTGATTTTGATTCTTTCTCTCATTGAAGGTCTTGGTAGCTCAGATGGCAGAGCTCTGGGCTAGCGATCCGGTGGTCGTGGGTTCAAGTTTCACTCGATAGTGGAATTTTTCCACTTTTAATTTGTTTCTAAGCTTAATAGCATCGTCCGCAGACGTTTCTGCGTGATACAAAATTAATTGTATGTTGTGGCTATGAATAAAGAAAAAACTTGTCATTCCAGTAAACCTAGGACACATACTAAGCGGGTACTCCGTGGGCTGGTCGTCTCCCGTGTTAGTAAAACTGTTTGATGCCGAGCAGAGCCCTCTACCGGTTGTCATTACAACTACGGAGGCGTCGTGGATCGCGTCTTCATTTATGGCTGGATTAGTTATAGGTAAACATTAGTCTTAACTGTTTATGTAGCACATTGTCGTGGGATTTAGAAATATTTGATTAGTTTTACTATTGTGTAAATGTTTTTACTATTGCGTCATAAGGTTCTTTTACATCTGTCACACTAGCTGTTGCCCGCGCCTCGGTTCGCGATTTTTATGTTGGTTGTGGTAATGCTGACAACGCGTAACATTTTATTTTGTCTGTCACGATGTCTGTCTACGAAGTTTCAATTATCTCACTCAAAGAAATACTTGGTCTTGATACAAAAATGCTCCAACAACTCCCAATTTTAACATTCTCTCAACTCTCGTACAAAAAGAATTTTTCAATATTAGGTATGCCTATTTAGTGTTTACAAAGATCTCAACTACGAGTATGAGCATAATTTTCAGAAATGCAGCAATAATTTTACTTATTTTCTAATTAATATATCTATTTGAATAGATTCAAGTCTCACGCTCAAAAAAATACTCGTATCCGATACAAACTTTCAAACTCATAACTCCTTTAGAGGATAACTTTTCAATAACGCTGAAATTAGTTCTCTTGTTTTCCAATACTATGTCTTTCTGCGAAGTTTCAAGTCCCACACTCAAGAAATATTTGTACTTGATCTAAACTTTCAATCACTTTTTACTTTCTTAGTGGATGAATTTTCAGGAAACCTGAAATATCTTTTCTTGTTTTTGAATAATGTTTCCGTGTGTTTCAATTATGTCCCAATCACACGACGTTTGATTTTTCATCATCATATTCATGTTACTGCAATATTTTACACAATTTTTTTTCTCTTTCTAGGCATCTTCCCTCTCGGAATTATCGCAAATATAATTGGAAGAAAACCCTCTATAGTTTTATCGTCATTACTCACATTGACGGGACAAACCTTGTTAGCTGTGTCTTTAGATACGACTTGGATATATTGTGGACAAGTGATAAAAGGTTTGGGAGTGTCCGGATTAGCTCTCTTGGACTGTTTGTACATTGGAGAAATAGCGTGAGTTGATAGTATAACATTTATTCATCATTTTCATCATATCAGTGTTATCAGACATTTATCACTCACTGTTGAGCATATGCCTTTCTTCTATCTAGTAAACCATTTGTCCCGGTATGGAGCTAATCTCATCCAGAAGTGACTTGCAATCTTTCGAACGTCGTCCACCCATGCAACGAGTCAACGGATGCCAGGAGCTTCATTCATCCCATTTATTCAATGTTGATTAAACTATTTACGGTTATCTATTGTATCCATTTTCTAAGAATCTTTCCGATGTTCTTTTTGTCTGAACTTGTTTTTGTAAATTGTCGAATTTTCAGAAGGTTACATCTATGATAGTATCCAAAAGGCTTCTACATGATGCCGATACATTTAAATGAATGAGTTAATACTTAATGGCTCCTCTACACGATGGGCCAACGCCGGCCACTCCAAGAGGGAGCAAGTGATATTGCTATCTCATTCTACCGCATGGCTGCGTCCCTTGGAGTGGCCGGTATTGGCCCATCGTGTAGAGGAGCCATACCACCGTTTGGAATTAGCCGCCAAAAGTTTATAGTTGGAATGAAATAGGTAAATTTTGACTGAAATAACCTACGGAAAGAAAACAACAAAACTCAGATTTATTTCTTTCTGCGTTTTCGGGGTTTGCCCATGTAAAAGTTGTTTAGTAAGGCCTACATATTCACTCCTCACAGTGTGGTCATATAAAGATAAGATAAGATAAGATAAAATATAGTTTATTCAAGTAGGCATAATTACAATGCGCTTATGAACGTCAAATAAAGCTAGGTAGACCGGCTCCAACCCTACACCTCTGCCCCGAGAAGATTTAAATCCCCCCTCAATTGGAGGAGGGTATCCCATTATGGGACCGGCAACAAACTCGGCGGGACACATCTTTTCAAAAATAATTACATCTTATAATTAACATGCATTACGAGAAAATAAGGAAAAAAAATACAATTTAAATCACTATAGAATTCATGCAATTATACACATAAGGTGTAATAGAAATTTGATTTAGAAAATATACATATGTACATGGAATCATACAAATCCGTAGCTCTTTCAGAAAACATATCAAATTCTTACAAAAGGAAAAGAAAATAAAGTTATTAAAAGAAATGGGATAACATATTATATAAATCTGATTGATTATTATGAATTACCAACATATAATATTTGATGTGCTTTCCTACTTACCTGAGCTGTGTCACCTATAACTCTATACATAATACAATGTTTTTAATTGCTACTACTTTTTATTAGTTTCTGGTTTGGACCATGCATGTTTGTCTGTCAAGTAGTTCTCGACTCTGTAATAAGCTTTTAACATCAATGACTTTTTTAAGTAATTCTTAAGAGCTGGAAAGGGTAATCTTAAAGCATCCTCAGGTAACTTGTTATAAAAATGAATGCATTGCCCAACGAATGACTTTTGTACCTTACGGACACGAAACTTTCTGATAGCAAGCTTATTTTTATTTCTAGTGTTAAAGTTATGGACATCAGAATTCTTAGTGAAGGAGTCTAGATTCTTAATAACATAAATAATACTATCATATATGTATTGGGAAGCTACAGTTAAAATATTAATTTAAATATTAAAATCACTATATTTTCAGGTCGCCAAACATCAGAGGAATATTATTCACATCAACAAATGTTCTCCACGCATTTGGCACACTACTAGTATATGCTATCGGCCCATATGTCTCGTACAGGGTGGTTTCCTACGTATTCATTGTTATCAATGTTGCACATCTGGTCAGCTGTTCTTGTTTTATACCTGAGAGCCCTGTGTTTTATGTTATAAAAGGTAATTTATACTGAACATTGTTTCTAGTAATAATGTTAATTGGAACTCAAACTAAGGTCGCAGGTTCAATTCTCGGTAGGTACATACAGTTTGTTTTGTTAATAAAAAAAAAAACTTAAGCCCAGAGGAAGGTACGATCCGTCCATTACATATTGCCCAAATAAAAAATAATAAAAATAAATAAATAAAACGTTTATTCAGAGATCTTGCTTACAACTAATTACATATATTCTTCTGCCAAACCACAGAGTGGTTTGTTGGCAGACGAGGCTCCTTTATGTATATGCAAGCTAGGTAGTTGATAGGTAACTTAAACTTAGGTATCTACTTAACCCTTTACCGCATGCGCAGCCCTATATAGCAACTATTAAAGTTCATTTTTAAACAAATACTTTTTATTTATGACATGAAGTAAGGGGTTAACTCTATATTCTTAGCGTACAGTTAAAGAAAATCAAAATAAAATAAAAATGTAACGTATTATTGACTTTGTATTTTGTTTAATAAAAAATTGCTTAGTTTCTTTTTAAATGTTTGTTTTGTCATCCTTGCGGTCTTTAAATCCGACCTTCAAGTCGGTCTTGATATTTCAAGGATGATCTTGCTTAATCTACTTCTATTTTTATGTGGAAAAAGTAAGCTATATCGCTTGGTAGTAGACCTAAGGATTTTTAAAAATTAAAGGTAATGGGTACTAATCGTTACATAATAAAATTGAGGAATTAATATATTTACGTCACTACGCGAGGACAAAATCTCACTTCCTGGCCAAGGCAAGACGTAAAACTTTAAGACAAACCACGGGCGGTAATTCGTAAAGCCCCAGATCGCATATAAACACCTGCGATCTGGAGCATTCACGAATTCACCTCCTGTAATGTACCCACTATTAATTGTGGATGTTTTCTCTAAATATAGACTAGAGCTCATTTATTACATATCGATCAAATAGATGACTGACAAGATTTTAGAAAAAATGTAGCTAAAGTATTGCATTGCTTTGTGAGTTAATGCACTCTCATGGGAACAACAAATCTCAATCCTAATGTCAGGCATTACAAAATTATTCAACAATTATGTTCTTTACAATTGCAGATAAAGAAGAAGCTGCCAAAAAAGTACTCCACGAACTCGGGAGAAGCAAAGACATAGACACAGAATTAAAAACAATGATAGAACAGCATAAAAAAAATAACACTGACGCAAAATGTATCCAACTATTCACAATAAAAAACAATAGGAAGGCACTGATTATAAATCTCGTGTTGTTGATATTGAATCAAGGGAGTGGCATGACGTGTGTGTTATTTTATGCTACAATGATATTTGAGAGTGCTGGTGCAGGTTCGTCTATAGCTCCCGAAATATCTTCCATGATACTGGGAGTGACACAGCTTGTGGGTGCGATAGTAACACCGTTTTTCATTGATAAGTATGGGAGAAGAACATTGCTGTTGTTGTCTTTGCCGTTGTGTTGTTTGTTTCTGGTAAGTTATAGATTAGATAATGTTGTTACTTTAAGGTGTTGATTAGTGAGAACGATGAACGTACACTCGTACAGATGTACCTATTTAGTGAACACTCCTTTGCCATCGTATTTTCTCTTTCGTGTTTGTCATGCTACTTCAGTCAACATCAGTACTTTTTGTATTGAGACCGACTGACATATCATAACACATTCGTGCGTTTCCGTGAAAATACAATGGTAAAGGATTATTCTCTACATCTGTATTTGCTGTCAAAATATTTGCATGTGTTTCTAAAGATTAGTAGTGTCAAAAGTGAAGTTTTTTTTAAAGATACGTCACTAATCTAAATCGTATCTAGCCGTAATATTTGACGTATCTTATAGTTCGAATCAGGCCGTACGTATTTCAAACTAATATAAGTAGGTAAATATTCTTTAATCTAAATGATTATCTAAAGCAACCCATAACCACTATTTAATAGTAGTTTATGCAACAGTGATATAATAAGGGTTCTTAAAATTCAAGGGTCGAAGTTACAAAACGAGACGTAGTCGAGTTTTGTAAAAAAAGACCCTTGAATTTTAAGAACCAATTATGAGCTGTTGCATACATTACTTTTTCTATGACAGCTGCAGCAAAAAAAAAAAAAAGTTATTATTAAAAAAAAAGAGTTATTATTAAAAAAAAAGAGTTATTATTTAAAAAAAATTGAGTTATTATTTAAAGAAAAAAAGAGTTATTATTGTAAATGAAAACATACCTCTTTCAATCAAGATGATCGGAACTTGTATCTTTAAAAAAAATAAAGCAGTTGTATTATACTCATAAGATGACTGCTAGCAGTCATCTTATGAGCCTATAGACAAATCATTCAAATGACATTGCTTTAGATATCACTGTCAGTCATTTAATTGACACATTTAAGTGCTGGAGTAGAAAAATATATAAATATTTACCATCTTGTTTCAGACCACTTTAGGAGCCTATTTTTATCTAGAAATGATCAAGTATTCATCGATAGCCTCCATTCGGTGGCTGCCTCTGTTTGCTCTCATGGCGTATTTATTTAGCTTCAGTTTTGGTAAGTTCTATGCACCTCAATAATATATTGTGTTGTCTGCGTCTGTGGTACTAAATAGAATAGAATTTTGAAAATTTTACGGAGCTACCTAATGAAGTAAATACCAATTTTGTTATGCACTTTGTTGCCTTATTGTCCGGTTATACGGGTAATGTTTATAAAAATATATTATTTAAAAGAATAATGCTTAAACAAGATAATTAAACTATAAAACTTAAAAGCTAAATCTAATAATAAATAATACTAAATTTCAAATAAAATACGGGTAATTAGACTAATTAGGTATAATATTTTGTCGGCAGAGTTATTGGATAACGGTTATTCATAAAACTTTACGGGCCTGATTTAGTTAAATTATGTTATATCCCTTTCTTACAAATACATAAGTCAAAATGACAGATAAAGACCAACGATTTATTTACCTCTAATAACAGAAGATTTTAGAGTCAAAATCTCTAGCGTGATATACCATTCTTCTTTAGACTAAGACTTTAGTTTTTAAGCTTAGTTTTTAATTCTAGTTTTTATTTTAGTTTGCAATTTTTATTTTAAGGCTTTTTATTATTTGTTTTATTACTTTTAGAATTTTAATAAATAAAGAACTATAATAACCACACTGATGGCTTATTTTGATATTTCAGGTATAAATTGTGTACCAAACGTCCTCCTTGGAGAAACCTTCCGCCCCAACATGCGCAGTCTCGGCGCCTCCACAGCTTCGACCATCGGCTGCGTCGCCGGCTTCGTCAGCTTGGCCAGCTTCGGGCCCATGGTGACCGCCTTCGGCAGCCATGCTGTCTTCTGGATATACGCCGGACTCAACTTCTTTGGGTTCCTGTTCACGTTCTTCGTGGTCCCGGAGACTAGGGGTAGGAGCTTGACGGAGATTGAACGAATGATGGGATGAGTGTAGCTAAATTAATGAAATGAAAATGAAAATAAGTATAATTATTTATTTCAGACACGTGCCCTGTTTATCAAAAGCTTGTAACTTGTATCTAATACAAGTGGAAGTCTCTTTTTAACAATAGCTGTCAAAAGGTGATATCCGCTTGTATTATAAGTTACAAGCTTTTGAGAAATGGGCCACAGGTATCCATGTTTGTTTGCAACATTATGTTATTTAAAATGAGATATAAATATATACCTATTTTTAGATTTAAGCTAGTTTTTAATTTCTTGTAGTAATACCACTGTATACATATCCTTAGGTCTTACATGAATAGACATCCAATGAGCGATAAGACAGCTGCACCCTTTCTGCAAATTAAATAGCAGTTTCCAAAAATTCAATCGTAGAAATTTGAGGAAATTTGTTGAAATAAACATACTTTAAGGAGAAACAGTATGAGGTTTCCCTACAAAGGTTTAAACCCCAGTGTTTTCCTTACCCTATCTAACCTTAAATAATTTAGTTTAATATGATGCATAGTTATAAATACACTAGTGGCTCTGTGAGCTGTAGACCTTGCGATTATAGCTTAAAACCGAATAAATATATCGCTCCGCCATTTTGGAAATTTACAATAACTGAATCGCCAAACATAAATATACTTATTTAATCATCGAACCTGATCACAGAATTTCACGGGAATTGGTTGAGAATTGCGACCTGTCGAGGAAAACATCTGGACATAAGAAAACATTGTTGCCCAAGCTGAAATATAAGCACTCGACTAAAACACAATCAAGTAAATATGAATTCATATAAAGATGAGTCAAATAGAAAGAAACCTTCGAGCAATTTGCGAATGCATTAAATTTTGTAACACTCATGCACTCTTTTATACTAAGCCTCGCATTTTGCTAATGAAATGTATGTATTCAGTCTTTAAAAGGGTACGAAATGGTGAGAAGTAATAGGAAATTCAAATAACAGGCCTACTTGACTTGATTTGCAATGTTGCTATTGGAAATGGATTCGACAAGACCTTCGTTCATTTCTGTGCATGTAATTTTTGGGGGGCTCTCAACTGTATCTTGATATTATCTACATCAGTTATGCTACAAGACCAAGTTTGGTATCGTTTTCGTATCAATAGGGAATGCTTTTATTTGATCATACGTGACTGCTATGTAATCTGCTTGTAGCGACACTAACTCAGAACCAAATGGAATCTTGATCCAGCTTTGTCAGGCAAGTAGTTTAACACGCAATATTGGCAAATTTCTTTACACATAAGACCTAGAATCGCATATTCTCTAGGCACTACGACTTCGGTCACTACTGCCCTAATAGATTTGTAGGTCCAACTTTTTCCTATATAAAAGACACCCTCATTTTCGTTTCTCTAAATTTGAACCTTGACAGTAAAATCCTAAGGCTCAATTTATATGTTACGAAAGACAAGATATTTAGGGGATATTAGAATAGGTCGCGAGGAAACCCAAAGATCCGTGTCGCTTCTTTTGTGATAAAACCTTTTTACTTCAACAAACCTGATAAAGTGTTAGCGGAATCCGTCGGCTCAAGGTTCTTGATACTTACGAGGTTTTCGCAAAGTATATGAATATGAGTATTGTGGTATTATCAAGTACTTAAGTACTTACTTATAAACACGAGATGAAATTATTGATGTCCGAAAGGACTTAAGTCGATGTTTAAAGTAACACTTAAATAAATTTTCTTTTGACATTGACATACTTACACGTCTCACCAACCCCGAAATTACAAAAAAAATACTAGTGGCCCGTTTCTCAAAAGCTTGTAACTTGTAATACAAGCGGATGTCACTTTTTGACAGCTTTTGTTAGAAAGGGACTTCCACTAGTATTATATACAAGTTATAAGCTTTTGAGAAACGGACTCCAGGTAAATCACACATAATTGGATAAATATCAAATGATTGTTATCTCATGATTTAACAATTTATATGGTTTTGAACTGGTTTTGAGACGACCTTGACGATCGTATTGGTGATTGCCAAGTGTGACAGTATGTACGTATTAAAGACCTATCTTTGTCTTATGAAAAAGTGCTACAAAGCAGTGGGAGGAGGGAGGGGGGCTAAAAATCCGACGACCCTTATTGAGTTTTTTTTTCTTTTATTCTGAGTATTTTTACTCCAATGTAGCCTGCAATAGGGGCGGCAAATTCAAGCGCAGTAGGACGTAAAAAAATCCATAAAATTCATTCGTAAAGACATTTTATGTCTTTCTGTCAACAGAACAGTTTGCATCCAACCTCGCCCTACTTTGCCTTAAACAAGCTATAAATAGGAGTCCTACAATTACTGTTGTGCAGCAAAAGTCACGTAATCCAACGTCTTCCTCCCAACTTTCCGTTTTCCGGAAATTACGAGCGCTCGTTATTTTCCCAAACTTTTTGACTTGAACGCTGTTTTATTTTTTGGCGTGAAATGGGCAGTTACGCCGCGGCCACAAAACGTACTCGAGCGTGCACGCTGAGGGATCTTTCTCTTTCACTTCAATGAAGGCGAAATTAGAGTGACAGAGAAAAATGCCCGCAATTTGCGAAATTTGGTTTTTGCGGTAGCCCCTCTGGAAGCTGACGCTCGCCGCCATATATTGGTTAAAACAAATGAATAGCCCTATACTATAGTATCCGCAGAATTAAGTGCAGGGTCATAAACGTTGTTATCGCTACCTGCACTATTGTTGCACGGCCCGCTCCATAAGGCCGTGCAGGTGCGAAAGAGATAGCATGATTCCGATGATTTACGACCGTGCTCGTCACTTAATTCTGGGGATACTATAGTCACTACTATAGTTTGGCAAGTCATTTCCGTCAGTAGAAATTGGCGGCAAATTTACAAAATGTAGGCGCAAAGGGTTGGCTTCCCATGGAAAATTTGAATTTCGCGCCTTTTTCTACTGAAAAAGTGGATTTGCTAGAATATAGTTTTACGGAAATAAATTTTTGAACAGAGGGCCTACCGCGAACCACGTTCGACGTGTTGCCTCCCTGTCGCACTTGTAAATTTGTACGTAAGTGTGACAGGGAGGCAACACGTCGAACGTGGTTCGCGGTAGGCCCTCAGTTAGTCTACACTGAGTTTCACCAAGGTACTTTGCGAGAACTATTCGTTTTGACTCAAAAATCACACTTAAAACTAGTTTTAACTGAGAAGATAAAATACCGTAAATATTTATTATATTTTATTCGTATTTATTTATCACAAAATTCGCAGTCCTAATTGACTACAATAATTAGTATACGTACATTTCATATTATCCTTAATTAAGTTTTAATACAAAACAATTTCGTATTTTCTTAGGTATGTAGTAATTATTTATACGTAATATACTTATTATTATATTACATCATATTTTATCGGCTTTATAAACTAGGTTTTATACATCTATAAAAGTTTCTGTTTACATTCTAAACATTTTTTATTTATTCCCAAAACTAAAAAAACAACAACATAATAAACTGATGTTATCTATAATTCAGTTTTATGTACAATAATGATGTATCTAAGTATTCACTAAAAAATCATATACCTATGCGCAATCATTAAATAAGTCTTAGTATTCGGTGTAAGTGTAACGTATTCACAATATTTAGTAGGTACATATCGTCCAGTTAATACAGATACTTAAGTTATAACGATTAAAAAAATATTAATCTTGGTGTCATTTAAAAAGACGAATAAAAATATATAGCTGGTCAACCAAATCTTGTCAGTAAAAAAAGGCGCGAAATTCAAATTTTCTATGGGACGATATCCCTTCGCGCCTACATTTTTCAAATTTGCCGCCTTTTTCTACTGTCAAGATCTGGTTGACCAAGTATACATACCAATTCAATTCGTAGAGCTGTTAACAAAAACGGTCATATGTGACGTTATCTATGAAAAGGGACCTTATTGCCGATGGCGGTTACGCCATTTTTAACGATGCTCCGATATAAAATACAATGCCGCGCTACGCTGTGCGGCGTAAGCGCCATCGACAATAAAGTCCCTTTTCATAGATAATGCCCCATATAACCAAAACTATTAAGTATGTACAGAATACCCTCCTACTTATACTGCCGCTTTTTATTTTATTGTTGAATTTAATTTTTTTCGGTAGAATTGTATAAAATTTGCCTGGTTTGTGGAGTTCCATTAATAAATACAAAACTTGTCCTGACAAAAATGTTTGTTATTTTCCGTGGAGTGACGAGAATATCATACATTTTGGTAATTCAGGGGATTTTTTTAGGAAATTCGGAAAAATGAGAATATTATACAGAATAGGAAACTCTGTCTATCCACCAAATGTTATCGAAATCCGACGAATAAAAGTTGGAGAACAAAATGAAAATCGAGCCATAAAACTTTTTTTAGGTCGATTAGTGTGGGTAAGCACTCACATTTAAGGCCTGTGCACACCGGCTTGCGTGTGCGTGATGAGCACGTGCGCGTGCGCTAAAATGTCGGAACCGCACACGCACACGTCACGCAAGCGGTGTGCCGTCTCTCATAATGATCTGTATACTACAACGCTGCACGCGCACGTGCACGTCACGCACACGCAGCCGGTGTGCACAGGCCTTTAGGCACGAATAAAGATAATGTCTAGAATCTGAGACATTTTAAATGGATTCTGTCATCGTGATAATTTACATTCTTCCACTATAATTTATTATGTTCAAACTTAGATGTAATAAATAAAGTAACTTGGGTAATAGGTTACTGGTGCGTACTGACTTTTTTTATTAAGTGGATAGCTTTGAATCATATTTTAATTTTAATATTATAGTATTTTATGCAACCGTTGTTTATGAGAGGTCTCGTGGCGTCTTTATTAACAATTTTCGGCTTCGCCTCAAATTGTTACTCACGCCACTCGCCTTTTTTGACTCAGTTAAACAACGTTGCATAGGTACAATACTTTTTCTACGACCAAGCAATTACTTTGAAATAAAATTGTAAATTTAACAAATATTATTCATTCAAGAAGTAGCAAAAATAGAGGGGTAAGGGGCGGAAACAGAATGAATGAAATTAAAAAAAAACTGTCTATGGTTCACTTATTTGTCAGAGATGACATTTAAAATAAGGTTCGTAACAATGTACTTACTGATATTTCATTCAATATTTTTTAAGTGGTCATTACACGAAGTAGGTATCGAAAAAGTGCCAAAAAGATACTGCGTGTATGCACAAAAGCTTTTTTGGTGAATAGACTAAAGACTTGTCTTGACAACTATAAGGTAGGGTTTTAAAGTAGAGATATAATAGTGGGTTTGGCCGAATACCGAATAGGTACCAAATATTCGGCTCCTCTCTCGGCCGAATACCGAATATTCGGCGACCGAATATTCGGCATGACATGCGAACATTTTGAGTCACAATTATTATGAAAACTGATCGCTAACAATAGCTGACGTATGATATACGTTATATACGGTACGTTATATACGTTAGATGACGTTAGCTAAGATGTATTTTTGTTGAACAGCATTAATGAATAGAGTCAAACAAAACAGACTCATGATAAAAAAAAATGTTTTTTAATCAAAAAATGCTCAAAAAAGGTTCTTCGTATTTAACAACTTTCCAAGAACACATTCTAAATTACTTACATAGTTTTTGGTTATTTTTATTGTGCAATTTTTATTTTTAAGTAGGTGCAACAGATATTCGGTATTCGGCCGAATAGTAGGCAATATTCGGCCGAATACCGAATATTCGGCAAAATGGCCGAATACCGAATAGTTGCCGAATATTCGTGGCATCTCTATTCTAAAGGTGTGTGCACGACCCTTTAAATGACAAATAAAAGTATGGGAGTAGAAAAATATAATAAAACGGGTCACTCAGTCTGCGTGGGTCAACCAAGGCGTGCTCCCGATGATGCTTCTCGGTACAGAGTGAAATATGTATATGTATAGTTTTAATATATTTAATATGTCTGTGTCTCATGGAAGTTTTGTTATTAATTTTAATATTTCTCTTGATGTAGGTTCATAAAAACACTGTTGTGTAGTGAAACACAGGCAACGGTTTATTTTAAGTGTAGCTGTAATAAATATGAATGCCAATGATTCTAAGTAGATTTTTTTACCACGTGGCTGATGAAAAGATTACTCACGATAGAACGATCCGGGTCCGGGCCGAAGCTTCCGACACTTCGTTATAATTATGACGGCTGATCGGTGATCATGTGATGCTTTCTAGTGTCGGACGGCTCGGCCCGGACCCGCACAGGTTTAGCGTGAGTCATCCTTTATTCATGATTTACAAATAAGAAATAATCAAGTTACAGTACCTATTGTTTTAAGTACCTACTTGTTACACCTGCCTACATAAAAATGAGATTTTAAGCTCAAAATTTTCAATGAACTTTTAGTTACAGCTTCTGATATCTCTGTAATCATAAATATAACTCCTTTTTTTTCTTACATTCAAAACACCTAAACACGAAAATATAAGTTGTCAGAGTAATGTTTTCACAGGTTATAATGTATCGAAAACTTAAAATGTTCATTATGGCGCAATGTTTTTAAACATAAATAAATTTAATAAAGATAATTCTATTCTTATACAGCTATCAAAGATTTATTTATATCTAACTTCCTATCTTTATATTTATAACTTAGACATCGTTGTACTAAAAACAGATAAAAGTCTTTTTACACATATTACATAGAATAGTTATTTTCGATACAAGTGCGAAAAAGAGGAAATTAGAAACGAGTGGCGATAAATTAAAACACGACCGAAGGGAGTGTATTAAATCGACACGAGTTGCGAATTACCTATTCGCACGTGTATCGAACAACGTTTTACAGTACATATGGCACTTTAAAGTTTCGACATACGCACGAAAAGTGCTATTTTACACACTAGTGCGGAAAAGTAGCCCCATATGTACTGTAAATGTATTTTACAGTACATATGGGGCTACTTTTCCGCACTAGTGCGTAAAATAGCACTTTTCGTGCGTATGTCGAAACTTTAAAGTGCCATATGTACTGTAAAACGTTGTTCGATACACGTGCGAATAGGTAATTCGCAACTCGTGTCGATTTAAAACACTCCCGTCGGTCGTGTTTTAATTTATCGCCACTCGTTTCGAATTTCCTCTTTTTCGCACTTGTATCGAAAATAACTATTTCTGTTCTCCGTGTGGAAAGCGTCAACTTTCGGCACGATTCGCTAAAGCAAGTTGCCGCTTTTCGGCTCCGCCGAGCAGAAGAATAGTATACACATTTCGGCTAGTAAATAAGAAAACCTCAGATCACATGTAACTGTCGGCCGAAGCGAAGTCGAGACATTTCTTACTTTACCGTATATAATAATACTATTTCCCATTTTAAATTCAACAACTGGCTTTGCCATACCACAGAGAAAAAAATAGGTACATAAGAGTGCTCACTCCATACATCAATTTTGGTACCAAAAAGTCTATTATTTTCATAGTCGACATCTATAGCATCGAGTAGCGGAATTATCAGTACTGCTACTTGACAATAGATGTTGCACCGACCCAAAACTCTAATGCTCAACAATTTTCAGCTAATAATATAACCGGATTAGCCAGAACTCTATTTTCAACTCCTTCTGCTTTAATATTAGTTGTAAATTGTTGTTCAATACAATTTTCGTGAGTCGCGACTCACTAGACATCTAGTACCAAGTAGCGGTACTGATAATTCCGCTACTCGATGCTAGATGTCGACTTAGAAAATAATAGTCTTTTTGGTACCAAAACTGATGTATGGAGTGAGCACTCTATTCTTGCTATATTTCTCTATGGCCATACTGAGCAAATTAGCGTTTGTTCTTCGTACATTTTCTAATAGTCAGCCGCCAAAACGCTAACCTAAAATCGGGGGAATAAAACGCGTAAATAAATGGGTTGATGGCCGAATTAAACCATCCAAGCCACGTCAAAATGTACATTAACACTGGATTAACATAATTGGAAGGGATGAACGGTGTCAGCAGATAGTACAGGAAAAATGGCAGCCAGCAAGCGACGAAACCCCCAACGACTAGACTTAAAGTTTGAGCCGTTTTCGTTTCCCTTCTCAGAGACGATACCCGATTATTCTCCGAATGTTCTCTAATAGAATGCGTTCGATGTCGGGTCGTGTTCTTATATTTAAAGTTCGCTTTGAACGTGACCTCGTTATAGAATTTTGACTCTTTCTCCTTCCTGTTTTTGGGTCGTTTTTTCTCTGCGTGGAAGCAGCAGGGGCACTTGTCGGTTTGCGAGGAGCAGTCGCTTTGTTGTGTGGACTTGGATGTTTGTTTTGAGGCACTCTGCCGTAGGGAGAGCTTATCCGATCCGGAATCTGATTCGGTCCGAATACAGGAGAGCTTGCCTTTCTGGAACAAACAAACATATATGGTTAAGCGAGTTTTCACACACATACACATGAGGGTCTCTTCGAGATTACAAGAGGTTTAAAACATCCTAACTCTTTAATGTATGTATGTATGTATGTAAACACTTTATTGTACATAAGACAGATTAAAATACAATTCAAAGAAAGTATACAATGTATAAAGGCGAACTTATCCCTATAAGGGATCTCTTCCAGTCAACCTTTGAGCAATTGAGAGTAGACAAATGAAAATGACAGACAGAACAGAATTTAAAGGTTGGTTTCACTACCATCTAGTTACGAAAAAAGTGTTTTTTTACACAATGTTTAAAAAAATCGTAAAATAAAAGGTATTCATTTCTTTCAAAATCCGGTAGACAAATATGTAGATAAAAAATTGAAGAACCGATAGGCGTTTGTGTTCTAATTCTATACATATGTTGTGCAAAAGTAGGAGATACGATTCAAAACTTGTCAAAAATCGATGAAAACTGCAGGTAGCCCCTTAAACTTAATTCTCCTTATTAAAACTACGGTATGGCATTTTTTATCGTACCCGATACCATAATAATAAGTTTATCATACAAAACTTGTTTTTACTCTATTTCGTTTGTTTTACCTGAAGCAAAGTTTCATTACAATCCAACACGTACTTTTAAAATGAAAACGAAACTCCGTTTGTATGGGAAGGTGAAATTTGGCCGAGCTAGGTGATGCACTTTCTATTTCTAATGTATGAACTCGTATTAAACATTAAGCAAATGTAAATTCGTCCCTACCTCAGACTGCATTATAATAAAACCTTTTATTATTACAGTGCTATATTAAACCAAAACTTAAACTCGGATGTTGGATACATTTTGAAATTACACGACACATGACACGTCATTCGTGGTGTGTCTGCCAACTTATTATTACAGTAAAAAAAGCCAGCTTTTACTAAATCTTCCTTTTATACTTCTCTTCGTGAACGGCAAAGCTAACTTTGTAAATTACGCTCAGGGGTTTACGAAGCCAAAATTGCCTAGTAAATGTGGTTTTGATATCATTTGGTAGCAGTATTCGTGTCTAGATGGCCACAGCGTGATATTAAAGCTTATTGTGGCAACGAAATTGCGATTATGTCAACGCAAAATTAGTTTTCGGGGAAATCACAGGGCCTAAACGGCAAACAATAGTTGCTTGTTAAATAGTATTTCGGTTAATATTGTTCACAGTACAATGGGGCTGCTTTACCGCCCTAGTACGGTAATTACCACAATAGGCTACATGACTAATTTTCATTTATGGTATCAATCGATCGGGTTTGTTTTTAGGATCAAATGTCTATATGGGATCCATTGCATTAAAGTCACACAAAAGTCAGAAATTGTAGTCAAAGGCCGACAGTCGCACTTCACTCGCGAAACGCCCTATACAAAACGGCAAGGGAACGGACGTCAAGGTCTCTGGGAGCCCATCTTGTAGTATGGACAAAACAAGAAAAATGCGTTTTTGTCGGTGAAATATTGCGTTTATGTATATAGTTGGCATACAATATTTTTTGGATGAAATGTAAGGAATCGAATATACCCTTACTTTTATCGTTTTTGGAAGTTAAAAAAAAACTTAAATTTTGAAACTTTCAGGTCCTGTATTTTTGTAATTTTTCAATATTTTATTTTAATATCCACATTATTGTGATAAATTGCTCGTTTGCTATCTATTTTACTAGATTTTGTTATAAAATTCAACTTGTGTCATCATCCCTATACGTGCCTACGTCAAACATTTAAACTTTTAAAGGGCTATATGTATTGCAAAACGTTGTACAATACATGTGCGAAAATGTGATTCGCAACTCTTGTCTATTTAAAACACTCCCTTCGGTCGTGTTTTAATGTAACGCCACTTGTTGCAAATTTCCTATTTCTCGCACTTGTATCGTAATGTAGGTAAAGTATGTATTGTAAACTAAGTAGGTAGATTATAATTATATGTAGTGACTGTATTGGGTCTCGTTCAGAGTGTTATTTTAGAAAACAATTTAGAGAGTATGCGTTGTAAATTTCTGGACATCGTAAAATAAAGGATACCCTAATGTAAATAGTCTATTTTATTTTATTTTTATTTTCTATTATTGGGGATAAAAACAGATAATACAAAAAAGAGGACATAGTTAATTTAATAAGTGCAACCTATATCCTAAGACAGTTTCCATTAAGATTTATAAACCGAGAATGTTTAAGCATTTCAAGCTGTATAAAAGCTGTATATAAGCTGTATATTAGTTTATTTGTATACTATAAGCTGTACACTTAGGCTGTACAAAGTCTGTATAAGCGCTTATACAGCCCTAATAAGTTAAAAAGCCGGCCAAGTGCGAGTCGGACTCGCGCACGGAGGGTTCCGCACCATCAACAAAAAATAGAGCAAAACAAGCAAAAAAACGGTCACCCATCCAAGTACTGACCCCGCCCGACGTTGCTTAACTTCGGTCAAAAATCACGTTTGTTGTTTGGGAGCCCCATTTAAATCTTTATTTTATTCTGTTTTTAGTATTTGTTGTTATAGCGGCAACAGAAATACATCATCTGTGAAAATTTCAACTGTCTAGCTATCACGGTTCGTGAGATACAGCCTGGTGACAGACGGACGGACGGACGGACGGACGGACAGCGGAGTCTTAGTAATAGGGTCCCGTTTTTACCCTTTGGGTACGGAACCCTAAAAAGGGCCCAAATTATACAGCTTTTCGCGTTATTGGAGCTGTAAATAGGCTGTATAATAGCTGTATTCTAGCTGTAATTTGGTGTAAAGGAAACCTTAATACTACACATAATATCTTATAAGTATGATTTAAGAATATAAGTTGTAAATAAGTTTTTAAAAAGAATTACAAGAGAATAAAAATAATTTAAGAAACTAAAATGTATTCTTGTTCATTCGTAATATTTGTAATGGCGACTTACAAATGTTTATAAGGGGATGTGGATGATAAGTAAGGGACTTTAAATATTAATAAAGGGCCTTGAGAGCGGATATTATATAGGTACCTAAGTGCCGATTAATATTTATTGTGAACCTGTGTATATTTACCGGCAAAATATTCACGCGCCTGCAAAATAATCAAGAGAAACATAAGAAAAATAACAAAAATTGCTGAGTTAGTGTTTGTTTTTAAGGTTAGAATGTAATTTTTTTTATTAAATATAATTTCTTTTGCTATAGTCAATTTATTTTAAGCTGGTAATCTTAAAACGGCTTTAGTTTTTGCTAAATATTTTCAAGTATTTCTTTAATTACATTTTTAAATACGTTTTTATTCATTATAAAATGGCGACAATTTTTAAACAGCCTACAAGATAGTTGGGAAGCATTATAATCTTAGTAGCTTTACTATGTAATTAGTGGAGTAACTTTTACAGCTTTTGGATTCAAATCAGCTTTAAAATAGAATATTTTTATTCGTTTGGCTGTATTTTGGTTCTCCTTACATAAGGTATAATCCTTCAGTTTTATAATACACTCAGTCAGAACTCGTAAAACTATACTATACTTATACGAGTGTCAAATTAAGCCACAAAATTACTTTAATCGGCTCTGTCAGTAATACAGAAAAAAGCTGTACTATAGCTATCATTTATTCTTTTACTTTTATAATACCCTTATAGGCAGAAGTTATACAACTACAACTACTAAACTTATAGGAGAGTAAAATTACGCCATAAGAAATAGTTTTAAAACGGAGTTGACGGATACTTTTGTACAGCTACAAGTGCCAAGTGATACTACAATACAGCCAATATACAGCTTTTACGCTAAAATTGGCTTGTAGTGTCTCACAACTCTTAAAGTTTTAAAACGGAGTTGACAGATACTTTTGTACAGCTACAAGTGCCAAGTGATACTACAATACAGCCTGTATACAGGTTTAAGGATAGAATTAGCTTGTAGTGTCAGACAACACCTAAAGTTTTATAGTAGATTTTTTATATTCTGATAAAGCACCTCATGCTTACGCAGAATCCTTTATAATGCTTTTATACAGCTTGAGCTGTATAATAACTGCAAAATACCTTTTATACAGCTTAAATCTTTTCTGACATCCTTATACATCCCTTAAATTACTCTAAGTTCTAAATTGGCTGGTATATTGATGTTGCTGACACTTACATGCTACTTGGGGTGGTATTGTCATCGGAAGTGTGTGGTATAATAGATACTAAACTAATATTGGTACACTGACGATAAATAATAGTAATTACAGTGCTGACAAGATTCAATCACATTACATTCGAGAAGCGAAATGAGGAACTATATAAACTTATATTATGATTAATATAGGACTAAGCTTATAAACATAAATAGTCACATTGAAATAAATGAACACAGCGAAGCAGAAATTACACTACACTAACCTAACACGAACAGAAGTAACAACGTGTTTATCACTAATGTGTACTTTGTATTCAAAGCAGTCTGTGTAATTGTATTACACTTTGAAGTTGCGCGGCTGTGGCGTCAAATATTAACTAGGAGGCGTATTCTGATTGTAATAATAGGTTTGTTATAGATAATTATGACCAGTCAATGCCAAAAGTGACATTTCTTTCCCGAAACGTCGAAATAAACCAGACAATTTTGACACTGACAGTTCATATACGTAACAAAACTAGATGAAGCTCACTGTGAAGTGAACTGTCACCCGCGGTATTTCCGGATCGTTACGTCCTTCAACCTTAAGTGAAAAGAGGGTACTTTCACCTTAAAGGCCGGCAACGTACTTGCAACCCCTCTGATGTTGCAGGTGTCCATGGAACCTTGGACCATGGTAATAGCTTACCAGCAGACGAGTCGTCTGCTCGTTTACCATATCATAAAAAAACCGGCCTAGTGCGAGTCAGACTCGCGTTCCAAGGGTTCCGTACATTAAGTCCGACTCACGCTTGACTGCACATTTCTAATAGGATGTCTGTCATCTATAGGTAAAGAATTATTTTGTGTATTTTTTTCAAAATTTTAGAGCCAGTACTTTTGGAGATAAAGGGGTTGGGAATTGTCGGACAGACAGATAGACGCACGAGGTACAGAACCCTAAAAAGTGTCTTACCTTACTACATTTAGTGGTAGTAGATAGCTGGTGATGCCTTCTGGCCACAACGCAGGATATCCTGGCGTACACGTAGACCATCACGGCCATGGGCAGGAAGAAGGAGCCCATGGCGGAGAACACCACGTAGCCAGGGTTCTGGTTGTAGCGGCAGACTCCACCTTGGTTGTGGTCTGGTTCGTACCTGGAATGAAAAATGCTTTAAGTTATTCAGTTTATTGCTTTTATAGGTACATTACATAAGGTGGTATATCAAAACAAGATCAGCTATGAGCCCTGCAAAGGGCACTGCAATTTACATTCTTCATGGTAATCATGGTAACAAGATCTTATGTCAAAAACCAATTCGGTGATTAAAGGCATTTATAAATGCCCTTACCAGGATTCGAATCCAGGACCATCGGCATCACAGGCAGGCCGGGTCACTACCCACTACGCCAGGCCGAACTTCTCCATCTTTTAGGAAACTTAGTTTAAACATTTGTTGACTAACTTACCATCCAAACATGGGCGGGCAGGTAACAGCCATAGCCGCGATCCAAACAAAGAAGATCATCGTTAGCGCCAACTTCTTGGACCTTCTTCTTCTAGAATAGGACAGCGGCCTGGTGACAGCCAGGTAGCGGTCCACGCTGATGGCGCAGAGGGAGAGGATGGACGCGGTACAGAGCAGGATGTCCAGGCTTATCCAGATGTCGCAGAGGATCCAGCCGAGCTCCCATTTGCCTGCAACAAGTTGAGTTGTTTAGAGCGTCGTATATGGTACCAGCCAGGCGTACAGATGTGCAAGTCGCGGAGTTTCAGAAAAGTTGGAAATTTTGAGAAAAATCTCGCAGGAAATTATGGACTTTTATTATATAGTACATTTAAAAAACCGGCCAAGTGCGAGTCGGACTCGCATTCCAAGGGTTCCGTATATTAATTCTGACTCATGCTTCACTGCACATTTCTTATGTTTTCCTGTCATCTATAGGTAAAGAACTATTTTGCGTATTTTTTTTCAAAATTTCGGAATTTTGGAAATAATTAACTTGACGAAGCCTGAGGTGGATGAGCTTTCTGTATGATTTGCTTTGTTATGAATTTCATTTCGCTTCGCAATAAATTCTATTTCATTAAATAATTAACTGGGTGAATAGGTGCTCATCACACGTGCTGCGTTGCCACGTTGGATGGCGATAGACAATCTTTGTATTAGGTAAGATTGGTATCTTTTATTTTAAAAATGAGAGAGAGAGAGAGAGAGAGCGTGAGTGCGTGCGTGTGTATGTATAATATAACTATTAATATTTCAATGTATATCTTTATGACTTATGAGGTTTTATTGACATTTAATTGATATTTTATATCCTAGACAGTATTTTATTCCATTTTCACTAGATCGTGACTTTAAATACAACAGGATATATGTATGATTTTATATCTCTCCTAGCTTCTGCCCGCGACTTCGTCTACGTCTTGGGATGATGATGATGATGATACAAAATTATTCTATATCCTTCCTCGGTCAAACTATCTCTATAACAAATTTCATCTAAATCGGCTTAGCGGTGTAAGCGTTATTAAGAGGTTAACACACTGACAGACAGGATTATTTTTTTGGCATTTATGATATTAAGTAGGAATATATTATTATTATATTATTATATTATATTGTTTAATACACTAGCAGCTGAAAGCTGATGCGTGTATATCACTGCACTTGTTTTTTTTAACGATTAATGTTCATTTTTTGTTGTTTTAAGTGTTTGTCAAGTCTGTTTTTAAAACTGTTCACTGAAGGAGCACATATCACTGTTTCTGGTAACTTATTCCACTCACGTACGACGCGGTTCGATAGAAAGTGCTTCCTAGGATTGCTTGTACTGGGAACTCGAATAATCTTTGAGCTGTGGCCTCTTAAACGATGATTATTGCTCATAACAAACAGGTCCTTTAGTTCAGGTAAGTCATAATAATCATGTATGATCTTGAATGTTTCAATGAGGTCACCACGCTGTCTTCTTCGCTCTAGGGTTGTCAAACCAAGATTGGCAAGCCTTTGGTCATATGGCTTATTACGTAATCCATATACCATCTTAGTTGCTCTGCGTTGCACCTTTTCAAGTAAAGCTATATCCTTCTGAAAGTATGGACTCCAAATTTGGTAAGCATATTCAAGTAGAGGCCTTATGTACGTCTTATATAGTTTTAGAAATAGTGCCTTATCAATTGTCTTAAAGGTCTTCCGTATTAGGTATACTAGTGAGTTGGCTCTTTTTGTCAATTCCAGGATGTGCATATCCCACTTTAGGTTGCTTGTTATAGTGACTCCAATGTCTCTTTGCGAGTTCACCTCTTCTAGGGCCTTTTATTATACCGTATATTTTTAAATAGTTTATTTACAACCATGCTTCACAAATTTAAATAAGTACCTACCTGTCTACCCGATGTTTTATTTAATTTGAAAAATAAAAGGAAGCGAAATAGAATCTAAAAACTTGACCTTGCCCTTATTTATTAGTAAAATAAGCTCTCTAAAAGCCTCAGAAAAGCCTTTATTAACTTCGCTTTCAAGCTCCGGCATTCACCTCAATCGAAGCAATACTAATTTGACCTCAGAATACAGATATTCGTAACTGGTTCAAAGGTCAGAATATAATGGTTGCCTGCTTTTATTCGACGAATAAAAGGTTGAGAAGCAATAAAATCTCAACATAATCATAATTCGATTATCGGTACCACTCAAAGGTTCTGAGAACTCTTAAAAGAGCCCCTAGAATTTGTAGATTTTGCATCTGCTTTTTTAAAAGCGTTATAAGATGGTAGTAACATAATTGAGGGTTTCTATTTAAGTGTACTTACGGGGATTTGTATTTTACTTTTAGAAATTTATTTCAGGTAGGTAGGTACTCATTATTATTTTTTTTTGTTAGGCAACGATAAGTGCCTAACAAAAAAAATTATAGGATATTTATTTATTTGCCGGTTATAATTATAGGATATTTTTACATTATATTGTTATGCAGGGCTAGGAAACCGGTTTATTTTCCTATAAACCGTCGCCCGTTAAAGAAACGGATTTCGTTTCCGTTTGCGGTTACCGGTTAAAGAATAGATATCAATTTATGCGAAATTTCTTCGTTTTTTTTATGTTAGGCAACGATAAGTGCCGGTTGTAATTATAGGAATTTTTTTTAACAATATATTGGTATGCAGGGCTAGGAAACCGTTTTATTTTTCTCTAAACCGTTTTCATTCATTCGCCCGTTAAAGAAACGGATTTCGTTTCCGTTTGCGGTTACCGGTTAAAGAATAGATTACATACTGAGATATGCGAAATTCCTTCGTTTTTCGTTTGTACGGAAAGATATTACCCGGTTATATTGAACATATCGTTAAAATACAAGCAAAATAGGACGAGAAAGTATTGTTATCTTTTTCACGTATGAAAACGAGTTTTACCGAGAGTCTGAGTTAAACCGGTTTTATATTATATTATATTTTTCCCCACGTACCATATATATTTTTCTTTCTTCATACCGGTAAGAAAAAGTAAAAGTAAATCACTATGACGTTAATTTAATATTTTGTAAATTAATATATGGTTACCTTAACTTTACTAAGTCACGTTTCACTAATCTAATAACGAACTAAGCTTACCCAATCTCTAGGATACTATCTATACGATTTAGAACAAACAAGAAGCATTCTAGTTAGCAACAGAGCAATCAAATCAGAACAACGAACAAGCCAAGTTTGCCGGCCATGATAATTGAAATACAAAGGGTCTTGCTAATCAGACGGATACTAGGATGATGAATAGGGTGGTTCGAAGTAAAGGGGCCCACTGATTAACAGTCCGCCGAACGGTATCGGGCGTTTTCTTTTTTAAAGTTGTCCCCTACACTTTTGTTTCAAATTTGGGATTTTTTATGTCATTTCTACTCAGAATCACGAGCTCTTTCTATTCTAATAGGAGAAAAAAAGTGTCCCAAAAATTCCATAAATTTTTCGATCTTTCAAATCCGCGACCGCCATACAAAGTATATGAAAAATGGTGACGGAATGGAAATAAAAACCTTAGGACACTTTTTTTCTCCTATTAGGATAGAAATAGCTCGTGATTCTGAGTAGAAATAACATAAAAATCCCTTTGAAAAAAAAGTGTGGGGGACAACTTTAAAAAAAACGCCCTATCGGCCTGTCAGTTGTTCGGAACTATCAACTTTTTGTTCTAACTGACAGGCCGATACCGTCCATTTTGATGATTGAGCCAATAGGGTTGTTGACATATGTTGAATTTTATAACTAAATCTAGTTAAATAGATAAATAGATAGAAAATGAGTTATCACAATACATTGGAAACTTAAAAATATATGGGAATAATAAAAAAATACAAGACCTTAAAGTTTAAAAAACAAGCACCAACGGTTGCACTCCGGGAGTGCCGATAGAAGTCAAAACTCACCTCACTATGTTACCAGTGCCCGGTAACACGATACATACGTTTAGCGGAGGTATTCTATTTATTTATTATATATTATTATCATTCTCAAATAAGATCACACTTTTTTTCATTGACATGTTTATTTACATACTGCCATGACAACGTCAAATTATTTGAACATAGGTAAAGAGTCTTGAAAAGGAGTCCGCAACATAAATATCAAATAACATTGAGTTTTTCTTTATTGATTTAAATGCCATCTAAATTATGAGTGGCCATCTAAACCTTACGCCCCTTACGGTCACGTGATCGCCTTACGCTGTCTCGAGTTTATCATTTTTTCCCCACCTCAAAAAATGCCCAGCGCCGCTAAAGAAGTTTTCACTACAAAAAAAAAAATTTAACTTCCAAATAGGAAAAAAATAATGGTACCAGTCGATTCCTTACATTCTATTTAAGAAAATATTTTATAGTAATGTTTCACAGACAAAATCACAATTTCCTTGTTTTCTATACATCGAAACGGTACCTAACGTGACATGGTGACGTCACGATGTATTGTCATTTTGTTAGAAGCGTTTCGTCAGTAAAGTGCGGGTGCAGACTTTGACCATCATTTGTGACTTTTGTATTGCTTTAAGACAGTGGGTCCCATAGAGACGATTTCAGGGCGGTCGCCCACTTTCGTCTTAAAAATAAATAAAATAAAATAAATAAAATGCATTTATTTCAGACAACATGGTCCATAAGTATGGTCCTTAAAAGATATATAATATACTTAAGGCCACCTGTTGTTTACCTCTGTCTTCATGTACCTACCTATTATTTGTGTTTCCATGTACAGGTTGTACAATAAAGAGGATTTGTATTGTATTGTATACTTCGAATACCGTTTCCGGTTTTAGATACAACACGGAAATCGATTTCGAGAAAATGGGGTTAATAACATGGAGTTAAATAACAGAAGTGCTGCCAATTACACTGACAACCTGACAAGCCAACCCTATAGTAATTGATGAATTGATGATCGTTGGCAACTCACAAAAGATTGGTAATTTCCATTGTGCAGCGTCACGGGTGTTTTATATCGGGAGTTTTGCACAAAATCCTGTCGAGCATCGATTGCCGTTAAAGAAAAAGGATTATTTTTCTACTCCCGTACTTTTATTTGTCATTTAAAGGGTCGTGCACACACCCTTAAAACCCTACCTTATAGTTGTCAAGACAAGTCTTTAGTCTATTCCCCAAAAAAACATTTGTGCATCCACGCCGTATCTTTTTGGCACTTTCTCGATACTTCGTGTAATGACCACTTAAAAAATATTGAATGAATACATTGTTGCCAACCTTAAATTAAATGTCATCTCTGACAAACAAGTGAACCATAGACATGTTTTTTTAATTTCATTCATTATTTTTCCGCCCGTACCCTCCATTTTTGCTACTTCTTGAATGAATAATATTTGTTAAATTTACAATTTTATTTCAAAGTAAGTGCTTGGTCATAGAAAAAGTATTGTATGCAACGATGTTTAACTGAGTCAAAAAATACTCGTGGCGTCTTTATTAACAATTTTCGGCTTCGCCTCAAATTGTTACTCACACCACTCGCCTTTTTTGACCCCTCTTAAACAACGGTTACATAAAATACTATTATATAAATACTTGTAATTACAAAATATAAAATCATCTTTTTTAAAACATACCGATTAATTTATAGGTATAACTAAGCGGCCCGCTCCCCCGGCCCGGCCCGGCCCGCACGGGTAGTTCAACCAATTTAAACAAAACCTTTACAAATTATACACATAAACCTTCCTTAAGAATCACTCTATTGAGAGGTGAAAACCGCAAGAAAATCCGTTCAGTAGTTTTTGACTTTATCGCGAACATACAGACAGCCAGGCGCGGCAGGGGACTTTATTTTATAATATGTACGAGTATGTATTGATAATTTGTTTTCCATCAAATATTTTTTTTTGTTTTTTGTTGTACAGCAGAATACATGGATATACGGAACCCGCTTACATCAGTTGTGGTTGTTAAACGACATCCTAACTAAATTGAGCAAATTTCAATACACACCCTCTAGAACTACCAACTCGCTGAACACAAATTGTTTTCCCAATTTGCGAAACAATGTAGCAAGTTTCGCGTACGGAACTTGCAAGCTGCAATCGCAGCGGATTGTATGGAAGTTTTCCGGGTACCTAAATTAAACGTATAATTAAGCTGGCAGCTTTCTCTCGCAGCGCATACGTATTGCCATTCAGCGAGGGAATGCTGCCAGCATCTTTGGTACAATGCCGCGGGGGCCTTATTTAGATGTATATAAAATTTAAAAAAAAAGTAAAAATGTTAATAAGAGGCATCCTATGCGATTAGAATTTCAAATGTCTGTTAATTGTTTAGTCGTTTATGATTTTTTAATAGGTATTTATTTATTTCACTGTTTTTGAAATTAGACCTGTATGTGACATGCGTAGAATTCTTATTTGAATAATAAAATATTTCGATTTTTCGGGTTTGACCGCCCAGCCATGCTATAATGGTCGCATTTTTATCACCTGTCATGCTATGCGTCACTTTCGCACTTACATATTTGTTAGAGTTAGAACGTGACAGCCATGGTGACAAATGATAAAGAGCCGGCCATCTTAGCCCTACAGCCCTCGATATTGAAAGTTTTTAGAATGAGGGCCTTTCCGCTTCGGCCGCATACAAACAAGAAAAACTAGTAGTTACGACAACATAGGACATATTTTTTTATTGTCTGGATCGAAAATGCTAATGATTCTGCGTAAGAAAATTGTGAACAAACAACAACAAGAGAATTCTGATATAAAACAGATTAGATATCATTTTGCTTACCAAGGAACCAAAGGTGCATTAGGTTAACTTATAAAACGGTATAATTTTAAAAAGCAAACATCTACTTAAGTTACGAAATTATGTACCTATACCACACATCACTATCACTACACAGTATAAAACAAAGTCGCTTCCCTGTCTGTCTGTCTGTATGCTTAAAAATAAATAAATAAATAAATATTATAGGACATTCTTACACAGATTGACTAAGTCCCACAGTAAGCTCAAGAAGGCTTGTGTTGTGGGTATTCTGACAACGATATATATAATACACAAATACATAGAAAACAACCAAGACTCAGGAACAAATATCTGCGCTCATCACACAAATAAATGCCCTTACTGGGATTCGAACCCAGGACCGCGGCTTCACAGGCAGGGTCACTACCCACTAGGCCAGACCAGTCGTCAAAATGCTTAGATCTTTAAAACTACGCAACGGATTTTGATGCGGTTTTTTTTAATAGATAGAGTGATTCAAGAGGAAGGTTTACGTATAATTTGTTAACCCGTGCGAAGCCGGGGCGGGTCGTTATACATAAACCTTCCTCTTGAAACACTCTATCTATTAAAAAAAAACCGTATCAAAATCCGTTGCGTAGTTTTAAAGATCTAAGCATACATACAGACAGACAGGAAAGCGACTTTGTTTTATACTATGTAGTGATGATTAGTTAACCCGTGCGAAGCCGGGGCGGGTCGCTAGTAAACTATAAAAGAGTAACGGCTCCATTCGAACAATGCGTAATATATGAAGTCAAAGCGATACGATACCATTTGTCAATGTCCAAAGTGAAATTTCTTCAACCAAAAAACTTCACTTTTGACACTGACAGATCGGCATCGTATCTCTATGACCTTTTAGAAGCATTGTTCGAATCGGGCCGTTGAATTGAACTACTAGCAGAAGCTAGCCGCTCTGACGTACCCACGAACAAAATTTGCATGTAAAAGGCGTCCTGGTCCACTGAGTGTTCACTGTTTACCTCGCTAAGGAATTCTGATTTTACTCCGTTTGTAAGGTTCCGTACCCAAAGGGTAAAACTAAAAACGGGACCCTATTACTAAGACTTCGCTGTCCGTCTGTGTGTCCGTCTGTCTGCCACCAGGCTGTAACTCATGAACCGTGATAGCTAGACAGTTGAAAGTTTCACAGATGTCGCAGAAGTGTTGCCGCTATAACAACCAATGCTAAAAACAAAATAAAATAAATATTTAAGTGGGGCTCCCATACAACAAACGTGAATTTTTTTTGCCGTTTTTTGCGCAATCTGAGTAATCCGACCCTTCGTGCGCGAGTCCGACTCGCACTTGGCCGGTTTCTGAATATAAAATGCATCTTTAGAGAAATATATAAGATAAAGTGCTTTTAGCCGACTTCAAAAGGCAGAGGTTCTCGATTCGCCGACATTTTATTTTCTTTTTATTATTATTTAGGTTCTTCGATTCCTAGAAGACGGGTGGACCGATTTGTTTGATAGGAAATTCTTTTCTGGTCGTCCTATTGTCATCAATTAAGTATCTGATAATATAATAGAAGCTTCTAGAAATAGGTCTCTTAAAATGTTATAAAGTGTCTTGGGTATGTTTATATTCATATATAGGTGGACTCATGGACAAATTTAGAGGAACGCAAAAAAGTTTAACTACTAATTTTTAAATTACTTTAGCTGCTCTATCTAGAAATTAAACCTTTTCTAGGGTTCCGTACCCAAAGGGTAAAAACGGGACCCTATTACTAAGAATTCGCTGACCGTCTGTCTGTCTGTCTCTCTATCTGTCTGTCCGTCTGTCCGTCTGTTCGTCTGTCCGTCTGTCTTTCTGTCACAAGGCTAGCCCCTAGCCCCTATGACGTAATTAGCCACATTGGCCTTATACATGTTTTGTAAAGTCTGTTTTTATTTTTGTTATTTTATTTTATTTATTTTTATTTATTAAAAGGTTATAAGGTTTAGTATTTATTTTATTGCTTACCTCGTGCCTATGTGTATCCTTAGAATACTTTTTCATTGACATTGACTTTCACTTGGTAAAATAAACAAACCAATCAAAATCAATCATTCGTCCTTATAATATGTCGCAATAAAAGCAAACATGCTCACATAATGTACATTTGACCTTGGCACCCGGAAGTTTTCTTTCACTGAAATTATCCACATGTTTATATTATTATATAAAATCATATTTGTATAATATATCACAGACACGTGCGAGTCATAAAGGTACTTACAGTCATATTCGAACTTTAGATATCGTCGGTGCGATTAAAAAAATCGCTATGTGTTTTTTACGATTTTTTATTTTGGCATATTCTAATTCCTTTTTCAATTTCCCGTCGACTTATATCAATATTTGTTTTATATCTATATTAGTTTTGAAAATAACTAACAAAATTTGTACAAAAAAATTGCTATGTGATTTTTTTTGCACGTAACGAAATTAAATGCCTTGTTTTCCGTCGAGGGTGATGGCGATAATGTTGCACATGGCGATTTATTGACCCTAAAATCCGCTATGTATCATTTCTCGTGCTACGTTACTTTGGCAACAAATCGCTATGTGTAAACTTTACCAAAGAGAATCAAGTCCCTTGTCTCTGACTTTACACATGACGATTTTAAATGAACCAAATTTAAGTCGCTATGTAGCAAAATTCTGTAAAAATGTACGAAAAAAATTGTTTAATTTCTGCATAAGTATCATGTAAAAACCATTGATCTACCAGAAAAAAATACAGGTGCAACAAATATATTACAAACAGGAAAATAAACAGTTTTTTTTTGTCTCCTATAAAGTAGCTAAAAAAATACATGGCGATTTTTTTATTCGCACCGACGATATGTCAAATAATAGATATGGAAACGATAATGGATCGGATATGTCAGTGACAAGTGCCAAAAGTGACTTTTAAAGTGACTTGGCTGCCACTTCGGTTTTGTATGTATATTTACAAGTTCCTTCCTATTGCAACCTCAAAAGTATGTTTATGTGTAATAATACATATAACTTAGTCTAGGTACGTGACTTTAAAATATACAGTAAGGTATCTATGGCAGCCATACTCTAAGTGTGTTTCGCGGAACCCTAGGGTTCCGCGACACCCCTGCAGGGGTTCCGCAAGAATTTAGAACACTATGCTTTAGTCGCCTCGAAAAACTTTACTATGCCGCCACCGTATTGTAGGGTTCCATCAAGTATTTCGCTTTCCAAAAGGGTTCCGTCAAAAAAAAAGATTGAGAACCGCTGATCTATGGTATCTTTCCCAGTTTTACCCTTAATTAAATCTTAAATTAGCTACTTACCTAAAAGTTACCCAAACTGCAAAATAAGTGAAACTAACTTTACAGCTTAAGCTAAAGCTGATTAACCTTTATTAAATATAAACTTGTAAATATAAACTCTCAAACGAAAGCGTTGGAGGATTTGTTCAAGAGGAAGTGGGGCTAAAATGGACAGCATTACATTTTACAGCCGGTAAACTTTTGGCTAACTTGTTTGGGTTCTTAAACAAAGCTGATTGCCCTGAACATCAGCATCAGCAGGGTTCAAACTCTGGCTCGGACCAATGAGTTTTTGGGAACTTAGATACGAAATATTTTATATTTTGCTATTTACTATTTACCCGTTGCTTATCAGTGATGAAAAATGTCGTGGTCGCTTTAAAAAAAAGTAGTACCATACCAAATCTTGAAATTAGTTGCCTAGCGGGCCAAACTCTGAGGGGTAAATATGTAGGTCATACTGAACAACTTTACTATGGGGCTAGAGTTTGCACGGCGGATCCGAAATGTATGGGAAGATCCGCGGATCCGGATCCAGATCCGGATAATTTCATACATTCCGGATCCGGATTGCAAACCCTATATGGGGCCAACCCCGAAATCACAAAAAAAAACTACCTTCAATGTTTTCTATAAAACAGCTGATTTTTTTGCTATATGCTTAGGTAATTCCGATGGAATCACTTACCAAAGATGAATGTGGTCTTCCAGAAATTTATTAGGGTCGTGTATGTAGCATAACACGACTTTTTATCGCTACGTTACGTGAGCGTGACTAATGATGAAAATGAATTTGAGTTTTTAGGTTGTGTAAAGCCAGGCAATACGGTAAGTAGGTAGTTAGAAGGGAAACAAAAGATAAAGGATACCGCGTAGAATAAAAAGGTTTTTAACGTATTACCACAATTACTCTAAAAAATATTTTGCTGTTAAAATTTTTGCTCCAACGCCGCTCAGTTATATTACTAGCTATTTTATGCCACAGTTATATTGCTATATAGTATGCAGGGTAACGATTTTCAACTGAAACTAAATGAAATATACTTACGACGTTTTCGTGATTTTATGCATGTGATCCCTTATTCATTATAAAGACGTATCAAGCCAAAAAATTATTCATCAATATTAAAATATATTAAATTTCATATAAAAAAAAACTAATTAAATTAAATTACAATATTCATGAACTTAAATTACAATTCAAAATTAATTAAAAAAAATATAATAAAAACTAGCTTTACTCTCCCCGCTCTACTCTCTAGAAACGAACTAAAACAAACTGCAATTTATCCAAGTACAAGCCATTTTAAAATTTCAAGCCCGCACGGTAGCCAAGTCGGCCATATTTCAAGTAGTCCGACATAAATCCCCGTCGAGTCCGCGGTCAACTGCGAATGACGTCGTATGTTGTCTTTGGACTTGTTTATTTGTGGATACGTATGTACGATATGATGTAGCACAAAATTAAATTACGTACGTACAGTTAGTACCAAAAGTAACAGATCTGACTAACCGGTATTCGGAAAACAAGATCCGTTCTAGAGAAAGTGAACGATACGATATGTACTAGATACCAACTAGTTTAGATTTCAACTAGATATCTTTCGCAGCACAATTCGGGCAACCAATGTCACTTTTACGTTAAATTATCGTTTTACGATCGTTTCAAAATCGTTTAGAGATCTAAAAATACATAGCGAGATGTTTTAGACATTGTGGATATCGTTCAAGAGTATCTCCAGAATCGCGGAAATGTCAAATTTGACAGGCTAGATCTTAAAAATATCGTTGTCGTATCTTGGTGATGTCTAATAGATATCTAATAGATATCTAGTTCAAAATCCGAATCGGGCCCTAAGTGTAAGGCCTAAGTAGACGCTCGAAGCGGAGCGTTCGGCGGGGCGTGCAGCGTGGCGTCGGGGTCAGGAGTAATTTGAGCAGCGTGCACTAAGGCCGCTCCTATACGTTTGCATTTGTTTAACATGCACGCCGCACGCCCGCCCCGCTGCACGCCCGCCCCGCTGCACGCCCAACTCGAGCGTCCACTCAGGCCTTACACTAGTCCTTTCTTTGACTTCTACAATTTTCTACTGATATAGGACACGAAATGTGTAGAGAGAAATCTCATTCATTCATTCGGAATCAAGGCCGTAGGAGCAAGGTAATACGATTTAAATTGTACGGTTAGTACAATGACAGTTGTACGGTGATTTTAGTCGCTCTTGTAATGGCTCCTCTATACGATGGGCCAGCGCCAGCCACTCCAAGGCACGCATTTATGCGTTAGAGGGAGCAAGTGATATTGCTATCTCATTCTACCGGACTTTACATGAATCACGTGGACAACCAGCCTTTGACTCCAAATTGGTGGTTAAACGCGCTTCAAGATTAATTCTCCATTCACTGCACACCAACTAAAACTTTCACAATTTTCACATATTCATAATATTTGATTTAGCGGGACATAATCGCGTATATTTAAGCTTTAAAATTAGCTCCGACGTTTCGAGACCACAGGGACAATGCAGTCCTCGAAACGTCACAGGTAATATAAACTTATTTTTGAAGTGAAAACTTCTTTAGTGGCGCTGTGCACTTTTTGTGAAGGGGAAATTTTTTTAAACAAGTTGTTTCTTTTAAATAACTGATTCTCTACTGAACGGCTGCCTGTCTGATTATATTCGGATTGTTATTAACGAGATAAAATATAAAGTAGGTAACGTACCTATGATAACGTTGAGTAGGTACGTAACCTTAGCTTTTGGTCAAAGCCTAAAAAAACCTTTATACTTAAATAGGGTTAAGCTATAAGCTGTTGTGATAACATTTATTAGAAGAAAAGGAGTTTGGACTTTTGATGAACATAATATCTGAAGTATTTTCCCTCAAGTACACGGAAAATATGACATGAGTCGCTTGTGACGTAATCTCCCCGCCCCCGTCGCAACTTGATAGACAGTCACGGCTCGGCCACGACATTGAGCGACTTGCGACGGCGGCAGCGATAACCAGACGAGCGAAACACAGCGATCGGACCTTTCGTTCCCACCTATGTTTGTCGCTGCCGCCGTCGCAAGTCGCTCAATGTCGTGGCCGAGCCGTCATGCTTGCCAGACTGGCTTCTCTAAACTATTTAAAGGAAGGAAGGAAGGAAGGAAGGAAAGGAAAGGAAAGGAAAGGAAAAGGAAGGAACGAAATTTTGGAAATGGACGATGTCAAATTGAAGTAATTTTTTATAAGAAGAAATATTTTGCCCCGAACTGTTTGATAAAGCACATCGGTTAAAGGTATTATCCCAATCGGCATTCTAAAAAAAACCGGCCAAGTGCGAGTCGGACTCGCGTTCCAAGGGTTCCGTACATTAAGTCCGACTCACGCTAGACTGCACATTTCTAACATTTCTAATAGGTTTTCCTGTCGTTCGTAAAGAACCGTGTCATCTATTTGTATTTTTTGTGTAAAATTTAGACCCAGTAGTATCGGAGATAAAAAGGGGGGGAAATGGTCGGACACAGACAGACGCACGAGTGATTCTATGAGGGTTCCGTTATTATATATACAAATATACAAATATATACAGTGTGTAGCCTATAACGCGGGCGAAAAATTAAAACGTAGATTCTACTCCTCAAACAATAAAACTTTTGTTCAACAACTTTTTGAAATGATGTAGTCTTAAAATTGTCCCTTTTTCAAACAAACTAAAATAATATTTTCAATGTACTTTAAATTCCGTCTAATTGACATTGCCTGTCAGTCTTGTCACCGTACACGCATAATCAATTTCGTATAATACATTGCGTGTTCGATTAAATTTTAAAGTATTTTAAAATACAAACCACAAGTTATTTTTAAAAGTAGCTGAACAAACATTGTCTAGTTTGAGGAGTAGAATCGACGTTTTAATTTTTCGCCCGCGTTATAAGCCATACACTGTATATATATATATATATGTCGGAGCGAGACACCAGAAAGACGTATTGCAGCATTACAGTTCATAGTTACACGCCTGTAAAAGTCGATTAGCAATGTTTGGCTACGTATTATTTGCTTGTAACGAAATAATAAAGTTGCGTAGTGAATAACGCCACCATCTATTGGCGTATTGATGAACTAAAATGACAGGTAGAAGGCTTTGGAACGTCAAGAGGAGTATCTTGAGTGAACGTAGGCACGAGCAGGCATTTTTGTCGTTATGTTGGTAGACTGGTCAGGCAGGTTTACCAACTTGAATTGGAGGCGGGAGCGGTTGGCTTCGCCGCTGGAACTGGCTTCCTTCTTCTTGATCGGACCGCGCTAGAGATCGGACGTTAGCCAAGCTCGTGCCTAATTCGCTACGTTCCTGAAGGCTTACACCTGAAGGCTTACACCTGAACATTATTCTGAAAGCTTATAGATTCTCACGTTCTTTAACCGTTTAGCTAAGTGTTTTATTCCAAGTGTTATTTTGATTTCTTATGTGCCATTATAAGCTTACTTTTGTAAAATAAAGAAACTATGTGTTGTTTTGAAAAGATGTGTCCCGCCGAGTTTGTTGCCGGGTTAAATCTTCTCGGGTCAGAGGTGTAGGGTTGGAACCGGTTTAGTTTGACTTAAATAAAGATTTGAACGATTTCATGTGATCTTTTTATTTTTATTGAATTCCGATTCCATCGTAAGATCGTTTAGTTATTTTTATTATTTAATATTGAAATAATAGTAGGCACTAGTATGGTTAATGAGTCCGAATGTTTATTTCATGCGTAGGTAGCATACCTACTATTTTGGCTGTGAAGTAATACATCTAGGTACTACCCCCACGCGCCCACCGCCATCGGGACCATCCGTCGCCGACATATATATATATTATACAAAACTCACCCGTAATATGCACAGCAATCGCCGGCGGCATCACAAAAATCCCCACCAACAAATCCGCGGCCGCCAAACTCGTCACAAAACAATTGGTCACAGTCCTTAACCGTTTCGTCGTCACGACGGCCGAAATGATCAACGTATTTCCGATCACCGTCACAACTATAAGCACTAACAGTAGCACAACCACTCCGTATTCGAACGTGTCGTACGCCGTTTCACAGTCAGTTAGATTACTGCTACACTTTGTGTCTGTTAGGGTTGGTTGTGTCGAGTTTTCTTCTACGTCGCTTGTAAGTATGGTGAGGTTTGTGCTGTTCCATTGTACGTTGTATAGTTCGAGGTCGGAGAGGGAAAGCATGAATCACTTTCGATGAGGCAGCATTTTCTGAAAAGAAAAAAAAGGTTAAAAAATCGTCTAAAACTTTTTAAATATATTTTTTTAATTATGGCTTCAGTCCAGTGGGACCATTTCGCCAGTATCAAGGTATTGGGAGCAGGGTAATACGGCTAAAATTGTACGGTCAGTACAAGACAGTGTACGGTGATTTTATTAGCTCTTGTAAAGCGATAGATGGGCTTTACAAGAAGCACGTGGACTAACGGCCGTTGACTCCAAAATGGTGGTTAAACGCGCTTGAAGATTAATTCTCCATTCTGCTCACTACCACATTAGTTTACTGTATAATAAGATATCGATATCACACTAAACAAAACACAAAGGAATTAATCACGAGGCTAACCATCAAGATGGCGCTCGAACCGGAAGTAATTCTTCTTAAATATTGTAAAATTTGTAAATTTGTTAAAATCAAACTGACACCATTATCTGTCATGGTAAGCCAAACCAAAATAATCGACCCACACGGACGCTTAGTATGTTAGGTACCTACTTTAAAAAAAACACTAGCTTGCAGGTAGCTGTTACTGTGTGAGTTTTAAAGTAGATCAGGTAGTACCTATTACGAGTAAGTACATAGCATATAAAACAACACGGATGTCGAGACAGCCGTAAAACAGCGACCAAGCGAAACCCCACTTTATGAGAAATGGTTCTTACGCCACTTTGATACTTATTCTTATGTAAAAGAGTATAAAATTAATGTTGAAAAGGGCCTAACTTCCGGCAGGATATGGATGCTTTTTATGTGAATAAACTCAAATTTACCAGGGAAAATTCGCACATTTGAGCAAAAGTCAAGACAAGAGTCATAATATGGACTGATTATTTTATAAAGCCTCACTTCACCCCATTCCATTAGCCACCGTATCCTCCTAAGACCCTGCGTTCAAGTTTTTGTACATATTCAACAATTCATTTTGAAATTTTATTGAAGGAATACATTTGTTGTTGTTTGTTATTGGTCGCACACGTTTCTGCTTGTTAAAATTAAAAAATTTATTGAAGGGTTAAAGGGTTCCAAAAACAAAAGAAATGCTTCTGGGTTTTAGTATTATGTACCCGTTATACATACATAGACGAAGAATTGTAGTATTATAACGTAAGTTATAGAGTCTGTGCGGAAAGAGAAGAGTCGTAAAATGTTTGGGACCCAATACATTATACGAATATTCTCTTTCCTCACAGACTCTAGGTGACATGACATGACTGTATCTATATAGACGTTAATAGTTATTTACGATACAAGTGCGAAAAATAGGAAACGTGTATCGTACAATGTTGTAACAGTACACAATGGCCCTTTAAAGTTGCGACGTAGTTAATGTGCTTATTATAGCACAGGGTGTCGTAATGGAGCACCAGACGGTCTAGCATGAGTTGCGTTTTCGCGCGCGACTCCATACTTGAAGTCGCGCCAGAGAACGCAACTCATGCTAGACCGCCGATGTACTGTAAACGCCTACCTTATAATTTGCAAATAATTGTGTTACCTGAATATGTTTGCTCTACTACCTATTCGTTTGAGAACACACACTTTGATACATGTTGCACGGCAAGAAAATCACATTCATTTTATCACTACATAAGGTAAACGTACTAGTGCTCGACATGCTAATGCCCAATAGATGACACCCTGCTGTCACCTCTATTGACAATGACTTAAGTTTCGAGATGACATTTACTGGTACCGCGTCGAGCACGAGTACGTTTACCTTAGTATAAAACATAGTCGCTTCCCTGTCTGTCTCTCTGTATGTATGCTTAGATCTTTAAAACTACGCAACAGATTTTGATGCGGTTTTTTTTATAGATAGAGTGATTCAAGAGCGTGCGAAGCCGGGGCGGGTCGCTAGTTAAAAACTAAAAGCAACTTGTTATAAATATGTACATTATTTTTTCACCTAAAAATGATTCATGCTTGTCATTCTTTATTATTTTCCGGTCTCTCGCAAGGGCTATGCAAGATTTACCTGGAGCAGGGATGTAAGTTATGCGAGATCGGGCTCAAGGGCTGAAAGTTGGGTGTTTCATTTTTCCGTTTGACTTTTGCACAGGAAAGATGGAGTTTCCAACCGAATGGAAACAGGGGGAATAGAAACTTATATTGTTTTATAGTTTACTAGCGACCCGCCCCGGCTTCGCACGGGTTAACAAATTATACATAAACATTCCTCTTGAATCACTCTATCTATTTAAAAAATCGCATCTAAATCCGTTACGTAATTTTAGAGATCTAAGCATACATACAGACAGACAGCGGGAAGCGACTTTGTTTTATTGTATGTAGCTATGAGCGCCGCGCCGGCGCGCCGCCGCCGCCGACAAAATTTTCGCGCCGCCGCCGCCGACGCTGCGCTATCGGCGTGGCATCGGCGTGACCTTGGTAGTTACTACTACTTTCGGAATGAGATAATATATTTTTAATCGAGTTTAGATCATTAACGGCGCCACTTCGAATAGTTTATAGGCATTCAAAAGGTATTTTAGGCCCATATGATTCAAAGATATCGAAGGCAAATGCAAACTTATCTGTCTAGTAACCGCGCTACTAGTCTTGGGGAAACGAAATTATTTAATATCAATTTTAACATCAATATGCTTGTAATAAATATATACAGGGTGGATTTTCTTTTTGGGTCAGTGAGGGCAGCTACCAGATCCCGTGCTGCTACAAGAAAACGGTCTTAGAAGACCTTCCCTCGATTTCAAATTAATGAAGATTGGCTTTTACAGATTTTGGAAAAAAACAGTGACTTTTTAGTACATTATCGTAAGTTGACCCCTAGGAAACTATTGATACTGGATAGGAATGGAATCGATTGGCATACAAAAATAGCATGTGAAAAATAAAAATTTTCATTTTCATACAAATTGTATGGGAAAAGTTTTCCTCGATTTGTGGCTTTTATAGCCGGAAATTTTTTTTTGCTTCCATACAAGCTTTTGATCCTCAATAGGAATGGGATCGATTGGCATCAAAAAAAAGTTTGTCAAAAATGACCTTTTTCTCGCATCCTGTATGTTTTTTCCAAAATCTGTAAAAGCCAATCTTCATTAATTTGAAATCGAGGGAAGGTCTTCTAAGACCGTTTTCTCGTAGCAGCACGGGATCTGGTAGCTGCCCTCACTGACCCAAAAAGAAAATCCACCCTGTATACTGATTTCCTTCCATTTTTATTGTGGAACGTTCCACATTACAATTTATAGATATATATACACTAGACATATGTCAATCACAATGAAACAATTAACTGTGATCAACTCTGGCTAACATGAGACTCGAACCCACATCTTTGGATTACCGATCCAATGCATAACTAATTTTGCCAGCTAACCATCCGTCATCCGCGAATTTAACCATTGCAAGCATGGTTAAACGTCTTTAAAAGGTATAAAATGGGGTTAATTTCCACGTCCGGCCGTTGGCTTCGCACGGAAGGGCGTCGGAATCGGGTCTCAATTAGGTAAACTTGGCCACTGTTCAAATTTCAAGCTTTGCTCTCTCGCAGCTCAATCTATGGCCTTGCATCGCTCGCATGGAATTAAGCCGCTATCTGAACCTGCAAGTTTTTGGGCCCTGTTTGGATCTCAACTTTCGGCCTGTTTTAAAACGGTTGAGCATTGGTCCTTATCCGATCTTAGCTCCATTGCAACTCGGGTTTTGGCGTCGCATGAATACGCCCGCAGGAAAGCTCCAGATCTTTAACACTATGGCTTCTGTCTTTATCGGCCTGCGCCCTCGCTCTGCTCTCTTGAAGCTCGGCCTCGCACAGAAGCGCGCCGCAATCGGCGCTCCAGGCGTTCGGCCGTCAGCCAAGCTTACACTTGGCGTTCGATTCTTAGCTGTATGCTTACCTGCAGCTCATCCTCTGGCCTCGCATTGGGAGGCGTCGAAATCAAGTCTTCGATGTTACATGGAGCTCGGCGTTGGGCCTCACTTTTTGACATAAATCGGTTTTGTTGAATCGATATTGGTCATGAATCTAGTATTAAACTGGATTGGGCATGAGTGGTGGGGATAACTGACAGAACGGGATAGTCTTATGTATCTTTCAGTAGGAGTAGCAGCGAAAGCGCTATTATTATGTGTCCTTGTCACAGTCTCACTTTTTTTTATTCCCCACCGTAAATTAGATGCATGATTGGTCGAATTGATTTGTTGCCCACCATAACAAATAAATTCGACCAATCATAGCGCATTGCGTATGTTTTGTCCCTCACGGAGGCACGCGTAGACCAGTTCTATAGGGTGCTACCTTCTATGATATTGGTTAATGACGGAGCTCGATTTTCTTAGGACTGTCAACAAGACGTTTCCCTGATACAGTCAATCCGCAATTTTTAACTTAGCACAAAAGATAAGGGCCTCGCTAAGATCTTTCGGCCAGAGCCTCGCCAAGATTAAGACCGCCTCTGATGCCGCGCAATACCGCTTATCCACAGTTTATACGATATCATTTTTTTTCGTACCATTATTCAATAAATTATCCTTGAAAATAATAAATGCATTTATTTTATAACTTTCTTACAGCAAAAACAAGTTTTTTCGGTAAAATTTTGGTTTGAATTCTTTTTTCATTAATCGAAGGTGTTTCAAGGCCACGCCGCCGATTCGCCGCCGCCGCCGACCAATTTTGACCGGCGCGCCGCCGCCGGCTAAATGCCTATCGGCGCTCATATCTAATTGTATGTAGTGATAGGCCTAATTTTTACGCTGTCCCGCTGGCACATTGTCATTGGCCATTGGCATTATGGCGTCAGCAATATAATTAAAAGTCAAACAAAATGTAGTGGAGTTTTTTGTGGAATTTGTCCTCAAAATTTTTTTAACTTCTTGTGTAAGTAAGCTTTGCTTAGTTCTGCTAGATTGATCTGTGTAAGATTGTCATCAACTAATTATTTATTTTATTTTCTTCATGTAATTTTTTGAAAAGATGTGTCCCGCCGAGTTTGTTGCCGGTCCCATATTGGGATACCCTCCTCCAATTGAGGGGGGATTTAAATCTCGGGGCAGAGGTGTACGGTTGGGGCCGGTGTAACTTTATTTGACGTCCATAAGCGCATTGTAATATGCCTACTTGAATAAACTATCTTTTATCTTATCTTATCTTATCTTTATCTCCAAGGGTGCTTCATCGTCAGATATCGAATCGGACATTATTAAAAACCTTTAAGGATCGTGTCTCAAGCGTTTTATTTGTACCTACAGTGGAACCTCGATAGTACGAATCTCAAGGGAAACGCCGAAAACTTTATTACATACCTACATCATACATTTTGTTGCCTATATTGCTATTGTATAGTAAAGTTGCTCTATATTTTTCTACTTCTTTGCAATTTCTTGTGTATTTTCCCCATTCCTTTTTGTGTAACATATGTACGTTATGTTTATCCAATAAATTTTGTGTGTGTTCCATTATCTATAAGCATGGTATAATAATATACTCCGCCTGGTACTCTCTTCCGAAATTCGCGAATGACCTAACTGTCACTTGCCTACGTCATCATGCTGTTTACAGGTTCTCAAACTTTAAAATGGGAGAATTTTAACCAACGGTGAAAATTATTTTAACGGCATTAATTTTAAGTTATTCATGTAGAAACATAGTAAAATAAAACAAATCTATACTGCCCTTTTCACTCCTACTCTCACAGTTCCGAATAGAACAGCCAACCATTTTCGTAACAAAACATTAATTACCAAGCTTACGACGTGAAAAGTTTGGAAAACACTGCGACTGCTGACACTGAGCGAGAAGGAAATAACAATTAACACGCGTTCGACAAGGATGACGGTCAGGGACAACATGGCGGATTGTCAAATGTGACAGCGCTATCCTGTGCTGCCAGTAGTGTAAACAGAATTACCCGAACGTCTGAAATTCCTTTCGTGAATCGGAAGATATTGCTAACGAATAATTAAAAATGACGTGTTATTATAAAATTTAAGATAAAATACATATAAATGAAAATTATAAAATTATAAAGAAATATTTTAACTCATTAACCATAGATATAATGTACCCATGTAACATGTTATGTTGAAATAAAGTGGCAATGTTATTGTGACGTAGGCAAGTGACACTCTGGGAAGAGAAGACCATGTTTTATTAGACCATGTCTATAAGGTACCTTGTTGTACATTGTGCTGCATTTGTCACCCTCTTTTCACTCTCTCCTCTCATCTACTCAAAAGTTAACTGGAAGAGATCCTTCAAAGGGATAAGTTCGCCTTTGTACTTATTACTAATTTTATGTTATTTTTAATATGTATTTTTGTACAATAAAGAGTTTACTACTACTACTACTACTACCACAAAACAGTATAATCGCGTACAAAACCATTGAGGTATATACAAGAGACGACATCTCGAACAAAATGTTTCCGCACCTCAGAGAAGTGCATGCACTTCTCTGCTTTTAGTACGTCACCGACCACTGACAAGAAGCAACACATGTACAGAAAATTTAAAAAAAAATTAAAAATTAAAAAATGCCTTCGTGCGTGTTAAAAAGTTGCAACAATAGCACAAGCACAATATAATAAAAGGGATGGAATAACATTTCACCGGTAAGCAATGGAATAACTGTTGATTTACTATTATTTAGTTTTCAAAGTAAATGTTTGGTCGTAGAAAAAGTATTGTATGCAACGTTGTTTAACTGAGTCAAAAAATACTCGTGGCGTCTTTATTAACAATTTTCGGCTTCGCATGCATGCATGCACTTCTCTGAGGTGCGGAAACATTTTGTTCGAGATGTCGTCTCTTGTATATACCTCAATGTACAAAACAGAGTAGGTATTATGTACGAATTATAGCAAAATGAGGAGGCCGCTTGAATCTTCCGCCGCATCCATTATAAAATTTAATATCCCTAAAGCGAGCGCACACCAAAATTACGCACAAATTAATATCGTTTCAAGCCTTCATACGTCTTACAAGAATACCATCTCAAAATACATATTGTCTTTAAATCGTTCTTTTAAAATGAGCTTTATGCTTGAAACGTTAAGGTAGATTTTCGTAAAAAAGTGAGAGACGACATGAGACATTTCGAAATATGTTTTGCGCATATGTAACCGCAAGTATGAGTGCTCAACGACACATCTTGAGATGAAGATAAGTGGATTTGAAGGCAGTAGTTGATGTGAATAATGTTTCCACGTTAAGGATATATATTTCCCACATACGGTAATTCAAACATGTGTTCTATTTTCGATCAGTAAGACTGAACTTCGATTGTCATGTTTTAAATGTCAGCCTGGTAAAGGGTTAAAGCACTTAAGAGTCAAACCCGTCGGCAAAAAGCCAGTCCCATAAAATAAGAATAAGAATAAATTTTATTTATAATAACAGAAAGGTAAATCAAAGTTACGCTCTTATTTTAAAATGACATGCTGTTATAACATGAAACTTAATTTTGGCATGCTTAAAGTAATATGTCTGAACTAGCGACCCGCCCCAGCTTCGCACGGGTTAACGAATGATACACCTAATCCTTCCTCAACAATCTCTCTACTGATAGGTGAAAACCGTATGAAAATCCGTTCAGTAGTATTCTAGTATTTGAGTTTATCGCGAACATACACCCATGCAGACAGACAGACGCGGCGGGCGAATTTGTTTTATAAGGTGTAGTGATAGTGATACTAGTAGAAAATCCCACTTCTAATGCCATCCAAGCAAGTAATAGTCAATTAAAACTTAAATAGCAACATTATTTTCATTTAGGTACTGTACGTAACTTTTTTCACTGGAAGCTCGCTGTAACTTCGAAACTCGACTAAATAGTTCCGCGATTTTTTTAAATAAAGATTAAAACGAGTATCTTCGTAACGATATATCATGAGAGAACAAGTTATTAACACATTCACCGCTGAGCTACGGTTGTAGCGCTACGTCGTAGCCGATAATATGGGTTTCCCGGTATGTAGCGAAAATGATTCGTAGAGGCAAAACGACAAACGATAAATGGGTAAAAAGTTTTTTAGTTACATACTGTACTATATTTCTTCAAAAAACCGTTCAACAGAACCATAAACTCAAAGTAATTAAAATATTAATTTAAAATAAAATAAAAATAAAATAAACTTTTATTTAAGTATTGCTTGCATTTGAATATTACAGTTTACATGTTAGTTATCTTATCTAAGTATTACTACGCCTAATATTAGTTTAATTTTTAACTTATTACTTACCTACTAGAAACAAAGAATATACAACAAACAATAAAAAGCCTTAAAATAAAAATTATAAACCAAAAAAAATGCTTAAAATTGAACTAAAATAGAAAATTTGCTCCAAATCGCCGTCTATTCTCAGCATGCCCATATATTTTTTATTTTTGCATCCTTCATAAAATGCAATTAAAGTAAAAAATACGTTTAAATTAGAGACGCTGGTGGAACATAGTCCGTAAGCTGAAGATAATTTAAAATTTACTCCGAAATTAAGTGGCGCAATTTTCCGTTCCCTTCTTCGTCCCTACTATTTAAAACAGAAATGAGCCAGCATTTTTTAAAGTAATAAGAAAACAGTTTACAAGTTAGAATAAATGTTTAATAAAATGGAACTCCAATTTTTCATCGAAAAGAAAAGTTGAAAATGTTTACCTATTTATAATTTTCGAATAAAAAACGAATGAGTTTAATGAAAGAACCTAGAATATTTTATTATATTATCTTAATATTCATATTCATTCATAAATCCAAAAACATAAAACCCCTGGGCCAGGAAAAAAAGTCAAAGAATTTACCTGTAACTTTTTGCGCTAAAACGAGCGGACCCTTAAAATTGCCTGGATCAACTGGCGCAAAAAACGTACAAAAGAAATTGACTTTACGTGGCTGACTGTACAAAGGCCTAGGCCGTATATTTTCAATTATGGAGGCTAGTCCAACGTGCAGGAAAACAGATTTTTAGGGTTCTGTACCTCATAAGGAAAAGCGGAACCCTTATAGGATCAGGCAGGATCACTCGTGCGTCTGTCAGTCTGTCTGTCCGACCATTCCCGTCCCTTTATCTCCGAAACTAACGGGTCTAAAATTTTGAAAAAATACACAAAATAGTTTTTTACCTATAGATGACAGGAAAACCTATTAGAAATGTACAGTCAAGCGTGAGTCAGACTTAATGGTCGGAACCCTTGGAACGCAAGTACGACTCGCACTTGGCCGGTTTTTTTTTAGCGGGATGTAGGTTAAGAGCCCATCAACGTGCACACTAGCGCCACTGCTAAATAATCGTGATTATTTCAATTTAACGAAAGATATTTAAAAAAAGGGGGGCGCTACGTACTGTATCTTGTAGAAAAGGTACATCAAACTAGTTTCTATGTTGTTGGATTCGTCAATCTATAAACTCAAAACAAAAATGGCGGTTTTAACTTTAGACGCATCGATTGACGAATCCAGCAACATAGAAACTAGTTTGATGTATTCAGAAGGTACTTTAATACAGTACGTAGCGGCGTCCTTTTTAGGGTTCCGTAGCCAAATGGCAAAAAACGGAACCCTTATAGATTCGTCATGTCTGTCTGTCCGTCTGTCTGTCCGTCTGTCTGTCCGTCCGTATGTCACAGCCACTTTTCTCCGAAACTATAAGAACTATACTGTTGAAACTTGGTAAGTAGATGTATTCTGTGAACCGCATTAAGATTTTCACACAAAAATAGAAAAAAAACAATAAATTTTTGGGGTTCCCCATACTTCGAACTGAAACTCAAATTTTTTTTTTTCATCAAACCCATACGTGTGGGGTATCTATGGATAGGTCTTCAAAAATGATATTGAGGTTTCTAATATCATTTTTTTCTAAACTGAATAGTTTGCGCGAGAGACACTTCCAAAGTGGTAAAATGTGTCCCCCCCCCCCCCCCCCTAACTTCTAAAATAAGAGAATGATAAAACTAAAAAAAATATATGATGTACATTACCATGTAAACTTCCACCGAAAATTGGTTTGAACGAGATCTAGCAAGTAGTTTTTTTTTAATACGTCATAAATCGCCTAAATACGGAACCCTTCATGGGCGAGTCCGACTCGCACTTGGCCGCTTTTTTTTAAATATCTTTCGTTTAAGTAATTGAAATAATCACGATTATTTAGCAGTGGCGCTAGTGTGCACGTCGATGGGCTCTAAATATGCATATCTACAGTCATAAAATACTCAAAATTGCACACTCTCATAATTTTGCTGATTATGTATAGTCGCCATCATAATCAGATATATCGGAGCGGCTTAGGCGCTCACAAATATCTGAGCACGCCTCTATTGTCAAGACGTTAGAGTGCGTGTTCAGATATTGTGAACACCTTGGCCGCTCCGATATATCTGATGGCGACTGTACAAGCGTTTGTTTAAATATAACAAGGACACCAGAAAAGGTTAAAGGGGTTTACAGTAAGACTTATGAGTAAATGTATGTTGGTAAGTGTAATAAAGTCACATTTCGGTAGGCGTAAAAGACCTAAAGTTATTTTGTCACACATGAATTGCAACCTCATGAAATAAATAATACCAAAAAAGGGACGCCGTTATACGAGAAAAATGATTAAAAATGGTGTCGTTCGCGGCCCGTTAACCTAAAATATTTACAACCCACAGTACACAGTGTGACTACCACCAGTTTAGCACTGACATAAACGCCATCGAGAACGTAATTTACTTTCTGTGCATCTCGCTCGTACTCGCATATTAGTGCGATCGAGATGTATAGAAAGTAAATTACGATCTCGATAGCGTATAATTATGTCAGTTTTGACACTGTCAGTGACTCACGGTACGGGCTTAGAATGTTGGTAAAGCCTGACCAGGAATATAATTATGAATGACCCATCAAAAACATTACATGTAATTAGTTTTTGGCAAAAATTTAATTTTTGGTACAAGCTTTTAACGCTGACTGTACTTTTCTTACGACAGACAACCAATACTCATCGAGACAATTCTAAAAACCCCTAACACAATTAGGTTGCGTTGTTTCATCACAGAGTTCCTATGGCCATCTCCTGTCTCCATCATCAGATCAGTTCGACAGTACCATATTATTGTATTGTCATCAGAACTACATACAGCTGCCAATTTTCATGACGCTACGATCCTTGCAAGATGGTTAAATTAGTTACATACAGGTCGACCTAATAAAAGCTTGTTAAAAAGATGCAAGTCTCGCAACACAATTCTTCTAGGTCCAACAAAAAAGTTTTGAGATGTAATGTGAAACCAAGTCGGTTATTTTAGTCCGTGCCAGAGGGTGTCAAAACCGTATATCAATAAGATATCTTTAATTTTTAATATGTATATTGACTGTACTTAGTATTTTTTAACACATTCACTCGGCGCGATTCGGGAAATGAATTAGACATTCACTAGATACGAAATAGTAACGATATGTGACGTTCCACGGAAAAAGATACCCTATGTCGGTTGGCGCTTACGCTATTATTAACGCCGGTCCAATATTAATGCGGCCATAAGGTACCTTTTGCCGTGGAATGTCACATATCGTTACTATTTCATATCTAGTGAATGTCTAATTCATTTCCCGAATCGCGCCGACTGTCAAATTCACTTTAGGTGGGTTTTCTGTTCGTAATCGATTTTTGCTACATATCGTTTTTCCCTTGTTATCGGCTACGCTCGTAGCGCGTAGCTCGCGCTGGCAGTGAATGTACTAAGCTACATCCGTAGCGCTACTCTGTTGCCTGTAGCGTAGCAAGTTAACAGTGTAGCAAAAACGTCGCAGACAGCACATTCTTTCTTATTAAGAGTCCATCAACGTGCACACTAGCGCCACTGCTAAATAATCGTGATTATTTCAATTTAACGAAAGATATTTCAAAAAAACCGGCCAAGTGCGAGTCGGACTCGCGCACGGAGGGTTCCGCACCATCAACAAAAAATAGAGCAATACAAGCAAAAAAACGGTCACCCATCCAAGTACTGACCCCGCCCGACGTTGCTTAACTTCGGTCAAAAATCACGTTTGCTGTATGGGAGCCCCACTTAAATCTTTATTTTATTCTGTTTTTAGTATTTGTTGTTATAGCGGCAACAGAAATACATCATCTGTGAAAATTTCAACTGTCTAGCTATCACGGTTCGTGAGATACAGCCTGGTGACAGACGGACGGACAGCGGAGTCTTAGTAATAGGGTCCCGTTTTTACCCTTTGGGTACGGAACCCTAAAAAAGGGGGCCGCTACGTACTGAATCTTGTATTAAAGTACCTTTTGAATACATCAAACTAGTTTCTATGTTGCTGGATTCGTCAATCAATGAACTAAAAACAAAAACGGCCGTTTTAACTTTGGACGCATAGATTGACGCATCCAGCGACATAGAAACTAGTTTGATGTACTCAAAAGGTACTTTAATACATGATACAGTACGTAGCGGCCCCCTTTTTAGGGTTCCGTACCCAAAGGGTAAAAACGGGACCCTACTACTAAGACTCCGCTGTCCGTCCGTCCGTCCGTCCGTCTGTCACCAGGCTGTATCTCACGAACCGTGATAGCTAGACAGTTGAAATTTTCACATGATGTATTTCTGTTGCCGCTATAACAACAAATACTAAAAACAGAATAAAATAAAGATTTAAGTGGGGCTCCCATACAACAAACGTGATTTTTTACCGAAGTTAAGCAACGTCGGGCGGGGTCAGTACTTGGATGGGTGACCGTTTTTTTGCTTGTTTTGCTCTATTTTTTGTTGCTGGTGCGGAACCCTCCGTGCGCGAGTCCGACTCGCACTTGGTCGGTATTTTAAATGTATTTCGTAAAATTTAAATAGTCACGATTATTTAGCAGTGGCGCTAGTGTGCACGTTGATGGGCTGTTAATAATTGCCAGCTTACTGAGTTAAAATTGGTTCCTGCGCAAAGCTGCATATGTGAAGGAAACGAAAAAACAATTTGGTTCATGTATTATTAATTTATGCGAGAACCAGCGACCTTTGGTGAGCTAACTCCAAACCAAAAGGTCTTATCAGCCAAGGAATCGCTAAGAAAATACGCCACTTTTGTTTTCGTAAAATTGGGGTATTTTATTGCGTTTTACATCCGTTGCGTTATGGGGCAGTCACGTCTGGTATTTTAGATGTTATGTTGAGGGTATAAAGTTCAAAATTACTTGTTTAGGGGTAACAAAATGACCTGTTGTATTGTTTATTTCAAGGCTTTTGTTGTAGGTACTAAGGGTTAAAACTAGTTTTCCGTAAGGCCTCGGTGTTAACTACCTCGGTTTCACTAATTATATTTAAATCCAACTTTTTTGACTAGCGAAAATGGGTTAGTGAAGCGAGGAGGAGCATATTAGGTTAACCGTGACCAAATGGCAAATGGCAAAAAACGGAACCCTTATGGATTCATCATGTCTGTCTGTCTGTCTGTCCGTCTGTCTGTCCGTCCGTATGTCACAGCCACTTTTTTCCGAAACTATAAGAACTATACTGTCGAAACTTGGCAAGTAGATGTATTTTGTGAACCACATTAAGATTTTCACACAAAAATAGAAAAAAACAATAAATTTTGGGGGTTCCCCATATTTAGAACTGAAACTCAAAAATGTTTTTTTTTCATCAAACCCATACGTGTAGATAGGTCTTCAAAAATGATATTAAGGTTTCTACTATAATTTTTTTCTAAACTGAATAGTTTGCGCGAGAGACACTTCCAAAGTGGTAAAATGTGTGTCCCCCCCCCCCATGTAACTTCTAAAATAAGAGAATGATAAAACTAAAAAAAATATATGATGTACATTACCATGCAAACTTCCACCGAAAATTGCTTTGAACGAGATCTAGTAAGTAGTTTTTTTTAATACGTCATAAATCCCCTAAATACGGAACCCTTCATGGGCGAGTCCGACTCGCACTTGGCCGCTTGTTTTTGTAACTAAATTGTGTTACGTCACTAACTGAAACGTGACGTGAAACTAGTTTTAACTGAAATTAATTTTTAAACAAACAGTTAAAAACGATCATAGGTTGTATTTTACCCTCACCTCAAAACGGGCCAGGCGCTTATTTGCCGCCATGTTTATATGAATAACACTTATATTAATTAGATACTTATCAAGTCTAGTTAATTTATTTTAGGTAGTCTACTTAAAGTAACAAAGTAATTAGTTAAATGTTCCATCAGAATTTCAAAATGATAGTGGATTGCAATTATTCAAGTGACATGAAATATTTTTACTATCAAGTAAATTGTGGACAATTAATCACCTACAATTTATTTATAACCTTTTAAGCATTTTTCATTACGAGTACCTATCTACCTAAGTTACTTTTGAATTGACCTTGTTACTTATTTATGGCTTTATTTTTTAGATTTTTGTAAGAGAAAAAAACTCAATTTATTCAGTAAATTTCGTTAATTTACTGAATAAATAACTTAAAAATATCTAAATTACTTAATACATTACAATTAAACTAATCAAATAGGCCTCCGCGAGTTGTACCGGGTGCAAAGGTGCCCATCACACTGGCTGTAACTACAAACTACAAAGTATTTATAGCTGCTGTATCGCACGCGTATTATAATTACGTTACTGTCCCGCCATGATACCGGCAATCAATGTCACTGTGTACGCGGAATAGCAAGATAATTATCAAATAAAAAAAATATTATTATTAAAGATATATTTATTTGCAAAAATATTCAGAGCCTTTCTCGTCTCTGTTTAGTGCTATATCTGGCCGGCCTTTCAAAAATAGGCTTGTGCCTGCTCGTTCACTACAGAGAGCGCTCCGCTCTCGGTCAATCGGTCAAACGAACTAGTTCGGTCTTTTAGTTCCTTTAGTTCAGTTCGTTCGTTGAACTTGTTGAGAGCCGGGAATTAATAGGAATCGGTTTTACACTTGATTTTTGTCCCAATCTTTGGTAACTAAATATAATTCAATTTGTACGATATGATTAAGTCGATATTAAACATTAAAACACCTTAACACAATAAAAAATATTAAAATATGTCGAAAAATATTTGATTTTCCTTCATACATTTCGGGGTTTGGCGTGTCACGTGATTCTTTCATCTCGCTCGCATTTGTGCCAGCGACAGTGTGAAGTTGTTCCGACCGTTTTCTGTTTCACTCAGTCAAGCGCACTCCAATCCCACTGAACTAAAGGACCTAAAGACCGATTAAGAGCGCGCAAAAAGATTTAGTTCCTTTCGGTCCTTCATGGGATTTCATTCTTAACAGTTCTTAGTTCGGAACCGACACAAGCCTACTCACAAAGGAGTCCAAGTTATCCCACCATCGCTGATGAGGTCTGTCGGATCCCCGGTTAGACTCGTGGGGCACCCACTCCGTGGTTAATAAAAAATAAAAATAATTATTATTCGATATTAAACTTTCGTGAGACATATTTTAATTTAAACTGTTTAATCGACACTCACTTGAATTTTTAGTCGTTATTTGCGACATGTTTCGGGCCCTTCGGGGATCCTTCTTCAGGCTCGAGTCGAAACCGAAACCGTTGTCGTCTAAACAGTTTATAATAATTATTATTTGTGACGTTATCTATGAAAAGGGACCTTATTGTCGATGGCGGTTACGCCATTATTAACGATGCTCCGATATAAATACAATGCCGCCCGACGCTGTGCGGCGTAAGCGCCATCGACAATAAGGTCCCTTTTCATAGATAATGCCCCATTTTATGCCCTTACAGTAGAGTGGAAATAGCGTGTCAATGTCCGATTTTCTTCGTGCTCAGAGTCCTTTTACCTTACCCAAGCCAGCTTTCTCGTAAATAGGATAAAGACAATCACATCACGCTATCCTATTCCAACTCCACCATTCCCAATCCTAAGCACACGGCACGTCGGATCCGGCATCCGTATTTTTAGGGTTCCGTGCCCAAAGGGTAAAAAACGGGACCCTATTACCAAGACTTCGCTGTCCGTCCGTCGGTCACCAGGCTGTATCTCATGAACCGCGATAGCTAGACAGTTGAAATTTTCACAAATGATGTATCTCTATTGCTGCTATAACAACAAATATTAAAAATAAAATAAAATAAATATTTAAGGGGGGCCCCCATACAACAAACACGATTTTTTTTGCTTTTTTTTTTGTTGATGGTGCGGAACCCTCCGTGCGCGAGTCCGACTCGCACTTGGCCGGTTTTTTTTAAGAGCAAATCAACCGGTTCTATCATCCGGAACGTGAGGAGGGTGAAATTTATACAATTCACTTTGTCCGGTGCTTATCTTATATTGAACAGGTAGGCGTGAAGCTTTTTTAATCCGGTATTGTGTCGGCGTTTGGTTTTTTTTTGGAGGCTAAATACATACTGTGTATTTATACCACAGACAAGACATCCTCTAGACTGAGCATAGTAACGCTACCCCCTCTGCCACTTATACGGTAGTTTTACTCCATCTTCGAGTCAATCCGGTGCCGTGATTGGTCCGTGTCTTTGAACAGACCAATCACGGCACGGGATTCGCTCACCTCGTCCCCCTGCACCCCCGTATTTTTGGCAGCATTGGTTTCATGAAATAATTGCTCTAAACTCCGTCTAGAGGATTCTTAGTCTATGATTTATACAGTATGTATTTCAAAATAACCGCAGATTTAAACGCGACATCTATTTAGAGCTATAAAACCTGTATCCATACTATAATATTATAAATGCGAAAGTGTGTCTGTCTGTCTGTTACTTCTTCACGCTTAAACCGCTGAACCGATTTTGTTGTAATTTGGTATGGAGATAGTTTGAGTCCCGGGGAAGGACATAGGGTAGTTTTTATCCCAGAAATCACCCTTTAAGGGGGTGAGAAGGGGGGTGGAAATTTGTATGGGAAATCGATAAAAAGCAGATTCGATAAAAATAAGCGGCCCAAATTACTAACTCCACGCAGACGAAGTCGCGGGCAAAAGCTAGTATTTGTATAAAGTTTTCCAATTTTATAAGAATTTGTGCAATTAAATAGACGGTTTTCACGATTATTATTTTTTCCCTTCCAAAATTAAATGCAAACCCAAATCTACCAAATAATAAAATAGTAGGTAATGTTTACATTTAAATTTGAATAAATGTAAAATAATAATAAACAAACTTCCAACGTGTTTAATCTTAAGTTATAGATGTCCCTTAATTTTAATTTTCTCATTGGCTGCTTATAGTCTAATAATGCTCGAGAAATGGGCCTCTGTATGTAAGTTGGTACTAACCACCAAATTCTTACAATTTTGTACACAATAATATTATGAACTATGAAAGTACAATTTGTTTTGGCGCTTTATTATAAAGAGTGCCTAAAAGCCTAAAAGAGTGTCTTTCGAAATTGTCGCTACATTTTAGGCAGACCCACATACAAGACATCCTCTAGACTGAGCATAGTAACGCTACCCCCTCTGCCACTTATACGGTAGTTTTACTCCATCTTCGAGTCAATCCCGTGCCGTGATTGGTCCGTGTCTTTGAACGGACCAATCACGGCACGTGATTCGCTCACCTCGTCCCCCCGCAACCCCGTATTTTTGGCAGCATCGATTTCATGAAATAATTGCTCTAAACTCCGTCTAGAGGATTCCTAGTCTATGGGCAGACCCGTCAAGCGTATTAAAGTATTCACAATTTATAATGAGTTAATCCAATAAAGTGCCGGATTCCATGGAATGACAGTAAGATCCAACGCTTTTGCGATTATATTTTATTGCCAAATATATTTCGTAGAAATATAATTTTATTTTGTACTCAGCATAGTATTTATTTCGTAAGTTTAACTATCAATTAAAACTTGGTACAATGCCTCAAGGGCCTATTTTAGATTTAAGCTAGTTTTTAATTTATTTTAGTAATTCCACTGTAGCTTGTAGGTACTTACATATCTTGTTTGTAAATAAATGATTATTAATTAATTAAAACTATGATTCTGAATTGGAATATGTTTTCAATTTGCAAACATATTTATTGGATGAATGAATGTTTTTTTAGGAGAAGATTGGAACGGTATTCTCACAGAAGTTAATGGCGATGCCAGCAGGGTACGTGTCGCCGCCGGTTTTGAGCAAACGCTCGCATGCTACTCGCCCGCGCTGACCTAAAACGAAGTAAACATGCCTTTTTGCGCCACAATAACCTTCAGATTAAGAAGCCATTCATCAAATCTGTCTAAAGGAGGAGTATCCATTCACCAGGCACACAAGTATTTACTACCGTTGCACGAGTGTTAGTAAATGTGGAGAGGAACGAGCGGCGACACCGGTTCCGGTTATTCTAATATTAAAAATCTAAACATGATTTCATATCGTTTTCGCATTTTTTACTCGGTGTCTTTGATAGGTCAGTCCTGTGAATATAAGATTACTTTGCATGCTATTGTATAGCAAAATATGTCTTTGTACTGGATTTTTTCTACTTACCACATATTACTGTATCATATTTTATACGAATAAAGAACCTTTACTTTACTTTACTTTACTTTGCTTTGCTTTGCTTTGCTTTGATTTGCTTTGCTTTGCTTTGCTTTGCTTTGCTTTGCTTTGCTTTGCTTTGCTTTGCTTTGCTTTGCTTTGCTTTGCTTTGCTTTGCTTTGCTTTATTTATTTATTTAGAAATGTAATTCAGGCAACAAGGCCCATATTACAAATACCTTACAGACTAACATACATATGTATTTTATAAACTTAAAACTAAACACTATTTATTTAGTCGATAAAACGACCTACCGATGCCTCACGCGTAACATGAGTTATGGATATTTTCTATGTATATAAGTTTTTATATATAACCATTTTTGTAACGTTTGCTTGTAATGAAAAAGATGATTGTGAACTCGACCGTACACACAACACAAGCCTTATTGAGCTTACTGTGGGACTATGTGGATCTGTGTAAATTTGTTATTTATTAATTTTTTCAAGGAAACTGACATTTACAGCAGTGATGTCGCAATAGTAAAGGTGACAGTCCATTTCCAACCGCACAGCTGCACTACTGTTAATTTTACTATGGAAATTGACAGTAACAGCGACGCGTTCAGTACCAGTAGTGCAGCTGCGCTGCGTTCAGAAATGGAATTTTACCCTAATGCAGCTTCAGTTAGAGCAGTATAAAATATTGGATAACTTATTCAATTTTCAACCGTATCCTCACGCAATAAATTCCAAATTCATACTGTCTCTCCAGTTCTTAGGAGTTCTTAATAAAGAAGATTCGTTGGAAAAGGGTAGCAGCATTAGTAAGAAAATAGTTTCAGCGATTAATTAAGGTTGGCAACGTGTGGGCGGAGATTTATTCAGGATAAGCCCTGCCGATAGCTAAAGAATTAGTATTGGCTTTCGTGGGGAATAGTCATTTGTTCGTATGGAATGCTAAGAAAATAGGTAATAGGTTTTGTACCGTAAAACGGGGTGAGTAGGTTTCGCGGGGAGAGGTGGGTTATGAATGGGAAGAGAAGGTTTGAGAGGGGGTGAGAAGGGATTTTAAGGCTACTGCTACAAAAATAATGTATTCCAATTCAAAATGGAGCTATAGTAACACGCATAATAAAAAAAAATCGATCCAACAATCTTCCAAAATCACCTTTGTATGAAAACCCCTCTCACCCCAAATACGAGGCACTACGGGGTTAGGTGGGTTTTCCTCTTTATCGTCAAAGTTATGAAATGGAACTACCCAAAATAAAATAAAAACTAAAATACAAACGTCCGGAACACTTATTATATATGTCACCGTAAAATTGTAAACACTCGTCATATTATAATCTCGCTAGTTACATTATATACTGACGGTAGGGAGATTATAATCTAACCTAACCTACGTTAGATTATAAACTAACGGGTTCACAATCTTACGGTGTCATATACACCATTCAGTTATCATATGTAAAAATAAAATGTTATCGAGGTTTGAATTTCAGTTTTGACCCTACTGACCCCATTTTACGGTACTTAATTATGTGTTTACCCATCACGGAACAATGGTGTTCCGCACATTTGTGGGGCGTGCGTGGAGCCGAAACACTTTAGTATCTGTATTATTGTATTTATTTTAAACTTTATTGAACATTGGGCTTAATTCCTCGTGGCATTCTCTACCAGTCAACCATAGGGTCAAACAGATAAATGTCAAGGTGGTGGTATTTAGAATTTCCTCGCAATTCTTGTCATTATCTATCAAAAATGTCACTGCTGAATAATAGACCTTTCCAAACCATTCATCGATTACCTGTGTTTACTAGGGTTTTCACAATTAGGGACATATTTCTTTCTCTTTTACTCCAGTGAAGGCGTAATTAGATTGACAGAGAAAAATGCCCGCAATTATGGAACTTCGATTTTCGTGGTTATAGCCCTGACTACGCGGATGTAGGATCCTACATCCGATATCAGATCGGACAATGTGAAAACGCCCTAAGGTTAACATTAACATCATCGCAGTTCGATAAAAGTTATTTGTTTAACTCGGGCGCAAAAATTGCCCCCGAGTGAAACACAAAATTTTTCACCACACCAACCCGAAGAAAAACCTGTAAGATATCAAACAAAATCAAATCTAAATGAATGTTATTAAATAACATTCAAAATCATCATTTAAAGTCAATTCTACCAGGAAACATAAGAAAACAACTCAAAATTTGCATTTGATTACTTTGCCTCACGTGTGAATAAAATGCAACTTTGCTATCCGTTTTTAAACAATCAAGAGAGCCTTTACCAGTTGGTGTGGTGAAAAATAATAGTATGAATTTATTATATATTCTGTTGCAAGTATGATTTAAGCTGCTACGACCGACTTGGCTCAGACTTTGACTTTCAACGAAGACAAGACAAACTAACTTTGCGTGTTGATTTTAGCTCTATGTAAATGTTAAGTTTAAGCTTAGGTACCACATTAACATGCGTTGGCTGCTAACATAATTAAACAGTTTAGATTTTAGAGAACTTATGGGCCCGATTCCGGTTTTGAACTAGATGTCTATTAGATATCTATTAGACATCACCAAGATATGTCAGTGTCAACCAAGTGTCAAAGTTGACGTGTTTGAAGAAACGTCACTATTGACACTTGTTTGACACTGACATATCCAATCCATATCGTTTCAATATCTAGAGTATTTAACGTATCTTAAAGTTCGAATATGGCTGTATGTCTGTGTTGGGTGTTCCTAGGTATTTCTTATTTAGAATAATAGTTTCAGAGAGTTCTTCTCTGTGTGGAAAATGATTGATTTGATTAATAAAAAAACCGGCTAAGTTCGAGTCGGACTCGCGTTCCAAGGGTTCCGTACGGGTCTCTATTGTTTCCCAAATAGTTTTAATCCATAATGTATTGTTTGCCCGAATTTTCGTTAGGTAGTCATAATTAATTTGGTTCAGAAACGCGTCACTTTTCAGGATTGCCATAAAAAAACCTAACCTAACCTAACCTACCTATAGAATAACCTAACGAAAATCCTGAAATGTTAACGGTTTCAGTTTTATGACTAATGACAAACAATACATTATGACTTAAAACTTTATGGGAAACAACGGGACCCCGTTCCGTACATTAAGTCAGACTCACGCTTAACTGCACATTTCTACTAGGTTTTCCTGTCATCTATAGGTAAAGAACTATTTAGTGTATTTTTTTCAAAATTTTAGACCCAGTAGTTTCGGAGATAAGGGGGGGGGGCGGTTGGACAGACAGACATACAGACGCACGAGTGATCCTATGAGGGTTCCGTTTTTTCCTGTTGAGGTACGGAACCCTAAAAATTTCCTCCAGACCCAATTTCATTTAAATTTCAATGGTTTGAACGTGAAGAGGTCCCAGACTGAATTCTAAAATTTTTAGCGTTTTGCTAATCATTTGTAACGTTATTATCTATGAAAGGGACTTTATTGTCGATGGCGCTTATGCCATTATTAACAATAAGGTCCCTTTTCATAGATAATGCCCCATTTGTAGGAGAAAGAGAATTACATTGATAGTCACATACTAAAAGAGACGATACACATATTTGATAGCTCCTATCTTTCTACGTAAATAGCGCACGTGTTGAGAGAAATTGGCAATATCAGTTATTTATAGTACATTTTCCTATACCTACATATTTCACTGACAAAGTCAATACCTACCGAAACGCCAATAAGGAAAAAAAACCGGCCAATTGCGTGTCAGACTCGCGCGCAAAGGGTTCCGTATCATTACGTAAAAAACAGCAAAAAATAATAATCACGTTTGTTGTATGGGAGCCCCACTTAAATATTTATTTTGTTCTGTTTTTAGTAATAACATATCTGTCTTGTAGCACATGATTATTATGCAATAAATTATGAATTATGAATAGTAGTTGTTGTTGTAGTGGCAACAGAAATACATCATCTGTGAAAATTTCAACTGTCTAGCTGTCACGGTTCATGAGTTACAGCCTGGTACAGACGGACAGACAGAAGAACAGACATACGGACAGACAGACGCACGGACAGACGGACAGACAAATGGACAGACAGACAGACAGTGGAGTCTTATTGATAGGGTCCGACTTTTACCCTTTGGGTACGGAACCCTAAAAAGGAATTTCTTCAAACATGTTCTGGAACGACACGTCGTTTCATTCTGAATGGCAGTCACGTACACCTACCGCCCTCTGTTGTGGTGAATGGGTACATAAATAGAAAGGGTTGCGAAGTTACTAATGTCAGGTTGTTAAGGAATAAGGAGTCCATTAAGGAAGAAAAAGTTCTTATGTGTCAATTTTGTGTGTGACTAAAGTAAGGAAAACAAGTGAATTACTTTTAAGTATGTTCGTGAAATATTGCGTGAATTAAATAAGGGGTCATCCATTAATTACGTCACACGTTAAGGGGGTGGGAGGGGGTCAAGAAAATGTGACATGTTGCAGTGGCGCCGCATCAAACATATCCACAGGCAAGCTGGGGCTAATTTCGCTTACATATTTCCTTTACAACTCTACTCAAACGTCCAAAGACAGGCAAGCCGGTGGGAATCGGCTTTTATGGACGCGCCGCCACTGACATGTTGTGACATGGGGGAGGGGGGAGTCACAAACATTGTGATGTCACTTTAACTTCATCAGTAACCGAAAATTAATTTATATTTTTTTATTCGCTGTACAGTTAAATTATGAGATTTTGGATGTAACTTTCGTTGTGTTATAAAATTACTAATATTTATATATCAAAAATATTTTTTATTAAAAAAATAATGCCGAGTATTGTAAAATATTGTCGATTTCGATGAAAACAAAATTGCCTAAAATGTGACGTCACACTAGGGGGGGAGGGGTTTGCAAAATGTAACCAAGTGTGACAAGGAGGGGGGGAGGGGTAAAAAAACCTATAAATTCGTGTAACCTAATTAATGGATGATCCCTAAGTAGTGATTTATTTTATTGGTCACAATTACCAATCACATAATACGAAAACCTTATTAGACTTTGCAATTCTCTTTGCTTTGCATGTCCAGTACAATATAATATTATAATGTAATTCATTTTTGATGCTATAGTAGAATACACTGTCTAGGTGTAGGTACTTAAAAATTAAATGCAGGTGTAAAACAAAATAAGAAAAAGTAGGTAGGTACAGTCACCTGCAATAATATGTTACTCTTCGATGGCCGCAAAATTATGCGACGCTCTTATGGCTCTACAAATAAGATCATGTCAGATATTTTTGCGGCCTTCGTTGTGTAACATAATATTGCAGGTGACTGTACCAGCATCAAAAGTAGCATTATATGAGATTACGAGTATCTAATAATATTCTCTGATACCTTAAAAAAAGAAATAATATATGTTTCAATTAAACTAACCTTTGAACCATAACTGTCCAGATATATTTAACCGGAAAAGTAATCAAGGCATACTTTCGGCGCTTTAATACTTAAGTGTAAGGCCTGAGTGGACGCTCGAAGCGGAGCGTTTGGCGGGGCGTGCAGCGTGGCGTCGAGCTTCCAAGGGATTTGAGCAGCGTGCACTAAGGCCGGTCCAATACGTTTGCATTTGTTTAACATGCACGCCGCACGCCCCGCCCCGCTGCACGCCCAACTCGAGCGTCCACTCAGGCCTTACACTTACTGTTTCTTACACTAGCATTGATGCCGACTGTACCTACGAAAATGAAATGTAGGTACTCTATTATACAAAACAGGAAATCCCTTTCCACATACTGCAAAGCGGGAATCTAGTACAAAAGGCACGTTTCGCCGTTATTTATGGGACTCTGGCGGATGGTATTCAGTACACTATGAATATGATGGGAAATTTCGCATTAAATTCAAAAGCACTACGTCCATTTAATATTAGCATTATGCTATTGAATATGAGTTACCTATGCGAGAGGTATAAATAGGAATGAAGTAACTTGTGTTAATATTGACCTTAAATTAATACATCGAAGAACTAACTATAAATTTCAAAATCATTTATTTTTTAATAGGGCTGGCGCTTACCTCTCCCAGCTAGGGATTGCTCCCGGTACTGAGTTTGTTAATTCCCGGGAATTCCCGGTTCTCGACATACAAACTCATTACCGGGAGCAATCCCTACTCCCAGCGCATATCGCTGGCAATACAGAAAGGTAACGCAGCCAGCGTTATGGGCTCCATGCCGCAGGCGTACGTCTTAGAAGGGGTTTTCTTTTTATTTTATAACTTATTTTTATTTTCATCTATTTTATTAGTATATTTTAGTTTTTATATGAAGGCTTATTACAGAGTCGAGGACTACTTGACAGACAAACATCATGCATGTTTGTCTGTCCAAACCAGAAACTAATAAAATAGTAGCAATTAAAAACATTGTATTATGTTATGTGAGTTATAGGTGATACAGCGCAGGTAAGAAAGCACATCAAATATTTTATGTTGGTAATTCATAACAATCAATCGGATTTATGTAATGTGTTTTCCCATTGCTTTTAATAACTTTGTTTTCTTTTCCTTTTGTAAAAATTTGATATGTTTTCTGAAAGAGCTACGTATTTGTACGATTCCATGTACATATGTATATTTTTTAAAACAAATTTCTATTACACCTTATGTGTATAATTGCATGAATTCTATAGTAATTTAAATTGTATTTTTTTTAATGCATGTTAATTATAAGATGTAATTGTTTTTTTTTTTAAAGATGTGTCCCGCCGATTTTGTTGCCGGTCCCATATTGGGATACCCTCCTCCAATTGAGGGGGGATTTAAATCTTCTCGGGGCAGAGGTGTAGGGTTGGAACCGGTTAGCTTTATTTGACGTTCATAAGCGCAATGTAATTATGCCTACTTGAATAAACTATATTTTTATCTTTTTTATCTTTTATCTTTTTATAATATTATAGGTATAAGTTTAATTTTTAAGTATGTAGGTTTATTTTAATTTTAGTTTAGTTTTTAAATCTTTAATTCACAGTTAGTTTTAATGTTTCTTTATTATTACCTTTTAAGTTACATAAATGGATTTTATTTTCTTTAATTATTACGTCTGAGTCATGGAAAACCGACTAAACAAATTGATACGAGTAAAGTGACTTTTAATTTTCATTCACATAATGTATCAATAAACGTAACGATAGAGCTGAAAAATATAGGTACATAATCAAAACGTTCTATCACTACCTTTAACTCCAGGTGAATGACACAGGTGAATGACACACATTCTGTGTTGGAAGTGTCCAGAGCGCGAATATCATGTCTGAAAAAAATATTTTTCAACACACCAGCTCGTAAAAGCTCTCTTTATTCTTCAATAACTGATGAGAAAATTGCATTTTGTCTACAAGAGTAGCAAAGCTTGATGTAAATAAAAAAGTAATGTTATTTAATTTTGGAGTCTTACCAGGCGTGGCTCACTCCGCGATTCCGTCGCTTTGCTACGGGTAGCTAAAAGTACATCCGTTCCGCCCCAACTTTGGGGAAAGCCATAAGCCGCGCGTGGCGCTGTCGCCACCTAGCGGTCATATCTGTGCTGATCGTAACAGATGCGTTTTGTTAGAGAGTGAGTCTTCTATACTTAGTACTATTATTTATTCTGTGGTCTTACGTTTGCTCGGGTATCAATATTAGCAGAATGGAATAAGATTTATTCAGCTTATACAACAAAATTTTATAAAAACATGTCACAAAAACGGTTTAGAACGTCACTGAAAACGTTTCCACTCAGCTTGACGCTAGTCTTCCGTAGAAACATGGGCGCCGGCAGCGGGGTGCAAGGGGGTGCACTTGCACCCACCTGGCAGGAAAGAAAACACGTAGGAAAAAATACAAAATATATATTTTTTACCTGACTGCGCCAGCATTATTATGTTATTGTTTGAATAAAAACTGAAGGCGTCTAGGTTGCTGTCCAAATTTGTTTATCTAGTCCCTGGCGCACACGACAAAAAAGTGTGATTTACGGCAAATGATGATGATGGAATTTCCTTTTGCAGAGTTGCTCCTTTTGACTCACAGATTGATTTAGGAAGGGGAGCCAATCGATTTTTTGATGCAAAATTTTGACTTCAGGGGGGGTGCCCCCCGAAATTTGTAAAAAATAAAGTTTTGCTAAATTCATTTCTGATATTTAATTTATATGGTTTCATATAAATAACTTGAAAATTTAAAAAAATAAAAATTTGCTATTTTATTTTTTTCGGAATAAATGCCAAATTTTTTTTTATTTTAATATATACACAAAAAATATAAATTTTATGAAATAGCCTTACTGTTCCTCGTTATAAAAAGTATACACATGGCATATTTATTTCTAAAAAATGTGAAGAAAAAAAATAAAATGTGGACCTACTTTCGACCACAAGCTCGACGAATAGTATACAACGATCTATGTTACAGCTATTAGAATTACGGCGTTTGATGATGATGAGATACCTACACCTAGATGATTTCTTCCTTTTGATTTACTCAAGAATGTCACCACCAAACTTATTGCAGAAACCTAAACAGGTGCTTGCATAAATTTATGATTGTATGGGACAAATCACCCAAACCTTTTCATCCCGACCGTACCAAAAATCAAGTTGACTCTCCTTCCTAAAATGATCTAAGGCTTCTAAGGACTCATTATGCTAAAAGGTATCTCATCGTCATCAAACGCCGTAATTCTAATAGCTGTAACATACATCGTTGTATACTATTCGTCGAGCTTGTGGTCGAAAGTAGGTCTACATTTTATTTTTTTTCTTCACATTTTTTAGAAATAAATATGCTATGTGTATACTTTTTATAACGAGGAACAGTAAGGCTATTTCATAAAATTTATATTTTTTGTGTATATATTAAAATAAGGAAAATTTTGGCATTTATGCCGAAAAAAATAAAATAGCAAATTTTTATTTTTTTAAATTTTCAAATTATTTATATGAAACCATATAAATTAAATATCAGAAATGAATTTAGCATCCTTGAGTTACACGAAAATGATACCAAACTTGACCAAATAGCAAAACTTTATTTTTTACAAATTTCGGGGGGCACCCCCCCTGAAGTCAAAATTTTGCATCAAAAAATCGATTGGCTCCCCTTCCTAAATCAATCTGTGAGTCAAAAGGAGCAACTCTGCAAAAGGAAATTCCATCATCATCATTTGCCGTATAATTAAGTCTGCACCAGGGACTAATCACCTTGTCAATAAACTCAGTACCTATCCTCCTCAACTCTTTTTCTGTGAACACTGATCATGCACAGGCCGCTTAGCCTCTTGTGTCCCATCGTTGAGCGATTCCACGTCTTCACACGTCGTAACGTGCTAAATGTACGTTCGATGCTACATGTTGTTGCTGGAATAGTTAAAGCAATTTTGATTGCTTCACACACCGCTGGGTAAAATGGAGTGGCTTGAGCAAGTACATCTGCATATTCAACAACAGATTCATTTAATTTACATTTTCGGGTACCTACTTGAAGTGCTTCTATTTCACATATGCACCTCCCTGAAAGTAATCCTGGCGGCGCCCATGCGTGGAAACCCTCTAGTTAGGAGTTAGGTAACAACTTTGTCCCTTTGTAAACCATTTTGTTAATGTAAGTTAATTATTTAGCTATTATACATTTTCAAGGCCTTCGGGTTAACGTACTCAAAGCGATTGACAGCACTCCCAACGATAGGAGTTCGGAATCTTAATCGTATCGCTAATAGCTTGACTTTGACGCAACTTTGTACAAATAATTAGTCACGTAGGGAAACTATCACGTCCCCGTCACGTTCCCGTCACGTTCCCGTCACGTTCCCGTCACGTGTCACAAATTGAAGTTAAATTAGTAAATAATTACTATTTCTATGTTTTAGTTAGATCGACGCATTGAAGAGGGTATTACACTTAGTGCATCGCAATAACATAAACGTAGCTACCATACCTACTTAAACATAATATTTGTAAGCACGTATGCTCATATTAATCATATTATAGACCAAGACTAAAGTTAGACGGTGTACATTTGCCTGAAGTCATTCTACTCTCATCCCCCTGGCTATAGGTTCCGTTTAGTTGTTTTCAGTTTTGGTTGTACATACCTAGGTATTACGGAACTTAGCACAGGTTACATAGTCACCAAAAATGAGAAGCTTATAAAGCGGAATTTACTGGGAATATGCGAATAGTTCTTTATTTATTTATCAAATAAGTAACACATCATTACACTAAACCCAAGGCACTGTGAAACTACAACATAAAAGAAAATATCAGAAAAACGACGACTGGTCTGGCCTAGTGGGTAGTGACCCTGCCTGTGAAGCCGCGGTCCTGGGTTCGGATCCCGGTAAGGTCATTTATTTGTGTGATGAGCACAGATATTTGTTCCTGAGTCTTGGGTGTTTTCTATGTATTTATGTATTTGTATATTATATATATCGTTGTCTGAGTACCCACAACACAAGCCTTCTTGAGCTTAATGTGGGACTTAGTCAATCTGTGTAAGAATGTCCCATAATATTTATTTATTTAAAACAATAGTGTACACAAAATAAGTAAACTAAACAGCCAGGGAATAAGATTTTTGTAGATTGACCCAAGTACATAGGAATCTGTGTGTTTTATTATCAATTCTTGTAAAGTATTGTAAAGAGCGGCAGCTAATCGCAATTGCTAGGATGCTAACATAGCAGGATAAAAGCTTGTAAAAATGACATTATTTGAAGCGTACACGGAAAAAACATGTCTAGTCACTTTTTTTGGAAAATGAGATTTTAAATCTCAAAATGTAGAGCTGTCAATGAACTATTAGTTACAGCTTCTGTTACCTCTGTAATTGTAAACAAAACTCCTTTTTTCTCACTTTAAAAACACCTATACACGAAAATAGTATGGCTAATTAAATACATCGTTCCTTTCTAACCGCGATAACTCAAAATGTTGTCAGAGTGACTAGACATGTTCTTTCCGTGTACCCTTCATTTAGAACATTGCAGCATTCGAACTCATTTTCTAAAATCACTTGTTATGATCATATTTACAAACTGCATGTGTTAACGGACATCAGTAAACCAGCCTTAATGCTTCGTCACACAGGCGTGGTTTCCGGGCGGGACGTGAGCAGGGCGCGCCGCTTTTACATATAAAACGCTCACGCCCCGCTCACGCCGCGCCTGGAAAACGCGCCTGTGTGACGAAGCCTTTAACTATCGTGAGATCAATTTTATAAACCTGCCGGCCTAGCCAAGGTTACAATCGCTTCGACGACGAAACGCTTTGTGTCTCTCTGTCACTCTTCCATATTAGTGTGACAGTGACAGTTGCGTTTCGATCGCTACGGAGCGTAAGCGATTGGCATGTTGGCCACGCGGCCTGTTATTTTAAATTATACGGTAGCTGGTTCGTTAGTCATAAAGTAAAATTTTGCATCGAAATTGAGTTAATTGAGTTGAGTCGCGCGCGCCATTACGGAATTATGGTGAAATTAATCTATCTGCATTTTTAGGGTTCCGTACCCAAAGGGTAAAAACGGGACCCTATTACTAAGACTCCGCTGTCCGCCCGTCCGTCCGTCCGTCCGTCCGTCTGTCACCAGGCTGTATCTCACGAACCGTGATAGCTAGACAGTTAAAATTTTCACAGATGATGTATTTCTGTTGCCGCTATAACAACTAAGAAGTACTAAAAACAGAATCCCATCAAAAACATTACATGTAAAAAGGTACAAGTCTCGCAACGCTTTTACTACAAAAAAGTTTTGAGATGTAATGTGAAACCAAGTCGGTTATTTTAATCAGTGCCAGGAGGTGTTAAAACCGTATCAATAAGATATCTTTAATTTGCAATACGTATAATGACTTGGCCATCGCACGGCTGCATAATGACAAAAGGATCATCGTCACCTATTAAAAATAATTCTAATTGAACATAACGCTAGCGCTAATTGCAGTTTGAGCAATACACATATTTACGAGTACGGTACGAGTAAAGCATTATGTGCGATTGCCAAGTCATTCATTATATGTATTACAAATTAAAGATATCTTATTGATACGGTTTTAACACCTCCTGGCACTGATTAAAATAACCGACTTGGTTTCACATTACATCTCAAAACTTTTTTGTAGTAAAAGCGTTGCGAGACTTGCACCTTTTTACATGTAATGTTTTTGATGGGATCTCAACTCTTTTTGTAGGCAGTCCTTCTTTTCGGGTACTCATACTATGTATACACATATCATAACTAAACATATCTTCATTCATACTCACATCGTACATCGTAGTGTACCTTTACTTTACCTGCTATTTGTAGGAACTGCAACAGTAACTTTGTAATATCATATATTTATATGGGATTACAAACTTACTTATGCAGTTCTTAGATCTTTAAAACGTGACTGATATTGCAATATTTTAAGGTTTTCCCTTTATGTGGCCATTAAACCCTAACTCTGTACCAAATTTCAGCTCTCTGAGTTTATGGGAAGTACTAGTTCCATTCTGATGATCATGAGTGAGTGAGTGAGTGTCATAAATGCAAAACTTTGCTTTCGCTTAACTTCGGAACCAAATGACCTACAGACTTGAAATTTTGGATTTTACGTATGTGATTATAGCTTACTGGATGACAAAAATTTCTGCGTTCTGGTCTTATCCAGAGGTTCTCAAATAGAGGCCTGAAAATGCGGCGAAATGGTTCCAGTAAAGGATGGTAGGATGGTACGGCAGTGTTTGCTTCGCGCTCGACTTGGCGGGGGCAGTGCCGTGCCCCCAGATAAAATAAAGATTTAAGTGGGGGAAGTTAAGCAACGTCGGGCGGGGTCAGTACTTGGATGGGTGACCGTTTTTATGCTTGTTTTGCTCTATTTTTTGTTGATGGTGCGGAACCCTCCGTGCGCGAGTCCGACTCGCACTTGGCCGGTTTTTTCTACTGTAATTTGCTTGCTGAAACTTCACATTATCTGAATGTCCTTACAATTAAGAAGGTCTTGTCAATTGTCTGTTTGTACTTGGTATTTTTCTTATGTGCTAATAAACATTTCTTATTCTTAACTAGCGACCTGCCCCGGCTTCGCACGGGTTTACAAATTATACATGAACCTTCCTCTTGAATCACTCTATCTATTAAAAAAACCCGCATCAAAATCCGTTGCATAGTTTTAAATATCTAAGCATACATAGGGACAGACAGCGGGAAGCGACTTTGTTTTATACTATGTATGTAGTACGTGATACCGACATGTTCACATCTTCACATGTTCATGACAGAAACTTCCTGCCAGCTGCTAAACTGTAGAACTAACTGTCGCCCGCGGTATTCAGACTGAATACGACCTTCCTTTAAGAAAAGAGCGTACACCCATCTTAAACACCGGCAACGCACTTTCAACTCCTTTGATGTTGCAAATTCAATACGTCAAACATCTTGCGCGACATTACAATAAGGACCCATTTAGACGGTGCGAGAACTCGCATGCGAGTTTCATTACATTGCGTCATTTGATAGGTGGGCTGAATTGATGTAACTTCAAATGGTCCGCAATGTACAAGAACTAAAATCGCATGCGAGTTCGTGCGCCGTCTGAATCAGCCCTATTGACGATGTCAAGCTGCGCGCAGTATACACTTAGGTCACTGGCTATACAATACACGTGGGGTCATTTATTTACCTATTTTAGGGTTCCGTACCTCAAAAGGAAAAAACGGAACCCTAATAGGATCACTCGTGCGTCTGTCTGCCTGTCCGTCCGTCTGTCACAGCATATTTTCTCCGAAACTACTGGACTAATTAAGTTGAAATTTGGCACATATATGTAGGTAAGTTTATGACCCAAAGATGGACGTGTAACGTAAACAAATGAATTTTTAATATGGAGGCCCTTTTTGGGGGGTAAAAAATAAAGTTTTTCAAACTACTTATATCGTGTTACATATCAAATGAAAGAGCTCATTGTAAGAATCTCAAATATATTTTTTTTATAATTTTCGGATTAATAGTTTCGCAGTTATTCAAGAAAATAGGCAAAAAAGGATCCCCCCCCCCCTCCTCCCCCGCCTCCCCCTATTCTCCGAAACTACTGGGTCTAAAATTTTGAAAAAAATACACAAAATAGTTCTTTACCTATAGATGACAGGAAAACCTATCAGAAATGTGCAGTCAAGCGTGAGTCGGACTTAATGTACGGAACCCTTGAAACGCGAGTCCGACTCGCACTTGGCCGGTTTTTTATAATTTATTTATGAGCTCTAGTCTTCTATAATTAATCTAGTTCGTTGAGTTGAACTGACAACCTTTCTAAAAAACCGGCCAAGTGCGAGTCGGACTCGCGCACGGAGGGTTCCGCACCATCAACAAAAAATAGAGCAAAACAAGCAAAAAAACGGTCACCCATCCAAGTACTGACCCCGCCCGACGTTGCTTAACTTCGGTCAAAAATCACGTTTGTTGTATGGGAGCCCCACTTTTAAATCTTGATTTTATTCTGTTTTTAGTATTTGTTGTTATAGCGGCAACAGAAATACATCATCTGTGAAAATTTCAACTGTCACGATTCGTGAGATACAGCCTGGTGACAGACGGACGGACGGACGGACGGACGGACAGCGGAGTCTTAGTAATAGGGACCCGTTTTAACCCTTTGGGTACGGAACCCTAAAAATTAACTTCATTAATTATTCAAAAAATACTTGAGTTTAATCAGAATAAGTACCTTCTCATCAGTTCCCCTTTCTTACATAAGTAATTCATGATTCCAGAATGTTTCGAAGTCATTAGTGAAATACGTGAGCAAAGTTATCTTATAAAAGATCAATAAATGAAACAAGAACAGAGTAACAAATTAAACATAATCAAAAAGAACTTTACTTTGGTAACAAGTAGGTAAGTTAAATTTAGATGTGATTAATGGTAACAAAAGTAGGTTAAATTTAGATGTGATTATACTGATTATTTATTCTTAATCATGAATTTAAGCCTAAACACCTTATTCCAACGGGCGGAAACGCAAAACGTACAGTTTTTTTTGAAGAAAAAACACCTTGTAATAACACAGTGTCGACTCCGATATGCAAATTTCAGAATACATTATTCCCTTTCCCCTTAAAGATGTTATCGCTAAATTGAAATAAACGAATAACAGTGCCCTGCTTCTTATGGCTGTACTTTATCCTTAAGAGCCCATCAACGTGCACACTAGCGCCACTGCTAAATAATCGTGATTATTTAAATTTAACGAAATATATTTAAAAAAGGGGGCCGCTACGTACTGTATCTTGTATTAAAGTACCTTTTGAATACATCAAAGTAGTTTCTATGTTGCTGGATTTGTCAATCTATGCGTCCAAAGTTAAAACGGCCGTTTTTGTTTTCAGTTTATAGATTGACGAATCCAGCAACATAGAAACTAGTTTGATGTATTCAAAAGATACCTATACTTTAATACAAGATACAGTACGTAGCGGACCCCTTTTTAGGGTTCCGTAGCCAAATGGCAAAAAAAGGAACCCTTATAGATTCGTCATGTCTGTCTGTCTGTCTGTCTGTCTGTCCGTCTGTCCGTCTGTCCGTCTGTCTGTCCGTCCGTATGTCACAGCCTAAAAAAAATATATGATGTACATTACCATGTAAACTTCCACCGAAAATTGGTTTGAACGAGATCTAGTAAGTAGTTTTTTTTTATACGTCATAAATCGCCTAAATACGAAACCCTTCATGGGCGAGTCCGACTCGCACTTGGCCGCTTTTTTAAAATATATTTCGTTAAATTTAAATAATCACGATTATTTAGGGCGCTAGTGTGCACGTTGATGGGCTCTTAATTTACCCATGAAAAATGGCGAGCAATATATTCACATCGCCCTTTGCGACTAATCAATCATGGCATAATATAATGGTCGCTATAACCATTATGGAAGATTAGAATTAGATGATGTTAAGGTATGTATAGTAAGCTGTGTTATTGAAAAGTACAATGTACCTGCATGTCGTACTGTTTTGGCTAAGAAACTTTATTAAATGAGCATTTCTCAAATAATTTGTACATTTGTCTTTTGCCTTTGTCCTCTTTAGTTTTAGGCCTGAAATTAAATCTGAGATAGTTTAATATTTACTTTTATTAACGAAACTGAAACAATACTTTGTTTTCTTAAAAATAAAATAACTTCCTTATCCAAAACGTATTACATTAATTTTAAAAAAATATTATTAGATATTGGGTAGATTTCATTTGTATGAAAACCCCTGTCCCATTTTAAATTAGCTGACTTCATCATCAATTTTTCATAACTTGATGAAACCTTTTGTTCACAATATTTTGTATATTAGGAATGATTTATCTTAGGAATTAATTATGTAATGGATTGATTTTATTTTATTAATAAATATATTTTAATTATAAACATTTAATTTTGTCCTGAATTATTTTGCTTTTTTGATTCCAGTTTTTGTTACCGTATTTTAGTATATAAAAAGGATTTTTTTCCTAAATTTAGTAGAACTTTTAATGGAAGCTGGTAAAACTAGCGCTGTGGCAGGAATTTAGTTTGTTTTGTCAGTTATTTAAATCGAGCTATCATCGACCGACGCATGTGGCTAGTGATCGACCGAGATTAAATTCCAGTTTTGTTACCGAAAAACTCAGGTAAGTACCGTTATTTGTTTTGTATTGCTTGAATTTTATACTTAAGCCTTTTTGTGAGACTCATACAATCAAACTATTTAATGAGATTAGTAATTAAATTTGCTTACAGTATTTTTTTAAAGTAGTGAAGAATCATATTGTTACTTCCTTTTTTGTTACTTTTGAATAGTTACGTATAGCTAGGAAGTCAGGGTAACAAAATAGGATTTTCAATAAATTCGCATTTATCCGCATGCATATTATCACAGACAATTTTAGCAGTTATTAAGACTTGTGTAGACTATTCGTCGACTAAATGTATACATTAAAATATATTAATACTATGCCTAAGATTTCTTACTTTGTTACTAATGTTCCTATTTTGTTACTGTCCCTTGAACATTTAGGAGAATTTTATTGATTTATGTTTATTTTTTATAAAGAAGTTGAACTTGTTAAATGTTTAGTAATTAAGTATAGTCAACCTCATAAGGTAATTTCGTAAGACAATTAAGATTACTTAAATAATACGCGTTACAACCTAATTTTAAAACCGAGGATTGATTAAATGGTAACGTAAAGAAGTGTTAATCAATTTTATTGTTTTAATTACCTTACATAAGAGTATTTTTTTGTTATTAATATTCGCGAATTTGTTAATACTATCCTATTTAATAAATAATACCATATAAATTCGTGTGTAGTTATTATAATTCCTACTTAAGCTATGGTAACAAAAAAGGAAATTGTGTTTGCCCCAACTCAATTAAATACACTTTACACATAAAATTACACTTCAAATCCCGAAATAATTTATATATCCTGAATTATTATAAGAAACTTTTTAATAATATGTAATAAAAAAATAATGAAATTTTTATATATTTTTTTTTGTTACCGCTATCTACAAAATGTACAATTTTTTTGAGAAATGCTTAAATAGGACAACGGTCGCCCAACCGCTACATACAGGTTTAATTTTTTTTCACCACCCATACTTTGGGTTGATAATAGGTACTATAGGCTCCAATGCCGAAACCGCGAATTAAGTTTGGCTATTTCTTACATTCCGGCTGATGTGATGTCTCTGTTTTTGACGGGACAGCCAATTTGTTTACGCGATTTCGGCATTGGTCTCTTAAGATTGTTCAAAATGACCTATAAATTTACTACGCAGAGTATGGCTGGCGATCTAGCACGAGTTGCGTTCTCGCGCGCGAGTCCATACATATGTAACGTTATCTATGAACCCTTTTCATTATTAACGATGCTCCGATATAAATACAATGCCGCGCGACGCTGTGAGGCGTAAGCGCCATCGACAATAAGGTCCCTTTTCATAGATAATGCCCCATATACGATATATTGAAGTCGCGCTAGATGTATAGAGTCGCACGCAAGAACCCAACTCATGCTAGGCTGCCGTATTCGAACTTCAAGATATTCACAAGAGATGACACGTACTAGGTCTATTCTAGATACGTTATAGTTTAGATTTCAACTAGTTCTCTTTTGCAGCGCAATTCGGGCAACCAATGTCACTTTTACGAGATGTGAATTAGATCTTTAAGTAATATCTTGTGGAAATGGTTCAGAGTATCTCCAGAATCGCGGAAATGTCAAATCTGACAGGTTAGATCTTAAACATATCGTTATCGTATCTTGGCGATGTCTAAAAGATATCTTCAAGATGTCTATTACAAAATCCGAATCGGGCATGGGAGTATGGACTCTTGAACGATTTCCACAAGATATTACTTAGAGATCTAATTCACATCTAATAGATATCTAACACGATCTATCGTAAAAGTAACATTGGTTGCCTTAATTGCGCTGCAAAAGAGAACTAGTTGAAATCTAAACTATAACGTATCTAGAATGGATCTAGTACGTGTCGTCTCTTGTGAATATCTTGAAGTTCGAATACGGCAGTTTTTCTTACATTCCGGGTGATGTGATATGTCGCTGAACCCGCTGATGTCTATGGGACAGCGAATTTTTCGGCACTGGTCTCTAAAAGTGGATCAGTATAAATGGTCTATAGATTTACTACGCAGAATATGGCTCGTGAAAAGAATTTCACACTGTAAAAGGGAGGTAAAAGGTCATGCCTCTCAAATAGCGTTTCAAACATATAGGTGAGGGTGGGGAGGGTCGATCCCTAGGGGACACTTGGTAAACTTCATTTTTAATCAAACCAAACGAGATACAATTTTTTGCGCTGGTAACACTCATTCATTCGTTCCTAACTTCACGTTCTGTCATGGCACTGTATCGGAAAAGTCAATGGTTCAAAAATGGCGGACGGTGAAAGATTTTCTGCGTACTATATTCAAATTTCGGTAAGCTTTAAATGGATTTATTTTATAATATGAGATGGAAATGATGTTAGTGAGTGTGCTTATTTTATTTGTTGTTTATTGAAGTGATGATTAACTTGGATTACATTGATATACGCGAACACATGTTTCGAGTACGGCACGTTTTATAATCTTACTATGTATGGGGAGACTTTGTCTTTTTCTTCAGGGGAGATATGATTCCGGGATCATGTCACCCCCAAAGCGATCAAGTATACATTGTAATAAATTTACTTACAAAATGATTCATAGAGCTATCATAAATATTTTCTTTTCTTTAGTAAATCATGCCTCGAACGTACGACCAGAGAAACACTGATTTAAACTTTCAAGGTTTTTGACTCATTATTGTTTATTAAAACGGAATTTAATGGCGTATAATTCAGTTTTTAATTATACAACCGACTCCGAAAACGGAATTATCCCCGTGGCCTTTGAAAAAGCTGACTAAAGTTGACATCAACATTTTACGAACTACCCGTACTTGGTCTTTTTATCAAGTTAAACGTTTTACACACAGGGGATGTTACTCGGTCGACAAAAAACACTTATAACGATATTTGGTTTTCAACCGGCGATATTTGTTATGTGAAATGCTATTTCAATGGCTTTCCGACCTTATGTACTATAGAACCGACGGTTCATATGAAGGATTTTAGGATTATGCAGCTCAAACACCGTCCTCGAAACGTGAGCAGTAAATTTCTAAACTTATTTATTATAGTAAACAATAACGACCAGTGATGGGTAAAAAAATTAAAATTGCTGTAGGTATCTGACGCTAAAAATACTTTCATAAGAACTTTAAAAAAATTAGCTTGTTACAAGAAATTTTATGTTAATAACTTAGATTTTTGTTTTTTTTTTACTTTTTTTTTGGTACAAAAATTGATTCCCTATTTTATGTTGTTTTATGGATAATACGATTACCTTGTTTTTTAAAAGTATAAGATTATTGGATTAATATGTGTTTGATATCTTCATATATTAATTTTCTGTAGATAAAGTGAATAAATTAATGTAGATACTATCCTCGAAATATGACATTGCCACTTAAAATCTTTTTACCAAGTGTCCCCAAATCTGGAAGACTTGATCCCTTCGGCTTAGACATCTGATTACCGGAAATACAACTTCAAAGCATGGAAGATGCAATATATATATGTTTGCTGTGTATTTTACAAATTATAGATGCATTGCTAATAGCGATCCGAGTTATATAATCAATGAGAATTTGGTACGGGGAGACATGGTAAAAATATGTTTACCATGTGTCCCAGGAACCAGGGTCACTTGATCCCCCTAGGATCAAGGCTCCCGACCAGGGGTAAACAAGTCTCCCTTACATAGGGGACACATGGTAAAAGTCAACAGTATGGCTTTTCATTAAATAATGATCTAATTTATTGCACAAATCTGTTCTAATTCAAACTATTAATGAAGAGATAAATTCTGAGTCGTATGGTCTATAAAGTTTTTCAATACTACAAATAGTTAAGAAAATGTATGCTAAAAACAAAAGGGGTGATCAACCCTCCCCAGTTTCCCCTACTAAAGAGGACCCGGAAGTCATTTAAGTCACGTAAATCTGATTCAAGATCTTCAAACGACCCAAGTCGAGTTTTTGCAGCACAAAAAAGACAAATGGCAGGTAATGAGCGCTACGACGTACCTACGTACGTACTTAGAGAATTCACCGACTTTCTTAAGAGGAAATTCGACAACCGCTTCTTCATACAAACGTAGTCCCAATTTTCCTCACGGGATATCACTACATATAAAACAAAGTCGCTTCCCGCTGTCTGTCTGTCTCTATGTATGCTTAGATCTTTAAAAATACGCAACGGATTTTGATGCGGTTTTTTTTATAGATAAAGTAATTCAAGAGGAAGGTTTATGTGTAATTAGTTAACCCGTGCGAAGCCGGGGCGGGTCGCTAGTTATTAATAAATCGAAAGAATTCAACAAAGTGGCATAGCTGTAGTAAATACTACTTATACATCCAATTGTGTAAAAATATTTTGAACAATTTAAAATATCAGGGAGAGGGAAATGGGTACACGGACATACACGTTTGTATGGATAAGCGGTCGTCTACTTTCCTCTACCTGAATAATGATGTGACGTTCCAGGAAATATATGAGGTAAATCATTCATTCATGACAAAAGCATACAGGGTAGGAAGGAAGCGTCAGACGCATGAAATCTTAAATGGATGAGGTAGACACAATGCGATAACCGCCCCTAAGAATGTAGACATTTGAGACAGTGTTTTTTAGGGCTCCGTACCTGGGCGTTTTTTTTTTGTTGTCCCCTACACTTTTTTTTTCAAATTTGGGAATTTTTATGTTATTTCTACTCAGAATCACGGGCTCTGTCTATCCTAATAGGAGAAAAAAAGTGTCCCAAAATTTCCATACATTTTTCGATCTTTCCATTGCGCGACCGCCATACAAAGTCTATGAAAAATGGTGACGTAATGGAAATAAAAACCTTACGACACTTTTTTTCTCCTATTAGGATAGAAAGAGCTCGTGATTCTGAGTACAAATAACATAAGAAATCCCAAACTTGAAAAAAAAGTGTAGGGGACAACAAAAAAAAAAACGCCCACCTCAAAAGGGAATAAAATAAATTAATTAAAAATTAAAAAACACGACTGCAGTTTATAAGCCAACTGAAAAGCTAAAAATAATTTTTAGTTATGTTAGGTACTCAACTTAATGAATGTAAAATATAATATATAGGTAAGTGTTCTGTCAGGGTCGTAAACAGCAAACGGAAAAGTTTAGGCTCATTTAGGATCGTGACTGTACCTGCATATTTTATTTCGATTGCAGTCGGGGACCTTGATATATTGAATTTTTCCCATTCACAGGTCCCCGACTGCATCGAAATAAAATATAGAGGTACTACAGTCACAATCCTAAATGAGCCTAAACTTTTCCGTTTGCTGTTTACGACCCTGACAGAACACTTACCTAAATATTATATTTTACATTCATTAAGTTGAGTACCTAACATAACTAAAAATTATTTTTAGCTTTTCAGTTCGCTTATAAACTGCAGTCGTGTTTTTTAATTTTTAATTAATTTATTTTATTTTATACATTTTAGTGACCATACAAACCAACCACATTTTTTATATGATTTAAGGCACTTAAGTTGCTTCAAGGAGCTTTCATCATGTTAATATTTGATATGTTAGCATAAAACGTGCTTAAAAACCTAATTAGGTCGGACCCAAAAACCAGACGTATTGAAAAGTGCTATGGCTTAATATCTCTGCAACTACATAATTATTTCCCATTAGTTGGCTTTTGGCCTTCGCAATTAAGATACTCAGGGAAGCTGCAGAAAGCATGCACCTTTCTTACGTTCCGGGCCTTCGGCCCTACGCGAAGCTCGGCCTTCGGCCTTTGCAATTAAGAATCTTGGGGAAGCTACAGAAAACGTGCACCTTTCTTACGCTCTGGGCCTTCTACCCTACGCGAAGGTCGGCCTTCGGCCTTCGCAATTAAGAAACTTGAAAAAGCTGCAGAAAGCGTGCACCATTCTTAGGCTCCGGGCCTTCGGCCCTACGCGAAGCTCGGCCTTCGGCCTTCGCAATTAAGATACTTCGAGCTGCAGAAAGCGTGCACCTTTCTTACGCTCCGGGCCTTCGGCCCTAAGCGAAGCTCGGCCTTCGGCCTTTGCAATTAAGAATCTTGGGGAAGCTACAGAAAACGTGCACCTTTCTTACGCTCTGGGCCTTCTGCCCTACGCGAAGGTCGGCCTTCGGCCTTCGCAATTAAGAAACTTGAAAAAGCTGCAGAAAGCGTGCACCATTCTTAGGCTCCGGGCCTTCGGCCCTACGCGAAGCTCGGCCTTCGGCCTTCGCAATTAAGATACTTCGAGCTGCAGAAAACGTGCACCTTTCTTACGCTCCGGGCCTTCGGCCCTAAGCGAAGCTCGGCCTTCGGCCTTTGCAATTAAGATTCTTGAGGAAGCTACAGAAAGCGTGCACCTTTCTTACGCTCTGGGCCTTCGGCCCTACGCGAAGGTCGGCCTTCGGCCTTCGCAATTAAGAAACTTGGAAAAGCTGCAGAAAGCGTGCACCTTTCTTACGCTCCGGGCCTTCGGCCCTATGCGAAGCTCGGCATTCGGCCTTCGCAATTAAGATTCTTGGGGAAGCTGCAAAAAACGTGCACCTTTCTTACGCTCCGGGCCTTCGGCCCTACGCGGAGTTCGGCCTTCGGCTTTCGTTACTAAAATACTCGTGGAAGTTGCAGGAAGAGCCCATCTGTCTTAAGCTCCCAGTCTTTGCTTCTCGTAAAATATTGTTTCACAACAGTAGCACGTGTGCTCCGGGATTTGCAAAATTTTTCGTGCAAAATTAAAATCATCATCAAAGACCTGCCTTCTACAGTCATGATTACTATCACTATTGTGTCTTCTATTCAAAGTCTCAAGTTAAATCTTATAATAAACAGCACAATATGTTTATTCAGAGTACCTGAGCATTTCTCAAATAATTTGTACATTTCGATCACATCTTAGATTTCTATAAATATTGGTATGCTGGTAAAGTACATGAAGCTGAACAGTTTCCACCATATTTCCCAAAATGTCCAAGAAAGTTTGTATGAAACATTCCTTTTTTGTTACCAAATGTGTAAGGAAATCTAGTCAATCGTTCAAACCGTTCCTTTCGTATTTGACACTTTCGCAATTGAAAATAACGTAAGCGCCACGTATGACGTTGTCGTATATAGCTGCAAAGAGAAATGTCATTAGCGCGATGTAGAACATTTCGTATTATTTTCTCTCCAACGATACAATTAAACATATAACTTATATATATTCGTATGATCGCCTTAAAAAATCCTTTCTTTTAATATCGCATTCAATAGATTTAAGCAATTCACTTATCTTTGCGTTATACTTATATTTTGTAAAATCTTGTCCTACCAAATGAATAGTTTAAACCATATTTTGTGTACAGTTTTAGAATCGTCTTTCAAAATCCTTTATTTTAATACCCAACTCGATAGGTTTATTGGTTTTATTTTTGTTTCGGTTGCACAATTTGCAGTGCATAATCCGCCATATTGGTTTTGTGATGACGTCACATAGCCTATGTTACTCGGGATGACGTAAGGATTCCAATTATATCTCAAACACCTAAATCGGTTCAGGCACTTAGCTGTTACGGTGTAACAAAGAAACTTACATACCCACATACAAACATGAACCCTGAAAACAATACACTCTTTTTTTGGGGCAGTCGTGTAAAAACGGAACCCTATGCGTTGCGTATGACAAGTATGTTTCTAAGCATACAACTTTCAGGGTTCAGATTGTCATAATGCATTGCATACGTTGCGTACGTGAGATAAGTGTGTTTTTGCCTTTATGGGATCACTTTGTTCTCTGTCTGTCAAGACCCTTTATCTCGGGAACGCGTCCTGTATCGAGTTGAAATTAAAACCATATACTCAGGTCTACAGTCCCTTCTAGCTGTGAAAAAACTTTTATGTGGACGTAAAAAAAGATACGGCCGTAATCTTCTATCACAAAACGTTATAGAAAATTAAGGCTAAATAACAATTAGCACAATCGGATTAGGTCTAACCTCGAAATCTCTAGACCAGTCCTGTAATTTGGTAGGTATGTTAATTAAAGGTCTCTTTTTCATGTCCGCACTATTTGAATCGCAGCCACTCTGCGCCGATTTTGACAACACACATTTTCCTCGAAATTTAGCGTTTATGGTGACACTTTCAGACTTTGTCATTTGGCAAGTCTGTACAGAGGCAGAGTACCTTTCATTATTATACTTGTACCTACAGAGTTTACCTAAATTCTCACAACATTTTTGGCTGCGGTACTTGCATTTGATACATTGCCGTGATACATTTTTGATGGGATTTTAATTAGTCTAAAAAGTAACAATGCAACAAAACGTGCGGCAAAAAAATGAGGTTAAATACTACTGCAGTAAACAGTGGAGCGGATTGTTTTAATGGCTTTCGTATAGCTCTGTTTCGTTTCCGTGGTGGACCTCGATCGAACACAATGAGTTTTCTTTGATCTTTGATCTTAGTTTCGACCGCAGACAACTCAATAATACAGACTGACAATCTGCAAAAAAGGGTAGGGCAAGTATGAAATGGTCTAACGTAATGAAGAGATCAGCTGGCGGCAGTCTGCACCGTTCAGTCCACATGGCTTATACTTAGACCACAAATGATACAGACAAGTTACACGTGGTCGCGATCCTAGAGAGAACGCGAAAGAAAAAGAAGGAAGATCCGGCCCCGATGTAGTTTTGGTCAACATTTTAGATAGCTTTGCCAAAGTTACTGTTTATGATCCTGTGATTCTAAAATTATTTTCTTTTTTTTTTCTTTCAAATTCGTTTCGAGTTGTCCACTTTCACTAAATACATTGTGAGGGTTCTCCAATACTCTGTAACAAGTTTGTCTGGAAAAGTTTCTTTTTAACAACATAATGGCCTCTACCGTTGCGTTGTTGGCAGGATAGTTTTTGTTGTTGTTCCCTTTAGTTACACCTAATATTAGTTCCGTAAGGTATCGCCATTTATAACAATGGGTACCGAGGTGGATGCTCTGTTCGTAGGCGCTGTTCGCTCATGTGTAGCGAAAACCGTCTACGAAAGTACTACGAACTACATTTTCCCGTGTTACCTATCGGCTACGCTCGTAACGCGTAACTCGCGTTCGCACTGAATATTAAGGAAGACCGATCTGTTATATTAACATGTCTCTGGTATCTAGGTTGCCATAATAATTGGAGTAGAATGCTCTATAGGTGTACAGATTCCTTTGAGACAATTTGTTTTGTCAGAATCTGGAGTAGGTATCCAGAAATGTTTTTAAAGGATAAGTATTTGTTCAATACAACATACCTCATCCCTAGTAAGTAGGTATTATAAATGTGAAAGTCTGTCTGTCACCACTTCACGCTAAAACCGATAAAACGATATAGATTAATTATTGAGATAGTTTGAGTTACGAGAAAGGAAATGGAATATTGTTTATCAATCGTCATCATCATCATCAGTCGCGGGCATAAGCTAGTTACTTTGATTAAAACGTTGAGTGCCGGGAACCTGCTCGGCTTCTCTGTTCGTAGGCGCTATACTCTACAAAGCAGAAAAACTGGGATTGGCTACGCGCGTAGCGCTACGAAAACGTTGGCAGTGAATGTGTTAATATTTATTTATTTTCTCGTAAAATGCATCAGAATACAGGAAGTTAAATCTAAATGAAACAAAGACTTCAATAAAAAACTTTGAAAAATAGTAATGTCAGAGTGATAACTTAAGGCACGTATTTAACCGGTCAACTAATTAAATTTGGATAGTTTAAAAAAAATGAAATTGGTACCTACTAAAATTAATAGATTTAGATTAGCAACAAAAACGGCCTAGACTCACGTATTTTTAGTCACTCGCACGACAAGTTTCGGAGAGCCTAGGTCTCCTTTCTCAAGCACATGTCGCGCGCGCAATTTTTTATTTTTGGATAATTTGATTTATAATTATCGATTTAGGAAGGATTCTTAACAACAAAAAATATACTGTACGAGGCACCACTCTAGTTTTTATAGTTTGCTAGATATGGATGTCTGAAGATCGACATTTGTATGGCACTATTTAGCAATTTTTAAGGCGCTTTAGACATGTATATGGCAGTTTTTCGACATTGTATGGCAGTATCAAAATGTTTATGTCACTATTTATTAACTTTGTGGCATTTGTAAGACCCTGACGACATATGTATGACGCTTTTTCGACATTTGTACGGCACAATGTCGACATTTGTATGCCACAATCGACATCTGTACGGTCAAAATAGCCGTACAAATGTCGCCATACAAATGTCGCCAATAATATTTTTTGGCGAAATTTCTTACATCATATAACCGATTCACTTATTTATTTTACTATATATTTTAACACTATATTTGCAACTATTATTATGAAATACACATTTTTATTTCGACTGTGTACCAACATATGAAGCGTCCATACAAATGTCATTGTAGTCGTACCAAAATATATCGAAAGAGATTATTACATAAATAAAACTGTTTCCGCGTGTATACTTAATGGTGAAAGACGCCCAACTAACCGCACTATTGCGTCGTAAAGTTAATTTAATCGTTATTCAATAGACAAAGAAGATTTTGGGGAGTATCTTTAAGTCATAACAAAACAAGTGCCGCGCGGGACAACGATAAAAAGGCTTCTCTTGTTTTATTAAATAACGCATTAAATTATCGAAATGACTAAATAAATTCTCTAGAAAATGCGTTTTATAAAAATATAAAGCTATTCATAATACGTTGCCTAAATCCAAAGTTATGATTTTTTTAAATTGGGTAATGCCGCCACTGGGACACGCGAAAATCGGCAAATTTCCCCGTTTTTGGACCTTCAAATGCGATTTTGTCAGAAACAAATAATATTGAAGGTACAGTTGTACATAATTTTTAAAGTTTATAATACACTGAATGAAAATATATACATATCTAGCCTTTAAGTCCTATGGACTGCGAGTTTTAGCCGTGGGACAGCAAACAATGCGTATTTGAAAATTGACCCGACTAATAATACACGAGTCTAAGAAACCGTAGAATTATTTTCATGTTAATATGTCTTACGACAGTTTAAATTCGATTAATGTCAGAGTTTTTGATTTAATGTAGACAATGGGACTAAAATGTAGAAAAATTCATCACTTACTTGCCATTCACACCGCTACCTACGTTTCGGATATTACTCGTACATTTGAGATTTTCCGTGTCACGCATTTGACGTTCCGTGTAATGTACGCGAGGTTGCCGTATGCATGGCAATTATTAAACGTACTGTCAATCATGTTACTCTGAATATTACGCAATGTATTTTTGTATAATATTCATGTAGGATTTTTTATGCTTAAGTAACCAGACGCTTATTAAATTGTGTCAAAGCTAAAGTCTTCTTGAAATGTTATACCTACCTTTAAACGTTGTATATATATTTTATATTTCGGGGACCTCGGAAACGGCTCCAACGATTTCAATGAAATTTGCTATACCTATGGGGGTTTTCGGAGGCGAAAAATCGATCTAAGTAGCTAGGTCTTATCTCTGGGAAAACGCGCATTTTTGAGTTTTTATATGTTTTCCCATGTTCACCCAGATATTCCACCGTAATAATATAAATGCTAAAGTGTGTTCATCTGTCTGTCGGTCTTACGACGTTTTGTTCGCGTGGTACAGGTTGCGATTGCGACAATTTCAATGTTTAGTATGGCTGCTCTATAGTCATAATAACTCAATGTCTATATAAATGGATTTTCAACTATAAATGGAATACCTATTATCAAACACCAGTATTCCACGCTTATCATAGTCACCATCTTTATCGACGCAACGCGAATTGAATGAATATTTAAGCTTTAGTAAACATGCGCACAGTGCAAACCAGGGATGTTCCGGATGCCGATTTTTTGACATCCGCGGATGCGGATGCGGATGCGGATGTTGAAAATAATGCGGAAGTTCCGCGGTTGCGGATGCGGATGCGGATATTCGCAACATCCCTGGTGCAAACATAGATTTGTAAAATATGAAATTCATGTAAATATTGCTTTTGGTGTTCAAGGTTAACTTTAATCACAAATAGACATTTTTGTAACCTACTTCGTCGATCTAATACCTTTAAACGAGCAATTTTAAAATCCTTTAAAATCCCATTCCTATTAAGGATCAAAAACTTGTATGGAACCAAAAAAGAATTTCCGGCTAGAAAAGCCACAAATCGAGGAAAACTTTTCCCATACAATTTGTATGAAAATGAAAACTTTTATTTTTCACATGCTGTTTTTGTATGCCAATCGATTCCATTCCTATCCAGTATCAATAGTTTCGTAGGGGTCAACTTACGGTAATGTACTAAAAAGCCACAAATTAATAAAAACTTTTTCCATACATTTACTATGGGGAAAATGTGAATCAATTTTCTATCTCGCCCATTGCCGTTGACCCAATAGAAACTATTGATACTGGATAGGAATGGAATCGATTGGCATACAAAAATAGCATGTGAAAAATAAAAGTTTTCATTTTCATACAAATTGTATGGGAAAAGTTTTCCTCGATTTGTGGCTTTTCTAGCCGGAATTTTTTTTTTTCGTCCCATACAAGCTTTTGATCCTTAATAGGAATGGGATCGATTGGCATCAAAAAAAAAGTTTGTCAAAAATGACCTTTTTCTCGCACCCTGTATGTTTTTTCCATAATCTGTAAAAGCCAATCTTCATTAATTTGAAATCGAGGGAAGGTCTTCTTAGAACGTTTTCTCGTAGCAGCACGGGATCTGGTAGCTGCCCTCACTGACCCAAAAAGAAAATCCACCCTGTATACTAGATTCATGTAGTATAGGTAACTGTGATAAAATGACGGTTTCCTATAGTATTTTTCAAACTCGGAGTAACAGAGGTATCAGGGTGGCTACCGCGATCTTTCTCTTTTACTCCAATGAAGGCGTAATTAGAGTGACAGCGACAGATGCCCGCAGTTTTCGAACTTCGATTTTCGCGGTTATAGCCCAGCTCCATATAATTTATAACCTAAAAAGCCAAATCTCGCAAAATTGTATTGAAATCACATCTCACGCGTACCCTTCTTCCTATTCTTTCAAATTTAGAAATAATTAAGAAAATCCAACCCAGGTCGTTAACTTTTGACGTTTTGTTTTGAACATAGCATGTTAGCTATATCCTTCATCTACATACATGTATGCTTCTTTATAAGACATACGACGCCGTCGTTGCTACGTTCGATCCCTGATGCATATACTTACAGGGTGGAATATTTCTAGAGACTGAGCTGAAAGGTTACCTAGTTATCTAAGTGATCTATTTATTTTTATTTTTTTCATCATCTTCATCTTCCTCGCGTTGTCCCGGCATTTTTGCCACGGCTCATGGGAGCCTGGGGTCCGCTTGGCAACTAATCCCAGTAATTGGCGTGGGCACTAGTTTTTACGAAAGCGACTGCCATCTGACCTTCCAACCCAGAGGGTAAACTAGGCCCGTATTGGGATTAGTCCGGTTTCCTCACGATGTTTTCCTTCACCGAAAAGCGACTCGTAAATATCAAATGATATTTCGTACATAAGTTTCGAAAAACTCATTGGTACGAGCCCGCCGGGGTTCGAACCCGCGACCTCCGGATTGAAAGTCGCACGCTCTTACCGCTAGGCCACCAGCGCTTTTCTTTCTTTATTTATTTTTATTTTTTATTTATTATTAAATAGTACCGAATTTCCAGGGGTCCCCGCACTAGGCTAGGCCTGTACCGCGGGAGACCAAGTATGCATTTGTATGTCATGAGTGACAGTTGGAATAATAGAGAAAAAATAATAATTTATAATTATGAACTAAAAGTACATTGTCTGTTAGTGAAATAAAAAACATTACATTACAGTTTTACAAAAACTACTTTCCTAGTGGACACAAGTTTAGATAGACTATAGAGTTAATGAAATAGTTTTATATAAGTGACAAACCTACCACTACAAAAATTAATTTACATATTAAACTAACACGTGTCATTAACATCACTTTAAATTCGATGCTCGGATCTACTTGCTAGGTAGCAAATTTTTGCACTAATGTTTAACAAAATGTATCTCACAAACGGTTAGAAATATTAACGTGATTAAACTGATTAATAAGTGAAACATTTCATACGTAGCTTAAACGATTCCCCGTTTGCATAAAAGTCCTTCGTTCTATTCCACCCGATATACACGGTGTATTAATAAATAAATATAAATATAATATATTCAGTTTCCTCATATACACCGTGTATATAGGTATAGATAAGTTTCGGCAAGTTCAAACTTAATAGCTGTTCGAAGTTTGCATTGTTTAACATCAGCAATTACTTTGCTTTGGGTAAATATGTACGAAGCTCAAACAGGAAATTGCTAATAACTTGCGGATGAAGTTATAACTATAATATCTGGCAGACCGAGCAAAGCTCGGAAAACATATAAAAACTCGAAAATGTGCGTTTTCGCAGGGATAAGACCTAGCTAGATCGATTTTTCGCCCCCGAAAACCCCCATATAGGAAATTTCATTGAAATTGTTAGAGCCGTTTCCGAGATCCCGGAAATATATATATATATAAATAAATAAACAAACAAGAATTGCTCGTTTAAAGGTATTAGATATATATATTCGATGTAGGTAAGTATATCTATAGGTAGGTACACCCCAGGCCACAAGTATGGAAGCAACGTTATTTTCTTTATTTATTTTTAATAGCTTATTATCCTATTTTCTTTCCCAACTCTTCACAATACTTAGAATCCTTATGAATTATGAATCCTTTAGACTTCCTCTTTTTCATACAAAATAAATATTGCCTTCAATGTACGCTGCCATCAGTGTGTTTGACGTTGCTTGTCACGCTTTAAACATTACAAAATTTGCAATACATTGCGTCTTAGAATAAACTTTAAAGTGTAATAAAAATCAAAACATGAGTTATTTCCAAAAGTTGCTAAAATAATGTTGGTCAGTTTGAGGAGTACAGCCTACAGTTTAATTTATTGCTCCTGTTACCTGTAACAGAAGAATCACCCTTAAGCACCCTGTATTCTTAGAAAACATCCATGACTCAGGAACAAATATTTGTGATAAACACGCAATTAAATGCCCTTACAAGGTTCGACCCCGGGACCTCCTGTTTAGAAAGATTATCTTCTAAAACTCGCAATTAGTAGAAACAGTGGATGGATAAAATATCTGAAAAAAAAATATATTTTTCACACCACCTATTCGGATAAGAGCTTTTTCTTCCCTGCTAGGAGGCATCAAAGTGGCACTTTTCCTCCCTGCTAGGAGGAATCAAAGTGGCACACTATTTTTTTTACATTTTTTGCACATTATTTTTTTAGCTTAAATAATCTGTTTAAGCATCAGATTGTGTCAACACTATGATTTTTTTATTTTCCTCATAGTTGATGTGAAAAGCAGTATGTGTCACACGGTATCAAAATTATTTCGTCTTGGGCGTTAATACTTAAATCCCTCATTGCGCTCAGGATTCAATGTACGCCCTTGACGAAAATATATCATTATGATCCCTTGTAACACAAACTACTATTCCGTCTACAAACTAGACTAAAGTATAATGATTGGCAACTCGGGTTATTCCCACTAGTTACCACCAAGTTGTTACCAGTGGTAACTAGGTACTCGGTGTTTTTTTTTTTCCACCTTTTGCCACTGGTATATAACTACTGGGAAAAATAATTCGATTAAAAATAAACTCTGTTTGGTGGTATACGTACTGGTAACTAGGTGCTGGGATTTTTATTTTCCCAGTAGCTACCAGCACTAGTAAAAGGTGGGATTTTTTCCGGAGTAAGTTTGTTAAGAGTGGTTAAATGTGGGAAAAAAATCACAGTAGTTACCACTGGTAACTTTGTGGTAACAAGTAGGAACAACCCGGCAACTTGGTGAACTAATGAACTAAGACTATCGTTGACCTGCGGTGTAATTTATCATTACTGCTCCACTAGTTTTGTAGGTAAGTTCCTAGCTTTTTTCCAATAATGAACTAGAGTAAACAAACATTAACGGTGTGACGTAGTTGATGGATGGTCCCACGTGAAAGTAAATGACAGTTTTTAATAGCGTGTGACTGAAAGAGACACGTATCACGCTGTCACGTATTAGCATAGAGAAATATAGTAAGACAAGAGTGCTCACTCCATACATCAGTTCAGACTATTAATTTCAGTGTCTACATCTAGCATCGAGTAGCGGAACTATCAGTACTGCTACTTGACAATGGATGTAGCACCGACCGGAAAGTCTTATCTCAACAGCATAAAACTTTCCGGTCGGTGCTACATCTATTGTCAAGTAGCAGTACTGATAGTTCCGCTACTCGATGCTAGATGCTAAATAGTCTTTTTGGTACTAAAATGTACACTCTATGTATTTTTTTCTTTATCGTATTAGATAAGGGCGACTGTATGTAACTGGCTACAATAATTTGGAAAAAAACGGGACCAATCTGTATGCATATACATACATACTAACAAAAAAAGAATTTTCAAAATCGGTCCAGTAATGACGGAGATATGGAGTAACAAACAAAAAAAAGGAAAAAAAAAACAACCTAATTAATAACCTCCTCCTTTTGAGATTTGGAAGTCGGTTAAAAAATAAATTGTGTAGGTACCTATAAGTCCTATAATATAAATTTGAAAGTTAAGTAGTCTATAGCACAAATATTTTTTAATATTTTACTACAGAATAACATTTAATGCCATTATATTTACTCAGCTTCATAAATATATTTATATTGAAGCATTAATGAAATAAATAATTCTGGAACCGTAAAGGGCACATAAAACGGTGCAGATATTACCTTTAAGTAAAGCCTTAATATAAAACAACCCTTTACACGCACTAAAACGATGTCTGTTTCCATTTTATCACCTTTTTATGACTGTGTCGAATGTTTGAAAAGATTTAGGTTTATGAACATTTAGTCTAATCAAAACAGACGCAATGTGTACCAATAGGTACTTTATTCACTGCTGTATTATTATCAACCTCCGTTATTAATGTTGCAATTCATTGAAAATCAGGGTCGGTACCGCAAGGAACCCTAATTTCGCTGTTGGCGTCCAACTTCGCCTAAGTAAAAAGTTTTTGTCAAAAATTTAAGTTTTGGTACAAGCTTTTTTCGCTGACTGTACTTTTCTTTCCATAGGCAACTAATACTCAGCGAGACATTTCTAAAAACCCTAAACACAATTAGGTTGCGTTGTTTTATCACAGAGTTCCTATGGCCACCTCCTCTCTCCATCATCAGATCAGCTCGATGGTAACATAATATTGCATTGTCACCCGACTTATCTATATATATCTCGGATATATATATATATGTCGGCGAAGGATGGGCCTAATGGCGGTGGGCGCCTGGGGGTAGTACCTAGATGTATTACTTCACAGCCAAAATAGTAGGTATGCTACCAACGCATGAAATAAACATTCGGACTCATTAACCATACTAGTGCCTACTATTATTTCAGTACTAAATAATCAAAATAACTAAACGATTTTACGATGGAATCGGATTCAATAAAAATAAAAAGATCAAATGAAATCGTTCATATCTTTATTTAAGTCAAACTACACCGGCTCCAACCCTACACCTCTGACCCGAGAAGATTTAACCCGGCAACAAACTCGGCGGGACACATCTTTTCAAAACAACACATAGTTTCTTTATTTTACAAAAGTAAGCTTCTAATGGCACATAAGAAATCAAAATAACACTTGGAATAAAACACTTAGCTAAACGGTTAAACAACGTGAGAATCTATAAGCTTTCAGAATAATTCTTCAGGTGTAAGCCTTCAGGAACGTAGCGAATTAGGCACGAGGTATGGCTAACGATAACGTCCGATCTCTAGCGCGGTCCGATCAAGAAGAAGGAAGCCAGTTCCAGCGGCGGAGCCAACCGCTCCCGCCTCCAATTCAAGTTGGTAAACCTGCCTGACCAGTCTACCAACATAACGAGAAAAATGCCTGCTCGTGCCTACGTTCACTCAAGATACACATCTTGACGTTCCAAAGCCTTCTACCTGTCATTTTAGTTCAACAATACGCCAAACATTGCTAATCGATTTTATAAAGGCGTCTAACTATGAACTGTAATGCTGCAATACGTCTTTCTGGTGTCTCGCTCCAACATATATATATATATATATATATATATATATAAATGCATGTGTCCTGACTGACTGACTGACTGATTCATCAACGCAGAGCCGAAACTACAAAAGCTAGAAAGTTGAAATTTGCACACTAGGTTGCATTTATAAAGTGTACAAGAGATAAGAAGCGATTTTGAGAAATTCAACCCCTAAGGGGGTTAAAAGGGGGATGAAAGGTTGTATGGGGTACAAGTTTTATTTTAAGCTAGGAATTTGAAACTTTGTAAAAATGTATTATATTAAAAAACAAGAAAACTAATTTCTGCGTTTTTGAAAATTCATCCCCCAAGATGGTGAAAAAGGGGTTGAAAGTTTGTATGGAGATCAAATATTTTTGTGAGTGTGGGACTTGAAACTTTGCATATGGGGAAATTATTATAAGACAGAAAAAGTAATTTCAGCGTTTTTGAAAATTCATCCCCTAACAGGATTAAAATGGGGTTGAAAATTTGAATCCATTACAAATGCTTTGAAACTTCTTAGAAAGGCATAATAGCCGATTACAAAAAAAAGTAATTGCGACGTTTTAGAAAATTCAACCCCTAAGGGGATAATAAAGGAGATGAAATTTTGTCCTGGGGTGTAAATTTTATTTTAAGCTAGGAATTTGAAACTTTGTAAAAATGTATTATATTAAAAAACAAGAAAACTAATTTCTGCGTTTTCGAAAATTCATCCCCCAAGGTGGTGAAAAAGGGGTTGAAAGTTTGTATGTTTATCAAATATTTTTGTGAGTGTGGGACTTGAAACTTTATATATGGGGATATTATTATATAACAGGAAAAGTAATTTCAGCGTTTTTGAAAATTCATCCTCTAACAGGGTTAAAAAGGGATTGAAATTTTGAATCCATTACAAATGCTTTGAAACTTCTTAGAAAGGCATAATAGCCGATTACAAAAAAAAAAGTGGGACGTTTTAGGAAATATAACCCCTAAGGGGGTAAAAAAGGGAATCAATCTTTATCATGGGGTGCAAATTTTATTTTAAGCTAGGACCTTGAAACTTCGTAAAAAGGTATTAAATTAAAATAAAAGAAAACTAATTTCAGCGTTTAAAAAAAAATCATCCCCGAGGTGGTGAAAAAGGGGTTGAAAGTTTGTACGGAGATCAAATATTTTTGAGAGTGCGGGGCTTGAATCTTTGTATAAAGCCATATTATTAGACCTCAAGAAATGTAATTTCAACGTTTTTAAAAATTTGTCCCTTAAAAGGGTTAAAAAGGGGTTGAAAGATTGTATAGGGTTTAAATTTAATTTTAAGCTACGAATTTGTAACTTCGTAGAAAGTTATGTCATTAAAAGAGAAGAAAACTAATTTCAACGTTTTTTTAAAATTCAACATTTTAGGTGGTGAAAAAGGGGTTGAAAATTTGTATGGAGGTCAACATTTTTTTTCAAGTGCGGGACTTGAATCTTAACATACTATTAGAATACGAGAAAAGTAATTTCAGCGTTTTTAAAAATTCATCCCCTAAAGGTTTAAACAGGGGTTGAGAGTTGGTAGAGGGTTCAAATTTTATTTAAAGCTAGGAACTTCTAACGTCGTAAATAGGTAGTTAAGTAGCAGGATTTATTAAACAGTGGACTTGAAAATCTTATGGGGGTTGAGAGAGATAATATCGAGAACAATTTTATTCAGTTAGGGGCTTGAAACTTCGTAGCCAGGTTGTGAAAGACAAATCTCATGCGTTGTATAATAATTAACAAATGATTAACCGTTCCTACTGCTATCTTTTGCTGCCTAATGTTCTAAGCTAATGTAGAATTTATAACCACCAATATACAAATCCACGCGTACGAAGTCGCGGGCAACAGCTAGTACTTACATATGTATGCAAATTTTCAGCTTCATCGGAAATCTTGTAAGGACAGGTGAAAGTAAATAATAGCTTGTAAAAAGGCCGGTAAGCTGAAGCCGCCGGTTCGATTCCGCCCTTGGCCATCCGAGTTGGTCACTTATCTATATTATGTATCTACTTATACTTTTTTCGGTTTATACTTTTTTTCTTGAACAAGCTTCTTTGCATTGTTATTATAATATTTATATACCGCACATTTTCTGAATAATGCCTTTAATTACACAGATGCCTTGCTACATGAAAAACTAGAAATAATAATAGAATGTTTCCGAACTTCTAGGACCACAAAGTTTGAGCAACTGTTACAAAATGCATGAAATCAACATCTGGCCTGGCCTTTAAAATAAATAAATAAATAAATAAAATAAATAAAGTTTTATTTTCAGGCATCACGTACAGTAGATAGTACACCCATATCAAACTAAATATTAAAACTTAAAACTAAAATAAAAGCAAAGTAAAACAAGTTAAATAGTTAATTGTTACTATTTTTTGTTTCCGTTTGGCATGTCGAAAACGAGGCACTACAACTATTTCTTTGTTTCAACAAAGACAAGTAAATAATAAAAACTCTTAATCATCATCTTCCTCGCGTTTGTCCCGGCATTTTTTGCCACGGCTCATGAGAGCCTGGGGTCCGCTTGGCAACTAATCCCAGGAATTGGCGTAGGCACTAGTTTTTACGAAAGCGACTGCCATCTGACCTTCCAACCCAGAGGGTAAACTAGGCCTTATTGGGATTAGTCCGGTTTCCTCACGATGTTTTCCTTCACCGAAAAGCGTCTGGTAAATATCAAATGATATTTCGTACATAAGTTTCGAAAAACTCATTGGTACGAGCCGGGGTTTGAACTCGCGACCTCCGAATTGCAAGTCGCACGCTCTTACCGCTAGGCCACCAGCGCTTCAATAAAAACTCTTATAATAATCATAATCATAATCATAATCTTTATTGTTTCTTAATGTTTTTACAAATCTATTAAGTCAGTAAGTCATTATTAATTAACTAGCGACCCGCCCCGGCTTCGCACGGGTTAACAAATTATACATAAACCTTCCTCTTGTATCACTCTATCTATTTAAAACAAACCGCATCAAAATCCGTTGCGTAGTTTTAAAGATCTAAGCATACATAGGGACAGACAGACAGCGGGAAGCGACTTTGTTTTAAACTGTGTAGTGATACCAGCTTTTGTACTTAACTATGTCGACGAGGATTTCTGTGAATACTACTGAAGTACTGATATGCCGTCAAAAAGTTTCTAAAATTGCGATTTGTCCAAATCTTCAGAAACTTCTTATATTTTTGTATGGGAATCGAAAAATTCCATTTAAAAATAAAAGTTTCCCTACCTTTCTGATATTTTCGAGAACATTTCTAACTTTTTGGAAAATTTCTACATCCTTCCTTGGGAGTTGGGACTCAAACTATCTCCTTAACCAAGTACATCGATCAGCGGTTTTAAACGTCAGGTAGGGACACAAAGCTGCTTTTGCGTTTATAAATAATGATGAAACCTTAATTTAAATACACAGTTCATATTCTGCAATACAAAACGACAAAGAGGTGACAGTAAAATCCACTCCCCACATCGAATATTCATGGAAAACTAGAACTTTACGCCCTAGGGAGCAGACGCTTAAGTTAGTTACCAATTGCTGCCAATTCCGGGATAATTCCATTGTCCGAGCTTGTAATTCCAATTGCCGGCCTTAAAATAGCTTTGTTGGCTTAAATTTAATAGCATCCTATTAAATTAAGCCAACAAAGCTATTTAAAGGCCGGCTATCTAAATAAATGCTTGGTTGATTTAAATATTTTATTGCTGAACAAGTAGTTTTTGCTGCATCACTATCACTACACCTGTATGTTTCTGTATGTATGTATGTATGTTCGTGATTAAACTCAAAAAGAACTGGATGAATTTTAATGCTGTTTCCACTTATGAATAGAGTGATTCTTTAGGAAGGTTTTGGTGTATAACTATTTTAAGAATAGCGACTAATGCGACGAATTGTGACTTTAATAGTCAATTGTATGAAATACATATATGTGGGTTAATGAATGTTCTTTAATATCCAAACAAAACAAACACACTAGGCATCCAATTACAAAAAAATATTTGAATGCACCAAATACGGCAATAACTTTTTCAATCATAAAAACCGTTTATGGCCCCACTCTGTATAATTTCGAGAGGTTAAATATAATTAACTTCTACCCCCCCCCCTGCACCCCCTACCCCCATCCCCTTCTACTGGTTTAAATTTCCTCTGGCTGTCCATGATATGACATTTAAAAAATATTATTATGATATTTTTTTAACAAGTGGATTAAAAGGCAACGTGGGGATGATTTGTTTTTTTTCTAAGACAAAACCAAAACGGTTATGACTTATGTTATGTATGTGTGATTGTGTGTGTATGTTTGTATTCTTAAGAGGACTCATGTACGCAAAATTCTACTTTTTATATTAAATTTTTACACGTTTTTACAAAGGCAAACGGAAACTAGATAATATTTTCAAGGGCAGACCTTTGTAGGTTCATAATTCATATTGCTTTTATGGGTCAGGGTAACGTTGACCCGATAGAAAAAAAAACACGAAGACATCATGTATAGGCACAGAATAAATAATAGTACTAGGTACAGAAGACTCACTCTCTAACAAAACGCGTCTGTTACGATCAGCACAGATATGGCCGCTAGGTGGCGACAACCACGCGCGGCTTTTGGCTTTCCCCAAAATTGGGGCGGAACGGATGTACTTTTAGCTACCTGTGGCAAAGCGACAAATCGCGGAGTGAGCCGAGGGTAACTCTTTTCAAGAATAGAATGACTCAAGTACCTACTTACCTATCTATAGACTAGTAGTTCGCCCCGAACTGAGAACTCGCGGTTCTCCAAAAATATCAATTGAATGCAGTCGTCAAAGGATCGAAAACCGCGTACGATTTATTGCAAGGTCTGTGGAGCCCTTAACTGATACTGTATCTGTGGTAAGCCGAAATATTTCCTGTCAAATGTGAAATACCTATTCGCTAGGTGCACGACTGGTGCTGCCCTCTTTTTGGCGGACTTTCTACGTTAAATCTTATGGAGTAAAATTAGTTCAAGCGGCTGCCGCTAGTACTAAGTGCGGACATTCCATAAGATTACCTGTGTTTGTGACGATCAGCGCCACTTCCCCCTCCACCGACTTCGCACCTTGCCAATATTATGTTTATTTTATTTTATTTTTATCTTGCTAATTATTTCAAAATGGTAAATTTAAAAACGATATTATGAAAGTGTAAGCCGATCACTTTCATTTGATACCAACCTCGACCATACTTTCTTGCAAATAAAATGACCAGAATAGCAAGACACCTCACAAACAGCTTTTTGGCCTTCTAAGCTCTTCTAGCTCAATAACCCCTTGATCGAGCCTGCTCATAATTTAATGACTAAAATATAATGCCCTCGACTACACGTTTAGCCAATTTCATTTAAATTAGAACAAATTTGCTTAAGTTATTGTGTATCAAACTATCTTCTGACAGTTCAGCTTAAAAACATCGAAATGCCGGGACGTGCCGCTAGCCAGCCGCGTGTTCAAAGTTGAATGTAAGAACTTCGCTTCGCTTCGCTCGCTCGTTCGATAATACATACCTATAACTCTGAATTAACTGACAAGTACCTATCTAAATCTCTAAAAATTCAGCAGTCCATTCCAATTTTCATTAAAAAATTTAAAAAATTCAGCTTTTCCCGAACCTCATTAGCCTACAGGTGCGAACACAATCTCGGCAAGTCGAGCAATAAATCTTTATTAAATCCTCGCAAATCCTCATAAATTATCAAAACAAGAGAAACGGAGATGCTTTCACTCCGCTAAAAATATCTTAAAACGCTGAAAAAAGAAATGCTAAATTGCAAACGCGTGACTATTCAACTCAGGTAATTTGATATTCCATTTTACAAAGTAAACCATGAAATATGAACAGAGCGAGTCACCTGGCCGATTCTAATTTAACAAATCGTTGCGGTTATGATACCATTTAGATACGACCTCGATCAGTCAGACTATTTCTGCTCTCAAGAATATGGTATTTTCCTACTAGTCAAATCAGCTTCTTTTTTAGAACTGTCAAAACGATTTGCTAATATGGGATTTATATGAAACATTACACAATGACGTCACGGTCAACTCAACTCACCGACTTTTCATATTTCTATCCGATTTATTAAATAAAACTTTTGTTTAAAAATAACTGCATGCATGGTGTGAAATAATTTATTTTTTTTACTGCCGTACTTTTATTTGTCATTTAAAGGGTCACCTTTAAACCCCTATCTTATAGTTGTCAAGATAAGTCTTTAGAAAAAAGTATTTGTGGATACATGCAGTATCTTTTTGGCACTTTTACGATACTTCGTGTAATCACCACTTAAAAAATATTTTATGAAATATATTGTTGCCAACCCAATTTTAATTGTCATCTCAGACAGATGAGTGAACCATAGACATGTTTTTTTTTATTTCATTCATTCTTTCCCCGCCCGTATCCTCCATTCTTTGCTACTTCTTGAATTAAAAATATTTGTAAAATTTACAATTTTATTTCAAAGTAAGTGCTTGGTCGTAGAAAAATTATTGTATGCAACGTTGTTTAACTGAGTCAAAAAATACTCGTGACGTCTTTTTAACAATTTTCGGCTTCGCCTCAAATTGTTACTCACGCCACTCGCCTTTTTTGACCTCTCTTAAACAACGGTTGCATAAAATACTATTATATTCAGTCAAATACCCTATTAACACAGGTTACAAAAGCGACAGCCGTCTGCTCTTTGGACCTAGTATAGAGAAAACTAGGCCTTATAGTTAGGTATTAAATATTGCTCGTTATTGGCCTTCCGTATTGCTCAACAAGTGTAAACTGTAAAGGGGCCCACTGATTAACAGTCCGCCAGACGGTATCGGCCTGTCAGTTGTTCGGAACTGTCAAATTTTTGTTCTAACTGACAGGCCGATACCGTCCGGCGGACTGTTAATCAGTGGGCCCCTTAACGGCACCTGTGAAACACGCGATTTTCAGTGAGATTTATGTTACAAAAAATATCACTCAATATTTACTACGCAGCTTTCCGGTTGAGGAAAACATTGTTAAAAACCTGACCTGGTTGGATATGGATTAAGGCAGGGCTCGGAACCAGTATTGAACCAGTATCGTTACAAAACCGTTATATTATTTCGTTCATTAAAAACTGGTCAATTAATTGAACGCAAAAGTAATAGTAGTTTGTATTACAAGGGATCAAAATGATATATTTCTGTCAAGGGCGTATATTGAATCCTGAATGAAGCTATGGATTCTACAATATTCTATAAAGTAGAATCCTGAGCGTAATGAGGGATTCAATTGTTGACGCCCAAGACGAAAGAATTTTGATACCGTGTGACATATTCTGCTTTTCACACCAACTATGAGGAAAATAAAAAAAATCTTAGTATTGACACAATCTGATGCTTAAACAGATTATTTAAGCTAAAAAAATAATGTGCAAAAAAATGTAAAAATAGTGGGCTAGAACAGAAAAGTGTTACTTTAATCCCTCCTAGCAGGGAGGTAAAGTGCCACTTTGATCCCTCCTAGCAGGGAAGAAAAAGCTCTTTTCCGAATAGGTGGTGTGAAAAAAAATTGTTCTCCTGCCGCCTGTGGCTTTCATGAATTATAGACTTTTATAATATTTAAAACCTTCGCGTTTTGAACACATATTAACTCACATTTATAGACGGGTCTAACGCGAAATTTATTCAATTACCTTTATATTATATACCGACGTTTCGACACAGGTTTCACTGGTCATGGTCGCGGCCAACTAATGTCCCAGCAAACCTGCAGCAGTGAAACCTGTGTCGAAACGTCGGTATATAAAGGTAGTTGAATAAATTTCGCGTTAGACCCGTCTATAAATGAGAGTTAATATTATAGACTTTTTACAAAATTTCGCTTATCACAACGATGCCAAGCCAAGTTTTCCCTTTCGGTTTGGTGTTTCTCTGCTCAAATTCTTGAAGTTATTATTTTTGTATATCCAATACCAGGAAAACATTTAACTGGGTCAAAAACGTCCGGGAAAATCGGCTTTTCTATACATTTTATAATTAAATTTTAAGAATATTTTTTATTCAGCAAATAACGTAGTTAATGGTGTATACAATCATACAAAAATAGCTTAAAATATTCTTCTAAAGTAATTACAAAGCTAAATAAAATATTATATTCATCGAAAAGGAATGACTTTATATTTTCGTCATAACTTAAATTAGTTTTAATGCCTTGAACCTTCTAAAAGCAATATTATTTATTCTATTGAGAAAAAAGCGATGATCGGTTCTCAAACATATCTCTCTTCAAAATGAAATCTTCAAAACTTTTGTATGACAGCCGTCTCGAATAGTGATGTGCCAAAAGAATTACCCTTCCCGGAATCACATGAGTAATTTACCGGGAAGATTATCCAATTTAAACTGCCATACTAACATTAAACTAATGTTATGGTTTACCTCACGTCACATTCCTACCTAATTATTAGTCACCCGTGTGACATGTTTCGGAGAGCCTAGGTTTTTGCATTTATCAACCACTAATGCTGCATGTGTAACGGTCACAATAACAAGCGCGAATGCGTATTTTTTATGTTTTGTTTACTATTTTGATTTGTGTATTTTAAGTAGTCACACTACTTTACATACATTTTAATCTGCAATAGATGTCATATTCTAAGCTTCCGCCACTGAAGCTTGGTCACTTTTTAGTATAATGACATTTATTTTAGTTTAGGTATATTAAAATATCGCACTTTCAACCATTACCAGCTGCAGTTAAAATGTACATACCTACACTCAGTGGCGAGTTTGTCCCAAGGCCGAGTAGGCCCGGGCCTAGGGAGGCCAGATACTAAGACTATAATTATATAAAGAAATCAGTAAAGAAATAGGTACTAAATATTCCTACACTACCTTGAGCGGAACTTAAGTTACCGGGATATTACCTAATTTTGTAAAATTCCCGCTATCGTCACATTACTAGTCTAATACATTTTTCCTAACTTAAATATTCTCGCAGAGTTCCATTGTGCGAGGAAACTTCCGAAACTTTCGGAAAGTTATCCGAAAGCGAAATAAGTAATCATGCCTCCAATGGCATGTAAAATTATTCTGAACAGCTATTTTACATACATTTACCTACTTGTAACAATGTAAAATTATGGCGTCTTTGTTTCGTGATATATATACTTACATACCTATATAAACGATGACTCACGCTAGACCGGGCTGGGGCCGGGCCGGAGCTTCCGGCGCTTCGTTTCTATGGAAAGCACCACGGGACCATAGTGCTTACCATCATTGCCGTATGCCTGTTTGTCACCGACGTATAAAAAAACCTAATATGTTTTCACCCATAACAAATTTCTGATTCTGATTCTGAACAAATGTATCAATCTACCTATATACAGGGTGCTTCCTGTAACAGGAGCAATAAATTAAACTGTGGGCTGTACTCCTCAAACTGACCAACATTTGTTCAGCAACTTTTGAAAATAACTCATTGTTTTGATTTTTATTACACTTTAAAGTTTATTCTAAGACGCAATGTATTGCAAATTTTGTTATGTTTAAAGCGTGACAAGCAACGTCAAACATACTATGTCAGCGTACGTTGAAGGCAATATTTATTTTGTATGAAAAAGAGGAAGTCTAAAGGATTCATAATTTTTAAAAGTTGCTGAACAAATGTTGGTCAGTTTGAGGAGTACAGCCTTTAGTTTAATTTATTGCTCCTGTTACAGGAAGCATCCTGTATAGGTATGTATATGACCTTAACCAGGCGTGTCTCACTCCGCGATTTCGTCGCTTTGCTACAGGTAGCTCCGTTCGACCCCAATTTTGGGGAAAGCCATAAGCCGCGCGTGGCGCTGTCGCCACCTAGCGGCCATATCTGTGCTGATCGTAACAGACACGTTTTGTTAGAGAGTGTGTCTTCTGTACTTAGTACTATTATTTATTCTGTGCCTTAACTGTCCGTACATAGCTACCGCAACCCTGCCCACCATTTGTTTCGATCCCGCAAGTCAAAAAAACATGATAAATGGCCGCCGTAACGACAACACCCGATCGGATAAAATTTTATCTCTTTTTGATCAATCTCCATGATATTGCAATTCCTATCGTAATAACCTCTAGCTGCCCAGAGACCTATAAAAAGGTCTCCTGTTCCATTCTAATTTGAATCTTATTTTTGACAAGTCAAAGTTGAATTTTCATTGGCAAGCTTTGACGTCTGGGTGGCTAAGAGGATAAAACGAAATAAATGCTTGAATGAAAGTAAAACTTAAGTTAAAAAAAAAACTATTCTTGTAATTTGAAAGTTCACTTAAGCACACTTAGTTTTTAAGATAAACTTTAAAAGAAGTGCTCATCTTTAGTAAAGTTAAAGGTTAATAAAATATAATTTAATATTTTAGTTCCGTATTTTATCTATTAAAATATTTTTGTGTTTTTTTTAGGGTTTTGTAACACAAATTAAAAACATAAAAATAATTTGTTTTGATAAAAATACGAGCAATATTATAATAAAATTGGTTAGGTCTAGAGTCTTACTAAAAATAAAAATAAATCTTATCTTAGTATAATAATGTCCCATAATATTTATAATAATATTTATTGTTTGTTTATTTTATTGTTATTTTGACTACATTTTCTTACTTAGGTATTTTTCTTTCTTCGTCTTTTACAAAATTTTATAAAAGTTCACTAAAACAAAGCGTTATCTTCAAAATATTCTGCTCTAGTATTTACACATAAACGCAAATGTTTATTAAAATTAACAACAATATGCCGCTGTATAAATAAACTGTAACGTATTTTGGGCACAACCTGTAGTGTGTAAACTGTGTAAGTTACAACGCGCAACGTGGTTACTTTTAATTATTGATCGTCTGAAACCCTCCTACATAAAAAAATACCACTATTTTATTACATAAATATTTTCATACATAAACATATTCGCAACATTTACTCAAAAACTTTCAAATAAAACTTTCAAAAAACATACCTTAAAAACTTTCCCAACTCAAAAGTCACTTTCCACTCACAAATATTTTGCCACAATCACTAAAGTAATTATTAATAACTGTTATATACTATTAAACAGTAATTTTAAGTAATATACGTATATTTAATACGTATCGTAATATAGTAGCGTACAGAGAACAACCTCTCACCCCGGCGGCTCCTTTATTACTAACGTGGGAGTTGCTACCCCTTCTCGAAGGAATCTGAGGTGTAAATTATCGGGCGAAACAAGCTTTATTCTATGGGCCCGTTTCCGATTTTGAACTAGATATCTATTATACATCACCAAGATATTTGCATGTCGTTCATCGACTGAATACTTTATCACCTACTGTACCTTAACATCCTGTACTACATATTGTTTTAAGTATTCTAGCAAATAAAATAATTCTGATTCTGATACAACAACGATATTTTTAAGATCTAGCCTGTCAAATTTGACATTTCCGCGATTCTGGAGATACTTTGAACGATTTCGACAATGTCTAAAACGTCTCGTTATGTATTTTTAGATCTCAAAACGATTTTGAAACGATCTTACTACTATAATTAAACGTAAAAGTGACATTGGTTGCCTGAATTGAGCTGCAAAAGATATCTAGTTGAAATCTAAACTACCAGGTATCTAATACATATCGTATCGTTCTCTTCTCTAGAACGGATCTTGTTTTCCGAATACCGCGGTTATTCTATAGGTTGGACTTTCTATAGCCTTACCACAAAATTTAGCGGAATTTGAGATTGTAAATTATTTGAAAGCAAGCTTTCTGATTGAAATTTTCTCAATTTTCACATAATTATTATTATTTACTTTAAAGTAAATAAAGACCACGGGGACAATGCCGTCCTCGAAACGTCGGAGGTACTTAATTATAAAGCTTAAGTTTACGCTCCGTTAACGTACCTAATTAATAAAAAGTTTTCCTCTATAAGTTGGAGATTGTACGTCCTGAGAGTCCCTATACCAAACGACTCTCAACAATCTGCCAGAGGGCTCTTAGATTCTTCGGGCACATAATGCGGTCGCCACACCACGGCCTCGAACGTGACACCATACGTGATCATACTGGGGCAACTGATTTAAACTTTCACGATTTTTACACATTATTAAATTGTACAACGGGACTTAATCGCGTATCTAAGTTTTAAGATTTACCTCCGCCGTTTCGAGGACGGCGTTGTCCCCGTGGTCTCGGAGAAGACTGGCTTAAGTTGACATCAGCATCTTCTAACCGCGCGAGTTTTTCGAACTACCCGCACTTGGTCTTGTTTATCCGCTTGAACGTTTTCGTTTCGTGAACGTCGACACACAACCCTAACGATATTAGATTTAAAGAAGCATAATTGTGATCATTCTGTACACCTTTATTCAAGGAATCCATTTTGGCGGGTATTCGGGCCAGGAGACCAGGTTTGTCGAAATAAAAGTTGTTCCGAATAGCTTCTCAAACGTATAATCGAATTTAGAATTAAATTACACTTGTAACACAGTATTTGACATAGATTACTTTCGATTAGAATTAATATGGCGTTCCACCGTAGCACGTGAGGTGCGAGCGCAACATGGCGACCTCCGAATCATAACTGTCACTCTAATCAACATGGCCGCCACCCCAGCGCTCGGTGTTACGTCACTTTGACAGCTGTCACGTTTCGTTCCGAAATCAAACACGCGATACTAGCGCCATCAAGCCAATTCTCTTGATGCGCCGTCAGATTTATCGGACTATTTACTAATGACTGGATTCCATGTGGATGAGATCTGGAAACCCCTGGAAACGTCGGAGGTAAATCTTAAAACTTAGATACGCGATTAAGTCCCGTTGTACAATTTAATAATACTGGGGCAAGTTGAAGGCAAGCGCGCTAGAGGAAGAGCCCCTGCAAGATGGTCGGACTCAATAAAACAAGCATGTGGTTCCATGCAGAGGGCAGCCCACATATCCCTTGTTCGCGATAAATGGAGGGACATAGTTAGGGTTTGCACGACGGGTCCGAAATGTATGGGAAGATCCGCGGATCCGGATTCAGATCCGGATAATTGCATACATTTCGGATCCGGATTGCAAACCCTAGTCACGATCCTCAGTCATTTAGATGCATGTCGCATAGGTATACATACAATTTCATGTAGACACCTATTTTAAAAACAAAATTAACCCACTTGGAAGACTTGGCAACGAATCTTCAATATTTACTAACCAAAAAACATTGTTCTCTGCCAAAATGAGAACTGGAAACAACTTTTCACTTTCCGGGAAGGCACATGAGAAAAATAAAGCTCTATTTTAGGAGGGACTAATATAATATAATACAATACAATACTCTTTATTGCACACCTCGCCAAACTCGTAGTTAAAACGACGTGACGTAATGTAAAATTATAATAAAAATAATAACAGTGATTTTCCACGTAAGTTTATTTTGCGGGATTGTTTTCAAACTGTTTTCAAACTATAGAAGTTGGTATGAAAATATTATTATTTTGTGGTGCTTGTAAACATGTTTATCAGTTTTATCACAATACCTACTAAACAGAAAACCCTTAACCCTTTATGTCTAAAATACTGGACATAAACATAGACCCTCTTTTTGTATTTTTTCCTAACCAGAATCAACGCATAGTTGGGCGTTTTTTTTTTGTTGTCCCCTACACTTTTTTTTAATTGGACCAATTAAGTTGAAATTTGGTACACATATGTAAGTTTGTGACCCAAAGATGGACGTGTAAAGTAAATAAATGAATTTTAAATATGGAGGCCATTTTTGGGGGGTAAATGAGAAAATTAAAAAATAAAGTTTTTCTATATCGTGTTACATATCAAATGAAAGAGTTGATTGTAAGAATCTGAAATGTATTTTTTTTATAATTTTAGGATAAATAGTTTAGCGGTTATTCAAGAAAATAGGCAAAAAATTACCATTCCCCCAATCCCCCCTATCTCCGAAACTACTGGGTCTAAAATTTTGAAAAAAATACACAAAATAGTTCTTTACCTACAGTTGACAGGAAAACCTATTAGAAATGTGTAGTCAAGCGTGAGTCGTACTTAATTACTTATAGTCTTTGACCCTACCCCTACGGTTTTTCTTTTAATGTTTTCTCCGAAACTACTGGACCAATTAAGGTGAAAATTGGTAAACATATGCAAGTTTGTAAATCAAAGACGGCCATGTAACGCAAACAAATGAATTTTAAACATGGGAGCCACTTTTGGGGTGTAAATGGGAAACTTAAAAAATAAACTTTTTCAAACTATATCTTGTTACATATCAAATGAAAGAGCTCATTGTGAGTAACTCAAAAATTTTTTCGGTTATTTTAGGATAAATAGTTTAGCAGTTATTCAAGAAAATAGGCAAAAAATGACCATTCCCCCCCCTTATCTCCGAAACTACTGGGTCTAAAATTTTGAAAAATATACACATAATAGTACTTTACCTACAGATGACAGGAAAACCTATTAGAAATGTGCAGTCAAGCGTGAGTCGTACTTAATTACTTATAGTCTTTGACCCTACCCCTACGGTTTTTCTTTTAATGTTTTCTCCGAAACTACTGGACCAATTAAGGTGAAAATTGGTACACATATGCAAGTTTGTGACTCAAAGACGGACATGTAACGCAAACAAATGAATTTTAAACATGAGAGCCACTTTTGGGGGGTAAATGGGAAACTTAAAAAATAAAGTTTTTCAAACTATATCTTGTTACATATCAAATGAAAGAGCTCATTGTAACTCAAATTTTTTTTTGTAATTTTAGGATAAATAGGACAAAAAAACGACGAAAAAAATGACGCGTTTCGAGAAAAGGTAGGTTATAGTGCCCTTTCGCTTCGCTTTGCTTGTCTTGGCGGGGGCACTGCCGTGCCCCCAGATACGAATATGTAGTGTATGGTATGAAGATGAACCTAACGTAGGGTTGCCATACGTCCCGGTACGCCGGGACATGGCCCGGTATGAAGCATGGTGTCCCGGCGTCCCCGTCCCGGCCGATAAGAAAATTGTCCCGGTTTAAAAATCATAGTTATTTAGTAGGGGGCTGGACTTGGTAAATAATAATATACCTACATTTCTACGTTTCATATGGCCAAATTAAAAAAAAAAATGTTTTATGGTACCTACTTTTAGCTAATGTCCAATATCATTTTCTCAGACACACAATCATTAGATGGTTATGTAAATTATGTTATTTTATAGCCTTTAAAGTCTGTAATGTAGAGCTCGAATTTCAGGCTCCCGAGGGCCTAAAACCTCATCAATGGAACTTCGGCCCTCCGAGTAACTCTTGTACATATGACACATATTATTGTTGAGTACATATGACGATTAGTTCGTGTTAGAGCGCTGCTTTCATACAGCTCGACCTTCGGCGTCGCTTAATTTTTAACAAATATAAACATTTGTTTCAGAAGCTTGGCATTTGCCTCGCATGAAAGCTCACCGCGCTGGTTATAAATACGCTTCGGGCTTATTAAGTAATGTGGAGATTTCTGAACTCGACCTTCAAGCCTCACTTTTTACCTAAATTTTTGGTTTGTCTTCCAAATCTCCTCTTCTTCAGCTTAGCCTTTGACCTCGCTGCGCCAAGCTCGGCCTGCGGTCTCGCTTTTTAATACAATGGACATTGGTTGGCGTCTATGCTCTAGCTGAGCTTATCCTGAAGCACGGCTTCGACCTCGCATAAAAGCTCGCCTCACTAGGGAACTTCGGATTTTTAGGCCCAGCCCGGCCTTTTTAACACGCTTTCACAATTTTTTCACAAAAAATTTCGCGCTTGCTGCGCTTGCGTTTTTTGCTTGTTGACCCTGAACCTACATGGTAGCTTGACTGGTCAATGAATAGTCATTAAGACACATGGAAAATTTATCTCCGAAACTACTGTGCTAAAATATTGAAAAAAAACACAAAATAGTTCTTTACCTATCGATGACAGGAAAACCTATTAGAAATGTGCAGTCAAGCGTGAGTCGGACTTAATTACTAGTTTTTGATGCTACCCCTACGGGTTTTTTATAGACATTTCACTCACGTTTCACATGAAAAAATACATTGTTAAAAATTGTGTAATGTACGGAACCCTTGGAGCGCGAGTCCGACTCGCACTTGGCCGGTTTGGAAGGCCGGTAGGAGAAAAAAAGTATCCCAAAATTTCTATACATTTTTCGATCTTTCCATTCCGCGACCGCCATACAAAGTCTATGAAAAATGGTGACGTAATGGAAATAAAAACCATGGGACACTTTTTTTCTCTTATTAAGATAGAAAGAGCTCGTGATTCTGAGTAGAAATAACATAAAAAATCCCAAATTTGAAAAAAAAAAGTGTAGGGACAACAAAAAAAAACGCCCAGTTGCAGTTTGAGCACCGAAAAAATTTACCTTCCGTATTTACTTAGGCCTCATTCTAACGAGCGCTTTTTCAACGCGCAAACGGAAACAATGTGTATTTACATATTCACACGCTGGCGGTAGCTCTTTTTATCAAGCGTTGTTGGATTTTCAACTTTAAGCCTTGGTCTTTAAATTGAATTTAGCGTGCGGGCAGATTCAAGATTCGCTCGTGCGAATGGGGCCTTACTCTGTTGGCTCAGCGACCCAAAATGAGACTTGGCCCGGAGACTTGTGTCGGAACACAAGACAGCGCCACTTTTCTCGGTCCTGTGTGACCTCTCGCCAATTGTTGACTCGATCCGCCTCCACCACAGAACAAGTAGAATGGCGATGCGAGCAGGGTACGTGTCGCCGCGGGGTTTTGAGCAAACGCTCGCATGCTACTCGCCTGCGCTGGCCGAAAATGAAGTAAACATGCCTTTTTGCGCCACAATAACGTTCAGATTAAGAAGCCAGACGTCAAATCTGTTTAAAGGAGGCGTATCCATTCACCACGCACACAAGGCGCTACCTAGTTTTTACTACTTTTTACTACCGTTGCGCGAGTGTTAGTAAATGTGGAGAAGAACGAGCGGCGACACCGGTTCCGATACTAACTGTGCGCGATAGCCATTCTAACCTCTTTAATATGTTCTGTGGCCTCCACCATGTCGCACCAGCGATACAAATACAATAAAACAATACTTAGCTTAGCATTAATTGTATAATTAATTGCTAAAATGGTTAGGGCTTTAGAATGTTTTCAGACGATGTCACTAAATATCGAACACTTATAAAAAAGCGGCCAAGTGCGAGTCGGACTCGCCCATGAAGGGTTCCGTATTTAGGCGATTTATGACGTATAAAAAAAAACTACTTACTAGATCTCGTTCAAACCAATTTTCGGTGGAAGTTTACATGGTAATGTACATCATATATTTTTTTTAGTTTTATCATTCTCTTATTTTAGAAGTTACAGGGGGGGGGGACACACATTTTACCACTTTGGAAGTGTCTCTCGCGCAAACTATTCAGTTTAGAAAAAAATGATATTAGAAACCTCAATATCATTTTTGAAGACCTATCCATAGATACCCAACACGTATGGGTTTGATGAAAAAAAAATTTTTGAGTTTCAGTTCGAAGTATGGGGAACCCCAAAAATTTATTGTTTTTTTTCTATTTTTGTGTGAAAATCTTAATGCGGTTCACAGAATACATCTACTTACCAAGTTTCAACAGTATAGTTCTTATAGTTTCGGAGAAAAGTGGCTGTGACATACGGACGGACAGACAGACGGACAGACGGACAGACGGACAGACAGACAGACATGACGAATCTATAAGGGTTCCGTTTTTTGCCATTTGGCTACGGAACCCTAAAAACCACCAAAATACATTAGTAATGTACCTACGTGGTAAAGTAGGTCGCGGTCCGAAAAGATTCGCACAAATTTATTCCTGACACAAAGAGAAATTGATGCTGTGAGCTACATACACTATTTATTACGGTAGAAATATTATATATTTTCCTATGCCATGTGTACATACTCGTACTGTATGTTGCCTATGTCATGTGTGTAGGTAGTGTGTAATGTGTATATTTGGGTGAAGTACTGACAGCAACAGTAGTAGATGCGGTAATATGGATGATAGTGTAATTCGTATCTTTTTTACTGGTTACTAATAACAAAAACTTAATGAGTTCATTAAACTTACAATGTGATATAGTCGAGAATTTGGGACGGGTTCCACCGTGGCGGGGTGGCCAAGAGGTTCAAGGCGTTAGCCAGGATTGCTAAAGACGCCGGTTCGAATCCGACCTTCACCACTGGAGGGCTTCGTCACTTTTTCTTTAATAACATCTATTTCAGTTTATAACACAATGTGTGTTAAGTATATAGGTATTAAATCGGGTCACTCGCGTATTTTAAGTCCAAAAACGCTAGACATGTAAAAATACGGGGCCGTTTTAATACCTATATTAGGTATTTAATGTCTGTGTCTCACGGAAGATTTGTTAATATCACACAATGTTTAGCTTAAAGGATGACTCACGTTAGACCGGGCCGTGTCCGGGCCGGAGCTTCCGGAGCTTCGTTTTATATGGAAAGCATCACGTGATAACCAGTCATCTGTTATAGAAAAGTAAGCGGCGGAAGCTCCGGCCCGGACACGGACCGGTCACGGCCCGGTCTAACGTGAGTCATCCTTAAGGGCATTATTCATAAACGCCTCAATTAGCCATCGTGGATCTTATTCTGTTATTTAGACTTTTGTATTTGTAAGACAGGGAGAATAAATCTTTATTTCTTTTGACATTCAAAAAACTAGAAGCATCTAAATTTTGCGTAGGTTTTCGAAACAATATCCCGCCTACCCTGAATTGAAACTTCAACCATTAGAATGTAATCAGAGTAGGCGACATTGAACAACCCTCCATCTATATATACATGAGTTTGTATATAGCTGTAAAACTAGTAGTTTAGTTTAGTTATACTTGCCGCAAAACTAAGTGGCGAGTCAGGTCACCTTTTTCACTCTTGGATGGTCTTAACAAGCGTAAAGGGGATAGCATTATGATCTCAGTCGTCACTTGATATTGCGGCAAGTATAGTATTATATGACCCCTATATTTATGTAACTTTTGTAGAATAGTTCATTTCTCAAACAATTGGTCTCCTTAAGAATCACACGAGAATTAAGAATCCCGACATCGCCGTTAAAAAACCGCTCCCATACATCGAAGTTACGAATGTTACGATCACATTTTATAATATTACTAGCGACCCGCCCCGGCTTCGCACGGGTTAACTAATTATACATAAACCTTCCTCTTGAATCACTCTATCTATTAAAAACCGCATCAAAATCCGTTGCGTACTTTTAAAGATCTAAGCGTACAGGTACAGACAGAGAGACAGACAGGGAAAGCGATTTTGTTTTATACTATGTAGTGATAGTGATGACATGATTTAAATTACATAAAACTTGTCATGGACGTCTGGTCTGGCCTAGTGGGTAGTGACCCTGTCTGCGAAGCCGCGGTCCTGGGTTCGAATCTCGGTAAGGGTATTTATTCGTGTGATGAGCACAGATGTTTGTTCGTGAGTGTTGGGCGTTTTCTATGTATCTGTATATTATTTATATATGTCTGAGTACCCACAACACAAGCCTTCTTGAGCTTACTGTATCGTATTACTGTATCGGACTTACGGCGCGATTCGGGAAATGATTTAGATTCACTAGATATAAAATAGTAAAGATATGTGACATTCCACGGCAAAAGGTACCTTTTCCCCGGCTGAATAATAGCGTAAGCGCCAGCCGCCATAGGGTACCTTTTTCCGTGGAACGTCACATATCTTTACTATTTCATATCTAGTGAATCTCTAATTCATTTCCCGAATCGCGCCGTACGTCAATCTGTGTAATGTCCTATAATATTTATTTATTTTATTTATTTTTATGAATATTTACGTAACATATTTTATGTCTAAATAGGTATGGTACTAGTTTTCGACCCTAAAAATTGTTAAACATTCAAAGAAAATTGAGCAATTAAATAATTTTTATGTAAAACGTCTAACTATTAAATTAATTATAATTATAGGAACTCCGCTAGTCTGATTTCCTCATTTTAATAACTAACACAAGTATGGGTACAACATCAAAAGGAAATTCTCCAAATTACATAACTTATATAGAAACTGGAAGGCTGTATAATATCCTAAACTTTGCGGGAATGTACTGAGTAAATAAGATAAATCGATAACATTTAATGATGATAAATTTGCTTCCTAATTCATAGCTGACTTAACTTAGGGCCCGATTCGGATTTTTAAATAGACATCTATTAGATATCTTTTAGACATCACCAAGATACGATAACGATATGATTAAGATCTAACCTGTCAAATTTGACATTTGCGCGATTCTGGAGATACTCTTGAACGATTTCCACAGGATATGACTTAGAGATCCAATTCACATCTAATAGATATCTAACGTAAAAGTGACATTGGTTGCCCGAATTGCGCTGCGAAAGAGAACTAGTTGATTGATATCTAAACTATAACGTCTCTAGAATGGATCTAGTATGTGTCGTCTCTTGTGAATATCTTGAAGTTCGAATACGGCAGTTAGTCATAATAGCGTCTTCAGCCATTCGAATGAAAAGATAAACTTAATGGTGGTAGCTTTTGTTTCGCTTTGGTTTTGACAATAAATTATGAAATCTTATTTTCGTCTCACACCTGAGCACCTATGAATTATAGGTGCTCAGGTGCGAGACGAAAATAAGATAATATGATAATGAGAATTGAATAATTATAACAAGAAAAAAAAATATTTGCTTTCCGGATAAGAAGTGTAACGTGTGCTATGAATTGTAATCAGTCTTGTCCCGAGCCCGTACCATGAGTCACTGACAGTGTCAAAACTGACATTTACGCTATCGAGAACGTAATTTACTTTCTATACATCTCGTTTGCACAAATATGCGAGTACGAGCGAGATGACCCGATCCCGATGATGATGATAACCTTCGCAGCCTACCCAATGAACCTAATTTTATGATGACTACTAAAAATAATAATGAATATGGTAATAGAATTTGGTCCTCTTGCGTCCCTAAAGCTTTAAACAGCTTTCCCAGTGATGTAATTGAAAACATAAATAAAAAACTTAGTAATATTAAGGCTATTGTTAAAAAGGCACTGATAGAGATAAATGTAAAAAGACTCAGTAGCATGTAAAATATTTTTTCTACTCCCGTACTTTTATCTGTCATTTAAAAGGTCGTACACACACCTTTAAACCCCTATGTTATAGTTGTCAAGACAAGTCTTTAGTCTATTCCCCAAAAAAGTATTTGTGCATACACGCAGTATCTTTTTGGTACTTTTACGATACTTCGTGTAATCACCACTTAAAAAATATTGTATGAAATACATTGTTGCCAACCTAATTTTAATTGTCATCTCTGACAGATGAGTACTAACTAGTAGAAAGAAACAATAAAATTGCTTCTGAAGTCAGAAACGCGCATGTGACACCCGTAATATAGCAAGATCCATAGACTACGAACACCGCTTAGCGTTGCTTGTTAGTCTCCATAGGCTACGGTGGCCAAAATCGAGAAAAAAACTGTCCAAAATTGTAATTTAACTAAGAGCAAGTACCAGGGCCTCATGAGTTACAAGAAGGTGTCGCTGACCAACCGGTCGTGGGGCGCGGGGCGCGGTGGCCGGATCGCGTATCTTAGCTGTATACTTTTGGTTTGTTTACCTACGTATATGTCCTATATGATTCCACTTTCAAAGTAAGTGCTTGGTCGTAGAAAAAGTATTGTATGCAACGTTGTTTAACTGAGTCAAAAAATACTCGTGGCGTCTTTATTAACAATTTTCGGCTTCGCCTCAAATTGTTACTCACGCCACTCGCCTTTTTTGACCCCTCTTAAACAACGGTTGCATAAAATACTATAATGGTAATTCAATAATTTCATAGGGGTTGCTCCCCATGTCCCTTAGTTCATATAATCTTAAAAATGTAAGATTAGTACTAAGTAATTGTACTAAGTATGTTATTCTATAGAAAAATAAACAGTTTAAATTTTTTTAATTTTTTTATGTATATAGAAAGTAAATTACGTTCTCAACGGCGTTTATGTCAGTGCTAAACTGATGGTAGCCGTACAGTAAAGACTGTGAGTTGAACGTATTTCATTGAAAGCCTTCGTCATCCACGATTGAAGGTTTCTGATGTGCTTCCGATAGTATGATACGCCCACGATTCGATATTTATATGATTATTGATTAGTTTTATTTATTTATGAACTTTTATCTTTTTTACAGCTCTACAGATATATTTTAGAATTCTTAATTCTTAATAGGTATTCACATAAAAAAAATTACATTTTTTTGCTCTAAAATAGTTCTACTGTAATACCATAGAGTATAGAGTCGGTCAAAGGGAGCCGTAGGTACGAGTAAGCCTTTAATGGTTGCATTTACTTACCTCAAAAAAATTCTACTGATACCGCCATGATCCGGGTCGTTTAGTGGTTACGAAATCTGAAACAAATCCAATAATTTTAAATCAAACATTTATTCTGTAACTCAGTGTAAGCATAGAGAAAGAAATACATAGATTGCTCACTCCATACATCAGTTTTGGTATCAAAAAGACTATTAATTTCAGTGTCTACATCTAGCATCGAGTAGCGGAACTGATACTACCGCTACTCGATGCTAGATGTAGACACTGAAATTAATAGTCTTTTTGGTACCAAAACTGATGTATGGAGTGAGCACTCTTGTCATACTATATTTCTCTATGGTGTAAGTGGGTGTGTAATGCTTAATATAATTATAAAAAAACTATCATACATTTGTTATAACGCCATTTGATATATTATTATTATATGTTATAATGTAATTTTTATTATACATTTCCTTTGTTATTGTGATTTCATCTAAACTGTCATTGATATAATGGCTATTGTAATATAATTTTTAAATAATATATACACATGTGGTATAATGACATTTGTTATATTATATTGTTGTATAACGTAAAACTTTATACAATTTTATCAAGTATAAATACATATATTGTATAATTTTTTTGTCATATTTCATTTAATAATAACATAAAAATTTACATATTACTTCTTTTGCTACATATTTTATCCTAGGGGGGTCGCAGTTCTAACCTAACCTAACCAATTTTCCATGGTTTTCGATTCTGCGGGGGCCGCAGTTCAAACCTAACCTAAACCACTTTTTTGCTAGGTATTTCATTCTACAGAGGGTCAAAGTTCTAACCTAACCTAACCCTCCCTTTGCTAGGTAGTTATTCGTTTATGTGGAGTCGCAGTTCCAACCTAACCTAACCCATTTATGTCATGCAACTATTATGCCACACAAATAATTATGCGATATCACTTGTTATAACAAATAATATGCTTTAGAGTATGTAATAATTATGGCAATGTATATTAGACGAAGTGTAAATATACCTTATGACCATTATACCAATAATAACATTATGTGTACCGTTAATTAGGTATTACGGTAGTATGCCATTCATTACGTTATTCGAAACAATGATATATCAAACTATAATATATAAAAAGTAATTATAAAAAATGTAATGCACCCGGTGTAAGTGCCTCGTTGAAAAATTGAATTCAAGTGCAGATTTTGCGTGTGTGGCAAGGGATATTTTTTAAAGATAGCGAGATGTTAAATATTCCATTTTCTATAAAGAAAAATATATGTTCTCGAATCAAATTTTTTATATAATAAGATTTGTATTTATTTAGTGTTGGTTTATGTTAGGCATCCAGCGGTTAGGTATAATGGGGCACACACACCGCGGTTTGTGGTCCGCTTAGCCATTCCATTTAACTAGGCCGTGTCATGACAAAATAATGTTAAGTGCAGTTATTAATTAATTTATTAATTTATTAGTTAATATTTGAACTTGGGTCATAGTATTTTGAAAGTATTAGATAATAGGTATTTTAAAATGAAATAGATGTCATTTTACGTACGAAAAAGTGCCCGCTTAAAAAGAACGGCTACCATCAGTTTGTCACTGTCATAAACGCCGTCGAGAACGTAATTTACTTTCTATACATCTCGCTCGTACTCGCATATTAGTGCAAACGAGATGTATAGAAAGTAAAATACGTTCTCGATAGCGTAAATGTCAGTTTTGACACTGGTACGGGTGACTCATGGTACGGGCTCGGACTGGAATCAAACCAGCTGTTCAAACAGTGGCATGGGTCGAATTTTCTCAAGTAAGTAAAATAAGATTATGCAATCTCTGTACGGCTACCATCAGTTTGGCACTGACATAAACGCCGTCGAGAACGTAATTTACTTTCTATACATGTTAGCGGCTTTCCAAAAATAAGAATAATAAAACATCGCATTTTTATTTACTTGTGTTCATTTATAAAAAGAAATGTAATTGAACTTGTAAATTCAACTTAAATTTAAATTATAAGTAATTGTGACGTCACTACCGGTCGTCTATCCCACCTGACGAACAGGTAAAAGTGGTCAGGCTTGGAGGGGTGATGATCTAATAAAAGGCCTTGCTCCTCATTGAAGCGACCATTATTATCTGAGCAGCCTCAGGAGTAAGACCTTAACAGCCTATGCTGACAAAAAAGTGTCCTAAAAGTGTATTATTGTTATTTACTGTACGATGGTGCTACTAATATTACTAAAATAGCTAAAGTGCTGATAGTCTAAAAAGTGTGCTGCGTAAAGTTATAAAATAAACGATAAATATGAGTATTTTACAACGAAGTTTCTTTTCTACACCGAAGACCTCAGCCATCCTACTACGAGTTACCACGATTAGCGCTCAAAAGGAAGCCGAGCGCTAACATCAGAAGTGGGTCTCGCTCGTACTCGCATATTAGTGCAATTAGTGCAAACGAGATGTATAGAAAGTAAATTACGTTCTCGATAGCGTAAATGTCAGTTTTGACACTGTCAGTGACTCATGGTATGGGCTCTGGGCACTGGAGTAGTCACTTTATTTTCGTATGTGACATGTAATTTCAGTTTAAAATTATAATTGTAGTACTAGTACGAGTAGTGTACCTACTTGAACTAACACAAATTGAAATATTTTCATACGAAATAACTTAATGTGTTTCCTAATAGAATAAGTATTTTGTTACTTTTAAACTACCGACGGAGATTTGACTTGCGTTTGCGACTTTACTTATGCAATCATGAAAGCCTGAAGATACGACAAAACAGCATTTTGTCTAGCGTAGCATTTGTGTGCAGTCGCCATCAGATATATCGGAGCAGCTAAGGCGCTCACAAATATCTGAACACGCCTCTATTGTCAGGGCGTTAGAGTGCGTGTTCAGATATTGTTAACATCATGGCCGCTCCGACATATCTGATGACGACTGTAGTATTATTTCGCTAATAACGATTCACAAATGGTCACTACAAAAAACGTAATTAAAGTCCTCAGACATATTAAATATCCTTCCTTTGACAGCCCTTTGACTTACTATATCTGTATATATGTACCTCTAGGTTTTAAATGGTCATTGTACCTACCTACACAAACATTTTGCCAATGATCGCCATACGACTTATGCGCGTGTCAAATAGAAGCCAATAGTAATGTTTATTGCTATAGTATTATTTAGGGCAGATGCTAAAAGTGTTCATGCATCCAGCCTCCGGCAACGAGCAAACCGACCGCGAGGCCTGCCAATAATGCGGGGCTGTATTATCGATAAAAAAGAATCGATCTTTTGTATATTATATATATCGTTGTCTAAGTACCCACAACACAAGCCTTCTCAAGAAGGCTCAAGCTTACTGTGGGACTTAGTTAATTTAAGAATGTCCTATAATATTTATTTATATATTTATAAGGATAGAGGTAAGCTCATGTGTAAGAGAAATAGTTAGTTTTATTCGGGGCACGATTAACAAGTACATATTTTGTTAAGTGAACACTGCCTCACTACGCATTACAGCCATAAAAACTAGGTATTGGAAACTGTATTAAATTATTTGGCCACATTTTCGTGCAAAATATATGTATTCATACTGGCTTTCGAATGGCTGTTACGGTGGGTGTGCCGGGTAACATATATGTTGGTCATACTTAACAAAACTAAGCAAAGAAATTTACAATACAATATATTTTATTTTCAGACCATGTCCATAGTGTTAGTACATTCCCTTGATCCTATGTTAGTGAAACCTAATACTAAATAATAAATTATAAAATACGCCTGAACAATGAGGTCAATTTTAAAATGCAAAAAAGATGGCTCTTTCATAGAAAATATCGACATCCGTGAGGTCAATGAGAAAATTGTCCTTATTGCATTAGCTCGCCTATGAAATCTTCCTTCACCTACCGAAGGACATCATCAACCAAAGAGTAAAGTAAGTACATATCGTTAACTATCAAACGATATTCCGTCAAGCCAGTTTGTTATCGCATTTAAAAGCAAACATTTTCCCAAATTATCGACATGTTTACTTTAAGCACGTCACTATTTGGCGGCATGCATTTCTGACCAAGCTCGCTATAATTACGACTAATCAGTGAGCTCGATTGTTAATTGTTATTCTATTAATCACAGTTATGCTAATTATTCTGGTTTAGATTTATTGTTAAGGGAGCCGGGGGCTTAATGTAACAGGGGTAAGTAGTAACGCTCAATTTTGACGGGGAATTAAAAACAATTTAATTTTTTTTTGCTGTATGATTTTCTTATAACTCGAGGAATAACGTAAACACCGCCATTGCCCCGCCAGACATCGAAGCGAGTGGATGTGCATACGAGCTCTGTTTCGACCAGGTATTGAAAAAAAATTACGGGGTAAGTTGTAACAACTCCCAGTTTTTCAAAATGTGTCTGGTGTAAAAGATGCGTAAACATTTAAAATTATTTTGTAATCGGAATTAGTGCTTAGATTACAAACCCTCATACTCAGAATCATAAAATTATACATATTTTAGACAATACAAGCCTTTTTCCTAAAACTGTTACAACAAGCCCCAATTACGGGGTAAGTTGTAACAACTCAAGTGTCTGGTGTAAAAGGTGCGTAAACATTTAGAATTATTTTGTAATCGGAATTAGTGCTTAGATAAATACTTTACTTACATATTTTAGACAATACAGGCGTTTTTCCTAAAACTGTTACAACAAGCGCCCCGCTCCCCAATATACGTAGATACGAGTATACAATAAGTTACACTCTGATTACAATTGCTACTGCAGCGATTGTTGGTATTCAATTTAATTTAAAACATTATTTTCAGGACCAAGCACTTTCCAATCGGTAGTGCAGTGTGCAGTTGGCAGTAACATCGTGCTGCAATATTGCTGCAATCATGCTGCAGACTACATTAGTACAGGATATTACATTATCATTTTCTACAGTAATGCAATCGGCTGCATTGCTATAGCAGTATTGCAGAGCGACATTACTTACCGCAAATGTCAAAATAATGATGTTGCTGACCGGATCTTAGACACTTGCGCCAGCAATGCAGTGTAGTCTGTAGCAGGGATGTTGCGAATATCCGCATCCGCATCCGCAACCGCGGAACTTCTGCATTATTTTCAACATCCGCATCCGCATAAAATCGATGCGGATTTAATGCGGATGCGGATGTGGAACAGGTCGGTACAGGAACGTCTTAGTATCGGTGTAAGTGCTAGACTGTTAGGTAATTTAGTCATTAGCCAAAAAACCCATTAGAAATTAGCAGTCAAGCGTGAGTGGGACTTAATGTACGGAACCCTTGGAACTCGAACTTGGCCGGTTTTTTGAAATAAAAATTATTACTAAAATGTAATATTTGACGTTTTTATGTACCTATCTTGACATCCGCATCCGCGGATGTGAGCCTTTAAAAATTCGCATCCGCGTCCGCGGATGTCAAAAAATCGGCATCCGCAACATCCCTGGTCTGTAGCAATGTTAAGGCAGTATTCTGATTACGAACGGCACTTCAAATATAAGATACCTAGCGACTTTCATATTAATTATTATCACTGTTCTAAGGTACAAAGTAGCACAAACAGGAACGATTCAAAATAAGCTCTCAAAGTGTTATAATGTGGAACAGGCGCAGCATGGTTCCATTTTTATCACCTGTCTCTATGCCCGTCACTTTCGCACTTAAGGACTAGTTAGAACGTGACAGGCATGGTGATAAGCGATAAAAATGCGACCGTGCTGCTGCCGCAGTAGGCAAATGAATGACATTTGGTACACGCGCGGCACGGAATGTGACCGATTGTATTTGTCCCGAGATAGCGGCAATTGGAAGTCGATTATAGGCAGATTATAGGGCAGATTCCACGTTGTAAGGCTTAATAAGGCTGTGTCTTTGGAAGAAGCGGCGAAGAATTTGCATAGTATATTGTTTATTTTGTGTACCTATACACAACTTTGGGAACAAATCAAATGATTTTATTAAATATTTTGATTTATTCTGATTCGGGTTTCGTCACTTTTTCTTTAATATATGACATCTATTTCAGTTTGTGTACCTATATTTTGTGATAGGTTTAATTCATTGCATTTACTAACAAGTTACACCAGTGGTGTAACTTGAAACATGCCGAAGGGCCCGAAACATGTCGTCAATAGCGACTAAAAATTCAAGTGAGTGAAACCGTTGTCGTATAAACAGTTTAAAATATGTCTCATGAAAGTTTAATATCGACACAAATCCTGTTCTATTTTTTGGTACCATTTATTTAAATTTGACTGCCAATTGTTATTGTATGGTGGGTCGCTAGAGGCTAGCCCCTTTATTCATAAACGCGATACAAATCTCAATTAGCTAATAATCGTTTGTCCTTATCTGCCATTTTGACTTATGTATTTGTAAGAAAGGGATAAAACATAATTTAACTAATCAGGCCCGTAATGTTTTGAGAATAAGGGGGTAAAACGCTGCAAGTGTGGCGTGGCCTTACCCTTTTTCTCAATGGAGGGTTTATTCTGCACCGATTCGTGCGAGAATGGAGGCAATATGAAAGTCTGGGATTTAGATCAGCCCCTAATGTGCTCTTTAAGGTTAGGTTGCCAATTTTGTAAAAAACCTTGTTCCAATAAGGGAACAAAGATTGATTTTTAGATTGGGTTCCGAGTTTTCATGTTTGATGGTAGACTGTGGACACTCTTCACCAGTGCTCTCCAAAGTCTATCTTGGGCCCAGGCCCAGTGCATACTAGTCTGTAATGTGACTTTAGTCTTCCGACGTTATTCTGTCCGCCTAATGCGTAGCCATCCTTACGTTTTCTTGCCATTGGGCCAGTGAGCATGACCTGACTATCTGGCCCCGTAGCCAACATGCCAGTCGCTAACGCTCCGTAGCGAACGAAACGCAACTGTCACTGTCACACTAATATGGAAGAGTGATAGAGAGACACAAAGCGATTCGCTGGCGAAGCGATAGCGATCGTCACCTTGGCCGCCTGGTCCTGAGGGCCTACCGCGAACCACGTTCGACGTGTTGCCTCCCTGTCACACTTACGTACGAATTTACAAGTGCGACAGAGAGGCAACACGTCGAACGTGGTTCGCGGTAGGCCCTCTGATCTACTCGTAAGTAATGTACGGACTTACGGAATGGTATACTGACATCTACCTCAGCTTTTAGGTTCTATACCTATACACGCTTTTTTTAGACTTGCCTCTTTTACTGTTATAAGTAACAAATTGAACGACCGTGTGGACAATAATTCTAGCTGACATTGTTAGTCGTGACATTGCTATTGTTGTATTGTCATTGAGCTGTCAAAGTTAAGGTTATTTGTCTTTTACACAGATCTAAGAATAATGCAGATATGTTACAAACCGTAATGGAATGCGTCGTTTCACCTAACTGCGGGAAGAATTAATATGTGCTAGTGAAAAAGGGTACGGCGTTATTCATAAACGTCTGCTAAGTTAATCAGTTGATGATCGTCGTTTGCTCCTATCTGTCGTTATACCATAGAAAGGGACAAACGACGACCATCAGCTGATTAACTTAGCAGACGTTTATGAATAACGCCATAAGTCTCGGGCAGCGCAGGTGTAAAAGGGTGTAAGTACCACGTAACACTTATGCCCCTTTACACCTAAGCAGTGCGAGACTTGTACCCTTTTTCACTAGGAATGTTTGGAGGGATGTTGGGACTATATTTGACGTTATCTATGAAAAGGGACCTTATTGTCGATGGCGGTTACGCCATTATTAACGATGCTCCGATATAAATACAATGCCGCACGACGCTGTGCGGCGTAAGCGCCATCGACAATAAGGTCCCTTTTCATAGATAATCCCCCATTTGATTCTGATGGATGTCCTGTTACGAATGGGTGTTTTCTATGAATATAAATATTTAAATTAAACTAATAAATCATTGTTCTTTTAATTTCAACTACCTACTTATCACCAGTAAGTACATTACACGCATTTTGGCAAAAGGATGACTCACGTTAGATCGGGCCGTGTCCGGGCCGGAGCTTCCGGCGCTTACTTTTCTATGACAGATGACAGGTGACCACGTGGTGTTTTCCATAGAAAACGAAGCTCCGGAAGCTCCGGCCTGGAAACGGACCGGTCTAACGTGAGTCGTCCTTTGATCGTCGGGCGCACCCTTTGCCGTATCTGTTAACCTGTTTAATCTGTACGTAATTTCGGCTATTAAGTTATTTTTCTTATCTAAGGTTTCATCCAAAACATTCCACATGTGACGTGTGACCATTACTGAGATTAGGTAATATCGAAAATAACAAGTTCTTACCTTCTGACCTTATTATTAGTTTCGGGGTTCCTTCTTGTGACTGTAACCACGTGGATTTTACTTTACCTATTACCTACCAATACATTTTTGTATTCTCTGTTTTCTTAATTACTTCTTCTGTTCTGTGTATCTTTTGCAATGTTTTAATATGTATCTTTTTATTGTTTGCGCCAATATTAACACATCTTAGAAAATTGTTTCGGTTTTGAAACAAATAGTGATAATCCGCAATTTGTGCACAATCACGCCATCTTTTGGTGGTTAGTCGGCAGGATATCCCTACACATCCACCTTAACAAATATTTTTAATTCAAGATGTAGCAAAAATGGAGGGTACGGGCGGGAAAAGAATGAATGAATGAATGAAATAAAAAAAAACATGTCTATGGTTCACTTATTTGTCAGAGATGACATTCAAAATAAGGTTGGCAACACTGTATTTCATTCAATATTTTTTAAGTGGTCATTACACGAAGTATCGTAAAATCGCCAGAAAGATACTAAGCGTGTATAAACAAATTCTTTTTTTGGGAATAGACTAAAGACTTGTCTTGACAACTATAAGGTAGGGTTTTAAAGGTGTGTGCACGAGCCTTTAAATGACAAATAAAAGTACGGGAGTAGAAAAAATATTTAACAGGTCACTTTGTAAGGAAATTCCAGTATGTGCCGTCAGAAATTTCGAAATTTCCATTTGAAAATTTCGGAAACTTCTCATATTTTTATAGGGATCGGAAGTTTCCGTCTCCAAATGTAAAGTTTGCTTAGTTCCCTGTGAAATTTTCTTTAACTTTTCGAGGAATTTTCTTACTTTTTAAAAAAAATTCTCCCGGACCCGTTTTGGTTTCGAAGTGTATTTTAACTGACACAACCTATTTTTTGCAAAGGGTGACGCGGCTGTCTCGGCGTGACGATATATCGGAGTCATTGGTTTTTATTTAACCGCTGTTGTTACTGTTGTAAACTATAACAGGGTACTGGTCTCCGATACCCACTTGAAAGTCAGTTTATTATCCAGACTCCATCGTACGTAGATCATCCGAACCAGGGATGTTGCGGATGCAGATTTTTTGACATCCGCGGATGCGGATGCGGATGCGGATATTTAAAGGCTCACATCCGCGGATGCGGATGCGGATGCGGATGTCAAGATTAGGTACTTAGAAAACGTCAAATATTACATTTTTAGTATATTTTTATTAAAAAAAAACCGGCCAAGTGCGAGTCGGACTCGCGCACAGAGGGTTCCGCACCATCAACAAAAAATAGAGCAAAACAAGCAAAAAAACGGTCACCATCCAAGTACTGACCCCGCCCGACGTTGCTTAACTTCGGTCAAAAATCACGTTTGTTGTATGGGAGCCCCACTTAAATCTTTATTTTATTCTGTTTTTAGTATTTGTTGTTATAGCGGCAACAGAAATACATCATCTGTGAAAATTTCAACTTTCTAGCTATCACGGTTCGTGAGATACAGCCTGGTGACAGACGGACGGACGGACGGACGGACGGACGGACGGACGGACGGACAGCGGAGTCTTAGTAATAGGGTCCCGTTTTTACCCTTTGGGTACGGAACCCTAAAAACGAAACGTTTAGTATTTGAGCAAGAATATAGGTGCGTTATATTTAATAAACAGTAACTACGCCGACTTTTCTGGATCTAGACGATTTCGTCATAGGTAATGACGAAATTACCTAGCACTTACGCCGCCGCTAAGACGTTCCTGTACCGACTTGTTCCACATCCGCATCCGCATAAGCTCCGCATCGATTTTATGCGGATGCGGATGCGGATGCGGATGTTGAAAATAATGCGGAAGTTCCGCGGTTGCGGATGCGGATGCGGATGTTCGCAACATCCCTGATCCGAACATCCTCCAGCCGGGCTAGCACATGATGGCGCGACAGTATCTCGCGGCGAGATAGACTAGGTACCCGTTCCTCTTTTATTAACATAGACAAAGACGGGTAGTTTATCTCGCCGCGAGATACTGTCGCGCCAATCATGTGCTGTTCTCAATTATATATTAATAATACCAATTTGTGGTCGACGGCGTAGAGGAGACGACGAGCGTTAATGGATAACTGAGGGCAGGTCATTGACCATTATAACAAATAGTAAAGGCTCCAAGATTGAACCTTGGCTGACACCAACGAGTATTGTACAGATCCGATGCAATGGCCATGCTGGACGTACCTACTGCTGTCAATGGCGCAGATAATTGGCAAAAAAGTTCAGCAAAAGTGGACTGAACCCAACGTCTAGTTTGTGCAGCAAAACATCTTTATCCACATCCACCTTTCCGGGATTCGAACCCGGGACCTCCTGGTTCGTAGGCAGCGTCACTACCGGCCTAATGTCGACTAGGCTAGGAGGCCTTTGTAAATTACAACTGTATAATGCCTTTAGGCATTAATTAAGTCCGTCATTTGTATTTTTTTGTTTTTTTTGTGTAATAAAGTTTAAATAAATAATCTTTTATCACATACAATAGTTCATATACCATTAAGTCCGCCATTTGTATTTTTTTGTATTTTGTGTAATTAAGTTTTAACAAATAAATAATCCTTTAGTCACATACAATAGTTCATATACCACATCCTACTCAACTTCAGTAAAAGTGATCAATCACCGTAGATTATTGTATCCATCCAAACCCATAACAACTTAAACACCACTATCACCACCATAAATAAGAACCTTAAACTGAACAAAATAAGGTTCAATTTCTTTTGAATTATACCTAAGGTTGTTACATTTGATCGTGTTGAATAGATTGTGTCGTCAAGCGGGCTATTGTTGGGTATAAAACCTTTTAATGGATGTTTTTTCAGGCAGCTACGGGTCATTTCACTGCTCTGAAATCCTAGGTAGTCTAGGTACCTAATCCTCAAGCATTATCTCGTCAAAAAAGTTTTTCTTCTACTTTTTCGTAATCAGAACACGATACCGAATATGCCCTTAAACGGATCTTCACTATTTTTGTTACATCCTGTATTTACATTTATTTTTGTTGATAGCTTTACTTCCACTTATCTTATTATGGATATATACCTACCATCAATTTCAACTAGAATTATTGCGCTTGAAATTTGTCTTTAACCAATTTAATTATCAGAATTTTACTTAAAATTTTATAATCACTAAAATTAAATGAGCAATTAAAACTTGTTTTATAAACTTCCAATGACTTGGTTAATTGCAAGTCATCAAAAACGATTGTAATAAAATAATGTCTTCTCTTTCAAAAGTATAGTAAAAACTTTACTAACCTACAGCCATAGGGTAACATTCCATTTCTGACCGCAGCTGCACTACTGGTACTGAATGCGTCGCTGTTACTGTCAATTTCCATAGTAAAACGAACAGTAGTGCAGCTGCGGTTGGAAATGGACTGTCACCTATATTCAAACTTTAAGATACGTCAAATATTAGATATCTTGGTGATGTCTAACAGATATCTAATAGATATCTAGTTCAAAATCCAAATCGGGCCCCTATTCCAATAAATAGTCGCCAAAACTTCAATTTTACTTCATAAAATAAAATAATCTGGAACCTTCTCTTTACAAATAGAACAAACTTTTAGCATAGTAAATTGAGAAAACAGTAAATCAGAATTTTACTACAACTTTAGCTAAAGGAAGCTGTGATTGAAGACAGTGTCGTTTCCTCAGAAGGTGGAGGGTTCGTACCTATCTTTGGTCCAATCTTTCATACTTACTATTTGACTAAAACTGGTATGGCAATTGGCAAGTAAAAAAAAACCGGACAAGTGCGAGTCGGACTCGCCCACCGAGGGTTCCGTACTTTTTAATATGTGTTGTTATAGCGGCAACAGAAATACATTATCTGTGAAAATTTCAACTGTCTAGCTATCAAGGTTCATGAGATACAGCCCGGTGACAGACAGACGAACAGTGGAGTCTTGAATGAAATGAAATGAAATGAATGACTCTTAGTAATAGGGTTCCGTTTTTACCCTTTGGGTACGGAACCCTAAAAACCATAGCCGCCAAAGACGTCTTTTCAATAAAGCGCATAGCTTTAAAACCCAGTTTTCTCGTTGGGTAAAAAGTCATAATTATTTTCGAATTTAAACTGTTGTGAGACATGCTAACATTGATGTCGCGCTAGTGACTTAAAACAAGTGAGTCTAAACCGTAAAATTATTCATAATTATTTATTTATTTGAACTCCATTGCACAAAATATATATGACACCGTAAGATTGTGAACCCGTTAGTTTATAATCTAACGTAGGTTAGGTTAGGTTAGATTATAATCTCCCTACCGTCAGTTTATAATGTAACTAGCGAGATTATAATATGACGAGTGTTTACAATTTTACGGTGATATATACAACAATGTACAAATGGTGGACTTAATGTCAAATGTCAATTATGCTGATATTCTTGAGTTAGATCAAAAATATGTTGTTTTAGGCCTTAATTAGGTTTTACGTAATTATTAGATTTTATTTTGTACTCACCACTACCACCAGCTTGACACTGACATAAACGCCATCGAAAACGTATTTACTTTCTATGCATCTCGCTCGTACTCGCATATTAGAGCAAGCGAGATGTATAGAAAGTAAATTACAATCTCGAAAGCGTTTATCGTCGGTGCGAATAAAAAAATCGCTGTGTTTTGATTTTGTTGTTGTTGTGTTGATTTTGGCATATTTTAATTGATTTTTCAATTTCCCGTCGACCTATATCAATATTTTTTTATATCTATATTAGTTTTGAAAATAACTAACAAAATTTGTACAAAAAATAGCTATGTGTTTTTTTTTGCACATAACGAAATTAAATACCTTGTTTTCCGTCGAGGGTGATGGCGATAATGTTGCACATGGCGATTTATTGACCCTAAAATCCGCTATGTATCATTTCTCGTGCTACGTTACTTTGGCAACAAATCGGTATGTGTAACTTTACACATGACGATTTTAAGTGAACCAAATTTAAGTCGCTATGTGGCTAAATTCTGGTTAAAATAATTTATATTGTAAAAATTTACGAAAAAAACTGTTAATTTTCTGCATAAGTATCATGTAAAAACCATTGATCTACCAAAAAAAAAATACAGGTGCAACAAATATATTACAAACACGGAAATAAACAGTTTTTTTCGTCTCCTGTAAAGTTGCTAAAAAATACATGGCGATTTTTTTATTCGCACCGACGACGTTATGTCAGTTTTGACACTGTCAGTGACTCATGGTACGGGCTTAGGTGGCAGCTAACAGGCTCGTTTTATTAAAATACAAATTTAAATATGAAAGTGACGCTACTGTACCGTCTGTACCAAACTTTACTATGCTGTTTGCGAACGACGATTTTAATGAAGGAATAAACTTTGCGGGCAATACTAATGACGCCGAACAAGCAGTATTCCATAACATAGGAAATACAGATGTAGGGCATAATTATTTGTGACGTTATCTATGAAAAGGGACCTTATTGTCGATGACGGTTACGCCATTATTAACGATGCTCCGATATAAATACAATGCCGCGCGACGCTGTGCGGCGTAGGCTTTTCATAGATAATGCCCCATTTTTCATTGTATTTTCTCGGAAACGTTCGTATTTGTTTAAGTCAACCTCAGTACTTTTTGTACCGAGACTGTAATTCATATAAGTACGTAGTAGTATTTTAATGTAGTTTATTATTTTTTTCTACTCCCGTACTTTTATTTGTCATTTAAAGGGTCGTGCACACACCTTTAAAACCCTACCTTATAGTTGTCAAGACAAGTCTTTAGTCTATTCCCTAAAAAAGAATTTGTGCATACACGCAGTATTTTTTGGCGATTTTACGATACTTCGTGTAATGACCACTTAAAAAATATTGAATGAAATACAGTGTTGCCAACCTTATTTTAAATGTCATCTCTGACAAATAAGTGAACCATAGACATGTTTTTTTTAAATTTCATTCATTCATTCATTCTTTTCCCGCCCGTACCCTCCATTTTTGCTACATCCTGAATTAAAAATATTTGTTAAATTTACAATTTTATTTAAAAGTAAGTGCTTGGTCGTAGAAAAAGTATTGTATGCAACGTTGTTTAACTGAGCCAAAAAATACTCGTGGCGTTTTTATTAACAATTTTCGGCTTCGCCTCAAATTGTTACTCACGCCACTCGCCTTTTTTGACCTCTCTTAAACAACGGTTGCATAAAATACTATAATTTATCTACGCGCATGTCATTAGTGCTCTATAATGCGTTCAGAAACATAGAAACCGTAGGAAATGACCAGCATTATTACAACCAATTTTACTATGAGAACTTTCTTATCTGGGGTAGTAGGTAAAGTTTGTATTTTAATGTTATAACATTATCGATTTTTATAAGGTTAAGAGATGGTTATGAGTTTAAATTTGGAACAGCAGTCAAAACTCAAGTGGGTCTCTATTCTAGTATCCATAGATATTAAAACAGTTATCGATACGAAACGTCAAGTCAGTAAATTTTTTTAATAAATAAATAAAAATAAAATCACTTTATTTCAGACAATAAGTCCATATAAAATTAAAACTACTATATTATAAAAATATTTTAATATAAATCGCACGACATTTGGTCTCGTTCTCGACATGAGAATACGGAATTCATTCGTTTGTCTAAGAATTAAAAAAAAACTACGGATGCGTGACATGCGTGAAAAATGTTTTCATTTACCGCTATTTAACATACAGTTTATCTTTTAATTAGTTTTAAGTAAAAATTAATTTGTTTTATTGATTTTAGACAAACTTAAAGTAAAAGTTTCGTCTAAAATTAGTGATAAAGATATTTTGGAGACGCCACCTCTCAAATCTGCGGGCTCCGCCAGAGAGCAATGATGCCCCATTTCGGCTGAAATATGAGGTTAGTGAATATATCATAGAAAGTTTATAATATGTATGTTAGGCATTAAAACACTCATGTGATCCTTTTGAGAAACTCACTTCGTTCGTTTCTTAAACCCACACTCGTATTTTAATGCCTTTCATTATGTAGCAGTCACATAAACTGCTAGTATATATGGTAGTTATGGTATTAATTTTAGCACTGTATACAAGATGTTTTTATTAAATTCGGTTCATTAAGTATAGTCCGTCTAAGCTAACTTTACACCGATTTAAACAAAACTATGTGAGGATGTATCATTATAAACTTTTTATTTTCATACGGAATTTGAGATAAATGATGACGTGGCCACACTTTGTCATTGCAAATACCGTGCAGAGTTAGCTTAGTCTGACTTTAACGTATTTTTAATAAGTAATATTATAAATAAATAAATATTATAGGACATTCTTACACAGATTGACTAAGTCCCACAGTAAGCTCAAGAAGGCTTGTGTTGTGGGTACTCAGACAACGATATATGTGTATAATATACAAATACATAGAAAACACCACAGACTCAGGAACAAATATCTGTACTCATCACACAAATAAATGCCCTTACTAGGATTCGAACCCAGGACCGCGGCTTAACAGGCAGGGTCACTACCCACTAGGCCAGGCCAGTTTAATAAGTGGGGTAAAAAGGCAAAGCTTCATGGTGCAGTCAGCAGCAGAGGTTGCTAAACGGGCGAGTCGTTCAAAATTTGCTTGACGCGCTCTTATTCTCGTATTAATAAAGTCGCATTAAGATCATTTTGAACACCTTGCCCGCTTAGCAACTATTGCTGCCGACTGTTCCTTTAATGTACTTAATAATTAATTTAAATTGTTTTCTTGCTTCGCCAAATCAAGCAGAAAACAATTTTTAAACTCTTTAAGGCTATTTTCTGCCTTTAAGGCTTATATTCTGAATAAAAACATAAGCTTAACCGTTAAGGCGCTTTCGTACAAAGTAATTAGTTCTTAAAAATGGATTACCCGGAGATTTTCCACCCGGGCGTTAAAAATTGTCTTGTTAATCTGAGTTGAAAGCTGTGTATTTTTAAATAGACTGAGATACCACTGTGTATTTCTATAGCCATTGGTTTTTGGGTTATTTCATGACACAGCTATAAGGAATACACGGCCGGTTGTGTACTCGAGTGGGAGCTATTTAGTTTTACCCGCTAATTTATTTCTTGTAGATCTTAAGTAATCTCATTTGTAATTTTATATAACTTTCGATTATCCTATGTATCACAACAATGTTTAATGTAAAATGTATCCACGAATGTCGTGTCGGTACAAACCCGATAGGGTTTCACGGCACTTTTCTGTTTGATTTAATATAAGATTTTAGTATAGAATAAATAAATAATAATAAAATGTCATTTTTAGAAAATCAACAATACTTAGATGACTCTTTCCGAAAACCATGTCTGAAAACTATCCACAACTGCAACAAGATGACCTTTAGGTATATTTTATTGATGTTTGGGTTGGTTTATTGATGTTCTCGATGAATGTACTTCACGTAACAAAATCATGCGATTGTAAGATTTTTAATTATTAAAAGGAAAGTAGTACTGAATTTTGATTCGAGCATTTCTTTTCATGCAAGACTTGAGCACGAAAAATTTAAAAAAACGCAGCAAGTTTAAATATGTTTTGTGTTTCCAAGTGTGTGTCAAGAGTAAAATGTAAGTCAAGTGAGTGCACACAAAGACAAATTAATATTAACTAAAATGGCGTTAATAAACAAATGACATTAAATTGTAATTGCAAGCAGGTTGAATACACACCTACTATTCATTAGATTAAGATCCCATGTTAGCCGTAATTTGAGAAATAAAATATTGATTGATTAAAATTATTAAATATGACGAGATACAAAAGAAAATTTAATAAAACAAGACATGTAGGAATGCTAATATTTAATAAAGGACATAAATTTGTGGTGGTATCTCGACCTATATTGGAGGGTTGGTTGCCCGAAAGTTAAGGACACTCGGAGAAGCCCTTTTCACACGTCCAAGGCTATATGAGTTCTTTAAGCCTTCTAGTACATACTTGATGTTTTATCAGAAAAGATAAAAGAAATTTAAAAATCTCTGTCTCATATTTAAAAAAAATTGAGAGCTTGTACAACAAATAAAGCCTAAAAGTTTTTGAAGTGAAAACTTCTTTAGTGGTACTGTGCACTTTTTGAGGTGGGGAAAAAGTGTTAAACTCAAGACAGCGTAAGACGATCACGTGACCGTAAGACGGACACGTGACCTGATCGAAAAACTGTTAATGTAATGTCATTGTTTTTCTTTATTGATTTAAATGCCATCTAGTGAGTTTAGCTCTAACTGGTATTAATATAACTAGAGTACTAATAGTAATGTGCTTAGGGATTTCAAGTAATTAACGCTAACGCTAGATGGCGGATGTGAGCCTTCCGCGGATGTGAGCCTTTAAAAATCCGCATCCGCGGATGTCAAAAAATCGGCATCCGCAACATCCCTGATCTACAGGGATGTGACGCGGCGATGACGTAGGTCCGACCTTTTTGAATTGGAATGATTACAATGTGACTGAAGAGATTTCCCGAGGGCAGCTGTATGATTATGATTTTTGGGTGTAGGTAACGTTTTTCTCTCACGTTTTTTGTAGAAAAAAAAAAGGAATTTATGTAAATAAGTATTAATCATCAGGGAATTTGAGTCAAAAGATTGCCCTTATGTTATAATTGAACATCCGATTACGTGAAACCCATGATATTTCATAAAAATTCACGAATTCATGAGTAAAAATTATATTTTCTCTTTTTATGTTTTTATAACACACATTATACTAGGGGCTGTTTTATCAACCCTCAGCCAAATTTTGCTAAGTAATTAAATAAGGCCATATTGATCAACTTTTATTATGGGACCAAACCACGACCAACCATATTTCAAAATATGGCTTAGGGTTGGAAAAACACCTTGTATAGTAAGTTAATTGTGGTTTTCTATCGGCGAGAAAATGCATTTTAACCATGCGAGATATTAAACAACCTATGTCCCCTTTTAAACAAATAATTAAATCTGTCTGAAAAGGAATATATCCATATCCAACTACTTTACATAAAACGGCGTACGCCTTTCCAAATAGCGAATAAGTGCTTATTGAATAAACAAATGACAGTCACGTAAGCGTATTGAATATATCGATATTGCTCTTTGCCCCTCAATTTGGAGCTTGTTTACCAACAAGTTGGAGACTTCGACCTTGCGAGGCAGCCAAATGGAAATTAGGTTATAGCACTAGTGTTTATGTGGGTATCTGTCTATATCACACCCAAGTCTAGAGAGTTTTAATACTTATTATTTGTATCTCCTTGGATTTCACGGGTCTATAATCCCAGTCTTTTGATAGGCTTGCGTGGGGACACAGATCCAACACGTGGAGGCCCCTTGGAGAGCTTTTGTGTCATGTAGAACGCCTGCTGGGACCCGTTCACAGGTGAACTGCAACAATAGATACCCATGAACCGGTATCAATAGGCATTGGGAATATTGTAGAAAAAGTGAACAGTATAACGGTCTATGGATTGAAGTTTGGGTGGACAATGAGACTGGGCTATGCAAAGATGTCGGACACAGTACCTACTTATTATTGTTATGAGTCATAGTTTCCCAAAGTGGTCAATACCGCCCCCCAGTGGGCGCTGAAGAGTTTCAGGGGGGCAGTCGGGGCCGCAGAAGCGATTGGGGGGCGTTCATGGTGCCCAGGGGGGCGCTCCCGCAAATGAAAAAAAAAACTAAAATATCAGATAATACAAATAGACTTATACCTGAGTATACGGTTTATTTGTGTTTCCTACTTAAAACAGCATTTTAAGGAATTAACTCTCAGCAAGCTTGAAATCGTTTTAATACCTTCATTTGGTCCTAAAAGAAATGCGTGTGATAATAAAATAAATAGATGTAATTTTGTGAGCCTTGGAAGTTCAATTTTTCCTTGGATTTCCAAACCACTTGATGTAGAAGGAATCATCAATTACAATGTCACTACCAGCAAGATTTTGTGGATCAGAAAAAGAATTTCAGCCGGTAGACATTCATGGTTATTCCGTGAATTAAAAATACGTTAATTCCGCTTTTATTCCGTGATGGTGGGCGCTAAAATTATGTTTGACACCTAAGTGGGCGGTGGTCCAAAAAGTTTGGGAACCTATGTTATGAGTGATGTTCATCATGTCAAAGGCCAAATAAATTCTTGTCAGGGTATATAATAATTTTAATAAATAATATCTATATATTACCTATGTACATGCTACAAAAATAGAGACAGATTTCTTAAATACAAATACAAAATACAAATATGTAATTTATTATCATAAAGCTTGTACTTATACATGTGCAGAGATATATCCATCAGACTCCAAACTTTTAGGCTGAGCCTGTACCTTGGAAGTCTGCGAGAGCGATTGATAACTTTCATATTAGTAGATACAGTGCTTACTTATTACTAAAGTACCTAATTACTATGTTACAAGCTAAAGAATACAGAATAACTAAACTAAAAGAACTAAACATGTTATTCAAGCTTGGGTGAAAGCGTGTGTTTGTGTGGGTAGTGTGTGACTGTGTGTGGGTGGGTCTTAATTCTTTAACGAGAAAAACAAAACGGTTTATTACTAGGCGCAGAAAAAGGCTTCAATCATAAATGATTAGCCCAATCTCTGCATCACTCAAATACAAAAATTACAAAGGCGCCGCGTCCGTGACAAAAGAAGGCCGTATTTTCTTCAGCATCCAAATGTGTTACGTACAGTGAACGCATATAAACCATACGTATAATAATCTAGTTACCAGTTGTTTCGTGTCGATTTCCTTTGAGATGGAAGATACTTTCTTCGTTTTGCCTTTATGCCTAAATCAAATATTTATTGTATAAAATTTAACACATTCGTGCTTCGAATTTGATCGCTATAGGGGAGTTTCATCTATTAAATTAAATTATGAAAGTATGTTATACATTTTATAGTTTTACCATAAGAAATACGAATTAAAATACACAAATCGGTTACTACAAATTTACAAATTAATCATATTATTTCAACAACCAAAATAGAACGCAGGAAAAGCCCTTTCATTGAGTGATTGAGTTATTCAACCACCAATTAAGGACCTCAAATAGATGTATACAAATTAAATCTCGGAAATTTGAGCCAGTATTGTATTTAATTAACAGAATCCGCCTTTTGACTGTCGGTCGGGTAAAGGGTAAAGCCCACTGTTTTCGTGTAGGTACTTTTTGTGCGCAGTTACCCAATTTGGGGTGTTAGGTTATTCCGAAAGTACGTTTTGGAATGTTTGGAATGTTTTAGAATGCTTACATAATTACATCGTAGTGACACCAATGACCGACAAGAACCAATAACCGTTATTTCTATTATTTATCCAAGAAAATAAGGGTACGAATGACTCGGCCCGGCCCCGGGCCATTCCAACGTGACGAGTCATCCATTACTTGTGCGTGTAAGATACCAGTAATCTATAATAGTATGACATAATGTAAACAAACAACATGTCAACATGTTACGCAACAAACAGATATCAAAATAGGAAAATTGAAATGTCAGAAGCATCCAGTGAAGTTCGTTTATTTTATCCCGTCTCGGCGCTTTTTCAGTTGGTCATCTGTAACTTATTTAATTGATCAGTAAATACAGATCCGACATACTGAGTAGGTAGGTAGGGTAGGTACTGACTGTGCGATTGACTACTGATTTATACAATAGGTACTCAAAATAAATTGATGTCGATATCATCTTATTTTGACTCATCCTTACTTGAATATATAATTAGGAAACATGCTAATACCAGCAGGCCTTGTTGTTAGCTAGTTTCCACTCTAGGCTGGAAGGTCAGATTGAAGTCGCTTTCCTAAATACTAGTTCTTACGCCGATTTATGGGATTAGTTGCCAAGCGATCCCCAGGCTCCAGCCGTGGCAAAAAGCTGGGACAAAAAGAGAAAGATAACTAGACATGCCATCATAAAATGATTTTTCATCACACTTGCTCGTATAAGAACTTATGGCGATGCGGCCCGTAAATCCTAAATTTCGATCTAGGGCTGTAATGTTATGATTTACTTAGTACAGGAATTACGAACTCGTGCTAATTAAGACCACGCCTTCGGCTTCGGGCTTCAATTCACTCCTGTTCGTAACTACTTTTTGCCGCTCTTAATACACAATGTACTAGGTAAAAGATGTGTAGATGAGACCAGAGGAAAGTGAGACCAAATATGTACAGTCAGCAGCAAAAGTTGCTAAGCGGGCGAGGTGTTCAAAATGATCTTAGGGCGACTTTATTGTTAAGAAAATAAGAGCGTGTCAAGGTAATTTTGAACACCTCGCCCACTTAGCAACTTCTGCTGCTGACTGTACTAGTCTAATTTTTGTTCAATTAGTACTCACAAAATGCTATTTAGGTTCTAATACGAGTACATCCTACATATTTCAAGTGTGTTAGATAAGTAATAATTATCAAATTCTATCAATAAGCGAAACGGACTTTAGTTGCATGGTAACGGAAATAGACCGTAGTATCGATAGCTGGAAACAAATTAGGAAAAGTTGGTCTTTCGGATCATCCCGAACTTTATTCATGTTGCGTAGTTCCATTGCTTAACCTCTAGCCACCCAGACGTCAAAGCTTGCCAATGAAAATTCAACTTAGACTTGTCAAAAATAAGATTCAAATTAGAATGGAACAGGAGACCTTTTTATAGGTCTCTGGGCGGCTACAGGTTAAGGAGCGTAGGTATTAGGTATGTTGATTCGGGCAAACCAGAGTGAGTGTTAGTTAGTTAGTTAGTGATTCTGGGAATTTTCCGCCAATCGACAACCATTTATTTCATCAATCACGAGCTCTTCTATCCTAATAAGAGAAAAAAAGTGTCCGAAGGTTTTTATTTCCATTACGTCACCATTTTTCATAGACTTTGTATGGCGGTCGCGGAATGGAAAGATCGAAAAATGTATGGAAATTTTGGGACACTTTTTTTCTCCTATTAGGATAGAAAGAGCTCGTGATTCTGAGTAGAAATAACATAAAAAAGCCCAAATTTGAAAAAAAAGTGTAGGGGACAACAAAAAAAAAACGCCCCCCACGCAGAGTTTCGTTATTGTGCTACTAAATAGGTACATATAGATTATAAAATCTTCCGAAAAAGAAATTACGCCTCAACTACCTCTTTCCCGAAAAAAAAACGGTAATATATCGTTCCGGGTACCTTAAATCATGGTACGGGTTGCCGCGGGCAATAAATTCCTTTCGATACCCTTCTATTGAGACTTCTCATACAAATTGCATGAGTGGCATTCAGACCTTTCAATAGCGATATGTGTAATAAAGCCTGACCAGGAATAAAATGATCAAGCGCCATGTTGCGGAATTTCACTGGAACCACAGAATAAATAATAGTACTAAGTACAGAAGACTCACTCTCTAACAAAACGCGTCTGTTACGATCAGCACAGATATGGCCGCTAGGTGGCGACAGAGCCACGCGCGGCTTATGGCTTTCCTCAAACTTGGGGCCGAACGGATGTACTTTTAGCTACCTGTAGCAAAACGACGAAATCGCGGAGTGAGACACGCCTGCTGAAACTAATTTTTTCATACTATACTGAACTGTCACCCTATACATGTGAATAACAGCGCCCTCTTGAGAAACATGTCAATGTTCATATATTACTGGTCAGGCTTTAGCTTACTTAGGTAATAATAAAAGCAATATCTCTATTTTTAAAGAAAAAATGTTAAACTCGAGACAGCGTAACACGATCACGTGACCGTAAGACTTAGATGGCCACTGATTTAGATGGCATTTAAATCAATAAAGAAAAACTCAATGACATTACATGAAAAACTGTTACATGTAATGTCATTGAGTTTTTCTTTATTGATTTAAATGCCATCGAGTGAGTTTCGCTCTAACTGGTGTTAATATAACTCGAGTACTAACAGTAGTTTCAAGTAATTAACGCTAACGCTAGATGGCGTTAACCTCAATTATACATAGTGCATTTTGCACCAGTCATTGAGTTTTCACTTCTGCCGGCACTCCCTGAGTGCAACCCGGTGTTTTTTTCCATACACCGCCAGCACCACATTTCAACAGTTTCAAGGCGTTTTGTATCTCATACCTAATAAGTCTAATAACATGGTACTTGACTACTAGTCGAATCGGTTTCTATTATCGAACTGTCAAAACGATTTTTCTAAGTAGAAAAAATACTGTGGAATTTGTATGAAACACTAGCATGTGACGTCACGGTAAAATTGCCTACTCTTTATAGTTTGATATGGGTTTTAAAAATGAAATTGTGTAAAAAAAACTGTTGTCTACGTTTCTCTATTAATTTTCTGGTGATTTATTTCATGCATAGTGTAAAATAATTTATTTTAAATACAGTCAAATGCCCAATTATGCTCCCGATGTAAACATCTACCAATTTTTTTACTGGTATTAGCAGATATCCGTGTGTATAGGACAGCGGTGTCCAAAGTCCAAAACATCCTTTATTTAATCACTCTTCGGACAATATAGATACCGAGTTGAAATTTTCACAGATGATGATGATGTTTTTAACGTTTTTTCCTCGATATTACGGAATGGTACGGAACCCATGGTGCGCGAGTCCGACTCGCACTTGGCCGGTTTTTTAACGAGACATCACACGGATATTGACAATTACTCGTCTGTTAAATTAGACCAGCCATACTCTAAGTGTGTTCCACGGAACCCTAGGGTTCCGCGACACCCCTGCAGGGGTTCCGCAAGAATTTAGAACACTATGCTTTAGTCGCCTCGTATTGTAGGGTTCAATCAAGTATTTCGCTTTCCAAAAGGGTTCCGTCAAAAAAAAGATTGAGAACCGCTGAATTAGACTGTTCCATAAAACTTGTGTGTTACATAACTCAATTCTGTGCACGATTAAAATATAATACCGTAAAATGGGGTGAGTAAGGGCAAAACTGACATTTAAACCTCGATAACATTTTATTTTTACATAATGCAAACTGAATGGTGTATATAATAGTGTTCCGGACGTTTGTATTTTAGTTTTTATTTTATTTCATAACTTTGACGATAAACAGGAAATCCCACCTCAACCCGTAGTCCCTCGTAATTGGGATGAGATGGGATTTCATAAAGGTGATTTTGGAAGATTGTTGGATCTATTTTTTTTAGTATGAGTATTGCTATAGCTCCATTTTAAATTGGAATACATTATTTTTGTAGCAGTAGCCTTAAAATTCCATCTCACCCCCCTTTCATCCCTTCTCTCCCCATTCATAACCCTACTCTCCCCGCGAACCCTACTCACCCCATTTTACGGTATGAAGTATTTAGGTACCCACTCGAAATCGAACCCACGCACGTTTAGCATAATAGGTCCTTGTCACGCCACGACCACGTGTCCTTACAAAAGGACCCTCACGTGGCCTATAAAAAGCCTTGCCTTAAATAAGGCGGCCTTAACCAGATCTTTTGGGCTACATTTCTATTATTGTCCGTGCTCTTGAAGCTAAGACTATTGGAGTAGCAGTCGAATTTAGGATTAAAATAGTCGGTCATATTTCGCTTCAGTACTAATTTAGACAAGAGATGGGCTTTAGGCTTTCATCTACGCCAATTTATAATTCCTATTTTTTTTCAAGAACCAATTATAACTAGAAAATCGCATCTTCCTCGCGTTGTCCCGGCATTTTTGCCACGGCTCACGGGAGCCTGCGAGGTCCGCTTGGCAGTTAATCCCATTGGCATTGACGTAGGCACTAGTTTTTACGAAAGCGACTGCCCTCTGACCTTCCAACCCAGAGGGTAAACTAGACCTTATTGGGATTAGTCCGGTTTCCCCACGATGTTTTCCTTCACCGAAAAGCGACTGGTAAATATTAAATGATATTTCGTACATAAGTTCCGAAAAACTCATTGGTACGAGCCGGGGTTTGAGCCCGCGACCTCCGGATTGCAAGTCGCACGCACCAGAGCTTTTTTTCTTTTTGATTAGAAAATAAATTAAGTACATCTAGTTAGATATAATTGATTTTACTGTTTTAGATTCCTAAATGTCCATGGTCCTACCTGTAATAAATTATTGTAAAGTGGGTCTTAGGCGGTTAGTAATAATGAATCAGCCCTAGTTTAAATCTGTAAAACACAAATAGTTGGACCGATTGACCCCGTTCGGGGATTGCGTCATCAGACCGGCTAGGTTTGCTATTTCCATTCACTTGGTTGAATAGTAATTCCGGAACCATTCATTCAGAGTAAAACCTTGAAGTAAGGTTTCGTTTGAAACAGTTTTCTACGAATTTGAAGCCTTTTCATCGCTATAGGAAAATTGAAGGTTTTCCTCACACAGGAGTAATTTGCAAAACGAAGTGTATCTAGAACTTTTATTTATAATAAGTAGCTATTAATAATTTAACATTTTGCAGAGGAACCCAAACTCTGAGTTGACGTAGACTTTGTCCACCAACGCATGTTCCCGTTGAAGCTGCTCGTTATGGTTCTAACGTATCAAGCAATCTTCGACTTAAAAAAATGTAGGTAAGTGACTAGTTTTAATATATTTTAACTAGCGACCCGCCCCGACTTCGCACGGGTTAACAAACTATAGGTACATAAACCTTCCTCAAGAATCACTCTATCGATAAATGAAAACCGCATGGAAATCCGTTCAGAAGTTTTTGAGTTTATTGCGGACATACAGACGGACGCAACGGGGAACTTTGTTTTATAAGGTGTGTTGATACGGCAGTTTTGCCTATGTCAATTAATTAAAGATCAATTTGGTAGTCAAGGAATCACTACATAGTATAAAACAAAGTCGCTTTCGCTGTCTGTCTGTCTGTCTGTCTGTATGTACCTATGCTTAGATCTTTAAAACTACGCAACGGATTTTGATGCGGTTTTTTTTAATAGATAGAGTGATTCAAGAGGAAGGTTTAGTTTGTTAACCCGTGCGAAGCCGGGGCGGGTCGCTAGTATTATATAAAACGCTACTTGATTAAATAGCAGATAAAGTTCCAGGGGATAACAAAGAATTCTCTTATTTTCCTTAAGCTGCCCAAGCCGTGGTAAAATCCTATTTTCTACAAAAGGATTCAGCAAGATTTACTATCTTAATTGATCTTGAAACCGATGAGTTAATACATTCGTACGGAACGGAACCCTTCGTGCGCGAGTCCGACTCACACTTGCCCGATTTTTAAGCACTTTTTCTCCTCCATTCTGCAATGTACAAACATAACTTTTATAGAGACGCTAGGTCTAAATATTTCATCTAGAAAGTTTTCTAGCAGAATTTAATAACGTTTATGTTTTCTTATTTCGTTTTATGCGTGCTCGGAGCTATTTGTTTGCTTTACAAGAAAAACTATTTAATTGCATACCAGTCTTGTAAGAGCACAGCAAAAAAAAAACAGACACCGCATTAAGGATGACTCACGTTAGACCGCGCCGTGTCCGGGCCGGACTTCCGGCGCTTACTTTTCTATGACAGATGACAGGTGATCATGTGATACTTATTTCCATAGAAAACGTAGCTTCGTAAGCTCCGGCCCGGACACGGCCCGGTCTAACTCTGTCCAGGCTAACTCTGCACATACTGCAAATAGTGAGTGTCAGCATGAACATCAAATTTGTAGGAAAATATGACTTTCTTGTGGAATCTTTTTTGTCACATTGTCACATGAAAGATTTATTCGTGTGTTTATTTTATTTACTTATTCGATTTTTCGAAGACCTTATATCACACATTTTGTAAAATTGTAACAGAACTACTAATTTGCATTTGGTTTCATTTTACGCCATTTCATAATACATATTATAAAACTCAATTTATATTAGTATTTTTAATTTACAGTAAATGTTACATACATTTATTGTAAATTAAAAATATTATTAATAAAAATTAATGGCGCAACTGAAATACGTGTTCATAACTTACCTACTATATACTTACCTACGAACAATGATTTATAACTCAAGATAGGTTATAGGCGTTCTAATATTGAAGCGCTTACCTTGTGACAGATTGGACAAGTTGCCTTTAGTCGCGGCTGGACAAGCGAGAAATGTGCACGTGCTAACGAGCTCCCGCATACAGAAAGAGAAAGAGACGACCTTATGTTTAACAACGGGTGTGAGGGTGTGACATAGAAGGATGGAATGAAAAAAAAATCAAAAATAACAGATTTCTTCGTAGGCACAGAAATAAATATGGAAGTATTTTCTGTGCTCCTCAAGTATGAGTATAACCTATCTATGGTTATATAATATCATTGCCTACGAACTTAGCCTACGAGTAACCACGAGTAGATTAATATGCTTTCATCTTTATAGTTGAGATCAGGGATGTTGCGAATATCCGCGTCCGCATCCGCAACCGCGGAACTTCCGCATTATTTTCAACATACGCATCCGTATAAAATCGATGCGGATTTAATGCGGATGCGGATGTGGAACAGGTCGGTACAGGCCCCGTAGACAACATGCCAATCGCTAACGCTCCGTAGTGAACGAAACGCAACTGTCACTGTCACACTAATATGGAAGAGTGATAGAGAGACACAAAGCGATTCGATAGCGAAGCGATAGCGAAGCGAAGCGAAGCGTCAACTTGGCTAGGCCGCCTGGAACGTCTTAGCATCGGCGTAAGTGCGAGACTGCTAGGTAATTTAGTCATTAACCAAAAAAAACCTATTAGAAATGAGCAGTCAAGCGTGAGTGGGACTTAATGTACGGAACCCTTGGAACGCGAGACCGACTCGCACTTGGCCGGTTTTTTGAAATAAAAATTACTAAAATGTAATATTTGACTTTTTTTATGGTACTATCTTGACATCCGCATCCGCATCCGCATCCGCGGATGTGAGCCTTTAAAATTCCGCATCCGCATCCTCATCCGCGGATGTCAAAAAATCGGCATCCGCAACATCCCTGGTTGAGATATTCTGGGTGTCTATGGCGCGATTCGAGAAATGAATTAGAGATTCACTAGATATGAAATAGTAAAGATATGTGACGTTCCACAGCAAAAGGTACCTAATGGCGGCTGGCGCTTACGCTATTATTAACGCCGCTCCAATATTCAGCCGGGCCAATGGTACCTTTTGCGGTGGAACGTCACATATCTTTACTACTTATTTCATATCTAGTGAATCTCTAAATCATCTCCCGAATCGCGCCGAAAGAGTCGGCTTTCCAGAAAATAAACAATATTACGCAGCCTTATATTTCTACAATAAACTTAATGAAAAATACAGAAAATACAGAAATGAAACGGCGAAACAAATAGTAAAGGCAAAAAATAATTACATTTGTTATACAACAAAATTAGATGTAGGTAGTTTCAGACCACTGTCTGGAGACAAGAACAAGAAAATAAAAACAAGTATGACCTAATTGTTTATCTTTAACTGATCCAGAATCATCTATATGTATTTAGCTTTTGATTGTACAGTCAGCAGCAGAAATTACTAAGCGGGCGAGGTGTTCAAAATTACCTTGACGCGCTCTTATTCTCTTAACAATAAAGTCGCTTCAATATCATTTTGGACACCTGGCCCGTTTAACAACTATTGCTGCAGACCGTACTAACTTGTAAAGTTTCTGTATACTTAATGTACATCAAAGTGTGCGTTCAACTTAGCCACTTTGAAGTCAGACCCCTAACTTAGAAACACGTACAACAGGTCAGTCAAAGTATTCGACCCCTAAAGACCCCTAAAGCCTTCGATAAGTAGACTATAATCATACTATAATCCTTAAATGCAACAACCCATACATGTTTAGGGGTCATTTACCCCTTTTTACGTACGTAGTGCCATTGGTATATGCATTGAATAAAATAGACAGAGCTGTCTATTGAATTATAAATGGTTTATACGTAGAACGCAATGATATAGGTATATAACTCGCACATAAATAAAAAATACTTTTCACACCACCTATTCGGAAAAGAGCTTTTTCTTCCCTGCTAGGAGGGATCAAAGTGGCACTTTTCCTCCATGCTAGGAGGGATCAAAGTAACACTTTTCTAGCACACTATTTTTAATTTTTTTTGCACATTATTTTTTTAGCTTAAATAATCTGTTTAAGCATCAGATTGTGTCAATACTAAGATTTTTTTATTATCCTCATAGTTGATGTGAAAAGCAGTATTTGTCACACGGTATCAAAATTATTTCGTCTTGGGCGTTAACACTTGAAACCCTCATTACGTTCAGCTCACCTCATCGCTTCATTCAGGATTCAATGTACGCCCTTGACGGAAATATATAATTTTGATCCCTTGTAACACAAACTACTATTTCACCTCAGCAGCTCGAACAAGGGTACTTTGCTACTTAAAAACAGTGAGCAAAATCGCATTTTGCTCACTGAGTGAGACAAAATGAGCAAAATGCGATTTTGCTCACTCTTTTTAAGTAGCAAAGTACCCTTGTTCGAGCTGCTTAGGTGAAAATTTAAAAATCTTAAGAAAACATGAGTGAATAGAGGTACCTAAGTGATGAAGAAGGAATATATTTTTCGGGTTCTCTTTAGTAAATATACCTACGTGGCAGACCAATATTTTTATCCAGGAAACTCCCCAATTACAACAATATGCTGAGACAGGGCCTTTTCCCTACGGCACACATTGCTGGACCCAAGTCTGTATCTTTTCTCTGTTTTGTTTTTTAATGTGTACATAATTTCTTTGTTTTGCTGTTCTAATTATTTTCTCTTTATCTTATTTCTTTCATCTTATTGTCCTGTGTATGTGTGCTTTATGGAATAAATGTCTTTCTTCTTCTCCTTCAATTTGGGGTACATAAAATATAAAAGTCAATGGCGTACCGTTTGGAGTATTTGGACTTAAGTTAGCAAATAAATTGCACCGCCAGAAAAAGGCCGGTAATGGGAGCAAAACGAAATTCGTGCAACATAGCGCATTACGGGCTGCAGGCGAGTGTGATAAAGTGCCTTCTAGAATACTATTATTAAACAGTAGGTATGCAATTTTAATATTTTTTTCTACTCCCGTACTTTTATTTGTCATTTAAAGGGACGAGCACACACCTTTAATCCCCTATCTTATAGTTGTCAAGACAAGTGTTTAGTCTATTACCCAAAAAGTATTTGTGCATACACGCAGTATCTTTTTGGCACTTTTACGACACTTCGTGTAATCACTACTTAATAAATATTGTATGAAATACATTGTTGCCAACCTAATTTTGACAGATGAAGAATATCTGACAGATGAGTGAACCATAGACATGTTTTTTTATTTCATTCATTCTTTTCCCGCCCGTACACTCCATTCTTTGCTACTTCTTGAATGAAAAATATTTGTTAAATTTACAATTTTATTTCAAAGTAGGTAAGTGCTTGCCTGCTTGGTCGTAGAAAAAGTATTGTATTCAACGTTGTTTAACCGAGTCAAAAAATACTCGTGGCGTATTCGCCTCAAATTGTTACTCACGCCACTCGCCTTTTTTGATCTCTCTTAAACAACGGTTGAATAAAATACTATAACTTGCGACCAGTCCCGGCTTCGCACGGGTTAACAAATTATACACAAACCTTCCTCAAGAATCACTCCATCGATAGGTGAAAACCGCTTCAAAATCCGTTCAGTAGTTTTTGAGTTTATCGCGAACATACAAACACACAAACAGACAGACGCGGCGGGGGACTTTGTTTTATAAGGTGTATAGTGAATTGTGAGATAAGTGTCGGTCGTATAGACCGTTTTTCGAAGTACTAGGAGCTTTCATCTATACAGGGTGTAGCTATTGGACAAACCGTGAAATCCCACGTAGGGTTACTTCTCAGGAATGCTTTAACGTTAATATATTTTAAAGAAAAAAAATCAAAGAAAAGTTATTTCCAATAATCGCCAACAAAAAGAAACATACTGTATTAATCATTGGCAGTACTTTTGACAATTTATTCAAAAATGTGCGGCAATGATGAGTGTCATAAATAAAAAAGATAATCAAAAAGGTCGAAGAAGGTTTCATACTATTTATTATCTCAGGAGCTACTAACACATACAGGCTGCTCCAAAGTATAGTAGGTATGTATGTCAAAGGACTGTCCCATTTCAAACATAGACAGAGAGAATCATACTATCTTTGTCTTTAGTACTAGCATCCAAAAGAAAAGGATGAGTACAGTTTTTTTGGATCTGGGGGCACGGTAGTGCCCCTGCCAAGACGAGCAAAGCGAAGCGCAAGGGCACTACCTACCTTTTCTCGAAGCGCTTCGTCGTTTTTTTTGAATCCTCATAACTTGGGTTTGGATTACACCAGATAAACAAAATTCTCGGGATATGATGTCAATAGTGGACTTATTAAACATAAAATATTTCAATTGCATAGCTCTTATACTTAAGATTTTATTCATATCTAAAAAACTCCAATTTCGTCACCAAAATCATCAAAACCTCTAGGGTACTTCCTGAAGTCCTAGGAAGCTGAAATTTGGTATGTAAGATAGTATTAGTACACAAACTACAAAATAATTCAAAAACTTGAAATTTTTTGCCCCTAAGGGGGGGAAAAGGGTGGAATTTTGTATGGGAAATCAATAACCGCTGAACCGATTTAGTTGAAATTTGGTATGTAGATAGTTTTTGTAATGGGGAATGGCATAGAATAGTTTTCAACCCCAAAATCACCCCGTAAGGGTGAAAAGGGGGTGGAAAAGGGCGTTAGGGGAAAAAGAGGGTTGAAGTTTGTATGGGGAATCAGTAAAAAGCAGATTGTATAAAAGATGCCCCGAGGTACGTATTTCAGGATTTTTAATAGTACCTTAAATCACACGCGCAACCCTTTAAATTAGGGGATGGTAGCAACTTACAAAAAGAAGTGAAATCCCACCAAAAACATTTTCATGTACAATGTTGCCAAGACGAAACCATAAGGCTCGCACTGACAAAAAGTTATCAGATCTCTTGTAGAGCCAAGCTTCTAACTCTACAAGCCCTAACTTCACAAACTCCAAGAACCAAGAACTATTGTATTATAAAAAATAATGATTAGTGAATACATTTTTCACCTTACGTCCATGTAACAGTAGCGAAACGGTCAAGCAACATATTTTGACTAAGGTGTAGAGTTTGTGAAGTTAGGGCTTGTAGAGTTAGAAGCTTGGCTCTACAAGAGATCTGATAACTTTTTGTCAGTGCGAGCCTTATGGTTTCGTCTTGGCAACATTTTACATGAAAATGTTTTCGGTGGGATCCTATTTACTGACAAATGGGTTTGACCATCTATAAAAAATCGTAATTTGTTAATTTCTTCGTAACCGCTACACGGATTGTTATGATACTTTGCATACTGGTACTAAATACCCTAATGCATACGTACATTTCGGCTTTGTTCAATTTCTCATAATAAATCTTTTCCTCCTATCATTAATACTTTGCACGTGCTGGTGGCCTAGCGGTAAGAGCGTGCGACTTGCAATCCGGAGGTCGTGAGTTCGAACCGTGTTTTCGGAATTTCTATGTACGAAATATCATTTGATATTTACCAGTCGCTTTTCGGTGAAGGAAAACATCGTGAGGAAACCGGACTAATCCCAATACGGGCCTAGTTTACCCTCTGGGTTGGAAGGTCAGATGGCAGTCGCTTTCGTAAAAACTAGTGCCCACGCCAATTACTGGGATTAGTTTCCAAGCGGACCCCAGGCTCCCATGAGCCGTGGCAAAATGCCGGGACAACGCGAGGAAGATGATGATTAATACTTTGCACATTGCTACCAATACTGTGTGTACTGTGCATCAGCATTTAGCAGTGCATCGCCCTCTAAAACACGTACTGTAATTTTATTCTAAAAGATTTCGTGCGAAGATTTCCTCCACGCAGAGTTGGGAGTAATCAATTTCTTTGGAATTAAATTACACATTACATTACAGTAATCATGATTCTTTAGTAATCGATTCCTTTGGTAATGAAAATTACTGTAATGTATCCCGCTGATTACTTAATGCGTAATTCCTTTGGAATTGAATATATCTAAGTAGGAACAAGAGTGTAATCGTGATTCTTTCGTAATCAATTACTCCAGTAATCTGATTGCGTAATATTTTGCAGACTAAATGACATTACTCAATGTCAAAATACTTTTGATCGTTCTTATCTTATCCCAGATATAAATACACTTTTTGTGTGAAACTGTATAATCACTGTAAAATAATGACTATCATCATCATCATCATCGGGCGGCCATGCAGTATGTCATAAAAGTCGTCAGTCGAAATGTGCGCCCCCTAAAACATGTAAAACGACATCCATGACGACTTTTATGACATACTGCATGGTCGTCATCTTGGATTCCAAAATGGTGTTCATTTTCGAAATCTGCACCCCCTAAAACCTATAAAACGACATCCATGACGACTTTTATGACATAGTGCATGGTCGGCATCTTGGATTCCAAAATGGTCATCATTTTCGAAATCTGCACACCTGATTCAAATAAGGTGCATCTATATCTAGTTAGGTAGTTAGCCAACAACATCGATACATATCTACTATCGAAATATACTTTTGATAGTAGTAGTACGAAATGTAATCTGAAAGGAATCAAGTAATGCATTCCTGTAATGAGGAATCGACATTGATTCGAATTACTAGTAATTGTAATTTAGAAAAAACGATTCCTGATTCCTCAAATGGAATTGTAATTAGTAATTCGGTATTGTTAGATTAGAAAGTAATCTGGGAATCGGTAAGATTACAAAGTAATTTCGAGTAATCGTGGAATCAGGAATCAATTACGATATGCCCATCTCTACCCCCACGTTACATTAAATACTTGAACCTAGCTTTCCCTTATCTTATTCCAATCTTTTTTATTTTCTCCGTGAGCCAGATTGATGAGTTTCCAACGAGTGAATTTTTCGAGGATTTCATTCTGAATGTCTAAAAAAGATAAGGACTGCTTTTGAGCATGTATTGGATTTTTTGTAGTGCTGTCGCGAAATATACCTACCTATTTTCGGCACCAAATTTGAAGCATTTCAGTAGATAAGTTGCCTTTCAATAGGATAAGTTAGTAAGTTGTAAAATACATTTCGATTTTTTTTGTTGAGCATTGAGCAGTGGCGTAGCGTGAATCTTAATCTTGCCGTGGGCAAAGTCGTATCTGCGAGGCCCTTTTGTTTCACTGTGCCCTAAGGGGCCTCGCGCGTGTCCCCCCTTGGGGCGCGAGCCCGTGGGCGACGGCCCACTTTGCCCACGCCTAGCTACGCCACTGGCATTGAGTATTCATGTTTTAATTTATGACCCACTTTTGTACCTTGTCACAGTGACAATAGCATGAGGTCTCTAGCGACTTTCACTGTAACAAGGTACAAAAGTGGGTCATAAATTAAAACATGCGACTGTACATATAGAATGTCCCCTACAAGCCCACTGAAATATAATTTTAAATTTATATTTGTATAAAACATTACCAATTTCACATTTACTGCCCTTACACTATTAATGTCCTCTCGCGTTGAGTGATGGTCTTAAACAGTCCCTTCAAGTGTCTTTTGGTTGCGCTTATTTAAAAAATAATCGATAAAATAATTATGTTTTTACCGTATTTTTATTATCTACAATGCACACCTCCTGAAATGGAGCAAACTCGGATTACACGCATTTAGGACCAAATTGAAGTATTAAAACGATTTCCAGCTAAAACTGTTTACCCGACAACGGTTCCACTTACTTGAATTTTTAGTCGCTATTTGTAAGTGAGTGAAACCGTTGTCGTCTGTGTAAGTAGGGTTGCCAGATCGAACGGCGCTATTATCGGGAAAAAATACAAATTTTTCGGGATTTTGGGCCTTAAGTCGGGAAAATGAAGCATTCAAATTAAATTAATTGTATTAAAAACAACGATATTATACATTATTGGCACTACGTCAGCTGCTCTGCCCAATCTCGCCACGCGCGGCCCGCGTGCGCGCTGACGGGATCGACGCGGGTCGCTGGTTCGCTCGACGACAGTTCAGAACTTGAAATTATTGTTTTATAACGTGATGCTGTTTTTCGGGACAATTTTCACTTTGTCGGGAATCGGGACACATGCTAAAAATCGGGAGAATCCCGCCGAATCCCGACCATCTGGCAACCCTATGTGTAAGGCCTGAGTGGACGCTCGAAGCGGAGCGTTCGGCGGGTCGTGCAGCGTGGCGTCGGGCTCACAAATGATTTGAGCAGCGTGCACTAAGGCCGCTCCTATACGTTTGCATTTGTTTAACATGTACGCCGCACGCCCCGCCCCGCTGCACGCCCAACTCGAGCGTCCACTCAGGCCTTACACTAAACAGTTTAAAATACATATGTCTCACGAAAGTTTAATATCGATTTCCAGCTTGCTGGGAATTAATTATTCAAAACGCTATTTTTGAATCTAATTTGATTGGCCTATTACGGGACAGTCAGTCCAAACAAAACTGAACAGTCATAGTGTAGCGAGAGGTACAGAAATTACACGTTATTTAAGTGGAATAGCAAATCATTACATAAGTAGTATAAAACAAAGTCGCTTCCCACTGTCTCTCGGTCCCTATCAGGGATGTTGCGAACATCCGCATCCGCATCCGCAACCGCGGAACTTCCGCATTATTTTCAACATCCGCATCCGCATCCGCATCCGCATAAAATCGATGCGGAGCTTATGCGGATGCGGATGTCGAACAAGTCGGTACAGGAACGTCTTAGCGGCGGCGTTAGTGCTAGGTAATTTCGTCATTACCTATAACGATATCGTCTAGAATAGTCTAGACAGGCCTATGGAACTCTCCGCGCGAGCTCGGATTTATACCTACGAATCTGTTCTCGTTCACGGTAGAAAAGCAAGCCAGTTGGTTGCCACACGCGCTCACGCACGCACGTCACCGCGCGCCGCACTTCCAATTTTTACGATAGTTACAAGCTACGTAGGTATAGGTAGGTACTATTGAATTTCTTTAGACATGTAGTGTTTATTATGACACATTTATCGTTCGATATCGACATAGTTGAAATAGGAAGCAAAGTTTTAAGTTCGTTTGGTAGGTAAAGTTTATTTTAACGACAGTACGTTCTTAACTTTACAGCGGAAAGTACTCTTAGAGAAAGAAAAAAAACATGCATTACAATTTTATGTAAAACAATTATAAATTAATGATAACATACATAATTGTAGATTTAGATTTTATGTTAATTCGTTCCGCTGTATAAGTAGGTATTTTATTTATCATTTCTAAGCGTCGGCAACCCTAGCGTTGAGCCGGCATGCGCGGTGTGGGGAGCGGCGCGTTGAAGGTCACTCCATTGTATTTTTGTGTAGGTATCAAAACGGTAGGTATTTGCGTTTTCTTTGAGAGATAAATATCTGTTCGTAAGAACTATTATATAATCTGTGGTCTAAATCCAGAAAAGTCGGCCAAGTCACTATTTATTAAATATAACGCACTTATATTCTTGCACAAATACTAAACGTTTCGTTTTTTTTTAAGAAAAATTACTAATAATGTAATATTACACGTAAGTACCTAATCTTGACATCCGCATCCGCATCCGCATCCGCGGATGTGAGCCTTTAAATATCCACATCCGCATCCGCATCCGCGGATGTCAAAAAATCTGCATCCGCAACATCCCTGGTCCCTATGTAAGCCTAGTCAGCGGTTCTCAATCTTTTTTTTGACGGAACCCTTTTGGAAAGCGAAATACTTGATGGAACACTACAATAAAACAATAGTTTTTAGAAGTGTATTTTTTTTATTAATAAGCATAATAATAATGCTTATTTTATTATTCTAAAAGCATAGTGTTCTAAATTCTTGCGGAACCCCTGCAGGGGTGTCGCGGAACCCTAGGGTTCCGCGGAACACACTTTGAGAATGGCTGGATCTTTAAAACTACGCAACGGATTTTGATGCATTGGTTTCAAAATCCGATGGTTTTTTTTTAAATATATAGAGTGATTCAAGAGGTAGGTTTATATATAATTTGTTGACCCGTGCGAAGCCAGGGCGGGTCGCTAGTTTTGTATAAGTGGGTTAAAGACACATTCGTTAGAGAACTTCGTATCGATTAGAGAATAATAATAATCTAACCTAATCGTTAAAAATAAACTGTAATAAATCACTTTAACGACCGATTAAAGTTCCCGTTGATTGACAATACGCCGATAAGGGTGATTCCGTTTTCATTCCAACTTAAATTACCTGGTTTATTGACAATTTGTTTTCAAAGTAGGTCACGACATTTGTAAAGCTTAAAAGCAGTTAATTGTGCGCGGAAATACATTTTCAACACACTTGCTCATAATGTGGAACTTATTGAACCGCATTTAGGCATAATCCTAGCCTTTTAAGTAGGAGATCCGGCGGCGGCGGAGATATATGGTCGACCTTCACCGATATGTCAGACGGATGAAACTTACATATTATGAAAGAAAATATGTTCCTGAACATAAATAAATAGGGTTGCCTAAAGAAATATGGTCAAAGCTATTTTTAAATAATTTTTGAGTCAAAATTTTTTCTTCAAATTTTACCGATGTGTCTGACAAACGAAATAAGTTCCAATGGAAAGTATACAACTTGTACGGATCATAGACTATTTCGACGCCGTGTCAAACACAAAAGCTGCTCTCAGACGCCACGTCATCGACGTGTCAAAACTGAAATTGAACTTTATGCATATGCACCTGGGTCTATGTTGCTCTGTGATCTATGACCGATTAATACGTCTTTGGCGTTGGACCTGCGGTGCGTATATATCGGTCATTGGCGTCCAAAAGATTAAACCCGCATGCTTTTTTTATTATCGAACTCGTGCGGTAATGTTATAACTTATAAATTATAATACGTTCACCGCGTACAACCTTAATTGATGCAAAATTGTCGATCGCGCTTTGTATAAAAAACCGGCCAAGTGCGAGTCGGACTCGCGTTCCAAGGGTTCCGTACATTAAGTTCGACTCACGCTTGACTGCACATTTCTAGTGGGTTTTCCTATCATCTATAGCAGCGGTCGGCAACCTTTTAGCAGCCAAGGGCATAGTAGTTAACGAAGTTGACGCGGGCCGTACTTTGTTTATATTTATGACTTTATCAGACTTTGTCGTTTGTCAATATAACATACAAAATAGCCAGGGAGGCTCGCGGGCCGCAAGTGACAGGCGCGGGCCGCGGGTTGCCGACCGCTGATCTATAGGTAAAGAACTATTTTGTATTTTTTTTTCAAAATATTAGACCCGGTAGTTTCGGAGATAAAGGGGGGGTCGGACAAACAGACGCACGCAGTGATCCTATAAGGGTTCCGTTTTTCCTTTTGAGGTACGGAACCCTAAAAAGTAAACAAAGTAAATCTATTTTTTAAACTTTAGTTTCACCCAAATCTCCATAATTTAATTCAAAGTACGTACAGAATTGTTAATACACGGTTGCTTTTAATTTAGATAAGGCACGATAACGTCGATAACAACTTATAGGTAGGTTCCAATACAAAGGTTCAGAACAATGTGATTGTGAATCTTTAGTATCTTTACTGTATGTTTCTGCCTATTTTGGAGATAATCTGCCCAGTTTCAGGGAAACTATTTGAATTTGTAAATGATTTCACTGACAAAAGGGATGAAAATTCCAGTGTTCATCTAGCCTTGGTATTCTTCTTACACGATCTAACCCTGTTTTATCCAAGACAATAAATCGTCAGACGATTAAGACAATCGAAAATTAAAAACTAAAGTTAAAAATAAACTACTTTTTTTTTGTTAGCCTGGTTTAGTGTCCCACTGCTGGGCGAAGGCCTCCCCTCCTTTCTTCCACTCAACCCTGTCGTTTGTATTTTCCCGCCAATCCGGATAAAATGCGTCCAAGTCGTCCCGCCATCTCCTCTTTGGTCTGCCTGAACCCCGGCCTGCGCCATCGATGGTGTTCCGTGGGTCGCACTCGGTAACCATTTTGGCCCACCTTTCAGGGTGCATGCGGCAGACATGTCCCGCCCAGTCCCACTTAAGCTTAGCGGTCTTGGCACCTACATCTACAACTCGAGTTCTGGATCGCAGTTCCGTGTTTCTGATCAAATCAACTGCGCTCCAGAACTACTTATAATAAAATTAAAAACTAAACTTATCTAAATTAAGAAACGCCTAAATAAGGCTTTGGATTGCGCTCCTATGGAAAAAGATTTAGTACATTCGATCAATAGGAAATTCAATAAGAGCGAAAGAGAAGTTTCGCCATAGCCTCGCACGTGAAACAAAAGATTTTCTATGAGGGAAGAGGCAAAATCGGTGCTGCGCTCCGAGCCCGGTTGACCTTGCGCGCGCATCCCGCGCGCCATGTTGAATGTTGATGTTGTCACTTGTTTCTAAACAGATCTTAGTCAATTATAAAGTATGCGCGGGAATGCAATTTTGGCTTTTTTTCATTCTAAATAATGAAACAAGACTTTAAACAGTTAAAGCACATAATTTGTTTGTTGTGAGGTGTTTAAAAATTAATGAATTTAACGTGAGAATGTGAAAAAGTTTACAAAATCGACTCGAGTTAAATTATGGATGACCTTGAACTTTCGTAGCAATGTTAGTCAAAAATAAAAACTTATATATTTTTTAAATCAGATCAATATGCAAAAACACCGTGGTTGTGTTCTGTGAATGTGATAAAAGTAACTAGCTTATTTTGTTTTTCGTGTTACCTATACATATGTTTTGTGTTTGGCGCGGGCGCGGGCGACGGCAGTGCGGTGAGTTTGTTTGGACAGAAACAGGTGTGTTAACCAATGTAGCACATCTTTCCATAAAATTTAAATAAAAACATTATATCCATTTGTAATAAAATGAACTGCAGTTGGCGTCTATCGGTCGTCAAGATATTCGTAATACCGAAAATCTATGAGAGAGTTCAATGACCGGGTGGACGGAAACCGACATCTAGGTACTTTGCGACGGTTTATTGATTGTGTAGGTTTAGTTTTTGTTTTTTATTGTGAGTGAACACCCATAATACATAGCTACCAGCCGCCCCTGACCTAAACACATTTAACTGAATCCTACATTTCGAGTATAAAATAATTCGAAAAATATGGTTATTTCGAAGTTTTTGCAAAAAAACCGGTTCCGATTCCTGATTGTAGGTGACTGGACCCCACGGCGCTAGCGTCTCGACACCAAATGCCACGTTGAACATGACATTAGGTAACACGTTCACTGTCCCAATTGAATAGTTTACCTTACGGCTTTGTAATACAAGCTTGCTGTGACCCATATAAAGGGCGCGGACAGTGAACGTGTTAAGAGCCAACAGGAGCTAAGATTTAAATATTTTAGGTAAATATACCCGTCTCGCTAACAGAAGCGGCTCCTAACACTAGTGCGATAAGGACAAGGCGAAACATCCTGCGTAAAAATATCAAAAATCGAGGTTTCGTACTCGACTGTTTCCTCCTCCAAAACTTAACCAATCGTAACCAAATTTGGAAATCTAAATGATTATGACATTATCTGTGTCGGACCGTTTTGCTTTTTTGACTAATTGATGTCAGTTTTGAATAGTACGCCTCTCATTGCGGCATAGTCAATTAGGCCATTTTGGCCATTTTTGAAGGGCTCTAGCGCCTTAAAAAACAAAAATATCAAAAAAAGCAAAACGGTCCGACACAGATATTGACAATATTAATCTGTGTTGAAAAAATCATTGCTCTAGCTTCAAAACCCACGGAGGAAACAGTCGAGTACGTTTGTATGGAGAAATGACCACTCCTGTTGGCTCTTAAGTACTTACCTCTACATCCATTAAAAATATTGTAAAGTTAGCGTCAAAATAGCGGATCAGACTACGGGTAAAAAACCTAACCTTACCTCCTTTGTAATAAGGTGAAAAATATTTAAACATAATATATATTTGAAGTCGAATATATATTACCCTTCTAACAAGAATATACATTTTTCTATAATGTAGAACAATTATATATTGTAGGTACTGCGTACTGCTAGGTACTGCTTTTAAACGCGAACTGTAGAATTATAGGTACATCTCTTTTTGAAAAAGCATTCCGGGCGGCAAATACTTAAGGCCACCTCACACTAGCGTCTTTTTAGCGTCGGCGTCTAGTCAGCGCTATGGAAAATGCGTCGCTACACTCGCTACGCAGTTGCGTCAACGTTCCGTCGAGCAGCAGCCATAGAGTTGACTAGACGCCGACGCTCGGGAGACGCTAGTGTGGGGTGGCTGTTATAGAGCGTTGTTTTATTTGTGATATAACATAGCAAATACAATCTTGATATAAATAAAATAAAATAAAATAAAATAAGCCTTTATTGCTGTTTAACACCATAACAATGTAAGTATTAAGTAGGTACCTTTACACAATATTTATTTTAATACTACACTATATATCTATATTTCTTAACTAAGTGAATCGGCAACCGGTTTTCGTCTCTTCCTTTTTACAGCTTGTCTTTCGACATAGGCCTCCTCTAAATCTTTCCATTTTGTTCTGTCCTTTGCAGTTCGTCTCCATGTTGGGCCAGCTATCTTTCTTATGTCGTCTTCCCAACGTTTAAATTGTCCTCCTTCGTTTCTTGTCCCGTCCCATGGGTACCATTCCGTTATTAATTTTGTCCACTTTTCTGTACGTTCCCTTAACATATGCCCTGTCCATCTCCATTTTAATCGTTTGTAAACAGATTGAATGTTTTTGAATTTCGTTTTATTCTTTATAATTTGTAGACTAATCTTATCTCTGCGTTTTACTCCTAGAACACTTCTTTCCATTCCATTTTGACATACTTTTATTTTATTTATTTGTTGTTCGGTCGGTGCCCATGTTTGGCATCCATACGATAAGCATGGGAGGATACACGTATCAAATACTTTTCTTTTCTCTTTGATAGGCATGTCTTTGTCCTTCATAATTTCGCTCAAAGACCAGAATCGTTTCCAGCTGTTTGTAATCCTTCTGTTTATTTCTTTTTCCATTGTGTCTTCTGGGGCTATTAGTTGGCCTAGATATATGTATTCATTTACATATTGTATTTGTCCGTCATTTACTTTGATATCTACTCTAGTTGAGTTTGTCATCACCTTTGTTTTGGAGGTGTTCATTGAGAGACCTACCTTGGCGCTTTCATCAGATAGCTGTTGTAGCATTTCTTCTAAGTTACTTGGGTCTTCAGAAAACAGGACGATATCGTCTGCGAAACGTAGGTGGTTAAGATTATCGCCGTAGATATCGATTCCATTTCGATCCCATTCTAGGTTTCTAAAGACCATCTCCAATACCGCAGAGAATAATTTCGGTGAGATTGGGTCGCCCTGTCTGACTCCTCTTTCGAGTGGAAATTCTTCCCCTGTTCTTTCCAGCTTAACTTGGGCCGTACTGTTCGAGTAGATGTTTTTGAGTATTCTAATGTATTTGGCCTCTACTCCCTGTATTGTTAACGCTTTCCAGATGCTATCATGATATATGCTATCGAATGCTTTATTAAAATCCACGAATCCTAAGTAGTAGACTTTATTATATTCCCTGTATTTTTGGAGCACTTGTCTTAAGACGTGAATGTGGTCTATCGTGGAGAATTTGCTTCGAAAGCCCGCCTGTTCTTTAGGTTGATTTTCTTCGAGTTTGACCGTGATACGTGATAGTATTATCTTTGAAAATATCTTATAAATGTTTGCCATTAAACTTATTGGCCTATAGTTGCTCATGTCTCCCTTGTCTCCTTTCTTATGTATAAGTGTTATAGTCGATTTCATCCAGTCTTTAGGTATGCTTTCGGTTGTTAGGATGTCGTTGAATATTTCTGTTAGTCTTGGGCCAATCACAGGTAACGTGTGTTTTAGTAACTCATTCGTTATTTGGTCTGAGCCTGGTGCTTTGTCTTATTTTTGTGTGTTGATTGCTCTTATCGTTTCTTCCTGTAGTATATTTGGTACTGGTTCGGTGTCTGTAAATATCTCCATTTGGATTTCTTCCGGTAGTGTTGTTTGTTTTTGGTAAAGTGTTCTGTAATAGTCTGTGGCAATGTCTAGTATATCTTCTCTTTTGCTTGTACACTTTCCTTGTCTGTTTTTTGCGTTTGGCATCCAGGTTTTCTTTTGATCAAGTCGTTTTAACGCTTTCCTTAGTCCTCCAGTTTTTTCAATGGATGTTTTGATAAGGTTCAGTCGTTTATTCTTTCTATCTTGTCTTATGTGAACGAGTATCTGTTTGCTTATTTCTGATATCTTTTCGCGAGTTTGCTTGTTTTTACCTTCTTGTATGAGTTCTTTCCTCTTTTTAATCAATTGTTTAGTTTCTGAAGATAGTGTGTTTTCTGTGTGTTTGTTTTGCTTATTTGTATTAGTAGTTCCTGTTTTGAGTATATCCAGTAGATTGTCGTATCGTTCTTGAGTCGTTTTGTAGTTTATAGTCGCGTGTCTGTTTATTGTAGTATTCAAATTTTCAAGAAGTGACTCCTTATCCTTAGCACCAAGGCAGTTTTGTACTTATTTTGAAAATGTTTTCTTTTTTGTTTCTGATTCGTTGCCAGTGATGCTCTTACCATCCTGTGGTCCGTATGGAAGTTAAGTTGTTGTACTGTATGTATGTCTTTGAAAATTTTCCGGTTGTTGGTCAGGATAAAATCAATCTCGTTTTTATATTTACCATTGGGTGATGTCCATGTCCATTTTTTTGACTTCTTTTTCTTGAAGAAACTGTTTAAAATACTAAGTTTATTTTCTAATGCAAAATTGACTAGTCTTTCTCCGTTTTCAAATGTAAATATAAAAGCCATTGCTATTTTACGAGGCATTCGAAAAAGCTAATTGACATAATATAAATATTAGCTAAGTGAAATTCATAGGGATATTTTCTTAAGGTTATTTGTACTGGCCCCTCGTTATAAAAACCCTCTGAAAAAGTTAATGTAAATATTTTAAAATAAAGCTGTATTTGTGTTTGACCAGGTTATTTTTATAGAAAACTAGCTTTTGCCTGCGACTTCGTCTACGTGGAATCAGTACCAGCAGCTAGAGTGAGTACAGCGCCTGGATAAAATCTGGTGGCAATAATTTTGAGTATAATATGCTTACACCAATTAACATGCAGTTCATTTTTTTTTCATTTCCACCCCGTTTCTCTTTAGGGATGACTTCCGACATAAAAACTATACTATTGTCTTTCAAACCCCCGGGATTCAAACTATCTCTATGCTAAATTTAAATTAATTCCGTTCAGCGGTGTAAGCATAACAGATAGACAGAAGAGGTAACAGATAGACAGATAGACAGACAGACAGACAGACTGACACACTTTTGCATTTATAATATTAATTATGGTTAGTATGGATATATTAGTATGGATGCCTACTACGATTTTGGGCGAATTCAAAAGATTTTTACGCAGCGCAGGTGGAATTTTATTTCAGTCAAGGAAAATTGAATTGAAAATATAAAGTTGGAACTAAAGTCAGCGTGGGTAAGACCGGAAAGTGTAGGTTAACTTAATTACATTAGTCTTATAAAGAACCTTGGCCTACCTACCTACGCATTGTTATTCTTATGAAGTTCAACTTTCCACCTTCTACAGGCATTTCAGAATAAGAATATGAATAAATAAAATATTTAAACTGGAAATTTGAACCTTTTAGATACATTAACGTTGGTGTTGATACAAAAACATAAATCATTTCTCATATTATTTCTAATAAATAAAATACGCTATTTTTTGCTATATCACGAGTATTATTGTGAAAAATAACAGCTTATGTGAGTAACTTCTTTTTTTAATTGCTCTGTCTCTGCATATTGTCTAAGGTTAGTGCCTGACAATAAAATAATAAGTACTACGATTAAGAGCTTTAAAACGACATATATCTATTCAGGGGTCCCTTTGTTTCCAATAAAGTTTTAAGTCATAATGTATTGTTTGTCATTTGTCATATTATCATAAGTCCTAAAACTGAAACTTTTCACTTTGAACTTTTCAGGATTTTCGTATGGTTATCCTGTACTTAGATAATAAGGTTAGGTTAGGTTTGTTTTACGGAAATCCTGAAATGTGACGCGCTTCTCAACCAAATAAATTATGACTACCTAACGAAAATGCGGGCAAACAATACATTATGACTTAAAACTTTTTTGGAAGCAATAGATCACACCGACTAGGAATCCTCTAGAGGGAGTTTAGAGCAATTATTTCATGAAACCGATGCTGCCAAACATACTGGGGTGCGGGGGACGAGGTGAGCGAGTCCCGTGCCGTGATTGGTCCGTTCAAAGACACGAAAGTCACACAAAGACAATTTGACTCGAAAATAGACTAAAACTACCTACGGTATATTTGTGGCAGAGGGGGTAGCGCTACTATGCTCAGTCTGGAGGATGTCTTGTCTGTGGATCACACACACACCCCATACAAAAGTGTCCTTTTCATTGCAAAAAAGACCGTCATTGGGCAAAAAATCTCGTATTGAACTGTCGCCATCATAAATAATAAGTATATTGGAGCGGCCGAAGTGCTCAAAAATATTTATATACGGCCAGTTCAGGTTTCAGCTTGAAACGTCACAATAAGCCAGGTGATGTTGCAATATTGTGACAGCCTTCGTGAAATGAAACACTGGCCGATCCGGGGATGACAGTTGGGAGACACGAGTATTTTAATTTAACTGGATCAGGCATGAGGGGTGGGGGGAAATGACCGAACGGAATAGTCTTATGCATCTTTCAGTAGGAGTAGCAGCGAAAGCGCTATTATTGTTTGTCCTTGTCACAGTCTCACATTTTTTTTATCCCCACCATAAGTTAGTATGGATTATGGTGGTCAACAAACAAATTCGACCAATCATAGTGTCGCATTGCCTATGTTTTGTCCCTCACGGACGCACAAGTATACCAATCCTACCATCTATGATAAAAAAACGTTTGTTTACCTAATGTACCTACAAAAAAAATACATAAGTGACAATCGACGCTAACGGTCCCACCAGTTAGCTTATGTTGAGTAGGTATTAAGTGCCTAGTTGACAACGATAAATTATAATTAACACATATGAATATATTTACTACATAAATATATGAAAAACCTAAATAAAATACGGCCAACACAAAATTAAATCAGGCCATTAAGGGTAAGTGTGGCTAGTCATCACATTGGGGCCTTTGTACAGTCACAAATATCTGAACACGCCTCTATTGTCAAAGCGTTATTCTGAACACCTTGGCCGCTCCGATATATCTGATGGTGATTTTACACATTGATTAGTGCTTATTGTGTGTTCATGAAATTGAGCGTTTTCCAAAAAAAATTACATTTCATTCATGTCTGCAAAATATTGAAGACACATTTTGTCATGCACTCTAAAAAATGAAGACCAACTAAGAGCAGTTTTCTCTTAGTTGACGTTAAGTTAATTATAACAATAACGATCTTATATAAATCAAAGAAACCTGATTACTTAAAACAATAAGTGTATCTGTGATTGAACTAATAAAGTAGGTATGTTATTAATCCTAACAATTGTATACTTTGCATCTATCATTAACTTGTTGGCATAATTATGTAACGTAGGTTGATTCAATCCTTAACAAATTAATTAAAACAGATACATATGTTAATAGTTATGAACATTTTAATAGTTTAGGTGATTATTTTCTCTTTGTTGATTTACATAAGACTTGGTATTTTAATCAACTAAACATATAATATTTAGAACAACGAAGATAAAACATTCAATCCCATTATGATCAAGTTATTGTATTAATTACGAAACTAATATTCCATTCTATTAAGAATTATTTGTTAAATCGATTTTCTTCATAATTAAATTAAATAATCAGTTAATCCGTTCAATCAAGAGATAAGTAGGGGGGCGCCGGTGCACCCGCGGTCCTCCCCGCCCGCGCCCCTGCGGCGCCTGTGACCGTGCGAGTGGGGAGTCAGTCTCAGCCTCGACGTTCAACATTCAACTACTTAGTCATTCAAGTACGCGTCAACGAAATAAACTTTACTTGTGCCTTTATTTCACGGCAAGCCTGGAACAGTGAACGTGTTACCTTTGCTTTGTGTACCTAATGTATAATAGTGTATGTGCAATATGGAGCAAGTGCTAATCGCGGCGACGGGAATAAAAGGCGCGGGGACGGGCCGGGATGGTTATGTGGGAATCCCTGTTGTGGACTAATGAGACCCCAGGTCTACCCAGTAAAACCCCTGTTGGCCGCCTCAAGGCTTTAAGGCGAGGCACGGGAAACGATCGGGACCATGCTTCCGAAACCCCGCCAGCGGCTGTCCGAACTGCGGACTCGACTTCGGAGGAACTGTTTCCCTTTACTTCTCTAAGAGTGCGCCATTTTTTGCGCATTGGCCATCCCAGGGACCCTCGTGTAGGCGACAGACGTCCCCGAGCCTGCCGCCAACGGGTACCCATAAGGGGGAAATCGACGGTTGTACGCCAAACGGTCATTATATTTGTAGCCCGTTTTAAATGTTAATTATAATATATATGTAAGGTATGTAAAAGAAAGTTCGATTTATGTAAAACGTTTAGTTTTCTAAATGTTTAGATGAATAAATAACATCTTATTATATATATTTTTTGTTTTATTCATTTACCCCCTTTTCATAAAACTTTACTTTGTTAAATTTGAATCTCAATTGTTTAATCAGTTCAACTATGAAGCTTGTTGTTTGTTGTTGTGTTTTATTGTACTATGTAGTACAATTGATGAAGAATGGTATATTGTACTAGACAAGCTTCATAGTTGAACTGATTAAACAATTGAGATTCAAATTTAACAATTTCTTAGTTCTGGCTAATAAGATGCATAAGTCGATGCAATCATGTTCTTAGTTGAACTTATTAGGGTCAAATAGTTGATACAGTAATTCTTCACGTTAACATTGATTTACATCTTAGTTGAAATGATTAAACAATTGAGATTCAAATTAAAGAATATCTTAGTTCAGGCTAATAAGGTGCATTAGTCGATGTAATCATGTTCTTAGTTGAACTTATTTGGGTTAAATAGTTAATACAGTAATTCTTCATGTTGATATTGACCTACATCTTAGTTAAACTGACTTGTTTGTATTAGTTGGTACAGTTACTTATCATGATAATAATTATCAAGCCCTTAGTTGATCTTGCTAGGATCAATTAGTTAGCATAATTATTTTTCGTGTAAATATTGAACAAGATCTTAATTGGTTCAGTTACATAGATATAGTAATAGCAATCAGAATTACCTTATTTGATGTGTCTAAGTTCTTGTTAGGCTCGTATGGAATCAAGATGCTTGATTACGACTATCAAGATATTGATAGGTCCAACCAAATTTTTTTTAGAGTGTGGATGAGGCGTGAATGTACAAATGATTCTGAGTAAAATGAGCCCAAGAAGTCAATATTTTGAAGACATGAATGAAATGTACATTTTTTTTTGGAAAACGCTCATTTGCTAATTGACACACAATAAACCTTTTCTTAAAAAAAAGTATATACAAATTTGTATAGAAAAATAAAAATCGTTTATTTCGGACGATTCAATCCATATTTTGTTAGCTACAAATATGTATTTAAAATACTTAAATTCCATACTAAGTATGTGTCATTTCTTTCCTGTAAAACTTTCCCGAAATTTCCGAATTATTTTCTAACTTTTCACTTCATAACTTATAGTCTATCTTTAGCCGTACCTAACAAACATTGAAAAAGTTTCGTTTTGCTCAAAAACACCGTGGTTTACGAGAAAACTGAAAAGCTTAATACAAAATCGTACAAATTCTTATCATACAAAATTAAAGCAATTTAATATCCTCGGCATTTTATTTATTGATCATTATTTTTCCATAACCATCGAGTTATCGTGCCTACCCTCGTCATAAGAGCCCTTAGAGTCAAATAGGAATCTACAGGCAACAAAAAAGCGGCCAATTGCGAGTCGGACTCGCCCATGAAGGGTTCCGTATTTAGGGGATTTATGACGTATTAAAAAAAACTACTTACTAGATCTCGTTTAAACCAATTTTCGGTGGAAGTTTGCATGGTAATGTACATCATATATTTTTTTTAGTTTTATCATTCTCTTATTTTAGAAGTTACAGGGGGGGGGGGGACACATTTTACCACTTTGGAAGTGTCTCTAGCGCAAACTATTCAGTTTAGAAAAAAATAATATTAGAAACCTCAATATCATTTTTGAAGACCTATCCATAGATACCCCACACGTATGGGTTTGATGAAAAAAATATACTTTGAGTTTCAGTTCTAAGATGGGGAACCCCCAAAATTTATTGTTTTTTTTTTCTATTTTAATGCGGTTCACAGAATACATCTACTTACCAAGTTTCAACAGTATAGTTCTTATAGTTTCGGATAAAAGTGGCTGTGACATACGGACGGACAGACAGATAGACATGACGATCCATAAGGGTTCCGTTTTTTGCCATTTGGCTACGGAACCCTAAAAATGTCGTAAGGAGCTTTAGGATTAGGATTAAGGTGCAGTAGGCTCAGAGAACGGAGTTTTTGAAAAATCGAAGCGGTTTTTTTAGATCACAATACGATTGTCAAAAATTTAATTAAAGCCTGACCAGAAATATAATTATGATCATTGTGAAGAGGGCGCTGTTATTCTCATGTATAGGTGACAGTTTAGTTTAGTATGAAAAAAATAGTTCCAGTGAAATTCCGCAACATGGCGCGTGATCATAATAATATAATAAGTATATTCAGGCTTTAGCAATCTTGAGGATTTTCTTTAGTGACTTCATCACTACACCTTATAAAACTAAGTCCCCCGCCGCGTTTGTCTGTATGTATGTATGTTCGCGATAAACTCAATAACGACTGAACGGTTTTTCATGCGGTTTTCACCTATCAATAGTGTGATTCTTGAGGAAAGTTTAGGTGTATAATTTGTTAAGGTTTTGTGTAACCCGTGCGAAGCCGGGGCGGGTCGCTAGTTGATTTATAAATCACGCATTCTCAAACGTGTCTAATGGAGATGTCATCACGTCAATAACTTTGCTCTCAATAATCATGTACAAACAAAGTTTCAACACAGTGCATTAAGTGGCAGTAATTCAACTAAGACCATTTGCACCTTCTTAATGTATAATGATTTCAATACAAAAAGTAACCAAAAAAACTCAGAACGTTTGTATTTTGACGGTATTTTACAGTGTTGTTATGCAATACATGTAGGTGCGTGGCAGTGGCGAAGAGGGTTTCCTTAATTTTTGAACCAACTACAATACAAAATCGTCAAGCAATTCCTATCTATACCAATATTATAAATGCGAAAGTGACTCTGTCTGTTTCCACTTGGCGCTTTAACCGCTGAACCGATCGAAGTGACATTTTAGAAGGAGAGAGTCCCGGAGAAGGAAACAGGATATTGTCCCGAAAATCATATATTAAGGGGAGATAGGGTGTAGAATTTGCTATGGAAGCGAAGTCGCAGGCAGAAAATCTAGTAAAAATATGTATTTAGTTGAATTACTGCTGTCAAATATTATGTGTGTAGCAGGTACTACACCGTGTCTCAAATGCTCAACACATACTTTATACGTTCAATACAATCCGTTTGAAGATCAGAAAGTCTGTGAACATCTCCATTTGCTTGGCAAACTTGGAACAAAACTTACATATGTACACATCGCAACGTTGGGAGAAACATAAGTTAACGTGTTACTTTGAGACACACTGCCCGTACCATGAGTCACTGACAGACTGACAGTGTCAAAACTGACATTTACGCTATCGAGAACGTAGTTTACTTTCTATACATCTTGTTTGCACTAATATGCGAGTACGAGCGAGATGTATAGAAAGTAAATTACGTTCTCGACGGCGTTTATGTCAGTGCCAAACTGATGCAAACAATAGCACAATTGGATTAGGTCTAACCTCGAAGTCTCGAGAACAGGCCGCGTAGCCAACGTGCCAATCGCTAACGCTACTTAGCGAACGAAATGCAACTGTCACTGTCAAATTAATACAGAAGAGTGATAGAGAGACACAAAGCGATTCGATGGCGAAGCGATAGCGATTGTTCTGTATGTGTATGATATGGACCATGACCGAATTTTTAGTCAGCTAATACCATTGAAGTATAATGTAAAATGTAAATAATAGCTCAATGGCTTATACGTTTTTTTAGAACGAATTTTGCTTTTATATAGTATAACCGAGGTTTCACCCTGTACCAGGCAGAGATATACAGTGTGGAAGATAAGTCGGGCCCTGGAGGGAAAATACCTTAAATCCTTAAGCTGGCTCATTTTACTTAATGGAGACATTCCTTTGTTTTTAAAAAGAAACAAAACTGCATTCAAAGTATTTTTCTTTTTTTCTTCGATTTGGCTTGTCTAAAAAAATCTTGAGTACTAAATATCCCTCTGGCCACGTGGTCCTACCGCCTTTGTCCTACTGGTCGGACCACATGAACTTTTTTTCCGATTGATCCGATTGATCGGACTACCAAGAATTATAATTCCGCTTCGTCCTACCGGTCGGACCACATGAACTTTTTTTTCCGATTTATCCGATTGATCGGACTACCAAGAGTTAGAATTCCGCTTCGTCCTACCGATCAGACCACATGAACTCATTTTTACCTGTAGTATGATAGATTTGTTATCGCTGCCGTACATAGTAGGTACAGTCAGCCAAAAAAGTGGTCTACCACTTTTCGACTCTATTTATCAAGTAATAGAGTCGAGAAGTGGTAGACCACTTTCTTGGCTGACTGTACTCGTACATGTACCCACTCATATAAAGCAGGAATAATGTTCGTAACACTTATCTATTGACATTAACATTTGACATTGTCATTATGTTATTTTCTAAGAAAGTTACCTAAATACGCAGTAATCGCAGTATGCAGGTTGCATTACTCATGGTCTCGAACGCGTGATCTGACTGGTGGGACCACGTGGTCTCAGTAAATGATAGTTTCCAAAGTCCGACTTATTAATCGGATCAATCAGAAAAAAGAAGTTCATATGGTCCTATCGGTAGGACCACGTGGTCTAAGAAAATTACAGTTCCAATAGTCCGATAGTTTGGTAGGATCAATCGGAAAAAAAGTTCATGTGGTCCGACCGGTAGGACAAAGGTGGTAGGACCACGTGGCCAGAGGGAAAATATTACATTTTATGGATATTTTGTACGACAGACGAGTTTAAGACCTGTTTCTTGGAGAAATGTTATCATTAACATTAACTGTATCGACTAGTAGAATAAAATTGCGAGTATTTATTTTTTGGAATTTTTAGTCGGTTCGAGTCCCGGGCGAGGCAAGCGAGTTTTAGAAAATTTGGCTACGGAACCCTAAAAAGAAGATTTTTGACCGGGTCTCTATTGTTTCCCATAAAGTTATAAGTCATAAATGTCATAATGTATTGTTTGTCCGTATTTTCGTTAGTCATAATTTGGTGTTTCTCAGAAACGCGTAACTTTTCAGGATTGCCATAAAACAAACCTAACCTAACTATCTATCTAAATAGTATAGGATAACCTAACGAAAATTCTGCAAAGTTAACGGCTTCAGAATTACCTATGACTTATGACTAATGATAATAATCTGACAATCGGTTCAGCGGTTTAAGCGTGAAGAGGTTACAGACAGACACCGACAGACAGATAGACACAGACAGACAGACAAACACACTTTTTCATTTATAATATTAGTATTATGACTTTCAATAATTATGTCAAACAAAGGGCTCCGTTTTTGACCCCCACACAATGAAAGGTTAAGTATTAATTTGAGCTCCACATCCTTATATCTCAACCTCTCCACGCTTCAGCCGTAAACACATAAATTCGCCACATCTGCCGCCGGTTAAGTATCGCCGATAAATCAAACGGCGATTTGCACACACCCGTCGATGGGTGTTAGCCATATTTTAGGGGAATAGGGGCGTTCCGTACATACATAAAACCGACTTCAAAAAGGAATAAATAAAATATTATCCTTTTTGAAGTCTATGCCAACCAACCAACCAACCAACCAACTGGTATGTTTGAAGTCGGTGCCAAGCCAAGTAGTAACAATACCAGTCAAAAATGGGATTTATAGCCATAAAGCTGATTATTTTTGACTGGTATTCTTACTACTTGGCTTGGCACCGACTTCAAACATACCAGTTGGTAACGCATAGACTTCAAAAAGGATAATATTTTATTTCATCCTAATATTTTATTTTATTTCATTAATTAAGTCGGTTTTTTTTATAAAAAGTTTTTATTTTTCCATTTTTACTTTTAACGCATAGTTTAAGCCAAAACTTGAATCTCGCTCTACCCTGATCAAGTACTCGGGCCGGCGCTGCGAGACAGATTAAAATATTTGATACACCTGCAAAATATCAATCATTTATAAATATAAAAATACCAAGTCAGTCTAAATAAAGAAGTCTGTAAAACATTGCACAGGGACTGAGCCGCCGTATTCTTTATCCCTTGATGTATGTACTAAACGCAAAAACCGATCATTTATTACACGATAAACCCTTTGACAACAACTCTTATTACATTTTTAAACCTGTATTTTTATGGATACTCACATGATAAGTATTCCTTTATTATTTAATAAAGCTGCTGAGCTTTTCAGATATTTACGAGTTATTTAACCTTCAAAATAAAAAAAAGAAAGTTATCATTACATAGTATATAACCAAAATTTTAAATTAAAAAAAAAACCCCGACTATAAGATTATAAGAGCTGATGATCTTCAAACGTAATAACATGAAAGTCATGAAACATAGCTAAGAAAGAACGCTCGGGATAAAATTAAATATGACACAAAAAAAATCTAAACGAAAATCGGTTCATCCGTTTGGGAGCTACGATACCACAGACAGATACACAGACAGACACGTTAAACTTATATCACCCCTCTCTTTTTGCCTCGGGGGTTAAAAACAAAGTCGCTTCCCGCTGTCTGTCCGTCCCTATTATGTATGCTTAGATCTTTAAAACTACGCAACGGATTTTGATGCGGTTCTTTTTAATAGATAGACTGATTCAAGAGGAAGGTTTATATATAATTTGTTAACCCGTGCGAAGCCGGGGCGGGTCACTAGTTTACTCTAAAAGCCACACGTACAGTCAACAAAACTAGTTTAGCACCCCTGCATATGTGCATATCTATACTAATTGTACAGTACCAGTTTTAACCCAGTTAAGAGTTCCAGTAACGAACCTCGAAAACTCACTCAACCCCTGACACATCTAAAATCATTTTTAAATTGAAAAATCAAAGCGCTGTAAAAGTTTGGTCTGTCGAAGCCTAAAATGGCGACTGATTGCAAAAAAATAACGGTCTGAGTTTCTGGTCAGTTTAAAATGTCGAAATGTGTTATAATGCATGCATACAACACAGTTTCGGAGAGTTCGGTATATTATTAAAAAAAGTTTTATTACAGTTTTTAAATTAATTAAGAGTTAAATATTATATGCCAAAATATCTGATACAATCTTATATTTAGTGCGCCTTGTTTCACAATATACTTACATATTATATTATTGCATATAAATAGGTAAATACTGTCAATGTTCAATAAAGAAACTGCTTAATTTATCATAATGACCTTGTTATTCATATGTAACTACACAGTTAAAGACAGTATTTTAAGACATTTAAAAGTTACGTACATGGTTTGAAAACACTATGTTATCTGCATCTTTTTGTAACGGTATCAGGGTGCGTGATGATCACGGGAGTCCCCTTTTACCTAAAATAAAATAAGTTTACTTATATTAAATCTTATTTAAACCAATCGCCAAATAATACACTGAAATAAAAATAATTATACAAACTCATTAGCCGGGTCCACACAGAGCGAGCATACGTGCGAAGCAATTAGGTATCTGCCGAGGCAGCGCGCACGAGACACGTCTACACTGGCCGTTTTGTGCGCGAGGAAATTGCCTCGCGCGGATGCTCTCTCTGTGTGGACCTGGCTATTGGTGTAAGCAAAGACATAACTGAACTTACGCTAGGTAACACTGATTAGCCGGGTCCACACAGAGCGAGCGAGCATGCTATTCAATAATGTGTAAAAAAACAAATAAATGTAATGAATCAGAGAACTTTATGGCCTTTTAATTTGAATTTCATCAATAGTTCTATCAATATCTTCCCTAACGGCCCTCGCCAGATTCTCTGCCCTATTGACCAAGCAGCCTATATTCTCGCAATTGCATCTAAGTCCTAGAAAGCTAAGTATCTTGTTTAGTACCTCGAAGCGAAACAGGCACTTGAGGCCGGGCAAGCAAGCACACATGCACATGTTATGCACCACCCTTCTTAGGAAATCGTAGGTCACTTTGCAGATGTCTAGAACGTTCTCCGCTACGGACGTCTCCTTGTTCTGACTCATTATTGAACTCTGGTCGCAATGCACGCGGGGCTCACACAGCTACAATGTAATCCAAATAGTCCCAGGAATTTGTTGATAATCTTTATTCGGTATAGACAGTAGTTTGGGAAGCAGCTACATAGGCACATGCTTGAGGATTTTTAACATGTTTTGAAAGTTTAGAGTTGTATTTTTTGGTTGAATGGTTAGGACATTTTTTGTGGATTTTACAAAGTCATTGTGAATTTCACTTTCTATTGATTTTGATTGTCTTGATGGATGTCAAAGTGGCATGTGCCGTAGTGGTACCTATATTCTTTTTGGCATTCTAGCACATGCCTAACCAGCCAGTCATAGAAACAGACTCGTTGTTTCGGAAACGTATATACTGGGTCAACCAAATCTTGTCAGTAAATAGGAACAAAAAAAACTATACTCATCCTTTTCTTTTGGGTGCTAGTACTAGTGTAAGACAAAGATAGTATGATTCTCTCTGTCTATGTTTGAAATCAAACAGACCTTTGACACACTATATTTTCCACCGATTTGGCACTATTAGTGTCTGGGCGAAATAACATGAGTCGTGGAATGTATGGGGCCCAATACATTCCACGACTCTTCTCATTCCGCACAGACTCTAGCAGTGACCAGTTTGTGACCGTTTGCAGCTAATGAAGAATATTAAAACGCGTATAATTCTTTAATCAATACTCGGCAATGCATCGTGGCTATTTGTAAACTCCAGCTATCACTTTACTTAACAGCGTCATGATATTACGAGCACACATTGGCGAAATCATTATAAATTTGATTACCTTAAAACCTGTGCAGAGTTAGGCTGGTTTTAGTGTCATGCGGACCGTCCGTGCGGATCGCTCCGCGCCGGACCAATATGTATTAAGTTCAGGGAGCGTTTTAGAGTGGTCCGCGCTGACAGCTTTCTCATACAATTTGGCCATCCGCACGGACGGTCCGCGTGACACTAAAACCAGCCTTAAGGATGACTCTCGTTAGACTGAGCCGTGTCCGGGCCTGAGCTTACGGGGCTTAGTTTTCTATAACATGACGTGTGATCACATGATGGTTTCCATAGAAAACGATGCGCCGGAATCTCCGGCCCGGACACGGCCCGGACTAAAATCAGTCATCCTTTAACCACCGCTTCGATGTGGATGGCATGACAGGCGTGTCATCAATGTTTTTAACGTGTGGCATATGACACGATAGGCGTGCCATCCGCAACGAATACTGAGGGTCTACCGCGAACCACATACGACGTGTTGCATCTCTGTCGCACTTGTAATTTCGTACGTAAGTGTGACAGGGAGGCAACACGTCGAACGTGGTTCGCAGTAGGCCTTCTGGAATCGCCGCCATCGCCACACAGAAGTTTTCGAAAATGGAACACGCAACGAAATCCTAAACTTGTATGACCCAGTAACAGAAATAAGAGAGGAACGAAAAAGTTTATTTCTGAATAACCTAGTAAAGTCTTAGGAAGGGCAAGTAAGGGCAAACATTCTAAAAAGAGCAGGCAAGTTCGGATAAGCTTGATTGATCTTTTAAGCCTTGGCCCTGATCGGTAGTTTCTTATCAGAAAAAAAACCGGGAAACACATTACCGTTCATTCGTATAAAACTTTTTCCAACTTGTAAAACTTATGGTTGGTAGGTAGGTACACACGGCCTGATTCGAACTTTAAGATACGTCAAAAATTTGCTAAGATATGAAATGGATGGGATATGTCTGTCAAAAGTGACGTTTTTGTTTGAAGAAACGTTACTTTTGACACTGGCTTATTTGATCCATATCGTATCATTAGCAAATTTTTGACGTATCTTAAAGTTCGAATCAGGCCGACAGTCTGGAATATTAGGTATCGCCATTATCGGATAGAATTACCTACGCGCCAAAAGTGTCTCAGTGACCTCCAATAATATGTTACACTACGAAGGCCGCAAAAATATCAGATCAGACACAATCTTATAATAGCGTGTATATATATAAGTGTATAATAGCTTAACAAGAGCGTGTCACATATGTCGTCAGGCACTCTCTAATCGTTTTCCAAATAGTGATAATTATTTCTACAGTTCGTGTTAAAAAGTATGTGCCTGAGTAGTCATGTAGATACAATATCTAATTATGTAAAGTTTCCATTCTTAAAAACCAAATCAAACTTCAATTTTGGCTTTTAAATTTTTTATTGCAAATTTTCCGTTAAAAGCTTAAATAGTAAACAAAGTTAATAGTATTTATTGAACACCATAAACTAGACTGACTGAAATAGCAAGATACGTTCGTACATTTCCAAATACGATGGATAATAATTATGCACTACCTAGGGATAAAACATAAGTAATTTAACTATTTAAATCTGGCCCGTAAAGTTTTATGAATAAGGGGGTAAATAAGTTTCTTTAAAATAAAAATCCATTTTTTGTTATTTACTTAATAATCAATCCAAGTCGCTTATCTACGGATGTTTGCTCCCGTGATAAAAAAAATAATGGGCAGGTTGTGAAACCGAATCTATATATAGGCTGCGTTCCAAAACGCATAGGTATGTAACTGAGTGAATGATAGAAAGGTGCGTTCCAAACACTGGTCAGTGGTTCGAAATTTGTTATAGGTAGATATACTCGTAAAAAGTGTAAAAACATATAAAGTGGTTTTGGGGCCCGTGACATCATAAAATTTGAAAAACACTTCCTTAAATTATCAAATCCGAGTTATAATTTTGTCCTTATTCCCCAACTCATGTTGTATTTCCGTGAAGCTCTTCCCTTTTGTCTCTGGCAATTTGAATGCCACAAACAACGCTAGTACGACGCACAGCCCTGCCGAGCACCAGAACGCGGCCGTCGGTCCGATGGCGTCGATGATCGACGTGAAATATCGGACGGAGAGGAAAGATGGAGCGGTTCCAAGGAGAAGTGTGGACGCTACACCGATGCCTCTGGAACGGTCATCGAAGAGCTCAGCTATGAGTAACCAGAATAGGGAGCCCGTGCCTGGAACATACATAACCGAATTTAAACATTCAAAATATCGAAATCATTATGACATGGTTATGGTGGCATAACCATGTGGAGTGTAAAAAGTATACAGTGGAGTGGACCGACGACTTTTATATGTACCGAGCTAGAAACAATGGCGAATGTACGCAGCTCGGGTGAGCGCGGTTCACCCCTCGTCCCTCGCATCCCGCACTATTGCCCTGTCTAGACGGCTTCGTCGAATGACTGTATTGTTTTATAGACTGAGGGCCTACCGCGAACCACGTTCGACGTATTGCCTTTCTGTCTCACTTACGAAAGAATTCGCAAGTGCGACAAAGAGGTAACACGTCGAACGTGCTTCGCGGTAGGCCCTCTGTATCCTTACCTTAGGGGAAATGCTTTACGCATACCACCCGGCGCGGGGACGGGCCGGGATGGTTATGTGGGACTCCCTGTTGTGGGCTAATGAGACCCCAGGTTTACCCACTAAAACCCCTCTGTTGCCGCCTCGCTGCTATAAGGCGAGGTCCCAGGAACGCCGCAGTACTCTTCCGCAACCTCGCCAGCGGCCGTCCGGACTCGGACCCGACCCTTGGGGAAATCACCCCTTCACCTCATTGGGCGCGTTGGCTACGCATCGCGCCCGCCCACGCAGGGACCTTTCTGTAGGCGACAGACGTCCCCGGGCCTGCCGCCCACAAGTGCCCTTATGGGGGTAACCGGCGGTCGTATGCCAACCGCCGCCGCCCCACGCGCTTGCGGCGCATTGGCTGAGAGGCCGGATCTTCCTCCCTGCCACGCTCCGCTGCCTCCTTCTGCACCATCACGTCCTCGCAGAAGGAGGCCACCGCCTTCCATCTACTCTCCCCACCAAGCATGGATTTTACCACTGCTGGCAAGGAAAGGTCTCTCCCCACTACGGCCACGAGAGCGGCCCTCTGATCCGCCCAGGCTGAGCAAATGGCCAGCGTGTGTAGCGCCGTGTCTTCGGCATCGCCGCAGTCGTGACATTGCATCGTTGGTTCCCGTCCTGCCCTCCTACACAGGTATCTCCCGAAGCAACCATGCCCCGAGAGGACCTGAGTAAGGTGGAAGGAGAGGAACCCCCCCTTTCTTCTGATCCATCGCTCCAGAACGGGTCGGATGGCTTTGACGGTCCAGTGGCCGGCACTTGGAGCCTCCAATCGCTCTTTCCACTTCTGGAGGAGCACTCGACGGGAGTCAAGTCTCCACCGTCTGACCTCCTCCAGAGGTGGTTGGACCCCCGTGGCCCGCGCCTCAGAGACACGCCAATAAACATCAGCGAGTGCCGCTGCGTCCAGGTCCCAGGGTGGAGTCCCCGCCAACACGCACGCTGCCTCGTGTGAGACGGAGCGGTATGCCCTCACCATCCTCTCTGTATCCTTACCTAACCTAACTCTCCCGTGAATAATAAAATTGAGTGTAAGTTCATTCATGTACCGTCAACCGGAGTGAATAGGGATGGCTGGGGCGAATAGGGACAAATCTTTAAATGTGATTTACCTGACAGTTTCTTATAAAATACTTACAACTATTGCATAATTAATTGAAAATAATAGTAGGTACTTGTTAAGGAATTGTCAAGTAAATCACATTTTAAGTTTTATCCCTATTCCCTTGTACTAACATAGTTTTTAGGGTTCCGTACCCAAAGGGTAAAAACGGGACCCTATTACTAAGACTCCGCTGTCCGTCCGTCCGTCCGTCTGTCACCAGGCTGTATCTCACGAACCGTGATAGCTAGACAATTGAAATTTTCACAGATGATGTATTTCTGTTGCCGCTATAACAACAAATACTAAAAACAGAATAAAATAAAGATTTAAGTGGGGCTCCCATACAACAAACGTGATTTTTGGCCGAAGTTAAGCAACGTCGGGCGAGGTCAGTACTTGGATGGGTGACCGTTTTCTTGCTTGTTTTGCTCTATTTTTTGTTGATGGTGCGGAACCCTCCGTGCGCGAGTCCGACTCGCACTTGGCCGGCTTTTTAAGTATTACCAACATAGTTTTAAGTATTTTTAATGTTACTAACTTATTAAATTATACTTTAGTTAATTTTAATTTTGTTGTGTATGTTTTATGGAATTTTATTCTGAAATAAATTATTTCAATTGAATTGAATATTCACCCCAGCCACTATTCACCCTGATTGACGGTATAATATTGCATCTATTGTACCTGAGAGCGCACTAGCGGTAGATAACAGTCGCTGTGACCGAAAACGGCTAGATGATGATGATAAATAATTTATTTTTAGATAAAATAATGAACTCCCAATATTTTAAAATTACCTGCACTGTAGCAGAAAACTATCACAAGTAGGGACAGGAGTGGCAGGAAGTTTAAGAAGCCAGAAATATCAGCTTCATCCCTTGTTAGCTTGAAAAATGTTCCAAGGCCGACCTGAAAACAATAGTATTTTATGCAACCGTTGTTTAAGAGAAGTCAAAAAAGGCGAGTGGCGTGAGTAACAATTTGAGGCGAAGCCGAAAATTGTTAATAAAGACGCCACGAGTATTTTTTGACTCAGTTAAACAACGTTGCATACAATAGGTACTTTTTCTACGACCAAGCACTTACTTTGAAATAAAATTGTAAAAATAACAAATATTTTTCATTCAAGAAGTAGCAAAGAAGAAGGGTACGGGCGGGAAATGAATGAATGAAATAAAAAAAACATGTCTATGGATCAGTCATCTGTCAGAGATGACAATTAAAATTAGGTTGGCAACAATTTCATACAATATTTTTTAAGTGGTGATTACACGAAGTATCGTAAAAGTGCCAAAAAGATACTGCGTGTATGCACAAATACTTTTTTGGGGAATAGACTAAAGACTCGTCTTGACAACTATAAGAAGGGGTTTAAAGGTGTGTGCACGACCCTTTAAATGACAAATAAAAGTACGGGAGTAGAAAAAAATTATAAAAATAGCTCATGTAATTATTGTACTACATTTCTCTTTGCAATATAATATGTGTTGGGTTGGGTTTTATAATATGTGACAAAATGCTCTTGTTAAATTCAATTTTCTGATCTGACCTGAAATGGCCGGTTTATATTGTCAAAAACTTGAAAAACCATGAAAATTTAGGGTATTTTTTTAATAATCACAATAAAAGTTTTAAAGTGTTTTTATCAATAAAAAGACACGTCAAGATTGTTTAAAATGTTGTAAAGGTAAAAAAATGAAGTATTAATTTTTTTTTTGTAGCAGGCCTAAACCATTTTAATTGTCCTTACTGTAAGAACTTACCATACCAGCAGCCACTCCAAAGAGAGTTGATACTAAAATGGGCTTCCTTCCAAACCTATCAGTTGTCATCAGAGTCGAAAAACTGGCTACAACACTGATAGCCCCAATAACCCCTGACGCCACTTCTGACCTGACGTTCGTCTGCGTCACATCCAAAATAGTTTGAAGATACGATGTCACAGAATTATATCCAATTAATAAGACCATGATAAGAACAAATGTAGATATCGCAAGACTTTTCTGGAACAGTTTGTTGCGGAAAATTATCCGTAGGCTGACTTTCTCGTCCGTTTTGTTCGCGGCATATTCTTTTATTTCTTCGTCAGCTCGATGTTCAGAGCCTCGTAGGGAAATGAGGACATTTCTGGAATCTTCTTGTCCAACTGTAATAATACATTACGATACAATTGCGAAAAATAGGAAATTCGTAACGAGTGGCGATAAATTAAAACACAAACGAAGGGAGTTGAGAGTTGTCAATTACCTATTCGCACGTGTATACAACGTTTTACAGTAGGTACATATGGCCATTTTTTCGACGTAGTTGCGTAATGTGCTATAAGCACATGGTGTCGTAATGTAAAATGCAAAAGATTTAAGTGCAAAAATGTTGACGATCAAGTTTTAAAAAATAATTGACTTTTAGCAAGGAAATAATAACACTATTTATTTGGTACTTTTGTTGTACTATGTAAATGCCACTTTGAAAGAAGACTTAGTATTCTAAGAGAACAATGACAAAATAATTACAATTGTTTATTAGAATAGATGGAAGAGATTGGTCACGGAATAGACAAATGATTTTTACGGTTAATAATATCCGCCACTCATTGCATTAGATTTTTTTTTGCGGCGGAGCTGATATTGACAGTGTGGACTAATTGTTTCACAATGGTATTTTATTTCTGAAAACCTTACACAAATTATTATCTTAAGCCAAATCGTAAAATGTTATAAAAGTTATTGTTATTTATGAAAAAAAAATTTTTCGCCGCAATTATAATTTTGGTGTAGGGTCCCGAATCCATTTTTCTTGAATGATAGTAGAACCATAACATCCATTGATTTAACTAAAATTTTAAAAACTTTTACTCGTTATATTAGTCTACGTATATTATAAGAAAATAAAAGTGAAGATTAGTACATGAATTGATACTCTAAACTAAGCATTAATAGTTGTCCTGGTAAAATAGTAAATTTTGGTGGTAAATATTGAAAATGACTTTTATGGTCGAACGAAAAGCAACAAGGCTACAAACGTGTAGTAACCTGTTAATTCAGTTCTGCTCCGGCACTGAGCGATGATGATGAGTCGTATGACGCTAGATCTGTCCAGCAAACGCGTAAATAATTTTGGTGTATTAAAATACTTTTTAATGCATATTTGGTTGTATTTAACTAATGACCGAAAAGTAGTTGTTTTTGTGTGAACTGTATTTAAAGCATGTTTATACTTAGTTTCTTTTTAAAAATATAAACTTGAAACTGAAGTGCGTGATACGATTTACTTTTAAATATACTTTTATGCAATGGTTCTAATTTTGGTGCATCAATTTTGGTGGTTTTGGTGGTAATTTGAAAAACACCAAAATTGCTTAATGCCACCAAAATTGATACTTATGAGCCATAACTAAGTAATTTTGTATTTGCTGTCATATATTTATATTTTGTATTCACAGCATTAATGACTAAGTGCATTGATTACCAGTAAAAAATAAATACTTTACAATAAAACAAAATTTCACTTTTTCTAATTGCACTGACTTTAACCTACATTATTTGATCGTATAAGGTTTTCATCTACCCTCAACTGGCTTAAGGAGCCATTTGAGGGTAGATTTCGTTTACTTTTATTGAAATACCTAAAGATACAGACTATCATAGGGATGGTGGCCAGTAAATCTAATTTTGGTGGCAACCAAATTATTAAAATTATAATATCTCTAAAACTACTATGTATAATGAAAGGCCATTACTACACAATATCGATTGTGACTAGTTACGTATTATCGATACATAATTTAGACTAAAACTACAAAAATAAAAAATCCCACCAAAATTAGGTAAATTTTGGACCTGTTGAAATTCACCCATTAGGCATATTTTGATACGAATTATATGATAATATTGTGTTCATTTTATAGTTTAAAAAAACCGACTATAGAATAAAAAGTACCTTTAGAAAACAAGAAATTAGGGCTATCGGGTAAGAACAGTGTAGGAATGCTGGTCGCCAACACGAGCAGCGTCAGCATGAGATTCAGTTCAAAGTAGGAGACGAACGGACCGACGCTCAGCATGACAACTGCGCCTATAGAGGAGAAGATCTGCAGCAACGTGCCGAGGGCGCCGCGGACTTCTTTCTGAAAAAAAAACCTTCTGAATAAAATAAAACCCGTTGACCACGAACGCCGTAAAGGGTTCGAAACGTCGGGATGTAGTATAAATTCAATATACGCGATAATCACGATATAATCTGTTTTAATACTTTTATTTCATGAGTAGTCTGTGCGAAAAGAGAAGAGTCGTGAAATGTATGGGCTCCAATACATTCTACGACTCTTGTCTTTCCGCAAAGACTCTAACTATCGCGGTAACCAAAGACAATATTCTGAATAAAAGTTTTTTTTCGACGCGACGGAAGGTGACACTTAATTTGCTAAGATCATACATTTTTTTTCTCGCGGTATTTATATATTTCTCTCACTAAGTATATTTTATTTCAGTATGCTTTTTTTCGATTTGTCTCTTTTTCCCCTTCAGTTATATCTCTGTCTTGATTTTTATATGGTCCACAAGTTCAAAAGTAAATCAAATATCAATACCAATGCTCTTGTTGGTTTACTCCGAGTTTTTTTTTTCTTTAATTTATAAACATACCGTAAAACGGGGTAAGTAGGTTTCGCGGGGAGAGGTGGGTTATGAATGGGGAGAGAAAGTTTGAGAGGGGGGTGAGAAGGGATTTTAAGGCTACTGCTACAAAAATAATGTATTCCAATTTAAAATGGAGCTATAGTAATACGCATAATAAAAAAAAATCGATCCAACAATCTTCCAAAATTACCTTTGTATGAAAACCCCTCTCATCCCAAATACGAGGCACTACGGGGTGAGGTGGGTTTTCCTCTTTATCGTCAAAGTTATGAAATGGAACTATTACCCAAAATAAAATAAAAAAACTAAAATACAAACGTCCGGAGCACTTATTATATACACCATTCAGTTTTCATATGTAAAAATAAAATGTTATCGGGGTTTGAATTTCAGTTTTGACCCTACTCACCACATTTTACGGTACCTTTACAAAAAATACAGTTAAAGACACGCCTGAACGAAAAAAATACATATTAACTCACATTTATAGACGGGTCTAACGCGAAATTTATTCACATACCTTTATTTACCGACGTTTCGACACAGATTTCACTGGTCATGGTCGCGGCTAACTGACGTGACGTGACTGACTGATGTGAGTTAATATGTGTTCAAAACGCGAAAGTTTTAAATATTATATTGAAAAAAATACAGTTAATTATCGAACATAGTTTGGGAGCTTTGGACTATAGTCGGGAGGTTTCACTTAGGTACATTTATAATATATATTGCTATTTGTACGTACATCACAGGTATTACAAACACACTCTTCACTACATATTAGTATAAAACAAAGTCGCTTCCCACTGTCTGTATGTCCCTATGTATGCTTAGATCTTTAAAACTACGCAACGGATTTTGATGCGGTTTTCTTAATAGATATAGTGATTCAAGAGGAAGGTTTATATATATTAGTTTGTTAACCCGTGCAAAGCCGGGGCGGGTCGCTAGTAAATATATACACTTACACTGGCAACTTCTGAAGCGTACACCGGTATAACACAGAGTACGATGCCATCCGCCGTGCCAATTACGGCCCTGCCCAGCATCAGCATCCACACATCGTTCCCGAACAGGAACAGGAGAGCTGACACCAGCTTGATGACGCTGGATAGGAGCACGCACTTCTTACGCCCTATGACATCTACCAAAGTAAACGCCACTAGATAGCCTGAAATGATACAATATTAATCAATCAATCAATCAGTTTATTAAAAATGAAAATGATGAATGAAATGATGTTTATTAGAAATAGCATGGACTAACCTATTAGGACTCGCAATCGCCATTTTGAGTAGCGTACCCCGGAAGAAAACATTTTTTTTGTATTAGACTTAGATGGCGTCGGTCATTCAGCGGGCTGTAGGTTGTGTAGCCCATTCCGCAAGAGGGCGCTGCCACTAGAAGAGTTGTAGACGTTGTAGTTGTTAGGTGTAGTTCTTAGTTTTTCTTAAACGAATGGATAGATGGCGCAATAATTTTAATATTAGGTAGCTGGTCAACCAAATCTTGTCAGTAAAAAAAGGCGCGAAATTCAAATTTTCTATGGGACTACATTTTTCAAATTTGCCGCCTTTTTCTACTGTCAAGATCTGGTTGACCGAGTATACTACCGCATCATTTGCGTTTCTATGTGTGAACAGCGCATCTGTACACGTGTCATTGTGTGAGTTAGTTGTTATTATTATAATTAGGGCTGACTTTCGTTTTTTGTCACAGATAGCAATCAAATGTATATGTTTTAGATAAAAATGGTCTTCACAGCAAGATGTGTTGTCGTTAATTGTGTAAACACTAGCAGAAATAGTGACTGCAAATTTTATAGATTTCCAAAAGTAGTGTGGAAACAAGAACAGCGCAATAAATGGATAATTGCCGTAAGGAGAAAAAAAGTAAGTCACCTAACCTAACCTCTAAAATCATACCTTCCTTAAATACGCAAAAATTTGATTTATGTTGTAAACGTATCAAGTTTTAACGGTGAATTATTTTGTTATAGTCCCGATGGCACTCAAAACCGGACGACAGAATTTGCAGTGCTTACTTTATTGTTGGTAGAAAGGCTGATGAAAGTGATGAACAAGCCAGTCCCAGCTGTTCCAAGAATCGAGACAAATCAAGACGGATTGACGAAAATGCGGCAATATCGAGGTTCCAACGTTATATGGAACGAAGAAACGCGAAAAAAATAGAAGCTGTTAGTGCTATTAATACAACTAATACAAGTGACTTTGAATTGCTGGAAAATAGTGTTAGTGTGACTTCAAAATATTGATAGTGAATGTCAAGTGGACCTGTATACAGGTGTACAAAATCCAGGAAAGACGTTTACGTGCAACAGGTACATATTTTATGGTAAAAAAACGTGATGCCGAAGTTCAAACAGAAATATGTAGATATCAGTACCAGTGTACGAAGATTATTAAGCATTTTAAAATAACAAAACTCGAAGTCTGTAATACTGCTAAAAGTATTTCTCTGGATCTAGCCACCATAACTGACAGTAAATATTTTGCTGGATTTTAATTTATTAAAACCAACGAACAGGGGCCGATTGCATAACAAACTACAACTAATAATACAACCGGAACTCCTATTTAATAAGTTAAATTAGAAAAGGAGTTCCGCTTGTAATATTAGTTGTAGCAAGTTGTAATTTGTTATGCAATCGGCCGCAGCTTGTAGATCTTGCAGGTGTTACTCTTAACAACTTCAACTTTTTATTAAAAACTACACAAATAAATTATATGGTGAGCGAAAAAGATAGACTTCTACTTTTCTTGATGAAAATAAAACTTGGTGTCACATTTTCAGCACTCAGTGTTTTGTTCGGTATTCATAGAACAACAGTGTCAAGAATATTCTGCCCGTATGTTGAAGAAGTAGCAGCTGTTACATCAAATTTGGTTTTTTGGCTAGAATGCTTCCGTCCGGAGTATAGTAACACTAGAGTACAGAGTTGCCTATAGTACCTACAGAGCAAGTATAGAAGTACCATCAAGTTTTGCTAATCGTGTGTATTGCTACTCACACTATAAAAAGGGTTTTACCTCAAAAGTGCTTATTGGTATTACTCCAGGGAGGCTTCATATCGTTCAAGTCAAAAGAATGTGGTGGAAGAAAAAGTGTCTCCCAAATAACGAGTCAGGATTAGTAGACTACTTAAAAAATTGGGATATTGTCTTGGCTGATAAGGGATTTCCGGCAATAAAGAATGTAATTGATGAAAGTGGAAAAGAAATTGTTTTTTTAGACTGGAGGAAACCGGCCTGTTTTGAGAAAAGTCGTCGACATCTCTTCTAAATACCTAAAACTGGTATGGATGTGTTCCTCGTGATCTCTAGAATACGAATTGACCGGTTTTGGTTTATGGAGGGGGGGACGGGTCGAAAAAAGGGGGGGGGCAAAGATGTCGGCCGACCATCATTGATATTTGTGCTATTATCTATGAAAAGGGAGCTTATTGCCGATGGCGCTTACGACACTGACATCGATAAGCAAAAAACGTAGTAGTTTAAAATTGGGGATTCTGGCACATGTTTAGTTGTTTTGATTCCCAATTTAGCAATTAAGTTTCTTTGAATACTGGAACATTCAATGTTGCTGTCTATCCAATGCGGAGGTCAATTTATGTTATGTGACGCTGATGGACTGATCAGTCATGTTGTGTTAGAAAACTTAAATCGGATTTAAAGGTCCCTTTGTAGTTTTTTATAAATAACTCTTAGACATAGACATAGAAAAGTTTTATTCAACATCACATGAAGTTGCACGCTTAAACGGTGACCTGTAGCAAAAATGATCTGATACATAAGTAATCTTCATAAAATTTTCTACATTAAATATTCTATACGCTTTTTCGCTAGGATCAATATTTAAAAAAATATTTAAGGGAAAAAGTTAATTATAATCAATTGTTAATATTTTTTGTAAACGGTGGCCTGTAGCAAAAAATGTTCTGATACATAAGTAATCTACATAAAATTTTCTACATTAAATATTCTGTACACTTTTTCGCTGGGATCAATATTTAAAAAAATATAAAAGGGAGAAACTTAATTATAATCAAACAATTAATCAATCAATTTTTTGTTAATAACTCGTAAACGGTGGCCTGTAGCAAAAAATGGTTTGAAACATAAGTAATCTACATCCAATTTTCTACATTAAATATTCTATAAAAAAATTCGGTAGGTTCAATATTTAAAAAAATATTTATGGGAGAAAGTCAATTATAATCAATTGTTAATAATTTTGTAAATAACTCGTAAACGGTGGCCTGTAGCAAAACATGTTCTGATACATAAGTAATCTACATAAAATTTTCTACATTAAATATTCTGTACACTTTTTCGCTGGGATCAATATTTAAAAAAATATTTATGGGAGAAAGTTAATTATAATCAATTGTTAATATTTTTTGTAAATAACTCGTAAACGATGGCCTGTAGCAAAAAATGTTCTGATACATAAGTAATCTACATAAAATTTTCTACATTAAATATTCTGTACACTTTTTCGCTGGGATCAATATTGAAAAAAATATTTAAGGGAGAAAGTTAATTATAATCAATTGTTAATATTTTTTGTAAATAACTCGTAAACGGTGGCCTGTAGCAAAAACTGTTCTGATACATAAGTAATCTACATAAAATTTTCTACATTAAATATTCTGTACACTTTTTCGGTGGGATCAGTATTTAAAAAAATATTTAAGTGAGAAAGTTAATTATAATCAATTGTTAATATTTTTTGTTAATAACTCGTAAACGGTGGCCTGTAGCAAAAAATGTTCCGAAACATAAGTAATCTACATCCAATTTTCTACATTAAATATTCTATAAAAAAAATCGGTAGGTTCAATGTTTAAAAAAAATATTTAAGGGAGAAAGTTAATGGGGAAGTTAGTGCACTGAGTTGTCCCTTTTGTCCCAGGCGATGCCGCTTGACACAATTGTTCCTTTGATCATACTTAATTGATGTGAAGCCTTAACCTGGATATTAACTTTTGGCTTACCCCCAAAAAGGGAGAGGAGAAAAGTGGTTCCGGCTGTACACTGCGCTCTGTTTGATATAAAGCCGCAATCCGATGATTGATTGACATAATTGTTCTCCCAGGAGGTTCGTGGGGTATTTGTCTTTGGTACGGTCGTATAGAGAGCGGCTGGGTGACCTCCAGAAAATTCCGACTTTTGGTCTACCGCTTCCGGTCAGAAAAATGTTTGACGGCCCGGCCAAACGGTCGGACCTAGGTGGGGGGGGTGCTCGACCAAATGTCATAGAGGTACCCTGGCAGTTTTTGACGCCGCCATTTTTTTGTCAAAATGGCAGACTTTTATTTTTTATTTTTTCAAGTTTGTCCTAGCGCGCTGAAATTTTGGTCACGGAAACTTGGGGTCCCCTAGATTATTTGTAAAATGTTTTAATTGCGGAAAAACTGGGCACTTTTATTTTGTATGGTAACTTTTAAACGGTGCGTGATAGGTGGGGGGTGCTCGACCAAATGTCATAGAGGGCCTCGAGGGAAATAAAACTGCATTGAAAAAAATTCAAAATGGCCGACTTTTTTTAAATTTTTTCAAGTTGGTCCGAGCGCTCCGAGATTTGGCATGGCAGGAGATAGAGGCCTCTAGATTCCTATAAAAATTTTTTTTTTTATAAAACCCAAGATGACGGAAAAAATGGTAATTTTTATTTTGTATGGCAGCTTTTAAACGGTGCGAGATGGGTGGGGGGTGCTCGACCAAATGTCATAGAGGGCCTCGAGAAAAATGGAACTGCATTTAAAATTTTTCAAAATGGCCTTTTTTTTTTAAGTTAGTCCGAGCGCGCTGAGATTTGGATGCGACAAGCCTGGGGGCCCAAGAATACTATGTGAAAAATTTATTTGGAAAAGTCCAACATGGCGGCGGACACGGGCAAAAGTCAAATTTCCAAGTAGGTTAAGCGAGCCCGTAGGGCGAGCTTCAGGCTGGGAGGCCGAAGGCCGACCCCGCGGAGGGCCGTTAGGCCTGGAGCTTCACCCCGAGTGTCCAAGCGTGGCCTACCCCCAGTAATTTTAGGCGAGGCCGAAGGCCAAGCTGCGGGAATGACGAACCAAGCAAAATCCTATACAAAAACTGTGTTAAGCGAGCCCGAAGGGCGAGCTTCAGGCTGGGAGGCCGAAGGCCGACCCCGGCGGAGGGCCAAAGGCCCGGAGCCTTCACACCGACTCCCAAGCGTACAACCCCCAGTAATTTAAAGCGAGGCCGAAAACCGAGCTGCGTGAATGCAGCGCTTCCAAGCGTTCTACCAAGTCAACTGTCTTGATAAGCGAGCGTTGGCGAAGCGTCGAGGTTCGCGAAGGCCGAAGGCCGAGCTCCGCGTAGGGCCGAAGACCCGAAGCGTTACACGAGAGGGGGAAGTTGGAGCTTAAACACGACCCAATAGTAAAAGTGGCTTAGACAAGCGAAACGGCGGGCCGAAGGCCGTAGGCCTCCTGCCATGCCAAATCTCGGTGCGCTCGGAGCAACTTGAAATTAAAAAAAAAAAAAGTCGGCCAGTTTGATTTTTTTTCAATGCAGTTTTATTTCCCTCGAGGCCCTCTATGTCATTTGGTCGAGCACCCCCCACCGATAGGTGACCGATGGATGATAATCCATCGTTTAAAAGTTACCATACAAAATAAAAGTGCCCAGTTTTTCCGCAAATAAACATTTTACAAAAAAAAATTTTTCATAGGAATCTAGGGGACCCCGACTTTTCGTGACCAAAATTTCGGCGCGCTAGGACAAACTTGAAAAAATAAAAAAATAAAGTCGGCCATTTTGAAAAAAAAAATGGCGGCGTCAAAATCTGCCAGGGTAAAATATGACATTTGGTCGAGCACCTCCCACCTAAATCCGACCGTTTGGCCGGGCCGTCAAACATTTTTCTGACCGGAAGCGGTAGACCAAAAGTCGGAATTTTATGGAGGTGACCCAGCCGCCCTCTATACGACCGTACCAAAGACAAATACCCCACGAACCTGCTTCTGGGAGAACAATTATGTCAATCAATCATCGGATTGCGGTTTTATATCAAACAGAGCGCAGTGTACAGCCGGAACCACTTTTCTCCTCTCCCTTTTTGGGGGGAAGCCAAAAGTTAATATCCAGGTTAAGACTTCAGATCAATTAAGTATGATCCAAGGAACAATTGTGTCAAGCGGCATCGCCTGGGACAAAAGGGACAACTCAGTGCACTAACTTCCCCATTAACTTTCTCCCTTAAATATTTTTTTAAATATTGAACCTACCGAATTTTTTATAGAATATTTAATGTAGAAAATTGGATGTAGATTACTTATGTTTCAAAACATTTTTTACTACAGGCCACCGTTTACGAGTTATTAACAAAAAATATTAACAATTGATTATAATTAACTTTCTCCCTTTTATATTTTTTTAAATATTGATCCCAGCGAAAAAGTGTACAGAATATTTAATGTAGAAAATTTTATGTAGATTACTTATGTATCAGAACATTTTTCGCTACAGGCCACCGTTTACGAGTTATTTACAAAAAATATTAACAATTGATTATAATTAACTTTCTCCCTTAAATATTTTTTTAAATATTGATCCTAGCGAAAAAGCGTATAGAATATTTAATGTAGAAAATTTTATGAAGATTACTTATGTATCAGAACATTTTTGCTACAGGCCACCGTTTAAGAGTTAATTATAAAAAACTACAAAGGGACCTTTAAATCCAATTTAAGTTTTCTAACACAACATGACTTCATCAGTTCATCAGCGTCACATAACATAAATTTACCTCCGCATTGGATAGACAGCAACATTGAATGTTCCAGTATTCAAAGAAACTTAATTGCTAAATTGGGAATCAAAACAACTAAACATTCCTTTTCGGAATGCACTGTACCATCACTATGGAAACGCGCCTATATTACTCCAGTCCACAAAAAGGGACCTAAAACAGAAATAATAAATTATCGGCCTATTTCAAAATTATGTATTTTGTCCAAAGTTATGGAAAAATTAGTTTTTAATCAAGTTTACAATGCTTTTAAGAACTCATTTAGCCCAAACCAGCATGGCTTCCTTCAACGCCGATCCACAGTATCCAATCTTATTATGTTAAATGATTATGTGACTCAGGCGATGGATAGCGGGTACCAGGTAGACGTAATTTATACGGATTATAGTAAGGCATTTGATAGAATCGATCACGCAATATTATTATCGAAGTTGAGTAGCATGGGTATCAGTGGGGACCTGCTCAGGTGGTTTAAATCCTATATAGACAATAGATCTCAGGCTGTTGTCGTGAACAACTACATATCTGGCTGGGTAACAGTGCCAAGTGGTGTCCCGCAGGGATCTTTACTGGGACCATTGTTATTTAACATATTTGTAAACGACATAGACAAATGTATCGTTCACTCTGACTTACTATGTTTTGCCGACGATATGAAAATCTTCCGAAGATTAAAGTCTGTTGAAGACTCTCGTCTGATCCAATCTGATCTCACGCGGCTGGATGAATATTGTCAAGTAAACAAGTTAGATCTGAATCCATCTAAATGTTATTCAATCACGTTCTCACGTCAACGTAAACTGATTTCTACCACTTATATGATTAAGGGCCAACTCTTGAATAAAATTAATTCTACTAGGGATTTGGGTGTTATACATGATACTAAACTTCTGTTTGATATACATATCGATAGCATTATAAGAAATGCCTTGAAAACCTTAGGGTTTATTCTTCGTAACTCTGTTTATTTTACTCAAGCAAAGACGCTTAAAATTCTGTACTGCTCATTAGTCAGGAGTAGACTTGAATACGCGTCTCAAATTTGGAATCCATGTTATGCCACTTATATTGATAGGATTGAAAGAATCCAGAAAAAATTCCTGAAACACCTAAGCTTTAAGCTGAAGCAGCCCTATGCCTCCTCTAATTACCTAAACATATGCAGGAAGCACCATCTTATTCCACTAAATAAACGGCGAGAGATTGCCGACATTGCCTATATCCTAAGCATCACCAGTGGGTGTATTGATTGCCCTGAACTGCTATTTAAACTTTCATTTAATACGCCCGCCCGATCTAAACGTTACGCTCCCCCCATTTCGCTCAAACGCACTTCATCCAATTACAGACAAAATAGTTTTTTGTGTCGTGCTAGTCGAAATTTAAATATTCTATCCAGAAATTTGGACATTGATGTATTTAATTGTTCCATTCCTTCGGTGAAGCGAAAATTAGCGAATCTATTTTTTAATCCACTTTGATCCCGATTGTTTTGTTTTCATAAGTAATAAGTTTGCGATTTGTCCGAGTGCTTAAGTATTTACGTGCCCTGTATTTTTACTGTCAGTATTGTTAACAGTTCTATATCCTTGATAATGATAAGTTCTGAGTTGCATACAATTATTATTGTTCTTTTGGAAAATATTGTTTTTTTCTTTTTTTGAAATGTATAATACGTGATAGCATTGTGTGAAATTGCGCGCAAAGTTTGATATATTGTTTATTCCATTTCTATCTGTGAGTACCTGTAATTGGCTTTGTATTGTTACCTAAATCTGTATAATGTTTTTGTAGCTGTTGGTACTCCTGAAAAATAAAAATAAAAAATAAAAATAAAAATAAACATGTGCCAGAATCCCCAATTTTAAACTACTACGTTTTTTGCTTATCGATGTCAGTGTCGTAAGCGCCATCGGCAATAAAGTCCCTTTTCATAGATAATAGCACATTTGTTCACATCTTGAGTCCTATGCGACCGATCGGTTCGTGTGAGGTGTCGTTTGAAAGAGTATTAAATGTGCTATTATTGTTTCATAATAACTGTAGTCAATTACAATAGTAGTTTATGCAACAGTGATATAATAAGGGTTCTTAAAATTCAAGGGTCGAAGTTACAAAACGAGACGTAGTCGAGTTTTGTAAAAAAAGACCCGAGAATTTTAAGAACCAATTATGAGCTGTTGCATACATTACTTTTTCTATGACAGCTACACAGCAAGAGTTATTATTGTAAATGAAAACATACCTCTTTCAATCAAGATGATCGGAACTTGTATCTTTAAAAAAAATAAAGCAGTTGTAGCCTATAGACAAAGCATTCAAATGACATTGCTTTAGATATCACTGTCAGTCATTTAATTGACACATTTAAGTGCTGGAGTAGAAAAAATATTTTAAAATATTTGAGTTTTTACCGTGCATGGATGGCATAAGTAATGAAATGATTAACTATGCGTCTAACTCAATAAATTACAACTATACCGCAATTATTTTATTACAAAATATACGAGACATTTCATTAGCTTACCAAAAACATAATAGACCCCGAGCCAGGCGCAAATTTCGTCAGTCATCGCCTCCCGGGTGAAAACTCGTATACTGGTTAACGGCCATATATGATGAGCCCTCGTGGACGTCAGCTGCCGCTACGTTATGACTTGGTTATATAATATCATACACCATTAAAACTTATAGACCGCGAGCCACGAACAGGTTTCCATGACCAATTAACGGCTACGTATGATGAATCCTCGTGGACGTCAGCTGCCGCTCCGTTGGTGGGTTGAGGAATGGCAGCCACCGAAACATGTAAAAAAAATTGCGGTAAAGTTATAATTTATTGAGAGTAAAAAATCATATATTTTACAATATTTTGTAAACGACTACAGTTATGACTACGGTTATTATGAAACAATAATACCACGTTTAATACTCTTTCAAACGACATCTCACACGAACCGATCGGTCCCATAGGAGAGCGTTCAAGTATTACGTAACGCAATTTTTGGACATTTTTGACCCCCCCTCCCCCCCCATGTAACGCGCCGTAACGTTTTTCTGTAACCCCCCTAAAGGCCACAATTATGTTGCGTAAAGTACCGTAAAGTGGCGAAAAGTTCTGAAGGGTTAAAAAACAATGTTACGTAACGCGTAGTTTAAACCCCCCCTCCCGCCTTTGTAACGCATCGTAACGTTTTACAAGAACCCCCCCACCCCCAAATTCGTTACGTAATACTTGAACGCTCCCTAGGACTCAAGATGTGAACATATCAATGCTGGTCGGCCGCCCACTATCCCCCCTTTTTTTCGACACGTCCCCCCCTCCATAAACTAAAACCGGTCAATTCGTATTCTACAGACCACGAGGAACACATCCATACCAGTTTTAGGTATTTAGAAGAGATGTCGACGAAAATCGTGAAGGAGACGACTTTTGTTTAATTTACCTATAGACTATTATTATGCCACCTTTTCTCCAGAATAAAGGTGAATTTACAAGGGAAGTGACCGATGCAACTTATAAAATAGCTCGAGTCAGAATTCATGTCGAAAGAATAATGCAGCACTTAATAATTTATCAGATACTACATAAAATTCCTGTAAATGTATTTTATCATAAACTGAAATAAATGTCATATACTCAGAAAAAAACAGAGACCACCGACCGAGATCGAGAGGTAACAGGCACCTGCCGCGATAGCAGAGGACGCTGGTTCGATTCCAGCCTAGGGCACTAGAGGCTAGGGTCACTTTTTCTGAGTATATGACATTTATTTCAGTTTATAATTTATATAGTAGTGTGACTACTCAAAATAATAACAAATTAAAATATTTTCTAAAAATAATTTAATTTGTTCTAGTATGTTATTTTATCATATTGATGATATATTACATGTTTAACCCTTTAACCGCCAGAGTCTGATATATAAGACATTACATATCCAGCTCATCTCGCCACAGTCTGATGAATAAGATAAAGATCTGATTTGGTTTTTACAGCACATTTATAACTCCCGTAACTATGCCAACCTTACTCTGCGTGGTACAATTACTGTCGGTGGTGACACGAGCACGCTCGATCAAAAATTGCTGACGGTTAAAAGGTTAATTGTTGGGTACTAGTAAACCTGCAACCACCTATATTTTCAAACAAATAAAACAACAGTTATTTTTACAATATTTACATTATTTAAAAAGCTATTAAAACATTGCATTTTTATTTAAATTTGTTTTTATTTCACACATAAAACCTGTAAATATTATGTGACTTTTCATGCCTGAAGGACCCTTATGCACATGGAGCATAAGGAACCACAGGCATTGACCACCACATATTTATAACATGGGCCCGTGGACCTATGAAAATGTGTCAGTCAGGTTAGGGTTTAATATGTCCAAGCACTGGACTGATCAACATTTTTATAAGTCTAATGTACAGTCAAGTCAAGTACAATGGATTAAGGTTAAGAAATGCATACATATTTATGAACTCTACTGTACATACCATTAGTCATATTCCTTTATTTCAGTCACATGCATAAACTTACAGCTAAGGATGCCAAAACGCTTATGTGGTAGGGACAATACATACATCAGAATCAAACATAGTCTAAAGCTAAAGATTATTAAAACAAAACAAAAACAATCAAATAAGGTCAGGTTAATAATTAGGTATGCTAGGATTCTAAGATATAAAAATGTTGAGTTCCTTACTTACAGGCCTTCCAGCTAGGTATGCGTATTGCAAATTTTCACAAAGCGTGATACTGCAATATTCAGCTTTACTATACATATAAAAAAAACAGTAATAAACATTTTGAGTTAACAACATTTAAACATATTATTTTACTTAATACTACTACTACATACTACTATTTGAAAAGTTAATTACCTAACATTGTATTGATTATATTTTTTCTGTAAAACTACGCTTTGGCTGGTTTTTCTCACTCAAAGTTTGGTTTGTTCTTGTAGAATACAAGAGCCGTAGATAATGAGCGAAGTAAAATTATTCACTTATTAAAATTGCTGCTTTAATAAAGTCTTTGTCTCTGTCTACTCTTACTATACAACTACCTTTTGGTGAATATATAAAGAGATCATACATAGTCATACCAGTGACATACATTTGCACTTGGATTTGGGTATAAGTTAATATGGTTTGCTTCTTTTTAATTCTGGTTGATCATTCACAAACTGCGAATATTGCACATTATGACATTACATTTTTGTTTATCAAAATCTGCAATAGGTGGTTTTTACAACATACAGGACATTTAACTTCTACTAACACTGACACATTCATCGCATATAACAACACCATCTACACTAGTGCACAACCAAGGCTGATCTTTGCTAACAATCACTCCGACACAAGAAATTCTTAGTCTCCTCGCCGAGTACCACTCTTCAGACATTGATTGTTCTATTGTGTCACTACAGAATTTAAAAATGTCTTTATCTGCCAACGCAACATTTGCTTCATAAAAGTTTTTCTAATGTTTTTTCTATGACTAAAAAAAATTTTTCTATGACTTTTTAGTCTAGCTTCACTTTTGTACACATCAAACTCTTTTCTAAAAATACTAAAGTTTTCAAGACATGTAACACATTCTTCTTTTTGAATATTAATATCAGTCTGTTCTACTAAATTTTCCGACAACCTTGCTAACGGAAATTTCAATATCTTCTGTACAATTTATTTCAGCAACTTCCAGTACACGTTTCAAGGCACAATCTTCCTTTAAATCTGTGACATCGAACTGAAAAGGTTCACACTTGTGTTTCTTTGATGTAGGATACATTTCGTGGAAGTATCTCCCTTTGGAATACTTTTCGTTCGTAAATTGTCGAACACTTGGCTTGCCCCATTTTTGTTCCTGGCTGGTTTAGGTGGAACTCTCTTCATGATTGATGTAGTAAATTAGTGCTGCAATGCTGCTTGAATTTGCCACTTTTGTTATAAACAATCGCATGTTACTCTAGTAACATGACGATTGATATTACGAATTAAGGCTGTCTTATACGCTGTCGCCGTCACAGAGGCTTGACGAACCACTCGGGCTTTGATTATGTAGCTCCTGTCGCCTTGCCAGATGTCTTGCACCTCCAGTACGTGCCGGTAACGACCAAATTTCATGGGTTATGGCACGAAAAACCCTGTTCCCGTCAGAAGCACGTTCATTTTAACTGAAAACCACAATGCTAATGTAATTGTCAATACAGCCGTCGTCCAAATATGTCGAATAATTATACTGTAATATCATTAGATTTCATTGAAATTATTACGATGTTTACTTACTTCACGTTTGAAAGTTTTCTGACAGAATATCTCAAAGTTGCGCTCGCTAGGACAGAGAGTCATACTATCTTTGTCTTACACTAGTACTATCACCCAAAAGAAAAGGATGAGTATAGTTTTTTTTGTTCCTATTTACTGATCTATACCTATATTCGATTTTTCAAAGATATCTTTGATACGTCAAATACGTAAAGGCGTATCCAGATTAGTCAATTTTTCACCAATCTGGAAGGGAAGGGAATCGAATCAGGAGGTGCGGACGCAAACGGCAATTTGGCTCACTGATTCGATTGCCCGATCAAATCAGGAGGTGCGGACACAAAAATGCCAATTTTCGAAGCTAGTATCTATGGAATGCTAGGATCTGTACGTACTTTTTACAATCTGATCAAATTCTCGTGTCGAATCAGGCCGTGCGGACGCAAATACCAATTTGATTCCCCGATCACATCAGCAGGTGCGGACACAAAAATGACAAATTTCATAGTAGAATGCAAATTGGTGATTTAATTTCTGTACGTGTGGACGCTAGGCAAGATAAGATTGGCCAAATATTTTCCTGAACAAATCGACTGATTTGATCAGTCCCGTCTGGATACCCACTAATTGGCCAATCTCATTTAGCATCCACACGTAGGTACACAAATTAAATCACCAATTTGCATTCCATAGATAATTACTATGAAAATTGGCATTTTTGTGTCCGCACCTGCTTATTTGATCGGGGAATCAAATTGGTATTTGCGTCCGCTCGGCCTGATTCGATCGGAGAATTTTATCAGACTGGCGAAAAATTGACTAGTCTGGATACGCCTTTATGCATTACTTACCTTTTTAGGGTTCCGTACCCAAAGGGTAAAAACGGGACCCTATTACTAAGACTCCGCTGTCCGTCCGTCCGTCTGTCACCAGGCTGTATCTCACGAACCGTGATAGCTAGACAGTTGAAATTTTCACAGATGATGTATTTCTGTTGCCGCTATAACAACAAATACTAAAAACAGAATAAAATAAAGATTTAAGTGGGGCTCCCATACAACAAACGTGATTTTTGACCGAAGTTAAGCAACGCCGGGCGGGGTCAGTACTTGGATGGGTGACCGTTTTTTGCTTGTTTTGCTCTATTTTTAGGGTTCCGTAGCCAAATGGCAAAAAACGGAACCCTTATAGATTCGTCATGTCTGTCTGTCTGTCCGTCTGTCTGTCCGTCCGTATGTCACAGCCACTTTTCTCCGAAACTATAAGAACTATACTGTTGAAACTTGGTAAGTAGATGTATTCTGTGAACCGCATTAAGATTTTCACACAAAAATAGAAAAAAAACAATTAATTTTTGGGGTTCCCCATACTTCGAACTGAAACTCAAAAATTTTTTTTTCATCAAACCCATACGTATGGGGTATCTATGGATAGGTCTTCAAAAATGATATTGAGGTTCCTAATATCATTTTTTTCTAAACTGAATAGTTTGCGCGAGAGACACTTCCAAAGTGGTAAAATGTGTCCCCCCCCCCCCCTAACTTCTAAAATAAGAGAATGATAAAACTAAAAAAAATATATGATGTACATTACCATGTAAACTTCCACCGAAAATTGGTTTGAACGAGATCTAGCAAGTAGTTTTTTTTTTAATACGTCATAAATCGCCTAAATACGGAACCCTTCATGGGCGAGTCCGACTCGCACTTGGCCGCGTTGATGGTGCGGAACCCTCCGTGCGCGAGTCCAACTCGCACTTGTTACATATGTTGAGTATAATATTTGAGGTTGTCATGGTACCCAGTGTAAATAAATATGTCAATAAAAAAATAGAACTTTATCAAATATATTACAAATAGGTAAAAATACTTTTCTCCAATATGCTCGGAAATGTTCACCTTATTGTAGCAAAAATAGTACGGGAAGATCTTCGTTATTGTCAAACTCTAATTTAAAAAAATCAAACTATCGCTGTCCTTTTCTAGCGGACGGGAAGTAAAAAAACACTACAGTAATAACTTATTACTGTAGTGTTTTTTACTTTTTAAAAATAAAAAACGTAAACAGCCAATTATTATAGCCGCGAGCCGCGTCTACACGACCCGATCAGCTATCATTTCAAGCTATAGGATAGAGTGAGATAGTAAGCCTTTCATGTCTCGTTCTTACAAGACCGTTGTGCTCGTGTCTGATCGTGCGAATACTGCTTAATAAAATCAAAGATTATTTTTATATATTTTTTAAGGATCTAAATCCGTGTTAATATTAAAGCTTTTATAGTTTGTCAAAGGACTATCTCATTTCAAACATAGACAGAGAGAATCATACTATCTTTGTCTTACTCTAGTACTAGCACCCAAAAGAATAGGATGGGTATAGTTTTCCTGGTTCTTACTAACTGACAAATTGGTTTGACCAACTATATTGAATGAACGAATATTGAATGGTACTGAATGGCCGAATAAGTTTGTGCCTTTAACTTTTAAAAATTAATTAGAGGGGAATTGTTTTTGACATTCTTGATGTGAAGGTTCGATTTGAGTGATGCTTGATGCTTAAATAATTATTATTTGAGCTTATTTCCTCGCATGTTTGGAGAAAAGCACTATATATGCCTCGGCAGGAATAGCATCTTTCTCGGCAGGAATAGCAGCTTCGCGTCGTCCGACAAAATCGAAACTCATCCACGAATTGCTCTTTCCCGGCCTCTGCAATAATGTACTATAAATGTAATGTATCGTGTTACCGCGCGTCGGTAACATTAATATTATGTGACAGAAAAATGTATTACGAGTTATTAAAATTAGTAAGACATCGCTAATGCTATTATATTTATATTTTATATTAATGAATATATTTATATTTTTTTAATATCAAACATCCAAAAAAAATGCGTCAAATGAAACGAATTCAGTACGGGGTATGGTCGAAGCGCCATCTCACGAAATATATTATCAACATTGAGGCAAGACGAGAGCATGACGATAGTTGTCATTCCAACCCGTCACATGGCATTGATACAGAATCACACTTATTGCAACATTTGACACTACTAGAGACATCTGCTATACTTTTGGGAACTAAATATAAAGTCACGCTACTCAAAATGGCGATTGCGGGTCCTATAGGTTAGTCCATGGAAATAGTAACAATTGAAAAGATTTATGGTTGACTGGTAGAGAATGCCTTTAGGCATTAAGTCCGCCATTTGTACATTTTATTTGTATTTTGTGCAATAAATTTTAAATAAATAAATAAATAACAGAGCTGGCGGCTTCCTCGCACAACGTATCAGCATTGCGAATATTGTGATACAGCGAGGAAATGCCGCCAGCATCCTTGGTAGGTATGTACAATGCCTCAAGGGCCTATTTTAGATTTAAGCTAGTTATTAATTTAGTTTTGTTTTATTTTATTTATATACAGTGGATCACTTAAGTATCTTAATTGAAAAGTAAACTTACAAGAAAGTTTAGTTACTTTAACCCGAGAAAAGGGAATAATTAACTTTTAACTCGTACATATCTTCAATCTGTCCGCTCATTGATCACAACTTGCCAAAAAAATACACACCAAATTTGAAAGACACCAAAATTTGTGTGGGCCGCATGTACTTGTATTACTTGTAGCGAAGCGACGAAATCGCGGAGTGAGCTACGCCTGTCCATTCTTAATACGCGGCCAAGCCAACGGAGGCGGTGGGCTTTTAATGTCTAAGCCATAGCCTTTTTATATTGTTTGCGCTCGTACCACCACTATTAACTGACATTAAACCTTATTACAAAAGGCATAAGGTCCACAGAGTGTTGCTGTTCGTACTCACCTGCAGCTCCTAGAAGGAAGTATATAGAAACTATCCAAGATGCCTCCGTGGGATCCAGGGGCCTGGGGAGTATGGTTGCTGTGGGATCAGCTAGCTTCACCAACACGGGAGACGGCCAGTTCAGGCCAAGACCGTAGCCGAGGAAGTTCAGGTTTACTGGCAGTTAAAAGTCATAGTTAAATATAAGAATTATTAATCAGGCAACTGAAGGTTCATGGATTCTTATTTCCTACGCTATACTAAACCTCAGGGCGCGGACTGGATGCCTCGTGCATTTAGTCCGCGGCCTATGAACTATACTAATGTAAAATATTAAGTATCTAAAACCAAAAACTATACAGAACCAATATTTTTTTTTATAAATTAAAAACAATTAATAATTTAAACTCAAAACCACAGTAATATATAATTTTAATGTTAGAAATCAAAAGGAGTATAAAATAAAATAAATCCTTGAAGAAATTATACTTATTTAAAAAAAAATGTTATTTCCACTTCATTTTGCCTTGCTTCAAAATTGAAAAACGATCCAACAACCGTATCTTTAATAATATTGTCACATCACCACTTACTTGCAAAAACAACTACATATTGCCGAAAGAGTGCACCATCAAACACTTTAACCATTTTAAACACTTATTTCCCAAACGACCGCGCGACTTAATAAAATATATACCTATAAATATTATGATAAAAACACGTCGTTGCGCGTACAGCAGCAGGAGTACGAATAATTGTAATCTTTAAAATGGAATATCTGCTGTCGTATACACCTACGTTTATTTACATTTAAAGAGGTTTTCCACTTTACTATCTAGGCGATTATCTCAGTACCATTTTACGGCGCCAGTACTGATAATGTATGAGGATGATGTTTTTCCCATAAGTACCGTAAAATCTACTTTGCTCCGAAATTCCAAAATTAATTTAAATTTAAAAATTATTATAGAGTCTCACACTGATTTAAACTTTCACTATTTTTACACATTATTAAATTGTACAACGGGACTTAATCGCGTATCTATGTTTTAAGATTTACCTCCGACGTTTCGAGGACGACGTTGTCCCCGTGTAATAACATATACTAATCTATGGTCCCCGTGGACTCGGAGAAGACTGGCTTAAGTTGATATCAGCATCTTCTAACCGCGCGAGTTTTCGAACTACCCGCACTTGGTCTTGTTTATCAGCTTGAACGTTTTGCGCACTAAGGGATGTCACTCTGTCGACACACAACAGTGACGATATTCGATCTATCGACTGTCGATATTCGTTTACACTTACATTTACTAATGACTGGATTCCATGTGATCTTGAAACCCTCGTCCCGATTGAAATTACTATGTTTTTTGATTTCAAGAGAAAGGCGCCTCTTAAGAGTGCTATTACATTTCGGGGATGAGCGAGTTTAGGTATTTTACGCGCTGCGCCAGGCCCCGCGATCTCAGGTCGCCGATCCCTTCCACCGCATTTTCCCTCGGTCGCACTACAATGATGGATTAAACATTCTTGATCCGATCGTGAAGCACATTGAAATCAATCATAACAACACTAACTGTACTTTAATATCAAAGTCCTAAAAATGTTCTTTGGTACGAAAATACTAAATCCAGTGCAAATATACATACTTATGTAGGTCATTATTACTAGAAAGAAATTATACGTACTTACTTAGGTACTCGCTTATTTTCATTTTTCGTCATTGCATATGGTATAGGTTGTATAGTGAAACTATTTTAGCTATATAAAAAACCTTTAATTTGTACCTTAAGTTTAGAAACGAGCTGATACTAAGCATCTGATGATGAAGCCTGATGATGATGATGAAGCCTGATGATGATGATGAAGGTGGTCACGGATACCAATCAACCATGTAGTAACATGATTAGGCTCGTTTGATTCGTCTCAACAAGATCTTTGGCACTAGGTGACACTCAGGGTCTGATAATGGAGCTGGAAGGTGGCCACTGGTTGGTACCAGTGGCCACCTTCCAGCTCCATAGCTCATAGTTGACTGGTGTCAACTATGCAATTAAACCACTTCGTGTTTGAGCTCGTTTGATTCGTCTCAACAAGATCTTTGGCACTAGGTGATACTCAGGGTCTGATGATGGAGCTGGAAGGTGTAGATATGAGCGCCGATAGGCATTTAGCCGGCGGCGGCGCGCCGGTCAAAATTGGTCGGCGGCGGCGGCGAATCGGCGGCGTGGCCTTGAAACACCTTCGATTAATGAAAAAAGAATTCAAACCAAAATTTTACCGAAAAAACTTGTTTTTGCTGTAAGAAAGTTATAAAATAAATGCATTTATTATTTTCAAGGATAATTTATTGAATAATGGTACGAAAAAAAATGATATCGTATAAACTGTGGATAAGCGGTATTGCGCGGCATCAGAGGCGGTCTTAATCTTGGCGAGGCTCTGGCCGAAAGATCTTAGCGAGGCCCTTATCTTTTGTGCTAAGTTAAAAATTGCGGATTGACTGTATCAGGGAAACGTCTTGTTGACAGTCCTAAGAAAATCGAGCTCCGTCATTAACCAATATCATAGAAGGTAGCACCCTATAGAACTGGTCTACGCGTGCCTCCGTGAGGGACAAAACATACGCAATGCGCTATGATTGGTCGAATTTATTTGTTATGGTGGGCAACAAATCAATTCGACCAATCATGCATCTAATTTACGGTGGGGAATAAAAAAAAGTGAGACTGTGACAAGGACACATAATAATAGCGCTTTCGCTGCTACTCCTACTGAAAGATACATAAGACTATCCCGTTCTGTCAGTTATCCCCACCACTCATGCCCAATCCAGTTTAATACTAGATTCATGACCAATATCGATTCAACAAAACCGATTTATGTCAAAAAGTGAGGCCCAACGCCGAGCTCCATGTAACATCGAAGACTTGATTTCGACGCCTCCCAATGCGAGGCCAGAGGATGAGCTGCAGGTAAGCATACAGCTAAGAATCGAACGCCAAGTGTAAGCTTGGCTGACGGCCGAACGCCTGGAGCGCCGATTGCGGCGCGCTTCTGTGCGAGGCCGAGCTTCAAGAGAGCAGAGCGAGGGCGCAGGCCGATAAAGACAGAAGCCATAGTGTTAAAGATCTGGAGCTTTCCTGCGGGCGTATTCATGCGACGCCAAAACCCGAGTTGCAATGGAGCTAAGATCGGATAAGGACCAATGCTCAACCGTTTTAAAACAGGCCGAAAGTTGAGATCCAAACAGGGCCCAAAAACTTGCAGGTTCAGATAGCGGCTTAATTCCATGCGAGCGATGCAAGGCCATAGATTGAGCTGCGAGAGAGCAAAGCTTGAAATTTGAACAGTGGCCAAGTTTACCTAATTGAGACCCGATTCCGACGCCCTTCCGTGCGAAGCCAACGGCCGGACGTGGAAATTAACCCCATTTTATACCTTTTAAAGACGTTTAACCATGCTTGCAATGGTTAAATTCGCGGATGACGGATGGTTAGCTGGCAAAATTAGTTATGCATTGGATCGGTAATCCAAAGATGTGGGTTCGAGTCTCATGTTAGCCAGAGTTGATCACAGTTAATTGTTTCATTGTGATTGACATATGTCTAGTGTATATATATCTATAAATTGTAATGTGGAACGTTCCACAATAAAAATGGAAGGAAATCAGTATACAGGGTGGATTTTCTTTTTGGGTCAGTGAGGGCAGCTACCAGATCCCGTGCTGCTACGAGAAAACGGTCTTAGAAGACCTTCCCTCGATTTCAAATTAATGAAGATTGGCTTTTACAGATTTTGGAAAAAACATACAGGATGCGAGAAAAAGGTCATTTTTGACAAACTTTTTTTTGATGCCAATCGATCCCATTCCTATTGAGGATCAAAAGCTTGTATGGAAGCAAAAAAAAATTTCCGGCTATAAAAGCCACAAATCGAGGAAAACTTTTCCCATACAATTTGTATGAAAATGAAAATTTTTATTTTTCACATGCTATTTTTGTATGCCAATCGATTCCATTCCTATCCAGTATCAATAGTTTCCTAGGGGTCAACTTACGATAATGTACTAAAAAGTCACTGTTTTTTTCCAAAATCTGTAAAAGCCAATCTTCATTAATTTGAAATCGAGGGAAGGTCTTCTAAGACCGTTTTCTTGTAGCAGCACGGGATCTGGTAGCTGCCCTCACTGACCCAAAAAGAAAATCCACCCTGTATATATTTATTACAAGCATATTGATGTTAAAATTGATATTAAATAATTTCGTTTCCCCAAGACTAGTAGCGCGGTTACTAGACAGATAAGTTTGCATTTGCCTTCGATATCTTTGAATCATATGGGCCTAAAATACCTTTTGAATGCCTATAAACTATTCGAAGTGGCGCCGTTAATGATCTAAACTCGATTAAAAATATATTATCTCATTCCGAAAGTAGTAGTAACTACCAAGGTCACGCCGATGCCACGCCGATAGCGCAGCGTCGGCGGCGGCGGCGCGAAAATTTTGTCGGCGGCGGCGGCGCGCCGGCGCGGCGCTCATAGCTAGGAAGGTGGTCACCGGTACCATTCAACCATGCAACTAAACCACTTCGTGTTTGGGCTCGTTTGATTCATTTCAACAAGATCTTTGACACAAGATATGACTCAGGGTCTGATGATGGAGCTGGAAGGTGGTCACCGGTACCAGTCAACCATGCAACTAAACCACTTCGTGTTTGAGCTCGTTTGATTCGTCTCAACAAGATCTTGGACACTAGGTGATATTCAGGGTCTGATGATGGAGCTGGAAGGTGGTCACCGGTACCAGTAAACCATGCAACTAAACCACTTCGTGTTTGGGCTCTTTTTATTCATTTCAACAAGATCTTTGACACAAGATAGGACTCAGGGTCTGATGATGAAGCTGGAAGGTGGTCACCGGTACCAGTCAACCATGCAACTAAACCACTTCGTGTTTGAGCTCGTTTGATTCGTCTCAACAAGATCTTTGACACTAGGTGATACTCAGGGTCTGATGATGGAGCTGGAAGGTGGTCACCGGCACCAGTCAACCATGCAACTAAACCACTTCGTGTTTGTGCTCGTTTGATTCGTCTCAACAAGATCTTGGACACTAGGTGATACTCAGGGTCTGATGATGGAGCTGGAAGGTGGTCACCGGTACCAGTCAACCATGCAACTAAACCACTTCGTGTTTGTGCTCGTTTGATTCGTCTCAACAAGATCTTGGACACTAGGTGATACTCAGGGTCTGATGATGGAGCTGAATGGTGGTCACCGGTACCAGTCAACCATGCAACCTGCACATCAGACCCTGTGAGTACTATGTTGTGTCAAAGATCTTGTTGAGACAAATCAAACGAGCCCAAACACGAAGTGGTTTAGTTGCATGATTGACTGGTACCAGTGACCACCTTCCAGCTCCATCATCAGACCCTCAGTACTCATCATTCATCATTTTAGCCTTCGGTCGCCCACTGCTGAGCATAGGCCTCTCTTCTTGTACGCCACTTGTCCCGGTCCTGTGCTAGTTTCATCCAAAAGTGCCCCGCGATTAGTGATGGGTAGGACATCAATTTAAAATGAGTTTGTATGAGTACCTCATTTTCTAAAATGAGGTGTTACAATGTCTTACTTCAAATGAGGTGAGGTACTAGCATATTTTCAGCGTCGACTATTCCATTAATTCCAACGGCGACAAAAATATTTAATGTATATACATATTTATGTATTCATCACTTCCTTTATAAATAAATAAATAGTAACATTTAATTGGAGTGCAATTCTGGAGGTTAAGAATAGAACTTTTAGGAGAAAGATAATTTTAGAATCAAGTAAAATGAATAGAGGAGTGAAGTAAGACATTTTTGCGGTACGAAGTACTGCGACAAATTAACAAAATGAGTGGTACAAATGAGGTGCCTCACGAGTGAGCGACTCAACACTACCCGCGATACTTCGAACGTCATCCACCCAACGAGCCAACGGACGCCAGGCGCTTCTTTCATCCGTAAGCGGCCACCAATCCGTCAACATTTTGGTCCACCTGCCATCACTCTGCCTAGCAACATGTCCCGCCCAACTCCACTTAAGCTTGGCAATGACGTCACCCACGTCCCGCACCTTGGTGCGGCGTCGGATCTCGACATTCCTCACTCGGTCTTGCAGTTTAATGCCGAGCATGGTGCGCTCCATGGCTCTTTGTGCTACTCGTATTTTATGCACTATACCCTCAGTACTATCTTGTGGCAAAGATCTCGTTGAGAGGAATCAAACGAGCCCAAACGCGAAGTGGTTTAGTTGCATGGTTGACTGGTACTGGTGACCACCGTCCAGCTCCATCATCAGACCCTCAGTACTATCTTGTGTCAAAGATCTTGTTGAGACGAATCAAACGAGCCCAAACACGAAGTGGTTTAGGTGCATGGTTGACTGGTACCGTTGACCACGTTCCAGCTTCATCGTCAGGCCCTGAGTTCTATCTTGTGTCAAAGATCTCGTTGAGAGGAATAAAACGAGCCCAAACACGAAGTGGTTTAGTTGCCTGGTTGACTGGTACCGGTGCCAACCTTCCAGTTCCATCATCAGACCCTCAGTACTATCTTGTGTCAAAGATCTTGTTGAGACGAATCAAACGAGCCGAAACACGAAGTGGTTTAGTTGCATGGTTGACTGGTACCGTTGACCACCTTCCAGCTTCATCATCAGACCCTGAGTTCTATCTTGTGTCAAAGATCTCGTTGAGAGGAATCAAACGAGCCCAAACACGAAGTGGTTTAGTTGCGTGGTTGACCACCTTCCAGCTTCATCATCAGACCCTGAGTCCTATCTTGTGTCAAAGATCTTGTTGAGAGGAATCAAACGAGCCGAAACACGAAGTGGTTTAGTTGCATGGTTAACTGGTACCGTTGACCACCTTCCAGCTCCATCATCAGACCCTGAGTTCTATCTTGTGTCAAAGATCTCGTTGAGAGGAATCAAACGAGCCCAAACACGAAGTGGTTTAGTTGCGTGGTTGACCGGTACCGGTGACCACCTTCCAGCTCCATCATCAGACCCTCAGTACTATCTTGTGTCAAATATCTTGTTGAGACAAATCAAACGAGCCCAAACACGAAGTGGTTTAGTTGCATGGTTGACTGGTACTGGTGACCACCTTCCAGCTCTATCATCAGACCCTCAGTACTATCTTGTGTCAAAGATCTTGTTGAGACGAATCAAACGAGCCCAAACACGAAGTGGTTTAGTTGCGTGGTTGACTGGTACCGGTGCCAACCTTCCAGCTCCATCATCAGACCCTCAGTACTATCCTGTGTCAAAGATCTTGTTGAGACGAATCAAACGAGCCGAAACACGAAGTGGTTTAGTTGCATGGTTGACTGGTACCGTTGACCACCTTGCAGCTTCATCATCAGACCCTGAGTTCTATCTTGTGTCAAAGATCTCGTTGAGAGGAATCAAACGAGCCCAAACACGAAGTGGTTTAGTTGCATGGTTGACTGGTACCGTTGACCACCTTCCAGCTTCATCATCAGACCCTGAGTTCTATCTTGTGTCAAAGATCTCGTTGAGAGGAATCAAACGAGCCCAAACACGAAGTGGTTTAGTTGCGTGGTTGACTGGTACCGGTGACCACCTTCCAGCTCCATCATCAGACCCTGAGTTCTATCTTGTGTCAAAGATCTTGTTGAGATGAATCAAACGAGCCCAAACACGAAGTGGTTTAGTTGCGTGGTTGACTGGTACCGGTGACCACCTTCCAGCTCCATCATCAGACCCTGAGTCCTATCTTGTGTCAAAGATCTTGTTGAGACGAATCAAACGAGCCGAAACACGAAGTGGTTTAGTTGCATGGTTGATTGGTACTGGTGACCACCTCCCAGCTCCATCATCAGACCTATATATTCTGATTCTGACATGTCATCAAAAGCATTTGTATTCAGCCATTTTTAGGGTTCCGTAGCCAAATGGCAAAAAACGGAACCCTTATAGATTCGTCATGTCTGTCTGTCTGTCTGTCTGTCCGTCTGTCCGTCTGTCCGTCTGTCCGTCTGTCTGTCCGTCCGTATGTCACAGCCACTTTTCTCCGAAACTATAAGAACTATACTGTTGAAACTTGGTAAGTAGATGTATTCTGTGAACCGCATTAAGATTTTCACACAAAAATAGAAAAAAAAAACATTAAATTTTTGGGGTTCCCCATACTTCGAACTGAAACTCAAAAATTTTTTTTTCATCAAACCCATACTTGTGGGGTATCTATGGATAGGTCTTCAAAAATGATATTGAGGTTTCTAATATCATTTTTTTCTAAACTGAATAGTTTGCGCGAGAGACACTTCCAAAGTGGTAAAATGTGTGTCCCCCCCCCCTGTAACTTCTAAAATAAGAGAATGATAAAACTAAAAAAAATATATGATGTACATTACCATGTAAACTTCCACCGAAAATTGGTTTGAACGAGATCTAGTAAGTAGTTTTTTTTTTATACGTCATAAATCGCCTAAATACAGAACCCTTCATGGGCGAGTCCGACTCGCACTTGGCCGCTTTTTTAATTTAGTACCTATAAAATATCAGATCATTTCAAATATCTTTAATGCTGTCCGGTAGTTACATACTATACTATAATATAAAACCAAATACACAGTACTAGGATCAAAGTTTCTCAGTCGCCGTTTACACGCACACAGTATAGCATTTTACACGGCGCCTGCCGCACACAATGATAAAAAACCTCGTCGTCGCCGTTGAAAACGTTCGGAGCCGACCGACACACGTCCTACCTCTACAAGCTCTGCCGCGGCACTGAGCTCACGACCGCGCGTCATCGGTAATATTAGAGTCGTTTTCAAAAAATTGCCAAAAAATTATAGTAGAATTTCATAAACACTAGTGTATACCATCAGTATAAGCAAACGCTGCAGATTGCTTGAGTATGAAAATGACTTCGATATTAAGTAGAATTTCGTAGGAATTGACACTTGTTTCGGAGAGAAAATTGAGTTTGTTTTTCTTCGATTTTCTCTTTCTCAAAGGTATTTAGGAAAAATGTCAAAAGTAATTCCTAATGTACAGGGTATTAGTAATACAAAATAGCCAGCTTTACCGGAGTAAACTTCTCAACATGTACAAATACGAGCTCACAATTTAGTGCTTCACGTGGTTTTTCGGAAACAACCATCAGAAAAAAAATCATTACTAATTTAATAAGCCATTTTTCCAATATTTAAAAAGTAATTCCTAAAGATAAGAAGACGCTTTTACCGTAACAAGTACTCATTGTTTCTAATAATGACCCTAAAGTACTGAATGTCATCGAGGAATATCATCAATTTTGCATTATTTTGACTTTTCTTGTTGGAGCGCTCTTAAATTAATTTAATTCGGTAGTTGAATTCAGCCTGTATATGATGTCGCGGCTTTAATCTTTAGATTTAAACATTGTAAAAATATCCGTCGCTTTCATAATTCAATGTCGATTAATAAGTTTAAAATCGGTTAACGAACGTGGCAGCTCCCTTAACTTTTGTTCTAATAGGAATGTTGAAACGTATTTTTAATCTCCTCGCATGAGGTATAGATGGTAAAACCAATTTGTCAGTCCAGAACAGGGATGTTGCGAACATCCGCATCCGCATCCGCAACCGCGGAACTTCCGCATTATTTTCAACATCCGCATCTGCATCCGCATCCGCATAAAATCGATGCGGACCTTATGCGGATGCGGATGTCGAACAAGTCGGTACAGGAACGTCTTAGCGGCGGCGTAAGTGCTAGGTAATTTCGTCATTACCTATAACGAAATCGTCTAGATCCAGAAAAGTCGGCCAAGTTGCTGTTTATATAACGCACCTATATTCTTGCTCAAATACTAAACGTTTCGTTTTTTATAAATAAAAAAATACTAAAAATGTAAAATTTGACGTTTTCTAAGTACCTAATCTTGACATCCGCTTCCGCATCCGCATCCGCGGATGTGAGCCTTTAAATATCCGCATCCGCATCCGCGGATGTCAAAAAATCGGCATCCGCAACATCCGTGGTCCAGAACCAGGAAAATTATAGGTACTCATACTTTTCTTTTGGGTGCTAGTACCTACTAGTGTAAGACAAAGATAGTATGACTCTCTCTGTCTATGCTTGAACTGAGACAGTCCTTTGACAAACTATATTATATTATGTTCTATCATTTCTATCCCTCACGGGCGCACGTATTATGGCAACTCTATAGTCCACTTGGTTTGAGCCTCTAAGTAAATATTTTCACAGGAGTGACGCTTAGAGATTGTATAATATAAATGCTTAGGTACTTAGGTACCGATCCTGTTTGCAAATGTTGTTTGCTGTTAATGCACGTGATTTTCTTTTCATTGTGGTGAGATTATGACAAGAATAATGGAGATAAAACAGATGCTTATCTGCGGCCACAATTACGACCAATTTATTTATTTATTTATGTTAACAGCTACAAACTTTCAATAGATAATAGGATTAAAAACAGGAAGCCAATTACAGGAACTCACAGGTAGTTACAAAGTATTAAATTTTAAACTAATGCTAGCACCTACGCACACACACATGCGTACAAAAAGACAGGAAAAAAAAGAGAAAAAAAACATAATTGAAAATGGCAATAGAAGCCTTACAATAGATCCTAAGTTTAATACTTAGTACATTAGCGCCTGGAATCTCAGAGGTCTCAGAATTCGAGCGATGAAAACAAAATAAAGTAAAATTATCATAATGGTATACAGTTAAATAATACATAATTATGTAATGTCGATATCAAGGCGCCAATCACTTAGTTGAATAAATTAATTTTATTGCATTTTGCTCGCCTAATGAAAAAAAAAACAAAAAACAATAAATATACAATTACTGTATGAGTGAATTGCAAAAAAAATATACATAGTTAAGCACCTGTAATTAGTCTAAATTTAATTGATTCCATTGTGTTACGACAGTTAAGCCATTTCTATTTATGTTAGATGCATGAAAGTGTGTTAGCGTATGGTATAGACTTATATGTATGTGTACGAATTAAGTACAATAAATACAATAAATACAATACAATACAATTTACATAGTTAATTTTCGTAACACAAATGAATCAATTAAGTTAAGACTATAGTTCGTTTTTTTTAGCATTAGAAAAAAGGTAAACAATCTTGATGTGTCTTTTAATAGGCTGGGAATGATGATTGTTTTTAGTTTGTTTATTCAATATAGTTTACAATGAAAAAATACAATAATAAAAGAAAAACTTAAAAACTACTACATTTAAACCAAGACACTTAACATAAAACTAATAGCTAGGTACTAATACTAGGTAACTAATCAAATAACCCACCCCGAGTCATTCCAGGCGCAAAAGTCCCCAACACGCTCGCTGCGTTTCCGCGTTGAATCGCAATAGATAACCTTTGTCTTTTAATTGAAAAACATGTTTAAAAAATAAATCACGGCAAATATGTAACAATTATGAATCTAATACGATCATTCCCGCCCCGCTCCTCCATAACTAAACAGTCTTATTATTATTTATATTAGGAAATGTTATACATAAGCAAGTAACTTATTTTATTTATAAACTACTTATAACTAATATTCTCTATTTTTATTTTAAATAATGTTTTAGGTATTTTATGCTATTATTTAGTGTGTGTGTGTGTGTGTGTGTGTGTGTGTGTGTGTGTATTAGCGTATGAGTTCTGCCAATATGTTATGTTAGTTAATAATTAACGCGGTACAGTAATGACTCGGTATCATCATAACTTAGTTGTTTCAGCCATTTAGTGAGTTCTATCTTACATTTATACAACAGTAGTGGATGGATATCGAATACCTTGTTTACATTGTTATAGATGTATGCCGATTGCGCTTTATATTGCCTTTTGGCGCTTTATATTGCTTTTTGGATTTATACTAAGTTTTTGCAATAAATGCCGTTTCTCTCTTTTGTATTTTGCATTTGAAATAGTATATCAAGGAAGTATTTGCATTTTGTATTTCCCCGTACGACAAATTGCTACGTCTATCTTAAGAGTCCCCAGCGAGCTCGGCCGAACTTCACCTTCCCATACAAACGGAGTTTCGTTCTCATTTTAAAACGTGTTGGATTGTAATGAAACTTTGCACATACAATGATATGGGGTATATCTAGTCCGGTAATTTACTTTTCACCTCAGCAGCTCGAACAGGGTGCTACTTAAAAAACAGTGAGCAAAATCGCATTTTGCTCACTGAGTGAGACAAAATGACATTCAAGTGACCTTAATATTCAAATGTCATTTCAACATGCGGGGTCTAATACAAGTTCGAAATACTTGGATTCTATTATCTCTGTCCCTTTCACGTCTTTAGCAAAAAGAAAGAGACAAAAAAAAGTTCAAACTACATTCAACGGTACATTGACGGTTTATAATAGACCCCCGAAAAACGTCAGTACGCATCGTTCCAAAATACATACGAGTATGGATTCTTAATAATTAATGAATGAAAATATAATTTAAGATTTGATAAAAACACTATATTTTACGTAATTTATTGTACGATTAAAATAATGAACTCATAAAATACACAGAATATCACGTAAAATAGGGGGACAACATTGTTTTTGCGTCGTCGGGGTTCATTTGTAGGGTTAAACTCTAGGGTTTTGTGTAGCCTGAGTGTTGTACTCAAAACATACAGCTTCCTAATGGTTAATTGGTCACTGATTTCATATAGTTTTTTTGTAGGAAACCTGTATGGTTTTGAGTACATCACCTTGAGCAGGCAGCGTTGCCCTCTCTCCACCTCCAAAAATCTTGTTTTGGCAGCGCCACCCCAGACAGTAATACAGTAGCTCATGACAGGTTGTACCAATGTAATATACAGTTGATTCAGTAGTTCCTTACTAGTAATATATCTAAAAATCTTGAAAATCCAATTAAGTTTTCTTATTCTATTGTTTACATTTTCCAGTCGCATGTGCCATGAGAGGCGTTGGTCAAGTAGTAGGTACACCTAGATATTTTGTAAATTTTACTTTTTCCGGTTCGATGCATTCACAGAGGGAAGGATCATCTTGGTAACACATGTGTATTTTTAGTTTTAAGTTAACATTAGGTTGCGAACTGTCATATTTACTTACTGAAACATATATAATTAGTTTTGCTGGCATTAAGCGTAAGGATACAGCCACTCTGCAGAGGCCAGATTCTGCACTACTGAACACTGACTCCCAGGATTCTCCATCGAACACTATAGCTGTGTTATCAGCATAAGAGCCGATGTGCCCACGTTGTAGTTTGAGATTCGTCAAATCATTGATATAAATAAGGAACAACGTGGGCCCCAGAACGCTTCCCTGGGGGACACCGTAAGTTATATCCATTTCGTTACTTATGAAGTCTCCTATTTTCACTCTTTGTGTACGCCCTTGCAAGTAGTCACTCAGCAATTGGAGAGGCAAACCTCTTATTCCTATTCGTTCCATTTTTTGTGTAAGAGTGGAGAGAGAGACCGTATCAAATGCCTTTTTTAGGTCTAAAAATATAGCGAGGCATTTCTTACCTTTATCAATTTTATCGGTAATTAAAGATGTTAGAGATAGTATAGCATCTTCAGTGGATCTGGACTGCCGGAAACCGAATTGGTTTTCGGAGAGTATGTTAAATTTGTTAAGGTATGATACAAGACGACTATTTATTAATTTTTCTATAACTTTAGAGATGGCAGTCAACACTGAGATCGGTCTATAATTGCTTACGTCATCTCTCTCTCCACTCTTATGCACCGGTGTCACAGTCGATTGTTTCAGAGGGGCGGGGAATACTCCTCTTGCGAAACAGAGGTTTGCTAGGTGGCTAATTACAGGGGCAACAACAGTGCAGGCGTGCTTCAGGAATTTTGTTGGTATACTATACTGTCCCACCCGGGGGCGCTATCGGCTCTGAGGCCCATGACAACACAGTGTACTTCCTGGGGATCAGTGTTCAGGAAAACAAGTGAGGAGGTGGTACAGTCAGGCAGGTTGTTTCCGCCATGATTATTTACATATTGATTATTTGAAGTACTTAGGATTTCTTCGGCCAGTGTTTTGCCAATGCCAGCAAAATAATTATTTACATAGTTAACAGCTGAAGTTGGAGATGGTTTAGTGTTTAATAGTTCAGTATTTTTTGTTTTATCAGATTTGTAATGAGTTATCCTTTTTATTGTCTGCCAGAGCGTTTTAGAGTTTTTAGATGATTTAGCCAGCTGTTCTTTTTCATATTTGCGCCTGATTTTTTTTATTAGTTCGTTACAAAAATTGCGGTATCGTTTGTAGGTGATTTTGAGAACTGTGCTTAATTACGTAAAATTTTTTTGCAATTCACTAGTATAGCTCTCAATACCATGACACTGGCTAAATTGTTCCATCTGGGAACTTGTGTGTACAAATAAATTGTATAATATATTAGTTTTAAAAAATTCTACACTTAATTAACGTTTGCAATTGATTTTCCGCCACAGGTGCAATTGTATATAAAAAAGAACTACAACAAAAACCTCCAGTATTGTAAATAGTTATGTTTGCTGCTGACGTCTCTGACGTATACATTAAGGTCAACCGGGATAAATAATTTATTCCACAGTATAGCTGTGCGAGGCAGGAGGCGGGTCTCACCCTATTTTATAAACAGTTAGGGTGAAACCCGCCTCCTTTTCTATTTTATAAAAAGTTTGGAATAGTAAAAAATTAACCGCCATTGGCTTTTCACTATACACCAATAAATAAATAAATATTATAGGATATTCTTACACAGATTGACTAAGTCCCACAGTAAGCTCAAGAAGGCTTGTGTTGTGAACCAATGAAGAGTACAAAGACCCTACATCCCGAATGATACATCGATAGGTGTTATCGGAAGCCATTTTTCAACAACTTGGGAGAAATGTTTGAAAGGATTTTGTTTATACAATAAAGGGTATCGTTTCTAGGATAAATTGCTGGCAGTTTGAAGCAAGATGGGATATAAATTGCATTTTCCTTTAAATCTGTTTGGAATATAATCATATTGCTTACACGGTGCAATTTGTTGCATACGGGATACATAAAATTGCATATATGTATATTTTAGGCTACAAATATAATGACCACCAAAAAATACTTAAGTACCCTAAATAAAAAAATCATGCTTACCAAAAAAAATTACTGAACACCAAAAAAATAAGGCCTAAAATTACAAAAGTACCACCGTTTTAATTACGACTGCACTTCAAATTGTATTTAAATACCAAATATATTGAATGATTACCAAAAATCATTAATGATCACCAAATCTTCAAGACCAAATTAATGCGATATTTTCACCTAAATAAACCGCTATGATTACCAAAAAATTTATACATATTACCAAATAAAGTAAAATGATGCCAAAATTACTAGGTTTGAACTGCGACCCCTACAGAAAAGAAATGCTACTAGAAATGTGGGTTAGGTTAGGTTTCAACTGCGACCCTTACAGAAAAGAGAAATGCTATTAGAAAAGTGGATTAGGTTAGGTTTGAACTGCGACCCATACAAAACAGAAATGCTACTAGAAAAGTGGCTTAGGTTAGGTTTCAACTGCGACCCTTACAGAAAAGAAATGCTACTAGAAAAGTGGGTTAGGCTAGGTTTGAACTGCGACCTTTACGGAAACGAAATGCTACTAGAAAAGTGGGTTAAGTAAGGTTTGAACTGCGACCCTTACAGAAAAGAAATGGTACTAGAAAAGTGAGTTAGGTTAGGTTTAAACTGCGACCCTTACAGAAAAGAAATGGTACTAGAAAAGTTGGTTAGGTTAGGTTTGAACTGCGACCCTTGCAGAAAAGAAATGCTACTAGAAAAGTGGGTTAGGTTAGGTTTGAACTGCGACCCTTACAGAAAAGAAATGCTACTAGAAAAGTGGGTTAGGTTAGGTTTGAACTGCGACCCTTACAGAAAAGAAATGATACTAGAAAATTGGGTTAGGTTAGGTTTTAACTGCGACCCATACAGAAACGAAAGGCTACTAGAAAAGTGGGTTAGGTTAGGTTTGAACTGCGACCCTTACAGAAACGAAATGCTACTAGAAAAGTGGGTTAGGTTAAGTTAGAACTGCGATTGTTACAGAAATAAAATGCTACTAGAAAAAGGTGACGAAGTGGATTAATTAATTTAACAGGATAACGATATATTAAATATTTGCCTCTTTTTAATTAAAATGTGGTTACAATTTTGGTGGTCATTTACTATTTTTGGGTTTACAATGATTATTTTGGTGTCATTTTCTTTAATAGGATAGCAAGATGTAAAAATTTGATTATCATTTCACATTAAAATGGGGTTTGAAATTTGGTACTTAATCATTTACTATTTTTGGGTTTAATAATGATTAGTTTGGTGTCAGTTCCTTTAATAGGATAGTAAAATGTAATAAAATTGGTAATCATTTCACATTAAAATGGAGTTACAATTTTGGTGATCATTTATTATTTTAGGGTGGTAAAATATATATTTTTGGTATTAAATTTTACTAAATCTGGTGATCAGTTAAATAGCAGCCTATATTTTAATCACTTGGCTATGTATGGCTGTGGTAAAGATCCTGACCAAATCTTTAGTCTTCTTTTTGCATGACTTTTTCTCAACGGTTTTTTTACCACCACACACATAAAAATAGTCATTTACACACTCATTTTGGTACGGGGTTCATTTGACCCCGTATATATGTTTGGTTATTTGATGAGTTAGGTCAGGCGTGTCTCACTCCGCGATATCGTCGCTTTGTATTGCTACAGGTAGCTAAAAGTACATTCGTGCGGCCCCAATTTTGGGGAAAGCCATAAGCCGCGCGTGGCGCTGTCGCCACCTAGCGGCCATATCTGTGCTGATCGTGACAGACGCGGTTTGTGAGTCTTCTGTACTTAGTACTATTATTTATTCTGTGGTTAGGTTGAAATCTATACGAGACCTCCATGAGGCTTTGCTATCATACTCGCGCAGGCGCTTCACTGGTTGTGATGTGATAACAAAAGCGGTCAAAAAGTATAATTCTACCCTCCAAATTTTTTCCCTCCGTACAAGGGCAAACAAATTTTCGCGGCAATAATGTTTTTCTTCAACTTTTTACACGACTGCCCCAAAAAAAGAGTGTATTGTTTTCAGGGTTCATGTTTGTATGTGGGTATGTAAGTTTCTTTGTTACACCGTAACAGCTAAGTGCCTGAACCGATTTAGGTGTTTGAGATATAATTGGAATCCTTACGTCATCCCGAGTAACATAGGCTATGTGACGTCATCACAAAACCAATATGGCGGATTATGCACTGCAAATTGTGCAACCGAAACAAAAATAAAACCAATAAACCTATCGAGTTGGGTATTAAAATAAAGGATTTTGAAAGACGATTCTAAAACTGTACACAAAATATGGTTTAAACTATTCATTTGGTAGGACAAGATTTTACAAAATATAAGTATAACGCAAAGATAAGTGAATTGCTTAAATCTATTGAATGCGATATTAAAAGAAAGGATTTTTTAAGGCGATCATACGAATATATATAAGTTATATGTTTAATTGTATCGTTGGAGAGAAAATAATACGAAATGTTCTACATCGCGCTAATGACATTTCTCTTTGCAGCTATATACGACAACGTCATACGTGGCGCTTACGTTATTTTCAATTGCGAAAGTGTCAAATACGAAAGGAACGGTTTGAACGATTGACTAGATTTCCTTACACATTTGGTAACAAAAAAGGAATGTTTCATACAAACTTTCTTGGACATTTTGGGAAATATGGTGGAAACTGTTCAGCTTCATGTACTTTACCAGCATACCAATATTTATAGAAATCTAAGATGTGATCGAAATGTACAAATTATTTGAGAAATGCTCAGGTACTCTGAATAAACATATTGTGCTGTTTATTATAAGATTTAACTTGAGACTTTGAATAGAAGACACAATAGTGATAGTAATCATGACTGTAGAAGGCAGGTCTTTGATGATGATTTTAATTTTGCACGAAAAATTTTGCAAATCCCGGAGCACACGTGCTACTGTTGTGAAACAATATTTTACGAGAAGCAAAGACTGGGAGCTTAAGACAGATGGGCTCTTCCTGCAACTTCCACGAGTATTTTAGTAACGAAAGCCGAAGGCCGAACTCCGCGTAGGGCCGAAGGCCCGGAGCGTAAGAAAGGTGCACGTTTTTTGCAGCTTCCCCAAGAATCTTAATTGCGAAGGCCGAATGCCGAGCTTCGCATAGGGCCGAAGGCCCGGAGCGTAAGAAAGGTGCACGCTTTCTGCAGCTTTTCCAAGTTTCTTAATTGCGAAGGCCGAAGGCCGACCTTCGCGTAGGGCCGAAGGCCCAGAGCGTAAGAAAGGTGCACGCTTTCTGTAGCTTCCTCAAGAATCTTAATTGCAAAGGCCGAAGGCCGAGCTTCGCTTAGGGCCGAAGGCCCGGAGCGTAAGAAAGGTGCACGTTTTCTGCAGCTCGAAGTATCTTAATTGCGAAGGCCGAAGGCCGAGCTTCGCGTAGGGCCGAAGGCCCGGAGCCTAAGAATGGTGCACGCTTTCTGCAGCTTTTTCAAGTTTCTTAATTGCGAAGGCCGAAGGCCGACCTTCGCGTAGGGCAGAAGGCCCAGAGCGTAAGAAAGGTGCACGTTTTCTGTAGCTTCCCCAAGATTCTTAATTGCAAAGGCCGAAGGCCGAGCTTCGCTTAGGGCCGAAGGCCCGGAGCGTAAGAAAGGTGCACGCTTTCTGCAGCTCGAAGTATCTTAATTGCGAAGGCCGAAGGCCGAGCTTCGCGTAGGGCCGAAGGCCCGGAGCCTAAGAATGGTGCACGCTTTCTGCAGCTTTTTCAAGTTTCTTAATTGCGAAGGCCGAAGGCCGACCTTCGCGTAGGGTAGAAGGCCCAGAGCGTAAGAAAGGTGCACGTTTTCTGTAGCTTCCCCAAGATTCTTAATTGCAAAGGCCGAAGGCCGAGCTTCGCGTAGGGCCGAAGGCCCGGAACGTAAGAAAGGTGCATGCTTTCTGCAGCTTCCCTGAGTATCTTAATTGCGAAGGCCAAAAGCCAACTAATGGGAAATAATTATGTAGTTGCAGAGATATTAAGCCATAGCACTTTTCAATACGTCTGGTTTTTGGGTCCGACCTAATTAGGTTTTTAAGCACGTTTTATGCTAACATATCAAATATTAACATGATGAAAGCTCCTTGAAGCAACTTAAGTGCCTTAAATCATATAAAAAATGTGGTTGGTTTGTATGGTCACTAAAATGTATAAAATAAAATAAATTAATTAAAAATTAAAAAACACGACTGCAGTTTATAAGCGAACTGAAAAGCTAAAAATAATTTTTAGTTATGTTAGGTACTCAACTTAATGAATGTAAAATATAATATTTAGGTAAGTGTTCTGTCAGGGTCGTAAACAGCAAACGGAAAAGTTTAGGCTCATTTAGGATTGTGACTGTAGTACCTCTATATTTTATTTCGATGCAGTCGGGGACCTGTGAATGGGAAAAATTCAATATATCAAGGTCCCCGACTGCAATCGAAATAAAATATGCAGGTACAGTCACGATCCTAAATGAGCCTAAACTTTTCCGTTTGCTGTTTACGACCCTGACAGAACACTTACCTATATATTATATTTTACATTCATTAAGTTGAGTACCTAACATAACTAAAAATTATTTTTAGCTTTTCAGTTGGCTTATAAACTGCAGTCGTGTTTTTTAATTTTTAATTAATTTATTCCTAATCAGATCACGATACCGAATATGCCCTTAAACGGCCCCAGTATTTTTGTTACACCTTGTATCTTAGGCAAAGGCAGATATGAAAAATCAAGATACAAGTATAAATATTTTATTACTTTAATACTGGGTTCACTTATATAACTATTTAACATTATTGTGAACTAAATGGCTATAGTTAAAATACATTCATTAAATATTATTATAATTCTAATTAAATATATCTAAAATTATTATTAAATATATCGTAATTAGTACTAAACTATACCAAAGTAAAACTAAAGTACTTTAGGTACATTATTAGGTACTTACTTGCATTATACAAACAGATCACATTGCATATTATATTATAATCTGGCAAACCAACTTTGTCAGTAGAAAAAGGCGCGAAATTTTTCTATGGCAGGACAACCCTTCACGCATACATTTTTAAATTTGCTGGCTTTTTCTACTGACGGAAATGGGTTACCAAACTATTATAATTTTTTTGAATTCCAAATTGAAAAAAACTACTTCGAAACTTTCACATTAGAAATCTTGTTATCTATCATCTATAGTTAAAGCTACTTTAAGTTCATAACTTAGTAATAAATGTTATAAATATGGGGCATTATCTATGAAAAGGGACCTTATTGTCAATGGCGCCGCACAGCATCACGCGACATTGTATAAATTTCTATCGGAGCATCGTAAATAATGGCGTAAGCGCCATCGACAATAAGGTCCCTTTTCATAGATAACGTCACATATATATAATTATACAGATTATCACATAATAAAATAAATATGTCTTAGGTACCTACAGTGGGCCAAGAAAGTGGTCTACCACCCTACGGTTGAGGTTCGTTTGAACGTCATGAGACAACAAGGTCGATTTACTTGAAACTCCGTTAGTAAGTAAGTAAGTAATCATTTATTGTCAGATTGTGCATGTCAGTTAGAAAATTCAACCGCGATCGCGATTCAATAGCGATCGTTAGATCTCGCAAAAACTTTTGTCAAAACTGATAGACCACTTTCTTGGCCCACTGTATATTTGCATACATAAGTCATGTTATCGTCATTTTTCTTTAAAAATAATTAGACAGTATTTTATGTCATGGGTTAAGTATTCACTTGAGAAGGCAACAGCTAGCTATCGGCTATTAGTCGCGCAGCTTAGAACTGTTTAATCTATTTTTGATTAATTCCAATCCAACCAAAGTAATTAATTAACATAGGTATTTATTTTTTAATAGTGGCCTTGACTGTACTGGTCAGTGCCCCTTGCCCCTAAACCATATATGTATACTTAGTATAAGTATAGGTACTCGTATTTAGCTTGACATTAGCTGCTTTCTATTAAATTATAAATTTTCATAGCCACGGAATTATAGTCAAGGAAGTTTGAATCTTGTTGTATTTTCAATTGGGTTGAATTTCATTTATTCGAAAATTTTACTACACAAATGAAATGCTAACCTACCTACTTGGTTTTTAATTACGGTTGATATTTCATCGAAACTGAGTGCACATCCTAATATACATTGGGCGGCACGAGGCTATGGTTGAAATTCGACTCCAATTTTCTAAAACTTTTCTACCTGCTTCTCACTATCATTCCTCTGTTTTGCTCCCAAAGCCATCTGAATCTCGGCAATAGTCTTCCCTTTTGTCTCCGGCACACAGAAGCACACAAACAGACACATGAGCACACAATTAACGCTGAAGATGCCGTAGGTTGTTGGTGCGCCAATCATAGTTGTCACGAGAGCGAAGTATTTCACTGTTAAAAAGATGAAGACCAAAGAAGTTAACATGCTGATGGTGACGCCCACGGCGCGGGTCCGGCCCTCGAAGAGCTCCGCCAGAAGACCCCAGGATAGGGAGCCAAGGCCTGAAAAAGAAAGCAACCATAACATTATCGACCTTCAACTAAGAGGGGTTTTGGCCGAAGGGTGTCAAGTTCCGGCGGTTCTGCTGCCGCCTCCCTAATACTGCGGGGTTATGTAATGCATCTCAGCCATAACGTGCGTACGTGTGTGTGTGTGTGTGTGTGTGTGTGTGTGTGTGTGTGTGTGTGTGTGTGTGTGTGTGTGTGTGTTAAGCTGTATAAATCAGTCAATCGCAAGTAAAATTTGTCATCAAGTCAAGATTTATAACAGTTTCTCTACCCAATATTGTCTTACATTATCAAGCCTGTCATTAGTTTTGAAGGGATGTAATGATTTAGATATTTTACTGTCATGTTACTTTTATATCCATTAACCTTTTCGACGCCGTGTCAAACACAAAAGCTGTCACTCAGACGCCACGTCATCGAAGTGTCAAAACTGAAGTTGAACTTAATGTATATGCACGTAGGTCGATGTTGCTCTGTGGTCTTTGACCGATTAATCGGTCTTTGGCGTTGAACCTACGGTGCGGATATATCGGTCATTGGCGTCCAAAAGGTTCAATATCTATCTATCACAAGTAGAAACTTAAATTATTGCAACTTACCGGCACTGAAGCAGTAGACCACCAGGATTAATGATATTAGAGGCACGTAGTTGAGGAACCCGGTGACAGGACCGTCGTCTTTCAGCTTGAAGAATACTCCAAGTCCGACCTGGAATTGTAAAAAAATGTTTACACGCTGTCTTAACAAATTGTGTAGTTTCCATGCAAAAATATCCCACTAGGTCGCTTACAGGTCGCTTACCATAAGGACGCTTTGGCAGGTTATTCGTAGGTTTAAAGATACAAGCAAATTTCGTCTTAACTCGCTACAAATAGGAACCTTTGACTAAGACTTCGACACAATATTTGACCAAGATAGTAGAGTCTGACCCGACCAAGCTAATTTTGGCATTTGCAACGACAAAATGTCATCATTAATGTCAAATTTCTATAATCTTGACGATTTGTTCCCTCCAAGTTCCCTCCCTTACTTTGTTCTGCCAAATCGTTGCAGAGTTAGCTTAGATGGACTCTAATCTATTTGTATTCACGGTTAAAGTTTGTTCTTTAAGTTCTGCTTCTGAAACGTAGCCGCTAAAAATCGATGATTTTTAAACAGGTCCTCAAAATTTGTAAACTGTCCATCAACAAGTAGAAAAATTCCATCCGACCGCGTTTTTCGAGATATCGGAGCGTAAGGAATTTTAATTCCTCGCTGTCCAACCACTCGGACTATAATGAACTTTATATTCTATATATTCTGATAATCGAACCACGAGGAACTTTAAAATTCCACTTAGACAGTAAAACCACGAGGAATTACCCAACGACAAGGCAGTTATATCACGCTACCAGTAGGCCTAGCACATAATTGGCGCGACAAAATCTCGCGGCGAGACAGAATACTCGTCTTTTTCTATGTTAATTAAAGCCTCGGATTAAAGCAGGACGGGTAAGTAGTCGAATAATAATCGCGCCAATAATGTGCTAGCCCGGCTGAGGGGACAACTCAACGGGTCTCTATTGTTTCACAAATAGTTTTTAGCCATAATGTATTGTTTGCCCGAATTTTCGTTAGTCATAATTCATTTGGTTCAGAAACGCGTCACTTTTCAGGATTGCCATAAAACAAACCTAACCTAACCTAATCTATCTATACGATAACCTAACGAAAATCCTGAAATGTTAACGGTTTCAGTTTTATGACTAATGATAATATGACAAACAATACATTATGACTTAAAACTTTATGGGAAACAACGGGACCCCCAACTCAACGCCACATTTGGATACGTCAAGAAACTATAAACTTTTCTTATTAAACACTTACCATCCCCACAGCTTGTCCAACGAGCGTCGAAGCCAAAATCGGCTTCCTCCCAAACCGATCAGTCACCAACGTCGCCGAGAACGCTGCCAACAGCTGAATAGACCCAATCACCCCTGACGCTATCTCTGGCCGAACACTCGTCTGCGTAGATTCCAATACAGTTTGCAAATAAAACGAAACAGCGTTAAACCCAACTAACTGTAAACCAGCTCCGAAGACAATACCAATGCAGGCTGATTTAAAAAATATCCTATCCCTTAGTAACTCGCGCGCAGTTATTTTTTCTTCATTTCCTGATAGCGAGTACTCTTTCAATTCCTCTTTGGCTGCAGTTTCTGTGTCGCGAAGGGAAAGGAGGACTTTTAATGCTTCGTCAGTACGACCTGAAAACAAAAAATGTATTACTTTTAAAAAAGATAACTGGCTACTTTACACCAGGCGGTCTAGCATAAGTTGCGTTCTCGCGCGCGACTCCATACATCAAGAGCGACTTCAAGTAGGTATGGACTCGCGCGAGAACGCAACTTATGCTAGACCGCCAGAGCAATAAAAAGCGCAATAAAGGCACTAAAAATTCGAGCCCTGTATGACGTCTTAAGAATGACTCACGTTAGACCGGGCCGTGTCCGGGCCGGAGCTTCCGGAGTATACCGGAGCTTCGTTTTCTATGGAAAGCAACGCGTGATCACCTGTCATCTCATCATCTGTCATAGAAAAGTAAGCGCCGGAAGCTCCGGCCCGGACACGGCCTGGTCTATCGTGAGTCATCCTTTATTCTATATATGTAAATTGCAAATTCCTAGCGCCTGTTAGTTTCATCATAGCAACAGTTGGCCTTCGGATTATAATGATAATATCCTATTATAATATTGAGATATAATTATCGCTCCAAACTCGTGTAAATGATAAATTAATTAATATGAAAGGGAAACACGAGTGCAATTAAATATCATTAATTATTATTTACAGTATCAATATTGATATAGGTATTTCCTTTTCAAATTAAAAGCGAGTAGGTAGGTAAAAGGGAGTGTCAGTGTCATTATAAACGTCATTAATTATTTTGAAATTTTGAGTGTAGAAAATGAAGCAAGTTGCTGTATGGAGCATGCATTAATTTCTCAGTCGATTAAATTTGGCTTGGTTATTATATAGTATGAGCCGAAAGTAACATATAAATATCCAAAAAAAACACTCCTAAGTTAGGTATTTATAAGTAAAAATACAAATCTGTTTATATGTTGAACCGAAGCATAGGTAAGCATTTTCTTTTCTTTGTCTCTTGTGTTTTGTTTGTGTCACACAGAATGTATGTTGTGGCTGAATAAAGATTTTATCTATCTATCATCATGATGTTCAACGTGAAGTACCTACTCTAAGAAGGGGCCAGCGAGAGATCTTACCTTTAGAGTACAAGAAGTAAGGGCTGTCAGGCAAGAAAAACATCGGCACCAACGTGACGACAGCAAAGATCAGCATCATGACGTTCAAGGTGAAGTACTCTAAGAATGGTCCAGTGCACAGCATGATCAAGATCCCGAGGGATGAGAATATTTGAAGAAAGGTTCCTAGGGAACCTCGCACTTCTTTCTGTAAGAAAAATTTCAAATGTTTTAATGATTTCAGTCTACTTATCAGAGCTGCGGAGATAGTTGACGCCCCTGCATAAATGTTTATATGCAGGTGGGTCATCTATCTCTGCAGCTGACTTTACCATCGCCCACACTTGCTGTTTGTACATACTTATGTACTATAATGTTTGCTCTGATCAAGCGTAGAGTCAGCTGCAGAGATAGTTGACCAACCTGCATATAAATATTTGTTACCCTTTACCTAATCCCCATTAGGTCCGTATCCATCCGGTGCCGTAAATCCGTCAGTAGTTTTTGAGTTTATCGCGAACATAAAAACAGACAGACACGGCGGGGGACTTTTCTATAAGGTGTAGTGACGATTAAATCATGCCTATCTTTAATTCAATCTTGTTTTCTGCAATAACGTGTTTTTCCTGACTTGAGTCGTGGAATTAAAATGTGTCTTCGATTTATGTCGATACATCAATTCCTCATACATCGTGTGAGGAATGTGAATCACGTACTGCACTCATAAATTTATAGTAGCTGCAATCTTATTACTATGATAGCAAAAAAAATCGAATAAATGAAATTCAACCCAATTAAAAAATCAATGGGGAGCGGATCGAGGATATACTAGTGAATTAAGTTTTGTCTGTAAAGATACAGGTTTTCGTAGATGTATGAAAATAAAACAAAATAATTAGTCAATTCTTTTCTTCGTATCTATTAGATACTTGCAACAATATCATGGTCGCGTTTTTATCACCTGTCATGTCATGCGTCATTTTCACACTTACATTGACAGATATGGTAACAAATGATAAAGAGCCGGCCATCTTAGCCCTTTTTTACACGACTGCCCAAACAAAAAGAGTGTATTGTTTTCAGCGTTCATGTTTGTATGTATATATGTATGTGAGTTTCTTTATTCCACGATAACTTCAGAATGCCTTAACCGATTTAGATGTATGATATATCATTAGAATCCTTACGTCATCCCGGGTGACAAAGGCTATGTGACGTCATTACAAAATCAATATGGCGGACTTAATACGCCATATTACGCAACCTTAAGAAAAAAATATCTTGCAACCCCATCGAGTAGGGCATCAAAATGAAGCGCTTTGAAAGACGATCAATAATATATATACAATATGAGGGTTTAAGTCCAACTTTAAGAAAGTAAAAATGTACAAAATATATTAAGAAAAGCTAATCTCATAAAACCAAATATTCCTATTGTTGGGATATTAAAAGGAAGTGGTTTGACCGTTGATCATAAAAAAAAATTATACATAGGTATTATATTAATCATATTTTACTTGTTTTGAAACCAAGCCAATATGTTCTAAATTGCGCTAAGGGAATAGAAAAGTGTAAATAAGTTCTTTGTAGAGAGTCTGAGATTGTAGAGTCCGTCTTCAGATACAACTCTGCACCGACTTTGACGGAACAAAGTGTGAAAGTGTCATTATAACCGTATATTTTTATACGTAATTTTTATATAAAGCCCGAGATACACTTGTAAGTTTTACTTACGTAAGTAGGGACAAAGCTATTTGTTAGAATGAGATAATGATATTCATCTCTCATTCTGTAGTATAGCTGTGTCCGTACGTAGTACGTACGTAAGTAAAACTTAAGACAGATGGGCTCTTCCTGCAACTTCCCCGAGTATTTTAATTACGAAGGCCGAAGGCCGAACTCCGCATAGGGCCGACGGTCCGAAGCGTAAGGCAGGTGCGTGCTTCCTGTAACATCCCCAAGTATCCTAATTGCGAAGGCCGAAGGCCGAGCTTCGCGTAGGGCCGAATGCCCGGAGCGTAAGAAAGGTGCACGCTTTCTGCAGCTTCCCCAAGTATCTTAATTGCGAAGGCCGAAGGCCGAGCTTCGCGTAGGGCCGAAGGCCCGGACCGTAAGAAAGGTACACGCTCTCTGAAGCTTCCTCAAGTTTCTTAATTACGAAAGCCGAAGGCCGAGCTTCGCGTAGGGCCGAAGGCCCGGAGCGTAAGAAAGGTGCACGCTTTCTGCAGGTTCCCCAAGTATCTTAATTGCGAAGGCCGAAGGCCGAGCTTCGCGTAGGGCCGAAGGCCCGGACCGTAAGAAAAGTGCACGCTCTCTGCAGGTTCCTCAAGTTTCTTAATTTCGAAAGCCGAAGGCCGAGCTTCGCGTAGGGCCGAAGGCCCGGAGCGTAAGAAAGGTGCACGCTTTCTGCAGCTTCCCCAAATTTCTTAATTGCGAAGGCCGAAGGCCGAGCTTCGCGTAGGGCCGAAGGCCCGGGGCGTAAGAAAGGTGCACGCTTTCTGCAGCTTCCCCAAGTATCTTAATTGCGAAGGGCGAAGGCCGAGCTTCGCGTAGGGCCGAAGGCCTGGAGTGTAAGAAAGATGCACGCTTTCTGCAGCTTCCCCAAGTATCTTAATTGCGAAGGCCGAAGGCCGAACTTCGCGTAGAAAGGTGCACGCTTTCTGCAGGTTCCCCAAGTATCTTAATTGCGAAGGCCGAAGGCCGAGCTTCGCGTAGGGCCGAAGGCCCGGACAGTAAGAAAAGTGCACGCTCTCTGCAGGTTCCTCAAGTTTCTTAATTTCGAAAGCCGAAGGCCGAGCTTCGCGTAGGGCCGAAGGCCCGGAGCGTAAGAAAGGTGCACGCTTTCTGCAGCTTCCCCAAATTTCTTAATTGCGAAGGCCGAAGGCCGAGCTTCGCGTAGGGCCGAAGGCCCGGGGCGTAAGAAAGGTGCACGCTTTCTGCAGCTTCCCCAAGTATCTTAATTGCGAAGGGCGAAGGCCGAGCTTCGCGTAGGGCCGAAGGCCTGGAGTGTAAGAAAGATGCACGCTTTCTGCAGCTTCCCCAAGTATCTTAATTGCGAAGGCCGAAGGCCGAACTTCGCGCAGAAAGGTGCACGCTTTCTGCAGCTTCCCCAAGTATCTTAATTGCGAAGGCCGAAGGCCGAGCTTCGCGTAGGGCCGAAGGCCTGGAGCGTAAGAAAGATGCACGCTTTCTGCAGCTTCCCCAAGTATCTTAATTGCGAAGGCCGAAGGCCGAACTTCGCGTAGGGCCGAAGGCCCGGAGCATAAGAAAGGTGCACGCTTTCTGCAGCTTCCCCAAGTATCTTAATTGCGAAGCCCGAAAGCCAACTAATAGGAAATAATTATGTAGTTGCAGAGATATTAAGCCATATAGCACTTTTCAATACGTCTGGTTTTTAGGTCAGACCTAGTTAGGTTTTTAAGCACGTTTTATGCTAACATATCAAAGATCAACGTGATGAAATTTCCTTGAAGCAACTAAATTGTCTTAAATCATAAAAAATGTGGTTGGTTTGTATGTCACTAAAATGTATAAAATAAAATAAATTAATTAAAAATTAAAAAACACGACTGCAGTTTAAAAGCGAACTGAAAAGCTAGAAATAATTTTTAGTTATGTTAGGTACTCAACTTAATGAATGTAAAATAGAATATAAGTGTTCAGTCAGGGTCATAAACAGCAATCGGGAAAGTTTAGGCTCATTTAGGATCGTGACTGTACCTGCATATTTTATTTCGATTGCAGTCGGGGACCTGTGAATGGGAAAATTTCAATATATCAAGGTCCCCGACTGCAATCGAAATAAAATATGCAGGTACAGTCACGATCCTAAATGAGCCTAAACTTTTCCGATTGCTGTTTATGACCCTGACTGAACACTTATATTCTATTTTACATTCATTAAGTTGAGTACCTAACATAACTAAAAATTATTTCTAGCTTTTCAGTTCGCTTTTAAACTGCAGTCGTGTTTTTTAATTTTTAATTAATTTATTTTATTACTGATATAATGGTCGTATGGTCGTTCTTGTCTACGTGACAGCGTGATAAAACGGTGTCCGTCACTTTCTATCCCGCGTGTTAAAAAGGGACAGTTTATCACGTGGATAAAGCCATCCATAATACCCCTGCTGATCAAATAACTTTCGCTCGATAGAAAAAAAGTCACGGACATAGGTTTTAAACGCACCGGGGACTCTAATGTTAACTCTGAAGTTGGATAGCAATAGCACCATAATGAAAGTGAGAACAATGTGCCTAATTCCGTCATATGGGACTATTCCGCCCACGAGCGTATATTTCTTTAATTTTCAATCGTAGGAATAAACCCATCTTTCGATTCCCGCTTTTGATTGCTGAAGCAATCGCTGCTTTGTCGATGAAATTATCAATTTTGTTTGTTGTTTGAGAGAAACGCTAGTAGACGGAATAGTCCCTATGACGGAATTAGCCACATGGGGATACATAAAGTACTCCGGCCAAGACTCTCTACTCACACTAGCGACTTCAGAAGCGTACATAGGGACCACAGTAAATGTGATAGCATCGCACAGTCCACTCAAGGCCCTGCCCAGTAACACCATCCAGAGCTTGGAGGCGAAAGTCAAGGCAACACACATGATGATGCGAGGCACGTAGCAGATGATGACGCAGTACTTGCGACCTATGCGGTCCACGAGGTAACATGCTAGGAAGTTTGCTGGAAAGAAAGAATTGGATAAGGATGCTTGTTGGACAAGGATGGTTTAAAACCATCTTTAAACCTTCGTATGCCTTTGTCAAAAATTTGCTACTGAATTATTAATCTTGATATTGTAAATTAAAAGGTAAACAATTTTGACAAGTCCTTTTATTGAAAAACACTTTTGAAAAATAAGTCACGGCAAATATGTAACAATTATGAATCATGTACGATTAGTTATAGATGGTCAAGCAGATCTTGTCAGTAGAAAAAGGCGGCAAATTTGAAAAATGTAGGCGCGAAGGGACATATCTTCTAATAGAAAATATGAATTTCGCGCCTTTTTCTATCATCTATACATTATTTTGCTTTCATAAGTAATAAGTAGTTACTGATTTCAACCTTAAGACATTTCAAGATCGCGAAGTATTTTTCTAATGCTAAAAAAACGAACTATAGGAATTCAGATAGTTAAACGTAACAAAAGTCGCGTGGCCCAGTACTTACAAACAGCAACAACACTCTTAACTGTCCATCGGTGGACCTAACCTTCTGTAAAGGGGCCCACTGATTAACAGTCCGAAGGACGGTATCGGCCTGTCAGTTAGAACAAAAATTTGACTGTTCCCAACAACTGACAGGTCGATACTGTCCGGTGGACTGTTAATCAGTGGGTCCCTTAATAAGGCCCACCGACGGACAGTTAATAGTGTGGACGATGGTACAAAGGACACATCGATTTGCTGAAACTAATTAATTAGCATATTCACCTAATCCTCCCGTCAAGAAGCCTGCAGAGACGATCCAAGAACCTTCAGATTCGGTGACAGGTCCCGGCAGGGTGGTGGTGTCGTTCCTGCTCAGCTTGACCAGGACTGGAGACGGCCAGGCGATGCTGAGCCCGGTGCAGAGGACGCATAGATTTGCTGAAAGTAATAAGAATAATTAAAAGTCAACTTACGTAGGAGAAAAAAAAACCGGCCAAGTGCGAGTCGGACTCGCGCACGGAGGGTTCCGCACCATCAACAAAAAATTGAGCAAAACAAGCAAAAAAACGGTCACCCATCCAAGTACTGACCCCGCCCGACGTTGCTTAACTTCGGTCAAAAATCACGTTTGTTGTATGGGAGCCCCACTTGGACGGACACTGGGACGGACCGACGGACGGACGGACGGACGGACAGCGGAGTCTTAGTAATAGGGTCCCGTTTTTACCCTTTGGGTACGGAACCCTAAAAAGAAACTAAACCATTCTATTTGTAATTAATAAATGACTTACGTAGGTGAAGTAAGATTATAAATTATACATACTTACATATAAATAAGTTTAGGAATTATTCTGCTTAAATACCGGCTTGAGCGGCCGTAGCGTAGCCTTGTGATATTGCGGGCGTGTATTTAATACGATTATAATAATATATTTTTTACATTTTACAGTTACTTCTGTTTATATCAGAAACTATTTTTCATTTCATATTTATAATAATGCTTTTTTTAAGAAAATCTTACTTTTTCTTCGTTGAAGTCGTTGAACACTTACCTACTAGAATAAATTGGGACTTTTCCTAAATAAATATTTTTAATTTAACTTTTAACTTTTATATAAATAACTATTTTAATATCTATCGTCAAGAAGCCCATCTGCTTTTGATTGCTGAAACTAAAAGCAATCGCTGCATTGTCGATGAAATTATCAATTGTGTACTAATTGTTTGAAAAAACGCTTGTGTACGAGTACGGAATCGCCCCTATGACGGATTTGGCCGGATTGACCTATAACATTTTTTTCTTAAATATTTTGACATATTTTGGCCTAAATAACGGCAATCTTTTCAGGCCCCACAGACAACATGCCAATCGCTAACGCTATACGTAGCGATCGAAAGGCAACTGTCATTGTCACACTAATATGGAAGAGTGATAAAGAGGCACAAAGCGATTCGATGGCGAAGCGCAAGCGATCGTCACCTTGGCTAGGCCGCCAAAGTAGTTTAGTAGTATCTAACATACAGTCTATTCGTCGCATAAAAGGCACGTTTACTAAAATTACAGTTCAATAAAGGCAAGGAAGTCTGCAATGATGTCACTTGAGCCATCATTATAAGGCCCACAGTCCATATACCTTCCAGTACTCTCATACCTTGCAGTACCTACTATGTGCAATATGATTGCAGTACTATGTGCAGGATGACTCACGCTAGACCGGGCCGTGGACGGGCCGGAGCTTCCGGCGCTTCGTTTTCTATGGAAAGCACCACGTGATCACCGATCAGCCGTCATAGAAAATGACATGTCGGACGCCTCGGCCCGGGCCCGGCCCGGTCTAGCGTGAGTCATCCTTAACTTCGCGCGTGTTTATTGCACATTTAAAAGAGAACCTTGCGGAGTACAGCTCATTAGATGCGCAATTATATACGAGCAATTCTAATTATTCCATGCGCGCGATGGTATGTATAGAGATAAGGAATTGGACTCCAGGGGAAGGAGCTATGTAGGTGCTCACGAGGAACCTGAAAGGTTTTAACCACGCGTTTCTGAGATCAAAATAGGGAATATATTACTCATATGTATTTTATATCAGTAATAGGTCAATTTCGCAAAAAAAAATGGGTTCTTAAAAATGGTAAAATTGTCACTAAAAATGGGTTTGAATTAGTACTTTTTTCATAAAACCCAGTGTTCGCAGTGTTACTTATCACATTTTGATATTTTACGTCACCCTATTAGGCCCGTCACTTCCTGGCCAAGGCAAGACGTAAAACTTTAGACCACCTGGGAATGGCGTATTTAGGTACTTAGGTAGGTACTTTGATAGTTACAAAAATAACTGTAAGTACTTAAATTTTAATTCCGTTGGTAGCATTGAAAAAGTAAAAATGTAATGGACGATAGTCTAACATTGCGTGCCTGCGAATAGTCAAGGTCTACCTTAAGCGGTATTCAGATTTTATAAATCCGTTATTGATATGATAAATTTATAACTCCTTATGCATAATTATGCACTGATCGAGATGCACTGACAGCAACATCGTTCGAATGCCGCTCAAGGTTTTTAACCTTTTGGACGCCAATGACCGATATATCCGCACCGTAGGTTCAACGCCAAAGACCGATTAATCGGTCACAGACCATAGAGCAACATCGACCTACACTCTAAAAAATGAAGACCAACTAAGAGCAGTTTTCTCTTAGTTGACGTTAAGTTAATTATAACAATAACGATCTTATATAAATCAAAGAAACCTGATTACTTAAAACAATAAGTGTATCTGTGATTGAACTAATAAAGTAGGTATGTTATTAATCCTAACAATTGTATACTTTGCATTTATTATTAACTTGTTGGCATAATTATGTAACGTAGGTTGATTCAATCCTTAACAAATTAATTAAAACAGATAAATATGTTAATAGTTATGAACATTTTAATAGTTTATGTGATTATTTTCTCTTTGTTGATTTACATAAGACTTGGTATTTTAATCAACTAAACATATAATATTTAGAACAACGAAGATAAAACATTCAATCCCATTATGATCAAGTTATTGTATTAATTACGAAACTAATATTCCATTCTATTAAGAATTATTTGTTAAATCGATTTTCTTCATAATTAAATTAAATAATCAGTTAATCCGTTCAATCAAGAGATAAGTAGGGGGGCGCCGGTGCACCCGCGGTCCTCCCCGCCCGCGCCCCTGCGGCGCCTGTGACCGTGCGAGTGGGGAGTCAGTCTCAGCCTCGACGTTCAACATTCAACTACTTAGTCATTCAAGTACGCGTCAACGAAATAAACTTTACTTGTGCCTTTATTTCACGGCAAGCCTGGAACAGTGAACGTGTTACCTTTGCTTTGTGTACCTAATGTATAATAGTGTATGTGCAACATGGAGCCAGTGATAATCGCGGCGACAGGAATAAAAGGCGCGAGGACGGGCCGGGATGGTTATGTGGGAATCCCTGTTGTGGACTAATGAGACCCCAGGTCTACCCAGTAAAACCCCTGTTGGCCGCCTCAAGGATTTAAGGCGAGGCACGGGAAACGATCGGGACCATGCTTCCGAAACCCCGCCAGCGGCTGTCCGAACTGCGGACTTGACTTCGGAGGAACTGTTTCCCTTTACTTCTCTAAGAGTGCGCCATTTTTTGCGCATTGGCCATCCCAGGGACCCTCGTGTAGGCGACAGACGTCCCCGAGCCTGCCGCCAACGGGTACCCATAAGGGGGAAATCGACGGTTGTACGCCAAACGGTCATTATATTTGTAGCCCGTTTTAAATGTTAATTATAATATTATAAGCGCAACCAGTTTACCACCACCTTTAGCTGTCACTCCTGACGTCACCCGCCAGTACCTATCTACCTAGCTATAGGGTCGGTGAGCACGCGGTGCGCACAGCCATCGCGCGGCATTGACTTCGTGGCGCTTGAAGCAGACGGACATCTCCAGAATTACTCGTAGTCGAGAGTCGCGTGAGCCATATATTTTTTTATTGTGATTTGAAGTGCGAAGGATTAAGCAATTGTTACGGTTGTACATGTTAAGTAGGCTTAGATTACTTTTGTCTAGTGATTACTATAAAAAATCATTATTAAGGATGTTAAATTAAACGGTTTTCTTTATAAAACTAATTTTATTCATTCAAGCATTACCTAGATCCTTATATCAGTATTGGGATAAAGAACTGGTTTGCCCACATGAGTGTATTTCTGTGCTAAAATTTAAATTAAGAAAACCGTTACATACTCAGTGTGTTGTGTTTTAAATACCTGCGATTGCTTTTTCCTTTATTGTTGCTTACTGTGTTTTATTCTTTTGTGTGAATTCATTTTGTGAGTGAATTTCATTATGACGGGTAGTGGATCACGATCTCGTAGCCGAGAGCGACCAGGCACTCGAGGTAGGTCGCGCGTTCGCAAACGGCGTCATTTTCGAAATAGGCGGGTTTCGCGTAGTAGATCCGGTGCTTATAGCAGTGATGACTCGCGACGTAGCTCGAGTGATGGACAGCGTGATCCGCGGAATGGCTCGCGCGTTCTGGATCGGGGTAATTCGCGGAGCACCGATGAACGCTCTCCACGAAGTAGGGTTAGGCGACGCTCGCGTTACAGTAGGAACAGGCGTCGGTCGCGTAGTAGAACCCAACTTAGGTCGAATAGCAGGGCTAGGCGCGGCCATTCGCATAATGTCTCGCGTATCCCACGGCGCGACCGTTCGCGAAGTAGTTTACGTGGCGAGTCGCGACGGGTTTTGCGTAATATCTCGCGCGATAAGGAGATGCAAGCGCGTACGGAAACGGAACGTGTACCCACACCTAGAACGCCACCGTTATCAGATTTTCCCGGCATACCGCCTAGACAGCGCTCTTTGGAATCTCGCGCCCCCGGTTCCGAGGCGTCTACTCTTGCACATGTTTTGATGCAGGCTATTCAATCTGTGCAGCCAATTAGGTCACAACATTATTATGTGTCAAATTTTGATCCTGCATTACATAACATTGAAGCATGGTGCGAAGAAGTGGACCGCGCCAGAACTGCCAACAACTGGAACGATCACGAATGTTTATCACGCGTAGCTTCGTGCTTAAAGGGTGACGCTAAAGTTTGGCTAAGCGAATGGGTCACTAATGATAGGACGTGGTCAAATTTTAAACGGGAATTTAAATCATTATGCCCTAATAAGTTAGATTACGCTAACATTCTTTTTGATTCGATGAACGCTACGTCAGATAAATACTCTAGCTTCGCGGAATATGCGCGGCGTACGCTACTGCGGTTAAAAATTGTAGAAGGTTTGAGTGATGAGCTGAGGACCTTAATTGTCATTCGTGGCTTAGACAATCCCCAAGTGCGCGCTGCAGCAGCTAACGCGAACCTTGTTCCTGAAAATATAGTTTCCTTTTTGTCGATTTATACAAAACCAAAGCGAGACAATGTAGGTTACAATAAAAATCGGTCTCAAACAAAAAATAACGCTAGTTTGGGTAAAAAGTGTTTTAATTGCAATCAAAGGGGACATCTTAGTCGAGACTGTAAACGTCAAAAGCCTCCTACTGGTGCAACTGACGCACAGCCCGGGCCAAGTTCAGGCTCCGGCTCAGGCTCTAGCAATTCCTGTACATTCTGCAAGAAACAAGGACACACCGAGGACAAATGCTTTGCGAAGTCACGGTCAGAACAACGCAATCAGCGTAATATAAATCTTTGTTCTCAGCGGGCAGGTACCTCTAAAAACAAAGATATAACTACCGCAGTAATAAACGGAGTACCTGTTGACGTACTCATTGATAGCGGTGCTATTGATGCGTCCTTGATTTCTTCAGATCTGCTTAAATACATTCCTTGCCAGCCTAAGCCAAGACGTAGTGTATTGAAAGGCGGGTTAAGTGAAAAGGAAGTTATTAGCACGTCTTATGTAACGCTAACGGTTGAGTTCAGTAACATATCTCTTGAGGTTGATTTATTAGTTGTGCCGTCGCGATATATGAACATACCCGTTGTAATAGGCACTGACGTACTGAATCGGGATGGAGTAACTTACGTTCGACGCAAACACGAGCAGTATCTTACGCACACGGAAGCTCCAGTTATTAGCGTCAACAATGTAGAGTTAGCTGATCCTCCTAAAGTAAACACACCTCTTCTGGGCGAGGACTTGGCCAGCCTTATGACCGTCATCAGCAAATTTTCACAATTTTTGATATCTGGTACAGCAACAACTACCGTTCGTACGGGCGAGATGGAAATAAAGCTCACCAAGTCCACACCGGTGGTATATCGACCGTACAAGCTCTCATATCAAGAGAAACTCAAGGTTCGGGAAATTACCAAAGACTTGTTAGCCAAAGGTGTCATTAGGCGTTCTAAATCAGAATACGCAAGCCCAATAATACTTGTAAAGAAGCGTGACGGCTCGGATAGGCTTTGCGTGGATTATCGGGCGCTTAATCGCATTACAGTAAAAGACCGTTATCCTCTTCCACTTATAGACGACCACATTGATAGATTAGGCGGCTACATGTTCTTCTCGAGTCTTGACATGGCAACTGGTTTCCACCAAATCCCACTCAAGGAGGAATGTATCTATCTTACTGGCTTCGTTACTCCGGAAGATCATTTTGAATATGTTAAAATGCCGTATGGTTTGGCCAATTCACCTATCGTTTACCAGCGTATAATTAACGATACCTTGCGTGATCATATTAATGAAGGGAACGTCCTAGTTTATGTTGACGACGTACTACTTTTGAGTAATACCGTAAGCGAGGGAATTGAGTTATTAGAAAAGGTTCTAGAGACTCTTACGAATGCCGGCTTTTCGATCAACCTACGTAAATGTTCGTTTCTTGTAACTGAGGTTGAATACTTGGGTAAGGTTATATCTCAGGGTCAGGTTAGACCGAGCCCAAGAAAAGTTGAAGCCTTAGCTAACACCACACCACCAGAAAGCGTTAAACAGGTACGGCAGTTACTAGGTTTAGCGGGGTACTTCAGACGCTACATTAGGGATTATGCATCTAAAACCGCTCCTATTGCTCATCTTACCCGTAAAAATGTTAAATTTAATTGGACCACTGAGTGCGAAGTTATCCGTCAAGATCTTATCAAACAGCTAACTAGCGAGCCAGTTCTGGCAATTTTTAATCGAGAACTTCCCACTCAAGTCCATACAGATGCGAGTAGCATAGGATATGGGGCCGTTCTATTACAAATATACCCAGACTCAACAAAGCACGTCGTAGCTTACTTCAGTAGATGTACCCAGGGTGCCGAAAGCAAATATCATTCCTACGAGCTGGAAACTCTCGCCGTTGTTAAAGCTCTGCAAAACTTTAGACACTACCTTGTAGGCTTGAAATTTGTTGTCGTTACCGATTGTAACGCCTTAAAGTCCACTGAACGTAAAAAAGATTTACTGCCTCGCGTTGCCCGTTGGTGGGTATACCTTCAGGACTTTGATTTCTCAATTGAATACCGCAAGGGGGTTATGATGTCCCACGCCGACTATCTAAGTCGAAATCCTATTGTCCGTATAAATCATATTCAAAAACCCCGAAACTGGGCCCAAATAGCTCAGTCAGCTGACAACGAAACTCTGGATCTTATACAAAAACTTCACGATGGCAGACTTGATGCTAATCGTTATTCAGTCCAAAACGATATCTTGTATTACAAATATATCCCTGTAGGGGGGCAACCTCGATTGCTGTGCTATATTCCTAAAGGTCATCGGCTCAGTCTTTTAAGGATTTTTCATGACGAGCACGAGCATATTGGTGCAGATAAAACCTTAGATCTCATTTTGAGACACTTCTGGTTCCCAGGCCTCAAGCAATTTGTCAGTAAATATGTGGCACATTGTCTTGTATGCATTTCCCAAAAAAGAGTTCCCCGCGCTCCATTACAGAGCATCACTTCTTGGGAGAAACCTGACACACCATTTCACACCGTCCATGCTGATGCTTTAGGTCCCTTACCCGTGTCAGAAGGATACAAATTCATCCTTCTTATCGTAGACTCTTTTACTAAGTTCACCCTTATGTACCCCATTTACAAACAAGACGCAGCCGAACTTAAACGTGTCGTTACTGAAGCAATTTCGATCTTCGGCGTACCTAAGCTCATGATTACGGATAAAGGACGCATGTTTGAATCTAGCGACTTCGTAACGTGGATAAAAGAACTCGGGTGCGACCTCCATTATATTACACCCGAAATGCATCACGCGAATGGCCAGGCCGAGCGCTACATGCGTACCGTCCTTAATATGTTGCGCATACAAGCAAATTACCGAAACGCGTCCTGGTCAAATACGCTGTGGAAAATACAACTAGTGCTAAATATAACGAAGCAAAAAACGACCCAAACTTCGCCGTTGAATCTTCTCATAGGGACCGAAGCAACAACACCTGCCATTCGCGCTTTGGTGCGAGATGTGGCTATTGAAGGTTCCTCTCCGAACCGAGAGGCTCTGCGCGAGATCACAAGGAGCCGGGCCCAACACTTGCTGAAAAGGAATCAGGCCCAGCAAGACGAACGACTCAACCAACGACGGCATCCGCCTCGTCAATATAAACTTCATGACTTAGTGTTCGTTATAAAGTTTTCTCAGTCGACAGGAAAGCTCGATTCCGGTATGCGCGGCCCTTACCAGGTGGTAGAAGTACTACCGAGTGGACGCTACGCGCTTCGATTGCTTAGCGGTGGCTACGGCAAGACAACACAGGCTGCGGCTCAATACATGGTGCCGTGGCGAGGCGAATGGTGTCCAGATACGTGTGCTGCATTTTTCGAAAGTAAGTGATGTCTTGTCTTTATGACATATCTCTCTCTCTCTCTGGGTACATGTCACGTGTACTACCTTGGTACCAGGGTGACTGACTAAGCTTAAGGTCCTTTTGACGGACTGCATACACGTACGATAACGGTCTGCGTGTGGTGCTGTTTAGTGTTCACACGTATGAATACGGTCTGCGTGTTGAATGATCTACACATATGATTACGGTCTGTGTGCTATGTAGTTTACACGTATGATAACGGTCTGCGTGTAGACTGGGCTTGCACGTTTGAATACGATCTGCGTGTCAAGCAACTTGACGTACGATTATGGTCTGCGTCAAGTATGTTTCAGGTAAAGGCAGTGCTTTCGTTCGCTAGAGACCAGAGACTATGGCAGTTTCCACTGGCAACGAATGGCGACGAATTAATCGACTTCTGGGTTCGATTTTTTTTTAAAGAGACGTCTCTGTTTATCTTGAGGATGAAGAATGTGTGCGGGCGCTCTGCTTTGATTGATGAGTGAATTAATCGAATGATGAATGAGCGCAAGTTTTGAAAGTCTGTGTGAAGAAGCATAAGATCCTTAAGCGTGTTTCTAACTTAGTGTTGTTTACAGGTGAAAACCTAGAAGATGGTGAAGCATCCTCTTCTACTGCAGCTGCTGGTTCATCTGTGTTGCAAGTGGACTCGCACCCTGAACTGCCTGTGGTGGATACCCCTGGCCAGAGCGACGCTACGCGAGCATGTGTCGAGGGCGACACGCCGTCAGGAGAGGCCGTATAAGCGCAACCAGTTTACCACCACCTTTAGCTGTCACTCCTGACGTCACCCGCCAGTACCTATCTACCTAGCTATAGGGTCGGTGAGCACGCGGTGCGCACAGCCATCGCGCGGCATTGACTTCGTGGCGCTTGAAGCAGACGGACATCTCCAGAATTACTCGTAGTCGAGAGTCGCGTGAGCCATATATTTTTTTATTGTGATTTGAAGTGCGAAGGATTAAGCAATTGTTACGGTTGTACATGTTAAGTAGGCTTAGATTACTTTTGTCTAGTGATTACTATAAAAAATCATTATTAAGGATGTTAAATTAAACGGTTTTCTTTATAAAACTAATTTTATTCATTCAAGCATTACCTAGATCCTTATAATATATATGTAAGGTATGTACAAGTTCGATTTTTAAATGTAAAACGTTTAGATTTCTAAATGTTTAGATGAATAAATAACATCTTATTATATATATTTTTTGTTTTATTCATTTACCCCCTTTTCATAAAACTTTACTTTGTTAAATTTGAATCTCAATTGTTTAATCAGTTCAACTATGAAGCTTGTTGTTTGTTGTTGTGTTTTATTGTACTAGACAAGCTTCATAGTTGAACTGATTAAACAATTGAGATTAAAATTTAACAATTTCTTAGTTCTGGCTAATAAGATGCATAAGTCGATGCAATCATGTTCTTAGTTGAACTTATTAGGGTCAAATAGTTGATACAGTAATTCTTCATGTTAACATTGATTTACATCTTAGTTGAAATGATTAAACAATTGAGATTCAAATTTAACAATATCTTAGTTCAGGCTAATAAGGTGCATTAGTCGATGTAATCATGTTCTTAGTTGAACTTATTTGGGTCAAATAGTTAATACAGTAATTCTTCATGTTAATATTGACCTACATCTTAGTTAAACTGACTTGTTTGTATTAGTTGGTACAGTAACTTATCATGATAATAATTATCAAGCCCTTAGTTGATCTTGCTAGGATCAATTAGTTAGCATAATTATTTTTCGTGTAAATATTGAACAAGGTCTTAATTGGTTCAGTTACATAGATATAATAATAGCAATCAGAATTACCTTATTTGATGTGTCTAAGTTCTTGTTAGGCTCGTATGGAATCAAGATGCTTGATTACGACTATCAAGATATTGATAGGGCCAACCAAATTTTTTTTAGAGTGTACGTGCATATACATAAAGTTCAACTTCAGTTTTGACACTTCAATGATGTGGCATCTGAGTGACAGTTTTTGTGTTTGACGGCGTGGAAAAGGTTAAACGTGTTCGTGCAAATATCAATGGGTTCATGAGCATAAGTCATAATATAATTAGTATCCGACCGAGTGTTCGGTTTCGGCCAAAAAAAACTGCCGAACCTTTGGTTGCAGGTTTTGGCATAAACATAATGTTTCGGTCGAAGATTAAGCTATCTGCGGGCCTACCGGAAACACAGAAGTTCGCAAATTGCGGGCATATTTCTCTTTTACTCCAATTAAGGCGTAATTACGTGACGGAGAAAGATGCCCGCAATTTGCGAAGTTGGGTATTCGCGGTAGATCCTCTGAGTCTGATCACCTGAAATGTTCAGCCAATTATTTGGCTTATGTTTTTGAAGTGAAAACTTCTTTAGCGGCTTTGTGCACTTTTTGAGGTGGGGAAAAAATGTTAAACTCGAGACAGCGTAAGACGATCACGTGACCGTAAGACTTCTGTCGGCACTCCCGGAGTGCAACCCGTTGTTTTTTTTAGGGTTCCGTAGTTTTACGTTGGTGGCATCAACCAATTCAACCATACAGCTAGCCTGATAGTAAGCGGTGACCAAAGCCTACGGGCGCTTCCCACTACAGCGGTGTCAATTGGGCAATTGTTAATAAAAACTTGATAATTTGTATTAATGATGTTTGCGTGTATGTGACATTTTAAGATAATTATATCAAATGGCAAAGGTTAATAAAATGTGTTTCAATAAGGTCTAGTGTAAAATATAATGCTGTTCTAGTTCATGTAACCTCCATAGCTTATAGGTTATCTATTTTGTTTCCATACAACACTGTATTGTCGTGTTAATGAAGTAACAGGGAGCAGTAATTAATTTTAATGTTTACTAATTAATAACCTGAATGAGAAAGTTACTTATTCTATTAGAAATATAGGTATATATCTAGTAGGTAGTACCTACTAACTTAAACGGTAAGTATAAGGTAAACGTACTAGTGCTCGACATGCTAATGCCCAATAGATGACACCATGCTGACACCTCTATTGACAATGACTTAAGTTTCAAGATTACTGCATGCACTGGGACCGCGTCGAGCACCAGTACGTTTACCTTACATAGTAAATTGTTGAAGTGACTATTAGTAGACGCAAACCAAACTGACAACCGGGGACATATCTCTATCTCTCTCACCCTGCCTTCGACCACGCGAGCGTGAATGAGAAGTTTTACGACCCCGGTCGTCAGTTTGGTTTGTGTCTACTATAGAAACTAGAAAGTGACCATTAGATGGACGAGTTACTTTGACGAGTTCGTTTTTTCCACGATTTCTGAACCTTGACTGTGTGTGCCGGTCATAAGAAAAGTTACAGTTTAAAATGGTCAAACACAAAACTGTGTTCACGTGCGTCTTTCCTGTAGACATAGGTACCCAAAAGTTGAGGGCTGTAAATTCTTATTCTTATTCTTGTTGTTAGGGGCTATATAAGGCTCCACAGTCTATGTATCACTGCGACCATACCTGATCTATTGCGATCGCCACCTACTACAACTCTCAATCCAAACCTGCAACTTCAAACAGCTGCAGGATCTTTTTGATCTCGAGAGACTTTGACTCCTCCGGGCTCATTATGTATCTGCCCAGGATCAAGTCACGAGTGCGCATTAGGCAAGGGCACTCTGGTGGGATGTGCAAGGGCGTCTCCTCTGCCTCCATACAGAGTCTGCACCGCCCCATATCATGTTTCCCCATGGTGTGCATGTGCTTATTTAGGCCGCAGTGCTCAATAAGCACCCTTATACCAAGTTGCGCAATTGGTTCCAATACAGCGCTAAGGCGTTCGAGGACGCCTTTTTGCTGAAGGCCTTGATAAGCGCTTTGGAATGGTTCAGACCTGTTGTTTCTCTCCAGAGCTGAATGGTTTTGTAGTGACAGTGACAAAACCAGGTAGGTAGGTAGGGGAAAGCAAGTAAACTTCCTAATGGTTCACAGTCTAATGCCAGTAGTTGACAGCCCGTTTATCACCTCTTCACCTCTATTGCTTGGCAATAAGATTGAAGATGTCAACTATTGGGACAATGTCCAGCTATAGGAAATTTGCGTTATCTTACAGTTCTTTTATAGCGTGTAAGTATTTATTTATAAAAATGATAAAGCACGTTGGCTTATGTGGCATTGTTGGATAAATAACCATTTAATAAAGTTTCATTGAATTCAAGGAATCAATACTGAGATTAATTACTACTTCCCTTATTAATTCAAGTATTAAAAAACCTCAAACCTGTTATAACAACGGCATATTGCCTAATCAAGGATCCTTTAATTTTAAACATGATCACTACATTAATATTGCTTTTTATATCACTTTTAACACACGCACGTATCAAGCCTTCTATACGTCTTCTGCAGAATCGCGGACGAATGAACAAAAACAACTATAATTATAGTTACACAATTATCGACTCTATTACAAGGCGGTAAAGCTCTCTATGAATGATATTAGCACCTGCTATTTAACTTCTACTATGATATCATTGCCATCACGAGAAAACTATGCTTTAACACAGTGTTACGCATCCATTGCTTCTCAACGCTACCTGTTAATAGTATGCGTACTTATGAAACCAGTAATGTATGTCGCTTTGGAGGTTATGACGCGGCAATGTACTTTCACTAGCACGCACTACCTTTGGTTGCGAAAGAGTCGCGTTAACTCATGGTTGATGTTTTTTTGATCGCTACGGTGTGCAAATTCAAGTTTTGGTACGGGTTTCCCAAAGCACCATGGTTAACACAATTGATCATTTGTAAACCTTATTTCAACGATATAAGTTCGAGTATCGGTCAGTTAAAATAATATTATAATATGTCTGTTAACTACGGCGTAGAATTTATGAGGAAAACTTCTTGGTAGATGCCATTAGATCATCTTATTGTTTTAAACTATTTGGCTCTAGCGAACTATAAAAAATATCATAGAGCTTTGCTATAGGTAAGTACCTACCTAGTGTATTTGTACCTCTTATTATTTTGTATGTTTTATATTATTTTGTATACATGTCCCAGCCAAAAATACTTAGGTACACAGCATTCTACAAAACACTAAACGTTTTTAGGGTTCCGTACCCAAAGGGTAAAAAAAAACGGGACCCTATTATAAGACTCCGCTCAGCTCCGCTGTCCGTTCGTCTGTCTGTCGATCCGTATGTCTGTCTGTCCCCAGGCTGTATCTCATGAACTGTGATAGCTAGACAGTTGACATTTTGACAGATGATGTAGTTCTGTTGCCGCTTTATCAATGAACATAAATAGTACGGAACCCTCGGTGGGCGAGTAAGACTCGCACTTGTCCGGTTTTTTAAATATTTTTTTAACTTCTATAACACTCTAACTAACAAATGTTCTTTGATTCTTTTTTAATCCAATGCAATTGCTGTTGCTGCTATGACTATAGCGAAACGTCCGTGAACGGAGTTCTATATTTATCATTCAAAATCATCATTTAAAAGTCAATCCTACCAGCTAACATAAGGAAACAACTCACAATTTGCATCTCATTACTTTGCCTCACATGTGGATAAAATGCTTCTTTCTCATCAGCTTTTGAACAATCAAGAGAACCTTTACCAGCTGATGTGGTAAAAACATCATGTTTCCATAGTTTTTTGACGTTGACACAGCCACACTTTGTCATTGCGACTTGACACCCCCATACTTTGTAATAACTGCTATTGACCCTAGATAACTTTAAACATTAATACAGACACAAAACTATATTTCTGAATTCGAAATGTTAAAATTTTCACTTCAAAGAAGTAGTGGCAAAAATGCGTTTTTATAGTTATGCATTCGGCTTTATTCATGCTTTGAATAATATTCATTCATATTTGTAAATATAGGAGCTGTGTTTATTCTACAGACCACCGTACCAATAAGATGGCGCATATTAATTACAAAACGAATCACGCATTATTCACGCTCACCGAAACCATCAATAAATAAAAATAAGTTCCTGCCGGGCTAGCACGTGATTGGCGCGACAGTATCTTGAGAAAAAGACGGCCAAGACGGGTAGTTTATCTCGCCGCGAGATACTGTCGCGCCAGTCATGTGCTGGACATAAACAAGTACCTAGTGGCTCTGTTAGTGTCTCTGCCTTTATGAAAAATTTTCAGGACATGAATCAAAAATAAAATGACATGTACTTATTTATCGAAATTTGTCGAGAAATGCGACCTGGCTCAGCACGATTCCATTTTTAACGACTATCACTATGCCCGTCACTTTCGCACTTACATACTTGTTAGAACGTGACAGGCATGGTGACAAATGATAAAAATGCGACCGTGCTACTAGGGCTGTAGAAGAGAACAGCCGCACGTTATAACGGAAATGCTTCGCTCGCGCTTTGCGCTTGCTTGGTCAATTACTAATAGGTACCTATCTTTTTGCGTGCAATTCTTCTCGCACAGCCGTTTTCACAGCCAAACTTTCTGTTCTTGCGATTTTTGCCGGTACAAAAATAATTATGAAAAGCCTTTTAATTTTACTATACCCACCTGTACCTACCTAATAAGATATGTTTAAAGTCACTGTAGAAGTCGCAATTTTTTAGCCTGAATTAAGGACCATCTACTTATTGCAACATCGCTGTTGATATTGTTCTAAATCTAGATAGATTATATCAACAGCGATGTTGCCCCTAGGCTGTTGTCCCTAGGTATTTGAAAGAAATAAAAGACGTTAGATAGATATCTATTTCTTTCAAATACCTAGGGAAATATAGATGTAAATGAAAATCGTGAGCGAATTACTATAAATTTAGTAATGAGGCGTCTATGAAAGTTAGTCTATTTTACATTGAATATACGTACAATTTAATCCGAATCGAACATGATGTACGTGCAAAAGCGTTCATGCGATCCATAAAGTCCTTTGAACGAAGCACAAAAATGCAAGTATGAGGTTTCAAATGAAATCTAAAGCTTTATTCTGTTCGGTCGCTTTGCGTTTTGCGAGCTTTTTGTTGCAAATTGATAAATCTGCCGGGCTAGCACATGATTGGCGCGACAGTATCTCGCGGCGAGATAGACTACCCGTCCCTCTTTTATTAATGTTGTTAGAAAAAGACGGATAGTCTATCTCGCCGCGAGATACTGTCGCGCCAATCATGTGCTAGGGGTGCTGCGAGCGATTTTATGGATACAATTTTTTTATTAGGGGTTTGTAGTGTTCAATACATGGATTTTATACAATTTATTGTATGCTTTACTACTTAGTTCGTGTCTCTAGCTTATACTTATCGCAAAGTTAAGATAATCCAAAGCTAATTTTTGCGCTGCACTCTTACTTAGTCCACTTAGTCCACGTTTTAAACAAATGCAAATCTATGATGCTCCATCACGTCACGCTATACGCTACCGCCGAACGTTGGACGCCTGCCACTGATGCCGTACACTTACATTTTCACGAAATTTTACTGTAAAGATGAAAGAAATGTGGAAATGTACAAAGTCTGTGCAGTGCAGGCTTATTACTTAGTACGACTAAACGCCACTTGCACCAATCCACTAACCCAGGGTTAACCGGTTAAACCGTTAACCCAGTGTCAAATCGTACTGGAGAACTATTATATAATCTGTGGTACTGGCAAGATCGTACTGGCTAACGCTACGGCTTACGTGGTATATTATATAACGGTATTTTATTCGAATTAACTATTATAAATGTAATTAAATTAAGATATTAGAGAATTAAGTAAAAATTTCGTATTGCTAAGTTAGTGATTAAGTAAAGTTAGACAGCTACAATCATATTGTAACACCCTCACAGGGTAACATGTACGCTTCCTAACATTAAGTATAACATCATGTATACTGGGTCAACCAAATCTTGTCAGTAAATAGGAACAAAAAAACTATACCTACTCATCCTTTTCTTTTGGGTGCTAGTACTAGTGTTAGACAAAGATAGTATGATTCTCTCTGTCTATGTTTGAAATCAAACAGACTTTTGATATACTATTTTTCTATGCATCAATGTACATGTATGCAATAAATTACAATAAACAATAAAAGAAAAGTAGTACCATCAAATGGGGACATTGGATAAAAAGGTAATATTTGATCATGCTACACCTTATCAAAGTCCCCCACTGCGTCTGCAAATCGCTGCAAAGATAGCTTGGTCTGACTTTATTACATCTTCACAATACACAGTAAATCGCCTGAACAAATCTTGCCGATAAGTCTAATTGTTATGGTTTGTCAAAGGACTGTCTCATTTCAAACATAGAACGAGAGAATCATACTATCTTTGTCTTACCCTAGCACAAGCACCCAAAAGAAAATGATGAGTATAGTTTTTTTTGTTCTTATTTACTGACAATTTGGTTTGACCAACTATACATCTGTAAACCAATTGTGTAAAAAATATTTTGGGATAACGAAACGCAACGGCGAACAATCTGACAGTGACGTGACGTGACATTGACAGTGACAGTATTTATTATATTCTACATCCCACATTTTGAGGTTAGATAATCCAAAGAAAATATAGTAAACTAGGCATCATAAAGTTAAAACAGACTAACAAAATGCCGTTCATGAAAGGAAGAGCGCCTATTCGTCGCACATTAAACTATCTTAACGCCGGAAAACTCGTGTTGAAAGACAAAATCAAGATATTTTCCGTGGCATACAACATTGCGGGTCAGAACAACGCAGGTGCGAAGGATTTCGTGTTCTGGTACTTGCCTCAGATACAGTACAAGAATCCGAACGTGCAGGTCGCGACGCTGAAGAATCTGACGCCTTCACCGTTCATTAAGTGTTACTTTGAAGATGGTCGCCAGGTTTTAATAGATATTGATAATAAGTCAAAGGAAGATGTTTTAGAGCATTTATTGAATACTGTGGGGAAGAGTAAGGAGGTGTTGGAAGCGGAGGCGGTGGCCGCTGAGAAGAAGGATAACCCGGCGAACTTCGGTGTTGGTTGTGAGCGCGCTTGTATGTGTGAGAACTACGGACAAGTGCCTTGCTCCGGGGTAGTGACATTGCCTAAATTTATGAGAGGGAAGTACACGAATCCGGCGAATTAGTTTAGGAAAGTGATAGGCGTGTGTTGTTCAAGATATGAATAAGCATTAGCTTATTCATATCTTGAACAAGGGACAAAATATATGTAAATAAATAAATTGTAGATGTCTAAAAACACACAAACTATGTTTTAAATTCTGTAAAATGCTTTAAATTTTAAAGCCTTTGCATTTTACGAACAAGCATTTTCAATAAGGTAATATAAGTTTTGTAGTAATTCAATAGATTAATTGTAAATTTAGTAAAAAGCTTAATCTTAACTTGACTTTTATTGAACTAACAGTAGGAACTTTCATCACACATTTTCCTTGTATGGTCATTTTCATTTTATCTGTTGAACTGTCCCCCGCTGTATTTCCGGACCGATACAACATTCAAAAAAAGAATCATACTCCTATCTTAAATGCAGGCAACACCTTTGCAATGTTGCAGGTATCCATTATTCTAGTACAGTGGTTCCTAACCTTTTCAGTTCGGTTACCCCTATGACTAACTAGGGAACCTGATTTTACCCCTCCTCCCAAGTGGTAATAAAAAATAAAACGTGTACGTTTGTTGTATTGTTAAATTAGGTTAGCTTATTACCGCCGTAAAATACCAGTTTTACCCCCACGGGGGTAATTACCCCCAGGTTAGGAACCACTGTTCTAGTACAAGTAGAGGTGAGGGAAATGAAATAATTTCCAAATGTATTTAAAAAATATATTATTTTGATCACTATTTATAAAACAGTTCACTTACTTCCTTTATTCTGATAAATTACTAAAAACAAGAGACTGTTAGTGTAAGGCCTGAGTGGACGCTCGAAGCGGAGCGTTCGGCGGGGCGTGCAGCGTGGCGTCGGGCTCACAAGTGATGTGAGCAGCATGCACTAAGGCCGCTCCTATACGCTTGCATTTGTTTAACATGCACGCCCCGCCCCGCTGCACGCCCAACTCGAGCGTCCACTCAGGCCTTACACTTACGTTCCCAACATTTAAATATTATGGCATTATTCATAAACGGCTGCTAACTTAATCAGTTGATGATTGACGTTTATCCCTATCTGTTGTTATGCCATGGAGAGGGACAAACGATGATCATCAGCTGATTAACTTAGCAGATGTTTATGAATAACAGTGTTAAAATATATGCCCTTTGACACCATTTGCCATCAGAGCAGCGGCGATAAACTGCATGTTCTCAAAACATTTGAATGTCCGTGAGTTTTCGTGGTAGAAGAGGTTGTCCGTCACTTCAGGGCCTCGGGGACAAGTGTGGAAGAAAATCCAGTGTGGGTTACAACCATTTTGAATGTCCTGAAACCATTTTATTAGCTTCTATTTTGGCTTAACCATTCTATTTAAATAGGTTTAAATATTAGCTTTGTAACTTTTATTTGGCATCCGAAATTAATAAATTAATTTTGTATTAAGTAGAAACATCTATTAAAAGTGAAAAAATGTATCATGCCAGGCAAGACTTGAACTTGCGACACTGGATCACACCGGAGTTCCGGTCAAATGGGGCAGGGACAAATTGGAATACACCAGATCCTTTGACATTCCAATTCCAGTTACTACAAAACGTATGGCGCGCATTCAGCGCCATCAACTTTCAATTAGCGGCAATACTTTTCACTATTAACTTTTAGTTGTCTTTGTACTTATTTTTCCTTAATGGTAGACTTAAAATCACTACATAGTAAAAAACAAAGTCGCTTTAGCGCTGTCTGTCTGTCCCTATATATGCTTGGATTTTTAAAACTACGCAACGGATTTTGATGCGTTTTTGTTAATAGATTGAGTGATTCAAGAGGAATGTTTAGGTATAATTTGTTAACCCGTGCGAAAACGGGGCGGGTCGCTAGTAATGAATAAACAAGAACTTAGGTACTTTTAAAGTAAAGGTAAAATATTGAATCTTCTCCTTTTTCTCAGTAGTAGGACCAGCGATGACGACATCAGTCCTCTGTAACACTTCATTTTTCTCTTTACACGTCTTTACATCGGTGTGGGTCGTGTCTTTGAGTTCTTTGCTCGCTTTGTACAGAAGAGGGGTTACCGGACATTTCTGTAATTGTAACAAAAACACAAGCTTTCATAAAATAGTTATCACCTTAGCTGCGAAAATTAGTGTAACTTAGGGGTTTTCAAAGTGGGCGGCGCAACCGGGCGTTTTTTTTTGTTGTCCCCTACACCTTTTTTTTCAAATCTGGGATTTTTTATGTTATTTCTACTCAGAATCACGAGCTCGTTCTATCCTAATAGGAGAAAAAAGTGTCCTAAGGTTTTTATTTCCATTACGTCACCATTTTTCATAGACTTTGTATGGCGGTCGCGGAATGGAAAGATCGAAAAATGTATGGAAATCTTGGGACACTTTTTTTCTCCTATTAGGATAGAAAGAGCTCGTGATTCTGAGTAGAAATAACATAAAAATCCCAAATTTAAAAAAAAGTGTAGGGGACAACAAAAAAAAACGCCCAACCACATTTTAAGGGGAGCGCGGGGCCTCGGGAAACACGATTATCTAATAGTTCTCCGTTTCCTTGGATCGAAGCGAAAAGGGGGCGTGTGAACTTCATTTTAGGCAGCAGGGGGCGTTCCTAAAAAAAGATTGGGAACCCCTGGTGTAACTCGTAACTAGCATACTTTTCATGGCTCCTCTACACGATGGGCCAACGCCGGCCACTCCAAGGGACGCAGCCATGCGGTAGAATGAGATAGCAATATCACTTGCTCCCTCTAACGCATAAATGCGTCCCTTGGAGTGGCCGGCGTTGGCCCATCGTTTAGACGAGCCATCATAAGCATCGGAACAGTCGCGATACAGCCACGATTCAGCGTCATATATTCGCGTTACAGCCGCCATCAGATATTAATTCGGTACTCGGCGGGAAGAAGTTGATAACTCGAGATATTTTATTGAAGAAATTTGAACTTTAAATTAAATTGCATACGGTTCAAATTTCTTCCATTTTTTCCCGCGAGTTATCAACTTCTTCCCGCCGTGTACGATTATATCGGAGCAGCCCAGGTGCTCAAAAATATCTGAACATGCCTTGACAACAGAGACGTGTTCAGAACTTCAGATATTTGTGAGCACCTTGACCGCTTCGATATATCTGATGGCTTGTATTACCCTCTCGGCTTCACTGTCGTAACCCACAGCAAGTACTATTAGTTATTCTGTGCCCACAAGAAAGGCGAGCGAATACGTGTGGTCCGTGTGGAGGCAGGTCGGCTGCAGGAATCTGCCGCTTATTTTATTTCAGGTTAGAACCTACTCGCGCCTTACGGTAACTCCATTCCGGGACTAAATCCACAAACAAAGCAAAAAGCTGTTTCAACACAGGGGAGATGGACCTCTTAGCATTGGCTTGCAATCCATCTAGGAGAAGGATACTCTAAAATTAAATCCCAGAACTTACCGGACAGCAGCAGCAAAACTTGATATTGGCTCCAAGCATAGGGCAGAGCAGCAGATACGAGTTTAAGACAGGGTGTGGAGGCCCGATGAACCCAATGTTTAGACGCCTCATCTCGCCAAATTCTTCCTGAAAGTTGTTCGTAATAACAGCAAAGCATTTAATCAGACTTATTTAGTATAGAGTAGCTGTTCCTGTGTTGTAGTAGTTTATAATCCTTACATAATAAATTATCGTTTAAATACTGTCTTTTAATAAGGTTAAGCAGCAGTATTTTAATTTATAATCAATTTAATCAGTAGAGTCTGTGCGGAAAGAGAAGAGTCGTGGAATGTATGGGGCCCAATACAATCCACAACTCTTCTCTTTCCGCACAGACTCTATAAGAGTTAATGATAGAAAAGAAACATAACGCCTGAATTGTGAACATTAATAACGCTATGGTAAACGTTGCAGTGAACAATTTTGCAGGCACCATATTTATTTTCAGATGCCGCTCCACTCCAATATGTCCGATGGATAGCGCTTTGTACGTATAATAGCATGCTAGCTTCTACCCGCGACTACGTCTGCGTGATGACGATGATTATATATAAAAACTACTGCCCTGCCCTGGGTTTCAAACTATCTTCATACCACATCTAAATCGGTTCAGCGGTTTAAGCGTGTAGAGGTAACAGATAGAGTTACTTTTACATTTATAATCTTAGTAGGGATTACGCGCTGGCCACGACATTGCGCGACTGGATAAGGCTACAACCATAGGTTGGAGCGAGACAACGATCGGACCTTTCGTTCCCACCTATAGTTTTCGCCTTAGCCGAAGCCAGTCGCGCAAAGTCGTGGCCAGGCCGTTAGCGATGTCTCGACCGCACAACGCAGCGGCGTGCGAATCTAAATCCAATGCGATGTAAATATGTAGTAATTAAGGGGCCCACTGGTTATCAGTTCGCCGGACGATATCAGCCTGTCAGTCGTCCGATGAACTGATAATATGTGGGCCCCTTTACAGCGATATAAAGGTATAGTCCGTAGATTTGAAGCTGGCCCGGAACGGCTAATCCTTTTTAATAACAAAACTTCCGTGGGTTTTTAATATATTTAATATGGCTAATCCTCCTGAACTCCTTAAACTCATCATCCAAGGAAAGATCCAAGGGAAAAGATCATCAGGACGAAGACGTAACTCATGGCTCAAAAATCTCCGAACACGGTTCAAACAGAGCACACGCTAATTATTCCGCGCAGCTGTGTCTAAAGTTCGTATAGCCCTCATGATAGCCAACCTCCGGTAGAAGATGGCACTGAAAGAAGAAGAATATGGCTAATCCTTTGTCTAAACTAAACTTACAATAACAGCCATGATGGTGGAAAGAGCTTGGATGCTGGCGTGAGTCCTGGATCTCATGCATATAACCGGCACCGTAGCTTGGTTTGCGAAGCGTTGGATGCAGTGATGCGTAGATGTCGCCACGAATATCGCGTCCGCCATGTATGAGAAAATACTAAAAAAAATAGGTTTAGATTTATATTTTCGTGTTATTCTCAAATCATTTTACTTGCTTGCAAGTTGGTCGCAGAAAAACTTCCTATGAAATTTCGTCGTCACTGCTTTAGGTAGGTATACAAGAGAACAGAACCACATGGATCTCCATGATCAAGGGCGCGGACGTGGCTATAATAAGAATAAAGGGTTAAGAGCCAACAGGAGTGGTCATTTCTCCATACAAACGTACTAGACTGTTTCCTTCGTGGGTTTTGAGGCTAGAGCAATGATTTTTTCAACACAGATTAATATTGTCAATATCTGTGACGGACCGTTTTGCTTTTTTTTGATATTTTTGTTTTTTAAGGCGCTAGAGCCCTTCAAAAATGGCCAAAATGGCCTAATTGACTATGCCGCAATGAGAGGCGCGCTATTCAAAACTTATATCAATTAGCCAAAAAAGCAAAACGGTCCGACACAGATAATGTCATAATCATTTAGATTTCCAAATTTGGTTACGATTGGTTAAGTTTTGGAGGAGGAAACAGTCGAGTACGAAACCTCGACTTTTGAGATTTTTACGCAGGATTTTTCGCCTTGTCCTTATCGCACTAGTTTTAGGAGCCGCTTCCGTTAGCGAGACGGGTATATTTACCTAAAATATTTAAATTTCAGCTCCTGTTGGCTCTTAGCCCGTCACAGACGGAGCGATATTATATCGGCAGATACCGTAAGATACGGCATCTCACAATAACTATCTATTTGACAGAGTCCAAATACGAAGCTGTAATATATAATTTGGTATCTTACGATATCTTATCGCAAGGCATCTTTAGATACCTTAAGATGTTATAGCTCGGTATATTACGATATTATGTTTTGGTAGGTACCTACCTATATTTCGTCTCTCTCATAATGTAGAAGTGCTAGACGATAGCGATATATATTTTGGTATCGTTGGCGTGTCCGGTGCTTAATAGCGATACTCTAAGACATCTGTCGGTATCTTATGGGGTAAGTATCTGCCGATATATTATCGTTCCGTCTGTGATGGGCTTTATAGCGCTTATTACATATTATACTGAATATACACAGTTGCTGGTAAGACCGTGTAAATGTAGCCTACTTAATAAGCGCTTATTATTATGTAATATAATAGACCTTCTAATCTGTACCTGCCATTGTAATCCTGGTTCCAAATAACATGATCAACAATGCTACAATCATACGCGCCCAGCAAAGTTGCGGCCTTCGAGACCGCCATGTTCAGCACGGGCTCATTCACCTCCTGCAGCACCATTATCTTGCAGTCTTGGAGAACGTTCTGGAAAATAAAAGTTTTTGCAAAACAAAACATTTTTGGTACGTTTTTATCGCTGACGACACTGACTGGACTGTTCTTTCCACAGGCAACTAATTAATACTCGTCGAGACAATGCTAACAACCCCACACACAATTACTTTGCTTTGTTTTATCACAGAGTTCCTCATAGCCACCTCCTGTCTACATATATATATGTATGCAAACTTTCAGCTCAATCGGAAATCGGGAAGTGGGTCAAATTTGCCAAGCCAACCAGTTTTATAACCTTGGGAAATACACATAAAAACAAAAGGGCCTCGTAGATACGTCTTCGCCTAAGGCTAGTTCATGTGGGTCGATAGAGATGATAGCAGGGCCGGATTTCCGCCTATTAGGCCCACAAGGCCCGGTCCTAGGAAACCTAACAATGGTTTTTGAGATGGAGAAGGGGGCCCTAAATTCCCAGTGCCTAGGAGCCCTAGGTCTCTAAATCCGGGCCTGGATGACAGAATCTTTACCATTCGCTTGCAGTGAGTATCTTTATAGCAGTACTTCAGGTTAATCGCACTGCTTATAATGTTCATCACCATCTCAGCCGTCCACTGCTTGAAGCATATTAGGTGGTTAGGTTTCGACATTCTGCAACACGAAATGCTTTTAAGTGTGTCAAAGAACAGCCGGGTCCCGGACCGGTTATTAATGCCTACTATTACTAGGTACTATTAGGGCCAGAAACGCACAGATGTGGCTTTCCATTACAGGAGGGACCTTATGCTTCAAGTGCAATAATGTCCTTTTTCTCCGATATTCCAACAGAAATTCTGGGAGAAAATTCCTAAGTCTACATGAAGCATAAGGACCCTTCTCTGATAAAAGTCCACATATATACTCGTATACTCGAGGCACGACTAGGGCCGGTATTCCGCCTATGCCCACAAGGACCGGGCCCGTTTTGTGGTACCAAATGCTAGGCCATACGAAGTACCTAGGGGCCCTAGATTTCTAAAACCGGGCCTGGACAAAGCCTAGTTCGACAACCTAAGGCAGAAAAGGCTTCACTGCAACCGCAACGCTGCTCTTCTTGCTGATTCATGCTTCACCTGCAGTTGTGGCAAAAGATGTCAATGCTGCCATCGGACTACTAAAGTGCTACGTGAAGTTTGGAGCTTCATATGTACCTACGAGGGGCGTTCAAAATATTCTCGGTATTGATATCTTACGACCTCTTCTAAAATTTCTTTCGTTACTGGCCGCTAAGGTTTATTCATTGACATTAAAAAAAAGTATAATTCGAACCGAGATAGTCTTTTGTTTTTCTGCAATTGCTGAACAAACATGAACATCATGTGCGAATTGACAATGTTAACTAAATTAGAACATCGATGCGTGATAAAATTCTTGACAAAACAGGGTAAAAATCAAAAAACCATAAAAGAGGAAATGGATTGTGTTTACCGTGAGTCTGCTCCTTCTTTATCTACCATTCAAAAGTGGTCAAGCGAGTTTAAACGCGGAAGGGAGAGTATTGAAGATGACCCTAGACCTGGCCGGCCTGTAGTAGCTACTTCACAAGAAAATATTGATAAAGTGGAAAAACTTATATTGGAAGATGGTCGAGTGAAGGTAAAATCTATAGCACAAGTAACCAATCTCTCTATTGGTACCGTACATGATATTATACATGACCATCTTAATATGTCAAAAGTAAGTGCAAGATGGGTTCCGCGAATGCTGACTCGGCTTCAAAAAGACATGCGTGTAGCTTGTTGTTCCGATTTTATTGACCTGTGCGGTGAAAATCCTGATGAGGTGCTGCAAAGAATAGTTACTGGAGATGAAACCTGGGTTCATCATTATGACCCAGAGAGTAAACAAGAGTCCATGCAGTGGCACATTAAGGGTTCAGCTCATCCCAAGAAGTTCAAGGTCATCCCTTCAGCTGGCAAGGTCATGGCCACGATATTTTGGGATTGTGAAGGAGTATTACTAATCGATTATAAAGAAAAAGGTGTAAATATCACAGGACAGTACTACGCTAACATTCTATGTCAATTAAAGGATGTAATTAAAGAAAAGAGGCGAAGAAAGTTAACCAAAGGTATTCTGCTTCTGCATGACAACGCCCCCGTCCATACTGCTCATATTGCCAAGGCAGCTATTGTTGAATGTGGGTTTAAAACTGTTACTCACCCACCGTATAGTCCGGACTTAGCCCCCAGCGACTTCTTTTTGCTCCCCAATCTTAAAAAGGATCTGCGTGGAAATAAATTTTCTGACGATGAAGCATTGAAGGCGGCAGTGGAGGAGCATTTTTACACGAAAGATAAAAAATATTTTTACGAGGGAATAAAAAAAATAATTGATCGATCTTTTAAGTGTATAAACATAGGGGGGGAATATATTGAAAAATAAAAATATCAAACTTTTCGTACTTGTTTGTTTTCATTCTCATACCGAGAATATTTTGAACACCCCTCGTATGCATTTTCTTACTGCCAAGTTTGTGCAAAGTTAGCGTGGTCAGAGTCTAGGCCCGCAATAAATTCCATGAGTAATATGACCTTTTAGCTCTACTCCAAGCCATCTAATACAAAATATACTTAGTGAAGATACTAACGGGAAACACTGCCCATATGATGCGTAATTTTTCATCTGAAATACAATAGGATACAATTTTGCAAAGTGTCTGAAGATCTTCATTTTGCGCTTTAATCTTAAAAACGGGTGAATTTTGTGTGTCTAATTAATAACTACAATTTCTCAAAGCCCAATCAACTTGAGGTGCAATGTCATAATATCTTGTCACAACCATAGATGGTAGTATTTGTCACAACACAGTACTCGTTTCGTTCATCAAATTTTTATGAAAATATGGCACTTATAACAAGCTTATAACGATAATCAGTGCCAGGGGGTGTTAAAACTGTATCAAAAATATATCTTTAATTTGTAATACGTATAATGACTTGGCCATCGCACGGCTGCAAAATGACATAAGGATCATCGTCACCTATTAAATATATTTCTAATTGAACATAACGCTAGCGCTAATTGCAGTTCGAGCATTACACATATTTACGAGTACGGTACGAGTAAAGCATTATGTGCGATTGCCAAGTCATTATATGTATTACAAATTAAAGATATATATTTGATACAGTTTTAACACCCCCCGGCACTGATTAAAATAACCGGCTTGGTTTCACATTACATTTCAAAACTTTTTTGTAGTAGAAGCGTTGCGAGACTTGCACCTTTTTACATGTAATGTTTTTGATGGGCTCTCATCGATCTCATCTCTTTTTGTAGGCAGTCCTTCTTTTCGGGTACTCATACCCATACTAGGTATGTATACACACATATCATAAAGAAACACATCTTCATTCATACTCACATCGTTCATCGTAGTGTACCTTTACTTTACCTACTATTTGTAGGAACTGCAACAGTAACTTTGTAATAGCATATATTTATATGGGATTACAAACTTACTTAAGCAGTTCTTAGATCTTTAAAACGTGACTGATATTGCAATATTTTTAGGTTTTCTATGGCTTGATAAGCTGAAAACTACTTATGTTTAAAATTTGAAGCTTGTGGGTATACTAGAAGTACCTTAGAATTGTGATGATCGTAGGTGAGTGAGTGAGTGAGTGAGTGTGTCAGTGTCGAAAATAAGGAACTTTGACGTACAATAATTCTTAAACTACTAGTTCAAATTGAATGTTTTTGAGAATATATCTTAAGCATGTTTAGCCCTATATATTACTGAAAATTCAGGGTTCTACTCGTAGCTTCAGCCAGCACAAAATTACAGGACGTCGAAAATAGCCTGAATCGCTTCGAGAAAAGGATGGTACGGCTAATGGTGCGTGAACTTTTACATACATTGTTATGTTAGATAACTCTGTTTCTACGGAACACAGAACATCTACATAATTTGTCACTTATCAGAATCCAATCATCTAAATTATCAGGTATCATTAACAGATAATTCTGTATTTTGGTGATAACAACCATTTCAAATGAGTCAGCCGAATTGTAATATATCCGCAATGGCTCTTGCTTGTTTATTTTGATTGAAATTGTAGGCGTTTCAGTGTTTTATTGTGTTAAAAATGCAGTTGTATTTAAGGAAACAACTAGTGATAGTCAGTATAAGTAAGTATCATTTATACGTACCTATAGTACCTACAAGTAAACATTGTAAACCAGACAGCGTACCGCGAACATATAAAATCGAAATTTCGTTATCGGCCTCTGTGTCACTCTTGCGTAGGTATACGATCGATAGACAGGCAAATAGACGGTTTTAGTATCTGAGATAAGTATCTATACAGAGCATTATTTATTTTTTTCTAATCCCCTACAGTAATCTCAATAATGTGAGTACCCACTCAGACAACGATATATGTAATACACAATGTAAAACACCCATGACTCAAGAACCAAGATACCTGTGCTCTTCAAGACAAATGAATATCCTTACTGGGATTCGAACCCAGAACCATCGGCTTCATAGGCAGTAAGGCCAGATCGGTGGTCAATGCAAATGAAAATATGGCACTTATAACAAGCTTATAACGATAATCAGTGCCAGGGGGTGTTAAAACTGTATCAAAAATATATCTTTAATTTGTAATACGTATAATGACTTGGCCATCGCACGGCTGCAAAATGACATAAGGATCATCGTCACCTATTAAATATATTTCTAATTGAACATAACGCTAGCGCTAATTGCAGTTCGAGCATTACACATATTTACGAGTACGGTACGAGTAAAGCATTATGTGCGATTGCCAAGTCATTATATGTATTACAAATTAAAGATATATATTTGATACAGTTTTAACACCCCCCGGCACTGATTAAAATAACCGGCTTGGTTTCACATTACATTTCAAAACTTTTTTGTAGTAGAAGCGTTGCGAGACTTGCACCTTTTTACATGTAATGTTTTTGATGGGCTCTCATCGATCTCATCTCTTTTTGTAGGCAGTCCTTCTTTTCGGGTACTCATACCCATACTAGGTATGTATACACACATATCATAAAGAAACACATCTTCATTCATACTCACATCGTTCATCGTAGTGTACCTTTACTTTACCTACTATTTGTAGGAACTGCAACAGTAACTTTGTAATAGCATATATTTATATGGGATTACAAACTTACTTAAGCAGTTCTTAGATCTTTAAAACGTGACTGATATTGCAATATTTTTAGGTTTTCTATGGCTTGATAAGCTGAAAACTACTTATGTTTAAAATTTGAAGCTTGTGGGTATACTAGAAGTACCTTAGAATTGTGATGATCGTAGGTGAGTGAGTGAGTGAGTGAGTGTGTCAGTGTCGAAAATAAGGAACTTTGACGTACAATAATTCTTAAACTACTAGTTCAAATTGAATGTTTTTGAGAATATATCTTAAGCATGTTTAGCCCTATATATTACTGAAAATTCAGGGTTCTACTCGTAGCTTCAGCCAGCACAAAATTACAGGACGTCGAAAATAGCCTGAATCGCTTCGAGAAAAGGATGGTACGGCTAATGGTGCGTGAACTTTTACATACATTGTTATGTTAGATAACTCTGTTTCTACGGAACACAGAACATCTACATAATTTGTCACTTATCAGAATCCAATCATCTAAATTATCAGGTATCATTAACAGATAATTCTGTATTTTGGTGATAACAACCATTTCAAATGAGTCAGCCGAATTGTAATATATCCGCAATGGCTCTTGCTTGTTTATTTTGATTGAAATTGTAGGCGTTTCAGTGTTTTATTGTGTTAAAAATGCAGTTGTATTTAAGGAAACAACTAGTGATAGTCAGTATAAGTAAGTATCATTTATACGTACCTATAGTACCTACAAGTAAACATTGTAAACCAGACAGCGTACCGCGAACATATAAAATCGAAATTTCGTTATCGGCCTCTGTGTCACTCTTGCGTAGGTATACGATCGATAGACAGGCAAATAGACGGTTTTAGTATCTGAGATAAGTATCTATACAGAGCATTATTTATTTTTTTCTAATCCCCTACAGTAATCTCAATAATGTGAGTACCCACTCAGACAACGATATATGTAATACACAATGTAAAACACCCATGACTCAAGAACCAAGATACCTGTGCTCTTCAAGACAAATGAATATCCTTACTGGGATTCGAACCCAGAACCATCGGCTTCATAGGCAGTAAGGCCAGATCGGTGGTCAATGCAAAGATTTATCCATGTTATTTTCTTTAATTCCAGTGTATATCGGCCAGATGCTAGTTGGGTTCGGCTTGGGCTGGACAGCACCGGTTTTACCGAAGCTTCAGGACCCGGAACAGTCTCCTATCTCCACTGAGATCACACCGGCATTAAGCTCTTGGATTGGCTCGCTGCTGTACATCGGAGGTATTATTGGTCAGTTTGCAACCCTGATGTTGAGATTAAGAGCTTAAATGTTTTTTCTTTTGTTTTTCGCGAAGCTTTTGAGACAAATTAACCAAACATAAATTATTTGGAGGTTCTTTTCAATTCGTTAGGTTTTTTGAACCATCAACGACCAATTAGCATATTTTTAGACCAAGTAAATGACGTGTATTACACAGGGCACAATATTCGATCCACTTTTATTTATTATAATATTTCTAATAATAGTCTAGTGTCAGGTTTGTCATAGGTATAAGACTTAGTTTTGATGGATTGATTGAAGTGTGTATTAGAGTATTAGAAGAAACTTTCCTTTGATTTGCAAGTAGGTTAATATTATGTTTAATTCTAAGTAGCAATATTTATCACTGTCCTAACACTCCTAACGTATTTTTTCCAACGTTTTCAGGTCCCTACATCACTGGCTACTTTTCCAACATCATTGGTCGGAAGCCATGTCTGTTGATCGGCGGCGTTATCACAGCCTTCTCCTTCGTCCTCGTCATCTTCACTGGTAACCTGGCCATGATCTTTGCCTTCAGAATCATCAAGGGTTTCGGTATTGGCATCATCGCTGTTGGCAATATTGTCTATATTGGAGAAATAGCGTATGTTGTCTTTGTTTTTATTTATTTTCCGGGTAGCGTTTCCCGTGACTGACGATTCCTAAACCTTTTTGTACAGAGATTAGGTAGATAAGTTAAGAGCAATGGCCAGTTTAAAGTGTTGTAGTTAGTACAATACCTTTACTGTGTATGTTCCTTAGTGTTGGTACATGATAATTAATCACTTTATGTAAATGGTGACTTTCAATTCAACATAGTAACAACCTATAACGTCGATGAATTTTTGGTTTTACCTAATCCTTTCACAGACTGACAGTTCAAAAATGACATTCGAATGTCACTCTTACTCATTGAAAATAGAACACATGTTTGAAGTGCAGTATGTGTTAAAGTTATTGTTATGCCACTAAACTGTCCAAAAATTAAGTTGAATTTGACTTAACTAAGAAGTAGGTAGGTAAATAAAATAGACGGACTAATAAATAATACAGATATTACTACTTTTAGATCAAAAAACATTCGAGGAATTCTCCTAACAGCCACTGGAATCGCCGGTACCTTGGGTACTCTAATAATATTCTCTGTGGGCCCATACGTTTCTTACGCAGGCACTGGTTGGCTCGGCTTAGGACTCACTTTAATGTTTGTCAGCTCCGTGTTACTGATTCCGGAGTCTCCGATGTTCGCTGTGATAAAAGGTCAGTACGTATAAGATGCATTGGGTTAGTCCACCTAGTTATACTACTAGTTATACGATATAACAAAATGAACAAATAAAATCCTAATAGTTATACTGAGCAGTATGACTAAACGGATTTGATTATTTTGGTTCGGGTACGTCCATTTAGTTATATTGTTAAATAAACTCAATTAATTTTTTTGGATATTTTACGTTTTCACACATTTTACTTCATTTAAAATAACAACGTCAAGTCAATTATTGATACAGATATATATATCAAGATAGATAGATGTATAGATATATATTGAGTTTATTTAACAATATAACTAAATGGACGTACCCGAACCAAAATAATCAAATCCGTTTAGTCATACTGCTCAGTATAACTATTAGGATTTTATTTGTTCATTTTGTTATATCGTATAACTAGTAGTATAACTAGGTGGACTAACCCGATGCGTGCATTGGGTATGCCCTAAGTTACCCTAACGCACCTTAATAAAAAAATAATTTACAAAAAGACATTAAAAAAACAAACAACTTAATTGAAAAAAAAAAGAAACAAGTTGCCTAAACTAAAGGGACACTTTGTTATAAAGAACTGATCGGAATTACAAATAACAATTATCCTTGTTTATAATATCAGTCTGAACGTAATAAACTGCAGCTGCAGGTGTAGGTACATAATTAAAGAGATATAATAATTAATTTAGTTTTGCAGATAGAGAAGATGTAGCTAAAAGAATCCTCATGGATCTTGGAAGACACGACGAGATCGAAGAATTTTTAGCGTCAAAAATCGAAAAGACAGGACAAAGAAATATCTCTGAATGGAAAGAATTGTTCTCAATAAGATCAAACAGAAGAGCTCTATTTATGTTATTAATGTTGAACATACTCCAACAGATGAGTGGTATGGTGGCTATGTTGTTCTTTACTACTTCCATATTTGAATTAGCTGGATCGTCAGTTACTCCGCATATAGCAACGATTATTATTGGAGTAACGCAGTTAGGTTCTAGTTGTTTTACACCGTTGTTTGTGGAATGGTCGGGAAGAAAAACGTTGTTGCTTTTATCAACGGCTATCTGCGGCATGAGCTTAGTGAGTTCATTATTTTATAAGTTTAATAATCTTGTTATGGTTACAATATTCAATTAATTTTAAAGCCTTGTCATAATGAATTGTCTGATGATATTTACTTATCCTTTAACTTTATCCATATTTGTATTTTATGAGCTTTCGTCTTTTTCGTTTCTTGTTGTTAGTTGTAGACTGTAGTTTTTTAAAAAAAGTTTGTTTAATTGTAACTAACAGCAACTAAACATTGCTAATTGCTTTTGCAATAATTCAAAACATTTCAATAGTTGATATTTTTATCAATATTAGAGCCTACTGTTTTGTATTTGGCCTTTCTTGTTAGATTATTTTATTTTATTTTCCTTTTCAGACGGTGTTAGGTACATACTTCTATTTTGCTGAACGTGACTATGCAGTTGATGAGACAGTCGGCTGGCTACCGCTTTTTACTTTAATTGTATTCTTCATGTTTTATGACTTTGGTAAGTGCTCTTTGTCCAAAAAGTAATTAAAGAGAATAAAGCAATGGAATGTACTTACATCTATTATATCTAATAACGTCTAAAATTCTAATATTTAGCATTGAAAACGTATATTTAAGTAAAATAATAAGGTATCTCGCTGAGACATTCTTTAAACATGAATGTAAAAAGGCAATATTTAGTGCCGGCCCAACCAAGGTTACAATCGCTATCGCTTCGACAACGAAACGCTTTGTGTCTCTCTGTCACTCTTCCATATTAGTGTGACAGTGACAGTTGCGTTTCGGTCGCTACGGAGCGTAAGCGATTGGCATGTTGGCTACGCGGAGTTGGAGTTAGACCAAGATATGTCTGTACTTCTGTAGCGATTTTATATGAAATTATGACTTTTAAATGACGCTTGCACTACGTACGCTATCAAACCATTGCAGACTTTTCTTGGTGTAACTCTACCTACGCTTTGTGATTATAAGTTTAATTTATAGTTTTTATATATTTTGTAGCCGCATCTTATTTTATGTGGCAACAAATAGTTTCTTATTCTTAAAATTAACCCTTTCATTCCAGGTTTCGGCATTATCCCCGGAACGCTAACTGGCGAGATGTTCCGCTCCAACGTCCGCAGCACAGGTGCAGCCGTGACAGTCACGACCGCATGGATCATCGGCTTCGTCGTCTCCTCCGTCTTTGGGTACATGATGGTCGTCGGCATGCACTTCATCTTCTGGTTATTCGCGGCGTCGTGTTTGTGCGCTTGTTTGTTTACGGTGTGCTATGTGCCCGAGACGAAGGGGAAGAGTTTGGTTGAGATACAGGAGATGCTGGGATGATGGTTCTGTGATATTTAAAATAAAGTTTATTGTGAGTTTATACAACAGTGGTTTTCTCTGCTTTATTCAGCTTAAGTGTGGCTACCACCAGTTTGGCACTGACATAAACGCTGTCAAGAACGTAACTTACTTTCATCTCACTACTACATGCATCTCGCTCGTACTCGCATATTAGTGCGAACGTGATGTATAGAAAGTAAATTACGTAGAAGTTAGCGTGTATGTTAGTTTTGACACTGTCAGTGACTCATGGTACTGGTAAAGGGCTCATTTAGACGGTGCAAGAATTCGCATGCGACTTTCATTACATTGCGTAACCTCGGTCGGCTGAATTGTTGTAACCTCAATGGTGCGCAATGTAACTAAAATCGTATACGAGTTCGCGCATCTAAATGAGCCTTAAGTCACTGAAACCTTAATATCTGGGTGACCGAGCTTCGCTCGGACACATAAAAAAACTCGAAAATGCGCGTTTTCCCAGAGATAAGACCTAGTTAGATCGATTTTTCGTCCCCAAAAACCCCCATATAGCAAATTTCATCGAAATCGTTAGAGCCGTTTCCGGGATCCCCGAAATATATATATATATATATATATAAATAAATAAATAAACAAGAATTGCTCGTTTAAAGGTATTAGATAGATAGATAGATTATGTCATGTTTTCTGGTGGTTACCAATTTTCGTTTTGATATTTTTTATACCATCATGAATTCTGCACCGTTAAATCAAAACACAGTAGTTATGGTCAGTTTTCGAACAGCCTACCTACTTACCTACCAGCGGAAACATGGTGCTATTGAAGGTCGTATCAAAATAAAATATAAATCATATAGAATTATTAAAACAGAATCGGCCTCTACTGCGTATACTCCGTTTTTATTAAGATTTTTTATAACCCCAAATATCCTATGATTTCTAATATTTTCAGTTTATATGTAAACGACACTATAATTCAATGCATAGTTCCTCAGAAATAGTACAACAAGAGATCGAAGTTTGATATTTCTTTGAGTGCTTATTTTGAGTCCCGTGCAAGCGAAAGATTCTATAGTATCTTGCTAGAATGTTGAGCGTAGTAAGGGACTCAAAAGCGCACGAGATGTAAATAACCTTGATCTCGTGTAGTTCACAAAACTTTTCACCTCAGCAGTGAGAACATATTAGGCAACCTGGGAAATGTAATCCTTCTTCATCACTTACCTATGCACTCATGTTTTCTTAAGATATACTAACAATTAAGTTTAATTACCACAATCAAACACAAAACGTAGTAAATTTCAGTAAAATAGGTAATTATATGGAAACAACGACCATCAATTGATTGACACTTCAATCGACAACTTTTTTTTTTGTAAAAAAAAAAAAACATTGTAAGATACGGTCCGAATTGCTGATACTTACTATTTGTAAACTATAGTAGAGATTATTAAAAGTATAATTATTTATTTTACGTGATATTCTGTGTATTTTTTTAGTTCATTATTTTAATCGTACAAAAAATTACGTAAAATATAGTGTTTTTATCAGTTTTTATCATATCTTAAACTTTATTTTCATTAATTAATTATTAAGAATTCATACTCGTATGTGTTTTGGAACGATGCGTTCTGACGTTTTTCGGGGGTCTATTATAAACCGTCAATATACCGTTGAATGTTGTTTGAACTTTTTTTGTTTCTTTCTTTTTGCTAACGATGTGAAAGGGACAGAGATAATAGAATCCAAGTATTTCGAACTTGTATTAGACCCCGCATGTTGAAATGACATTTGAATATTAAGGTCACTTGAATGTCATTTTGTCTCACTCAGTGAGCTAAATGCAATTTTGCTCACTGTTTTTAAGTAGCAACGTACCCTTGTTCGAGCTGCTGAGGTGAAAAAAAAGTTACCACTACCTCTCAGGTTATAAAATTTCTAATCTGAAAACAACGGGGTATAAATCTCGTGGTGTACTCGTATTTAGAATGATGCTGAACTGCGATGAAACGGAGATAGGTAGATGGTGCGTGAAATTAGTGATCGCAAAGTCGACCGAACTGTTCGGGATATTGTGTGTTTGGGGGACTATTCTGATGCTCTATTTTATCTGCGCCTTGAAAATACTATTAAAATAATAGGTATCTAATTTATAATAAATGAATTCTATATCGGAAGACGCAGCGTGGGAAGGCCCCAGACTAGATGGACCGACGATCTGCGGGAAACGAATGACCGTTCGTTGTGGAGATCCTTGAGGGAGGCCTTTGTCCAGCAATGGACGTCTTTCGGCTGAAATGATGATGATGAAATTCTATATACTAGGGCGTATTATATGATCTGTGCTAGGGCTCAGTAAAAATAACTTACGCCTGCTTGTTTTAAAGATGAAAGCTTTTTTGTTATTTCTAGTCAGAATCACGCGAAATAAGAATGCGAGTCCTGATATTAACTGATAGCAAAGCTATTTAAAATTATATTATTTGATAGTAAGTATTAAGTGTATTAACTCACGCAGGAGGTCAGTCCTTTATGATTTCTTATTTATTTTCATTATAATTATTATATATTTTTTTTATCTTCAAGAATACCCGTCTAACATATCCAGCTGCGAATCAGAATAGTTGTGACTCCACCGTATTGTGTCGACGATTGGCAATCAAACTCTGGACCAACTTGCTCTATAAACCTATTGTCAGCATACCGATTTACTAACTGGGAACTATATCTGACGATTAACATTAGAATATTGGGCGCTAAAGATGTACGGGGGTTAAATCCAATAGGGCAGTAAGGAGAAATCAAAGATTATAAGAAACTACCCTTCGCTCCAGGATATTTACAATACAATACTCTTTATTGCACACCTCGCATACTCGTAATTTACAATAAATAAATATTTATAAGTAATATTGTGTGATAATCATGAAATTTAATTATAATAAAATAGGTACCCCGGAAATCACTACTATTCCCTAATATAATATTATGCAGTCTATGTATATGTCTGTATGTTAGGCAACAGAACACGCTTGAACCGCTGTACCGATATAGATGAAATTTGGTACCCATGGAGATAGTTTGAAGCCGAGGAAGGACTTAGGATAGTTTTTATCATTCATCATCATCTTCGCACGCATTCGAAACGAAATCTCGGGCAAAGGCTAGTCATTTTAAGAGTGACCTAACCCTTTTTAGACATACGATCCTCACACACCCAGACTGAATTCAGAATATGAAAAATAGTAGACAAACAATATAATACTTACTGTGAACAACTTTGGGGACAAATCAAATTATTTTATTAAATATTTTGATTTGTGTTTTTAAGTTGTCACACTACTTACTACACACGGTGGCATCAGGGTGGCCTAGGGGTTCAAGGGCCCGGATTGCTAAAGATGCCGGTTCCAATCCGGCCTTCACCACTGGAGGGCTTCGTCACTTTTTAGGGTTCCGTAGCCAAATGGCAAAACACGGAACCCTTATAGATTCGTCATGTCTGTCTGTCTGTCTGTCGGTCCGTCCGTCCGTATGTCACAGCCACTTTTCTCCGAAACTATAAGAACTATACTGTTGAAACTTGGTAAGTAGATGTATTCTGTGAACCGCATTAAGATTTTCACACAAAAATAGAAAAAAAACAATAACATTTTGGGGTTCCCCATACTTAGAACTGAAACTCGAATTTTTTTTTTTCATCAAACCCATACGTGTGGGATATCCATGGATAGGTCTTCAAAAATGATATTGAGGTTTCTAATATAATTTTTTTCTAAACTGAATAGTTTGCGCGAGAGACACTTCCAAATTGGTAAAATGTGTCCCCCCCCCCCCCCCCCCCCTCTGTAACTTCTAAAATAAGAAAATGATAAAACTAAAAAAAAAATATGATGTACATTACCATGCAAACTTTCACCAAAAATTGGTTTGAACGAGATCTAGTAAGTAGTTTTTTTTTAATACGTCATAAATCCCCTAAATACGGAACCCTTCATGGGCGAGTCCGACTCGCACTTGGCCGCTTTTTCTTTAATATATATGACATGTATTTCAGCCAGCCTATTATGGATAGCTTTATCCATCTTTATCCACGTGATAAAATAACTGTCACTGTTTAACACCGTGGGAAAGAAAGTGACGGACACCGTTTTATCACGCTGTCACGTAGACAAGAACGACCATCATATCCGTACAGTTTATAATATATACTGTACTGTAAGCCTATAATTTTCAGACTGTTACCCTTCACACTTCCGTTTTTATAATCACGATAAATTCAAAGGCTATTTTTATATTGTGAATCTATTAAGGCTATTTTGAATCCAAGGACCGTAAAGCTTACTATTCAGCGAAGAAAACACTTATCTTAAGGGTTTATAACGCCAATAAAGGCCGTCCCTTCAAACTGTTGAGGACGCCCTAGAGATCAAATATGACATAGAAACGACACGCTTAACTATCACTATCACTACATAGTATAAAACAAAGTCGCTTCCCGCTGTCTGTCTGTCTGTGTGTCTGTCTGTCTTAGATCTTTAAAACTACGCAACGGATTTTGATGCGTTTTATTTTTGTTAGATAGAGTGATTCAAGAGGAAGGTTTATGTATAATTTGTTAACCCGTGCGAAGCCGGGGCAGGTCGTTAATAACCAATCTAGCGACTCGCCCCGGCTTCGCACGGGTAAACCTTAACAAATTATACACCTAAACCTTCCCCAAGAATCACTCCATTGATAAGTGTAAAATCTGTTCAGTAGTTTTTGAGTTTATCGCGAGCATACAGACACACGGCGGGGGACTTTTTATAAGGTGTAGTGATATGTCAGGGTGTGCAGCCAACGTGCAATTGTTTACGCTCCGTAGCGAATGAAACACTGTCACTGTCGCACTGGTGTGGAAGAGTCATAGAGAGAGATGACTACGATACGCTACGGATACGGCACGTTGGCTACGCAGGCCGCGTATAGCATTTGGTTTCGTTGATAGAAATTGTAATACAAATAATAGTGAGTCGAAGTTACTTTTTGTTACAGTAAATATGTAGGTAAATAACGGAATGAAGAGATTAAAAATGCATTTAAGGGACTCTTTTTTCAACTTTTAGGAACGAAAAAGCTCGTGTTGTTCTAAGTAGGTATAGAGATAGAGTCTGTTCGGAAAAAGAGTCGTGGAATGTATTGGGCCCCATACATTCTACGACTGGTCCTCTCCGCACAGACTCTAGCTTTAAAAACACCAAATTCGAAAAAAGTTGGACGACTTTAATAAAATCATCATCACCATCTCCTAGCCGTTTTCAGCCACAGCGACTGCTATCTACCGCTGAGAGCGTCGCTGGTGCGCTCTCAGGTGACTGACGTAGCCAATCTTTGCAGCAAATGTACGGCCACACTCGCTGTAGGTCAGCACCCCTCCGCCGTAAATAAAATAGCCTATCTGCCAGTCACCTGGTCTATGCATGCTTTACCCCGACCCACGAAATCGCCCCAACTTTTTTCCTGATAATATTCAGGGGTAACTCTCCATTGTTGCAGACTTATTGTGAAAATTTTATTGAAAAACTCTTTCTTCGCCAATTTTCAGGATGGAAATGTCCCTCTTATTTCTAGACGAATTTTTGTAAGTATTTTCAATGATATTTCGAATGGAGTTGAAAGAAGTCCAAGTTTTGGGTTGGTTATGATTTTTAAGGGTTAAACTTTTGGGTTCGAAGAGTGCTTTGAATTGTTAATTCGATGGCCGAGATTTTATTGATACATCAGCAACAATAGGTACGCTTTGCTACTAGCAACCCGCCCCGGCTTCGCACGGGTTACCTATTACGCAAAACCCTAATAAGTCTTATTCATAAACCTTCCTCGAGAATCACTATATTGATCTTAGGTGAACACCGCATGAAAATCCGTTCAGTCGTTTTGGAGTCTATCGCGAACATACACATAAACAGACAGACGCGTCGGGGGACTGTTTTATAAGGTGTAGTGATAAATGAATAATTTTATTGTAACAGATAAAATCTAATAACTCTCTGTTGTTCGTTATCTCATCAACATTCACTTGCTTTCTTTTCATTATAAAAAGATAAAAAGATACTTTATTCAAGTAGGCATAATTACAATGCGCTTATGAACGTCAAATAAAGCTAACCGGCTCCAACCCTACTCCTCTGCCCCGAGAAGATTTAAATCCCCCCTCAATTGGAGGAGGGTATCCCAATATGGGACCGGCAACAAATATACTTACCTATATAGTAATCTAAAATACAACCTTGGTTTTCTTTTCCTCGTACATCCCTCGCGTCATATACAAATATCATCACTCCGTATCTCATGCTCATTATAGTCATTATACAAATAATAAACAAGATATTGTGTGTATGATGCTTATGAAGTTGATTTTAATAACGTTTTTCATACATTTTCTATGTTTTTAGGAAATGACGTTCAAGCAAATTCCCAATCTCTTTCAAACTCTTCCCGGTCGTTTCAGGCACGACGAATATTACAAAAAAGATGCCCATAGCGTTGATACCAGCACAGACGAAGAAGATTCCAGGGCTAAAGATCTCTGTGACAAGATGTTCGAACTTCCAGCTGTGCAAGAGCACCAACCACGCCAAGCTCATGGAGATGGAAGAACAGGGACTTCTGAAGGGCGGGCTGTACATCTCACTGCTTAAGATGTTTGGTACGATGCCTACACCTGGAACAGATGTTTGAAACGTCAGAGATATTTGCGGAGGCGAATTGACGCCAAATTTAGGAAAATAGTCGTGTGATATAATTTTTGCTTCTTTGCTATTATTGATTGAATCTTTATTACACAAAAGAAAACACATCGTACAGTCTCGATCAGATATATCGGAGCGGCCGAGGCGCTCAAAAATATCTGAACACGCACTCTACAAGCCTTGACAATAGAGGCGTGTTCAGATATTTGTGAGCGCCTTGGCCGCTCCGATACATGTATCTGATGGCGACTGTACAAAAGGCGAACTTAATGCTACAAGTATAAGGCTTTCTTTACCATTCAACCTCCGGAGAAAGCAGATTAGAAGCCGGTGCAACATCAATAGTGCAAAGAAAGTTTGACGTTGAAAACCATCCTTTATTTTAGTAATTATTGCTTCAAAAACTTACCAATGTTGTAAGCGAATAAAAATAACATCAACAATGCAAGAGGCATCCATCTTATTGAATCAATCATCACGTAATGGTTGGCTTCAAGGTACAAATATGTGCCCAAGATAGTCTGAAAGAGATTTAGACTTAAATATTTATCTGCAGTAGTAACAGTAGGCCAAAGGTATGGTGCAATCTTTTCGAGCGATGGTGCACTAACCTTTGGCCTACTGTCGAGTAGATGACGTTAATTTCAATATTTAACAAATTAACACATATATCAGTGAAAGAATAAGGATCAAAGTCAAATGCCACCACACCAAATTCGGTGGCAACATTGAAAATCTCAAGACCATGACTGGGAAAACCACTCTATTCTCTTTGCTATATATTTAATGCTGACTGTACCTTTAAATCTCTCTTACTGCATCTCAGTGCATCTAACACCTGTTTGACATGAACACTACGCGTCTATCAAGTTTGATGCAGATGAGAGTTGTACTCAAGTTATCGTAAGACAAATTTAAAAAAATTGGAAAAGTATACATTTTAAGATCTCATTTCGTTCAGCCAATATACTTACCATAAACAAACAGCAAAAACCAAGCGACAACATCAGCATGAAGCGTCGGCCACACCTCTCAACCAGCAAAGGGGTCATGATGACCCCACAAAACTCTGTCAATACAAGCACAACATTCCCCACATCAGGGTCCACTGAAGAAAACGAACTTTTAAAAATCATAGTTGCAAGATAAATCGCTGCTATCCTCCCACGCGTAGCTTGCAGACAAAGAAGAACGGTCGTTATGTAAAACCCTCTTATGTTCTTCCTCTCAAGTTTTATTAACCATCTTTTTGCTGCTTTTCCATGGCCGTCTTTCGTTGGTGGTACTGGTGGTAGTAGCGCTTCGTCGCTATGTTTACAAATGAGTTTTAATTCTTCATCGATGTCTTCACTTCTTCCTAGATCGTGTAGAGTGAGTCGTGCTTCATTAAGTTTACCTAGAAACAAGTCTTTTATAAATACTTTAGTTTTGATACAAGCTCTTGTCGCATTTACATACTTATTGTCCTTATTGATAATTATCAAAAGGACTTTATCAAGCGAGTACTCAATGAGTTCGCCATATTTTATTTCAAAATTTCTATGCTGGATAGTGCCATCTATTCCCAGGGCTATAACCGCGAAAATCGAAGTCCGCAAATTGCGGGCATCTTTCTCTATAACTCTTATTACTCCTTCATTGGAGTAAAAGAGAAAGATCCCCGCTATTTGCGAATTTCGGTTTTCGCGGTAGACCCTCTAATCAGCTGAAGGAATAAAATATACCATAGTTCAATTCAATCCTCGAATGGGTGAAATGTATCATACAAAACCAAAAAATAGGTAAAATTTAACAAAAATTTTGATCAATTTACCTCTCATCACTTGATACACCTGTGATTCCGGCACATAACACATTGCCAGCACATGCACACAGCTGATACTGACGCACACATAGCACACCGCTTTCACAGACACGTACGAGCCCAGAGAACACACTACCAGATTTCCAAATACATGCATGATGCCGGCCATGGCTATCAGGGCACCTCGGATTTCTGGTGAACTGAAAGACTTTACATCAGATTGTTATTGTACGAATCGTTATAGTATACAAGAGCTATACCTACATCATTAATTGATTAAAACCATCGTACCTATGTCTAAAAATATCTACATACCAAATTCCATCTTTTTTAGGGTTCCGTACCCAAAGGGTAAAAACTTATTAAGACTCCGCTGTCCGTCCGTCCGTCCGTCCGTCCGTCCGTCCGTCCGTCCGTCCATCCGTCCGTCTGTCACCAGGCTGTATCTCATGAACCGCGATAGCTAGACAGTTGAAATTTTCACAAATGATGTATCTCTGTTATACATACAACAAACACGATTTTTTTTGCGCTATTTTTTGTTGATGGTGCGGAACCCTCCGTGCGCGAGTCCGACTCGCACTTGGCCGGTTTTATAAATGGGCTTACTGATGGCCACAGACTAGCCGAGGCGAAGACGTGGCCTACGACGGAGCGAGCCTGCCCAGAAGGTGCCTGTTCACCCTTGATTTGAAGGTTGCCGGGTTATATGAGCTCGGAAATATAGACGCCGGCAAGGAATTCCATTCCATCTAAATCGGTTCAGCGGTTTACCTAAGGGTGAAAAGGTAACATAATAACAGACAGAGTTACTTTCACATTCACAAGCAGTTATACATATAATAAAATATTATAGGGACTTAGGGATAGGCTGGAAAAATTCTGAATAATTTTGCCGTAGGTACCTAACTATTGAAAATTATTAGATTAAAAGGATTTAAAAAATGGAAAACAAGTGTCATATCGAATTAATATAAAATGTGCGTCTCGCTTTTAATTTCGGCCGGGCATTTATTGTTCATAGCCACTGAACATGAAACCTATTGTTTTCAGTTCACGGACGGTGGATTTTTAACAAATATTTGTTAAAATTTTCCACTGTTTTTCTAACTGTTCAGTATTTAATATTCTAAATAACCTAATACTTAATTTGGTTATTTTGTAAATACAGAGGCGTAACTTGAATTAATTTAAATACCTACAAGGCTTCGCCCGCTTGAAATCTGTACGATATAAGTATCGTTTTAAAGGATTAAGTACCTTTCCTAAAATATGTCTATACCAATTTCTGATTCGTATTATTTTGGCGCTTGAAAACTTAAAACCTCTTCTAGATAATATTATAAATGTAAGTAATTCTGTCTGTCTGTTAACTTTTCATTTCACCCTCAACCGCGGAACCAATTTAAATAAAATTTGACATGAAGATACTTTGAGGCCCGGTATTAATAGACAAAGGTATCAATCATCAATTCATCACCGTCATTTCACATTTCCACTGCGAGCAGAAGTAAGCATCCAATTTTTTTTTTGTAAATTCATAGACCTAACATTATTCTACTACGTCCGCGTAAAATTCAGTATGTGTCATTTCAAAATGATCTTGACGCGACTTATATTGTTAAGAGAATAAGAGAGTGTCAAGGTAATTTTGAACACCTCGCCCGCTTAGCAACTTCTGCTGTTGACTGTAACATATTGTCAAGTAATTATATTTAGTTTAATTTTGCCTTAACACCCCTGTAAACTACTTTGTGTAGGTACCTACAATACATTTTGAGGGTTTTTAAAGGCTTGGCCAAACACACGGCGCGACGCAGCGCCGCGTGATGCCGACGCGATGCCTGTTCAAACAGGGCGCGCGCGGATCGCGCTCTCAACACGCCCTCATAGCGCGCGCGAACGCGGCGCGGCCGCGCGGGAACGCGGCGCGGCCGCGCGCCACCGCTCGCTGCCTAACGTCCGATCCGACTGATGTGACCCAGCGCCAGCGCGACGCGGCGCGAGGCGCGACAGAAGCGGGGCGTGATACATGCGGGACGCAGTCTGTTTGACGTCGGTAACCTGTTAGCATGTGCCGCGGTCGCGCGGCGCGGACGCGGCGCTACGTCGCGCCATGTGTTTGGCCAAGCCTTAAGGCTTTTAAGCTAAATTACTTGCCATATGCCTATGACCAGCAGACTAGTACCTACAGACAGCAGCAGCTCTTATTTGCTTAACAATAAAGTCAGGTAAAGGTCATTTTGAACACCTCGCCCGCTTAGCAACTATTGCTGCTGACTGTAGAGGCTGATATGGACAACTTACGCAATCTCACCAAGGTAAACAACGTTGATCAAATGGATGGAGCCAGCAGCCATGCCAGCAACGAACCTTCCCACCCTCAACGTACTAACATTGAGAGCATTAGCCATGAAAGCATAGCCGAGAATGTTGAAACTAGGTGTAAGAAGCAGACACGGTTTGCGACCGACCATGTTAGCCATAAAGCCGGATATGAAACAACCTGTAAGAGAATAGATGATTTACATGATATCATTGCACGGAGTGGAATGGCTCACTTTACAATCTTGCAGCGCGACGAAAACTCCAATGTCTAATGATATCCAAGCCAACATCTTATTCCTTACCTATACAATCATAGATAGTAGGATCCTAATAGATGTGGTATACGCGTGCGTCCGTGAGGGACAAAACATAGGCAATGCGACACTATGTAATGATTGGTTGAATTTATTTGTTGCCCACCATAATCCATACTAATTTATGGTGGGGAATAAAAAAAAAGGAGATACTATGACAAGGACAAACAATAATAGCGCTTTGGCTGCTACTTCTACTGAAAGATGCATAAGACTATCCCGTTCCGTCATTTCCCCCCACCCCTCACGCCTGATCCAGTTAAAATACTAGATTCATGTATACAATACTAGCTGTTGCCCGCGACTTCGTACGCGTGGATTTGTATATTGGTGGTTATATATTCTACATTAGCTTAGAACAATATGCAGCAAAATATTGCAGTAGGACGGTTAATCATTTGTTAATTATTAATATTATACAACGCATGAGAAGCGCTGGTGGCCTAGCGGTAAGAGCGTGCGACTTGCAATCCGGAGGTCGCGGGTTCGAACCCCGGCTCGTACCAATGAGTTTTTCGGAACTTATGTACGAAATATCATTTGATATTTACCAGTCGCTTTTCGGTGAAGGAAAACATCGTGATCCCAATACGGGCCTAGTTTACCCTCTGGGTTGGAAGGTCAGATGGCAGTCGCTTTCGTAAAAACTAGTGCCCACGCCAATTACTGGGATTAGTTGCCAAGCGGACCCCAGGCTCCTATGAGCCGTGGCAAAATGCCGGGACAACGCGAGGAAGATGATGATGATTATACAACGCATGAGACTTGTCTTTCACGACCTACGAAGTTTCTAGCCCCTAACTAAATAAAATTGTTCTCGACATAATCCATCTAAACCCCCTTTAGAAGATTTTCATGTCATCTATTTAATAAAACCTACTACCTAACTACCTATTTACGAAGTTTGAAGTAAATAAAATTTGAACCCTATATAAACTTTCAACCCCTTTTTAACCATTTTAGGGGATGAATTTTTAAAAACGCTTAAATTACTTTTCTTGTATTCTAATAATATGCCTCTGTACAAAGATTCAAGCCCCGTTCTCACAAAAATGTTTGAACTCCATACAAACTTTCTACCCCTTTTTTCACCACCTTGAGATAAAAATTTTCATTAACGCTGAAATTATTTTTTTTTTCCATTTTAAAATAATACCGTTTTATGGAGTTTCAAGTTCCTAGCTTAAAATAAAATTTGAACCCCGTACAAAATTTCAACCCCTTTTTAAACCTGTTGGGGGATGAATTTTACAAAACGCTGAAATTACTTGTATTGTCGTCTAATAATATCCCCAAATACAAAGATTCAAGTCCCGCGCTCGAAAAAATGTTTGATATCCATAAAAACTTTCAACCCTTTTTTCACCACCTTAGGGGATGAATTTTCAAAAACTCTGAAATTAGTTTTCTTGTATTTAAATTTAATATCTATTTGCAAAGTTTCAAGTTCCTAGCTTAAAATTAAATTTGCACCCCAAGACGAACTTTCATCCCCTTTTTAACCCTCTTAGGGGTTGAATTTCCAAAAACGTCGCAATCACTTTATTTTGTGATTGGCTATTATGCCTTTCAAAGAAGTTTCAAAGCATTTGTAATGGATTCAAACTTTCAACACCTTTTTAACCCTGTTACGGGATGAATTTTCAAAAACGCTGAAATTACTTTTCCTGTCTTTTAATAATATCCCCAAATACAAAGATTCAAGTCCCGCGCTCGAAAAAATGTTTGATATCCATACAAACTTTCAACCCTTTTTTCACCACCTTAGGGGATGAATTTTCATAAACGCTGAAATTAGTTTTCTTGTATTTAAATTTAATATCTATTTGCAAAGTTTCAAGTTCCTAGCTTAAAATAAAATTTGCACCCCAAGACGAACTTTTATCCCCTTTTTAACCCCTTTAGGGGTTGAATTTCCAAAAACGTCGCAATTACTTTATTTTCTGATCGGCTATTATGCCTTTCAAAGAAGTTTCAAAGCATTTGTAATGAATTCAAACTTTCAACCCCTTTTTAACCCTGTTAGGGGATGAATTTTCAAAAACGCTGAAATTACTTTTCCTGTCTTTTAATAATATCCCCAAATACAAAGATTCAAGTCCCGCGTTCGAAAAACTGTTTGATATCCATACAAACTTTCAACCCTTTTTTCACCACCTTAGGGGATGAATTTTCAAAAACTCTGAAATTAGTTTTCTTGTATTTAAATTTAATATCTATTTGCAAAGTTTCAAGTTCCTAGCTTAAAATGAAATTTGCACCCCAAGACGAACTTTCATCCCCTTTTTAACCCCCTTAGGGGTTGAATTTCCAAAAACGTAGCAATCACTTTATTTTGTGATCGGCTATTATGCCTTTCAAAGAAGTTTCAAAGCATTTGTAATGGATTCAAACTTTCAACCCCTTTTTAACCCTGTTAGGGGATGAATTTTCAAAACCGCTGAAATTACTTTCCTGTCTTTTAATAATATCCCCAAATACAAAGATTCAAGTCCCGCGCTCGAAAAAATGTTTGATATCCATATCCATACAAACTTTCAACCCTTTTTTCACCACCTTAGGGGATGAATTTTCAAAAACTCTGTAATTAGTTTTCTTGTATTTAAATTTAATATCTATTTGCAAAGTTTCAAGTTCCTAGCTTAAAATGAAATATGCACCCCAAGACGAACTTTCATCCCCTTTTTAACCCCCTTAGGGGTTGAATTTCCATAAACGTCGCAATTACTTTATTTTGTAATCGGCTATTATGCCTTTCTAAGAAGTTTCAAAGCATTTGTAATGGATTCAAACTTTCAACCCCTTTTTAACCCTGTTAGGGGATGAATTTTCAAAAACGCTGAAATTACTTTTCCTGTCTTATAATAATATCCCCATATACAAAGTTTCAAGTCCCACACTCACAAAAATATTTGATCTCCATACAAATTTTCAACCCCTTTTTCACCACCTTGGGGGATGAATTTTCACAAACGCTGAAATTAGTTTTCTTGTTTTTTAATATAATACATTTTTAGAAAGTTTCAATATCCTAGCTTAAAATAAAACTTGTACCCCATACAACCTTTCATCCCCTTTTTAACCCCCTTAGGGGTTGAATTTTTCAAAATCGCTCCTTATCTCTTGTACACTTTATAAATGCAACCTAGTGTGCAAATTTCAACTTTCTAGCTTTTGTAGTTTCGGCTCTGCGTTGATGAATCAGTCAGTCAGTCAGTCAGTCAGTCAATCAGTCAGGACACTTGCATTTATATATATAGATTTAGAAAGATAAAAGACATTCGTGACGGTCACAAAACATGACGTAGGTACAAACGTGTACAGACAACAAACACAGCACATTAAAAAAGTGTGCATCACAAAATGAACCCAACTCAGCATGATACGCTTATTTAGATTTTCGCAAAGCGTTCGACAGTGTTGACTATGAGAGACCCAGATTTCAGTTAGAAGCTCACGTTCTTTTGAAGTATCTCAAGATAGATACCGTAGTTATGCAGAAAATGACCAACTCTATCTTTTTATCAATGCAGAAAGCGACCCACGCGACCAAAGCCACTGAGTTAGGGTGTAGGTCACTTTGACAAAAATAAAAAGTTGGTCGCTTTCTACAGAACTACGTTCGTCATTAAGGTTTGACCTGTTATACTCTCCTTCCATCACATACGTTTACGAGTGAGCCAGGGATAGTGGTAGGTATATCACTCAGTTGTTTGGTAAGTATGCATTCATATTTTATGCCAGGGTTCAACTTTTAGAGAACTAGTTACTGTTTCTTATTTAATGGTCTAGAGAAACAGCATACAAAATGCTACTTTACAGACGCAGTATCTTCGCAAAATAAATAGGAATAGAAAATAATATAAAGTTTTTTATTCGTAAAAGCACAGACAATCTCTAGACATAAAGTGTCACGAAATGGCCTCATGGATTTAATGTTCCTGGCGACTTCCAGCGCTGATTTTGCGATACATGAATTCGATATGCTAATTTTTGTATGACTCACCAACAACAGCCCCAATGATCATAGAGTTCGCTATACAGGACGCATCGTTTTCGAAGATTAGGTACGGCAGTGGGGTTTGCAATGGATCTTTCAGCTTGGGTATGATAGACGTCGCCCAACCGATGGAATATCCTACTGTTAGATTACCGATGGTTACTGTAATGTTAAACGTTAGTTAGGTTGCTGGTTTCACTGCAGAGGCCCGTTTCTCAAAAGCTTGTAACGTGTAATACAAGTGGAAGTCCCTTAACAAAAACTCTCAGAAAGTGACATCCGCTGTATTACAAGTAACAAGCTTTTGAGAAACGGGCCCCAGATCTAGAATTACACTAAAAGGTGGTTGAAGTGTGCAAAAGGGAAGCCATCAATGAACATTTCATGAGTGCAAAAGAGACAGACGACAAATGCCGCATTGCCGGTTGGCGATGTCTAATGTGAATATTTTTACTACTTTTTTTCAGCATTTCAAACCCAATATTATTTTTCAGGGCATATTTTATTCCATTTATCACAGGAAAAGAAACTCCTATACCGGCTAATCTTCAGAAAATTTACTTTTGTACAGTCAGCAGCAGAAGTTGCTAAGCGGGCGAGGTGTTCAAAAAATTCTTGACGCGACTTTATTGTTAAGAGAATAAGAGCGTGTCGAGGTAATTTTGAACATCTCGCAGATAATGAATATGTTAAAACTACGAGTTTACAAGAAACCAAGGTCAAGACGTGTTTACGTACCGGGTTAAATTTTAATAAAAATACAGGTATTATGAACTAATTATTACTGTTTGTTACTGTTAACTTAAGGCATAAGCTAATTCTTATCAAGCATATAGATCACATCTTTAAAACTATCCTGGTGGGGCGGATAGGACGCAAGCAGGGTAGAGGAAAACCCAGACGCAGCTTTTTAGACCAAGCGAAAGAAAAAGTAGGGGTCGTGTCGTATCAAAAAGTCAAAGCGGGCGCAAGATGGAAAAGCTGGAAGATACTCCACCGACGAGACAACGACAAGAGAATTAAAATGATGATGATGATACGTGTACAATGTGTCAAGCGATAGGTTCAGCCAATGAATTTAATTTCTTGTGTAAGGCCTGAGTGGACGCTGGAAGCGGAGCGTTCGGCGGAGCGTGCAGCGTGGCGTCGGGCTCACAAGTGCACTAGGCCGCTCCTATACGCTTGCATTTGTTTAACATGCACGCCGCACGCCCCGCCCCGCTGCACGCGCAACTCGAGCGTCCACTCAGGCCTTACACTAAACCCATTTTGTACTTTGTCGCAGTGACAAACGAGTAGTATGAGGTATTTAACGGCCATATGGATTTTCACTGTGACAAGGTACGAAATGGGTTGGAAATTAAATTCTTTAACTGTACTATAAAAATGTTATTAAAGGAAATTAAATGTAAAAATTCAAGGATTCGGGCCTCTGGTAAGTTTCGGCGACTCAGTTGGTTAAGAGCGGACCGGGTGTTCCGAATGGTCGCAAGTTCGAGTCTTGCCCGAAGCGGTGATTTTTTCAATTTTTCTTTAACATAAAAACTTACGGCATAATGCAATTTTCAGTTGTTTAAGCACGTATAAACTAGGTTCGTTTTGCAGAAATATGTCTGAAAAAAAAATGTATAAGGTTCCATTTAAATCAACGGACGTTAGAAAGATATATAAGCAAGTCCATGTTTAAACCGAAATAAATTCTTGATTCACGATATTTTATTGGCCGAGCGAAAGCAAAGATCTTCGTTTCAGCTCTCGCAAAAAGGCTTTCGTGTGTTTGTATTATCTCTCCTACTATTCTCCTCTATTTGTTTTCTTATATCCATATAGGTAATTATTTAATAGTTTTAATGTAAAAGTAGAAGTTTTGTATGTAAGCGAGGTAGCGGAACTAGCGGAGCGGTGAGTGAGATAAAAATCCAATTGCATATGATCTCCGCTATTGGTGGATTTTTACCTCGCTCACCGGTCTGCCGCCTCACTCCGCTTCAGTGGACAGGCAGCCTTAAGCTATGTGAGGACAGGCTCGCGAGGTATACCTACTGATCTCAGCATCACTACTTGATAACAATAGCAGGAAGCACCTTGTTGTGTAGAGAAATACAACCCTACTTAGGCCTTAGCCTGAGGTAAGGCCTGAGTGGACGCTCGAGTTGGGTGTGCAGCGGGGCGAGGCGTGCGGCGTGCAAAATTGCAAACGTATAGGAGCGGCCTTAGTGCACGCTGCTCAAATCACTTGTGAGCCCGACGCCACGCTGCACGCCCCGCCGAACGCTCCGCTTCGAGCGTCCACTCAGGCCTTACACTTACACTAAGGGCCACTTGCACCATCCTACTAACCCGAGGTTAAGCGGTTAAACCGTTAACCCAGTGAGTGTACTGGTAACCATGATAACTCCAGGTTTAACCGGCTAACCCCGGGTTAGTAAACGCTGCAAGTGGTCCTAATTATTTTAGTTAACTACCTAGCCACAGGTACCTGGCATCTCTTTCATTGTCCACTGTCCTGTTTTTATTTAATTTGATAATCTGATAAAAAGCAGAGCCCTATGCCTAGTAATCATTATAGTTTTGTTGAATTAGAATTGTAATTTATCTTGAGCTTTTGACACTCGTGTGATAGTTTTGACGGTTTTGACTCAACTCTATATTATTTATCATTTATTTATACAATGACAACCATAGATGTAATTCTATAATTAACTAATAATATTGAATCTCCATGGTTATTAACTACCAAGATTATTAAGGTGCCGTAGGTGTAAAAAGCGGAGTTTTTGAAAAATTTTACCACTTTTTTAGATCACAATACGATTGACAAAAAATTATTTAGCAATCTTGAGGATTTTCTCTAGTGACTTCATAGATTCGAATCCTGATTATTTGACTTTCGCTCGATTATAGAAAAAAATCAGGAACATAGGTCTAATCAGCACTTTTTTTAAATTTGTTACAATTGAGGCACAAAAGTTTAAAATATGAATAACGCTTCTAAAAATGCGCTTATATAAATTATGCGCTTAAATATGGGGCCGTAAAAAGTTATATTTTACAAAGAAAACTTCAAAATGCAAAAAATACAAAAATTTCACCAGACCACCGCGAGGAAAATATTAACTGTGAAATATTAGAAATAAAATCCAAATGATTGTATTAAGTATTTATCATTCAAAATCATCACTTAAGCGTTTTCCAAAAAAAATGTACATTTCATTCATGTCTTCAAAATATTGACTTCTTCGGCTCATTTTACTCAGAATCATTTGTGCATTCACGGCTAGTACATGAAAAAATGTGTCCCAAGATTTCCTTTCCAAATCGTCACATTTTTGTATGAATAATTTTTTTATTTGCATGAACGTGACGCACTGGAAAAATATTTTTACATACAAAATTTTGGGACACATTTTTACATGTATGAGGCGTGAATGTACCTACGGTACCTACAAATGATTCTGAGTAAAATAAGCCCAAGAAGTCAATATTTTGAAGACATGAATGAAATGTACATTTTTTTTTGAAAACGCTCACTTACTTACAGAGTTACAAGTCAATTCCACCAGCAAACACGAGGAATCAACTGAGCCGTTGCGGGCTGGTGAACTGTTGATGTCTATCCATTACCTACTTTTGATTTACTCATAATATGTATACTGGATCAACCAAATCTTGCCAGTAGTAAAAGGCGGCAAATTTGAAAAATCGCGGGTTAGCAACACTGTGTTCGAATAATTCCAAAATCGCGTGTCATCTGTGTGTTATCTGTGGAATGTGGATCGTGAATGACAGCCATCATCTTATTGTTTACATTCTGAATCGTTTCTATTTCAAGAGAAATTTCTGCTGTCACCATTAAATACGAAGATTATGCATGACCTCAAGCAAAGCTAAGGTGCCTACAATGTACAATCATACTCGTTGACGGTAAACATTACTAATATTATGGTTATGATAATTCACTCGAACTGACGTATGAAGGGCGGAAAAATTAACACGTTTTGGTTCGATGTACATTGCTGCTTTTCTTAGCGCATTTCTGCTATTTGTGTGTTACATGGTGTTACCCTACTTTAATTTGCAGTACATTGCTACTGACAAGATTTGCTTGACGCACTATAAATATCTTACTCTAATGTTGCATTATTGCGTAAACATAATAATAAATAAATAAATAGTCCTATAATATTTACACAAATTGACTAAGCCCCACAGTAAACTCAAGAAGGCTTGTGTTGTGGGTACTCAGCATGTACTCAGACAACGATATACAGGATGACATTTAAGTCGTGATCAGTAATAGGTTTTTCTAACTCCATAAACAACGCGCAATTTAATACCCCTACTCTTACTAAAATCAGACAAGATTTTTTTTTTGTTTATTTTTTGTCATTTATTTTACTTTTATAAGTGGCAATGTGGTATTTAAACAGCTTTGTAAGATATTTCAAATGAAAAATGAAGTAAATTTTATTTCTAACTGGGACAAATGACAAAATTGATGTCAATGACAGTTCCGATTCAAAGAGGCGATTCAATTTACTACTTTAAATATCTTAATAAGCAGTTGTAATATCCTAAATCCACTTCTAAAAGTAAAATAAATGACAAAAAATAAACAAAAAATAAAAAATCTTGTCTGGTTTTAGTAAGAGTAGGGGCATTAAATTGTTCGTTGTTTATGGCGTTAGAAAAACATATTACAGATCACGACTCAAATGTCACCCTGTATATACCTAGTATACAAATACTTAAATACATAGAAAACAACCATGACTCAGGAACAAATATTTTATTTGTGCTCATCACACAAATAAATGCCCTTACCGGGATTCGAACCCAGGACCGCGGTTTCACAGGCAGGGTCACTATACCTACTAGGCCAGACCGGTTATCACAGGATATCACCAATAATAAAACGATTTATAAATCGCATACCTTTCGGCGGTTCTTCCACAATTTCCACATTTCCTTCTACACACTTATAAATATTTATTTTGTTTGCACTAATGCAGGACATCTTCTTGCTTCGGTGTCGTTTAAAATACAATAACTGAGAACGCGACTTAGCGGATCATAAAACTATTTTGTTAATGCACGTAGTATTTTCTTAGTAGTTTGTGGTTATGCACGATTATTAGAGGGCAGAGTAGGTAGACGTGCCTCGACCGAGGCAATACGGCCGAGGCACGTCTACACTGGCGGTTTTGTGCGCGAGGAAATTGCCTCGCGCGTATGTTCGCTCTGTGTGGACCCGGCTAATGCCACACAAAAACTCAGTAGGGTTGTCCCAGACTTTTACAGACTTTTATGACTTAAATGGAATCCAGACGGGACAATTTTTCGCCAATTTGATGAAATTGTCCGATCAAATCAGGACGTGCGGACTCAAACACCAATTTGGCTCGCCGAATTCGACCGCCGATTATGACCGATATTACCGATAAAATGGGGTGCAGACGCAAGAATACCAATTTGTGACGCTAGTATTTTCGTTTTGAAGCATTTTTTTAACTTAGAGGACACGCTAGGCCTATAAGTAGAACCGAGCTACCTACTAACAATGGCGATGTATGCAGCTCGGGGGCTCGGTGGAGCTCAGAATGACGACAGCCACGACAGGATTCGACAGGCCAGCAACATTTTCTGTCGTAAAAAAGGAATGTCAAACTTCAAAGAACGAGAAGAGTTCCGAAGTTCCGAAGTTGCCGGTCTTACCTATATTTTATCATTAGAATAAACCAGCTACACTCTAAGTGTGTTCCGCGGAACCCTAGGGTTCCGCGACACCCCTGCAGGGGTTCCGCAAGAATTTAGAACACTATGCTTTAGTGTCTTTAGTCGCCTCGAAAAATTTTACTATGCCGCCACCATATTGTAGGGTTCCATCAAGTATTTCGCTTTCCAAAAGGGTTCCGTCAAAAAAAATTGAGAACCGCTGGAATAAACAATATTAGCTTTCCATCTAGGCACTAATGCCCCATCCAAATGATCCAAAGGCTAAATATATTCAAGGCAAATTACGAAGTTTCGATTTTTGCGGCAGGCCCTCGTCTGTTCTGATCTAACTAGCCCAGGCATGGTCAACAATTTTATAGTTGGTTAAACCAATTTGTCAGTCAGTAAAAACCAGGAAAACTAATCCTTTTCTTTTGGGTACTAGTAGGGCAGGGTAAGACAAAGATAGTATGATTTTCTGTATCTATGTTTTAAATAAGATAAGACAGCCCTTTGACAAACTATAAATAGGTTAAAAAAGGTAATAGGTTATAAAAGTAGGTCCAAGTGATTTTCTGAAATAAGGAATTACTTATTCAGTTGTAGTAATATGATTTTTCTCTCAATCATTAGTATACACTTTTTTTAATTCTATTATACAAACAGGGCGTGTTATTGTTAGGTCGTCGTTTTTTTTTCTGACACTTCACTTTAGTGTATATGGCATATGGGAAGTGATTAAGCCAACACAAAAACTTCGTTTGGCCAAGTGTGCCAAATGCCATACATGTCTTAAAGAAAATTCTAACTAAATACAGACTGCCTCAAAGAATCTATCGTCTACTTGCAGATGTAGGATTTTTTGGGCAACAACACGGGAGTGGGTCCTGTTGCGAGTTGGCACACGGGTCTATTGCGGTTGTCATCTTACACATCAACTGATTAAGCTGGTCACTCAACTGCCCGACGGTCTCGCACAAGTTTTCCACGACACTTATTGAAGGCATTACTGATGGGGCAGATGCAGCTGACATACACCGAGGTGGAGACGGTGAGTTCGATTCACAGGCCGGCATCATTGGCGCAGGCGAACACGGCTTCGGACTTGGCTTCGCTGGTGGACTTGTCTTCGCCGGCTGACATGGCTTCGGCGGCGGACATGGTGGGGGTGGTGGACAAGGTTTCGGCGCTGGAATACACGGCGCCGGCGGCGGCGACGGCGGACACGGTGGATGTTTGTGTGGAATGGGATACGATTCATCAGGGCAGCAATCTTCTTGCGTATTATCTCTGCAGGAATTAGCGCTACACGGAACTCCCGGCCACTCTTTACATGTGAATGTACATGGCAAGGGTGGCTGGTTCATTTTATCCTGAGAGCCATTCTTACATGAGGGTGGCAAGTTTATGGGACATGATTTGTTGACGCATGTGAAGCCCGAATCCTTCTTGACAACTTCTTTCGGTCCTTGTGGATTAGAGCAGTCTGGGCATGGACATCGAACTTGAATAATTTTGGCCTTGATATCTTTAATTTTTCCAGGGGTGTACTTGCAACAAGCGAAGTGGATCCAAGTTTTGCAAGACCCTTGGCACTGCAGGCCCGTTTTGGTAGTCACGGTGCGCTTGCAGATCATGCATGGATTTTTGGTCCTGGTTTTACAACAATCAGACATCATGAAAGCGGTGTTTTAGACGTTTAGATAAATAAATAAAGGTGTTTTGGTTTGGGGTAGTTCTCTACATGGTTTAATGATGGTTTAATATTAGGTTTTGTAAACGGAATTTTTGATCGATTCGAACATCTTTTATGACATGAATGACAGTTTACTGTCTCCATTTTTAAGCTCATGTTAAGCTCCTGATGTAACGTGTAGGTATTGTCTCTGCTTAGCTGACATAAACATTTTTATATACTTGGTCACGCAAATTTTGTCAGTAGAAAAAGGTAGCAAATTTGAAAAATGTAGGCGCGAAGGGATATCGTCCCATGGAAAATTTGAATATCGCGCCTTCTTTACTGACAAGATTTGCTTGACCAGCTATAGTTTGTCAAAGGACTGTCTTATTTCAAACATAGACATAGATAATCATACTATCTTGGTCTTACCCTAGTACTAGCACCCAAAAGAAAAGGATGAGTATAGTTTTTTTGGTTTTTATTTACTGACAAATTGGTTTGACCAACTATAATGTCATATGTCCCTCTTGCACTTAAAGCAGTAAGCGACGGGCCCTGACGGGCCTCAGAGCGCAACTTTTGTACGGTCCGAGGCCCAGAGGGGCTACCGCGAAAACCAAAATTCGCAAATTGCGAGGATCATTCTCTTTTACTCCAATGAAGGCGTAATTAGAGTGACAGAGAAAAATGCGCGCAATTTGCGAACTGCGTATATAGTTAGGGTTGCCAGATCGAAAGGCGCTATTATCGGGAAAAAATATAAAATTTTAGGGATTTTGAGACTTAAGTCGGGAAAAAAAACATTCAAATTAAAGTAATTGTATTAAAAACAACGATATTTTACATTATTGGCACTACGTCTGCTGCTCTGCGCATAGACGTTTTTATAACGCTGACGCGCTCGACACGGGTCGCTCGCTCGCTCGACGACAGTTCGGAACTTGAAATTATTGTTTTATAACGTGCAGCTGTTTTCCGGGACAATTTCCACTTTGTCGGGAATCGGGAACACATGCTAAAAATCGGGAGAATCCCGCCAAATCCCGACCATCTGGCAACCCTATATATAGTCCTGGATCGAGAGGAAGGTGGTCACTGTACCTACATCCGTTAAGGACACAGCTATGAGTGAAAGCGAGAAAGATAAGCTGACTGAACCAATGTCGGAGTCCGGTAAGAATCTATAGCTGGTCAACCAAATCTTGTCAGTAAAAAAAGGCGCGAAATTCAAATTTTCTATGGGACGATATCCCTTCGCGCCTACATTTTTCAAATTTGCCGCCTTTTTCTACTGACAAGATTTGGTTGAACATCTATAGATTTGATCCCTATTGATGTAATGAATGATGTATAATCAAATGTTTAGGATGCAATAAGGATTTTGAAAAACGTTTTGGCCCCTTTCTGTGAAACTTATCTGCGAACTTATGGACCTCAGTATGGAGAGACCTCAGAATTTTAAAGTGTGATGTGATGACCATAGATTAGTACATGTTGTTACCATGTTGTTACAGACCAGCAATATTTTCTGTTGTAAAAAGAATTGTCAAAGAACGAGAAGAGTTCCGAACTGTCCGAAGTTGCCTGTCTTATATTATATTTTATCATTAGAATAAACAAAATAGCTTTCCATCTAGCCACTAATGTCCCATCCGAAGGGGCTAAATATCGTTACCTACCTGTCTCTGTATCACTGGAGTAAGTATGAAAGGCAAATAACGAAGTTTCGAATTTTGCGGGAGGCCCTCTGATCCGATCTAACGAGCCGAGGCATACACAAAAATATAAGGAGCTTCGAACTTCGTCTACGTACACCTACAAGGAATTTTCTGAAATAAGGAATTACATATTCAGTTAATAAGATTTTTCTCTCAAATAAACAATCATTAGTATACAAGTTTTTTTTAAATTCTATTATATACAAAACAGGGGTTATTGTTAGGACGTCGATTTTTTTTACTTTACTGTATCTGGGAAGTGATCAAACCTAAACAAAAAATAGGGTTCTTCGTTTGGCCAAGTGTGCCAAATGATAGAAAATTCTTATAGAAAATTCTAACTAAATACCGACTGCGTCAAAGAATCTATCGTCTAGGATTTTTTGGGCAACGACACGAGCTTGACTCCCGTTGCGAGTTGGCACTCGGGTTTAGTACGTCTGTCATCTTACACATCAACTGATTAAGCTGGTCACTCAACAGTCCAACGGTCTCGCACATGTTTTCCACGAGACTTATTGAAGGCATTACTGGGGTAGATGAAGGTGACATACGCCGAGGTGGAGACGGTGAATTCGATGTCGGCGTCATTGGCGCAGGCGAACACGGCTTCGGACTTGGCTTCGCTGGTGGGCATGTCTTCGCCGGCGGACATGGCCTCGCCGTCGTACATGGCTTCGGCGGCGGACATGGTGGGGGTGGTGGACAAGGTTTCGGCGCTGGAATACACGGCGCCGGCGGCGGCGACGGCGGACACGGTGGATGTTGGTGTGGAATGGGATACGATTCATCAGGGCAACAATCTTCTTGCGTATTATCTCTGCAGGACTCGGCGCTACACGGAACTCCAGGCCACTCCTTACATGAGAATGTACATGGCGAGGGTTGCTGGTTCATTTTATCCAGAGAGTCATTCTTACATGAGGGTGGCAAGTTTATGGGACATGTTTTGTTGACGCATGTGAAGCCCGAATCCTTCATGATAACTTCTTTCGGTCCTTGTGGATTAGAGCAGTCCGGGCATGGACATCGAACTTTAATAGTTTTGGCCTTGATATCTTTAATTTTTCCAGGGGTGTAGCTGCAGCAAGTGAAGTGGATCCAAGATTTGCAAGACCCTTGGCACTGCAGGCCCGTTTTGGCCGTCACGGTGCGCTTGCAGACCATGCATGGGTTTTTGGTCCTGGTTTTACAACAATCAGACATTATGAAAGCGGTATTTTAGACGTTTAGATAAATAAAGATGTTTTGGTTTGCGGTTAGTTCCCTACATGGTTTTATGGTTGGTTTTATAAACATAATTTTTGATTGAACATCTTTTATGACATGAATGACAGTTTACTGTCTCAATTTTTAAACTCCTAATGTAACGTCTAGTGTCTCTGCTTAGCTGACATAAACTATAAGGTAGGGTCGCCTAATGCTGGCTACACACGTAACTATATATCGTAGCGATTTCAGACTGTGCAGATAAATCGAAGGTTCTTAGTGCCTCCACACACCTCAGATATCGGCGTCGATCGTCAGTTCTCCGCAGAAGCTCACGCAAGAAACATATTATGTCATCTATGTCATCAAAGTTAATATATGGTAGTTAAGTTTTCTTAAATTTTCTAATGTTCCGCGCAACTTTCTTATATTTGTTCTCTCATAAGAACCTTCTCCTGACAATAACAAACATAAGACAGAAAGAATTAGCGAAATTGGTCCAGCCGTTCACGCATGATGCCGTGACCGAGGGAAATAGGGATTCATTTTTATATTTTTCATTACATTTTTTATTATTTACATGAAGAATGAACGTGCGCACACAAGCAAGCTACGTGAAGTACTTACTGCCGAAATGAGCGATGCGATCGCCATCCACACGCAACGATAAAACTGTGCAAACGCATCGACAACGATTTATTTAATATAAAATTGCAACTGCCACCGATGAACGATAATCGACAACGATTTGTCATACACACAGTAGATCAATCTGCGCAAATCAGACTGCACAGATTAATCGCTACGATCTACAGTTAGGTACGTGTGTAGCCAGCATAAGATCGGATGTGAACGAAGACCGCATAAATAGAATTTACCGCAAAGGAAGCGATAATTTTCACTGATAGCAACATAGTAGCAAGGGTAGTACCCACTATTGCGTAGTTTTAGCAAATTCTCTATAGCCCCCTCCAGACTATAGTTTGTTAAAAGGACTGTCTCATTTCAAACATAGACAGCGAGAATCATACTATCTTTATCTTACACTAGTACTAGTAGCACCCAAAAAGAAAAGGATGAGTAGGTAATTGAGTATAAGTTTTGTGGTTCTTATTTACTGACAAATGGGTTTGACCAACTATATGTGCGTAAATCAAAATTAATCGCGTGTCGTTTATATCTTATCTGTGGAACTGTTTTGTTTACATATCATCGTTGTTCGTGTACATTGCTGTTTTTTGTTCGTTTCCTATTCCTAGGGATATCATACTTTAGTTTGCTTTACATTGCTACTGACATAATCGGGCTTGACAGACATTTGTGCATGAGCAGTTTTACTCGCAAAAATACAGCCCTGTGTTGTCAATGTCACCTCGGTTACATTCTCTGTGTAAGCATGGTGGAAGCTATAGCTAATTTCACATGCACGTTTTGGTAAAAATATTAAAACAAACTAGGCTTTATTTCTTGTGTAATAATGTTGAGATTTCCTTAGTGTAAGTTTCAAATGCCATGGAAAAGAAGTAAACTTGTTGCAAGTGATTTTGAAAAGTCATGTCAATAAACATTAATGTTGTTTACGTGTATTTTCTAAATAAAATCTGATTTAGGCTTTTATTTGTACATGATATGGACGACGAGGACGATTATTGGAATACCAGTGAAACCAAGGCTAAAGCGTTTAGCTTTGACGATGATGTCGTGAGTGCAAATATTAGTATTTCTTGCATATGTACTTACATGTCTCCATTCGACTGGTGTTCGACGGGCGTAAAATTCACGACGACGCTTGATTTAAGTTTAAGTCACTCGCAAGAGTGAGCCAAGCGTCATCAGCCCGACACCTGTTCTCCACGGGCACATTACACCTGCCAGGCCTGTGGTCGTGTTTGCCGCTCCCGTTTTGGCTTACATAGCCACGAAAAACGTCGCCCTACCTGACACTGTTTCAATAGTCTGTAATAGACTTTAAGGCCAATGATGATGACCTACACAAACAATAACTTCTATTATATTTATTTCATATTAAAATATAAGCCTTTATATATAGCGACTTTACGTTCATATACGTAGCCGTGTCTTTTAAACACGTCCATATACGTAGCTGTGTCTTCTTAACAAATTCGGTGCGAAAACCCGACTATTGGGTATTTTATGATTTCGTTCCCAAGCTGGACAACCCGATAGTCGGGATCGTGGTACTACAGCTTTATATGACGAAATTTTTGTGGCCTGACGCGGCTGTCTTGTTTGGCTGGGTGGCAATGAATGTGTTAAACAACTATCATTGTATGGGGAAATTCTGAGTGAGAGGCTTTTTATTCTAGTAATAGTATCTAGACTAAACTTGCAGTTTATTTTGAAACTTTTATCCATACTAAGCTACCAATTATAACCTCTAGCAGCCAACCATATGAGAAATCAAGCAGTCAAATTTGAGTCAATTAGTATTAAGAAATAGAATTGAAATTGTTTTGGTTTAAAATTGAACGAAACAAAAGCAACTCTGTTCCATTTAATAATTATTCAAATTTCATTAGAGGTAGGTTAATTCAATTTTAAAACCACGAAGTTAGGTACTATTGTTCACACTGTTAACTGTCCATCGGTATACCTTATTACAAAAGGCATAAGGTCCACCGATAGACAGTTAACCTTTTCCACACCGTGTCAAACACAAAAGCTGTCACTCAGACACCACATCATTGAAGTGTCAAAACTGTAGTTGAACTTTATGCATATGCACATAGGTCGATGTTGCTCTGTGGTCTGTGACCAATTAATCGGTCTTTGGCGTTGAAAGGTTAAGAGTGTTGCTGTTTGTAGGAATCCATGTCCTAGGTAGGGCAAATGACAGCTAAATCCCAAGTAGGCAAGATTCACTTTGTGGTTATTTTATTATTTGCAGCTCTCACCTCAAGAAATCTTAGCTATTGGCCAGAACAAGACACCAGGCCAAGCGGAAGACAGCCTGTTCTCGGGCACAAGCATCAGCAATGTGAAAACGGCTACGCTCCCGCTGTCCAGTCTGGTGTCTAATAAAGTATTGGAGTTGAGTAAGTTAGCTTTAAATAAATATATGTCGTAACAATTTTGCTAAGGTTGTTTGGAAGTAGCCAACCATTGGCACACTGGACAAACGAAATTAGAGATAGCGGGGCACAACTGGATTTAAAGGGCCAAGATTAAAAAGAGAGGGTTAGGGGCCCGTTTCTCAAAAACTTGTAACTTGTAATACAAGCGGATGTCACTTTTTGACAGCTTTTGTTAGAAAGGGACATCCACTTGTATTACAAGTTACAAGCTTTTGAGAAACGGGCCTCTGCTCTGGTGTGAAAGTGGTTACTTATAAGTTATACTTAAACTGAATAAACCATTCATACTATAAAAGGAAATAAATAAGGATTTTTAAGTTTGTCTAAGATCCAAGTTATTCTTAAGCCCCGTCTCCATATTGCGCGGCAAGCTATCGAACATTGGCTCGCTAGGCAGCCGCGCGCAATCGATACCGGGCTGGCTCGCGAGCCAACTCGATCATTCGCTCGCTCGAACGCGGCTCGCGACGAACCATTCATTGTCGGTGTTTCGGCGCGCGGCAAAGGAATGTTCGCGCGCAGTTGGGACGGATGTGTACATATTTCAGTTGGCTCGCGAGCGCGGCAGCAGACATGGATAATGAAAAGTGTCGTACTTTAATTAAATTATACGGAACTAAACAGTTTCTATGGAATAGTAAATGTAGTGATTATCGCAACAGATCATTAAGAAGTGATGCATGGAATTAAAATGCTTTTAAAAGTTCGTAATCTTCTGATGTCATTTTTGTGAAATTTTGTAATGTAACATCACTCACGTCTTCCATAAGTCTCACAAACATCTTTTTCATCCACCATCGAACTTTCCGTTTAGGTTTCTTGTGAATAATATGATAAATAATTATAAAAGCGGCAGCTGCACGACGACGTACGTCCATGGTTCCCGAGTACAAACTGATCGATCGTCGGATTCGTCGGATCGCCTGCCGCGCGAGGCCGCCGCGCTATAGTTCAAGATGGCGCCGAACTTGGCTCGCGAGCCAAAATACAGGCTTGCCGCGGTCGAGCATTGCTCGCGCGGCCGCCGCGCGTAATGGAGACGCGGCTTTATGTTTTTAATGTTTATGTATGAATAAAAGGCATATATATTTATTTCATGTTTTAATAGTGTCAACACTTTCTAAGCCCATTTTGATGAAAGAAGTTTCAGTAATCCCAGGTGACATAGGCGACGACTGGTCTGGCCTAGTGGGTAGTGACCCTGCCTGTTAAGCCGCGGTCCTGGGTTCGAATCCTAGTAAGGGCATTTATTTGTGTGATTAACACAGATATTTGTTCCTGAGTCTTGGTTGTTTTCTATGTATTTATGTATTTGTATATTATATATATCGTTGTCTGAGTACCCACAACACAAGCCTCCTTGAGCTTACTGTGGGACTTAGTCAATCTGTGTAAGAATGTCCTATAATATTTATTTATTTTATTTATTTATTTATATATCGTTGTCTGAGTACCCACAACACAAGCCTTCTTGAGCTTACTGTGGGACTTAGTCAATTTGTGTAAGAATGTCCTATAATATTTATTTATTTATAGGCTACATTAACAACATATCATAGGAAAAAGGAGAGGTTTTTATATGAAAATTAAAATAGTACAAAAAACAATATAATATTTCCAGTTCTCCTCGCCCAATCCGGAAAGGATCCCAAAGCGGCCCAGCCCCAGGAGCAAACCGTGTCCACAACCATCCGAAGACTGGTTCTAGGCCGGGCCTGCTCGCTGCACAGTCACCGGAGTCTGCGGAGCAAGACGGAGCTGCTGGATGCAGCCGGGGCTGTCGGAGATGGCAATGCCATTCTAACTGTAATAACCCAGGGTCCCTTTGTTTCCCATAAAGTTTTAAGTCATAATGTTGACATTTTTATTTTCATTTTCATTTTTATTTTCATTAGTTTGTATTGTTCTGTTAGTATCTATATAGTTTGTTATTGTGTCGTTTAAGTACTTGTGTTATGTATTGTGTGATTTGTCTCTGTGTTTTATGGGTGAAAAGCCTGAAATAAATGATATTTTATTTTATTTATTTATAATGTATTATATTCGTATTTATTTCTGGATAATTAACAATGTAGTACATCTCGCTCGCTTGCCAATGTACGCGAATTTAGAGCCGCCATAAAAGAAAAAATCACCAACTGTCACGATGACACTTCATTAGCACTTGAAATTCAGTGCATGAATTTCGTCACACTCATGGATGTGATCCTGTATCATTTACAAGCATATTCTGATATAGATGATATTCTGTCATTAGCAAGCCCGCTAGCGGCATTAAACAAATTGTATGCTAATTAAGCATCTACTTACTGTTTACAAATAATAACAATATTCTGGATGCTGTTGGAATAATGCCTCTGGATTAATGTATATGCTAAGCATTTATAATATATGCTGAACCCTTTTAAGGCTTAAGAATGGCCCACCATTTTTATTATTTCTTTGCTAATCAAAACTTCTGTAACCTGCACTAATACAATAAAATAAATAAGTGCCGTGGCAGTGTACAGCACACACATACTAGTGTACAAAAGAATGCTATTTAACAGCCTTTATAAGGACTAGATCCAAACCACTGCCTTATTGTGAAGGTCATATCCTGGGGTTAATGGCTTATACTTTTTTCACTCTTACAAGTTTACTATAGCTTGAGCGTGTTTCATAATAATATATCATATTGTGTGAATATGGATAACTTGTTCCCTTTTCAGGCAGTTTGGTAAATTGCCATACAAGTTTACTAAAAAATTCTAATATCATAACATCATAACATAACCCTTCAAGGGCTACTAATTTATTTTAGCCAAAATGTCACAATTATAGTGTGAACAAAATTATGAAATGTCCCCGGATAGCTCAGTCAGTTGAGCATGGGAATTTTAAGTTCTTGAAGCCCAATTGCCTTCGGTGAAAATGTTCAAAAGATATATAAAGATATTATATACTGAATTAAGTGAGTTTATTATTACTTTCAAATGTAAGATAATGAGAAGTATGTTGTATAAAATACAAGACTGTAGGTGAACAAGGATACAATACCGAAACTATACCTACATATGAAATCTTAATCAGTCAGCCATTGGATGGATATTTAATATCAATTAAATTATAGCCCAACGCTTCAAACTCATTTATTTATCAAACTTTCAGACCTTTATAAGCCAGTGGTAACATTTATTTATTTTTTGGAACCCTTTTACAAAATGATAGGGTTCAGTTTAGCACAAGTTCATGCCCATTAAATGGCAGACTTGAATACATTTGTGATAAGAAAGAGAAATGGTTAGGTTGGTATGTAATATAATATAAGTAGGTAGGTAGGTAGATAATTAGTTAGGTTTATAGGTAAGTATGTAATAGCTATATTACATTTCCCAACTTTTGAACAGTAGTGTAGTAACAAATCTCTATAGCAGAATCCTTGACTTTTTAAAACAGTAACGGGCTTAGCCAAATTAAGCCCAAAACATAAAATGAAGATAATATAATTACTTACGTATTTATTTATATTTGTGTTAGAATGTTTGATACCTCTTGGTACTGTAAATTTACTTTGAACGGTTGGGGGGCTAATGATAATGGGTCAGGTCCATCGGAGACAATTATCAATAGTAGAGCTGAAATGAAAGAAGGATTGGATTCCGAAAGTAAAATTATGCTTTATGCCCATTTTATGCCATAATGAGCAATAGATATTTTTCTTTTATCTCTAATGATCTAATTAATCAATTATAAATGTATAAATAATCAGTAGTGAATTGAAACAATTTCAAAAGTATAATAAAATGTACAACAGATCATTTTGTTGCATTTATATGCTTTTCTTTATACTCTCTGTACGAATATGATCAGAAAGATCCAACAGAAAGTGGATAGATAGTTACACCTCTCAGCAGTCTTACGACTGTTCAAGCTGATCTATGAAGATATTTTTGGGCACTTAACAGGGCATTATAGACAAACTGTCGATCCATAATAACTCATGACTATGTTATATAAATAGTCAATTTCTGTTTTTCTTAGTACCTATTTAGAATTCTCGAGGTGTATGCATATGTACAGCATACGAAGTACGAACATATGTCACTTACAAGTGATTTGCGGTTTTTATTATGGGATAATACACGAAACGTCACAGACCGATCCACATACATATGTGTGGTTTTATAATTCACACAGTCCCTAAATAAATGTTTTACATTATTTTACCTAATTACATGTTGTTTTGGTTTAAACTGCTTATTTTGTTAGATTCTGTAGTGGTGAGAAATACTAGAACAAATAATTGAAAGAATGTTACCCAACAGGATCATCTTTTTATATAAGTACCTCTAGATATTTATAATAAGTACTTAAATAAAATATTCCCTATGCCCATGTCCAGCAGTGGACGTCCTCTGGCTGATAGGATGATGATGATGAGGAAATAAATTATTAAAATATAATACAAAGTGAAACTTGTTGTAGCTAGGAAAGCAATTTATCGTATTTTAAGTGTAGGCTATATAATTGGTAATACCCCGTTTAGCATAATTAGCAAGTAAGCAAGTGAATACTTACTTAGCTTAGTTAAGTACTTAACAATATTTTAAATAAGGGTACTTAATCCCTTCTAACGTAAACTATCTGGTGTTAAGTCACCATGTAGTAACAAATTTACTATATTTAGTTTAAACAGCTCCAAACATGTCTCAAGATTCTCCAAACGGGGAAAGAAGAGTTTATTCGGATTAGAATATGGACATGCAATCAATTACGCTTAATTGCATGCATGAGAAGCAATGCGAGTATATTTAAGGGTGTATGACACGAATAATAAATCAACTTGAGAATTTGAAACTAAGATTACAGGGTTAGTTACTTCATGTTTCAACAAATAGCTAGTACATTTATTTTTATGTTTACTTAGAATAGCAAAACTCTTTGAAGACCTTAGCTAAGAAAAATTAATAGTGTCAAGATTTTACTTACTGGGTGATGCCCAGAACCTATGACTATTGACACAATTTTAATAAAATGAAATTATGTATTTATTGGAATAAACGAATACAATATAAGAGAAAAATATGGCATCATAATGTCTTAAAACCTTGTCTTACGTATCTTAGACAAGTAACAAGAAAGTACAAGGTATTTTAGTAGCCATTCACATGTCTTCTTTCTTTTATGGAGGCTTTATATTTATATATCATACATTACTTAGATGCTATTTAGTACTAAAAGAGGGGGTAATAATATTTTTATATTTTCTTTACATATGACAATTATCATGTCTCACATTGGATAAGGTAAAGATCATAAGGGCAGGTCTCACCAGTGAATTTAATGTTTTAATATAATGGAGGGATGCTTCAGATAACTAGTCTGCTACTTTTGTTAGATACTTATTTATTAGATATATTTACATGTTCAAAATTTTGTATACAGTAAATCTTTGATTCTCAAAGTATTTACCTATTAAAATAGCAGACTCTAATTTTATTGTTGATAATTCCCATGTCATAGGAAGGAGAATTTTTATTTTAACATTGATCTACTTTAAGATGTCTCATAGCAACTTATGTTTAGTTTACCTTTGATGATATATAGAGATAGGTATCCATTATAGATATATAGATATATATGTATATTCTTACCAAAAAGACAAGTGCTTGTTTTTGGGTAGATTTTTGAGATATTTGGTTTTTACAAATTATTTAATTCTCTTCTCTAAACATCTACATTGTTAATTATCCAGAAATAAATACGAATATAATTATAGGATTAAACGAACTTACCTGAAGTGAAGTTCAATCCTGATTATATGAAGTATTTATTTCTGGATAAGGGATATCCCCACCCTCCTCGAGTAACCATGGATCCATGGTTACTTCCCAATTAGTGTATGAATACTCTAAACTATATGAAGTGTCATCGTGACAGTTGGTGATTTTTTCTTTTATGGCGGCTCTAAATTCGCGTACATTGGCAAGCGAGCGAGATGTACTACATTGTTAATTATCCAGAAATAAATACTTCATATAATCAGGATTGAACTTCACTTCAGGTAAGTTCGTTTAATCCTATAATTGTTTATCATATTATTTATTTATTTAAACTTTATTGCACAAAATATATACAACAATGTACAAATGGCGTACTGAATACCAAATGGCATTGTCTACCAGTCAACCATAGGCCCAAACAGATCAGATCTGTATTATTATTAGTTATAAAACTGAAACCGGTAACTTTTCAGGATTTTCGTAAGGTTATCCTATATAGGTTAGGTTAGGTTTGCTTAGCTTGTTTTATGGCAATCCTGAAAAGTAACGCGTTTCTGAATCAAAAGGGCTTATGAAACAAAAGTTACTAGTAAATTGACATTCAGTGTCAATTTTAGTATGGCGGTTTTTTTACATAGTTAGCAAGTTCTATTGAATGACACTTTAAAATACTAGATTCATGCAAATATCAGAATGTAATTGATCAGAACGTTTTGTTACAGGTAGTATTGTTCCTGATTCAGACCCTGAACAAGAAACTAGTATACGAGCTATTGTCCTCACGACCTCTGGCACTCAACCACTATATTAGCTTCCTTCAAAACGAGGGGAAAATATCGGAGCTGACTGACCTGCTTACGTAAGTACAATAGGGATGATGACACATGTTGAATTTGATAACAAAATCTAGTAAAATAGATAGCAAATGAGCAATTTATCACAATAATGTGAATATTTAAATATTTAAAATAATATATGGAAATTATACAAAAATACAGGACGTGAAAGTTTCAAAATTAAAGTTTTTTCTTAACTTCCAAAATGTAAATAAGTAAGGATACCATTCGATTCCTTACATTTTATCCAAAAAAAGATTGTATGGCAACTATATACATAAACGCAATATTTCACCGACAAAAATGCAAATTTCTTGTTTTGTCCATACTTCAAGATGGGCTCTCAGTGACAGTGACGTCACGTTCACATATCAATTTGTTAGGAGCGTTTCGCCAGTAAAGTAGGTACAACTGCCGAACTTCGACTATCATTTCTGACGTTTGTATTGCTTTTAATGCAGTGGGTCCCATATAAACATTTGATCCCAAAAACAAACCTGATCGATCGACCATTAATAAACATTTGTCATGTAGCCTATAGGGTATTTGACTACTAGTCAAATCAGTTTCGTTTTTAGGGTTCCGTACCCAAAGGGTAAAAATGGGACCCTATTACCAAGACTCCGCTGTCCGTCCGTCCGTCCGTCCGTCCGTCTGTCACCAGGCTGTATCTCACGAACCGTGATAGCTAGACAGTTGAAATTTTCACAGATGATGTATTTCTGTTGCCGCTATAACAACAAATACTAAAAACAGAATAAAATAAAGATTTAAGTGGGGCTCCCATACAACAAACGTGATTTTTGACCGAAGTTAAGCAACGTCGGGCGGGGTCAGTACTTGGATGGGTGACCGTTTTTTTGTTTTTGCTTGTTTTGCTCTATTTTTTGTTGATGGTGCGGAATCCTCCGTGCGCGAGTCCGACTCGCACTTGGCCGTTTTTTTTCGAACTGTCAAAACGATTTTGCTGATATGGAATTGTATAGTTTTATGATACGGGTTTAAAAATATAAATTGTGTCCAAAAATTGCTGTTGTCAACGTTTCTCTATTAATTTTCTGGTGCTTTATTTCATATATTGTCTAAAATCATTAATTTTAAATTACCTAGTGTCAAATACTCAATAATATCTGGGAGACCGAGCTTTGCTCAGAAAACATATAAAAACTCGAAAATGCGCGTTTTCCCAGAGATAAGACCTAGATCGATTTTTCGCCCCCGAAAACCGTTTCCGAGATCCCCGAAATATATGTATATAGGTATTTCTGTTGCCGCTATAACAACAAATACTAAAGAGTACGGAACCCTCGGTGGGCGAGTCCGACTCGCACTTCCGGTTTTATATTCATGTTTTTTTTTTCTTTTAGAATGCTGGGTAGATCTCCGGATGCAGCGGTAAGTATTACTTTTTCTATTTAAATAATTACTAACTTGAATCCCTATAATCAACTTATTATTTAAATACTGGCGACCCGTCCCGGCTTCGCACGGGTTAACAAATTAGGTATACATTAACCTTCCTCTTGAATCACACTATTTAAAAAAAACCGTGTCGTCGTAAATCCGTTGCGTAGTTTTAAAGATCTAAGCATACATAGGGACAGACATACAGCGGGAAGCGACTTTGTTTTATACTATGTAGTGATACACGCATGCTCTAGTTGAAGCTCCTCGTTATGTAACGAAACTTGTCGAACAATCTTCGACCTATTGATCTTGCTTACTTTCACTCACTTACATATTAGGTAAATATATTAAAAACGGGTCACTCACGTATTTTAAGTCGAAAACGCTCGACATGTTTCACTCCGTATCGAGTAGTATCATCAGGAGCTTGCGTTGACGGTGACGGACCGGCGCAGACTGAACATACGCGACTCGACGTAAAATACGTGAGTGACCCGTTTTTAATATATTTAATTTATATGTGTGTGTATCAAGGAAGTTTTGTTTTATTAAATTTCACTCAGTTAAGAAATGTGACCTGTTGTAGATGAGAACAGCTAAGTAGACAAAAAAAAGAAATAAGCCGGATAAAATGCGTTTTTGCCCAAATAGAAACGGTCGCTCGCTCGTTCTTCGCGCTCGGTCGCTCAAAAGCGATATTTCGTTTTCAGATGCACCAATTCCAACAACACATGCGCACAGGCGGCTCTGTGGATGGCTTACTGCGGAAGGTAACCAACCTGGTTGCCAACCATTTTAACCAACCAGGGACAGATGCGCACCAAGCGAAGATGTTAGCAGACTTCGTCAAATTACTAGGTAAAATAATATGTAAAAACAAAAATCAAAAGATTAAGTGGATGGCTTGATACGGAAGGTAACCATTTCAACCAACCAGGGATAGACGCGCACCAAGCGAAGATGTTAGCAGACTTTGTCAAATTACTAGCTAAATTATAGGTAATGTTAAAAAATCAAAAGATTAAGTGGATGGCATGATGCGGAAGGTAACCAACCTGGTTGCCAACCATTTTAACCAATAGACGCGCACCAAGCGAAGGTGTTAGCAGACTTTGTCAAATTACTAGGTAAATTATAATGTAAAAACAAAGATTAGTGGATGGCTTGATGCGGAAGGTAACCAACCTGGTTGCCAACCATTTTAACCAACCAGGGATAGACGCGCACCGAGCGAAGATGTTAGCAGACTTTGTCAAATTACTAGGTAAATTATAATGTAAAAACAAAGATTAGTGGATGACTTGATGCGGAAGGTAACCAACCTTGTTGCCAACCATTTTAACTAGCCAGGGATAGACGCGCACCAAGCGAAGATGTTAGCAGACTTTGTCAAATTACTAGGTAAATTGTACCCAACGAGACCTATATGGTGGGAAGATTCGGTGGCTATGAATGCGGTCTTGGTGGCTCAGTTGGCAGAGCGCTGGAGTATCGATCCAGAGGCCGTGAGTTCAAGTTTCAACCAAGGCAGTAATTTTTTCACATTTAAATTTATTCTAACCTCTATTCTGATTGGTTTGTAAAACAAAACAATATTTGCGACTTTAGTCTTTAACCTTTTCCACGCCGTGTCAAACACAAAAGCTGTCACTCAGACGCCACATCATTGAAGTGTCAAAACTGAAGTTGAACTTTATGTATATGCACGTAGGTCGATGTTGCTCTGTGGCCGTGACCGATTAATCGGTCTTTGGCGTTGAACCTACGGTGCGGATATATCGGTCATTGGCGTCCAAAAGGTTAAATCGATCATTTTTAACAGAATGGCAGAAATTCGCGCAGAAACCGGTTCTCGATAACAAGTCAGCATTATACTGTCTGGCATACTGTTGTGCCAATCACTGGCACGAAGGAGCCGGCAATATGATGTCACCTCTCACTCTCTGCCAGAGACAGCAGGTTTGTAACATTGTACCTTTCGTTACTAAACTAAATGTGGCTAATTCCGTCATAGGGACTATTCTGTCCACGAGCGTATATTTCACGTAGTAAAAAAAAACATTTGCTTTTGATTGCTGAAACTAAAAGCAGTCGTTGCTTTTTCGATGAATTTATCAATTTTGTTCGTTGGTCGAGAAAAACGCTAGTAGACGGAATAGTCCCTATGACGGAATTAGCCACATTGACCTTACTGTGAGTTCGTTGTTATTTAGTTTTTTTATTATATAGGGTATTTGACACATTGAACTTTATAACTAAATCTAGTTAAATAGATAGAAAATGAGCAATTTATCACAATACATAATGAAAATTTTGAAATATATGAGAATAATAAAAAAATAAGTACAAGACCTTAGTACCTTAGACCGTACCTAAATTTTTTTTTTAAACTTCCAAACAGTAAAAAAATAATGATACCATTCGACTCCTTACATTTTATTTAAAAAATATTGTAAAGCAACCTATATGGTACATAAACGCAATATTTCACCGACAAAATCGCAATTTCCTTGTTTTCCATACATCGAAACTTCTAACGTTACATGGTGACGTCACGATGTAATGCCATTTTCTATGAAGCGTTACGTCAGTAAAGTGCGGGTGCCAGACTTTGACCATCATTTGTGACTTTTGTATTGCTTTAAGACAACGGGTCCCATACAGACATTTGATCCTCAAAACAAACCTGATCGACTGATACCATTCATAAAAAATTGTCAAATACCCTATTGTGCCAGCCACTGGCACGACTTTGGCGTGGGCTTGATATTTTTTTATTAATTTTCAGATAAGTCCCCTCCAGTACGACTGGGTTGTACTGAATGTACACGCCAAGTCCGGAAAATGGGATATCGTCGAGTCCTTGTTTACGAAAAAGGTAAATTCGAATATGTCAATCCCAATAATAGTGACAAATTCTTGTCTTATTTTAGATACTTTCCTTAGCTTACAACGAACACAGTGCACTCACAGCGATAGTTACTGAAATAATTATCAAACTTCTTAGACGATATACGAATTTGTCAGTAAGAAGCGACGCGCTGGCCCACCGCTATTTTTATGTTTTTTTTTGTCATAGTCATTTTAACAGAATGTGCCGCAAAATAGCGGGTACCTACTTGCATATGTTCTCATAATTTAATAAATGTTGTGTCTGTCTGTGGTTTCAGGACTGGCTCGGCCGAACTACCGTCTCTTCCCACATACCCATAGACACCCTCCTATCGAGACTGAGCGAGATGCAAGCCAGTAGACAGTTGCTTGCAACATGCGTCAATAAGGTTGCCGCGTCACAAGACAGACTACGATTGGCACAGGCGTTCAAGGTAAGGATATACGCAAGACTAAGACACCAATACAAACCCTTCTATCGAGACTGAGCGAGATACAAGCCAGTAGACAGTTGCTTGCCACATGCGTCAATAAGGTTGCCGCGTCACAAGACAGACTACGATTGGCACAGGCGTTCAAGGTAAGGATATACGCAAGACAAAGACACCAATACAAACCCTCCTATCGAGACTGAGCGAGATGCAAGCCAGTAACAGTTGCTATCGACATGCGTCAATAAGGTTGCCGCGTCACAAGACAGACTACGATTGGCACAGGCGTTCAAGGTAAGGATATACGCAAGACAAAGACACCAATACAAACCCTCCTATCGAGACTGAGCGAGATGCAAGCCAGTAAACAGTTGCTATCGACATGCGTCAATAAGGTTGCCGCGTCACAAGACAGACTACGATTGGCACAGGCGTTCAAGGTAAGGATATACGCAAGACAAAGACACCAATACAAACCCTCCTATCGAGACTGAGCGAGATACAAGCCCTCAGAGCATATAATACTAGAGAGCAGACAAGCCGCCGGCGGCCGTGTCGCAGTTGTTAGCTCATTGAGCATACAACGCCGCCAGTTCGCCGTCCGTTGTTACCGAGTATGCACGCGCGCTGTTCACCGAAAAACTTCTGTTTTTTACCAAAATGCCGAGTTGTGCAATAATTACTTGTAAACATCGCAGTGATTTGATTAATTTCCAGACCAATGGGATCACTTTTCACAGGTTTCACTACTTATTTCAAATAAAACCACGAATTCAACGTAATATTCCGACTTGTATCCATGTAAGCTTACACTTGCTTGTGATTTAATATGTTTCATTATACATTGCTGCTGTACAAGTAACATGATTGCAAAGTACAGTGTTTACGCCGCAATGAACTGGGTACAAAACGATTCACTCAATGAGAAATTTTCTCATAGTGCAGCAGCGATGTGCTCCGCTTGGATAGTGCTGTGCGGCACCTATAACACGTATCGATAAAACCAGCCCAGGATTAGTTGACGCTAAAAATAATTTAAAAATTTAAAGATGGTTACTGTCTCTAATATAATATCATCATCTTCCTCGCGTTGTCCCGGCATTTTTTGCCACGGCTCATGAGAGCCTGGGGTCCGCTTGGCAACTAATCCCAGGAATTGGCGTGGGCACTAGTTTTTACGAAAGCGACTGCCATCTGACCTTCCAACCCAGAGGGTAAACTAGGCCTTATTGGGATTAGTCCGGTTTCCTCACGATGTTTTCCTTCACCGAAAAGCGACTGGTAAATATCAAATGACATTTCGTACATAAGTTCCGAAAAACTCATTGGTACGAGCTGGGGTTTGAACCCGCGACCTCCGGATTGCAAGTCGCACGCTCTTACCGCTAGGCCACCAGCGCTTCGCGCTTGGTGTCTTTGTCTCTAATATAATATATTATTATAATATTATTTAGTATAAATTTTGTGTAATTGGTTACCTAATGGTATGTATGTATGTATGTATGTATATACTTTATTGCACATGGAAATAAAAACGAGAAAAATAGTTACAGAGTAAATTAAATACAACAAAGGCGAACTTATCCCTGTATGGGATCTCTTCCAGTTAACCTTTGAGGAAACGAATAAACAAAAGTAACGATGAATGACAAACAAAAACAATAGTGTACAATCACTAAAATGAATGAAATGCAAGTTTTGAATACACATTGCTACAAATAATATATATAAACATAAATAGAAATACTAAAAATATATAAAATAAAGCGTGTATATATTTTATATATATATATATATATATAAATATAACCTAAATAAAATAAATAAATACTCAATATATATCATAAATAAATAGATATGAGCTCGAACCAGAAAAGTAAAGGAAACTAAAGAAAAATCGAGGAAAACCGAATTACTTATGTATCGGAAAGCCACAATTTTTTAAGCCTCTCCTTGAGTGATGCTACAGATTGCTATAGTGTCTGCCTACTGTGCACGAGGTCTCGGGTTCATTTTACTGGGCAGTAATTGACTATAAATATTAAACGTAATGCGTCAAACAGATTACTGTGTTATCGTCTTTCCTGTAGACATACACAAGAGTTAAGGGCTATAAAGGTTAATTTTCTTATTTAACCCTTATCCACGTGAAAAGGTCCTCCTTTTATTTAGAGAACTATGATAAAATCATTACTTACATGCCCACAAGCTGTTAACTATTGCCCACAGGAGAGAAAACTAGTGTGTTAGCGCTAACTGTACATTTTTCTTATAGCCCTTAAGGCGCTAGACGCCGTTTTTGGCCGAAAACTCTAACATTCTAGAGTCTATATCTTCTTAACGGTTCAACAAAAAAATATGAAAAAAATATATATGATTTTACGTTTTATGTACAACATTTCCAACGTTTGACTTGATCCCTATGACTTATAGTTTTTCCAAAAAAGGAACATTACGACAGGCCGTTTTGCGACTAACTTTGCCTATTTCTAGTAAACGGTTTATTCGATTAAAGTTATTTTTAAACTAGAATAATTGTTTTAACAGATACTACAAATGCAACGTAGAATAATGTTAATAAATAATTTTTTTTTTTAAGAAATCGAATATTTTTCATCATTTTGTGCGTATGTAGCTCGAAAAAGGCGTGGCCGGCAGTCGTGTGCTAGCTTTGAGACGAGGAGGCTGTGTCGCTCGTCGCTCCGTGCCTTCCTTGTATTCTGCATGCTTGTTCTGAGCCGAGGTGCAATAAAATTGGAGTTATTGTGGCCAAAGATTAAATAACTGCAGAATGTTGATTTGGTTGTGACGCGCTTTAGCGCGCGCAACACGGTGTTTCGCACCTATTATTACGAACGTAATGACAATATTTCCACTTATGTTTGAGAAAGCTTCATTTGAAATATATAAAAAATGTTTTCGAACATGCGCCGACATATTGCCATTAAAATTTAACGTTATTAATAAAGTTCAATTTCTAAAAAAAATTGATCAACATTGGCAATTTATGTTGTAGGTATATACTATATATGTAGTTTGATTCAGAAACCATTACATTTTTAGGATTGTTACCAATTAAAATGATGTTAGTTTATTAAGTAAATCTGGGGGCACGGCAGTGCCCCCGCCAAGTCGAGCAAAAAAAGAGGCCGTACCATCCTTTTCTCGAAGCGATTCAGGCCATTTTCGACGTCCTGTAATTTTGTGCTGGCTGAAGCTAAAACCCTGAATTTTCAGTAATATATAGGGCTAAACATGCTTAAGATATACAGTGTGTAAGTCAAATACGGGCAATAAATTAAACCAGATATAGAATTTACCCGTCTTATCATTAATTAAGATGTTTTTTTAAGTTACACTTAATTATGACCCCGTGATTAATTTTTTCCACATGTACCGAGCAGCAATGTACTGTAAACATTAAGAAACAAGATGATAATGACATTACGAGATACGAGCTTTTCATAGTAACTGCCAACAAGCGTTGACAGTTACTTTAAAAAGCTCGTATCCCGTAACGTGTGTGGTGTATTACATTGCGGGCCGAATTATTTTGTATGGTTATAATTTTCAATGCATTTCTAAGTAAAATCTATCTCAATATACTTTTTAGGTCCTATGCTAACCACCGTTTAAATATTCGCCCGTATTGGATTTACACACTGTATTCTTAAAAAACATTCAATTTGAACTAGTAGTTTAAGAATTATTGTACGTCAAAGTTCCTTATTTTCGACACTGACACACTCACTCACTCACTCACTCACTCACCTACGATCATCATAATTCTAAGGTACTTCTAGTATATCCACAAGCTTCAAATTTTAAATATAAGTAGTTTTTAAATTTAATTTTAAAACCTAAAAATATTGCAATATCAGTCACGTTTTAAAGATCTAAGAACTGCATAAGTAAGTTTGTAATCCCATATAAATATTTGCTATTACAAAGTTACTGTTGCAGTTCTTACAAATAGTAGGTAGTAAAGTAAAGGTACACTACGATGTACGATGTGAGTATGAATGAAGATGTGTTTCTTTATGATATGTGTATACATAGTATGAGTACCCGAAAAGAAGGACTGTCTACAAAAAGAGATGAGATCCCATCAAAAACATTACATGTAAAAAGGTGCAAGTCTCGCAACGCTTCTACTACAAAAAAGTTTTGAGATGTAATGTGAAACCAAGTCGGTTATTTTAATCAGTGCGAGGGGGTGTTAAAACTGTATCAAATATATATCTTTAATTTGTAATACATATAATGACTTGGCAATCGCACGGCTGCAAACAAAAGGTATACGAGTATAGCGCCAACTGCACGCCTCTGGGCTGTATCTTATTCTTTGAACCTCGTGGCGGTGCAGCGATACAAAATTCACGTACGATCGCAGCGAGCGGGGTAAGCGGGTGGTGCGGGTACAGAGCGCTTAGCTCCGCCCTGACGCTCAAGGGCATTGGGCCTTCCAATCGTCTTAACTCTTGTGTATGTCTACAGGAAAGACGATAACACAGTAATCTGTTTGACCCTAATATACCCGCGTGCATTTGCACAGATAAGAAAATTATTGTTTTTTATTGCTCTATAATAAATTAATAATCAAAAATTCGATGTTATTATTGCAATCAAATTTCGAATGCCTTTTTTTGAACACATCATATGACATTTTTTAATATGTGTGTAGGTAGATAAAGTAATATATGCAACTGTACATTATTAAGCAATTTAAGCATAATAATTTACAGTTACGTAAAGTTTATGTAACTGTATCGGCCATATTCGAACTTTAAGATACGTCAATCGTTTCACGTTTCAATCTCTAGTATTTGACGTATCTTAAAGTTCGAATATGGCCGTACATTCCTTATTTTTTGATAAACTACTAATATCTACTTAAATCAAATGTCTTGTTTTAACAAGTAAATTTATTCCATAAATAGGCAATTAAGAACAATGATTCCGAATATTTATATTTGAATAGAGTTCATGAAGTTATCGACACACAGTCTTTTCCGACAGTCGATCAAATATCGATATCACGGTGTCCCGGCTCAGTTCCCGTAATTATCGTTGTGTGCGTGCGTGATGACACGACTCGCTGGTCGTTCGCATGTACACAGGCATTGAAATGATGCGCGTGTATTGTGCAATAGGAGCGTCCATCTACAAGTGTGCGTACTTTAGGTGTGTGCGTGAGTTGTCTTTATAATTACTGGTGCTTTGTGTGGGTTCGAGAACTTGCGACAGGCGTATTCAATACAAATCACCGGGCATGCCCGATCTCCTTCCTTCCTATATCTGTGTGCAAGCCAGTAAACAGTTGCTATCGACATGCGTCAATAAGGTTGCCGCGTCACAAGACAGACTACGATTGGCACAGGCGTTCAAGGTAAGGATATACGCAAGACAAAGACACCAATACAAACCCTCATATCGAGACTGAGCGAGATGCAAGCCAGTAGACAGTTGCTTGCAACATGCGTCAATAAGGTTGCCGCGTCACAAGACAAACTCCGATTGGCACAGGCGTTCAAGGTAAGGATATACGCAAGACAAATGCACCAATACAAACCCTCATATCGAGACTGAGCGAGATGCAAGCCAGTAGACAGTTGCTTGCAACATGCGTCAATAAGGTTGCCGCGTCACAAGACAGACTACGATTGGCACAGGTGTTCAAGGTAAGGATATACGCAAGACAAAGACACAAATACAAACCCTTCTATCAAGACACTTGTCGTTTTTTACAAGCTTTTACTTGCATTGTATCTATGTATGTTTGTACGGGTCAAATCTTGCAAGTTACCTAAATTTGACCCACTTCCCGGTTTCCGATGAAGCTGAAAATTTCCATACGTGTGTAAGTCGGGTGACAATGCAATATTATGGTACCATGGAGCTGATCTGATGATGGAGACAGGAGGTGGTCATAGGAAGTACTCTGTGATAAAACAACGCAACCTAATTGTGTTTGGTGTTTTTAGAATTGTCTCGATGAGTATTAGTTGTCTGTGGAAAGAAAAGTACAGTCAGCAATAAAAGCTTGTACCAAAAATGTTTTTTTTGCATATTTCAGATACATTCCGTAGTAATAGAAACATACGCGAAACAGAAAGACAGACTGGCTCTCCAGAACTACAAGATGACATTAAATCCCCAGTCAGAAGAATTCATACTAGTCGAGAATACGCTTAGAGACAATGTGAGTATAACCTCGTGTTGCCCAATGTGCATTACAATGTACATTCGGTTTCAATGGAATTTCGACTTTCATCGAAACAAACAAAGTAACTTTTATATTGTCTCGTAAAATTTTCGAGGAAATGAAATTTAACTCAATTAAAAATACAACTAACTTCAATCTTCCCTGGCAATGTACAGTCGCCATCAGATATATCGGAGCGGCCAAGGTGCTCACAAATATCTGAACACGCCTCTATTGTCAAGGCGCAACAGTTTAAGACACAGTATGTATAAGTTGCTCTATGGTTTACGAAAGGCGCTAGTGCTGCACTCTGGCAGCAGAACATTGCAGTAATACTTAATTAAATATTATATATTCTTTTTTTTTCAGTCCATCAAATGGAAAAACTGAGAAAATGAAAGAAAAATCAAGAAACAAGACACCGGATACGGAAAATCTCAATAAAAACATTGCTCTCTTGTAAAAGTGAATGTTATTCGATTTTACACTTTTAAAACTTCGTTGAATTGTATTTTCATATTTGATCTAAGTGTACTCAAAATATTTATACATATATCTAAGTAAGTACTTGAAATAAATGGTTATTTTATTACTACTAGGAATCTGTTTTCTTTTAAATATATCGTAGCCTCGGTAAAATGTTTTGGCAACAACATTTTACAACTCTGTATGCGAAAGAAATATGCTTTCAGATTTTGTAAACACCTATGTTGGTCTTGGTACTAACTACCTATTTATTTTTAGTTCGATTTTTCGAAATTCATTCAGGATTTTCAGTACAACGCCAGTTTGTTCTAGTTTAAATATAGATAAAAGAATAACCAAATTAGGGTACCACGAAACCGTGAGCGTCAGGATGACAGGACCATGATGGCTATTTATAACGAGTGTTACTCCAAGATTTAGTACCTATTTAGTACTATTTGGTACCTGACATCAAATATTTAGTACCTCAATAGAAATCGAGAAATATTGAAAATAAAGTGGCCAGCCATTCTGACGTCAGGTTGACAGGACCAAGTCCAGTTCCCCTATTTGTAGACGTTATATCGAATCCATCTTTTGACAAAGATTTAGTACCTATTTAGTACCTCTCATAATTATTCTTCTTGTTTAATTTCGACTTAACTTAAAAAAGTTACAGCTAGAATAAACTTCGTACGTGCACAGTGGTGCAGCCAGTCAATGTGAACCGGGCCTAAAAGTTTGTTCAAAAGTTAATATTTTTGACTACAACATTTACTTTACGTTGTTTGGCCAATCCAAAATGAACCACGAGCGTAGTGAGTGGTTTGAAAGTGGAATCTTGAGCATTGCGAGGATTTCAAGGCATGAGGTTTAAACAATGTTTCTACCGAGTGACACACTACATTTTTGACCACACCAACTTGAGGGAAATACTCACTTAAAATTGGAAATCATCACTAGAAGTCAATTTTACCAGCCAACGTGAGTAAATAACTCGAATTTATTACATACATACATATAATCACGCCTATTTCCCGGAGGGGTAGGCAGAGACCACGGATTTCCATTAAACGGTCGCGGTGCGGTGCACTCTCGCTCACTTTCATGAAAAATCACAAAATTGAATATTTTTTACTAAAATTTTACCCACAATCAATTTTTCTGAGCACATATTAAAGAAATTATATCATACAAATGAAATAAATCCTAAAACCGCAACTAAATACTATATTTAACCTCTTATGGCACTTTAAACTTACATAACAATAACGTTATTTGCGAAAACAAACATATACATTTAAGAAAAGGTACCTACCTTATGAAAATAAATGTAATAATACATCACTACAAAACATCAATTACATTGAAGTTTATTTTTTATGAATTGAAAATATTAATTTACATTAAACTGCTTCAAATTTAATTAGTTCCTCGTCATAATAATCTTAAAAAATATCAATAATTTGAATGTAATGAAAAGGTACCTTGTGGTTAAGTTACATGATGAGGCATGATGATTGATGATGATGGAACAGTTAAGATAAACTAATCTTATTTTGGGGTTAAGATAGTATATATCGTCTATTTCTTATCAATAATATATTTTGGTTGCCATTGAAGACAAGCGGCTTTGAGGTTGGATGATGACCTATAGCAATGCGTCGGATGTTGGCATTTTACAGCAAATCAATGGCAGATTTGTTGCACCAAATGAAGATTATTCTAGTCAAGAAGGACTTGACGAGAGTAACTTTGATATAATAGCAGGCTACATGGATTTATAATGTAGGTCCGATGTACGGTTATACCTAATAGGTATTGGCTAAGCCCCCCGACCAGAACTGAAATTATCAAATTAGTTTTTCAGAATGCTAATACAGTTCTTTACCAAACTTCTTTTCCCGTATTGCCTAGGTATTTTTGGAATTTTCAGTCACTCCTCCATACGCTACCTTTTCTACTAAACTTTGAGAAGACATTACTAGGCTTATAATTTACTTATAACAAAAATAAAAATATGTAAACAAACGTTAAGCATTAAGGTTTCAGATCACATAATAAATAAAACAATGTGGAATGTTGATTCGATAGTTGTTTCAGCGAACGCTCTAATAGCGAAGAGTCTCGACCAACATCTTGAGGGACTCTCGCTAGGTGGTTGGATCAAGGGCCAGATGCAGAAGGCGGTGATCTTGGACACGGCGCGGATAGTCCGCCGCCCGGTTCCTCTCTCTGCGGCCCTGACCACCGGTAGCTTGGGCCTTGCCCCGCTGCCGGCGGCACCCTAGGTTAGGTTTTTTATATTGTGTTTATATGTATTTTTTATTGTTTTGTAAGTGTTTTGATATTTTACTTTTATATTCATATTTCAAATAACCTAATCTACGAAATTAAATGAATAAAAAAAATAGCATTACTTCAACTTTTTACAAAACATTTAATATCTCCGAAACTAGAAACCCTCATAAGGTACCTTTTCCCGTGGAACGTTACAAATTGACATTAAGTGATGATTTTTTTCCCTCAAGTTGGTGTGGTCAAAAATGTAGTGTGTCACTCGGTAGAAACATTGTTTAAACTTCATGCCTTGAAATCCTCGCAATGCTCAAGATTCCACTTTCAAACCACTCACTACGCTCGTGGTTCATTTTGGATTGGCCAAACAACGTAAAGTAAATGTTGTAGTCAAAAATATTAACTTTTGAACAAACTTTTAGGCCCGGTTCACATTGACTGGCTTCACCACTGTGCACATACGAAGTTTATTCTAGCTGTAACTTTTTTACGTTAAGTCGAAATTAAATAAGAAGAATAATTATGAGAGGTACTAAATAGGTACTAAATCTTTGTCAAAAGATGGATTCGATATAACGTCTACAAATAGGGGAACTGGACTTGGTCCTGTCAACCTGACGTCAGAATGGCTGGCCACTTTATTTTCAATATTTCTCGATTTCTATTGAGGTACTAAATATTTGATGTCAGGTACCAAATAGTACTAAATAGGTACTAAATCTTGGAGTAACACTCGTTATAAATAGCCATCACGGTCCTGTCATCCTGACGCTCACCACGAAACCTACTCGGTATTTTATCTACAATTTGTGTTTACATTACGATAGTCAAAGATAAGGAATCATCATAGATAAGGTAGTGACTAACAATAAAACTTAGCTGACTTAAAGTAGATCTTATGCCTTTACAATAAGGTTTACAATTTGTCAGATACTAAACGAGAATACAGTTCAATGATAATAGTTAGCACCTGTAGTATGAGTCAGTTGAGGAAATATATTCAATCTGTTCGCTCGTGCGAAGCGAAGTAAACAGGAAAATACCGTGAAAAATCAGCAAATGTCTTTAAATTGCTGTAAAGCTTGATAAAACAGCTAAAGGCATTGAAAGTTACTAAAAACTAGCTAATCGGAAAAATATCGATCGACTCGAAACGCAGCCATTTTGAAATTCGATCAAATTCTCGCAAAAAAAGAAAAAAGCTACAAACTTAACGTTGCCGCTAGAAAAGCGAGTTTCGCCAATTTTGAACCTTAACCGCCGGAGTTAGAGTCGAAGATGTGCGTGTGCTGTACGTGCGACTGCGGCTCGTGTGGGAAGATCCTGCGTTGCTTGTTGTGTATTACGTGTTTGGTGTATTTGTTGAAAATGTGTGGTGTAGAAGTGGGTGATGACTGCTGCCAACATGGGGACGATTAACTAAAATAATTATATTGTATTTATTATTAAAAAAAAATTAAGTTTTAAGGATTTGACTTATTAGATCCATTTAATCCGGATCCAGACCTATTGCAACCAGATAGTTTTCACTCTACAGATTTAAATGGGTGAATCAACTTTTACAACACTGATTTCGTTTTGATCAGATAAAAGTTACATTTTGTACAAAAATGGTGCCTTTGATTTTTGTATGGGAGTAAACTTGTTTCTGCTGCGTTACCGTACAAAATGTACCTTTTATTTGATGAAGTTGTTAATTTTAATGTGTTAATAATTAAATACTCATGAATCTAATATCGCCCGTATAGACAAAAAAGTAAAAAAAAATCAACATGGTTTTTGAAAAATCGGTATTTCTTTGATCGGGAGTCTATTAGAGACACGAAATCAGTGTTCTAAGTAAATGTTGATTCACCAAAATGAAAGAAATATAATATGTAATTTGCGTTGATGCTTGGAACAACTGGAAATCGATTGATTTAATAATTTAATCTAATTTTTCATCTGGTTTTGATACGACCCTGAGTCGTGTTATTGGGCATCTCGCTCCCACTTATTGGCGGGCGTGAGCTTCCCTTTGTGTCCAATCGGCGTAAATATAATTATATTTCATGGAAACAGGCATTTATCATTATTATTTAGGTAAGTTAATAAATCTTACTGAAGGGGTGTGCGTTGTCAGGTAGGTATTTATTTCATAATGTAGGTACAGTCAGCAGCAATAGTTGCTAAGCGGGCGAGGTGTTCAAAATTACCTTGACGCGCTCTTATTCTCTTAACAATAAAGTCACGTCAAGATCATTTTGAACACCTCGCCCGCTTAGCAACTATTGCTGCTGACTGTACTATGAATAAAGTGTTTGTTAACGCATATTAAATTGTTTTCATGTGGTACTTAGGTACCTAACTGTACTCTAACGTACCTACTGTTTTCAGGGCATGATTCGAACCCCGGCCCATCACAATGAATGTTGAGAACGTACAGTCGCGCCATCAGATATATCGGAGCGGCGAAGGTGTTCACCATATCTGAACGCGCACTCTACCGCCTTGACAAAAGAGGCGTGTGCAGATATTTGTAAGCGGCTTGGCCGCTCCGATATATCTTATGGCGACTGTATGTACGAAATATCGTTCTTAGTAAGTTTTACTTTACAAAACATTGTTTAGGTACACACTATTTGATAAAGTATTACTTAAAGTCAATACATTTAGAAGCCAACGAATTTATATCTGATTTATCTATATAAGAATAGAGCTGATTTTAGAATGCCAAAAGTCCTTATCATTCTCTATAATTAAAATCAAGGTGAGAATGATGAGATAGACTTGGGTAGGTACCTAAATACCTACTATTTTTAAGAAAACTAAAATAAACTGTGTACCTACTATAGCAACTACTTATAGTAAAGTAACTAAAGCTTATTTTAGACCACTCGTACCTACATGATTTGTTAGATAATTAGTTAAATACAATGCTGTATAGTTATTCAAAGTAATGATTATTTTTAGCGTGTAATTAAGAGAATTAACGAAATTCGTTTAGACATAGGTACCTATACCTGATACCTATATTGATTGCACCGTACGAATCAACAAATTAAACTTACAACGCACCGATCCAATTCATATGAATTTCACGAAGCACCTATGTACCTATACAAATTGCCGAAATGCCGAGTCAATCAGTCACAGATCAGGTCAGGGTATATCGTCAAGTGGTTAAGGGAAATGAAACATGCAACCTCGTGTCGTGAACGTCAACTGGCGCTCCGTTGGCGGATAGAGGGACGCGTCTACAGCCTACCCTATAGGATAGGCGTGCTATTATAGCACGTATGCACGTATGTTACCTACCTATGCAAATAAATTGCTCCTAATAAGAACTACACCCACCGAACGGGCGGACTCGGAGCGCATTTCACATTTGTAGGTACCTACCTACGGCCACAAGCCGGTCCGCCCCTCGGAGATGCAGGCGGCTACGGACGGATTCCATCGCTTCTGCCATACATAATGTACCTATAGGCACGTTGAAAATGCGCTCCGGCGCGGCCCGACTCGAGCCAGCCGAGCCGGTGGGAATCGTACATTAAAATATCGTTTTCTATCTAAAAAAGAAAATATAACATTTTCGATATGTATTTAATTTTTCAAAAATTTCAATACTTCCCTGAGTCCCTTTTCACATCTTTACTTATCTTACTTTTGCTTATCGACAATCTCAATCTGGAGGCAGGCAGCGACGCCCGTGGCTCCCTCGACTCCGCCGTACGACAACAACAGGCCCCACAGATCTCGTCACAGCCACACATATGGGCAATTATGCCGCAACACGAAACAACAGCACCGAGACACGTCCCACAACACAATGCGCAGCGTGCCTTAACGTCCCTCCATTTCATGGCAACAATTTCATTTCAACAACACGTAATTGGACCGTAACAATACATTCTCTTGAACAACAACTACTTAACAAATTCGGGTTCCAAAGGTTTGGTTATTTGTTTGTTTAGATTTTGGTGGCCGTTTCATATTTATTTAGTTAGAATTCCTTTACAACGTTTATTCTTGAATTTAATTTCTAATGGGTAGGTATCTAATATTTGTGTTTTGACAATAATTTTTTTGTCATTTTGAACTGACTTTTTTTTCTCATATTCGTTTCGCTTCTTGTGCCGATTCCAAAGAGAATATAATCATTACGTTTTTAGACATCACTAGACATGCTTTTTTTTCTATATAGCTTTTATAGATGGTCAAACCAATTTGTTAGTAAATAGGAACAAAAAAAAACTATACTCATCCTTTTCTTTTGGGTGCTAGTACTAGTGTAAAATAAAGATAGTATGATTATCTCTATATGTTTTAAATGAGACAGTACTTTGACACACTATAGCTTGCAGCAAGTGCTAGCATCGTAATTTTGACATATCATAATATAAGAAGGTGACGCAAAAACATTGTAGCTAGGTACCCAATTGCTTAGTAAAAAAAACTGAAACGTCAAAAAAGTCCGTCTACTATCCAAAAATCCAAAATAAACATTTCAAAATTTCGGTTATCTAACCTAAAACAACAAACAAACTTCAAACAGATCAAAACATGTGTCAGTGCCTCGGCAATATTTGCAGATCTATCTTAAGGTGCTTAAAAACAGTGTGGGTCCAGATCTGCTGTTGCGGGCTTTGCAAAAAAAGAGGTGGTGGTGGTGATCCAGTCGCGCCTCGTAGATCAGGCCCGCCGGGTCCGCCCGGCCCGCCCCCTCGACCATAAACCATTAGAGAACAGGAACATACAAAATAAATGGAAACATGAGTACTGAGAAATGGGAAACTTTTCGTGAGTTTAGTGACAGTGGTAGGATTCCGTGGAATCGTAACTGTTTTAATGAACATTCAGATGTTATGATATATCGGTCAAGTCTAAAGAAATGAGCGTATACCTAAATTAGATAGACAAAACAGAATAGTACCAAGCAAAGAGTAAAGTAAGTATAATAGGTATAGCTGGTCAACCAAATCTTGTCAGTAAAAAAAGGCGCGAAATTCAAATTTTCTATGGGACAGGATTCCTTTCGCGCATACATTTTTCAAATTTGCCGCCTTTTTCTACTGTCAAGATCTGGTTGACCAAGTATAGTACCAAGTTACCTATTAAGCTGGTGGAAAATATGCCTTTATAGCAAGAATAACATCAAGTACAGCAGCATATTGTGATAAAAATTGCGAGAAGTGCCGCTCAGTTAGAATAAACAAATCGTAATCGGAAATCTACAAGTTTATTTATAATTTAGAATAAAAATTAGGAAAAATAATCCTACTTAAAGTGTGTCAAAGGACTGTTCCATTTCAAACATAGACAGAGAGATTCATACTATCTTTTTCTACTCCAGCACTTAAATGTGTCAATTAAATGACTGACAGTGATATCTAAAGCAATGTCATTTGAATGATTTGTCTATAGGCTCATAAGATGACTGCTAGCAGTCATCTTATGAGTATAATACAACTGCTTTATTTTTTTTAAAGATACAAGTTCCGATCATCTTGATTGAAAGAGGTATGTTTTCATTTACAATAATAACTCTTTTTTTTTTTTAAATAATAACTCAATTTTTTTAAAATAATAACTCAATTTTTTTAATAATAACTCTTTTTTTTTAATAATAACTCTTTTTTTAATAATAACTCTTTTTTTTTTTGTTTTTTTTTTTTTTTTTTGCTGCAGCTGTCATAGAAAAAGTAATGTATGCAACAGCTCATAATTAAGAACCCTTATTATATCACTGTTGCATAAACTACTATTGTCTTACACTAGTACTAGCACCCAAAAGAAAAGGATGAGTATAGTTTTTTTGGTTCCTATTTACTGACAAGATTTGGTTGACCAGCTATACCTACTTACTTAATTACCTAATATATAATATATATAAAAGCTTTATTGTGTACCTATGCTACTCGTGAGTATTTTTTATTGTTGATTAAATAATTATTGTTTTCTCCCATAAACTTTTCCTGCACTTTTGCGCAATGTTTTGTGATAAGGTCTGTGCGGAAAGAGAAGAGTCGTAGAATGTATTGGACCCCATACATTTCACGACCCTTCTCTTTCCGCACAGACTCTACGGTCCTTTACCAAGAGGTAAAGAGTGTGTGTGAAAATCTATGGAAAATCTTATTCTTTCTAAGAGTACTATGTATAGGTACTTTATGTGTGACAGGAACAACACCATTGACGTTTTCTATATCAATAATTTCCAAAAGATCTGTCAAACGAACCATGCTTTTATATACTTTTATAGTTAACACGTAAATAATGTTGTGTACAGTTCTGTACACAACATTACCAAAAACATCGCATCCGTCTTAACAGAAACCGGCACTGAAGTTGTTTTTCACCTGAAATTGATTGACTCAAGAGACATTATACTGCCATAATAATGTGCATGCAACTGCTTCGCATGACCATCCCTTACGTGTTGTGTCTTCCCTGTTTTATTTACCTATTCAACTGTTTCGGAGTCCCTTGCTACAAGTGTCAAGACTTCTGGGACATTGATAGTATAACTGATTTAAGAGATCTGTAATTCTTCTTTTTTACTGGCTTGAGTCGTGGGCCTGGGGCACTATGAACAACAGCGACCCAAAGTGTGTCTTGGCCTCCGACATGACTCCTCGCCACTGATCCCGGTCCTGGGCACTTTCTCGCCAGTCTTCAACCTGGAGCTTACACAGATCCGCATCCACTACATCCGCGAGACATCCGCCGATACCTAGGCTGAAAGGGGGGGATTGCTATCAGTTTACCCTCAAAAGCTCTTCACCGCCCAATCGCCTCCCATCCCATGCGATGACCCAAAATGAGTCTTGGCCCAAAAGCACGCCACTTTTCTCGGTCCAGAGCAGATACCGAAGATCTGGGATTACCTACTGTTGGGATAAAAGCAGAACAAAGTCAAATAGCAAGTTAACTATAGTGTTATTACAGTTAGTAACAACGTAAATGAATGGAAAGGAAATTTTAATTAATGTTGACATTTAAAGCTGTTTTTCGAAGATGCGACGTTCTACCTGCTCAGACGGATAGCCGAGTCTTAGTAATAGCGTAATAGGGTCCCGTTTTTACCCCTTATGACGATTTTGTTGCCGACTGATTATTTTTTCCAAAATCAGATAATGCTAACTTTTTCTTTCAAAAGTTAGGGAAGGTCTGTATTGTATACGCAGCAGAACGAAGTCTGGTAACTGACCTCAGTTTCCCATTTAAAAAATCCAATGTTTAAGTAATGTCAAACCGTGTTTATCGATTAGTGATTATATTCTCTTTGATCGACTGAGCGAAATGAGGTCTTTGGGTCAACTACGAATGTACTTCTCATGTTCGGGTGCACTTTGCGTATTCCTCCAGAATAAGACAAACTGCAGTTAATAGCTAAATAAGACTTGTAGCGCTTACAAATAACGCCATTAGACTTACACATCTTACATGTTCAACTTGGAGGATATAATAAGTTGTATCCTCCAAGATGTTCAATGATTAAGCTAAAGCTAATTAGTATTAGTATCTTAATCGGCCTAATCTTGTCACATTTTCTAGCGTCTGAATAGAAAATTACACTGATACACTATGGTATCTGTCACGGTCACCATTGACGTTTTCAATGTTTTTCTATGAATCTGTCAAAAGAGAATCATGGTGTGAACGAGGTGTGATTAATAAATAAATAATAAAGAAATACAACATTATACTGTTGTTGAAATGAAACTTATGTAGAAACATTGCAAAACTGTTGCTCAACTGAAATAGACCGGATGTAACTACCTACATTTTGTTGTTGAACCGAAATACCATTGATACCTACCAAGTCAGAATTGTTGTTGTACTGAGAATGTTGTTGAAATGAAACGTGTACAAATAAACATTTCAAATTGTTGTTCAACTGAAACACACCAGACCACATGCCTAACTTTTTGTTGTTAAACAGAAATGTTTGTTGTTCAACTGAAATGAACCTACTGCAAATGAATACTTATCTTTTGGGGAATTGAATTGACCCAGCTGTAACTAACTTATTAAATAATATCGCAGCGCAGATACCCAATGCCATTGTGCGGACTCATTTGGTGTCTTCTTCCATATGCATTAGGCTGCCCCTTATGGATCTGGATGTGTAACCTGTTTAACGTCGACTGCCGAGAATGCCAAGATTTTTGGGATATCGAGAGTTGCGCAGATTGGTGTACTTATCGACAAAAAATGTGGTGAAATAAAATTACTAATATTTAACTAAAATATTTTAATAAAAAAAAATCTGACACTTATTGCTGACTGTAATTATTCTCATTTGCATATCTATCAAATATCAAGTACATTAGACCTTTGTAACGAATTGAAACTATTTTTTATCGAGGAGTTCCGTTTGCTACCATATAAATATATGTCATCGGAATTAAAGAAGTACCTACTCCAAATTTCAGCTGAATCAGATAACTGGTTCATATTTAAGTTATAAGATTTGATCCAATCAAAATATAAACAGAACAGGGCATGCTGAATAAAACTGTGTAATTACATGAAACAGACTGCCGTTCCCAGTGGCGAATTTGCATTCTTAGCCGCCCTAAGCCCCCTGTAGTAAGTACTAGCCGCCCCTTTCTTCAGCACCCATCATACAGATTGCAGCCCCTAATATAGGTATCTGGTCTCCCTATGGTTGTCTGTCTATGGTCTGGCCTTAGGGCAAAGCTGCCACTGGCCCAACACTGGCCGTTCATGCATTTTGCCAACAATACATGAGTTATACTGTACCTATACTTTCCTTTATTAGTAAAGAAATTCATGTTTTCATATTTTGCAATTAAATGTATAAAATTGACTGAAAATTTTAACTGAAAAATACATCCAAAATTTACCTAATGGATAAAGCATACAGTTTATGCTACAAAGCCACAGCTAACTTTCGAATAACAATCTAGAAGATAGGATTCCTTTATCTTGTTCTTCAATGTATTGAAGGGTTAGGTCAAAGGTCAAATAGTAAAGTAAGTATAATTTCGTAGAGTCTGTGCGGAAAGAGAAGAGTCGTAAATTTATGGAGCCCAATAAGTTCCACGCTCCGAGGTTCCACAACTCTTCTCTTTCCGCACATACTCTATAGCTGGTCAAACCTATTTGTCAGTAAATAAGAACCAAAAAAACTATACTTATCCTTTTCTTTTGGGTGCTAGTACTTGTGTAAGACAAAGATAGTATGATTCTCTCTGTCTATGTTTGAAATGAGACAGTCCTTTGACAAACTATAATTGGTTTGCCACCTTTGTTATATAGTGTGTCAAAGGACTGTCTTATTTCAAACATAGACAGAGAGAGTCATACTATCTTTGTCTTACACTAGTACTAGCACCTAAAAGAAAAGGATGAGTATAGTTTTTTTTGTTTCTATTTACTGATAAATTGGTTTGACCATCTATATCTATGCACCTTTGCTAATCTTGATGAAAAAAAAACTTTATGATTAATCCATAGATATAATCTATGATTATTACTGTCAATACGTTGACAATTATTTATATGCCGTAATATTCTGGCAAGAAAAAGAGGAAGATTATAATATTTATAATAACTTAATAAGCACATGAATAGAACATAGTGATTAATTGATTATATGCTCTTTGCATATGAAAACGGAATACAACATTATCATAAACACCGCATCCGGTTTAACTGTTGTTTAACATCGCAGTGAACCAAATATCGCAGTGAACCAAAGATTGCAGTGAATCAAAGATCGCAGTGAACCAGAGATCGCAGTGAACCAAAGATCGCAGTGAACCAGAGATCGCAGTGAACCAAAGATCGCAGTGAAATTGTTGTTCAACTGAAATGAACTACATTTGAAATTTGCGTCAACAAAATGTGCTGTATTCTTTGTAAGATTTGTCCCTATTTATTGTGCATACCTTGTTGCATATGGCTTTGTGAAAAGTGTGGAAATGAGTGCAATTGCTGCCGAAATTGTATGCAGGAACCTGATTCAGATTAAACTATTGGTCAAAAACAGATGGAACACAGTTGTGAACAACAATTATGCACATTTGTTCAACAATACCTTTTACTTTGTACTATATTACGTTAACTCAGAAACGACGTGAAGATGGGCAGATTGTGCATGGACTGTATGACTAAGTTGAAGAAGACTTGGTTTACGATTTGACAATGATGAAGTTTGAAGATATTTTTGATGTTGCAGTGTATGTTGTCGTTTGACATAATGTACTATAATGTTAATAATAAGTGACAAATTACGCATATAGTTTGTAGCTTTCTAATAGATAGACCCCGAAGGCTAATCCTATTGTCTATTGTTAAGAAAAACCGCTCGTGCCACGTGCCACAACCACCTGTATAAAAAATCGGTACTTCGGTTACTGAGTGCCGGCGAGTCGAACGCTACAGAACCAGTCTAAAATGTGTCAATCGAGATGCGTAACAAAGGCGCGTTATCGGCTTATCGGAGAGCGCACCTACACTGGTTTTTTGAGCGTTGGACTAGCCCGCGCTCAGGTGCCAAATAGAATAATTAGGACCCTTTTTTGCAGGTAAGTAGCACGTGCGGTTTTACTGAACAACAGACAATAGGATAAGCCTTCGGGCTCTACTAGAAAGCTACAAACTATACCTACGAGCGTAGACTGTTCGTAGACTATGACGACTGATCCTACAGGTTTCGTGAATAGGGGATATTACGCAAAACTACTTAGGGGGCGCCACTAGCACGTACTGAGGGCCTACCGCGAAACACGAAAATCGAAATTTCGTTACCTGCCTCTCTATCACTCTTGCATATTCGAGCGATAAAGCGAAATTTTGTTATCTGCCTAGATAACAAAATTTCGATTTTCGCATTTCGCGGTAGACCTCTGTAAACAAGCCGCCTTGTTACATCAATGTCATAGTGAAAACTTTTCAAAAAACTGTTTTTAAGGCATAGTATGTACTATAAGTTACTCTATGTTTTACAATGTGCTATTGCGGCAGAACATTGCAGTAATACCCCTAGGCTAAGCTTTAGGCCGAGCACATGATTGGCGCGACAGTATCTCGCGGAGAGATAGACCCGTCCCTCTTTTATTAACATAGTTAGAAAAAGACGGGTGTCTATCTCGCCGCGAGATACTGTCGCGCCAATCATGTGCTAACCCGGCTGGTGTTTGTTTTACAACGCTTTTTCTAGAGATATTCGTTATAGGGACATCGAATGGCTGCAGAAGGAACAACGTTATTTTTCTTTGATTGTATTTATTTTCAGTATTTAACACCTAAGACAAAACACTAGTAAAAGGGTAGCTATAGTATGTAACAGTTGTTTTTATTTACCTAAAACCTGTTTGCCGTGCGAAAAGCCGGTACCTACCTTAAAAACAAGAAACAAGTAAGCCATACCCAACGGTCCTCTATTATAGACCATGGATCCAAACTTATTCAGTTCAAGAATAAATACTGTTACGATATTCCATAAACTAATCTTATGTTCTTTTTTCCTGACAGCTTCGCGAAAATACGTCATATCATCTTTCAAGATTTTTCAATCAATTTTTTTACTATTTATACAAAATTATTTACCAGTAAAATATCATGATCATCATGTTGGTTCATGCTAATAACAAAAACGAAACTGACACACTCTTGTGATTGACAATGGGAAACTATTTCACTAATTTTTGTGGTGATTTTAAAGGATTTGAAGCAACTTGGGGAGGCTGTTGCGGCTGCCTTCGAACGGTACTCTGTGGTTGGGTTTGGATTCAACTTTTTAACATATTCTGCGGATGTAGAATTAAGGATGAAGACTGTATTCCCTATCGTGGAAAATGCGAGGATTACGATTAAATTTATCAAAGTAAACGGACTTTGATAGTTCAAAACGTAAACTATCAGTATGGTGTTGAACTCAAATTTATGTGTGGTGGTGATTTTTGTGAAGACTGAACTTACAGTACTGTCGATCAGTGAGAAAATAAACGGACTCTTTGATTGATTTGACAAAAATTACTTTAGTGAACTGTGTAAATAATTGTTGCAATAGGTAAAATGGGATGCATGCAATGTTTCTGCAGATGTATACAAATTATTACATGTGTGTGGTGCATTATGTGGTGTTGCCACATGTGCGGAAATGAGTGTTGTGAGGCCTGCTGTGAAGGTGGGTTAGGTGACTGCTGTGGAGGCGATGTCGATTGGGATTGAACTAAGTAGTACTTAGTAAGTACTTACTTACAATTGTTGTTCAAGTGAAACGTCGTATTTATTGATTGTTGTTTTTGGTTGTGTTCAAACTTGTTGTTCAAATGAGAACTGTTTGTTTTGTATTTTATTAAAGTATTGATGCTGTTGTAGTTTTAAATCTATTGAAATGAAATTGTTATATACTTATAAATGTCCTGACTATGTGCTGTCTCTGTCTGGGTTTTTGCTCAGATTTGGTGCGATGTATTCTTTGTGTCTGGTGCTGGAAATATATTTGCGGTGATGGTTGCTGTCAAGATTTAGAAAATGACTAAGTAGATCCCGTCTAAGACATAGACACTGTGCCAAAAATATGTATACACGATCTTATTGCACATGTATTAAGATAGTGTGTAGGTAGGTACATATTTTTGGCACTTTGTTTCAATTGACTGTACACGTCACACGTTACATAACAGCCAGTATGGGATCATCACCATTAAGAGTCTTCAGCATAAGTCCCGATTTTTTTTTCTTTTTCGTGTAGGTAATTTATTTGTGTCGAAATATTTTACGATTAGGTATATCGAGTCAAAAAGCGTGGGTAACCAGTAAAAACCATATCAATGTTTTTTAGACGGCAATAAATGAGTCATTTTAATTCCCGAGTATTTATTGTCACCTAATTAACTTAGTCACCAGTAGCACCCAGTAGGTATACCTAGTTTAACATTTGATGATAAATGAAAACAAATGATATCGTATCTGTGATTGATTTAATGAATGACTCATTCTATAAATCATTGGAGAAACGAAAGCCGCCAGACTCCGATGACTCGGGCACTCAGGATGAGTGAAGATCCTGCAGTCTGGGGGGCTACCGCGAAAACGGAAATTGGCAAATTGCGGGGATCTTTCTCATTTAACCTTTTCCACGCCGTGTCTAACACAAAAGCTGTCACTCAGACGCCACACCATTGAAGTGTCAAAACTGAAGTTGAACTTTATGTATACATATGCACGTAGGTCGATGTTGGTCTGTGACCGATTAATCGGTCTTTGGCGTTGAACCTACGGTGCGGATATATCGGTCATTGGCGTCCAAAAGGTTAAGTACTCCAAAGAAGGCGTAATTAGACAGAGAGAGATGCCCGCAATTTGCGACCTTCGATTTTCGCGGTTATAGCCCAGGAGGGCGTACCTACTCTGAGGGGCTACCGCCAAAACCGAAATTCGCAAATTGCGGGGATCTTTCTCTTTTACTCCAGTGCAGGCGTAATTAGAGTGACAGAGAAAAATGCCCGCAATTTGCGAAATTCGATTTTCGCGGTTATAGCCCTGGAGTGCAGTAGGTAAGTGTAAAAATATAGGTGCACTCATCATACTCAAAATTATGTCCCATAGCTGTTATTTCATTTCATTTCATTTATTTCGGCATATATAAGCATTAGTGTCATAGGTACCAAAGCGCTTACATACTAGTCACAATATCAATTAACTTAAAGTAACATCAAATTAAGAGTAATGGTACTTATATATTTTCGAGTAAGTTGTATGCACTCATATTTTTAAGACTAGCTAGATTGATTTTTCGCCCCCGTAAACCCCCATAATAGTAAATTTCATCGAAATCGTTAGAGCCGTTTCCGAGATCCCCGAAATATATAAATACCTATACAAGTATAATTGCTCGTTTAAAGGTCGTTTAACCATAGCTATTCCCCATGCCCCTTTCGTTTTGTTTTTTTTTCATATTTTGATAATTAAAAGTAATAGAAGTTCGTAGCAAAAAATATATTCCATACAATTTCCAAATCAGCACAGCTGTGGTTAACATATACCTACATTAAATTGTGTAAAAATATTTTCTATAATTTGTATGAAATTCAGATATATAGGAAGCGGTCTCATGACTTCGTTCCCTTCCGTCACCTCGGGGTGAGAATAGTTTACATAGTTATTAATGTTATTATAGACTATCTAAATAAGACTAAATCGCCATAGAAACACCAACAATTCCGTCAAATAAACAGTTTTATTTGGCCTCTGAACGACACGCATATCGTGTGCGAAGTCCGCTAGTTGGTGCGGAGCGGGTGCGCGCGGGTCAAATGGGGTTCATCGGTCGAAGTATTCAGCAGATGGCGCCATCATAGCTTGCCCTGTCAATTCCAAGAATTGAGTCAATTTTTTTTAATGCCCTGGATGCGAGCCCTTTAAGCCAAATCTCTTATGGCTCCTCTACACGATGGGCCAACGCCGGCCACTCCAAGGGACGCATTTATGTGTTAGAGGGAGCAAGTGATATTGCTATCTCATTCTACCGCATGGCTGCGTCCCTTGGAGTGGCCGGCGGTGGCCCATTGTGTACAGGGGCCTTAACATGTGTCAAATTTTTGTTTTTTAATGCTTTAGATGCGAGCCCTTTAAGCCAAATCTCTTAGAAAAAGGGGCAAGCTGTGATGGCGCCATCTATGCAAACTTTTGACAGTTGCCAACCCCATTGTAGGTAAAATCCGCCGCACGCGCCCGCTCATTACATACATACTATATTTCATTAACCCACTCGCCCGCTCCGTGCATACGCGCGAGTTTGCGGACGCCCTGGGCTATAACGGCGAAAATCGAAGTTCGCAAATTGCGGGCATTTTTCTCTGTCACTCTAATTACGCCTTCATTAGAGTAAAATAGAAAGATCCCCGCAATTTGCGAATTTCGATTTTCGCGGTAGCCCCTCTGAACCTTGTCGTGCACGAAGGATGGGCTGTAGCCGCGCCCGCTTTGGTCAAAAGGTTAATCAGACGGAGCCCTGTTTTCTTTTCGCGGCGATTTCGTGTCGCTCGTCTTCCATGAAGGTTGGAATCCTGTGTCGGCTTGAAGCTGCTCCACATCATCGTCGTCCATTTTAAATGATATCTGTATGGATAAATTACCACAATGCTTAGAAATACCAAAGAGAAATAAGTTTTTGGCAAAAATTTCATTTTCGATACAAGATTTTATCGCTGACTGTACTTTTTTTCCACAGACAACCAATACTCATCGAGACAATTCTAAAAACCCGAAACACATTTAGGTTCCGTTGTTTTATCACAGAGTTCCTATGACTACCTCCTGTCTCCATCATCAGATCAGCTCCATGATACCATTATATTGCATTGTCACCCGACTTACACACGTATGCAAATTTTCAGCTTCATCGGAAACCGGGAAGTGGGTCAAATTTAACTTGCAAGATTTGATTACAGACAACGGGACAGGTGAAAGTAAATAAAAGCTTGTAAAATTAGAAAAAAAACCACTGTCTATTAGTAGAGATTGTCAAATTAACAGTGGTACAGAATGCATAATTTACAAATTATGCAGCATGTTCAGGGTGTTCTGTACAACCTGCAGCAATAGTTGCTAAGCGGGCGAGGTGTTCAAAATTATATTGACGTGACTTGTCTTTATGTTTTGTTTACGCTACGATAACGAAACACTTTGTGTCTAAGTATCACTCTTCGATATTAGTGCGTCAATACAGTTGTGTTTCATTCGCTACGAAACGTAAACGTATAGCATGTTGCATCCAGGTCTACTAATGTTGAAGGGGTAAGTCCTGTACCGGTGTACTTACTCTAGGGGGTACCTATAGGTGGTTCGTGCCTCTCACCCACAAGGGGGCGAATATTGTGTGAGTCAGAGTGATGCCAGGTCTAGTAATGATACAGAATGTTTAGGAGTATGTCCTGCACCGGCTGTACCTGTGTACTTACTCTAAGGGGTATTTATTGGTGTTTCGTACCTGTCATCCACAAGGGGGCGAATATTGTGCCAGGTCTACTAATGATACAGAATGTTTAGGGGTAGGTCATGTACCTGTGTACTTACTCTAGGGGGTATAACTGGTTCGTGCCTCTCATCCGCAGCAACATTAGCCCCATGTTGGGTGGGTCGGAGTAATGCCAGGTCTACTGATGATATAGAATGTTTAGAGGTAAGTGTACTTGCTCTGTGTGTACCTGTGTACTTACTCTAGGGGGTATAACTGGTTCGTGCCTCTCATCCGCAGCAACACATTAGCGCCGTGTTGGGCGGGTTGGAGTAATGCTAGGTCTACTAATGATACAGAATGTTTAGGGGTAGGTCATGTACCTGTGTACTTACTCTAGGGGGTATAACTGGTTCGTGCCTCTCATCCGCAGCAACATTAGCCCCATGTTGGGTGGGTCGGAGTAATGCCAGGTCTACTGATGATATAGAATGTTTAGAGGTAAGTCCTGTACCTGTGTACTTACTCTAGGGGGTATAACTGGTTCGTGCCTCTCATCCGCAGCAACACATTAGCGCCGTGTTGGGCGGGTTGGAGTAATGCTAGGTCTACTAATGATACAGAATGTTTAGGGGTAGGTCCTGTACCTGTGTACTTACTCTAGGGGGTATAACTGGTTCGTGCCTCTCACCCGCAGCAACATTAGCCCCATGTTGGGTGGGTCGGAGTAATGCCAGGTCTACTGATGATATAGAATGTTTAGAGGTAAGTCCTGTACCTGTGTACTTACTCTAGGGGGTATAACTGGTTCGTGCCTCTCATCCGCAGCAACACATTAGCGCCGTGTTGGGCGGGTTGGAGTAATGCTAGGTCCACTAATGATACAGAATGTTTAGGGGTAGGTCCTGTACCTGTGTACTTACTCTAGGGGGTATAACTGGTTCGTGCCTCTCATCCGCAGCAACATTAGCCCCATGTTGGGTGGGTCGAAGTAATGCCGCTGCTCCGGGTCTACAAAAACTTTCAATTTAAATATAATTTTCACCTCTGCAGCTCGAACAAGGGTACTTTGCTACTTAAAAACAGTGAGCAAAATCGCATTTTGCTCACTGAGTGAGACAAAATGAGCAAAATGCGATTTTGCTCACTGTTTTTAAGTAGCAAAGTACCCTTGTTCGAGCGGTTGAGGTGAAAACTTAATTGTTGGTATATCTTAAGAAAACATGAGTGAATAGAGGTAATTGATGAAGAAGGAATACATTTTTCGGGTTCTCTAATATGTTCTCACTGCTGAGGTGAAAAGTTTTGTGAATTACACGAGATCAAAGTTATTTACATCTCGTGCGCTTTTGAGTCCATTACTACGCTCAAGATTCTAAATTAGATTCACTCGCTACGGTCGTGAATCTAGTATAGAATCTTTCGCTTGCACGGGACTCAAAATAAGCACTCGAAGAAATGTCAAACTTTGATCTCTTGTTGTACATATAACTATTGTCAACCCGTGCGAAGCTGGGGCGGGTCGCTAGTCAAAAGAAAAATGTTGTTACGTAAACGTTATTGTGCGTTATTTTTCTTTGTCCATTGCTGTTTTTTGCGGCAGTAAATGACTATTTGGGGCATTATCTATGAAAAGGGACCTTATTGTCGATGGCGCTTACGCCGCACAGCGTCGTGCGGCATTGTATTTATACCGGAGCATCGTTAATAATGGCGTAACCGCCATCGACAATAAGGTCCCTTTTCATAGATAACGTCACATTTATTTTAGTTATTTAAAAGTGAACATATGTACCTGGTAGGGCGTTCCCTCTCGGGTTTCCATCGTTGTCTAGAATTGTGTAGCACATCGGCGTTTAGAATAACCTAGAAAAAAGGTACCTAATTAATTTCTAATATTTATGTCTTAATATTTAATAATGAATGTACAATTTTTTGTCTTCGTACTGTCGGCCTAACAAAAATACGAACTAATCAAAGAAATTGGAAAGAGACTTCCGCCACAGAATAAATAATAGTACTAGGTATAATCAAATACAGAAGGCTCCTCTATCAAAACTCTATTTATTAAAGGTTTATTTAAGGTTCTGACGGAAGATCAGCGCTGCGGTCTCCGCAGTATCTATTCTGAGTCAGCGCCTATTCTTTACCACAACACATGACCCTCTACTTATGTAAAATAAATATGTAAATTGCTATTACTGCTTAATAGCATTTGACACTAATGTGTCAAATTGTATGTTGCCTTCTTCTTTTTGTCTCTTGTCAACTTTCTTTTGGTCTCTTGTTATTATTTATTGTGTCACAAAACATGTAAGTTGTGGTTGAATAAAGATTTTATCTATCTATCTATTTCGACAGACCGCCAGACCGCAAGGTGGCGCAAGCGCGAGCAGGCGTGCGACGTCCGTCCCGTAACCTGTGCCGTAGCGGTGCGCGGCAATTACTATATATGGCTAGATACCAAAATTGGTGGTGGGCACATGTATCTGCGACGCGACGAAATAACGGGGTGAGCCACGCCTTTTCTACACGACGGACCAGCGAGATGGCCATGCGATGGTTATGGCTCCTCTACACGATGGCCCAGTGCTGGACCAGCAAGATGGCCATGCGATGGCTGAGAGCAAGCTTTATGGAATGGGCCACCAGATGCGTACGCACCATCGCTGGTGGTACCTTTGCTGTGCGGACGAAAAACCGTGGCCATTCCATCACTATCCCGCCGCGCCATAAGCCAACCGACACTACCCTCTCTACACACTGGCCCATCTTAGTGGGCCAGTATGATGGCCCATCGTGTAAAGGAGCCATAATACAGGGTGGTCAAATAACAGTATAAAAATTAGTTTTTGTAATTTTATTCTGTGAGATATAAAAAAATTAAGTATTTCTTGTTAAATATAGGTAGTATTTAGGGCCGGCAATTAAATATGGAAAATAATATCAGACAAATGTCCACCTCTAGCAGGATAGCAGATGTGAACCCTTTACATCGCGTTTTTGATCACATTTCCTGCGTTATCTCAATGTTGATTGTGTCTCGAATATTTTGCAACAACTGTCAAGTTTGCCGCCCAAACAAAATGGCGGCAAAAAAGTTGTATACCTCCAAGCCACCCTGTATTATTAGTTACAAGTTATTATGCAATCGGCCACATGTTTACCTTTGCAGTAAGTTGAACAAACACAATATCATGTTTCAAATCGGAAAGAAACAAGATGCGACATTATGGAGGTTCTGCCAGGAATCAGAGGAGACTGTTATCCACATTTTCTAAAGTACCTACCTAGGGCGACACGTATTGCAACCCTATGAGGTACAAAGTATTACGGCCCAAAGAATCTGGAATTTCCTGGATTCAACGGGCGTTAGTAGTGAAATTTAAAGGGCCGTAAAAAATCTCTACTTGGTCGACGTGGCATTCAAAGGCCCAAAACGCCCCAAGAATAATAATAATACCTTTGCAGTCGTAGTAGTGAAGCCGATTCGATTATTAAATCGTTCCCGTTTCGGACTCCGGAGCTTGGGGTCCATGATGTATGGGGAGGTAGTATGTGCCAAGATTAGCGTTTCAGGCACATCGTTGTCTTGTTCGTCGCTGAAATATACATTATATCGGATTAAACATGTCTAGGTAATTATAATTAATGATATTTGTCTATAACGGGTCTAACGCGGTCTAAATTCAAATGTAACTGACAAAGAGTATAGATTTCGACGTAGGTACCTAAGCAAACACGCACACATGCGTAACGTATAGGCCTGTAAAGATAGACCATCGTAGGTAGACCTCCGATTCCGTTACTACTCAATGGAGCTACGACTCAACGTTTATTGGATATGTCAATTTTACGTAATTCGGAGCGCTGCGCGATTTGACATAGCTCTAAAAAACCGTGATCACTTTATTCGACGTTAGTCCAACCTAGCTGAAACCACAGCTATAGTCCAACCTAGCTGAAACCACAGCTAATAGTCTAACCTAACTGAAACGTCGGAAAAAAGATAAAATAATCAAATTTAATTGCGTTAGACCCGTTAATGACATTATTATGTGTACAAAACGCGAGAGTTTCAAGTGTTCAATATATCTAAATACATAATTATACCTAGCTTGTTTTTGGTTCTCATCAATCTTAATTGTAAGTACCTACCTAGGTCTATCTCGCACGCACTGATGTATTGGTGCGATAGAGAGGGAATGCGATCGAGTTCACGCAGATGCCAACGTAAATGTTAAATACCAACTCGTGGTAGCCGTGCAGCTACCTACCTGCTTTCGACATCTATTTCCTCTGGTAATCTCTCACGGACATCGTCAATCTTAAATCCGGAGAAACTGTCAAAGAAAATCATACAAATATAAGTTTTTGGCAAAAAAATCGGTTCTGGCACAAGCTTTTATCGCTGACTGTACTTTTCTTGCCACAGGCAACTAATAATCAAGACAATTCTAACAACTCCACACACAATTAATTTGCATTGTTTTATCAGATCAGCTCCATATCAAGGATGTTCCGAATATCCGCATCCGCATCCGCAACCGCGGAACTTCTGCATTATTTTCAACATCCGCATCCGCATAAAATCGATGCGGAGTTTAATGCGGATGCGGATGTGGAACAGGTCGGTACAGGAACGTCTTTATAGCATCGGCGTAAGTGCTAGACTGCTAGGTAATTTAGTCATTAACCAAAAAACCTATTAGAAATGAGTAGTCAAGCGTGAGTGGGACTTAATGTACGGAACCCTTGGAACGCGAGTCCGACTCGCATTTGGCCGGTTTTTTGAAATAAAAATTACTAAAATGTAATATTTGACGTTTTTTATGCGTCTATCTTGACATCCGCATCCGCGGATGTGAGCCTTTAAAAATCCGCATCCGCGGATGTCAAAAAATCGGCATCCGCAACATCCCTGCTCCATATGTCATTATCTAAAGTAAGAACGCCAACCACGAAAATGTTTGTACATCTGACCTGCCGGTCTAGCCAAGGTGACAATCGCTATCGCTTCGATAACGAAACGCTTTGTGTCTCTCTATCACTCTTTCATATTAGTGCGACAGTGATAGTTGCGTTTCGATCGCTACGGAGCGAAAGCGATGGGCATGTTGGCTACGCGGCCAGTCTGTTTCTATTTTTATCGCACACGCGTACCTATATATATAATTATTGCTGTCAATGCCACTGTGTGAGCGGGAAACCAAACATATATTATGCGCGTGCGATAGAAATAGTAAATCGTCCATAGGTACTTCAGATCTTTTGATTATTATAGCCAACCCGTTTTTTAGGGTTCCGTACCCAAAGGGTAAAAACGGTACGCTATTACTAAGACTCCACTGTCCACTGTCTGTCTGTCACGGCTGTATCTCATGAACCGTGATACTATTAGCTATCACGGTTCGTGATATACAGGCCGCGTAGCCAACGTGCCAATCGCTTAGGCTCCGTAGCGATCGAAACGCAACTGTCACTGTCGCACTAATATGGAAGAGTGATAGAGAGACACAAAGCTTTCGTTGTCGAAGCGATAGTGATTGTCAGTTTGGCTAGGCCGGCAGTACAGTTGAAATTTTCACAGGTGATGTATTTCTGTTGCCGCTATAACAACAAATACTAAAAACAGAATAAGATACGTGATTTTTTTGCCGTTTTTTGCGTAATGGTACGGAACGGAACCCTTCGTGCGCGAATCCGACTCGACCTGGCCGTTTTTTTTTTACTTACCGGTTAACTTTTTCACTCTTCTCGGCGAGACTCCTTTCTTCGTCGTCTGTAATAACTTTCCTCCCAGTTGCTGGGGTAGTTATGACAATCGGTTTCATTTTACCTCTCTGCTTCTTGTGTGGCACTTTAGTTGCTGAAAATTTTACATAGGGTCATAGTGCTAGTTTCCGTCCAGCTCTAGTTTTAATTTAAAACTCTATTATATCTTATCTTTTTTTTATAAACTCTATACCTACACAACATACACAGTTACACACACAACTTTTTGTTGCCGAATTTGATTAAAAATCGTATAACATTTCTTGCTCTGCACGTAACAATTTGAAATTTACGAAAAACTGGCGTAGAGCTGGGAAGAAAAAATGTGCGCATTTTTTTCTAGGCGTGTGAAGATAGCAAATTATACAATCTATCTGCCATTTTAATTTGGCAAACGATGTACCAAACACCCTGTATATACAAAAATTGCTCGTTTAAAGGTATTAAATTACCTTGTAAAGTAGTATAATCAGCATCATCATCGTTCATGATTTCGTGTTCATCCAGATATGCTCCCGTGGTCCACCTCTTGGCTGTAGATGTTTCTTCGATGTCTGTGTATCCGACATCCGTTTTTTCGGTCGATTCTAATCTGTTTTCCCTTTTCGGAAAAATCAAAAGAAGAAAGTATATAATAATACGTATAATAAGGGCACGTCAAATGTATGGATAAACGTCAGTCCTTACAAAAGTTTGCACAATGGGGTATTTCACTGTATTTAAAATAAATTATTTTACATAATACATGAAATAACGCACCAGAAGATTAATAGAGAAACGTAGACAGCAGTTATTTTTAGACACAATTTCTATTTTAAAACCCGTATCAAACTATAAAGAGTAGGTAATTTGATCGTAACGCAACTGAACATGCTATAGGTAGTGTTTCATATAAATTCCATAGTAGCAAAATCGTATTGACAGTTCCAAAAAAGAAACTGATTTGACTAGTAGTCAAATACCCTATTGTGCAAGGTTTTCGGCAGAGGGGTAAGCTCTTAAAGGCGACCCTGGTTATTAAATGCTCTAAGCTGACAGGGCAAGATAAAACAAAGCTTGTAAAATGTGTACAGAAACACGAACCATTCGTCTTCCCTGTACCGTTTCGGCTTCGCAGTGACCACCGCGCCGAGTTTCTTCAAATTCTCCTTCAAAACTTCGGAGTTGCCTTCCTCGTCGTCATAATCGGACTCGTCCGGCACCTCCTCATCGACCACTCGCGAGTTCTTGATTTGTTCTTTCACCTTGGGACCAATATAAATGTGATTTGGCATTCTTTGACCCCCGACGAAAGGGGGGAAAATAAATGGAAGGAGAGGGAGGGGAAGACCAAAAAGTTATATGAGCCAAGTAAATGTGTTTGTTGCCAGTCCCATATTGGGATAACCCCCTCCAACTGAGGGGGGATTTAAATCTTCTCTAGGCTGAGGTGTAGGGTTGGAGCCGGTGTAGCTTTATTTGACGTTCATAAGCGCATTGTAATATGCCTACTTGATATAAGTAGGTAAAGTACCTAAACATTAAATTTGGATATTTAAAAGGTCTCCAATATTAGAAAATATTGATAGATACCTGGTACCTACTTATAAAAGCGTCTGTTTAACGGTCGAACTGTGGGCTAAAATTTGGCTCTTATTGACATAAAAACCAAAGTTGTTATTTTAAATCTACATATTTTTTAAAGTAGTTTTTGCCCATCATTGTCAAAACGCTAAGCGCTAACATATTAATTTCAGATTATTTTGCATGAAAAGTGTCGAAAAAACCGGTTTCTATGTTAATAAGAGTCGAATTTCAGCCCACAGTGGGTCGCCGACAAGACTCAGGCGGCGCGACCTTGGTCTGTGGGTTGTCGTGAAGGCCGCCTGAGTTTCTGGCTAGACGGTTGGCCGACCACAGTGTGCTCACAACTCGCGGACGGACACGGATTGCAAGCGCGCAAAATGGCCCCAAGCCTATCGAAATTTCAAAAAGTTGGCGTTGCAATAGTACCTATGTACCTACTTATTAAGTGCAACTGACATAAGACAATAAAAAAAGGGTATGGATGAAACGTTTGCTTGTTTATTTGCAGAGTCATTTAAACTTAACGAATTTGCTGGACTACAATGACATTCATAACTTTCTCAAAATGGAGATGAAAGTTTTTTAATTAATTATTAGAAATTATGTGACGTCTGATCACTAAGCATGATACAATTACGAGACCTGCTGTGTCTGCTGAAGAACGGCTTATCGCTACATTTAGATTTTTAGCCACGAGAAGGGATTACCCCTGTAATAAGGTCCCTGTAAGGTCCCCTACCTTATATACAGTGCAATAGTTTCACGTCAACTGCGGTCGGACATTATTCGAGAAACTTGTCGGCCGATCTACAAGGTATTAAGGAAAAACAATTAGGGTAAGTTACAAATTAATTATTAGGTATTGTAAATGTATTTTTAACATGATTATGCGAATATTTTTTTTATTAGGTACCAACCACCGATATTGTTTTAAAAGCTAGGGGGGAACATTTTCAGATTCTGTCATATTACCCCTTTACACACACAAACACAGTTCACGTTCACACACTCTGCCTCCATTTACTGGGATAGGTCAGTGACTCCTATTTGTTTTAAAAGGTGCTATTTTGAGTTTGGTATTAACCACTGGCCTCCTTGACGGCTGTATATAGTCAAGTTATCTGCATAGACAAGGTATTTTATCTGGCTTTCACACAATTTTATAACTTAAGCATCGATTTTTTAATACATAACTAACTAAAACTAAACACTGACACTCGTTTATATATGTTTTAAGTAGGTACAACTTTGCATAAGACTATTTGTTACATTGCAAGATTTTCAAGTCTTATATTGTAAACACACTCTTTGGGATAATAATAATATTATATATATTTTTATTAAGAACTGTGAACACTACCGCATAAACGGTGACTCCCTTTTTCGCTGATTTTCCTCTCCTTCATTAGCCAGATCCGAGTATATGACCGTATCGTCATGGACATTTACAACATAGTCATCCATGTCAGAAGAGGCGGAAGTTGATGAATTATTTTGGGGTTTAGGCACATGTAGAGGTGCTTGTGTGTAAGGATGTGAAACCTGGTTATGAATGGAAGAATATGTGACTGGTGAAAGTGATGCGGGATTAGGGTTTTGCTTTCCGGTTGAAGTCGGCGGCTGGACGCGAAGTGTGTAACTGATAGACGCTGTAGTTGTTAATGTGTTTTCGGATGATTCAAAGGATGTAGGAGGAATTTGCGTTTGGGTCGGGGGTGATGCCATGTGAAGAGGTGAGTAGGTGATAGGCGTGGAATGAAAGGATGGCGAGGGAGGCGGAGGTTGGGTGTGGATGCGAGTATGTGAATATACTATAGGTGAAGAAGCTCGTTGAGTAGTTTGTGGAACATATACTATAATACGATGGTGCGTCCGGGGCTGAAATAATTGATTGAAAGAACCATTGACTGACGAGTGACGAGGTGACTGGGTAACTTTGGCCGAGAAAGGAGATTTTATGACATGGGGCGAATAGCAGTGAGGAACATGGCGACGTTTAGCTTCTATTTTAGAATCAGAGGTTAATTTATTTCTTCTGGCGAGATAAAGAACATCAGAAATAAGCTTTTTGGCTACATCTCGCTGATCAGATGAGATTCGTGCTAATGTTTCGCCTACGTACATTAGAAATGCGTTCGTGTCCTTTTTATTTACTAATAATAAGGTCGCCGCTGTAGTTAGCAATTTCTGTTGCTGTTGAAATGCGTTCGTGTCCTTTTTATTTTCTATTAAGGTCGGCGCAGTAGTTATCAATTTCTGTTGCTGTGTCTCAAGGGCTTTACGATCTTTCTGATTTTTCCTTTTTGCACTAGTTTCGTTTCGGTATCCTTCCTGAAACAAAAAAAAAGTAATATTAAATAACCACCAACCGAGAAGTTTGACCGCTAGATTGATAAAGTCCTTCCGACTGACCCACTATACCCTACCTTATACTACACAAATTATATAATAACTACAAAAACACTTTAAGTACTATGAGTTTATGTATGTACACACTCCAGTGTGTACATACACGTACGTTTGATCCATCAAACGGCAGCATGTCGGATGGAAGAATTATAAAAATTACATCGTTTTATGAAAAACTCATGAAGTATAAAATAAATTTGCCAGAGTCGTATTTATTAAATACACGATGGTGCGTCTGGGGCTGAGATAATGGATTGTAGGAAACGTTGAATGACGAGTGAGGTGACTGGGAAACTTCGGCCGAGAAAGGGGATTTTATGAAGTACTTAGGGAGAGGATTTGTATTGAGGAACATGGCTGTGTTTTTAAATGACGGAATCCATTTGAGAGCTTATCTGAATAGCTAAGACCTTTTTAAAAGTTGTACACTTTTATGGAAGAATTTTGTTGTTTCTACTCCTTATTTCTAATCTCTCGACATCCTTTCATCCCTCACAAAACACAGTAGCAACTACGTCGCATATCAGCTACACACTTCTTTGCGTCCAGTCGCAACCCCAACCCAAATGCAAAACCCTAATCCCGCATCACTTTCACCTGTCTGTATATTCCCTTAGTCATATCCAAGTTTCACATCCTTACACACAATCGCCTACCCTACATGTGCCTGAACCATAAGATCCTTAGAGCATTTAATAACCGGAGTCACCTTTAAGAGCTGACCCCTCTGTCGAAAATCTCGCCCAATGGTCATACTCATTGTATGGACTGACGTTTATACATTTGACGTGCCCCTCCCCCGCAAAAATCGGCAGACTGTTTTGTATAGAAAGTTACAGACATGGCATCTCCAGTTATAGTGTAAATCTTTTGAACTAGTTTACTCAAAGAATACAATACCATTGAGCGGTAAACCACAGCTAATGAAGTATTTAAAAAAATATCGGTGGTTAACATATATAAATTACTACGTAGGTAAATACCTAGCTTTGTCTTGATCATGTTATATACATTTACAATATTAAATAATTTGTAACTTACCCTAATTGTTTTTCTTAATACCTTGTAGATTGCCCGACAAGTTTCTGGAATAATTTTCGACCGCAGTTGACGTGAAACTATTGCACTGTATCTAAGGTCTCTGTAATCCCTTCCCGTGGCTAAATATCTAAGTGTAGCGATACAGCAGGTTTCATCTTAGTATCTTGTTTAGTGATCCGAGGGTTAAGAGGTCACACCATTTCTAATAATTCACCAAATACTTTCCTCTTTATTTTGAGAAAGACATGAATGTCATCGAAGTCCACATTTCCACATTCATTAGGTTTAAATAACTCGGCAAATGCCGTTTTAATACTTATAAGCCAGCGTTTCATCGATAATCTTTTCTTTTTTTCTTTTCTTATGTCAATTCTACTTTATAAGTACAGTCACCTGCAATAATATCTTACACAACGAAGGCCGCAAAAATATCTGACACTATCTTATTTGTAGAGCCATAAGAGCGTGTCACATATTTTTGCGGCCTTCGTTGTGTAAGATATTATTGCAGGTGACTGTACCAATGCACAATGCCGCGCCAACTTTTTGAAATTTCGATAGGTTTGGGGACATTTTGCCCGCTTGCAATCCGTGTCCGTCCGCGAGTTGTGAGCACACTGTGGTCGGCCAACCGTCTAGCCAGAAACTCAGGCGGCCTTCACGACGACCCACATACCAGGCGGCCTAGCCAAGGTGACAATCGCTTGCGCTTCGCCATCGAATCGCTTAGCATCTCACTCTTCCATATTAAGGTGACAGTGACACTAAGACGGAGAGACACAAAGCGATTCGATGGCGAAGCGCAAGCGATTGTCACCTTGGCTTGGCTTACCGCCAGGTTGCGCCGCCTGAGGATTGTCGGCGACCGTCTAGCAGACGCTTGTAAACGCGTCCTGTACTAGGAGGTAGGCACGTTGGCTGTTTGTCACCATGTGAATGCAACAATAGGTAAGTGGTTTGTGTAACACATATAGATACTTGAAGAGAAAAGAAATAAAAGTTCAGAAACACTAGTACCTAAAATGTGTGACCTAGCTGTAGGTGATATTGATTATTATATTTATAATCATAATGACTAGTCTGTCAAGATGGATATGTCAGTCAGCAATGTAAAGCAAACTAAAGTATGGTATCCCTAGGAAACGAACAAAAAGCAGCAATGTACATCGAACAACGATGAATTGTAAACAAAACAGTTCCACAGATAAGATATAAATGACACGCGATTTTCGAACATTTCAAACGTAGTGTTGCTAACCCGCGATTTTTCAAATTTGCCGCCTTTTTCTACTGACAAGATTTGCTTGACCAACTAGGGTAGGTGCGTTCGTTTTCGTCCAGCTACATTACTGCACATGGACTTATTGCAATCCTTAATGTCTAAACAATATCTATCTATAGGTACCTACATAAAAATATATATCGAAAGTAGCTAATTAAAAACAAAATATATTAATTTGCTAATCGGTCAAGTGAACGAAAACTAGAGCATGGACGAAAACTAGCGCAATGACCCTATATATATATATATATATATATAGGGTCATTGCGCTAATGATTACCTAATGATTACCTAAGGTAAATACACAATGGTACTAACCGGAGCACACAGCAGGGGGTAGTTAGACCTCGTTTTCCTCCTGGTATGCTCCGGGCACGGCCCCATTTCCCCCGAATGAATGGTCTTCTCCCCAAGCATGTTCGTGTGAGAGAAGTCACAGACTAGCAGCAGGCGGGGGTAGTCCTCGCCGTGGCGGACGGCGCCGCAACCGACCGCGCGGAGCGACCATATTGCGAGCTGGCTGAAGTGGCCCCAGGTTAGGCCTCTGGAGAAAGAAGGGATTTTATACTAGTGGCTCTGTGAGCTGTAGACCTCGCGAGCATAGCTTATTGGGACCGTGCACGATGACAGCGCCACACAGCGGTTTGATCAATCAACAATACAAAGATTTTAATTTATAAAAAAGAATACGAAGTTTAAGTGAAAAAAAAAATACAAAAAGTTATGTCTTATTGGGGATCGAACCCAGACTTTCTGTGTGCAAACAAAAAAAAGCGATTGTTTATAAAATACGCCATGATAGTTCTTAGGTAAGCTGACGAAATTCGGCTACTCATTCTCGAGTACAAACTAAATATCTAAATACCGCCTAAACCAGCAATACAATTTTTCTGCATTTTTTGCCATTTACGAGGGGCGTTCAATATATAATGAGAATGAGATGCAAACTCTTTAAATATTAGGAAAGTAAATACTGGCCGACAAAGCTAATCTACCTAGCTGATTGCCATGAAAAAAAAAACTAACTGTTCTTTGTTTAAAAAAAAATACGGCGATTTCTTTGCGATGCTATTGAGTACGTTAGCGAAAATGGAGAAAATTGAACTGCGCGCCGTTATCAAATACTTGTGTTTGAAATTTTTTTCTATGGACCAAGTCAATTTAGATTTACGGGACACTTTAAGGTCTAATGCTCCTCCGTATTCGACAGTCGCACGTTGGTGCGCCGAATTTAGACGTGAAAGAACATCGACCATGGATCACCCCCGCTCCGGACGCCCTACTACAGCAGTAACTGAAGAAATTGTGAAAAAAGTTGAAAACTTAGTTTTGGCGGATCGTCGTGTCACGGTTCGTTTTATTGCTGAAAATGTAAAGATTTCAACGGGGAGCGTGCATAATATTTTACATGAACCCTTGGGTATGAAAAAGGTATCAGCGCGTTGGGTACCCAGAATGCTTACTGACACGCAAAAACAAACTAGAGTCGAGATTTGTCAAGAAGCTTTGGACCTGATACAGCAAGACCGGGAACTTTTTTTGGCGCGATTTATAACAATGGACGAAACATGGCTCCATCATTACGACCCTGAAACGAAACTGCAGTCTATGACATGGAAAAGGCCATCATCTCCAACTCCGAAGAAATTCAAGGTGGGCCCATCTGCCGGTAAGGTCATGGGCTCTGTTTTTTGGGATGGTAAAGGGGTCGTAATGATTGAGTATCTCTAGCATGGAGCCACTATTACGGGCTCTTTATATGCCAAACAAATAGCAACATTGCGCAATTAGATCTGTGAAAAACGGCGAGGTAAACTCTCGAAAATTGTGTTGTTCCATCAGGACAATGCACGAGCACACAAGTCCGCCGTTGCAATGGCTGCAATACGTGATGCTGGGTTCGATATCCTTAAGCATCCTCCGTATTCACCAGACCTCTCCCCTAGTGATTTCTACCTATTTCCGAGATTGAAGGAATACCTAAGAGGCAAGAAATTTGAAGACGACGACGCGGTAGTCGCTGCAATACAAGATTTTTCAAGTACTCAAGATGAAACCTTTTTTAGAAATGGAATTTTAAGTTTAGAAAAAAGATATACTAAGTGTATTATGCTAAAAGGTGACTATGTCGAAAAATAAAATAACATTTAATAAAAGTTGTATATAACATACTCATTCTCACTTTTTATTGAACGCCCCTCGTACTATGTAAATATGTCTCAAAAAGAAAATACTGTTATGATATCGATACGACTATTTGTTTAAGCGCGAGGTATCACAACTCCTCCATTTTTGAAAATTTCCAAAAACTGGATCGACAAAAAAAAATTATTTACTCATAGAATCTGGTCACAAAATTTCACAAGAATCGGTTGAGAATTGTGACCTGTAGAGGAGAACATCCGGACATACAAAAGCAAAATGCCCGAGTCAAAACGTAGACCTTCGCTACGCTTCGGTCAACAAGAAAACAGGTTTATTTTTACATTTTTTGTATGTATTAAGTCTATCTTAACCATAGAGAAATATAAGTAAAGAAAGAGTGCTAACTCCATACACCAGTTTTCTTTCAAAAACACGAGTTATTTCATATTAGTCCACATCGACATCTAACGTCAAGTAGCGGACATTATCAGTTCTGCTAGTTAACAATAGATGTAACGGCAAACAAAAACTCTAATGCTCGAAATTTTTTAGCTAATATTATAACCGGATTAACCGGAACTATATTTTAAACTCCTTTTGCTTATAATATTAGTTGTAGGTACTTAAATTGTTTTAGTAGTAAATTTTTCATCAGTAGCGAAACTTATGCCATCTGGTGTCAAGTAGCGCTACTGATAGTTCCACTTGACGTTAGATGTCGACTACGAACTCATCAGGCGTCGAACACGCGTCGAATGGCGCGCTGAGCGCTCAGTTCGTAGTTGTCGCTGAGATGTCGCTATCGCACTTCTAGTGTAGCTGTCGAGTAACTGTCTGAAGATGATGTCACTTACTTGCTGCGAATTCTGAAAGGCTTCACTAGTTGATGCGGTTCCACCCGCCGCCGCTCGCCCCACCAGGCGTCGAACACGCGTCGAATGGCGCGCTGAGCGCTCAGTTCGTAGTTGTCGCTGAGTCGCTATCGCACTTCTAGTGTAGCTGTCGAGTAACTGTCTGAAGATGATGTCACTTACTTGCTGCGAATTCTGAAAGGCTTCACTAGTTGATGCGGTTCTACCCGCCGCCGCTCGCCCCACCAGGCGTCGAACACGCGTCGAATGGCGCGCTGAGCGCTCAGTTCGTAGTTGTCGCTGAGATGTCGCCATCGCACTTCTAGTGTAGCTGTCGAGTAACTGTCTGAAGATGATGTCACTTACTTGCTGCTAATTCTGAAAGGCTTCACTAGTTGATGCGGTTCCACCCGCCGCCGCTCGCCCCACCAGGCGTCGAACACGCGTCGAATGGCGCGCTGAGCGCTCAGTTCGTAGTTGTCGCTGAGATGTCGCCATCGCACTTCGCCTACGGATTGACCGGCGTAGGGGTACCGAACTATAAACAGGAAGATGAACATATGCTAGACAACCGATAACAACAACAACAACCTATTTCTCCGGCAAAAGGGTTATATACCTACATGTCAGCGATTTGAAAAATACGTAGCCTCTATATTCTTAGGGCCGATACAATTTACAGTCGGGTTGCAGTCCGTCTGTACCGGCCCTTATAAGCAGCCGCGGCGCGCCTTAAGGAGCGCTTGTGCGGTGCACTCCCAATACTCCCATATATAATCAAAATGAAATATGGTACCTATTTAATATATTACTATTTAAGATCGATCGTAAAAAACTCAATACCAATTAAATAATAACCTTTATTCATTATAAGTTTATAGACAGCTCACCACTACCTACACGGCGTACTCCTATAATTTCATAGAAATCAAAATAACGGGCGAAGCGGAGCGCTTTGGATTGCGCTCCTATGGAAAAAGATTTAGTACATTCGATCAATAGGAAATTCAATAAGAGCGAAAGAGAAGTTTCACCACGTCCACGTCTGGCGGCCTAGCCAAGGTGACAATCGCTATCGCTTCGCCATCGAATCGCTTTATGTATCTCTATCGCTCTTCCATATTAGTGCGACAGTGACAGTTGCGTTTCGATCGCTACGGAGCGTAAGCGATTGGCACGTTGGCTACGCGGCCAGGTCCGCACGTGAAACGAAAGATTTTCTATGAGGGAAGAGGCAAAATCGGTGCGGCGCTCCGAGCCCGGTTGACCTTGCGCGCGCATCCCGCGCGCCATGTTGATGTTGTCACGTGTTTCTAACTAAACAGACCTTAGTCAATTTTAAATTATGTGCGGGAATGCAATTTTGGCTTTTTTTCATTCTAAATAATGAAACAAGAGTTTAAACAGTTAAAGCACATAATCTGTTTGTTGTGAGGTGTTTAAAAATTAATGAATTTAACGTGAGAATGTGAAAAAGTTTACAAAATCGACTCGAGTTAAATTATGGACGACCTTGAACTTTCGTAGCAATGTTAGTCAAAAACAAAAACTTATATATTTTATAAATCAGATCAATATGCAAAAACACCGTGGTTGTGTTGTGTGAATGTGATAAAAGTAACTAGCTTATTTTGTTTTTCGTGTTATCTAAGTATATGTTTTGTGTTTGGCGCGGGCGCGAGCGACGGCTGTGCGGTGAGTTTGTTTGGAGCGAAATAGGTGTGTTATTAACAATTTAGCACATCTTTTCATAAAATTGAAATAAAAACATATCCATTTGTAAAATGAACTGCAGTTGGCGTCTATCGGTCGTCCAGATATTCGTAATACCGAAAATCTATGAGAGAGTTCAATGACCGGGTGGACGGAAACCGACATCTAGGTACTTTGCGACGGTTAATTGAATGTGTAGGTTTAGTTTTTGTTTTTTATTGTGAGTGAACACCCATAATACATAGCTACCAGCCGCCCCTGCTTATAAGTAAGTAATGCCTACATACTTTTTTTGTGGGAAGTATACTGCCTACCTGTCGCTCTGCACTCGTCATGAACAAAGTAGCATTGGTCAGCCAATCTCTGAGCAAGTCTCGCCAACTCGGCGTCCCATTCCTAAAATAAATAGGTAAAAACTTCATAATTTGTTAACAGTTTGCCTGAACGTTAATTGCAATTGACCATTAACACATTCAGTGCCGAAAACCCGACTATCGGGTATTTTATTATTTCGTTCCCAGGCCGGACGACCCGATAGTCGGGATCGTCAGATATATAATATATACACGAGTGACATACGCAATGTGTTCGAGATATAGGTACCAAACGGACCTAAATACATGGATACGTCACCTTTAAGACACAAGACCAAATTAAATTCGAGTTTTGAACTCATATAGAAATAATAGAAAGTTCCAAATTCAAAAGCGCCAAAATTGCCCTGGGTCTTACGAGGGTATGATTAACCGTGATTTTTCTCTTATTCTGTTTTCAGGCGCTGCTGGGTCAATTACTCACCGGCGCACTCATAAAGTCGGCAATACGATAGTATGCCTGATCTATTAGTATTAGGGATTTAAGTTTATTTTACTCACAACAAACATCATAACCTGCGGCGTCGGAATGTGTTTGCCTCCTCGAACTCTCTCATGGCCCGCCGCTATCCTCTGCCGTCGTCTGAAATAATTATTCGCCTATTTGGAGTAGCTCTTTGTAGCAAAAAACACGTTAGTTAGTTAGTGTTTCTGGGCATTTTCCGCAAATCGACAACCATTGTGCCTATTTTGCGTGAAACGAGGTGGCGCTACTCTAACCACCCCAGCTCCTCCATGAAACCTAGCAGTGTTTTCAGGTTGCTGACTGCCTCTTTTAGTGTGCTCGGAGTTCCTAGGTATTTGTTCCTGTATGTTTCTACCTGTTTGCAGTCTAGGAGTATGTGTTTTGTTGCTTCCTCTTCTTCCATGCATGCTCTGCACAAAAAAACACGTACCTACACCTCTCGTCGAGGAATAGTAAATTAGGTTGTTAGAAACTAAAACTGATATCTATTATCTACATAGAATAGAGCTATGACTACTATGAGGCGCCGTTTTGATAACTTGACTCACACCTATGACATCCTAAGATAACTTTTGGTAAAGTAATCGTGGGTTAGTAGTATTAAATTTGTGATTAATGGCTACTGATGTGTCGTCGGAAAGTTTCTAAAATTCCGAAATTTCCACTTGGAAACATTTCGGAAAATTCTCTTAATTTTATAGGTACCTAAGTATAGGAAAAAATTTACATTTTCAAAATGAAAGCTTCCTTTGTTTCGAGTACAATTCCAACTTTATTGAAACTTTTCGCAACTTGCAGATCTGTGGGTATTAATGGCAAACTAACTAATGTAACTTACTTGTTTATGAAATTAGTGATAACATTTCTAAGTTCAGCGGTGAAACGAATCTTCGAGTAGTTTTGACAGTTAGGCCCCGAACCGGCCTGTAAAAAATAATTTAGCGCAGGTATTAGTTAAATTTCTAAGTATTATCATTTCATGTATTGTAGTTAAATGAGAAAACTTTGTAAGCGAGGCCAGAATCAGAATTTCTGCCCCTTCCCTAGACACAGGTGTGCGTAGCGCCCCCCGCAGTATTGCAGCTCGTCCTCTGCTGCCAAGGTCAGGCCAACCAACTATATTACTAGATACATTTCTGTATAATATCTGCTGTTATCTTAACACTGGGAACTGGCATGCCACATGCTGCCCCTTCCCTAGACACAGGTGCGCGTAGCGCCCCCCGCAGTATTGCTGCTCGTCGTCTGCTGCCAAGGTCAGGCCGACCAACAATATTACTAGATACATATCTGTATAATATCTACTGTTATCTCACCACTGGGAACTGGCAGGCCACATGCTGTCCCTTCCCTAGACACAGGTGTGCGTAGCGCCCCCCGCAGTATTGCTGCTCGTCGTCTGCTGCCAAGGTCAGGCCGACCAACAATATTACTAGATACATATCTGTATAATATCTACTGTTATCTCACCACTGGGAACTGGCAGGCCACATGCTGTCCCTTCCCTAGACACAGGTGTGCGTAGCGCCCCCCGCAGTATTGCTGGTCATCCTCTGCTGCCAAGGTCAGGCCAACCAACAATACGACTAGATACATTTCTGGAACATAATTTAGTACCTAAGGTCGATACAGGTAGTTAAGTGTAAGGCCTGAACGGCCGCTCGAGTTGGGCGTGCAGCGGGACGGGTCGTGCGGCTTGCATGCAAACGTACAGGAGCGGCCTTAGTGCACGCTGCCACTGAATAAATAATAGTAGGTACTAGGTACAGAAGATTCACTCTCTAACAAAACGCGTTTATTACGACAAATATGACCGCTAGGTGGCGCAAAAGCGCGGGCAGGCGTCCGTTCCATAGCGGCGCGCGGCAACTATACTATAGCTAGACACCAAAATTGGTGTGGGCCGCATGTACTTGTAGCGACGCGACGAAATAACGGAGTGAGCCACGCCACGCCTGACGCTGCTCAAATCACTTGTGACTCTTGTGAGCCCGACGCCACGCTGCACGCCCCGCCGAACGCTCCGCTTCGAGCGTCCTCTCAGGCCTTACACTAAGTGTGGTTGGGCTTCATATTTGCTTAATTGCGAATTGCGTTTAATCAGTTTAGACAGAGAAAATCGTACTTTGTCTTACGCCTACTAGCACCCAGAAGAAACGGATGAGTAGGTATAGTTTTCCTGGTTCTTAACCTACTGTATTAACAAGGCTGAAATTGTTAGCCTATTAGGCTCTTTGCAAATGCTTCAAAATCTGTGCTTGAAATAGAAGCCCCATGTAGCGTGCTTCGTAGACTACTTGCTAGAATCTTTACCCTCCCTTCATTGGTTTCTATCAACTGATAGGTACTTTAGCTTTAGGTAAACCATTTCTCAATAATAGAATAATAGAATAATTTGAATTAGTAATTTATTGTAGTTCTTACCGAATATATCCAGGGTTCTGAAGGATTTATCCATAATTTCGGCACAAATGTAGTCACTGCTATTTAACGAATTTATTATAAAAATCAGAATACTAAAATGCATTGCTATGAAAATAAAGTCCAATACTAAATAGAAAATTATTATAAAATAAAGGTAACATTGGGTAAAAAATGTAGAGTAATTCAAATATAACGGTATGTGTGGGTTTGTTTAATGTTTACATGTCTTCTAGACATTTGGTGACGGACGCCATATGTCAAGGGTATAGAGCAAAGAGTATAGACTATAGAGGTATAGTCAAAGAGTATATTGTACCTCTACCCTCCATAAGGTAGAGGTTCATCATAAATGTCTACAGAATAATTAGTTACAGTCGCCATCAGATATATCGGAGCGGCTAAGGCGCTCATAAATGTCTGAACACGCCTCTATTGTCAGGGCGTTAGAGTGCGTGTTCAGATATTGTGAACACCTGGGTCGCTCCGATATATCTGATGGTGACTGTACAAGTAGTCTGTTCGGAAAGAGAAGAGTCGTAGAATGTATTGGATTCCATACATTTCACGACTCTTCTCTTTCCGCATAGACTACAGAAGTGAAAACTTGTCTGTGCGTAAAGAGAAGAGTCGTAGAATGTTTGAGCTCCCTTTCAACGAATGAAAGAGAAGTCTTTCCGCACCCGAACTCGCAAATGTGTAAACATCTAAGTCGTCTAAGTGCTAGTTGCACCACTTGGAGGATATAATCAAACGGAGACGTCATGTCTGTAATTTTCTGTACAAAACAGTCTGCCGATTTTTGCGGGGGAGGGGAACGTCAAATGTATGCGTAACGTAAAAATAGCCATGTCAGATAAACGTCAGTCCATACATTGTGTATGACCGTTGGCCGCCTATTTTCGACAGAGGGGAAAGCCTGTTAATGGCTACTCCGTTTAGTTGTATCCTCCAAGTTGCACCATCCGCACTTGACAAGACTGATCGACGTCACCCATAGAATTCGCGAGAATGACAAGTCTGTGACGTCACCCGGCGCGCCGCGGCGGTTTACTATGAAACTTGCCATAGGTACAATAAAATTTAGCAAACTCTTTAACGATGACAAAGTTTGGTGCAAGCGACCCAAAGAGTAACTAAGTAGGTATATAACCGACCCTCTTAGACTTATGATTATTTGGCGTTCCAAGGTTTGACTGTTGCTGTTGGATATGGGTATATTTCCATGATATTTCTACGATTAACAAGTAACAAAAAATACCTGTGCTCTCATATCAGGATCCAAGACGAATTTAGGCCTCTTGAGTCGAGTTACACAGTGGAAGACCTAAGCCAAACCTGGTTAAAAAAGTTTAGCAGTAGAAGTAACTTTTATAAATTGTTTTTTCATGGCTCACAAAAACTAGAAATTCTAACACTAAAACTGGAATGATTTTTTTGTTTGTTTTAAACCTTTCCGCCCCACTTCAAAAGCTAAACTAAAATCACGTCGATGTTGTATTGTTTAAGATAATACCAAATAATACTATTCACATCTTCAAACAATAATTGTTTATCAATATTTGACATAAACTTATGTTTATAAACATAACTAGGCATATCGTCAAGATCTTCATTCCTCCATTATTACTATAGCGCAATGTGTCAGCGCTTACGTGCTGCAAGTAATATTTTGTCACTTAGTACCTATTATGTGATAGGTACCACAGAATAAATAATAGTACTAAGTACAGAAGACTCACTCTCTAACAAAACGCGTCTGTTGCGATCAGCACAGATATGGCCGCTAGGTGGCGACAGCGCCACGCGCGGCTTATGGCTTTCCCCAAAATGGGGCCGAACGGATGTACTTTTAGCTACCTGTAGCAAAGCGACTAAATCGCGGAGTGAGACGCGCCGGTGATACTTAAGTTTAAAACAATGAAATACTTATGTAACCTAGTCCAATGCACATAAAAATAACTCGTTTTTTTAATAAAGTTTGCTTCAAAAATAAAACCACACAGTGACCGATCGAGATTTTATTATGAAATACAATAATTTATGTGTCAGGATATTTACAACGCTCTTAACACGTTCATCTTAAACTATAGTACAGATGTAGTGCATAATTGTTTTCCATCGTACATGTTTTCTCGTATTTGTCATGCTACTTCAGTCAACCTCAGTACTTTATGTACCGAGACTGAATGAAATAGCAAGACACGGAAACGTACGAAACGTTTCCGTGAAAATACGATGGAAAACAATTATGCACTACCTACATCTGTATCGGCTATATATAAATGTCGTATGCTTACACAAACTTTTCCGCTATGCTTCTACCGCTATATGATACAAGTATTACAGTCTGTATTTTAAAAATCATTTCTTATTGGCAGAACCTGGAAAAAGGGGTGGTTAAAACGCGTGTTAATATTTAACACGCGTATTATTATATACATGAAAATACAGGCTCACTACAGAATGGTTGTAAATGTTGTATTACTATTTTAAGCTAGGTATAGGTACCTACTGTATTTTTAGGGGTCCCTTTGTTTCACATAAGGTTTTAAGTCCTAATATATTGCTTTGTCATATTATCATTAGTCCTAAAACTGAACCGTTAACTTTTCAGCATTTTCGTAAGGTTATCCTATAAGTAGATAGGTTAGGTTTGTTTTATGGCAATCCTGAAAAGTTACGCGTTTCTAAACCAAACAAGTTACGACTAACGAAAATGCGGAAAAACAATACATTAGGTACGACTTAAGTTTTTGGGAAACAATAGAGACCTGTATTTAAATTATTAAAAATGAAATTACAACAAAAAACGAAGTTTTATGCCCTTCTGCACAATTGCATACAGATGTAGTGCATAATATTTTCCATCGTATTTTCACGGCAACGTACGGACGTGTCTTGCTATTTCAGTCAGTCTCGGTACAAAAAGTACTGACGTTGACTGAAGTAGCATGACAAATACGAACGTTGGCGAGAAAATACGATGGAAAACAATTATGCACTACATCTGTACCTTTAACCGAGTTCTGCTTATAGTACGACCACAGTCCGACCAAGCCAACTCTGCAGGGCAATGTCATCATTAATGTCAAACGTCTATGAAATTCTGACGTCTATAACAGGGATGTTGCGAACATCCGCATCCGCATCCGCAACAGCGGAACTTCCGCATTATTTTCAACATCCGCATCTGCATCCGCATCCGCATAAAATCGATGCGAAGCTTATGCGGATGCGGATGTCGAACAAGTCGGTACAGGAACGTCTTAGCGGCGGCGTAAGTGCTAGGTAATTTCGTCATTACCTATAACGAAATCGTTTAGATCCAGAAAAGTCGGCCAAGTTACTGTTTATTAAATATAATGCACCTATATTCTTGCTCAAATACTAAGCGTTTCGTTTTTTTTTTTAATAAAAAAATACTAAAAATGTAATATTTGACGTTTTCTAAGTACCCAATCTTGACATCCGCATCCGCGGATGTGACTCTTTAAATATCCGCATCCGCATCCGCGGATGTCAAAAAATCTGCATCCGCAACATCCCTGGTTTATAATGATAATAATCCAGTATGCTCTGATCAAGCCACTACAGAATTAGCGTATAACGGACTTTACTATATAATATTTAAGGCTGATTTTATGAATGATGGATATATTATAAGCTGCCAGAGACTCAAAATATTCACAAATGAAACATTTGTACGAAATTTGTATAAAACTTGAACAACAAAAACGTTGTTGATAAAATAAAATAAAGAAAAATATATTGCATTATGGTTTGTACATACTAAAGTGAGCACATTTTATTATAACAACATTATATCAAATAAAGCATTTCTCTAAACAAATACCGAATATCTTGAGAATTAAAATGCAAATCTACCGGTTATTTTAAGAATATTAAATATGATCATAAAACTGTTGAAAAAATTAAATATTGCATATTTTATTATATTACTAAATAATCCGAAATGCCCTCCTAAAAATTCGTAAGCAAAAGTAGAGGGCTAGGAACGACTCTCATTTTTAATATTTATTTTATTTTTTATGTAAATATAATACGTATTTATATGTATGTTTCTAGTCGAAGGAAACGGGAAATCTAAATTGACATAAACTGACATACACTGGATTACATAAATTATTGCTTTTTTAAATGTGAGCAGGAAGTGAGGTAGCGAAGGTTTAACAAAAAATACAGAAAAAAATAGAAATTATCTTTTTTAAATAACAAGAAGAAGAATAGGGCTTTAATTAGAAATCTAAAGAATATAATAGGAATGATATTAATTAATATGAAGATACTAGGTACTTGAAAAGGGTACTATTTAACACACAATATTAAAACTTTAACTAGTAACTTTTAGGTAGCCATTTTCGACAAATTGATTGTGGAATAAAAAAATTAGCATTTATGTTTTTCTCTATATTAAAAAAGCCAATTAAATGAGATCATCTATACATACATGAATAAGAGTATTTTAAAATATCAACAATATTATGAAATTATTATGTGTTACATATTACGATAAATCCAAATTGTAGGCGAAACTTGTGATTTTGACACATTTGAGAAATAAAAAAAAACGTGTATTTTATTCACATTTAATATAAAAGGATACTTCGTATTTTACGTGGTGTTATGAAACAAGCAAATCTTTTAAATTTGCATTTTATACTCGAAATAATAAAATCGTAAGAATTTTAATTTCGTATTTATTTATTTAAAAATGTAAAAGAATAAATAATAAAACAATTCATAGAACAAAAATCAAATTCCTTCCTTCCTTTTTTGTTCGACGTTTTTGTATACAAAGAGAAATCATTAGGTTGGCCATTTTATTTGAAGTTGTACCTTTTTTCAGATTTGGGATTTTTATGTTATTTCTACTCAGAATCACTCAGCTTTTTCGATCTGAATAGGAGACAAAAGTGTCCCAAATATTTAAAAAAAAAATCAGTTTTTCCATTCCGTTATCGTCATACAGAGACTGAAAAATGGCAACGGAATGGAAATAAAAAAATTGGAATACTTTTTTTTCTCGTATTAGAATCGAAGGCGCTCACGAATGTGAGTAGAGATAACTCCGTTCGATCCCAATAAAATTAAAAAAAATAAAAAGTAGTGTAGAACTCTAAATAAAATGGCCCAGATTACATTATATTATAGTAAAACATAAAATAAAAATCTGAATCAAAATGCGTACAGGACCTACATCTGGCAGACTTGATCCTACTTTATTTTATACATACATACAATGCAGGATTTGCTTAAACTAGAGATAAAACGAAGCATAATGTTGGCAGTTATCTATTCAAATATAAATAAATAATACATCTATTTATAGTAAATAAACCAAATAAGTGAAATCAGTTTAGGGTGTACTTGTAACATTATGGAAATTATTTATTTATTATTACAACAAATGACGCAGAAATACGATTTGTGACGCAATTATTATTGCATATGACGCAATAATATTTTTGCATACGAACGTGTATGTACATGAAAGCGAATATTTAATACAATATTATTGAACTACACAAACATATTATTTCTTGCTGTTAGTTTTGATATTTCTATCATATTGATAGATTTTTTTATTAACTTAAAATCAATTTTTTAATACGTTTTATATTTATTACCATACTTTTGCCATGTGTTTTATTTCTTTGTAAAAAATCAAAACTGTTATGCGCTTAATAATTTGCATGAATTTTGGAGAAGCTATCGGATAATATGCGCACCTCTACCTGAGATTCCTTATTTGATTTATGTTCTTATACCAATAAACGAAATACATTTTTTTACATGCTATCTAACACACAATATAATATACTAACTCTAAAACGATGCTGCGCGTACCATGTATGTATAATTTCATTAAATGGTACCAACACAAACTAAATGCCTTTACATACAACTATAAAAAAGAACTTTTTTACAACATTTACATTAATTTCAGTCGTAAGAAAAATACCGTAGTCTTGTCAAAGCTGCACTATTTACATTAACTTACTGATTAACGACTTAAATATGTATAGTTGTTTCCTTAAATTTATTTATTAAGGTGGGCCTTATTTTTTCATAATTCCAACTTTCGGATGTCAAATCCATTAAAATGATTGATTTGTTAAGGCCACTCAACATTAGCATCTCCCGAGCGTCGGGGTCTAGTAAACTCTAAGGCTGCTGCTCGACGCAACGTAGGCGCAACTGCACAGCGACGCCATTTTCCATAGCGCTAACTAGACACCGATGCTCAAGACGCTAGTGTGTGGTGGCCCTTAGTGTTAAAATAAAAAATAAGGCCCATCGTAATATTTAGCAAATATAAGATCACAAGTCAGAATGTGATTTTTGCTCTAGCTAAGGAAAGGTTTAGTATAAATATATTGGAATTGTGAAAGTCTATTATAATTTTCGTGGTATTTTTTAACCAACATTTTATTTTTTAACAGATAGAAATAACACTACACAAGTAAGCATTTTTAACTGATGTTACTATGTTTAGTAATGTTGTAATCTTGAAATTGCTTTTACAATTTACGAAAATCGTATCGGTTACTTTTTACTTTAAAACGACAAGCACCTTTGCATTCACTTTCACAAACTTTAAAATAAATAACTATACTTATAAAGGGGAAAATTTTAATACAAGTATACATTACTCAAGAGTAAGTAAAAGGGGTTACTTTATATACTAAATGACCTCTTTTTATTGCTTTTGAGTTTAATAGTTCGTAGGATGAGAAACTGGAAGTTGCCTGTCATACGATTAAAAAGTAAATTTGTATTAAAACCTCAGAAGACTCAAAGCCTTGGGGCCTTTACAAACCGGATGCATGTGCGTAGACGTGCTTGTTGTAATACACAGATCCTTATGAGAGACGGCACATCGCTTGCGTGACAGTGCGGGCACGGCTCCAACAGTTTAGCGCACGTGCACGGCTACGTACACGCAACAGTACCCGTACCACGCGTCACTGACAGTGTCAACACTGACATATACGCTAACTTCTACAAAATTTACTTTCTATACATCTCGCTCGCACTAATATGTTGAGATGCATAGAAAGAAAATTACGTAGACGTTAGCGTATATGTTATTGATGACACTGTCAGTGACTCGTGGTAAGGGTACTGGTGTGTTCTGGCCTTTAGAAAGACAAAATATCTGATTGGATAGCCAGATTTTTGTCAAGTCACTTATATTTCGGCCGGCCACGAAAACGAATGCTCGAAGCAAATTCGCTTAACGCTGACGCTTGCAGCGTCAGCCGCCATTTGACGCTCGACGCCACCAGCGTCACTGTAAAGCGTTTTTCATGTCCCGTGTGCTTCGCTTATTTCAAAATGCTTATCTTATTTCAAAATGTTCATTTTATATAGTGCAATATATAATTTATTTGGCAACTTCTTGCAGGGAAGTAGACGTGTACCTACTATATCTACATTTCATATATTTATATATTTTTTGACTCAACCAACAGGGTAACTTAATATAAATAGATAGGTAATTTAAATATAGGGCACACATTGTCAACAATTTAAAAATGTCACAAGAGATTTAAAAATATCTCTACGCCGATTATGTTCCATGTAGACAGTTTTTAGTGTTATAGTGTTTTTTTATGTAGGTACAGCATGTTTTTAGGTGCCCATGGTAGTATTTTTTTAAATAGTATTTAAATGTACAGCCCTATATTTTCAGTAAATATTGCAATAATCGATCATAAGTATTTTCTTGGTATTAATTATCATGTGTAAGACATGAGTCACAAATGGTAATTAAAAACTAAATTATATCTTGTGACGCAATTTACGTCACATTTCATAATATGTAACAACCCTGGCTGATGGTCGATTTTTACAATATATTTAATATTTTTAATGCAAATGTAGTATCTAGCAACCATAATACTCTTGTGTAAATATTATATGGCTCATATACCTGGTTATTATTATGATCTATTTATTCGAATAAGAATATTTAGTGAACATATAACTTTAACGAGTAAAATACAAGATGGTTAAAAAGAATGATGTCACATACTATATTGATTTAATTATATTGTATTAATATGTAGGTTTATTCCGAGATATGCTAAAAAACTTGATAATTGTTTTTTTTTTAATAATAAACATAATTGAGCAAACCTACAATTATATTAAATGTATGAAAGTTTCGTATACTCATATTCATATACCTATGTGACGTTTACGTCAACCAAATGGGATCACATTGTCTGTTGTCGATATAGGGCTAATTTAGACGGCGCGCGAACTCGTATACGATTTTAGTTACATTGCGGACCGGTGAGGTTACATCAATTCAGCCGACCGATCAAATGACGCAATGTAATGAAACTCGCATGCGAGTTCTCGCACCGTCTAAATGAGCCCATAAGGTTGATTGCAAATTGAAGCTATATGGAAATAGCGCCTTATTGACAACCGACAATAAGTACCCTTTTGGTTGAAAACATCACATATGATAAAAAGTTATAATAGAGTATAATAAAAACCAGGTATCAAATAAATAAACTAATTACATAATAATATTACCTATACATACACATGACTAACTTTGAATCCTTTAGCATTTGCAAAGTATTGAATATAATTTTCATTTCTCCCTGAACCTGTCAACAGTATACTTGTATACTTAAACGGTCGGCAACGCGCTTGTGACACCAGTGAAGCAAGCATCAATAGTACCGCAAATGCTACAATCCAACTTTGCGATGTAAAACTTACCAAAAGCACGTAAAACTAAAACTGTTGTCTACATATCACTTTTTCAATGTCATTTCACTTATACTTACTACGTACGTACGTACTTATAGAACACTTTCGATTCGGTACGGACGTGTGTAACACTTTTAAGTCGACACGGTGACGTTTGAAACACAACTCGACACGGTTGACGTATAACACTTTAAAGTGGACACGGTGACGTTTGAAACACAATCCACTCGACACGGGTGACGTTTGAAACACATTAAACTTGTCACGATTGACGTTTTAAACACTTTAAAGTGGACACATGTCATTTTTGGACACTTTAGTCGAGACGTTCGACGTATTGAGTATTGTTTGAGCACTTTATACACCGTTCACATATTTGTTATATACGTTGGTGTCAGTTGAGCTGAAAAAACAAAAGGTATTAATTTCAAAACTGTTACTTTAGCGAGATAGTAGTTTTATATAAAATAAAAAACTCATGCTCTGAAAGAGGGCCATTGTTGTTCTAAAAAGTGTGCAGAAAGTGATACGTTTCTGCACTACAGCATTTTACTGTCCAAGTACGATTTTTGAATTTTTTTACGATAAGATATTTTCAAACTGATTCTAAGGAGTCCTAACTCAATGTTGTGTTGTATTATTTACAGACTCGCCCACCGAGGGTTCCGTAGAAATTATTTTTTTTTATTTTTTATTTATTTATTTAGAAACAAACAGTCTCGTATTGCTACATTGGATACAATAGCATTTAGTAATTTTTTTTTTTTTTTTTAATTTATTTAGAACACAAACAGTCACATAATGCAAATGGATTTATAGTACAATGTAGTGTACTTAACATACTTAAGAAACAGACCTGGAGGTTTATTAATCAGTAAATAATGTTAACATACATAATAACCGTGGAAAGAAAAAGAAATTTGAAATTATGAACCATACCTATTTAAATTATATTTACCAGTCTTCAAAACAAACAGTATTGTGTGAAGTTATATAGAGGGTACGTACGTAGAAGATTGGAAAATAGGTTTAACATCAATTTCTAATTTAGTGTTATCGGATAAGACAAGTAGTCATCAATTTGTTTCACTGTTTGGAAGGTAGGACAATCAGAAAGTTACGTGTATACATTTTGTTACCTATTTAAAACAATTTTTAATATCTAAACTAATATTTAAACTAAAACAATTTACGTTTAAGTTCAATTTTGAGACTAGACAAGGAAGAGTGAAAAGGATCAATATCATGTAAGTGCTTATTAACATAACTAGGGACTCGTCTGAAAAAAGTGTGCCGAGAGTAATTCTTACGAGCAAAGCTGATATGAAATAGAGATCTGGAACGTAGGGGGAGGTGCGGACAACTGAAAGTGACTAATTCTAAGAGATTCGGACATTTTATTATTCCATTAAGAATTTTAAATAAGAACATTACATCTAAATAGTTTCTTCGGTTATAAAGGGAAGGAACACAAAAATGCTTCGCTGCTAACGAAGTACGTTCGAAATAATTGCCCGTTCTGTAACAGAGAGATTTTAGAAAAATATTTTGGACCCTTTCCAGGCGATCAATATGAACTTGATACTGAGGTGTCCAAACAACACAACCAAATTCAAGTATACTCCTAACAAAGGAATAGAATAAAAGTATTAAACGTTAGTATTAAATAGTAAATTAGTATTAAATAGAATAAAAGTAGAAAACGCTCGACACGTTCCACTCCGTACCGAGTAGTGTCATCAGGAGCTTGCGTTGACGGTGACGGACCGGCGAAGACTGGCAGATGCAGACGGCGCAGCGTTTTCGACTTAGAATACGTGAGTGACCCGTTAATAATATATTTAATATAGAAGTAGTATGTAGTAGTAGTATGTTGTAACATGTAGTAGTAGTAGTAGTATGTAGTAACATGTAGTAGTAGTAGTAGTTGTATATAGTAACATCATTTTATTTATTTATTTATTTTATTTATTCAGAACACATACAGTCATACATGATACATGATACATAAGGTAACACGTAGTAGTAGAAGTATGCCGTAACATGTAGTAGTAGTGGTATGTTGTAATATGTAGTAGTAGAAGTATGTCGTAACATGTAGTAGTAGATCTATGTTGTAACATGTAGTAGTAGTAGTATGTTGTAACATGTAGTAGTAGTAGTAGTAGTATGTTGTAACATGTAGTAGTAGTAGTAGTAGTAGTAGTAGTATGTTGTAACATGTAGTAGTAGTAGTAGTAGTATGTTGTAACATGTAATAGTAGTAGTAGTATGTTATAACATGTAGTAGTAGTAGTATGTTGTAACATGTAGTAGTAGTATGTTGTAACATGTAGTAGTAGTATGTTGTAACATGTAGTAGTAGTAGTATGTTGTAACATGTAGTAGTAGTAGTATGTTGTAACATGTAGCAGTAGTATGTTGTAACATGTAGCAGTAGTATGTTGTAACATGTAGTAGTAGTATGTTGTAACTTGTAGTAGTAGTAAGTTGTAACATGTAGTAGTAGTGTGGTGACGTACGGTCAGCGGCGCGCCTTGTGTTCCTGGTGGTGGCCCAGCGTGACGAGCGCGGAGGCGACGGCCAGCCCGCCCAGCGGCGGCGCGCGGCCCGTGCCGCCGGTCGGCAGCCGCACCAGCAGCGACAGCACGGCCGCGCGCGACCCCAGGCACGGCTCCAGCGCCACCGGGGCCGGGACACCCGCACCTTACAAATAAGTTGGTAATTGTTACATTTACCCCTTCAACGGACATTTTCAGCCGCTAAAGCTTTGGATTCCTCCGAAAACGGTGCCGTCATATTACGGCCGCTATATAGCGTTGACTGACGTCACTAGAACGTTGTCTATGTAAACAAGATGGCGCGGTTTCCTAGACGGCGTTACGTTACGTTGATTGTCAACGTAACGTAAGATGACGGCCGTCATGACCTTGTCGATAGTTTCGTGAACGTTTTATTAGATAGCGGTGACGCCATTTTGAATAAATGACACGAGATTTGAATAAATGATTCCGTACTACGATTATATTCCTCTTCTGATGATATTTCATCCTCCAAGTAAATTATAGATGATCAAGCAAATCTTGTCAGTAGGAAAAGGCGCGAAATTCAAATTTTCTATGGGACGTTATCCCATCGCGCCTACATTTTTCAAATTTGCCGCTTTGAGCTTGGTGGATGACGGTGTGTTATGACGCCGTGGTACTTTCCACATGTCGCCACCGTAAAGACGGCCGTCTTTTGCTGCCGCTATATGACGGCCGTCATATGACGGCACCGTTTTCGGAGGAATCCAAAGCTTAAGAAACACTGGTGGCCTAGCTAGCGGTAAGTGTAAAGCGGGCATTACATTATACAATTTGCAGAGCGCTAGCTGAGTTAGCGCACTAATTTAGCATAGTGTAAAGGCAGCTAGCCAGTGACCCAATCTAGTGCGATCGCATGTGCTCTGCCGCACTAGCGCTAACTAGCGCACTAGAACGCATAGTGTAAATGGTTTTAGCGCGCTTAGCGCTTACTGTGCAAGGTCAGTTGTCGGCACGCCACCGACGCACTCGAACGTATGGATGTTTTATTTATTGTATTTCAATTCAAAATGACGCAGCCACAGACTAGGGAACAGGAAGTACTGCTGAACATGATTGAACTTTATAAAGACATGCCCTTTTTATGGGATAAAAAACATAAAGATTACAATTAAAGATTTTTATTCGTGAAAATTGAACTAGACAACAGTGTTAAAACAATGCCAACTTTTTCATGTTTTGATGGTGCCATGATATACTAGCTCTGTTCGGAAGATGCGGTTCGATTTGAACGATGATCACTGCCGAAATGAAAATAAGACACTAACTAGCGTCTCTAGCTAGTGTAGTGTAATGAACAAGCACTTTTTTATCTCGCCTAGCGACACTTAATTAGCGCTCTGCAAATTGTATAATGTAATGCCCGCTTAAGGCCTGAGTGGACGCTCGAGTTGTGCGTGCAGCGGGGCGGGGCGTGCGGCGTGCATGTTAAACGAATGCAAGCGTATAGGAGCGGCCTTAGTGCACGCTGCTCAAATCACGCGTGAGCCCACAGCCACGCTGCACGCCCCGCCGAACGCTCCGCTTCGAGCGTCTACTCAGGCCTTACACGAGTGCGACTTTCAATTCGGAGGTCGCGGGTTCAAACCCCGGCTCGTAACAATGAGTTTATCGGAACTTATTACTATCATTTGATATTTACCAGTTGCTTTCGGTGAAGGAAAACATCTTGAGGAAACCGGACTAATCCCAGGCCTAGTTCCCCAGGAAAGTCAGATGGCAGTTGCTTTCATAAAAACGAGTGCCTATGTAAATTCTTGGGATTAGTTGTCAAGCAGACCCCAGCCCTGGTATCGCATTTTTATCGTCTGTCACCATGCCCGTCACGTTCTAAGTTCTAACAAATTTGTAAGTACGAAAGTGACGGGCATAGTGATAGTCGATAAAAATGGAACCGTGCTGAGCCCGCAGGCTCCCATGAGCCGTGACATAGAGAAAAAAATACATAGAGTGCTCACTCCATACATCAGTTTTAGTACCAAAAAGACTATTAGCATCTAGCATCGAGTAGCGGAACTATCAGTACTGCTACTTGACAATAGATGTAGCACCGACCGGAAAGTCTTATGCTGTTGAGATAAGACTTTCCGGTCGGTGCTACATCTATTGTCAAGTAGCAGTACTGATAGTTCCGCTACTCGATGCTAGATGTAGAAACTGAAATTAATAGTCTGAACTGATGTATGGAGTGAGCACTCTATGTATTTTTTTCTCTATGGCCGTGGCAAAATTCTTGGACAACGCTAGGAGGAAGAAGCTAGAGCCGCTAAAAGGGTCGGAGAAAAAACGTTATCTATCATACGTAATGGATTCAGTATTAAGAGCGCTCCCACAAGGAAAGTCGAAATAATGCAAAATTGATGATATTCCTCGATGACATTCAGTACTTTACGCTCATTATTAGAAATAATGAGTACTTGTTCCAGTAAAAGCGTCTTCTTATCTTTAGGAATTACTTTGTAAATATTAGAAAAAGGACTTATTAAATTAGTAATGATTTTTTTTCTGATGGTCGTTTCCGAAAAACCACGTCTAGTACTGAATTGTCAGCTCGTATTTGTAAATGTTGAGAAGTTTACTCTGGTAAAGCTGGCTATTTTGTATTACTAATACCCTGTACTTTAGGAATTACTTTTGACATTTTTCCTAAATACCTTTTAGAAAGAGAAAATCGAAGAAAAACAAACTCAATTTTCTCTCCGAAACAAGTGTCAATTCCTACGAAATTCTACTTAATATCGAAGTAATTTTCATACTCAAGCAATCTGCAGCGTTTGCTTATACTGTTGGTATACATTAGTGTTTATGAAATTCTACTATAATTTTTTGGCAATTTTTTGAAAACTTCTCTAATATTACCGATGACGCGCGGTCGTGAGCTCAGTGCCGCGGCAGAGCTTGTAGAGGTAGGACGTGTGTCGGTCGGCTCCGCACGTTTACAACGGCGTCGACGAGGTTTTTTATCGTTGTGTGCGGCAGGCGCCGTGTAAAATGCTATACTGTGTGCGTGACGCTGCGTGTAAACGGCGACTGAGAAACTTTGATCCTACTACTGTGTATTTGGTTTTATATAGTATAGTAATGCAACCGGACCGCATTAAAAATATTTGTAATGACCTGATATTTTATAGGTACTAAATGAAAAAAATGGCTGAATACAAATGTTTTTGATGACATCTCAGAATATACATATATAGGTCCACATCCACAGTATAGGAGTCTGATGATGGAGCTGGAAGGTGGTCAACGGTACCAGTCAACCACGCAACTAAACCACTTCGTGTTTGGGCTCGTTTGATTACTCTCAACGAGATCTTTGACACAAGATAGGACTCAGGGTCTGATGATGGAGCTGGAAGGTGGTCACCGGTACCAGTCAACCACGCAACTAAACCACTTCGTGTTTGGGCTCGTTTGATTCCTCTCAACGAGATCTTTGACACAAGATAGAACTCAGGGTCTGATGATGGAGCTGGAAGGTGGTCAACGGTACCAGTCAACCACGCAACTAAACCACTACGTGTTTGGGCTCGTTTGATTCCTCTCAACGAGATCTTTGACACGAGATAGAACTCAGGGTCTGATGATGGAGCTGCAAGGTGGTCAACGGTACCAGTCAACCACGCAACTAAACCACTTCGTGTTTGGGCTCGTTTGATTCCTTTCAACGAGATCTTTGACACAAGATAGAACTCAGGGTCTGATGATGGAGCTGGAAGGTGGTCAACGGTACCAGTCAACCACGCAACTAAACCACTTCGTGTTTGGGCTCGTTTGATTCCTCTCAACGAGATCTTTGACACAAGATAGAACTCAGGGTCTGATAATGGAGCTGGAAGGTGGTCACCGGTACTAGTCAACCACGCAACTAAACCACTTCGTGTTTGGGCTCGTTTGATTCGTCTCAACGAGATCTTTGACACAAGATAGAACTCAGGGTCTGATGATGGAGCTGGAAGGTGGTCAACGGTACCAGTCAACCACGCAACTAAACCACTTCGTGTTTGGGCTCGTTTGATTCCTCTCAACGAGATCTTTGACACAAGATAGAACTCAGGGTCTGATAATGGAGCTGGAAGGTGGTCAACGGTACTAGTCAACCACGCAACTAAACCACTTCGTGTTTGGGCTCGTTTGATTCGTCTCAACGAGATCTTTGACACAAGATAGAACTCAGGGTCTGATGATGGAGCTGGAAGGTGGTCAACGGTACCAGTCAACCACGCAACTAAACCACTTCGTGTTTGGGCTCGTTTGATTCCTTTCAACGAGATCTTTGACACAAGATAGAACTCAGGGTCTGATGATGGAGCTGCAAGGTGGTCAACGGTACCAGTCAACCACGCAACTAAACCACTTCGTGTTTGGGCTCGTTTGATTCCTTTCAACGAGATCTTTGACACAAGATAGAACTCAGGGTCTGATGATGGAGCTGGAAGGTGGTCAACGGTACCAGTCAACCACGCAACTAAACCACTTCGTGTTTGGGCTCGTTTGATTCCTCTCAACGAGATCTTTGACACAAGATAGAACTCAGGGTCTGATGATGGAGCTGCAAGGTGGTCAACGGTACCAGTCAACCACGCAACTAAACTACTTCGTGTTTGGGCTCGTTTGATTCCTTTCAACGAGATCTTTGACACAAGATAGAACTCAGGGTCTGATGATGGAGCTGGAAGGTGGTCAACGGTACCAGTCAACCACGCAACTAAGCCACTTCGTGTTTGGGCTCGTTTGATTCCTCTCAACGAGATCTTTGACACAAGATAGAACTCAGGGTCTGATAATGGAGCTGGAAGGTGGTCACCGGTACTAGTCAACCACGCAACTAAACCACTTCGTGTTTGGGCTCGTTTGATTCGTCTCAACGAGATCTTTGACACAAGATAGAACTCAGGGTCTGATGATGGAGCTGGAAGGTGGTCAACGGTACCAGTCAACCACGCAACTAAACCACTTCGTGTTTGGGCTCGTTTGATTCCTTTCAACGAGATCTTTGACACAAGATAGAACTCAGGGTCTGATGATGGAGCTGGAAGGTGGTCACCGGTACCAGTAAACCATGCAACTAAACCACTTCGTGTTTGGGCTCGTTTGATTCGTCTCAACGAGATCTTTGACACAAGATAGAACTCAGGGTCTGATGATGGAGCTGGAAGGTGGTCAACGGTACCAGTCAACCACGCAACTAAACCACTTCGTGTTTGGGCTCGTTTGATTCCTTTCAACGAGATCTTTGACACAAGATAGAACTCAGGGTCTGATGATGGAGCTGCAAGGTGGTCAACGGTACCAGTCAACCACGCAACTAAACCACTTCGTGTTTGGGCTCGTTTGATTCCTTTCAACGAGATCTTTGACACAAGATAGAACTCAGGGTCTGATGATGGAGCTGGAAGGTGGTCAACGGTACCAGTCAACCACGCAACTAAACCACTTCGTGTTTGGGCTCGTTTGATTCCTTTCAACGAGATCTTTGACACAAGATAGAACTCAGGGTCTGATGATGGAGCTGGAAGGTGGTCACCGGTACCAGTAAACCATGCAACTAAACCACTTCGTGTTTGGGCTCGTTTGATTCGTCTCAACGAGATCTTTGACACAAGATAGAACTCAGGGTCTGATGATGGAGCTGGAAGGTGGTCAACGGTACCAGTCAACCACGCAACTAAACCACTTCGTGTTTGGGCTCGTTTGATTCCTTTCAACGAGATCTTTGACACAAGATAGAACTCAGGGTCTGATGATGGAGCTGCAAGGTGGTCAACGGTACCAGTCAACCACGCAACTAAACCACTTCGTGTTTGGGCTCGTTTGATTCCTTTCAACGAGATCTTTGACACAAGATAGAACTCAGGGTCTGATGATGGAGCTGGAAGGAGGTCAACGGTACCAGTCAACCACGCAACTAAACCACTTCGTGTTTGGGCTCGTTTGATTCCTCTCAACGAGATCTTTGACACAAGATAGTACTGAGGGTCTGATGATGGAGCTGGAAGGTGGTCACCGGTACCAGTCAACCACGCAACTAAACCACTTCGTGTTTGGGCTCGTTTGATTACTCTCAACGAGATCTTTGACACAAGATAGGACTCAGGGTCTGATGATGGAACTGGAAGGTGGTCACCGGTACCAGTCAACCACGCAACTAAACCACTTCGTGTTTGGGCTCGTTTGATTACTCTTAACGAGATCTTTGACACAAGATAGAACTCAGGGTCTGATGATGGAGCTTGAAGTTGGTGACCGGTACCAGTCAACCATGTAACTAAACCACTTCGTGTTTGGGCTCGTTCGATTCGTCTCAACAAGATCTTTGACACAAGATAGTAGTGAGGGTCTGATGATGGAGCTGGAAGGTGGTCACTTGTACCAGTCAACCATGCAACTAAGCCACTACGTGTTTGGGCTCGCTTGATTTGTCTCAACAAGATCTTTGACACAACATAGTACTCACAGGGTCTGATGATGCAGCTGGAAGGTGGTCATCCCAGACACGAAGTGGTTTAGTTGCATGGTTGACTAGTACCGGTGACCACCATTCAGCTCCATGGCATCAGACCCTCAGTACTATCTTGTGTCAAAGATCTTGTTGAGACGAATCAAACGAGCCCAAACACGAAGTGGTTTAGTTGCATGGTTGACTGGTACCGGTGACCACCTTCCAGCTCCATTATCAGACCCTGAGTACTATCTTGTATCAAAAATTTTGCTGAGACGAATCAAACGAGCTCAAACACGAAATGGTTTAGTTGCATGGTTGACTGGTACCGGTGACCACCTTCCAGCATCATCATCAGACCTTGAGTCCTATCTTGTGTCAAAGATCTTGTTGAAATGAATAAAACGAGCCCAAACACGAAGTGGTTTAGTTGCATGGTTTACTGGTACCGGTGACCACCTTCCAGCTCCATCATCAGACCCTGAGTATCACCTAGTGTCCAAGATCTTGTTGAGACGAATCAAACGAGCTCAAACACGAAGTGGTTTAGGGGTCATCCATTAATTACGTCACACGTTTAGGGGAAGGGAGGGGATCAAGAAAATGTGACATGTTGTGACATGGGGGAGGGGGGAGTCACAAACATTGTGATGTCACTTTAGCCTCATCAGTAACCGAAAATTAATTTATATTTTTTTATTCGCTGTACAGTTAAATAATGAGATTTTGGATGTAACTTTCGTTGTGTTATAAAATTACTAATATTTATATGTCGGAGCGAGACACCAGAACGACATATTGCAGTGTTACAGTTCATAGCTTTAAATGCCTGTATAAAGTCGATTAGCAATGTTTGGCTACGTATTATTTGCTTGTAACGAAATAATAAAGTTGCGTAGTGAATAACGCCACCATCTATTGGCGTATTGTTGAACTAAAATGACAGGTAGAATGCTTTGGAACGTCAAGATGTGTATCTTGAGTGAACGTAGGCACGAGCAGGCAATTTTGTCGTTATGTTGGTAGACTGGTCAGGCAGGTTTACCAACTTGAATTGGAGGCGGGAGCGGTTGGCTCCGCCGCTGGAACTGGCTTCCTTCTTCTTGATCGGACCGCGCTAGAGATCGGACGTTAGCCAAGCTCGTGCCTAATTCGCTACGTTCCTGAAGGCTTATACCTGAAGGATTATTCTGAAAGCTTATAGATTCTCACGTTCTTTAACCGTTTAGCTAAGTGTTTTATTCCAAGTGTTATTTTGATTTCTTATGTGCCATTATAAGCTTACTTTTGTAAAATAAAGAAACTATGTGTTGTTTTGAAAAGATGTGTCCCGCCGAGTTTGTTGCCGGGTTAAATCTTCTCGGGTCAGAGGTGTAGGGTTGGAGCCGGTGTAGTTTGACTTAAATAAAGATTTGAACGATTTCATGTGATCTTTTTATTTTTATTGAATCCGATTCCATCGTAAGATCGTTTAGTTATTTTGATTATTTAGTACTGAAATATAGTAGACACTAGTATGGTTAACGAATCCGAATGTTTATTTCATGCACCGGTAGCATACCTACTATTTTGGCTGTAAAGTAATACATCGAGGTACCATGCCCACCACCCGCTATCAATAGCCCCACACAATTAGCCCCCCTCTCCCTCTTCGACATATATATCAAAAATATTTTTTTATTAAAAAAATTATGCCGAGTTAATATTGTCGATTTCGTTGAAAACAAAATTGCCTAAAATGTGACGTCACACCAGGGGGGTGGGGTTTGCAAAATGTGACCAAGTGTAACAAGGACGGGAGGGGTAAACAAACCTAGAAATTCGTGTGACGTAATTAATGGATGATCCCTTAGTTGCATGGTTGACTGGTACCGGTGACCACCTTCCAGCTCCATCAGCAGACCCTGAGTCATATCTTGTGCCAAAGATCTTGTTGAAATGAATAAAACGAGCCCAAACACGAAGTGGTTTAGTTGCATGGTTTACTGGTACCGGTGACCACCTTCCAGCTCCATCATCAGACCCTGAGTATCACCTAGTGTCCAAGATCTTGTTGAGACGAATAAAACGAGCTCAAACACGAAGTGGTTTAGGTGCATGGTTGACTGGTACCGGTGCCCACCTTCCAGCTCCATCATCAGACCCTGAGTCATATCTTGTGTCAAAGATCTTGTTGAAATGAATCAAACGAGCCCAAACACGAAGTGGTTTAGTTGCATGGTTGACTGGTACCGGTGACTACCTTCCAGCTCCATCATCAGACCCTGAGTATCACCTAGTGCCAAAGATCTTCTTGAGACGAATCAAACGAGCCTAATCATGTTACTACATGGTTGATTGGTATCCGTGACCACCTTCATCATCATCATCAGGCTTCATCATCAGATGCTTAGTACCAGCTCGTTTCTAAACCCTCGTTGATACAAATTAAAGGTTTTATTATATAGCTAAAATAGTTTCACTATACAACCTATACCATATGCAATGACGAAAAATGAAAATAAGCGAGTACCTAAGTAAGTACTTACGTATAATTTCTTTTTAGTAATAATGACCTACATAAGTATGTATACATAAGTGTGTAGCACTGGATTTAGTATTTTCGTACCAAATAACATTTTTAGGACTTTGATATTAAAGTACAGTTAGTGTTGTTATGGTTGATTTCAATATGCTTCACGATCGGATCAAGAATGTTTAATCCATCATTGTTAGTGCGACCGAGGGAAAATGCGGTGGAACGGATCGGCGTACTGAGCTCGCGGGGCCTGCCGCAGCGCGTAAAATACCTAAACTCGCTCATCCCCGAAAGGTAATAGCACTCTTAACATTATTTTTAATATTAATATACAAATACTATAGCTACCTATATAATATAACACAGATATACTATTACATTTACTTATTGTAAATAATTACTTATAACTAAATAAAACCAAAAATATAATATAAATAAATTATTACATCTATCAAAACACACCAACACTGCATTAAACTAGAAGAAGCGCTTTGTCACCTCCACGCTCTTTATATCCGTGTAAGTTCCGTATCTTATCTCAACCGAAACCCAGGTCCTTAGTAATTAATTGTTGTGTTTGTGTACGTCTTAATTTAATTTAATCATAATTATTATAATTTATTATGTAATTAGTTTTAAATATTTTAGATATTTTAATCACATATGGAATTTTTCTGGAATAAATTTATTTCATTCATTCATTCATTCATTATCTCTTATCTTATTACATACATTATCTCAGCTTTGGATTCCTCCGAAAACGGTGCCGTCATATTACGGCCGCTATATAGCGTTGACTGACGTCACTAGAACGTTGTCTATGTAAACAAGATGGCACGGTTTCCTAGACGGCGTTACGTTACGTTGATTGTCAACGTAACGTAAGATGGCGGCCGTCATGACCTTGTCGATAGTTTCGTGAACGTTTTATTAGATAGCGGTGACGCCATTTTGAATAAATGACACGAGATTTGAATAAATGATTCCGTACTACGATTATTTTCCTCTTCTGATGATATTTCATCCTCCAAGTAAACTATAGATGATCAAGCAAATCTTGTCAGTAGGAAAAGGCGCGAAATTAAAATTTTCTATGGGACGTTATCCCATCGCGCCTACATTTTTCAAATTTGCCGCTTTGACCTTGGTGGATGACGGTGTGTTATGACGCCGTGGTACTTTCCACATGTCGCCACCGTAAAGACAGCCGTCTTTTGCTGCCGCTATATGACGGCCGTCATATGACGGCACCGTTTTCGGAGGAATCCAAAGCTTTACTATGAACCAGCCGGTCCCGGCCGTAGCAACTACGCTCGCATTCCATTGCATGTTTTGTTTACTTATTAAGTTGAGTATTGATTTACCCGACAAAAAAAAGGTGTATTTAGTTTAATTTGTAAATTATTATTTAAGTCATTAATAAGTTAAGCGCTCACCGAAAAAATATGTATTTTGCATAAAAAAATAAGAAATTCTCGTGTAAGTGAATATTATGTATTCTTATGAGAAATAAAGATCTTTAAACCTACATTAAACACACAAATTATAATTACAGAAATATTTCATCACATATTCGGACCCTTGCCTAAACGCCTACAAAGTCCAAAAATCCAACAATTAAAAGGTAACTATATTTGTGACGTTCCACGGAAAAAGGTACCTTATGGCGACTAACGCTTACGCTGTTATTCACAGCGCTCCAATACGAATACCACCAACCGCCATATGGTACCTTAAACCGCGAGAAGTCACATTTTACTATAAAGTAACGAGTTTACTTACCTGCTCCACCTTTCTCCAGCTCTACACAGACTTGGCTGAACGGCCGCGACGCCATCTGCTCCATTTCCACGAAGAGTCGCTGCCGTCTTCTGTACAAGTCGTATTTCTGAAAAAAAGAAGCAAAATTAGTAAGGCTCAGTTCCCCAAAACACAATGCGTTAATAGGAATACGCGTCAACGTATGCATAATACCTGCGACGAGTGTCTAATTTATCTATGGTGTATTTAATTTATAAACGTACGGAGATATAAGAATTCCGATCTGGTATATTTTTTAAATGTACAGTCACCTGCAATAATATGTTACATAACGAAGGCCGCAAAAATATCTGACACGATCTTATTTGTAGAGCCATAAGAGCGTGTCTCATATGTTTGCGGCCTTCGAAGAGTAACATTAATTTATTGCAGGTAACATACAGTGAGAGAGTAACATTAATTTATTGCAGGTAACATACAGTGAGCTGCGAAGTGCTGTAAGTGCTGGTGGCTTAGCGGTAAGAGCGTGCGACTTGCAATCCGGAGGTCGCGGGTTCGAACCCCGGCTCGTACCAATGCGTTTTTCGGAACTTATGTACGAAATATCATTTGATATTTACCAGTCGCTTTTCGGTGAAGGAAAACATCGTGAGGAAACCGGACTAATCCCAATACGGGCCTAGTTTATCCTCTGGGTTGGAAGGTCAGATGGCAGTCGCTTTCGTAAAAACTAGTGCCCACGCCAATTACTGGGATTAGTTGCCAAGCGGACCCCAGGCTCCCATGAGCCGTGGCAAAATGCCGGGACAACGCGAGGAAGATGATGATACAGTGAGCTGCGAAATTGCACGGAGAAATTATGAATGAATTCATTAATAAAGTTACCATGCACTTTTGCGACTGATCATCGGCCACACTGTCCACCGATATCAGGAGCTCAAAACAGTGTCAGAAAGATGGCGGTTACTCCACCGACAAGAGCCAGGCTCTTAAGAATGATGATGATGAGAAATCATAAAATATCAGCACAAACCTGTTTAATCTTCCACAGTGCCGCAGCGACCAGCAGTAGCAGTAGGAAACACGACGAGAACGTGATGAAAAACTGCTGGAGATTCAGCTTCGGGTACTGCGAGAAGGAGATCTGTATCCACAGCGGCGGGCGGAAGTCGTACACGTATACGAAGAACGTGGTTAGAGTTACCTTGTCTATTATGGTATTAGATTCAGTAGAAACCATAAAATATCAGCACAAACCTGTTTAATCTTCCACAGCGCCGCAGCAACCAGCAGTAGCAGTAGGAAACACGACGAGAACGTGATGAAAAACTGCTGGAGATTCAGCTTCGGGTACTGCGAGAAGGAGATCTGTATCCACAGCGGCGGGCGGAAGTCGTACACGTATACGAAGAACGTGGTCAAAGTTACCTTGTCTATTATTGTATTAGATTCAGTAGAAATCATAAAATATCAGCACGAACCTGTTTAATCTTCCACAGTGCCGCAGCGACCAGCAGTAGCAGTAGGAAACACGACGAGAACGTGATGAAAAACTGCTGGAGATTCAGCTTCGGGTACTGCGAGAAGGAGATCTGTATCCACAGCGGCGGGCGGAAGTCGTACACGTATACGAAGAACGTGGTCAAAGTTACCTTGTCTATTATTGTATTAGATTCAGTAGAAATCATAAAATATCAGCACGAACCTGTTTAATCTTCCACAGTGCCGCAGCGACCAGCAGTAGCAGTAGGAAACACGACGAGAACGTGATGAAAAACTGCTGGAGATTCAGCTTCGGGTACTGCGAGAAGGAGATCTGTATCCACAACGGCGGGCGGAAGTCGTACACGTATACGAAGAACGTGGTCAAAGTTACCTTGTCTATTATTGTATTAGATTCAGTAGAAATCATAAAATATCTGCACAAACCTGTTTAATCTTCCACAGCGCCGCAGCGACCAATAGCAGCAGTAGAAAACACGACGAGAACGTGATGAAAAACTGCTGGAGATTCAGCTTCGGGTACTGCGAGAAGGAGATCTGTATCCACAGCGGCGGGCGGAAGTCGTACACGTAAACGAAGAACGTGGTTAGAGTTACCTTGTCTATTATTGTATTAGATTCAGTAGAAATCATAAAATATCTGCACAAACCTGTTTAATCTTCCACAGCGCCGCAGCGACCAATAGCAGCAGTAGAAAACACGACGAGAACGTGATGAAAAACTGCTGGAGATTCAGCTTCGGGTACTGCGAGAAGGAGATCTGTATCCACAGCGGCGGGCGGAAGTCGTACACGTATACGAAGAACATGGTCAAAGTTACCTTGTCTATTATTGTATTAGATTCAGTAGAAATCATAAAATATCAGCACAAACCTGTTTAATCTTCCACAGCGCCGCAGCGACTAATAGCAGCAGTATAAAACACGACGAGAACGTGATGAAAAACTGCTGGAGATTCAGCTTCGGGTACTGCGAGAAGATCTGTATCCACAGCGGCGGGCGGAAGTCGTACACGTATACGAAGAACGTGGTTAGAGTTACCTTGTCTATTATTGTATTAGATTCAGTAGAAATCATAAAATATCAGCACAAACCTGTTTAATCTTCCACAGCGCCGCAGCAACCAGCAGTAACAGTAGGAAACACGAGGAGAACGTGATGAAAAACTGCTGGAGATTCAGCTTCGGGTACTCCGAGAAGGAGATCTGTATCCACAGCGGCGGGCGGAAGTCTTACACGTATACGAAGAACGTGGTCAAAGTTACCTTGTCTATTATTGTATTAGATTCAGTAGAAATCATAAAATATCTGCACAAACCTGTTTAATCTTCCACAGCGCCGCAGCGACCAATAGCAGCAGTAGAAAACACGACGAGAACGTGATGAAAAACTGCTGGAGATTCAGCTTCGGGTACTGCGAGAAGGAGATCTGTATCCACAGCGGCGGGCGGAAGTCGTACACGTATACGAAGAACGTGGTTAGAGTTACCTTGTCTATTATTGGATTAGATTCAGTAGAAATCATAAAATATCTGCACAAACCTGTTTAATCTTCCACAGCGCCGCAGCAACCAGCAGTAGCAGTAGGAAACACGACGAGAACGTGATGAAAAACTGCTGGAGATTCAGCTTCGGGTACTGCGAGAAGGAGATCTGTATCCACAGCGGCGGGCGGAAGTCGTACACGTATACGAAGAACGAGGTCTATTATTGTATTAGATTCAGTAGAAACCATAAAATATCAGCACAAACCTGTTTAATCTTCCACAGCGCCGCAGCAACCAGCAGTAGCAGTAGGAAACACGACGAGAACGTGATGAAAAACTGCTGGAGATTCAGCTTCGGGTACTGCGAGAAGGAGATCTGTATCCACAGCGGCGGGCGGAAGTCGTACACGTATACGAAGAACGTGGTTAGAGTTACTTTATTATTGTTTTTGATTCCCTAGAAATCATAATCGTAGACCGAGTCGTGCGTTTTTGGACCAGGCCAAAGAGAAAATCAACGTAGTGACGTATCAGGAGCTAAAAACAGTGGCAGAGAAGAGGCGGTTACTCCACCGACAAGAGCCAGGCTCTTAAGAATAATGATGATGAGAAATGATAAAATATCAACACGAACCTGTTTAATCTTCCACAGCGCCGCAGCAACCAGCAGCAGCAGTAGAAAACACGACGAGAACGTGATGAAAAACTGCTGGAGATTCAGCTTCGGGTACTGCGAGAAGGAGATCTGTATCCACAACGGCGGGCGGAAGTCGTACACGTATACGAAGAACGTGGTTAGAGTTACTTTATTATTGTTTTTGATTCCCTAGAAATCATAATCGTAGACCGAGTCGTGCGTTTTTGGACCAGGCCAAAGAGAAAATCAACGTAGTGACGTATCAGGAGCTAAAAACAGTGGCAGAGAAGAGGCGGTTACTCCACCGACAAGAGCCAGGCTCTTAAGAATAATGATGATGAGAAATGATAAAATATCAACACGAACCTGTTTAATCTTCCACAGCGCCGCAGCAACCAGCAGCAGCAGTAGGAAACACGACGAGAACGTGATGAAAAACTGCTGGAGATTCAGCTTCGGGTACTGCGAGAAGGAGATCTGTATCCACAGCGGCGGGCGGAAGTCGTACACGTATACGAAGAACGTGGTCAAAGTTACCTTGTCTATTATTGTATTAGATTCAGTAGAAACCATAAAATATCAGCACGAACCTGTTTAATCTTCCACAGCGCCGCAGCAACCAGCAGTAGCAGTAGGAAACACGACGAGAACGTGATGAAAAACTGTTGGAGATTCAGCTTCGGGTACTGCGAGAAGGAGATCTGTATCCACAGCGGCGGGCGGAAGTCGTACACGTATACGAAGAACGTAGTTAACGTCACGTTGTCTTCGACACCGAAGGCGTGGTCGGATTTGGCGAATCTGTAATGGAAGGGTCTACGGTCAATTATGAGTTGGACTAAAATGCTGTAATTATTCCTGACAGATATTTGTCCCTGAGTCTTGGTTGTTTTCTATGTATTTATGTATTTGTATATTATATATATCGCTGTCTGTGTACCCACAACACAAGCCTTCTTGAGCTTCCTGTGGGACTTAGTCAATCTGTGTAAGAATGTCCTATAATATTTATTTAATTATTACCTAAATACAATGCGAATTTTCTTGTGGTGAGCATTCCAACTACACGTCTAGCGACTTTCAGAGGAGTTTGGGCCGAAGGGTGTCAAGTTCCGGCGGTTCTGCGGCCGGTTCCCTGACACTGCGTAATGACTTTTTATTTTTTTTAATACCTTATTGCTTTTATACCTATAGTTCGTTTTATTAGCATTAGAAAAAAAGGTAAACTATTTTGACGTGTCTTTTTATTGAATAACACTTTTGAGAAATCAAAGCGCTGGTGGCCTAGCGGTAAGAGCGTGCGACTTGCAATCCGGACGTCGCGGGTTCGAACCCCGGCTCGTACCAATGAGTTTTTCGGAACTTATGTACGAAATATCATCTGATATTTACCAGTCGCTTTTCGGTGAAGGAAAACATCGCGAGGAAACCGGACTAATACCAATAAGGCCTAGTTGATCCTCTGGGGTGAAAAGTCAGATGGCAATCGCTTTCGTAAAAACTAGTGTAAAAATTAGTTGCCAGGCGGACCCCAGGCTCCCATGAGCCGTGGCAACGCCGGGACAACGCGGGGAAGATGATGATGATATAAAACACGTATAGTTTGTAGCTTTCTAATAGAGCCCGACGGCTAATCCTATTGTCTATTGTTAAGTAAAACCGCTCGTGCCACGTGCCACAACCATCTGCATAAAAAATCGCTCGTTCACTTTACCCAGGTAATTGAATTACAACTCCTATGGAAATTGCAATAAGATTCAAAATGAAGTAATGGATAAATATTTTGTTACGATGTGTGTGGTCAGTACTTCGGTTACTGACAGCCGGCGAGTCGAACGCTACAGAACCAGTCTAAAATGTGTCATCGAGATGCGTAACAAAGGCGCGTTATCGGAGAGCGCACTTACACTGGTTTTTTGAGCGTTGGACTAGCCCGCGCTCAGGTGCCAAATAGAATAATTAAGACCCTTTTTTGCAGGTAAGTAGCACGTGCGGTTTTACCGAACAATAGACAATAGGATAAGCCTTCGGGCTCTACTAGAAAGCTACAAACTATGACTAACTTGTATCTGAAGTTGGTGCAGTTGACGTGCGCGAACAGCGTGCGCTCGCCCGGCTCGGAGCGCGTCCTGACCGTGAGGTTCATGCGCGCATGCGCAGAGCACGTGATGCTAAAGTCCGCGTCCACATCCGCCTTCACCGGCGCGTTCCGGAAGTTTATGGCGGAGAGGTGACGATCCTCTTTCTTTGAAAGGTTGAAGGTGAACTGGTAGTCTACGGCTAAGTCATCTGTAACAATAAGTAAAGAAAGAATTCATAAACACGCTACAAACCTCGATTAGCTAATAATCGCTTACAAATGCATAAGTCAAAATGACAGATAAGGACAAATCCTTGTCTGTCATTTTGACTTATGCATTTGTAAGAAAGGAATAAAACATAATTTAATTAAAGTTACTAAACAAAGACATCAAAAGAGCTGTACACGAATTTCGCAATTTTTGACAGGGGTTCCGCCAATATTGATTGAAAAACCCCAAAGAGGCCCAAAGGAGCCACCATGTATTTTTGATAAAGACTTCTCTTAATAAGTAGATAAAAAAAAGTAAAATTTTATGAATAAGGGATCCTCGCCCCCATTGACGAGATAGCGAGTCAACAAATGTCTGCGCCATCTATCGGTGAATGTGAAGACTAGACTTACAATAGCAAGCCCCCTTGTTGTACAGATCGGCGTGGTAGTGGTTGCTGTTGTCGCATTTGTCGCACCGCTCGCCGGCTAAGCCTTTGGTGCTGCAGAAACAGCGGCCTGTGTCGGGTGCGCCATCTATCGGTGAATGTGAAGACTAGACTTACAATAGCAAGCCCCCTTGTTGTACAGGTCGGCGTGGTAGTGGTTGCTGTTGTCGCATTTGTCGCACCGCTCGCCGGCCAGGCCTTTGGTGCGCCATCTATCGGTGAATGTGAAGACTAGACTTACAATAGCAAGCCCCCTTGTTGTACAGGTCGGCGTGGTAGTGGTTGCTGTTGTCGCATTTGTCGCACCGCTCGCCGGCCAGGCCTTTGGTGCGCCATCTATCGGTGAATGTGAAGACTAGACTTACAATAGCAAGCCCCCTTGTTGTACAGGTCGGCGTGGTAGTGGTTGCTGTTGTCGCATTTGTCGCACCGCTCGCCGGCCAGGCCTTTGGTGCGCCATCTATCGGTGAATGTGAAGACTAGACTTACAATAGCAAGCCCCCTTGTTGTACAGGTCGGCGTGGTAGTGGTTGCTGTTGTCGCATTTGTCGCACCGCTCGCCGGCCAGGCCTTTGGTGCGCCATCTATCGGTGAATGTGAAGACTAGACTTACAATAGCAAGCCCCCTTGTTGTACAGATCGGCGTGGTAGTGGTTGCTGTTGTCGCATTTGTCGCACCGCTCGCCGGCCAGGCCTTTGGTGCGCCATCTATCGGTGAATGTGAAGACTAGACTTACAATAGCAAGCCCCCTTGTTGTACAGATCGGCGTGGTAGTGGTTGCTGTTGTCGCATTTGTCGCACCGCTCGCCGGCTAAGCCTTTGGTGCTGCAGAAACAGCGGCCTGTGTCGGGTGCGCATGCGACCGCTTGCGCGTTACATTCACAAGCTGAAACAAATTATAAGTGAATAGATAAAGTGCGACATTTAACGTCACTTGCACCATCCGACTAACCAGGGGTTAACCGGTAAAACCCAGTGTTAAATTGTACTGGTAACCATGGTAACCCCAGGTTTAACCGGTTAACCCCGGGTTATTGAATGGTGCAAGTGGCCCTTAGTGTGATTAATTAGACTACATAACATAAAGTCCAAAGTATCAAGTTAAAGTGAATATAAATTGAAAAGAAAAAAAAACGACAATCGTTTAATCGAAGGTTTCGAATTAATCGATAGTAAAATCAGTATAAGTCGATTTGATTACTCGATATAAAAAACGTGACTCGAGCTGAAGAATCGATTACCAACCAGTTAGCCCAGCTAGACTTCATAGCTAGGTATTATCTAGACTAAAAATAAGAGTTACTCGTACAGTTGCCCATCAGATATATCGGAGCGCCCAAAGTGCTCACAAATATCTGAACACGCCTCTATTGTCACGGCGTTAGAGTGCGTGTTCACATATTTTTGAGCACTTCGGCCGCTCCCATATATCTGATGGCGACTGTACAACCCAGACATGGATAAACTTTAACTTTAATTACATAGCAGACCGTTGGCTTGTTAGCAACCGCCAAATAAGATTTAAAGTCAAATGTTTGTATAGCAATGTACCAGGGTATCAGAATCCTCCTAGAAATGATCTTGTCGCTTGCTTTCTCCTGCGTTGTAAAGTAAGTCTTAGTGTCATTTATTTAAGGTTTGATTTCGCTTGTACTCACGTTTGCAAGTGCCTCCGTTGAGCGGGTCGCCATAGTGTCCCGGCGCGCATGTGTCGCAGTGCAGCCCTACTGCTCTAGCGCCGCAGGGCTGTATGCATCTGTCTCCCTCTCTCTCGTCGCAGGTGGAGTGACCGTTGCACTGGCAGCGGGGGCAGTCGGTGAAGAACCATCTAGAAAAATGGATTGCGATTTAAATTTAACATTTAACTTAAAGGGCATGAAATTGTCTACTGTTGTACTGTAGAAAAGTGCATTTTCTAAAATGTTTAAGGAGATTCTTTTGCTGTAATAAATTGACACCCCGCGAAGTTAACGCATCTACCTTATTTAATACTATGACGATTATGTAATACCTACCTAGTTACATAATTGTCATAGTATTAGATTAGGTAAGGTAGGTGCGTTAGTTTTCGTCCATTTGACGAATTTGAATATAAACCTACATCGCTGAACACATTTGTACGTATTGCAATCCTTAATGTTAAAATAATATATCTACGAGGGGAGGCTGAAATGTTCGCGGCCTTAGCTAGAAAAAAAAAGCGGCCAGGTGCGAGTCGGACTCGCCCATGAAGGGTTCCGTATTTAGGCGATTTAAGACGTTTAAAAAAAAACGACTTACTAGATCTCGTTCAAACCAATTTTCGGTGGAAGTTTACATGGTAATGTACGTCATATATTTTTTTTAGTTTTATCATTCTCTTATTTTAGAAGTTACAGGGGGGGGGACACACATTTTACCACTTTGGAAGTGTCTCTCGCGCAAACTATTCAGTTTAGAAAAAAATGATATTAGAAACCTCAATATCATTTTTGAAGACCTATCCATACATACCCCACACGTATGGGTTTGATGAAAAAAATTTTTTGAGTTTCAGTTCGAAGTATGGGGAACCCCAAAAATTTATTGTTTTTTTTTTCTATTTTTGTGTGAAAATCTTAATGCGGTTCACAGAATACATCTACTTACCAAGTTTCAACAGTATAGTTCTTATAGTTTCGGAGAAAAGTGGCTGTGACATACGGACGGACAGACAGACGGACAGACGGACAGACAGACAGACATGACGAATCTATAAGGGTTCCGTTTTTTGCCATTTGGCTACGGAACCCTAAAAAGAACTATGCTACTTTTTTCTCAACATCTTTGGTAGTTTAAATATTGCCGTCATTATTAACGATTAACAAAGAGATTTTCTTCTAAGGTCGCGAACTTTTGGGTCTTCTCTCGTATCTAGGTACATAAAAATGATATCTCGCAAGTATAAAATTTGCATTGAGGATTGCAGGAAGTCCAATTGGGTACTTACCTCTACTTAAATTAAATTATTTCACACCGTGTACGAAATAAAGCACCAGATAATTATTAGAAAAACATATATAAAAGTTATTTTTTAATTGTTAATTTAATAAATTGGATTGAAAATATTGAAATATAAAAAGTAGGCGAGCTGACCGTGACGGCACTACACACGTTTTCATATAAATTCCATATTAGAAAATCGTTTCGACAGTTCTTAAAAAGAAGCCGATTTGACTAGTAGGAAAGTAGCCATTTGTGCAGCATATGTTATATTAAAATTTCTTCAAGTGGACGAAAACTAGTGCACCTCGTGTACTGACCTGGAAGTCTCGCAGACGTGCGGCTCGTGCGGTCTCCTGGCCCCGCCGGGTAGACACACGCCGCGACCCGTGGGTTCGATGAAATTTGCTATATGGGGGTTTTCGGGGGCGAAAAATCGATCTAGTTAGGTCTCATTTCTAGGAAAACGCGCATTTTCGAGTTTTTATATGTTCTCCGAGCTTTGCTTGGTTTCCCAGATATTTTTCAATTATGTTATCCCATCCTCGTCGCCATTATTATATTTTGGAGCCAAATAAAACAGTAAATTAATTAATTACGGTTTATTTAGCGCTATACGAAATGTGTTACGTTACATGACAACAATGACAGGCATATCTCAGTGTTGCCACAGCAAACACTGTCAGGTTATTACATCTATGAAATACATTTTATCTTATCTTATTATAAATTTTGACAAGTGGACGAAAACTAGCGCCGTGACTCTACTGACCTTGAAGTCTCGCAGACGTGCGGCTCGTGCGGTCTCCTGGCCCCGCCGGGTAGACACACGCCGCGACCCGTGGGTGGTCGCGCGCCGTCGTCGCACCAGCCGCACGCCGGCTCGGCGCGGCACGCGGCGCACGCCACGTGTCGCGCGCAGCCCGCGCCCGCGCTAGCGCCGCACCCGCCCGACACGCTCGAGGTCGACCACAGCCGGCACCCGCCCAGCGGGAACGACGCGCCGTACGCGTTCTGGCGACAAACAAACTTGTCGGGGTCCCGTTGTTTCCCATAAAGTTTTAAGGTCAAGTGAGGTAAATGCAACTATGGGATTATTCCGTCTCTTCGTTCTTTCTCGAATACGATTGGTCGAAACGCCCTCTACTATGCAACGTTTCATGCCTGAGCTACTTGAAAATGAAACGTTGCATAGTAGAGGGCGTTTCGACCAATCGTATTCGAGAAAGAACGAAGAGACGGAATAATCCCATAGTTGCATTTACCTCACTTGACCTTAAGTCATAATGTATTGTTTGTCATGTTATCATTAGTCATAAAACTGAAACCGTTAACATTTCAAAATTTTCGTTAGGTTATCCTATAGATACATTAAGTTAGGTTTGTTTTATGGTAACCCTAAATCGCGTCAGCATCTCTGAACCAAATCAATTATGACTAACGAAAATGCGGTCAAACAATACATTATGGCTTAAAACTATTTTGGAAACAATAGAAACCCAAACTTGTCACATCACAGGGGTAGAGCACGATATTCTTGAAATAAGCGCCGAAAACCTAGAAATCGACCCTTCCGAGTCGCTAGAAAGAACTAGGGAGTATTACTGCGATGTTCTGCCACTAGAATGCAGCACTAGCACCCATCGTAAACCATAGATTAACTTATACATACTGTACCTAAAACTGTTTTTATCAAGTTTACACAGACAATAAAATTACGACATCGATAGAGTCGGACCAAGAAAAGTCTGCAGCGGATTTGATAGCCCACACAGGGCAAGTGTTATTTTAAACGTCAAACTTCTATGAAATTATGAGGTATAAATAACACTTGCACTGCAGGGGCAAGGCGGGGGCTATCAAATCCGCTGCAGACTTTTCTTGGTCCGACTCTACATCAAGGCAGTTTGTTTACAAAGGACCACCCAGGAAACGCGAAAATTGAAACTTACCTATCTGCATCTTTATCTCTTGAATATGTAAGAGTGACAGAGAGGATAAATTTCGACTCTCTCATTTGCGATAGAACCTCAAATTGTAATGGATTATGAAAGTTGCGCAAAGTTTCGCATAATATTCCGTACTCACGAAAACCTAATAATCCTATCTTATTTAACGATAAATAGTTAAATTATTTTAACCCTGCTATTCTTCATCTGTGTCCTGCAAAAGAAAACCTTGAAATCGACTCCTACCATTGAGTTATATTGGAATCTAAAATGTTAGAAATAACCGGTCCAGTGCCGGTAACCGGACTCGCTTTCCAAGAATTCGGTACATTACCCAAATTTTTATAATGTATTTTTTTATACTGTGGAACGTGAATGAAATGATTTTCCAAAATCCCGTAGGGGTCGGATCAAAAACCAAGTAATTAAGTCCGACTCAAACTTGACTGCACATTTCTAAGTTTTCCTATCGTCTATAGGAAAATAACTATTTTGTGTGTTTTTCAAAATTATAGACCCAGAAATTTCGGAATTCGGGAATGGTCGGACAGACAGACAGACGCACAAGTGATCCTATAAGGGTTCCGTTTTTCCTTTAAAGGTACGGAACCCTAAAAAAGGCTTGAAGCAAGCTAAACTAAGCGCAAATAACTATAGCTGGTCAACCAAATCTTGTCAGTAAAAAAAGGCGCGAAATTCATATTTTCTATGGGACGATATCCCTTCGCGCCTACATTTTTCAAATTTGCCGCCTTTTTCTACTGTCAAGATCTGGTTGACCAAGTATAATAAGTTACCTTATCAACGCATCGGCCAGTGGAAGCGCACCATATGCACTCCTCGGAGGTGCAGTTTGAGCACGTGTGGAAAGTCGCGCACGGAGCCGTGCACGACCCGGCTGACGCCACGCTCCTGAAAATTAAGTTAATTCAATCTAATACCTCATTATAAAACCCATATGGACATATGGGATTGAACTCTGGGGAACGGCCAGTAACTCAAACCTCGAGATTCTGCAAAGGTTTCAGAATAACGTCCTAAGGGCTGTAACATGTGCACCATGGTTTGCAAAGAATACAGAGATACATGAATACCTAAAGATTCCAACAATCAAAGAGGAAGTTAACAGATATTGTGTTAAGTACAAAGAACGACTAAAAAAACATACAAACGAACTTGCAAGGGACTTGGTAAACACCAATGACAATCCGAGTAGGCTGAAAAGGTGGCAAATACTGCGACTAGACCAGAGGCACTAAGTGGCACTAGAAGATAAATACTATCAAAGTCAAGAGAGAGTATTTAATGGAATACCTCTCAAAACCCTCAAAAAAGACATAACATCTGATTATGGCTAAAACAGCCGATTGCAGATAAAAAGAGAAAAAAAAAAAAAACTAATACCTTTAAACGAGCAATTCTTGTATATTTATTTATATATTTCGGGGGATCACGGAAACGGCTCTAACGATTTCGATGATACGCGCTATTTCGAGTTTTAATATGTTTTCCGAGCAAAGCTCGGTCTCCCAGATATTGATATTATAAACTGAAATACATATCATAAACTAAAGAAAAAGTGACCAAGTTCCCGAGGCGGGAATCGAACCCACATCTTTTGCTCACACGCGGCTAAAATGTTCCCTAGGTCAATGATATTATAATTATACAAATGGCATACTCTAATCTCTAATATAACAAGCGAAAAAATGAACAGGAGAGGACAGGATCAACTGCATAATATCCTCCTGAGACCCAGAAGCTGTTTTCTTTTTACATTGCAGACATAAGTGGGTTATTCCCATTAGTTACCAGTAAAAGGTGGGAAAACAAATCCAGTAGTTACCACTGATAACAACTTGGTGGTAACTAGTGGGAATAACCCACTTCAGTTGATAAATAGAGTTTAAAAATAAATTCTGGAATTTCTGAAATACGTACAAAAAAGTGTACTTGAGGTCTTAGCTTAACAAAAACACGTATCACTCAAATGTGACCGAATTTCAAAGTAACTTTTACCATTTTAACCCCAAAAACTAAGGACTAAAACACCTTTTGACCGCCATCACTATTTTATATAACACGCCAACGTGAACTTTATTGGCAAGTGCCAAGGTTCATTTTACACTCTAACCTGATACAGTAATGGCCAACTGTGACAAACAACTGGTCACATGACTGAATGTCGTAGAGCCAGGGGTCGGAAACCGCTATTTGCTCCATACAAAAATACCGGTATTCTTACGTTCTTTGGTTTAAAAGTTGTTACCTAAATACATGATTCTACGTAAAGAGCATAAAATAGGTAATTCAAAATATTGGGCTGTTTAGGGGGTTTTTTTTTCAAACGTCGGTTAGAGCATTTAAAACTGCACCAACCTGATGTCGTCAGATGAGTTAGCCGGCTTGCATTTGATGGACTCGTAGTCCCAATAGCATGACCGTTCTTCTGAGCTCTGAAAACAAATAAATAATCAGAAAATTGAATTCATAAATTAATTTAATTTATTTCTAAGCTTAATGTCATCATAAGCAGACGTTTCTGCTTAATACAAAATTAACGTTTATAGGTTACTAGCGACCCGCCCCGGCTTCGCAGGGGTTAACAAATTATACAAATACAAATACAAATACAAAATCGTTTATTTGTCCAACATAGGTATGAATAGTACATAAGTACAGATCTTATAATATTACTGTATCACTATGTTGTGCCGTGAGGCGTACAATTTTTTTATCATTAATGGACTGTGATTATATACATGCTGTGGTGCACAGTTACCATTAATTATAGTCTAACAAAAATTCGCTTACACTATAATATGTTTTGTCAACTAAATATTTAAATACTTTACTTTTAAAACTTGTCATATCTTCTAAATTTCTTAATTCATTCGGAATTTTATTAAAAATTTGAGGAGCCATTCCAAATATACTTTTCCTATATAACGCTGTTTTGGAAGGCATTGAATTTATTCTGTTCCTAAGACGTATACTCTTAAACTGTTGAAATAAGTGGGGATTGCTTTTAACAAACATTACAATTTCGAAAATATACAAACAAGGTAGAGTTAATACTCCTAATTTTTTAAAATATGGTTTACATGAACCCAGTTGCTGAATTCCACACAACGATCTAATGCATCTTTTTTGCGCTTTAAACGCTACTTTACCTACACCTAAACCTTCCTCAGGAATCACTGTATTGATAGTTGAACACCGCGTGGAAACCCGTTCAGTAGTTTTTGAGTTTATCGCGAACATACAAACAGACAGACGCGGCCGGGGACTTTGTTTTATAAGGTGTAGTGATTACCGAATGTACAGATAAGTGGTGGTGGTGTTGCTGATGCGCGTGGCACGCTGCGCACGAGTGGTACCGCGCGCACGCGTCCCTCGCTAGCTCTCCTGTGCTCGCGCACTCGTCCACCATTAGCGCCATCTGTTGACACAATAAAAAGGTTTGTGGTTAGTTAGATCAGGCGAGCCAATCCGATTTATCATAAATAATCGATTGACACACAAAATATACATTAATCTCGACTTCGACACAAGGCTCGGAAACCGGTTAAGTTTCCAACCCGTTATCATGTACTTGGGGCAAAACCTTTGGGGCAAATTTCGGTTCCGCTCGATATTTTTAAACCGGTTTTTAGAAGAACATTACCATAGTAAAAGGCGGCATCGTCAAACAGCGGTCTTGACATCACTACGAGAACCGGGAATGGAGCTACAGCACTATGACGTCTGTCATCTAGAGATCGGTTTTTGCGCGTGATCGGCGTCGCGTATTACCTAAGTCCAAAAGTCTGATTATTATTGTGATTCCCTAATAAATATTGTTTAAAATGGTGCTCTGGTGTTTTTACCCTTACAGCTTCAGAAGTGCGATAGTGGATTCCCGCCTACTACGATATAATTTATCGAAATTGACATTACGAAATTTACCGCGCGTAGTCCTTCCTTGTTTCATTGTTCTGATCGTTAATCTGATTGTAATGAGTAAATGCACCAACACCACTCATCAGTTAGGGACTTAAATATACAAAGTCCAAGATTGGTGTCAAAATCATACCTACAAGAATAGCCTATAAAACTAACCTGTGCCGGCTATTGGCTGGCGTATCGTACCTTTGCCGTGTGTTTTGTGTTTGATTTCAGATACCTATTTCAGTTTATGTACATCAATGATCATGACTGTCAAAAATAAAACATATTGACAGTGTAATAAAGCTGCTGGCATGTATGTATTACAATATTCACAGCAGAAGATCACAAGACATAAGCTGACAGATACCATTAGGTACTCTTGAATTTTGATATTGGTGTGAATGAAATAAATCCTTGGGATTACAGAGCAACTCAGGTAAAACTTCACTCAGGTAAGAAGTCTGTGTTGATCCAACACCTAACAAGGCTACGGGGCCATAGTGGTAAATATTCACTGCCTCACTTATATGTTGTGTTATTTTGGTAATTCATGTGCTTTCAGATACATAACATAATGTGATTAAGTACACATGTGTGTCTACATGACATATTAACAAAATGCTATGAACATTTTCTAAAGTTTGTGTCGTGGTGAAATTTATATTCAAGTAAAAAGCATATAAAACAAGTTTGGTAATGTAAATTTAGCCTTGATTGATGCTATATGTATGGTGGTATTATGCTTTCATGATTAACAATGAGTGCTATTTAATACTTTATCCTTTCAGTCAAATTAAAATAGATTACAAGTTTTCAAAAACACTGGAATATTGGTTACAACAACAATAAGGAGAAATTACTTTTTGTTTCATATGTGTGTGTGTATGATATTACACATGCTTATTGCAACTGACATAATGCTTTGTTGGTGTGTTTTTGGTTTGTGTAATTTCCAGATATTTGACAGCAATGATTCTTGAATTGAACGACCATACCGTCGTTGAAGGTACTAGAGTGGCTATCGGGTCAGGCCTCTATAATGTGCCTGGATGGACATGGATAATATTTCAAAGTTAGTTGGTTATGGATGCCAGGTATAATATGTCCAAGTGTTCAACTAATTCATTATATGGAGAAAATATGTTGATACTTAATCTCTGATGTCATGGAGAATGAGGTATTTATTTAGAAATAAAATGCTTGTTCATGTTGTACATGTATACTAACGGTTAGTATGTGTTACATTGACTGTGGGTTGGTAAAGTGCGCTTTGTGAATAAGCGAAAGGTGACAGTTATTTGTAGCTGGTTAGTATTGTCTGTGACAAAAGTAGTCGCTCCATGTTTCCGGAGCCTCCTCGGACTGAATATTTTAAAAGACAGTTCATATCAGATATAACCTCCTGCATCTTTGCAATTAACATTAAGCTGCAGACATACTGATAAATAAGGCAGTAAATCATTTAAGATGTTGAGAAAATTTCTGTCTGTACATATTATTGATTGGTTCTATGTATGAAAAATCTTATGAATGTTTATACAAATTAATTGCATACAGCTTATAGTATGTTGTGGTTGTTGTTTTGTTCATTGGGATGTTGGTTTAAGTTTGCATTGCAAATATTTATCACAAAATGTCATGTTATAAAATGAACCAAAGACATATATTTAAACAGACTTACCAAACTAATGAAAGTTATTGGCATGACATTGTCAAGTGTTTGAGTTATTGACAATGATAATCATTTGTGTTCTAACAGTATGTTTCAGATGCATTTCCTTATAACAAAACTTTATTGCTGGTGAAGTTTTGACCATAATTTTATAATACTTGCACCGATGAAGTATGATTATAGGTGTTTCCAAGGTTTAATCTTGTCAAAGAGATGGACATATTGAACTAGATACTTACTGAGCTGAGTATGACACTGGTAAAGCAGGTTGTTGCTAATGGTAAGCGAGGTAAATACTTTCAGGAGTCAATATGGATATTGAAGGTCTACATGATACATGTCTTTTACATACAAGTGCGACTGGACTCTAAACGTTCCAGTCCGATAAGTGTTTTATGGGTGAATATTAAACGAAGGTAAATAGCTTGGTTAAAGCTTTCCAAATAACTATTTTAACCCATTCACTGCTAATGAACATTGACCGAAGAATATCATGTCATGAGCTACTGTTTGAAGTTATTGACGGTTTTCGTCTGAAATTGTAGTGTGTTATGGTACCGTTTGCATTAATAAACAGTACACTTTTATTACTTCTGGGTTTCATAAATCAGAAGTTATAAATAATAATATGTTTCACAAATTTTGTGGGTTCACTAAGTATGTATTTCATTGTTTTGAAAAATGCATAAATTGTGGTTTATTATGTTATGAACTCATTTATCTTACAATGTGTGCTTGCATGGCATTTAACAAAATTATTTAGTTTTGTGCAGGTATAAGTTAACCTGGATGATGATGTGTTGAGTTATCTACACATAAAATGCACATGCACAGCTGGAGAAAATCAACCATGTGTGTCTTGGGATTGGAAGCTTTATGGTTTAAGCATATGTGCCATGATTTGACTGATTGGTCATTATCAATATACACTTCATGATGGTTGAAAAATACAATTTGTGAAACCTCGATAAGGCGAACCTGGGTAAGAGAGGAACCTCGATAACATGAACTTCTGTTCAGGCTCTACTGTAGTTCAATGTTGGTATAGTAAGAGTGTTACCTTTATTTAGGGGCACGGAAGAGGCAAGCCAAGTTGCACATGATCATTTACAATTGGTTGCATAGTAGCAACTGCTTATTATTTTATATTTCCCATGTTAAGTGCAAATGCTGTTATTTCAGGTACCGTTTTCAGATTAAGAACTGACTACGAGTATATTCTCAGATTAGGAACTGAGATATAATCTTATGAGACACTCGGATTGAAAACTGAGTGATTATTTTATTTATATTACTTACTCTCGAGTTTGGAATCGAGTTGTGATTTTGTTTTATCCCAGATTTAGAACTGGGTTACTGTTGTCATACTTATGTGTTTTGTTAACAGGTTTGCCGACTAAAATAAACACATTGTGCTTGATTAATTTTATTGGACACTCGGATTGAGAACTGAGTGATTATTTTATTTATATTACTTACTCTCGAGTTTGGAATCGAGTTGTGATTTTGTTTTACCCCAGATTTAGAACTGGGTTACTGTTGTCATACTTATGTGTTTTGTTAACGGGTTTGCCAACTAAAATAAACACATTGTGCTTGATTAATTTTATTAGACACTCGGGTTGAGAACTGAGTGATTATTTTATTTATATTACTTACTCTCTTCAATGTCTGCTATAGAGCTTTAATTATTATGTGCTCTTTAAGAAGGGCTGTTACTTTAGTCTTGGCAAGGGATGCTATCCTTAATAGGCTACTTCCTGGCGCCGGTAATCGCAACAGAGGCTTTAAGGAGCGGCCTGTTGCTTGTCACTATCCTTGAGAGGGTGGTTGTTGCTGATATTTGCAGTGTAGGCTTTAAGAAGCGGACCATTGCATGTGATATAAGACTATCCTTCAGAGGATGGTTGTTACAGGTATTTGCAGTGTAGGCCTTAAGCGGCGGACCATTGCATGTGATATAAGACTATCTTTAAGAGGATGGTTGTTTACTGGTATTTGCAGTGTAGGCTTTAAGAGGCGGACCATTGCATGTCATATAAGACTATCTTTAAGAGGATGGTTGTTACTGGTGTTTGCAGTGTAGGCCTTAAGAGGCGGACCATTGCATGTGATATAAGACTTTCCTTAAGAGGATGGTTGTTACTGGTATTTGCAGTGTAGGCCTTAAGAGGTGGACCATTGCATGTGATATAAGACTATCCTTAAGAGGATGGTTGTTACTGGTATTTGCTGCAATGCAGGCCTTAAAAGGCGGACCGTTGCATGTGAGCTTAGATTATCCTTAATAGGCTAATTTTGTTACTGGTATATCTGCAGTGCAGGCCTTAAGAGGCGGACCATTGCATGTGATACAAGACTATCTTTAACAGGCTAGTTTGTTCCTGGTATCTGCAGTGCAGGCTTTAAGAGGCGGACCATTGCATGTGATATGATATTATCCTTAAGAGGACCATTATTTCTACTACCGATGAATGTTTTATCTATATCGTATCGTACTATTTGTTGTTGACCTTGAGAGGTTGGCTTGAGACCTTGTTTACAAAAGGATATTTTAATGACCTTAAGACTGATGATCTCAAGGTTACCTTGAAAGAGTTGCTTGCACTTATACCTTCTAGGGATCGCTGGCGAAGTACCGGATCCAGTAGAGTTGGAGGGAGTGCCTGTTCGAAATACCCAGTTGGAGCGAGTGCGTGCACCGGGCTCCGTAACAACCTTATCGTGAAGGGCCGACTTCTACGGTCGTTGCGCCTACAAGGGCAGTGGTGTCCTAGCCTAGGCAGCTCCGCACATGCATGAGACGTGTCCCATGTTAGCCTCTCACGAGTTGTACGCATTTTTGTGCGTGCATGCGAGGGAGTCTTACATCCTACAACGGAGAAGCCAATTGTGAGTTTGTTCCAAGTCTTTGCTTTTAAAACGACACAAATAGTCATTGTTACGTTAAGCGGTCAGTATGAACGCACCGCTCAATGGAAGGTTTGGGCTAGCTGCATGGGTATACATGCTAGAAATTTATCAAAATCTAATAAATCCTTGAAAGTTATATGACGTTATTCACAAGAAAATAATTTATGTTAGATGGTGTTACAAAAAAGGGGGTGGTTTATCTACCTGCCGCTAGATGTCACGCTCATCGCAATATTTTATTATTTTGCATAATTAATTAATTGGTATTTATATCCTCTTGGTGTCATATGCACGTGAATTAAGCCTTTTGTGTATTTCAAGCAAGTGCTGAGCAGACTTGCATATCCTAACACCTCTCATACCACGGATTATTTGGTACCTAGCCTGGTCATGCTTTCTTACATTTGGTTCAGTCGGCTTAAGCCCTTACTCCAATTCGACTGAAATAGAACTAAATATCTTGGTGTAAGTTGACAATAACGAAATAGACCGTTTCAACAGAACTCGAGTCGAATTACTCAAAAGGACCAAGGCTTGTATATCGGCTGAGCGTAAAAGGTGCTTGTTCAATTCGCAGAATATTGAACTGGTGGAGGCTACATCCACCTGGTGAAGACCCAGCTTGCTGCGACTGCGTTGGCTGTGGCAGACTTCAGTGGCTGCACTGATGACAGTGACCTGCGGGGCGCTGGTCGGGTCAGGCGATGGCCGAGCTAAAAGGCGGCATCGTCAAACAGCGGTCTTGACATCACTACGAGAACCGGGAATGGAGCTACAGCACTATGACGTCTGTCATCTAGAGATCGGTTTTTGCGCGTGATCGGCGTCGCGTATTACCTAAGTCCAAAAGTCTGATTATTATTGTGATTCCCTAATAAATATTGTTTAAAATGGTGCTCTGGTGTTTTTACCCTTACAATAGTTTTTGTCAGATTAACCGGTTTAGAACAATAAAAACCGGTTTCGTCGTATGTCGGTGTCTATGTTTACGTGGCACACCATCAAACGGCCGAGCGTCTCGTCGCTCCTCGAATAAACCGGTTCATTTAGGATACAAATTCTTTAAACGTTCACGTACTTATGAAAGTTGGGAGGAAAACCGGTATTTTACAAACCGGTTCTGAGCCTTGCTTGCTGGCAGCTACAGGCAGGCGTTGACGCATGGTATGTTCGCGTTCATAATATTACTATGAATTTTTGTCTATGTTTATGTTTTTCCTTTTTTTTTGTTTGTTTTCGACCAGTAATTCTAGAATGTTTCGTACCTTAGGCCACAGTCGGCTGCAGAGCTGGGGTTCTGGCTGACAGGACCCGCACCACGCGCATTTAGCGGCCGTACACGCCGCACAACTATTAGCGGAACGACAGCGGTGAATATCTGAAAATAAACCATTATCTTACTATACTAGAGTTAGGGTCGGTTGCAACAAAGTATAGTCATCGTTCGCTAAATTTGTATGTATGGAAAGTTTCATAGTAAAGCGCCGGGGCGCGCCGGTTGATGTTGATCAGTCTGTCAAACGTGGTTGGTGCAACTGGCCCTTAGACCAAGAAAAGTCTGCAACGAGTTTGACAGCATACGAATTGCAAGCGTTATTTATCACTACATAGTATAAAACAAAGTCGCTTCCCCGCCTGTCTGCCTGTATGCTTAGATCTATAAAACTACGCAACGGATTTTGATGCGGTTTTTTTTAATAGATAGAATGATTCAAGAGGAAGGTTTATGTATAATTTGTTAACCCGTGCGAAGCCGGGCCGGGTCGCTAGTACATCATAATTTCATAGAAGTTTGACATTTAAAATAACACTTGCACTGTGTGTGCTATCAAAATCGTCGCAGACTTTTCTTGGTCTAACTCTGTCTCCTTTTTAAGTGCTTCTACTCGTGACATGGCTTTAAGCTATATGCATCAGTCGAAAAATCTAGGAAAAAAGGAGATACTTCTGCGGAAATGGATAGGACATGTTTTACGAAGGCCAAAACCACCTATCCAAGCAAGGGCTGACTTGGAAAATTCCCGGAAAAAGGGGTCAAGGTCGCCCACGTATAGTTCGTAGCTTTCTAATAGAGCCCGACGGCTGATCCTATTGTCTATTGTTAAGTAAAACTGCACGTGCTACTTACCTGCAAAAGGGTCTTCATTATTCTATTTGGCACCTGAGCGCGGGCTAGTCCAACGCTCAAAAAACCAGTGTAGGTGCGCTCTCCGATAACGCGCCTTTGTTACGCATCTCGATGAAACGTTTTAGACTGGTTCTGTAGCGTTCGACTCGCCGGCACTCAGTAACCGAAGTACTGACCACACACATCGTAACAAAATATGTATCCATTACTTCATTTTGAATCTTATTGCAATTTCCATAGGAGTTGTAATTCAGTTACCTGGGTAAAGTGAACGAACGATTTTTTATGCAGGTGGTTGTGGCACGTGGCACGAGCGGTTTTACTTAACAATAGACAAAGGATTAGCCATCGGGCTCTATTAGAAATCTACGAACTATACCCCTATGTCCCTGATGGGTGTCATTCTGAATCCCTAACAACGTTTGTCCTAAAGTCACCCTAACTGGTTTGTCCTAATGGGCACATGCCATAACGATCAATTGTCATAACGATTATTTTCCATAATGTAAAGTTCTGAAAAATGATTAGGTTTTAGAACTTGCTGCCACAAAAGTGGGTTAGGTTAGGGTTAAAGATAAAAGATAAGATAAAAGATAGTTTATTCAAGTAGGCATAATTACAATGCGCTTATGAACGTCAAATAAAGCTAGGTTCAACTGCGACCCTCGCAAAAAAGAAAATATGCATAATAACATTAGGATAAGTAATCGATATTAGGATAACCAAAATTAGGGTTTTTCGTGTTAGGACAACTGATCATTATGACAAACAATATTAGGGAATGCATCGATAGGAGAAAAGACTTTAGGGATTTAGATATAGATCCGTCCCTGATGAGGGATAACAGGATACCATCATCATCATCAATGATTATTCAAACTAAAATTGCTTACCTCTCACAGGTTCGCTGACGCAGGCCTTTATCGTGCCATCGAACGACTGATTCCAGCCAGCCGTCTCCAACTGTCAAAAAATTGTTTTATTATTTTTAGTACTACTTATATAAGTTATATGGTTAATATATATTCTAATTAAGGAAACTGTAGGTCTATAAGTCTGATAACCCTTCATTGTAATAATGTATTACTATAAGAGACTGTTTGTTTCTAAATAAAGAAATTAAAATTAAAATTAAAAAAATATAAACATAATATTTACATAAAAAAAGGATTAACGAAAAATATCGCAACGAAAAGGGCGAACTCTAATCGAAGAGTAATACCCTCCTAAAGCCCGGCCATACAAATGCAAAACCACTGAAATTTGAACCTATAGTGCATGTAACAGACTTGGTTTTTATTTGTCTAAAATTTTAACGAAACAAAATATTTTCAACTCTGTTCCAATTGAATATGGTTTAAATTTCATGGAACTGAAGAAGTACTATAGGTAGGACCCTGGGCCTTAGGAGGATACAGAGTAGTATGTACATACCGGCACGCATATGCGTTCGTGCGAGTTCCACGCGCACGCGCGGCACGCGTGCTGCGTGTTCGCCACGCACGCTAGCTCGTTCGTGTGGGACGAACAAGGGGAGCCCGCTTCGAAGAGTAATACAGAGTAGTATAGTTACACTTACCGGCACGCATATGCGTTCGTGCGAGTTCCACGCGCACGCGCGGCACGCGTGCTGCGCGTTCGCCACGCACGCTAGCTCGTTCGTGTGGGACGAACAAGGGGAGCCCGCTTCGAAGAGTAATACAGAGTAGTATAGTTACACTTACCGGCACGCATATGCGTTCGTGCGAGTTCCACGCGCACGCGCGGCACGCGTGCGGCGCGTTCGCCACGCACGCTAGCTCGTTCGTGCGGGACGAGCAAGGAGAGGCCGCCTCAAAGAGTAATACAGAGCAGTATAGTTACACTTACCGGCACGCATATGCGTTCGTGCGAGTTCCACGCGCACGCGCGGCACGCGTGCTGCGTGTTCGCCACGCACGCTAGCTCGTTCGTGTGGGACGAACAAGGGGCGCCCGCCTCGAAGAGTAATACAGTAGTATAGTTACACTTACCGGCACGCATATGCGTTCGTGCGAGTTCCACGCGCACGCGCGGCACGCGTGCGGCGCGTTCGCCACGCACGCTAGCTCGTTCGTGTGGGACGAACAAGGGGCGCCCGCCTCGAAGAGTAATACAGAGCAGTATAGTTACACTTACCGGCACGCATATGCGTTCGTGCGAGTTCCACGCGCACGCGCGGCACGCGTGCTGCGTGTTCGCCACGCACGCTAGCTCGTTCGTGTGGGACGAACAAGGGGCGCCCGCCTCGAAGAGTAATACAGAGCAGTATAGTTACACTTACCGGCACGCATATGCGTTCGTGCGAGTTCCACGCGCACGCGCGGCACGCGTGCTGCGTGTTCGCCACGCACGCTAGCTCGTTCGTGTGGGACGAACAAGGGGCGCCCGCCTCGAAGAGTAATACAGAGCAGTATAGTTACACTTACCGGCACGCATATGCGTTCGTGCGAGTTCCACGCGCACGCGCGGCACGCATGCTGCGCGTTCGCCACGCACGCTAGCTCGTTCGTGTGGGACGAACAAGGGGAGCCCGCTTCGAAGAGTAATACAGAGTAGTATAGTTACACTTACCGGCACGCATATGCGTTCGTGCGAGTTCCACGCGCACGCGCGGCACGCGTGCGGCGCGTTCGCCACGCACGCTAGCTCGTTCGTGTGGGACGAACAAGGGGCGCCCGCTTCGAATAGAAGCGCGTCTGAACGTAGGCGGCCGTTGAAACTGTAATAACATGTCTAATTAGATTGAAAAAGTGAATAATGATAATTAATTACATTGGTCGACTTTATAAGTTACAGATGTAGTGCATAATTGTTTTCCGTCGTACTTTCTCGGAAATGTTTGTCATGCTGCTTCAGTCAACCTCAGTACTTTTTGTGCCGAGACTGACAGAAAAGGCAAGACACGTTCGTGCGTTTCCGTGAAAATACGACGGAAAATAATTATGCACTATAACTGTAGTAATGACTGATTTTTCGTAAAAAGGTGTCTATCAAAGAAATAGGGTCATTACATTTATTACGCTAGTTTTTGTTCAGCTCTAGTTTCCGTCCTAAAATTGAATATAAACCTACACTGTTGTACAAATTTGTATTTATTGCAATTTTTAATGTCTAAACAATATATCTATCAACACAATGATGGTATATTTGCAAGTAGCAAATTAAAAATGAAATAGGTACACTTGGTCAAGCAAATCTGGTCAGTAGAAAAAGGCGGCAATTTAGGAAAATCGCGGGTTAGCAACGCTACGTTAGAATTGTTCGAAAATCGCGTATCATTTATATTTTATCTGTGGAACTTTTTTGTTTACATTTCATCGTTGTTCGATGTTCATTGCTGCTTTTTGTTCGTTTACTAGGGATATCATACTTTAGTTTGCTTTACATTGTGATAACCGATAATGAGCTTTCGCGAGTGCAGTCCAACAATCGGTATTGGAAAAGGTCACATCACTATAGCGCGGCGAGGACTGACGGACGAGCATCGCCGCAATGGCGGCGTAGTAGTACAATTTCCCGAGTTATGTCTGTTTTATTGTATTAAATCCTTTATTTGATGATGATTGGTGTTTTAGTTTAACAATTGCTACTGACATATTTAGTCTGACAGACTATATACTATAGTTTGTCAAAGGTCTGTCTCATTTTAAACATAGACTGAGAGAAACACACTATCTTTGTCTTACACTATTACTAGCATCCAAAAGAAAAGGATTAGTATTTTTTTTTGTTATTATCTACTGACGAATTGAATTGGATTGACCAACTATATTTGCTAATTCAATGAACGAAAACTAGTGCAATGACCCTATTATACAGGGTGGCCAACTTAGAGGTATACAACTTTTTTTTGCCGCCATTTTATTTTGGCGGTAAATATGACAATTATTGCATGAAAATTAGTTTGTGTAGATACGGCAAATTTATTATGGAGCGTTTTACGACGGAACAACGTGTTTTAATCATTAAAAACAATAGAAACATTAAAAAGAACGTTTTCCGGGCGATTAATTTCGAGAAACGGTGACATTGACTGTCCCCCTAGATCGCCTGATTTAACAGCTCCTGACTTTTTTCTGTGGGGATATCTAAAGGGACGTGTCTATGCTAATAGGCCAACGAAATTAAAACAAAATATTCGAAGCACTGTCGCTGAGATAACGCCAGAAATGTGTGAAAAAGTGATGAAAAACGCGATGAAAAGGGTTCGCATCTGCCATGCTGCTAGAGGTGGACATTTGTCTGACATTATTTTCCATATGTAATTCCTGACCCTACATATTATATTTAACAAGGAATACTTAATATTTTTTATGTTTTATAGAATAAAATTTCAAAAATAAAGTGTATACCTCTTATTTGGCCACCCTGTATGATTAATGATGTGTCTCAGCCGTGAAGCTAGGTAAGGTGTGACATACCCGCCGTAGAAGATGGCGGTGGGTCGTATCGCGCCGGGCAGCAGCGCCGCCGCGGCCGCCGCGCGCGCCGCGCCGCTCGGCGTCGGCACCGTGCGCCACGACCCGCATCTGCCGCAGGGAACACGGATGGTTACACGTGCTCATTTTTAGGGTTCCGTACCCAAAGGGTAAAAACGGGACCCTATTGCTAAGACTCCGCTGTCCGTCCGTCCGTCACCAGGCTGTATCTCACGAACCGTGATAGCTAGACAGTTGAAATTTGTAAAAATTACACAAGTCTTTACATATAGATGATAGAAAACCTATTAGAAATGTGCAGTCAAGCGTGAGTCGGACTTAATGTACAGAACCCTTGGAACGCGAGTCTGACTCACAATTGGCCGGTTTTTAGTGTACAAGTGTGTTTTAGGGTTCCGTACCCAAAGGGTAAAAACGGGACCCTATTACTAAGACTCCGCTGTCCGTCCGTCCGTCACCAGGCTGTATCTCACGAACCTTGTTAGCTAGACAGTTGAAATTTTCACAGATGATGTAGCCGCTATAACAACAAATACTAAAAACCGGCCAAGTGCGAGTCGGACTCGCGCACGGAGGATTCCGCACCATCAACAAAAAATAGAGCAAAACAAGCAAAAAAACGGTCACCCATCCAAGTACTGACCCCGCCCGACGTTGCTTAACTTCGGTCAAAAATCACGTTTGTTGTATGGGAGCCCCACTTAAATCTTTATTTTATTCTGTTTTTAGTATTTGTTGTTATAGCGGCAACAGAAATACATCATCTGTGAAAATTTCAACTGTCTAGCTATCACGGTTCGTGAGATACAGCCTGGTGACAGACGGACGGACGGACGGACAGCGGAGTCTTAATAATAGGGTCCCGTTTTTACCCTTTGGGTACGGAACCCTAAAAACGGGACCCTATTACTAAGACTCCGCTGTCCGTCCGTCCGTCTGTCACCAGGCTGTATCTCACGAACCGTGATAGCTAGACAGTTGAAATTTTCACAGATGATGTATTTCTGTTGCCGCTATAACAACAAATACTAAAAACAGAATAAAATAAAGATTTCAATGGGGCTCCCATACAACAGAAGTGATTTTTGACCGAAGTTAAGCAACGTCGGGCGGGGTCAGTACTTGGATGGGTGACCGTTTTTTTGCTTGTTTTGCTCTATTTTTTGTTGATGGTGCGGAACCCTCCGTGCGCGAGTCCGACTCGCACTTAGCCGGTTTTTTTTATAACTAAGGGCCAGTTGCACCAACCACATTCGCAAGACTGATCAACGTCAGCCGGCGCACCCCGGTTATTATGAAACTTTCCATACATAAAAATTTAACGAACTCTTTAACGATACGAACAGTTTGATGCAACCGGCCCTAAATCTAGTCAAATGGATAGCAAGTGAGCAATTTATCACAATAATGTGGATATGATACATGATATAAAAAAATACGGGACTTGAAAGTTTCACAATTTTTAACTTTCAAAAAGGTACCATTCGATGCCATACATTTTATCAAAAACTAGTCAAAAATAAGATTGTATAGAAGCTTATATACGGAAACGGCTCTAACGATTTTGATGAAAATTGCTATATAGGGGTTTCCGGGAGCAACAAATCGATCTAGCTAGGTCTTATAACACTTTAAACCCTCGCGTTTTGTACACATATTTAATTACACAAACGGACCTACCGCGATATAATTTCATTGTTTTTACCTTTAATTCCGACGTTTCAGCTGAGTTGCACCAGCTGTGGTCACGGAAAGACTGACGTCCCAACAAATGTCAACGGAGATATTAATAAAACACCACTAAACTACCCGAAATTAGTTAATAAAAATGTTCGGGGTAGACAAAGAAATTGCAGCTACCCGTCAAAGAATTAAAGGTAAAAACAATGAAATTATATCGCGGTAGACCCGTTTGTGTAATTAAATATAGCTAGGTCTTATTTTTGGGAAAACGATCATTTTTGAGTTTTTATATGTTTCCCAAGCAAAACTCGATCTCCCAGATATTACGTACCTTATATCATACAATAGTGCGCCGGCCGAATAACATTGTGAGCCGGCGGGGTTAGTAACTGCGGCCGCTGCACTGTCGTTGTGGGCGTTACCGCCAAAGACTAGCATAATACCTGCAAACAAACAATAGTACATGACAATATCATACCTTTTTCTAATCTTTATACTTATACACAAAAAGAGTAAAAACCGTTGCCGTAGTACATAGAGTACTTACTCCATACATCAGTTTTAGTACCAAAAAGACTATTAGCATCTAGCATCGAGTACCGGAACTATCAGTACTGCTACTTGACAATAGATGTAGCACCGACCGGAAAGTCTTAAGCTTTGGATTCCTCCGAAAACGGTGCCGTCATATTACGGCCGCTATATAGCGTTGACTGACGTCACTAGAACGTTGTCTATGTAAACAAGATGGCGCGGGTTCCTAGACAGCGTTAGGGGGGTGTCACTCCGCAGTTTAGGTACATTTGGCCGGCGCGCCCATCGGACAGGCGTATGGCAGTGGGCTGCCGCTCGGCGTGCACGATAGTCGTGTCACGCGGCGCTCGCGCAAAATTGAAAATACACAATGGCTTCGAAACTTACTTCCGTGAGATTCAGGCATACTATCTCCGGATAAAATATGTATGTTTACATAATCAACGTTTGTAATTCCTACATATTTATCTTAAAAATAATAAATCAGTGGGTATAGGTATAAAAACTTGTCAAGTGATAACCCCGTGCCGACACTCACAGCTCGGTCATAAAACTGCGGCGTGCAAAGGAGATTCACGGTTCGTGCGCGGTTATAAGTTTCAATTTTGCTTGCAGGCGGCGATATAGGTGTAGTTTTATACCTAATCTGACTTTTGTGAAGGAGTGAATTTTCTGTACGGTAGTACTATTAGTTATTCTGTGACAGCGTTACGTTACGTTGATTGTCAACGTAACGTAAGATGACGGCCGTCATGACGGTGTCGATAGTTTCGTGAACGTTTTATTAGATAGCGGTGACGCCATTTTGAATAAATGACACGAGATTTGAATAGATGATTCCGTACTACGATTATTGTCCTCTTCTGATGATATTTCATCCTCCAAGTAAATTATAGATGATCAAGCAAATCTTGTCAGTATGAAAAGGCGCGAAATTCAAATTTTCTATGGGACGTTAACCCATCGCGCCTACATTTTTTAAATTTGCCGCTTTGACCTTGGTGGATGACGGTGTGTTATGATGACGCCGTGGTACTTTCCACATGTCGCCACCGTAAAGACGGCCGTCTTTTGCGGCCGCTATATGACGGCCGTCATATGACGGCACCGTCTTCGGAGAGGAATCCAAATCTTTATGCTGTTGAGATAAGACTTTCCGGTCGGTGCTACATCTATTGTCAAGTAGCAGTACTGATAGTTCCGCTACTCGATGCTAGATGTAGACACTGAAATTAATAGTCTGAACTGATGTATGGAGTGAGCACTCTTGTCTTACTATATTTCTCTATGCTAAGGGCCACTTGCACCATTCACTAATCCGAGATTAACCAGTTAAACCTGGAGTTACCATGTTACCAGCACAATTTGACACTGGGTTAACGATTTAGCCGGTTAACCCCGGGTTAGTGCCGTGCAAGTGCAAGCTAAGTTGGAATTTTTTGACATTTCCGAATGTCCTTCGAAGGCTTTGTCCCGTATACGTCACAGACAATTCGAACTTTAATTTACAATTTTAAGGTTATTCATTCCGTTGCAAATTTTTGAAACGGGCGTTTGAGGGTGAAAACTTTTCCTCCAACTATAAAACGCAGTATCTTAGAGTTTGTGCGGAAAGAAAAGAGTCGTGAAATGTATGGACTCAGTCAATTTAATAGTAGTAAATGTGTATGAGATATGAAGCACTGATAACCTTGTTCTAGTTATAAGGCGTATATCATTTATATACATTTTACCACTCGCTTTTAGGTGAAGGAAAATATCACGAGGAAACCAACTAATCCTAATAAGGCCTAGTTTTTCCTTAGGGCCAGAAGGTCGTATGTTTATTTTCATAAAAAAATTGTCTGCTTTAAATCTGGGGATTTTCGGGATACAACCGGGAAGACGATGATGATGAGGAGGTACCAAAAGGTACCACATTGTCGGTTGTCAATAAGGTTGATTTTAAATTGAAGCTATATGGAAGTAGCGCCTTATTGACAACCGACAATAAGTACCCTTTTGGTTGAAAATGGCTCATTTATGTTTAAACATTTCACAAACATCTTCCTCGCGTTGTCCCGGCATTTTGCCACGGCTCATGGGAGCCTGGGGTCCGCTTGGCAACTAATCCCAGTAATTGGCGTGGGCACTAGTTTTTACGAAAGCGACTGCCATCTGACCTTCCAACCCAGAGGGTAAACTAGGCCCGTTTAGGGATTAGTCCGGTTTCCTCACGATGTTTTCCTTCACCGAAAAGCGACTGGTAAATATCAAATGATATTTTGTACATAAGTTCCGAAAAACTCATTGGTACGAGCCGGGGTTCGAACTCGAACCCGCGACCCCCGGATTGCAAGTCGCACGCTCTTACCGCTAGGCCACCAGCGCTTTTAAACATTTCACAAACCTGGAGATAATATAATGGCGGAATGTAGATATCTGGGCGTGGGTGCGGACGGTAGCGGACGCCATATCCTTCTCTTGTACTCGTATTCATAAAGGGCTGCTGACGGTGCCTGTAATAAAAAGAAAATTAACAACACTGTGAGATTTCGAAAACTTTGTTTAACACTAAGGGCCTCTTGCACCATCCCACTAACCCGGGGTTAACACGTTAAACCGTTAACCCAGTGTCAATTTGTACCTAGTAACCATGGTAACTCCAGGTTTAACCTTTCGTATGCCCTGTCCCGTATACGTACCAGACAATTTGGACTGTAATTTACAAGGTTATTAGTTCAGTAGCAAATTTTTGACAAAGGCATACGAAGGGCTAACCGGTTAACACCGGGTTAACTAACGTCTAGCGTAACTCTGTGCCTGTGGCGTGAAGCGTGCGAGAAGTAGAGTGAAATAATCAATTTTACAAATGTACGTAAATCTTGTTAATCATAAGTTTCACTGTCTCAATAAACTATTTTGATTTTTTTTTTGATGGTAATAAACAGGCTCCTTACACGCTGACTCGTGTAACTACCCGTGTAATTAATCCCGATGGTATTAAGGTCCCGAATTACACATATCCACCAACATCCGTATCTGCGTTCTTCTGGTTCTACATATTTCTGTGAGAAACTTAATAGATTTAAAACACTTTCTATGCAGTGTAATATGTAACCCAAATCATTAGTTATTAGAGGCATTTTAAAGAAATAATCTCAGTATTATGTATGAAATGTTACTGTTTCTTATATGTATGTAATTGATTACGAGTAACAAAACCTCTTTTTTTTGTATTTCAGTTTTAAAACAATTGTCATGGTTGTTATAAGATATTAGATAAAATAAGGTACCTACATTTATTGATAAAATTGTACAAATTTTAATACTGTGATAGGTACTCTTATATTTTAGTTTTATTATTATTTTTCTCTTAGTTTATTGTTGTATGCACAACTAGCTCTGTTTTACTCTGTAGAAAACAATTTGAATTAACATGATGTTAAAATATTTTCATTAAGGAAACTATAAGTCTAGTTTTAAGAAAATTTCCAGTGTTATATATAACTATAAAAGACTGTTTGTTTCTTGAATAAATAAATAAAATAAAAAATAAAAATAGTTGCCAGTGTCGCCACTATACGTCAAGAACAAGTTGAACTCACTTGTAATTAGCAATTTGACTGCCAAAGAACGCACGACTACAGTCCAATATCAACCTTCGTGCATTCCGACAAAGTTCACAATAATGTGCCACATACAGCGTGACCTTCAAAGATTTAAGATCCGTGTATATGACTACACAAGTTTTATTACACGTGCTGAACGGTCTAGAAAACCGTTACCGCATTACACGGATACGACAACCCGGCGACGGGTACCCAAAACCCGGACACGATCGAGATATACTCGTACCTGCGCCGCCTCGCTCTGGGACACGAGACCGCCGTGCACGAACACGCGGTCTGACAGCGGGTCTAAGACCGCCGAGTGCCCGAAGCCGCCGCGCGCCGCCCAACCCACTGTTGGGGCCGACACCCACACACCCTCCTCTATATGGTACTCCTGAAATAAAAATAAAAAACTCAATCACTATTGCAAAATGTCTGCAGCACTATGTAAGTAAGTAAGTAAACATTTATTGTCAGATTGTGCATGTCAGTTTACAGATATTACAATATTATTAGATTGGTGAGTGTCACAATTAGGGCTCGCGGTCGCGTCCGGGTTTCGTGCACCCGTTGCCGGGGCCCCGTTCTCGTGCTACACGAAACCGGATTTGTGGCCCGCTCGGAACGGTTAATTAGGCTCCTTGTAATTAAAGTCCGTGTACCCGTGTTACCCGTGTGTCCGGATCCACGGATATTAATTACACGCGGGTCCGGCCCGTTCTCGACGTACAGTGACGATCGGACGCGTTCTTTATAAGAGCGAAGAACGAAAATTAGTCTCAAGAACGAAAAATAAATATTTAATATAGACCTCATGGACAAATTTAGAGGCACGCAAAAAAAAGGTTTAAAGTACAGCATCTAAAGTAATCTATTTATTTATTTTTAAACTTTATTGCACATAAAAAAGAAAAAAGAGTAGGTACAACAGGCTGACTTAATGCCGCTAATGGACCTAATTTCAAAATTAGTAATTAAACTTTTTTTTGCGTTCTTCTAAATTTTTCCATGACTGTAGTAGGCGGAAAGAAATAAATAAATATTTGATTTTTCACAGTTTATAACGAACAATAACAAGCAAAACGAAAAGAAAACAGAACATCAACAACTAGGTAAAACTATAAATGCAAACAACTGAATTCAGATTAGAAACGTTGACCGGCGGTGTGGCAAACTAAAACCTTTTTAATGACTAATGAGTACTTGTGAGTTCAAAAGCTGTCCCCTCTAAAATAACTGAAAAAATACCACACTTATTGTTCACGTGCGTTGAACATACGACTACATCAGCAGCAGAGCAAATTGGGACAACAAAACCGCCGACTACGGAAACGCACACGAACGTAACTTTTAATTGTATAGAATCACTCATATGCAGAATTTTTGTATAAATAGAATAATCATTGTAAATAAAATCTCTTTTCTCATTTGGACTCCGTGTTTACTTCATCGACCAGGTTACTCTCCGTCACTGTGGCATAAGACACCTTCACGCCTTAATTAGTTGCATGAGTCTGTGTAACTAGCAGTGACTATCCAAAACCCATTTACCCATATCCTTCAAACCTTCCGTCTGTACCCGTAGGTCGCAAAGGTGCAGACATCCCTGTTTATTATATTTATTTATATGTAAACTGAATCTATGGTAGGGCTAGGGAATTAGGGTTGTTTAGGGTTGACTAGGGCAGTAGGAGGTAGGCATAATAGGTTTACAGCTCTCCCATAGATAAAGTTGGTTGAATCCCTTCCGGATTTAACATTTGGTCCTTCGAGCAACTTATGAACCGCGGCCCTCTTTGTCCCTTATTTGATTTGACTGACTGACACTTTGGAAAGCTGTGTACTGGTGTACTCAAAGCATCAGTGCGTGGTGGACTGAAGTACCTATACGTTAGTGTTCCCTGAGAAGGTACCCATATAGTAGCAAATCGGTCGCTGGCTTCCCACAAGCGGGTTCCACCAGTTGATTGAGAGTTGAGTTGCACATACTATATGCGAGGGCGCAGGGTCACTGACGTATTGACGTTGTAGGTAAATAGGAGTAGGTTAGGGAAAGTAGGGCATCAAGAAAGAAAAAAGAAGACTGAAGACACAATGGACGTGTTGCAGATCAACGAAGTAATCAAAAGCCAAGAAAAAGACTATTTGGATATCGAGAGGATATGGGATAACATCAAAAAAGACTCAAAAACACGTAAGACGCAGAAATACATCGACGAGAGAAGAGCATTACTAGACAGCATTTACGAACGCGCATTACAAAACCACAAGTTATTAGAAGATCAAGAACTAATGTCGACTCACAGATACATAACTTGCCGTTACTTCGACTCAAACATACAAAAGTCATATGACGCGGCCAAGGAACACTTGGCAGCACACGAAAAATATTTAAAAACACAAATTGACATCAAGTTGCCTCAAGCAAGTGGGCAAGACCACAAAACAAAAGACAAGACGACGACGGAAGGCTTTGGTACGACGCCAAAGTTATTTATCCAAAAATATCGACTTAACCAGCTCAAGAAAAAGTTATCAACTGCACAGACCGCTATTGTCGAGAAAAAACCGGCATGGCACTTACAAGGACTAGTAAATAGTCTAGAAAAACAATTTCAAGAAATAGACGACAACCATATGTACTTACTTATGGAGCAAAGTACACTCAACGACGAATATTTTACAGACAATTTATTTGAAACCGCGCAAGGTGAATACGACTCAATAATGGACATTTTACAAGAAAAAATAAACGACAATTCGACTCAAAGTATGAAGACTACATCGACGAAATTACCCCGAATTACCATACCATATTTCACGGGAGGCTATGAATCATGGAATTCATTTTATGACTTATTCAAGAAAATTATTGACGACGACTGTACTATTTCGGTAACAGAAAAAATGCAATACCTAAAGACGCATGTTCGAGGCGAGGCAGAAAAGCTAATCAAGCATTTGACAGTGAACGAGGTCAACTATAAGGCAGCGCTCACACTACTAGCGAAACGATATAAGGACGAGCGACTTATTTCGCAGACATTTATAGACAAGTTACTTGATTTACCAAAAATTCAAGTTGCAAATGCAAAAATGTTACGCAATATGCACGACTGTATCAACGAAAGTTTGGAGGCATTAAAAAATCAAAGTATTGACATTTCTACGTGGGACCCAATACTATCTCGCATTGTAAGTCGAAAATGGGATTCAGACACTAATATGAAGTATGAGGACCAATTAGAAGATCCAACTAAAGTACAAAATTTTGAAAAAATGATGAAGTTTTTGGAAAAACGCTTTAAAAGTTTGGGATCGAGCAAACCACCTCAATATAGCACAACGGGATCATCGTTACCACGGACTCAAGAAAAACCGTCATCATGGGGTGAAAAGAAAGGCTCATGTTGGTATTGCAAAGGCGAGCATAACATTCACCAGTGTTCGTCATTTAAAACGCTAAACGTCAATGACCGCATAAAAAATGTGCATGAAAAGCAAATGTGTTATACTTGCCTAATGCACGACAACAAAAAGCAGTGCGTCAGCCAAAAGTACAATAAGTGTGACACATGCGGTAAGGCTCATGCTACACTGTTACACAGAAACTTTAATGATTACTCATCAACGAAAAATCAGTCACGTAATTACGGTAATGACAATAATACAAATGGAACAAGACCAGGATCGTCTAAGTCAACATTTAGACCATCACCAAAACAGCCTCAACCAGAAAAAATTAATACGAATACATCGACTCACCAGACCGACAACAATAAAAAAACCGTGCTTCTAGCCACAGCCTTAGTACGGACGACAGCGTTAGACGGATCACCGCAGTTATTGCGGGTGTTATGTGACCAAGGATCTGAAGTTTCCTTATGCACTGAAGAATCAGCACAGCTTTTAGGGTTCCCAAGACAAAAAATAAAAGCAGAAATTAAAGGAATAGCCGATGAGAGGCCGAAAACCTCGAACTACAAGATTGACGCCACATTACGACCACGATTTTCAAGCGAGTACGCATTACAAACGTCACTGATCATACTACCGAAACTTACTGGGTCATTACCTAATCAAGATATAAAACCACTAAAGAATAAAAAAATTGAAAATAAAATACTTGCCGACCCTACTTATTACAAACGAGGTCCGATTGACATTATTTTGGGCGCAGAAGACTACAGCAAATTACTGTTACCTGGATTCGATAAGCTAGAAAACGGCGTCATCGCTCAAAATACAGAACTAGGGTGGATATTGAGCGGTCTAGGATTCACCGAAAGTTCAAAGGGACTAAAACTGACAAGCTTAGTCACGCGCTACGACGACACAGACTTCTCAAAATTTTGGGAGCTAGAAGAGGTCACAGATGACCATCAAATGAAAAACCTTGATTACCAATGTGAACAATTATATAACGACACAACACAACGAAACCCAGATGGGACCTATACAGTCAGACTTTTATTTAAGGACCCAGACCAGGACTACGGGAATACTAGACAAAAAGCGGTTGCCAGACTAATACAGCTTGAGAAAAGGCTAGGAAAAAATTCGAAATTACACCAGGAATATCACGACTTCATGAAAGAATACTACGATATGGGTCACATGACAAAAATAAACAAAGCAGACTACTACAATGGCAAGTTTTACATTCCACATCAGCCTGTAATTCGAGAAGAGGCATTGACCTCTAAACTACGTTGTGTATTCGACGCTAGTAGCAAATCAAGCAAGAATATAAGCCTTAATGACAACTTGCATAAAGGCCCCCGACTACAGCAAGAGTTAGCCACAATATTATTAAGATGGCGCAAGTATAAGTTTGTATTTATGGCCGACGTAGAAAAGATGTATCGGTTCATTAAAATACATCCAGAAGACTATACTTATCAGAGAATATTATGGAGGTGGACTCCTCAACAAGAAATAGAGGAATATGCGTTAACCACAGTGACGTATGGAACGGCTTGCGCACCATACGCAGCCGTCAAAACGCTGCAACAGTTGGCAAAAGACGAACAGCATAACTTTCCCGCAGCAAGCAAAGTCGCTGTAGAAGATTTTTACGTCGACGATGTCCTGTCTGGAGGGAACGACTTAGAGCAAACAAGGGTGTTACAGACCCAATTAACCGACATGTTGCGTACAGGAGGATTTAACTTAAGAAAGTGGTCCTCAAATAGTGCCGAATTATTAGAAAAAATTCCCACCCAAAACACAAATGACAAAATGGTTAAGTTACCACTGGAAGAAGCAAGGAAGTCACTAGGAGTCATGTGGTCGCCAGAAGAAGACACATTTCAGTTTAAAATAACCATAACCGAAGAAGCTCAACCGACAAAGCGATTTATATTCTCTGAGATCGCTAAATTATTTGACCCTCACGGCTGGCTACAACCAGTTACAATCACTATGAAACTTTTAATACAAGAAATCTGGACTCTTGGAATAGACTGGAGTGACAAAGTTCCATATCACATTATAACGAAATGGAATAATATTCAACAACAATTAAAAACACTTGAAAATATCAAGATACCAAGGTGGATCCATTACGATGAGTCAGGCATCGAGTTATATGGATTTTGTGACTCATCGGAAAAAGCTTACGGTGCAGTCGTTTATGGACGAGTGACAGTGAATGGCACGTACAAAATAACATTATTACAAGCAAAAACTAAAGTCGCGCCAAACAAACATAAAACGACCCTTCCACGTCTAGAATTATGTTCGGCCGTTCTTCTTACAAAATTAATGAATAAAGTAAACAAAGCGCTCAACTGCAAGGACACGAAAATGTATTGTTACACAGACTCCATGATTACGCTGGGATGGATTCGGGGAGAAGCAGACAGGTGGAAAACGTTTGTAGCAAATAGAGTGTCGGAAATACAAAAAACCTTACCAAATGCAATTTGGAACCACGTCATCTCCGAAGAAAACCCAGCAGATATCATATCAAGAGGCATCGAACCCAGTAAATTGCAGAATCACGAGTTGTGGTGGAATGGTCCAAAATGGTTACAAACAAACAAAAATATAATTACAGAAATTATACCTGACCCAATAGAAGAAATTAAACACTGTCACCAGATTTTAGCACTGCCGGAAGACCCAAGTAAAATTTATGACAGATTTTCAAGTTTTCAAAGAATGGTACGAGTGATCTCGCACTGTTTAAGATTTATACGACGCAAAAAAATGTCGGAGAAATTGACGTGTGAAGAAATCGAAGCAAGTAAACAACACATTATTAAACAAGTACAAATTCAAGCTTTCCAACAAGAATACAAAATGCTCAAAAAAGGACAACATTTGTCAAAAGGAAATCGACTTTCAAGTTTGGACCCATTCATTGACGAATCTGGACTCATACGCGTCGGTGGGAGATTACAAAACTCGCACTTACCGTACGAACAAAAACATCCTGCAGTACTACCATATGATCATCACGTGACGAAAACAATAATACACGACGCGCACATGCAAACATTGCACGGCGGGAATCAGCTGACATTAGCATACATACGACAGCGATACTGGATACTAGGCGGAAAACGTAAAGTAAAAAGTTACATAAATAAATGCGTAAAGTGCATTAGATACAAGGCTGAAACAGCAAAACAGAAAATGGGACCCCTTCCGAAACCACGTGTAACGCAATCATTTCCATTTAGTCATACAGGGTGTGACTATGCGGGACCAATTCAAGTACGAGCAATGAAAGGTAGAGGTCACAAGTCCTATAAAGGATACATAGCAGTATTTATCTGCTTAGCTACAAAAGCTATACACCTGGAGCTTGTGGGAGACTTATCCACAGAATCCTTCATTGCAGCCCTACGTAGATTCATGGCTAGAAGGGGCCCAGTGACACATATATACAGCGACAACGGTACAAACTTTGTAGGAGCCGCCAATTATCTACATAAAGAAATACTAGACATAACTCAATCACCGCAGTTTCAAAATGCAGTAACGAACATTGGCACGCAGTGGCATTTTATACCACCAGCAGCCCCGCACTTCGGAGGAATTTGGGAAGCAGGAGTCAAGTCAATGAAACATCATTTACGAAGAGTGATAGGAGACAGCACGTTAACATATCAGGAGCTGGCCACATTCTTGACCCAAATTGAAGCATGCCTGAACTCCAGACCTCTGTGCATACAGTCGGACAACATTAACGACAATATTATATTGACTCCAAGTCACTTTCTAATCGGTCGAGAAGCAGTAGGCGTACCCGACCCTATATCTGACACAAACACAGACTTATTAAACCGCTGGAGACTCGTAAATAAGATGAAGAAAGACTTCTGGAACAGCTGGACTAAAGAATATTTACATCAATTACAACAACGCTATAAATGGAAAACAAACGAGCAGAATTTAAAAATCGGTACTGTTGTATTAATCAAAGACCAGAACATATCGCCTAGCAAATGGCCTTTAGCAAAAATTAAATACATTCACCCGGGAAACGACGGAGCGACAAGGGTTGTAACTCTGGAGAGATCGCAGGGAGCCGACCAGAAACGAGCCATCCACACACTTATACCATTACCAGTTAATGAAAACTTAGAGACAGCAACGAGTAAAACGCCTGCCAAAAACACAACCGCAAACAAATATACGACAAATCACTATACAACGAAAAAAGGAGCCTTTTATTACTGGATGACAATGTGTTTGACCGTGTTGTCATTGTGTAGTCTCACAGGAGCGAACTACACAACCAAGAACCTTAGCCCAGGACTCTATATTGAGCAAATGGGAAATGCGACTCTAGATAGAGGAACATTTAGAATCGAATTACATTACGAAAGACGCATGCTAGAAGAAAATTTAAACAAGACGAAAGACGTGTCAAACCAATTTCAGGCGCTATGTAATTACGCGACGTCAATTGAAAGTAAAACTTACTGTACACAGTATTATCACCACTTGCAAGAAGAAGTTTATAAACTTGAAAAAGTTCACGAATACTTAACCGAAATTAATCACACTCGGAAAAAAAGAGGATTACTGGGCCAGTTTATGACGTCAGTTTTCGGGGTCAATGACGAAGTGTACAAAAATATGGACACTTTGCAAAAAAACCAGCAAAAGCTAATAGATGCTGCTAATCATCAAACAAAATTTATGATCTCGACAATCTCAACCGTTAACGACACAGAAGAAAGGATTAGAAATAAATTAGAACGATTTCAGACGAAGCTTAACCTAGCAATGACCTACATTAATGAAAACAGCAAATGGTACAAGTCAATAAACAGTAATACTATTCAAATACAAGTACTTCAATCTTACCAATTGGCACACAACTACATTGAGGAAATAATGGACTATTATTCGGGGATCGTGCAGATATACATTTCAAAAGCAACAATATACAGTGTATTGAACCCTAAAAATGTCGCAAACATTATCACCAAAGCGAACAGCAAGTTACCGTCAAATTTAAATATCATTCAGACTCAGTTGATTCGTACGCGATTGTCCGAAAACGAAACTCACATTCAAGTATTAGCCTATTATCCCATAGCAGAAAAGGCAAGATACATGTTAGTACACATTACTCCGATTCCTAAGAAAAATAGTAACGGAACATTTGAGAGCATGGACATTCCACAGACATTTATGGGAATAGACTATAACAATGAACGATATTTTCAACTTACTCACGATGAATTTAAGAACTGTTTGCATAGACTAACTAATTATATTTGTTTTCCTCTGGCGGTGAAGAACATGCAATTACACCAAAATTGCATTGTTAAACTGATAACCAAAAACGACAACACTACCGACTGTCCTATTCGCAGTTATAACATACCTAGCGATATCATTTGGAAACAACTTCAGATGACAAACACTTGGCTATATTTGACTAGATACCCAGAGACTGTGTCCATTGTGTGTGACGGTCAGAGGCAAGAAATTATCATTCATGACGTAGGAATAATACGAATTTCAGAAAACTGTATTATAAAAACAATTACGACTACGTTAGCTGCCAAGAGATTAGCCCTAACAAACGTGTTAGAGTCATTTAGTAAAGTAGCTAAGTTTAAGTTAATTAATCAAACGTTAATTCATAGTCATAAAGATATTTCAAGAGAACAAGTATTAGACAATTCATTAGATATTTTTACTAAGTTAAAGAATAAAGAAACTGCCCTACAAACAACCCTAGACAATACTGTTTGGAGTAGCATAACTACCCAAACCTACGTAGCTAGCTTTTCGACTATTTTAGGATGCATAATTATAACGATACTAATATATTGTTTTGGTCCAAAGGTGATACGGCGACTACGAGCAACGGCAGCCAGACGATCATGGTCACCGGCGAGCGACGACAATCCTGAGCCACCTCAACCCAGTGGTGGCAGCGATCAACCTCAACCCAGTGGCGGCAGCGTCCAGCCTGCAACCCGGCGCCCCACCACACCACACATCTACGCTCTTCCAAAGAGACGACAGAACGAGCTCGCACTAGAACTATACGAGCTGGAAACATACACTGATCCTGCTCCGGAGACGCGCCAGAATGTTCACGTGCGTTGAACATACGACTACATCAGCAGCAGAGCAAATTGGGACAACAAAACCGCCGACTACGGAAACGCACACGAACGTAACTTTTAATTGTATAGAATCACTCATATGCAGAATTTTTGTATAAATAGAATAATCATTGTAAATAAAATCTCTTTTCTCATTTGGACTCCGTGTTTACTTCATCGACCAGGTTACTCTCCGTCACTGTGGCATAAGACACCTTCACGCCTTAATTAGTTGCATGAGTCTGTGTAACTAGCAGTGACTATCCAAAACCCATTTACCCATATCCTTCAAACCTTCCGTCTGTACCCGTAGGTCGCAAAGGTGCAGACATCCCTGTTTATTATATTTATTTATATGTAAACTGAATCTATGGTAGGGCTAGGGAATTAGGGTTGTTTAGGGTTGACTAGGGCAGTAGGAGGTAGGCATAATAGGTTTACAGCTCTCCCATAGATAAAGTTGGTTGAATCCCTTCCGGATTTAACACTTATCTTGTTTGTAAAACAGCACGGCTAATTTTTCAACTTTCTAAACAAAAGGTATGCCTGGTAAAATACCAGTGTCAAAGGGAATCAGGGTGTCAGTGTCAATATTATCAGTAAAAATTGCCACGGCGAACCATTATTCTCTTTATCTGCACGTGCGACGTTAATCCTACTTACTTCTTTACTACAAAACAAAAGGCTGCTGCCCTAATAGATAACGAATAACTCAATCTCAATAGATCTTTCACATAACACGATTTCAAAGACGTTTTATTTATTTTAAGTATCTCTATCAATATTTAGTACAGGTTATTAGGTACCTAAATACCATAAAAATAATTAATAACTATGAAGACGATATCTAGATGCATCTGTCTGTCTAATCCTGGTTATAATAGTACTTAGTAGTCGAGCTATTTGCAACATAATATACTGAGCCTTCTTAAACTTGGTAGTAGACAACCTAGAAAGGAAACCTCATATTATTAAACTAATACAAAAAAAAACACTGTACAATAAATAATAGGCGTTAAAGCTGTAACATAATTAAAAAAAACCTTATTATTCTCTTAGGTAATCTATATGAATAAAATAAAATAAAAAAGCTTTTCTATAAGTATATAACAATAAAAATCTATACATGAGTTTTCTAAGTTGTAAGACATAAAGTTGTATTTTTCTTAGTTTTCTTATTATAAACAGTGAATTTTTTTTATAAACCCAGTAGTGTGCCGAATTATGGTCTTACAATACAAGAATACTGTAGGTACTAGTATTGTATTCAATAACGCCCTTACTCGAATATAATCATTATAAATGTAACCGATGCAAAAAATATAACTCGACATTGATTCAAATATATTTAAGTACCTAACCCCTATTTGTAGGCAATATAACATAATTTTTAACATTTTATAATGAATTAATGATACCTAGGTTCTTTCAAGTAGAAACTCAAACCGGCCCGCGTGGGTCGGTCCACTCGGTCCGTCGGCGCCGTGTATTCAATACCCGAACGGAGCCGAGATCCGGATCCGAACGCACTACACGGCGGAACGGACTACACGGGGGAACGGACTACACGGGGGAACGGACTACACGGGAACGGACTTCGACGGGTTCGGGTAGTTCGGACGCTCAGCACCGCCGGGGCTAAGAACACGGCACGGGTTGGCGGGTAGCACGGATATCGGGAGTCCTAGTCACAATCAACCGGTTTACGGTATACAATTTCCTTATACCTAAAATACATACAGTACAATTCAAAATACACTAAAAATTAAATAAATAGCAAAAATACAAAATTCAAATAAACTAAGAGTCAATTAAATATTATTATAATTTACATTGCTATTAAGGTCAGTATTCATTAGGTAGGTATCATTCACATGTCAAGCGTTCGATTTTGTTGTCTTGAGAAAAAAATCATTAATATTGTAAAAACATATGTATATGTATAAATGAATGAATGAATAAAATTAATTTATTCCAGAAATATTCCATGTTATTAATTTCTAAAATATTTAAAACTCTAAAATAAAATATAATAAAGTATAAGTGAGGTTAACGCCATCTAGCGTTATTTCGTCGCATTACTTGAAACCCCTAAGCACATCACTGTTAGTATACTCGAGTTATATTAATACCAGTTAGAGCGAAACTCACTAGATGGCATTTAAATCAATAAAGAAAAACTTAATGACATTGAAGTAACAGTTTTTCGATCAGGTCACGTGTCCGTCTTACGTCTTACGGTCACGTGACACCTGTTACGAGTTTAACATTTTTTCCCCATCACAAAAAGTGCACAGCGCCGCTAAAGAAGTTTTCACTTCAACAAGACATCACGTAACGATACCGCAACGTTTTGAAAGAAAACTTGAGTGCCTCGGGCGAGTCTTGCGGATAATTAACACATTAACTGCCAGCGACTCGCTATGGGAGTTCACTGTTCGTAGGCGCTTTTCGCTACATACGGTTTTTCCCGTGTTATCGGCTACGCTCGTAGCGCGTAGCTCGCGCTGGCACTGAATGTGTTAATTGGGCATGCTTTCAAATTTTCTTTTATTTAAAACACTAAAGATCGGTTTTCCTAGAATAGCGGCGCCGTCATATAGCGGCCGTCTCCATACTAAATAATACGGCTAAATATGGACGTCGTAGTATTTGTATGGAGACGGCCGCTATATAGCCCGAGCAAGGAACGGTTGCGCTAAACATTAATTAGTAATAGGCATTTTTTTTTATATTCCCGTTCTTTAGATCATTTTAAGATACTTTATTTTCGAATCCAACAAACTTTCTCTCCGGAAGTAGGTAAAAAAAAATAGTAAAAAAAAAGAGCCGATCTTGTTTGTTAAAAATAGTAATAGCATTTTTATTTTGTAAACGTGACAAATATAATATATATAATGAGTCGACAATGGAATCAGTCAAAATATTTACACGGAAAATAACTAATTCAATAAATGGCGGGGCCTTACGGATATACGTCGTAAGTTGATAGATAAAAATAGTAATAACTACGTCTTTGATTGAATTGCCATAAAACTACCTCATTAAGCTATTTATCCGAAAATCGTACATAAATAATATTTGTATTACTTGTATATATATTTACGCCTTAAACATGCTAGAAAAAATGGTTATAGATATAATTTCTTGCAGACTTTGTTCTGATAACGTTCAAAGTGATATCAATTACATAATCACACAGAAATATGGTCAAAGTAATAAATAAGTGCATTTTAACAAATTCGCTAAATGACACCACCAAATTTGAACTCTTTGCGCAAATCCTAAAGATTAAATTTCCTTGCGGCGCGCGGGGACAGTTTTGATGCGGGCGGTGGCGGGAGTTCGTGCCAAGGACGCGTGGCGTGGACAGTAGGTATATAGGTATGTACCTACAAGTGACGTGCGCGGGCGTCTCGCTCGCACCAAATACTTGTGCGGCCAAGTCTGAGCGAAATGAACGCGCGCGTGAATGATAGCTAATTAAAAATAACTGATATAATTTCCAATATTATTCTAATATTGGTTGATGTTCAAATTATATTCGTAATTATATACCTACGTCGATTATGAACCACTGCAAAAATAAAAATTGCGCCTGACTATCGTTCTTATTTAATTTCAGAATGGTATAGTGTGGAGTGGCATTATAAAAGGAATACTTATTATCGTAGTCATTTGACACTTTTGGTGACACTTTCACATTCTGTCACAGCGAAGTGTGTGTAGGCCCACTCTAGGAATTTATATTATAGTCTATCCAACAACTTTGTCAGTAGAAAAAGGCGCGAAATACAAATTTTCTATGAGACAATAACTCTTGGCGCCTACATTTTTACATTTGCCGTTTTTTTCTACTGACGGAAATGGCTCGACAGACTTTATATTTCAAGAAACGCATTATATTGATTTATTTCTATTCATAGTCTACGTTCCTAAGTTCCGTGATAAGTATAAAATAAGAACGTTAACCAACACAACAAATTTTCTATTATAGTACGAGATCCTTCTGCTAACAAAAAATGATCCCTGATGGTCCTGTAATAAATGAATTTATTATTTATTTATTTTTTTTTTTAAATTGCAGACTTCATTATTTTTGTAGGAATAAAAAACGTGCATGGCAGATAAGAATTTTATTTTAACCATGTATGTTAAAATAAATGTTATTTGTTATTATATTACTGTAGTCGCAAACAAGCACACAACTAAAGTTTTGACAAACGGACGTCCATTAGGCATCTAGATAATTATGTACGTGCACTTGGCCTGTTTTGTAAACATAGGGCCTATCGCGAAATGTCGTTATCTATGTCACTTGTATATTTGACAGTCAGATAACGAAACTTGGATTTTCGATGCTCGTGGTAGATCTTCAATTTTTGATTATTTATGGGCAATTCAAGTAGTTGGAAATTGTTTTGGTTTAAAAGAGGCTAAAACAATTACGTGATTAACAAGGGAGGTGTTTAAACCACGAGCATAGCGGGTGCTTTAAATAATGGAACATTGAGAGTTGCGAGACTTGCGAGGGTTTCAAAGTACGAAAGAAGAGCAGCTGCCGAGTGAAACTCAAAATTTCTAGCGCACTATGTGTGGATATAGGTATGATACATTATCTAGACACGCACACCAAGTGTTAAGCTAAGTTCAAAAGAAGAGAACTGGCGACGCAGCTGCCCTATGTTGTATTACATGGAGCCGCTTTTGACCACTACCATAGAGAAATAAGTAAGACAAGAGTGCTCACTCCATACATCAGTTCAGACTATTAATTTCAGTGTCTACATCTAGCATCGAGTAGCGGAACTATCAGTACTGCTACATCTATTGTCAAGTAGCAGTACTGATAGTTCCGCTACTCGATGCTAGATGCTAAGTCTTTTTGGTACTAAAACTGATGTATGGAGTGAGCACTCTATGTAACTACGTACCTCAAAGTCTATTAAACATAAACATTATGTATATGAAATTTTGTTGATTTCTTAAAACCTTTAATGCTAACTATTTTTATGAATATAACTCAATCGGTTATTAAGATACAAATACCTAAAATCTGGATTTTTTTCACTGACTGACTAACCTAACATCAAAAAAATAACCCATATCCAGATGGCCTAGCAAGTTGAAATTTGTACAAGATGATGTTGAACTAATAATTTCTGTACAAAAAGTAATGACATTCCAACAAAAACAAAAAACAACGGGTTGCACTCAGGGAGTGCCGGCAGAAGTGAAAACTCAATGACTAGTGCAAAATGCACTATGTATAATTGAGGTTAACGCCATCTAGCGTTATTTCGTCGCATTACTTGAAATCCCCAAGCACGTCACTGTTAGTACTCGAGTTATATTAATACCAGATAGAGCGAAACTCACTAGATGGCATTTAAATCATTAGAGGAAAACTCTGTAACATTATTAAATTGTACAACGGGACTTAATCGCCTATCTAAGTTTTGAGATTTACCTCTGACGTTCTCCGAGACCACGGAGACAACGCCGTCCTCGAAACGTCGGAGGTAAATCTTAAAACTTAGATACGCGATTGAGTCCCGTAGTACAATTTAATAATGTGTAAAAATCGTGAAAGTTTAAATCAGTATTATTACATGTAACAGTTTTTCGATCAGGTCACGTGATCGTCTTACGGTCACGTCATCTCTCGCTAGTTTAACATTTTTTCCCCACCTCAAAAAGTGCACAGCGCCGTTAAAGAAGTTTTCACTTCAAAAATGTGAAATGAGAGCCAAGTTCAATATTAAGAATATGCGTGGTCGTTGACTTACGACGGTCATTGACGTTGATATGCGGCAAAAGAATTGAGATACGTATATATGGCTGCCATGTTCTAATTCACTTGATATGTAATTGAAGGGATGTTTACAAAAACAACATAACTGACTACACTGGTTGACACCTGAAACGATTAACAATGTTCTTAAAAAAACCGGCCAAGTGCGTCTACTATCGTACGCACCGTTATGACGGATTCAATTGTAGACAGTATCTCAAATACTACGAAATACAAGGCCTTATTATGGCTCCTCTACACGATGGCCCAACGCCGGCCACTCCAAGGGACGCATTTATGCGTTAGAGGGAGCAAGTGATATTGGTATCTCATTCTACCGCATGGCTGCGTCCCTTGGAGTGGCCGGCGCTGGCCCATCGTGTAGAGGAGCCATTAGCTATAAAGCGTTTATCATTGCGGAAAGGTATTTCGGACAGGTTTAAGACGATAGTGGACGACGGGCGTCACTGTGGTGTGGTTAACATACAGTCGAAAATTTTAATTTATGACCCATTTTGTACCTTGTCACAGTGACAATAGTATGAGATATCTAGCATACATTAAGAGGATAGAGGACGATCGATTTTCCACACAAACATATACCTAGTCCTATTTCCCTTCCTAGAGACTTATTGACATTATGGATTTCTTTTTACACAATTTGATATATTTTAATTATAGCTATGGCCGAACAATAAAATAAAAACGCACCCCCCCCCCCCGTGTCCGTCTGTTTGTGTGTATGTATGTTTGCGATAAACTGAAAAAATTCCGGCTAGAAAAGCCACAAACCGAGGTAAACTTTTCCCATACAATTTGTATGAAAATGAAAACTTATTTTTCATGCTAATTTTGTATGCCAATCGATTCTATTCCTATCTAGTATCAATAGTTTCTTTGGGGTCAACTTACGGTAATGTACTAAAAAGCCACAAATTAATAAAAACTTTTTCCATACATTTACTATGGAGACAATGTGAAATTTAATTCACTATTTTCTATCTCTTCCATCAGTCCTACAGCAATGTCTTTATAGTCCTTAAATGTAACGAGTAACGACTGATTGGCCAGATAGAGAAATATGAATTAAATTTCACGTTTTGTCCATAGTAAATGTATGGAAAAGATATATTTAATTTGTGGCTTTTTAGTACATTACCTACCGTAAGTTGATCCCAAAGAAACTATTGATACTGGATAGGAATGGAATCGATTGGCATACAAAAATAGCATGTGAAAAATTAAAAGTTATCATTTTCATACAAATTGTATGGGAAAAGTTTTCCTCGATTTGTGGCTTTTCTAGCCGGAATTTTTTTTTGGTTCCATACAAGCTTTTGATCCTTAATAGGAATGGGACCGATTGGCATCAAAAAAAAGTTTGTTAAAACTTACCTTTTTCCCGCACCCTGTATGTTTTTTCCAAAATCTGTAAAAGCCAATCAATTAATTTGAAATCGAGAGAAGGTCTTCTAAGACCGTTTTCTTGTCGCAGCACGGGATCTGGTAGCTGCCCTCACTGACCCAAAAAGAAAATCCACCCTGTATATATTTATGTATTGTCCAAATATTTATAAATAAACATGTCCCGGTCTTTGGTAAATAAATTACCGTGTCAACTGCACATTCTGTTGTATTCTGCTTCGGTTTTGTTTTTATGTTCTGTGTTGTTTTGTGTTTGTTTTAAGTGTCAATGGGTACACTGAAAATCAGCGTCGTAACACAACTCATTTGCTGAGTGTTATCCTTTTCTGGAACCCCTCGCAGGCCTCGCAGCACTGTTATTTACCTACTAATTTACCTAGATTTAAGCCTATTTTAGTGTTGTTGTGTATGTGTGTTTCGAATAAAGCATCATTCATTCATTCATTCATTCATATTGCTTGATAGCTGTCCGGTCCCTTATTGAAATCTATACGTAAACTACCTACTTGAATACTTTGTAGTTGGATCTCAAACTATATATTTCAAGTGCTAGGTATGCAAATTAGTAAATTGTGCCAATTCTTTTTGAAATATTTTATTTAAAAATATCAGCAGTCATCATTCATTTTTTTTAAATAATCATTGAAAAATCACTTAAATCCGAACTGATTTATTACACGTTACGTTTTGTCACCGCTATCACACTATGTGAAAGAATTTTTGGTAATTCTTATAAATCATTAATTAATGTAATCTCTACTACTACCACTACTAAACTCAGTCTAGGTACGCACTAATTCACAATTAAATTAAAGGATAAACAAGTATTAAGTAGTGTTAACTCTTACTTAGTTTGCCGGCTGCCGCGAACCGCGAAAGTTAATCAAACAATCTAACATTTCATTTCACAACAATAATAAAAAATGGTTTTGTTTTCGTCAAATTCAAAATCTCAAACAAAATACTTGATTTGGCCGAGTCCTTCTCGTATTATTAAAAAAAAAACATTGTAAGCTTTACAGGGACGCATTAGAGTTTTAAATCTATTGCAGATGCAGAAAATCATATTCGTAAAAATAGGTATTAGTGGTAAATTTTCGACAACTTAAATGCAACCGCGGCGATCGGCCACGCGGAGCGATCCGAATTGTTCCGAAGATAGCCAAAAGCATCGCAGAGCGAGAGCGAGCGAGCACTGAGTGCGAGTGCGAGCGAAATAACAACACAATGATGGCGTGACTACCTGGCGGGCGAATAAACATGACACTATCACAAGCTGTATTACACATTACGCGCTGTGAGTAGACTTGAACTGATCATTCATATCGGCGCGTCAATCTATGTGGAATTGAATACATTATGCGCACTTCGGCCGGTGGTTGGCGGACGCGCGCTCGCGTAATGAATGATTTTTGAAGAGATTATTACGAGCATTACTTACACATGTCTACAGTTGACAGTAGAAAAAGGGCGGCAAAATTAAAACATGTAGGCGCGAAGAGTTGACATCCTATAGAAAATTTTATTTTCGCGTTTGTGTATAGCCCGGACTTTCAGTAAGACGGAAAGTCTGCAATTACATAAAATTTACTTTCTTATTAACAGCACTCTTGCCCAGTTTAAAGCTGATAATTTGTTCCAATCTAGTCTTCCATGTTTTTTGCGTTCACTGGTACATATGTCTTGAGCGAGTAAATATATGTGATGTTATCTATGAAAAGGGACGTTATTGTCGATGGCGGTTACGCCATTATTAACGATGCTCCGATGTAAATACAATGCCGCGCGACGCTGTGCGGCGTAAGCGCCATCGACAATAAGGTCCCTTTTCATAAATAATGCCCCATATTAAGATTAAGGTTTTAGGTAGTTTATTATAACTGCACTACCACGATACTTTTTTAAATATTCGCGCTCGGGGCGATGGAAGTGTCATCGTTCCGTTCCGTCGCCCCGCTCCATGCAACGACCAATCGCGTTAGCTCGCTGGCTCGTGCGCGGCAACTTTAAAGCAACGATAACGTTTTTTGATGGTTTTTTGTGTTACGCATCATATTACAAGGCGATTTTTACAGTATTCGACGACAGAGAACTCATAATGAAAATCCCATATGATATTGATCTATTACCATTTTTAACCAGGCAATTAATTCATAACCCCATAAAACCCACCATACGGTATTATTTAGTGTAAGATTAAATTGCAACGCTTGTACTTATTATAATTTGGAAATAATGAGAGAAAAAATAGCCTATTACCATTTTTGGGGACGGGAATATACTGAATTCAATAAAAACCGTAGGTTACTTACTTTAAATGTAGGATACATAATTATGTTTTGTGTGATTCATGCTCAATGTTATAAAGCAAATATTTCTCTATGTGTATAAATTTAAAAAATGTTATTAATATTTTTTACAAATTTTCTGTGAATTTTTATATTTTTACATTTTTTTTTAAATATCTTAATGTAATATTTCTATTTGGATTATGTGTCGACGTAATCACTAGATTTATTATCTGTCCCTTACATCTAAAAGTTCAGCTATTACTAATTATTTCCATTGCGCCATACTAGCCGACCGTACCTTGCTCGGGCTAATATGACGGCACCGCTACCCTAGGAAACCAGAGCATAAGGTATCATTTTCGTTGACGTTGGCATTTTGAACACAAAAAAAAATTTAATAGTCAATGGTTTTTTTTTCTTATTTTATTTTAAAGCTGCCTTTGCCCAGCACCAAAGTAGGCTAATAAATTATTATAAAACAATTAAAAGCTCTCTTAACCCCTCGTTTCCCAGGACCTCTCAAATCCATACAATTCCGGCTCATATTTGAGCCACTGGGATCTGACAGGTTAAGGGTACTCTTACCTGTACCAAGTGAAGGTAGCCGTAGTGCGGCGAGTGGCCGAAGAACACCAGCATCACCGGCTTGTCGTTGTAGCGACCACCACCGCCGTGTGGCCCGACACGGCTAGACCGCCTGCAAGTGTTACAGTACTTACTCTTACCTGTACCAAGTGAAGGTAGCCGTAGTGCGGCGAGTGGCCGAAGAACACGAGCATCACCGGCTTGTCGTTGTAGCGGACCACCACCGCCGTGTGGCCCGACACGGCTAGACCGCCTGCAACAGTGTTACAGTACTTACTCTTACCTGTACCAAGTGAAGGTAGCCGTAGTGCGGCGAGTGGCTAAAGAACACCAGCATCACCGGCTTGTCGTTGTAGCGGACCACCACCGCCGTGTGGCCCGACACGGCTAGACCGCCTGCAACAGTGTTACAGTACTCACTCTTACCTGTACCAAGTGAAGGTAGCCGTAGTGCGGCGAGTGGCCGAAGAACACCAGCATCACCGGCTTGTCGTTGTAGCGGACCACCACCGCCGTGTGGCCCGACACGGCTAGACCGCCTGCAACAATGTAAAACAATCATTTATCAAAAATTATCACACGACATGCACAAATACTCACACTTACACTGTACGATTGTTTCCGACGTACGTAAATACTTCTTCGTAAATATATTCTTTGTTGTGACCTGGGTCCCGGCAGAAAATCAGTGCTTTGCTCGAAAGAGCGAAGCGTATCACTGAGCCGTGACCCTTTTGTCCTGCTGCAACGCACACAGTTTGTACCTACCTACCTACTTTTATTAAATTTTACTTTTGTACCTACTCATTTCTGTTATTTTCTTTGTTAGTGTAATAATTATTTTGTTTTTGTTTTTTTTCTTCTGTTATGATGATTGTGTGTAAATTTATATTGTGTGTCATTGCAGCTGTTAAATAAATGATTTATCTATCTATCTATCATAGAGATCATCATTGGCCACAGAATCTGTTGTAGATGTTTGTTGCGGCGCTTGAGGGTTTACTGGGTCCCGCATCGCCGTCGATGGCTATAGAGTCCTATCGTACAAGATCCAAAGCGTACAAGATCTTTTTTGTAGACAATTTTATGTAGATTATGTATGTAAGGGAACATTTTTTGTTACGGGTCACCGTTTACGAGTTAATTACAAAAAACAATGAAAAGGGACCTTTAAAACCCCCCCTACCCGTTAGCTTCACCCCTACCCCCCGGTACTTTTACTATGTTGTTTAATATACCATTCCCTATAACTATACCAAAATACGCGACTACACGAATTATTTCCCCCGATTGGCAATTTTTGGTTTTCGTTTGGTGTACTATATACCTATTTAGAACGGGTCTCTATTGTTTCCCAAATAGTTTAAAGCCATAATGTATTGTTTGCCCGAATTTTCGTTAGTCATAATTCATTTGCTTCAGAAACGCGTCACTTTTCAGGATTGCCATAAAACATACCTAACCTATCTATAGGATAACCTAACGAAAATCCTGCAATGTTAACGGTTTCAGTTTTATGACTAATGATAATATGACAAACAATACATTATGACTTAAAACTATATGGGAAACAACGGGACCCCATTTAGAACTTACCACAATGTTTCATGGGTGCAGGTCTGTTTCCACATATGGTGGGAGTGGCGTTCAGCCACTGAAGCATTGGAGCGGCCAAGTTTAGCCGCCACACTTCATTTTTTTTTTATTAATGATTATAATTACAACTTACCACAATGTTTCATGGGTGCAGGCCTGTTCCCACATATGGTGGGAGTGGCGTTCAGCCACTGAAGCATTGGAGCGGCCAAGTTTAGCCGCCACACTTCATTGGTTTTTTATAAATGGTTATATTTAGAACTTACCACAATGTTTCATGGGTGCAGGCCTGTTCCCACATATGGTGGGAGTGGCATTCAGCCACTGAAGCATTGGAGCGGCCAAGTTTAGCCGCCACACTTCATTCGTTTTTTATAAATGGTTATATTTAGAACTTACCACAATGTTTCATGGGTGCAGGCCTGTTTCCACATATGGTGGGAGTGGCATTCAGCCACTGAAGCATGGGAGCGGCTAAGTTTAGCCGCCACACTTCATTGGTTACTTCACCAGCTCGGCCTTCACGGCCAGCCAGTTCACCGCTGTAACCAAATAAAACCATTAATGTCTTGAGTAGATTTAAATCCTGATTTGTTTTTTCGTCGAAATTTCAGAAGGATCACACATCTAATAATTAATAATTCACCCAGCAATACTACAGCCAGGGGTCACCAAATGGCGGACCGCCGACCTATTATTTTTTTGCTTATTTGATAAACTCAAGGAGAAACGGACCGCGATGGTCATTTTATTTTAAGAACCGGACCCCTGAAGAAACTTATTGGTGACCCCTGCTGTAGATGATAATACCCACTTTATTGTTTAATTTAATTAATCGAGTATAGTCTGTCGATTCGGAACTGGCCTCGAACGGCATATCCTTTGTCTATTATTAAGTGAAACCTGCCTAAAAATAGTAGGGCCGTTTTTACCGGTTATTGAATTACCACTCTATGGAGATTGCAATAAGGTTCAAAATGAACAAATGGAAAAATAATTTGCCATTTCTTGTGTGGCAGGGACCACCCAAGAACTACGGGTACTGAGTGCCGGCTTACCCTTTTTTCGCAGCGGCACGTGCGGTTTTACTTAACACCAGGGATGTTGCGGATGCCGATTTTTTGACATGCGGATTTTTAAAGGCTCACATCCGCGGATGCGGATGCTGATGTCTAGATAGATACATAAAAAACGTCAAATATTACATTTTAGTCATTTTTATTTCAAAAAACCGGCCAAGTGCGAGTCGGACTCGCGTTCCAAGGGTTCCGTACATTAAGTCCCACTCACGCTTGACTGCTCATTTCTAATAGATTTTTTTGGCTAATTAATAAATTACCTAGCAGTCTAGCACTTACGCCGATGCTAAGACGTTCCTGTACTGACCTGTTCCACATCCGCATCCGCATTAAACACCGCATCGATTTTATGCGGATGCGGATGTTGAAAATAATGCGGAAGTACCGCGGTTGCGGATGCGGATATTCGCAACTTCCCTGCTTAACACAATGAAAATGAAAAAAAAAATGAAAAATTATTTATTTAGGTAAATGTTTCGTTTTAACAATACAGTTAATGGAGTCTCCTAGTAAGTAAAATATACCTGTGACAGGAGACCCCGCTCTTCCCAGCCAACATTTTCGTTCTAACAATTCGATATATATTTGAATTTAATTTTAGTTTAATATAGTCTAATCTAAAAACGACCTTACACTAACTTAAGCTAAAATATACATTATTATTATTATTAAGAGTGTGTGTATGTGTGTGTGTGTGTGTGTGTGTGTGTGTGTGTGTGTGTGTGTGTGTGTGCGTGTGTGTGTGTGGGTGTGAGTGGGTGTGCGTGTGTGATTCTACGATCCTGATTACGTATAATACACTATACTGCAAAAGAAATGAGGGATTCTATTTCTTCATAGGTTAAGGATTTCAGTTTTTCTGTAACTGTAATTTTGCATTTATGTGATGTCAGGTTATAGATAGATACATCATTATTATTAATAGACAAAGGATTAGCCATTCGGGGCCAGCTTCCAATCTACGGACTATAGATTCGCTGGCTCAGCCTTGCCTGCCCAACTATGTAAATATAATAAATAATTATAAGACTTAGCATTAAGCACTGTATGTACCTGACATGTAAAATTATATTTTTATCAATAAAGAATTAAATAAATAAATAAATATTGGGGGACATCTTACACAGATCAACCTAGCCCCAAACTAAGCAAAGCTTGTACTATGGGTACTAGGCGATGATATACATACTTATATATGTAGATAAATACATACTTATATACATAGAAAACATCCATGACTCCGGAACAAGTATTAGTGTTCATCACACAAATAAATGCCCTTACCGGGATTCGAACCCAGGACCATCGGCTTAGCAGGCAGGGTCACTACCCACTAGGCCAGACCAGTCGTCTAAATTTGGCTAAAAATTGAAATTGAAATTGAAATATACCTAGGCCTTATGGCCTAGTTGTCGACTCACCCCCTTTCCGTGTCGTCGGAGGCGACAACGCCCCCGTAAACGATGAGTTCGTCGTCGAACAACACGGCTGAATGAGCGAAGCGAGGCGCTGGAGACTCGCCCAGAGTCACTATGGGCTCCCATTTGTTCTCGGCTACTTTATATCTGTGGGCGAACAAACACACATCGATAAATAAAATATATCGAAAAACAGATAACAGGAATAATAACAGGAACAATAATCAATCAGATTTACACTATAATATGTTTTCCCATTTCTTTTAATAACTTTATTTTCTTTTCCTTTTGTAAGAATTTGATATGTTTTCTGAAAGAGCTACGAATTTGTATGATTCCATGTACATATGTATATTTTCTAAATCAAATTTCTATTACACCTTATGTGTATAATTGCATGAATTCTATAGTGATTTAAATTGTATTTTTTTTCCTTATTTTCTCGTAATGCATGTTAATTATAACATGTAATTATTTTTGAAAAGATGTGTCCCGCCGAGTTTGTTGCCGGTCCCATAATGGGATACCCTCCTCCAATTGAGGGGGGATTTCAATCTTCTCGGGGCAGAGGTGTAGGGTTGGAGCCGGTCTACCTAGCTTTATTTGACGTTCATAAGCGCATTGTAATTATGCCTACTTGAATAAACTATCTTTTATCTTATCTTATCAGGAATATATCAAATAGAAATAAGAAATAAATAAAAAACGGCCAAGCTCGAGTCGGGCTCGCGTCCCGTACATTAAGTGCGACTCACGCTTGACTGCACATTTCTAATAGGTTTTCCTGTCATCTATAGGTAAAGATTGAGTATATTTTTCAAAATGTTAGAACCAGTAGATTCGGAGATAAAGGGGGGGGGATAATTTTTTTGGCTATTGTCTTAAATAACTTCTAACATATTTTAAAATGATAAAAAAATACAATTCTCAAAATGAGATTTGATATATAACGCGCTATAGTTGGAAAAACTTTATTTTTAACTTTCTCATTTGCCCCCCAAAAGTGGCCGCCATGGATTGGACTGTGTTGTAACACTTGTGACCCATAGTAAGGTACTGACCTAACAGTAAAAAACAATACACATTAAAGCAAATAAAACTTAGAAATACATACAACGTCTTATAAAATAAAATAAAAAAGCCTTTTATTTCTTGCATATTACAATGTCAAACATAAAAAATCTACACTACAATTTATTTAATTTTCTAGTTGTCAGTTTTTAGTAATGTTTGGTCACTTATGTACATATTGTTTTTTTTTTTTACTAGGTGAATTTAGCAAGAACCCCTTCGCAGGTAAAGGCCTCCTCCAGAGTAAGCCAGTCGGATCTATATACAACGTCTTACTCACCTATAAAGGAAGTCAGCCTGTCCAAAACTTTCCCCCCCCACCCTCAATATTTCTCCCCCCCTCTGCACCAGCACGTGCCCCGCCACCGCCGGCGCGGCTTCTTCCTCCACCCCCTCCCCCGGTTCCTTCCATAGCCACCTGTGAACATTTCATAGTTATTTGTTTTACAAGGCACACCAAAATTACATTAATTATATAAAACATCACATAAACACACTACATTTCTACAAATTACATAACACAAAAAAAACACAAGTCAAAAACAAAGCAGTCAGCAATTAGTCAAAAATCCCACCCCGCGTCATCCCAGGCGCAAAGGTGCCCAAAACGCTCGCCGCATTACCGCGCTGAATCGCGATGGACAACCTCTGCACCAGGAATGACCCGGAGCGGGGATCCAGGCATTTTACAAGGGGGCAAAGTTGTTGTTTAACCGCTCGTGCTAATATTGATACGCGAGCAAGCGAAAGATTCCAAAATTGAACCAGGAGCATAGCGAGTGGTTCGAAAAATGGAATCTTGCGCGTTGCGAGGGTTTCAAAGCACGAGGGTTAAACAAAATTTTTCACCACACCAAACCGAAGCAAATATTAAATGTCAAATATCAAACAAAATCACATCCAAATGAATGTTATTAAATATTTATCATCCAAAATCATCATTTAAAAGTCAATTCTACCAGCAAATATTAGAAAACAGTTCAAAATTTGCATTTGATTACTTTGCCTCACATGTGAATAAAATGCAACTTTGCTATCACTATCAGTTTTTGAAGTGCAAACTAAGCCTTTCCGAGCTGGTGTGGTGAAAAATTATTTGAGTGTTCGCGGGACAAAGAGGCGTCTGTCGATTCAATATTGCGTCCGAGACTCGGGGGGGTTAAAATCGAATGAATATCTAATCTTACCTCCAACCAGCAGTGGAAACGTCTCGACTGCAGTCCGCCCCGGAACGTTGGGGGGTGCAAACGCATCCTTTGGGGGTGCAAGTGCCACCGCCGTACGCTTCGTTGCAGTTATCTGTAAACAGGGATAAAATTTCAGCTACGAATCAAGTAACTACGACGACTAATATTTTATTCTTATTTAAAGAATATGAATGGATCTTTAGAAAAAAAATGGAGAATTTTCCCCTTCAGTTGGAATTCATGTTTTTTTTTCTGTAATAACTGGAAAAAAATAAAATCAAATCGAATCTAATCGAATGTAAATAATTATAATTTTTATTAATATCATATTTAATAGCACTAGTCCTAGTTTTAAGTTTTAACTGCCATACCCGTACCGGGTCCATGAGATACGTTTTATGTTTTAACATCTTGTAATTACCATGGTGCAATAAAGAAATAAAGAATCATCATCTTCCTCGCGTTGTCCCGGCATTTTGCCACGGCTCATGAGAGCCTGGGGTCCGCTTGGCAACTAATCCCAGTAATTGGCGTGGGCACTAGTTTTTACGAAAGCGACTGCCATCTGACCTTCCAACCCAGAGGGTAAACCAGGCCCGTTTTGGGATTAGTCCGGTTTCCTCACGATGTTTTCCTTCACCGAAAAGCGACTGGTGAATATCAAATGATATTTCGTACATAAGTTCCGAAAAACTCATTGGTACAAGCCGGGGTTCGAACCCGCGACCTCCAGATTGCAAGTCGCACGCTCTTACCACTAGGCCACCAGCGCTACTTGAATAAAGAAATAAAGAATAAAGAACCTTTACTGAAGGTCATGTTAGGCTGGTTAGGTTCCTCTTCAGTTGACCTACCTTCGGCGTCACTGTGACGTGGTAGTTCTGGGACACCCTGTATCTTAATACCTTTAAACGAGCAATTCTTGTTTATTTATTTATATATATATATATATCTCGGCGATCTCGGAAACGGCTCTAACGATTTCGATGAAATTTGCTATATGGGGGTTTTCGGGGGCGAAAAATCGATCTAGCTAGGTCTTATCTCTGGGAAAACGCGCATTTTCGAGTTTTTATACGTTTTCCGAGCGAAGCTCGGTCACCCAGATATTGTATATAATTTCAGCAACATAGCGAACCTAAACCATTTAAATTTTAATGTAAGCACATCCGTCTGCAAACGATATATATTTTTTTTTAATAAAGAATAATTCACTGCTCTACCTGGACAAATCGGTTGGTCGCACGCAACTCCGATCCAGCCCGGATTGCACCGGCATGTGCCTTCGTCGCATTCGCCATGGTCTGCAAAAAAAAACCAAAATTAATTGACTAGAGTATTGAAAACAACCAAATGCGCGTAATAAACACGGATAATGGATAAAAATCATTACGTCGTGTAACACGCAAATTTCCAGCATTTCGATATTTTCAAAGCCCTTCGAAACTTTCGTACATGATTTGAAATTTGAAAAGTTACTCTTCAATGAAGGAAACTGATCAGAATAAGGCCTAGATTTCTGTAAACTGTGTTAATATAGACCAGATACTAAAATGACAGTTCGAATAACTGATCTACTATACAATCAGATCAATAAATGATAGCATTTTAGTAGAAAACTAGTGAAATTGGCCGACCGAACCGTCATTTAAGTATCTCACTTCACATGGCGACCCTAGGTCCACCTTTTCATTATTATATCATATGGCTGTCGCTATTGCTGTGTCTCCACCAATTCTTAGGCTTATGTCTCCAAAACCTAGAATAACCTAGAAACCTAGAATTATTTAGGATGCAAACCTGTACCGATACTTAGAACCAGGTTGCCAAAAGCGAACCACACGTTTTTAGGATGTAAGCAAAACGCACTAAGATGAGAAGTGGAGCACACTCCCAGAGCTTGATGTACACTCATTATCAGTGAAAAAAGGGTCTCTTTGGGTAGAAATGTTTATAGAAAGTGACCTTTTGTTTTGAGTGTTCTGTACCCTAGGGTATACATGGTAATTGTGTGTTGAGATACTAAAATAACAGTCGCGATTGGCCGATTTACTACCCAATCTACTCAATCGGACTGTCATTTAAAAAAAATAGTCAAATTGGGTATTAATTTGCAAATCAACCGTCATTTTAGTTCTCACCTTACATGGCGACCCTCTGTCGGTCTATCTTCTCTTGACAAGAGTTATTGCTGTGCCGGCGAAAATTCTTGTGATTATGACGCTAAAAGCGGACCATTGGCTCAAGCAACCAGGTAAGATTAGAATAAATTTAAAAGTGGAAAAATTACTGCCTTGGGTGAGACTTGAACTCACGGCCTCTGGATCGATACTCCAGCGCTCTGCCATCTGAGCCACCAAGACCTCATCCATAGCCAGCAAATCTTTCCACCATATTATGGGTCAAGGGGACCGTAGCGACATCTACCGTAAGAGTGTTACACTTCTTAAACGGCTACCGGAGTTCCAAGTCATATTGGAAATTCACCAGTTACGATGTGCTACCCATACTAATTTTAAATTTAAAATAAAATTTAAAATTAATTTAATTTTTATTTTTTATTTTTTTATTTATTCTAAGCTTAATAGCATCGTTCGCAGACGTTTCTGCTTGTTAAAAATTAAAACCAGGTAAGATGTCAGATAAGAAGATACGTACTACTACAATTGGTCCTATGGTCATCCGACGGACAGGAATAAGCGGCGTAAGTGACATTGAAGCCCTCCATAGCGAAGGCATCATCAGAAAAGAAGTGTAGTAACGCGCTCCCTGACCGTGCGATCACTTGCCGCGTCCAACCAGATTCACCTGGCTCCATTACACCACTGGAATATAATACGAGTTTGATTATATAATGTAGAAAACATTTTTAATTAAACAGCAAATTAAAGCAGTAAAAGACAGGTTCAAATACAATTAAAAAGACATACATACAGTCAGTCATACTTACAAACTAACTACTAACTAAACATTGCTGCCGCTCCTAGACGCTTCCGGTGCAAAAGTGCCCATAATACTCGCAGCATTATATAATTACTTTAAAAAATCATTTTGTGGGTATTCATATTGTGTAATATTTTTTCTTTAAATTAATTGACGTGTGTAGTTTAGTTTTAGATATGTGTGTGTGTGTGTGTGTGTGTTTACACCGTATTAAACGAATTGAATTGAATTGTTTATTCACAAAAACAATTTTTTTACAACCCCTGACAAACTTTTAACAGAGACATTTAGTGAGTAGCGATTCTTTAACTTTTTGGACGCCAATGACAGATATATCCGCACCGTAGGTCCAACGCCAAAGACTTAATCGGTCACAGACCACAGAGCAACATCGACCTACGTGCATATACATAAAGTTCAACTTCAGTTTTGACACTTCAATGACGTGGCGTCTGAGTGACAGCTTCTGTGTTTGACACGGCGTCGAAAAGGTTAACCACTGACAAACTTTAAACAGACACATTTAGTGAGTAGCGATATCCGCTGTCATCTGGTAAGTCTCGGTAGCTCAGTTGGGAGAGCGGCGGGCTGGTATCCCGAAGTCGCGAGTTCCAGTCTCGCCCGAGACAGTGAGTTAATATTAATTGATGAGATGAGAGAGAAAAAAATTGTTCAAATGCATTCTAATTAGAATCGAGTTGTGTCCCTAATATTATACAGCCAAGGAAAAACTTTAGCTAATTACCTAATAATAGTATTCGCATTTACTTATCTAATTAAAGTAATTAACCAAAAACATACATGTCGCTAAGTTAAAGCCACCAGATGCCTCCATAGTCGGCAATCGTATCTATGAGATAATACTTTCAGAAGGTTGTTAGGACTGATTCTCGCTCGTTGCATTAAATATGCTGCGATCGTCGATAACGTGATTCAGCAAAAAAAAGCGTCACCTAGCAGAATTTAACACAAATTTACAGCGCCATCTATCGGACTTACCTAAAAATGGCAAGCAGCCTCACAGCGCGCACGCTGTCCCCATCATACACGTAGAGATGGTCCCACCCGCACTCGGTGGAGAATGACTCCAGTCGGATACGGACCGCCGGCGGCGACGGGCCTAGACGGGGGGGCGCCACTAGCCACGTGCATTGCGTGCTCACGCTGTGTAGTTGCCGGGGCCGTCCGTCATGACCCCAAAGGTGTCTACGTTCTCAAACTTACAGCGCCATCTATCGGAGAATATAGTGAACTCACCTAAAAATGGCTAGCAGCCTCACAGCGCGCACGCTGTCCCCGTCATACACGTAGAGATGGTCCCACCCGCACTCGGTGGAGAATGACTCCAGTCGGATACGGACCGCCGGCGGCGACGGGCCTAGGCGGGGGGGCGCCACTAGCCACGTGCATTGCGTGCTCACGCTGTAGTTGCCGGGGCCGTCCGTTATGACCCCAAAAGTGTCTACATCACTCAAACGTACAGCGCCATCTATCGGAGAATATAGTGAACTCACCTAAAAATGGCTAGCAGCCTCACAGCGCGCACGCTGTCCCCGTCATACACGTAGAGATGGTCCCACCCGCACTCGGTGGAGAATGACTCCAGTCGGATGCGGACCGCCGGCGGCGACGGGCCTAGGCGGGGGGGCGCCACTAGCCACGTGCATTGCGTGCTCACGCTATAGTTGCCGAGGCCGTCCGTTATGACCCCAAAGGTGTCTATATCACTCAAACTTACAGCGCCATCTATCGGAGAATATAGTGAACTCACCTAAAAATGGCAAGCAGCCTCACAGCGCGCACGCTGTCCCCGTCATACACGTAGAGATGGTCCCACCCGCACTCGGTGGAGAATGACTCCAGTCGGATGCGGACCGCCGGCGGCGACGGGCCTAGACGGGGGGGCGCCACTAGCCACGTGCATTGCGTGCTCACGCTGTAGTTGCCGGGGCCGTCCGTTATGACCCCAAAAGTGTCTACATCACTCAAACGTACAGCGCCATCTATCGGAGAATATAGTGAACTCACCTAAAAATGGCTAGCAGCCTCACAGCGCGCACGCTGTCCCCGTCATACACGTAGAGATGGTCCCACCCGCACTCGGTGGAGAATGACTCCAGTCGGATGCGGACCGCCGGCGGCGACGGGCCTAGGCGGGGGGGCGCCACTAGCCACGTGCATTGCGTGCTCACGCTGTAGTTGCCGGGGCCGTCCGTTATGACCCCAAAGGTGTCTGTGAGACTGGAAAGGAAATTCAATTAAAGGTTTTGTCAAAAAAGTCTATCATCAGACCAGTTTGATGGTACCATAATATTGCATTGTCAAGGGGCCCACTGATTAACAGTCCGCCGGACGGTATCGGCCTGTAGAGTTGTTCGGAATTGTCAACTTTTTGTTCTAACTGACAGGCCAATACCGTCCGGCGGACTGTTAATCAGTGAACCCCTTCACCCAATAGCTTGTATGTTTTGGATGTTATTGAGTTGGTCAAACTAAGTTACTACAATGGCGTTGGCAACTGTCAAAGGTTTGCATAGATGGCGCCATCATAGCTTGCCCCTTTTTCTATGAGATTTGGCTTAAAGGGCTGGCATCCAGGGCATTAAAAAAACGAAAATTAGACACAATTCTAGGGATTGAAAGGGCAAGCTATACTGGCACCATCTGCTAAATACTTAGATCGGCCAACCCCATTAAAAAAAACTAATTACACTACCAACCAAACCACAGAAAAAACTGTCACGAGTCGGACTCGCCCACCGAGGGTTCCATACTTTTTAGTATAATTTGTGGTTATAGCGGCAACAGAAATACATCTGTGAAAATTTCAACTGTCTAGCTATCACGGTTCATGAGATACAGCCTGGTGACAGACAGACGGACAGTGGCGTGTTAGTAATAGGGTCCCGTTATTACCCTTTGGGTACGGAACCCTAAAAAAACAAGTTAAATTGACCCAGACAGAATTGAGTAAGCTTTTTAATTAAACGCAGAATCCCTAGAGACCATGACAGATTAATTACACTAATTGTGGCCATCAATTTAATCCGGCACTTAAGGGCACTCAGCTGAAGGTCTGTAGGGATTCAGTTGCCATTAAAATTTATTTTGCTACAAGGTTTGGTAAGATGCTTTGTGACCTACATTTTACACTATTAATTTTAACTCAAGTTACCAAGCCTACAAGGGTCCTTGGTTTGAATCCTGGTAATAAGAGCATTTTTTTGGATCACAAATATTTCTTTATTTTGTACAGTGACATTGAATACCTTAAATTGTTAATTTTATATTATATTTATTTAACTATACTTTTGTTACACTTTTCAATAATCATTTGCATTCATTTTCATTAAGAAGTACTAATATCTAAGTAGTAATAAATTGTGCTGTACGTTCAGAAACCATTAAAAAAATATTGCAGCATATTACTTAGTACAACCACACAGTTTTGCAATATTTTTAAATTCAATCTCCTATACTCCAAAGGAAGTAAGTAAGCAAACATAATATATTATTTATTAATAATTAGGTTTATCTGTTAGAATTACACTTTTTAGCCTATTGACATACTAAGGATAAACAAATGTAATTAACAACCTACTTTCAACTCTAATTTCTAAAACGGTAAGTAAGACATGTAAGTGAATCATGTAAGACATGTAAGTGAATCATGAATCGTGATAGTTAATATGGAAAGTTGCAATAATGAAATGGCATATGTATTTAGCAATGTATTAGACTTGAGCTATTTTAAACAATTATTAAATACTCATTAGCATAAGACAATGGGATCCACAGCTGTACCAGTAATAACATTAAAATGCAATGTTAAAAACAATATTGACAAAAATAGGAAAGTGCATGGATGTTATGATGAAGTTAAAAAGAGGACTCGGTATGATTTCATCGTCCAAGCAAGATTTAAATAAAATTTAAATAAAATTAACATTGCGGTCCGTTTCTACTTGAGTTTATATAAGCAAAAAATAAAATATTTCGGCGGTCCTGATTTGGTGACCCCAGAGCTAGACTGGTGGTCTGTAGACCACTGATGCTCCCAAACTGGTCTGCATATTTAGAAATACAATAGAGCCTCGGTAATCTGGATAGTTCCTAATCCGGTGATCCCCGTAATCTGCACAGACTCAGCATGGACACTGTCTTAAAATGGGCTGGAGAAAGTCACTGATAGTCCCAAAACAATGTTTTTTCTATAACAAATAAGTGTCTTCAAATCAAAATTAAGTGCAAAAATGTGAAGTAGAACAGTATTTTCTTACTATAATAAGTTTTTGGTATAAGCTTTTATCGCTGACTGTACTTTTCTTACGACAGACAACTAATACTCATCGAGACAATTCTAAAAACCCCTAACACAATTAGGTTGCGTTGTTTCATCACAGAGTTCCTATGGCCACCTCCGGTCTCCTTCATCAGATCAGTTCGACAGTACCATATTATTGTATTGTCATCAGTACTACATACAGCTGCCAATTTTCATGACGCTACGATCCTTGGAAGATGGTTAAATTAGTTACCTTAGATTCCATTACATGTTAGTTACATACAAGTCGACCGAATAAAAGCTTGTTAAAAATAAATAAGAATGAACTGAAGGATGTCGAACTGAAAGATATACTTGTGCTGCAGGAGAACAAGAAGATTTGAGGAGAAAAGTGTGGGAATGCCGCTGGAACAGAAACCTGCAGCGTCTGCAGCTCCAACTTCAGGGAATTGGGCTGAATGAAAGCAACAGACAATAGAAGAAACAACCGAAATTTAAACAAACTAGAATTGCCTTTCTCCTCATTACACCTTGTCATATCTAGCATTCATTTTATGTGTATCAAAATTTATAGTCACCTTCCGAATTCTCTGAAAAACTTAGAAAATCCCAAATTATTCAAAAAAAAGTTAAAATATTCCTTATTTTTATTATTATTCTCTTTATTTATTTATCATCTTAAGTTAGGTTAATTTATAATATGGATATAAAAATAAAATACAAAAACACTTACAAAAACAATACAAAATACTTATAAACATATTATAAAAAAACCTAACCTAGGGTGCCGCCAGCAGCGGGGCAAGGCCCAAGCTGCCGGTGGTCAGGGCTGCAGAGAGAGGAACCGGCGGACTATCCGCGCCGTGTCCAAGATCACCGCCTTCTGCATCTGACCCCTGATCCAACCACCTAGCGAGAGTCTCTCAAGATGTTGGTCGAGACTCTTCGCTATTAGACCGTTCGCTGATACAACTATCGGGACAATGATCGTCGAATCAACAATTATTATTATTATTATTATAGCTTCATTTCTCGCACATCTGTTTTAAAAATTGACTGTTCTTTTGTTATGTTTACACGATGTGTGATCCCTTAAGGGTAAAAGCCTCCTCCATCTTTTTCCATTTCTCTTTGTCGGTAGCATTATTCTCCCAAGTCTTTCCTGCAATTGCTATGATGTCGTCAACCCATCGTTTTCTTTGTTTTCCTGAGTTTCGTTTGCCCAGTGGGCCTTTCCATTTGGTTGTTTGAATAGTCCACCTTTTGTCTTTGTATCTAGCCAAATGTCCAGCCCACCTCCATTTTTGTCTTAAACTAAACTGTAGTGCATCTGTCAGTTTTGTTTTCATCCGGATATCTGTGTTTCTTACTTTGTCTATTCTTCTTAGTTTCAATAGGCTTCTTTCCATTGCATGTTGGCATGCTAAGATTTTTTCTTTAACTTTCTCGGTGAAGACCCATGTCTGGCATCCGTAGGTTAAACTGGGGAGGATGCAGGAATCCATAACTATTTTCTTTATTTTTAGACTATAATTTCCTTTTAGGATTTCTTTATGTGACCAGTATTTTCTCCAGGCTATGTTTATCCTCCTGTCCACCTCGTTTACGTTGCTATTGGGGACAAACGAAATCATTTTTCCTAAGTATACATAGTTGTCCACGTATTCTATTGGTTTTCCTTCTACAGTTATGTTTTTTTTGTGGCTGTTCGTCATAACTTTGGTTTTAGACGCGTTCCTTATTAATAAGTGCTTTTATAGTGTGAAAGACTACTTAACAAAAAATATGATTAAAATGATCTCATAATATGTACCTACCAAATGAAAATTGGAAATATTTGTAATTGTTAAGCTAGTAAGTAGTTTTTAGGGTTCCGTACCCAAAGGGTAAAAAACGGGACCCTATTAAAAGACTTTGCTGTCCGTCTGTCCGTCCTTCTGTCACCAGGCTGTATCTCATGAGCCGCTATAGCTAAACAGTTGAAATTTCCAAGTCCGACTCGCACTTGGCCGGTTTTTAATTTAAATGTAGTATTATAGGTACCTATAATATGTTGCTGTGTCCTTACAGGGCGTCACTTAAACTAACCCAATAATATGTTCCACCTTTATAACTGGTTTGTGATATGCAATAAACGATTGTATTCTATTCTATTCTATTCAACTATCAATCGTCAGCCTACCCGTTTCTGGCCAGGCATACATATTTGCTAGCCACTTTACTGGCCGGGCAGTGTAGGGACACTACATTTTTATTTTTATTTTTTATTTTATTGGTTTACCAGTAACTGTTACACTGATGCATACATAAATTTATTAAATCCTTAATAACTAAGAGCTTAGTGTACAATAAAATTTAGGTAAACACTGCATGCAAATTTAAATGTATTACCAAGTTTAATTACGTACTACTTACTTCTAATAAGAATAGGGAAAAAAACAATTCCTGAAAGAGATTGTTATAATTTGGTTTTGATTACACTTTTCAATGATTATTTGCATACATTTTAAGCAATACCTATATAAGAAAAGGGTTCTGTATAAATTAAAACTGTATGAGGTGTCCTGGATTTAATAGTTATTAGGTAAACATATTTTTACAATTTTAGTTATTATGTACTATATCAGTCAGGTGTACAGACTAGACTTTTCTAGACTAGCCTATACTTGTAGCTACCAGGATGCTACAAATAAGCAGTTTTATATCCTATTTGACTCTAAATACATTCAATTGGAGCAGTCATGACAATTTTGGCTTTTCAATAGATTGTTTACTGCTAATCAGTGACTAAAATTAGCTGCAAAGCACGATCGTCACCTAAAACCAACAGGACATTCTAGTTTGCACTGTGCTGTAAGGAAAACATCGAAGAAATAATACGTCACTAAAGAATTATTGCGTCGACTAATTCGCGGCCTTCACAAGCTCAAATGCAGACGAGAAGCCAAAGAACATAATTGGATAATCCCCAGACGCTTTCTATTGTAAATCTACATGTTTTGAGTGACCACTGGTAGTCCGAAATGGGTCATCGAACTAGTCCCGTTGCGATTCACGCACTTGTCAAAACACTTGTGCTACTTACTTGATTTTCCCTCCGCAGTACTGGCATTCTGGACCTTGCCAGCCCTCTTTACACACACAGGTTTCGTTTTTACAGTCTCCATTTATGCAGTTATGGTTACTACACCTAGCGAGAGCATCATTGCAAAACAATAACACTATGAGTACTGAACACAGGAACGGCGAGAACCATGAGAATTTTCGTCTGTATTTAGATTTAAACAGGAATAAGAACATTTGTAGCGACTCTACCATTTTGATGTAAGCATTTTCAACGAGTTTTGTTAGCGCGGACGTAAAGCGGGTCCTATGTCGTGTAGTTTTCGTACGGTACTAAGTATGGGGTTGTCATGCGCAAATTGATTTTACCCCAATAACGTTTCTGTCATTTGATTATCAGTTCCCAAATCATAGTAAAATCACAAAAAACAAGTAACTTAAAGAAAGGAATTTACTGTGTTTCGGTATAAAACACTTACTTATTTTAAGATTTTGTGTGCCTTGTTATTGTTTTTTATTCTTTCATGTCAACAATAATATACAAAATTTCAATTACTATAGAAACATTTTGTTTACACCTAAGTAACACTAATATCTTTATCCATTTTATGATTTCGTGACAAAAACAATGCACATCAATTTTATAACTACAGAGAAAGCATTTTATATTTTTCCCCGCTACAAAAAAGTTTTTTTATAATGGCAGCACTACAGTTGACATTTCAGTGCTGCCAGTTTATAGCTGTGTTTTTCTAACCAAAATAAAACTATAAAAACCTTAAATAAAAAATAATTAAAATAAAGAAAACTACAGCATGAAAAAACGAAAATGCTTTATATAGATAAAATTTTATTAATTTATGAATGTTTCATATGAAGTCAGTGTCCTATAATATTATAGCTTCAAGTACTAATTGATAAGTGCAGCTTGCACTCACAAGATGGCGCTATACGTAGTCAAAATTATTAACATGTTCTTAAGCTTTGGATTCCTCCGAAAACGGTGCCGTCATATGACGGCCGTCATATAGCGGCCGCAAAAGACGGCCGTCTTTACGGTGGCGACATGTGGAAAGTACCACGGCGTCATAACACACCGTCATCCACCAAGGTCAAAGCGGGAATTTGAAAAATGTAGGCGCGAAGGGATAACGTCCCATAGAAAATTTGAATTTCGCGCCTTTTCCTACTGAGAAGATTTGCTTGATCATCTATAATTTACTTGGAGGATGAAATATCATCAGAAGAGGAAAATAATCGTAGTACGGAATCACTTATTCAAATCTCGTGTCATTTATTCCAAAATGGCGTCACCGCTATCTAATAAAACGTTCACGAAACTATCGACACCGTCATGACGGCCGTCATCTTACGTTACGTTGGCAATCAACGTAACGTAACGCCGTCTAGGAAACCGCGCCATCTTGTTTACATAGACAACGTTCTAGTGACGTCAGTCAACGCTATATAGCGGCCGTAATATGACGGCACCGTTTTCGGAGGAATCCAAAGCTTTAGTGTGTTTTGATATCAATTAGGATAATACTTTAGATGTCACTAGCAGTCTCAATATAAATTTTTAAAGAAAATGTTTTTTGTTTAAATGTAAATAATATTATGTACTACTAAGAATTATATACCTACCCATCTCTCGCGTCGTGACAATCTCTTCAAGTCTCTTTTGGTTGGGTCAGGTTGGGTTTAAGAGTCCCACGAAGACGCCGCCAAATAGCCGCTTCCATACAATGCAAGTTACGTTCTTATTGCTTAAAAATACTACTTAAATAACGTACATAAAACTTGTCATGTAGGTAGAGATGGGGTAACTATAGACAATGTGTTTTGACTATGTTATCTAGTTGACAAAATTACCCTAGAGTCCAGACGAGCTGGGCAAACGACCGATTTGATCAGGAAAATAATTGGCGCCAATCTCATCTAGCGTCCACACGTACACAAATTTATTCACCAATTTGCATTCCATAGATATCAACTTCGAAAATTGGCATTATTGTGTCCGCACCTGCTGATTTGATCTGACAATTTCATCAGATTGGCGAAAAATTATCTCGTCTGGACTCCACTTTAAATAGGACAAATTTATCCTGATTCAAAGATTGTAAAAAGTAGATGTGATGTACCTATAGGTATACTGCTGTCAACCACGTTACCTAATGTCTGACCACATTGACCACGTTGTCTAATGTTAGTAATGTTACCCCACTGTCCCCAGTTATCCTACTTTACGGTATAGTACCTACAACGAAAATAGATCGATTAAAAGTTTTGTATGTAGGTAACATTAGACCCGATCTAATAAACCTATTATTGCTCGCCAACGTTTTAATATTTTCCCCAACAAATCATTATTTTTACTCGGTCAGCAAAAAGACGATGTTTTAAGAAAAATAACTCTTGTGACGCAAGACTTTTTTTGCAACACTTTTTACGTTAATGATTTTGCGCTCCGTCCAACACTTTCTTTGGGAAGTTACTTAACTACTATTAAAAACTGAATGGTAAATGAAAAAATGGTTTTGTTGTTGATAATAATAAAACCAGTAGGGAGGCAGCAGCTTTAAAGTTACTTAACGAAATGGAACTCTCCTTGTCACATTTAATCGAACGTGACTCTTGCTCTTGCGATCAATTTTAATTTCAATTCCATAATATTTATTTGCATAAATAAGACCACAACAGGATAAAAACGAGATAAGATCCTCTTTTTAATTGTAGGGGAGCCCAAGAGGGGATTATTGCAGTTACTCGAGCGTGGCAGATTAAAGAATATGAGTGATATCTTGCTACCCGTGGAGTCTACCTTTTAGCCATCTATGTTGGTCTGTTGGTTGGTAAGGGGGTTGTTAATTAGATTGTAGATTTGATGCTACAATTGTGCTAACACTTAAACTGACAATTATTTTTACGCGCATTTACTTAATCTGACGGTTACAAATGTGACAATGTGAAAGTCTTTGTAACCGTTAGATTTAGGAAATGCATACCTAAAAATAATTGTCAGAATAAGTAACTACAAAAATTCCCTCTTTGGCTCCCCTACCAATTAGTGTGACATCTCTTCGGTCACACTTTTTGACCGTATTATAGTTATAGTTTGTAGCTTTCTAGTAGACCCCGAAGGCTTATCCTATTGTCTATTGTTCAGTAAAACCGCACGTGCTACTTACCTGCAAAAAAGGGTCCTAAGTATTCTATTTGGCACCTGAGCGCGGGCTAGTCCAACGCTCAAAAAACCAGTGTAGGCGCGCTCTCCGATAACGCGCCTTTGTTACGCATCTCGATGACACATTTTAGACTGGTTCTGTAGCGTTCGACTCGGGGGCACTCAGTAACCGAAGTACCGATTTTTTATGCAGGTGGTTGTGGCGCGTGGCACGAGCGGTTTTTCTTAACAATAGACAATAGGATTAGCCTTCGGGGTCTATTAGAAAGCTACAAACTATACGTAGAGAGACACGTCTGCAACGATATTGATACACAATAAAATCAACAAAATTAATTATAATAAAACGATGAAATTATGACGTATAAATAACACTTGCACTGCGTATGCTATCAAAATGGTTGCAGACTTTTCTTGGTCTAACTGTGTAGTGTGTACCTATGTACCTACTAGTACACTCACTCCGGAATACCTACTAACATTAAACCTCTGAGTCCTGCACAACCAAAGGTTGGCTATGGCTAAGCAGCAGTGTTGCTAGAGTATAAATATGTGACGTTTCCGTGACATCGATAGCCGTTAACGCGCGTCTCGCGTGCGCCGTGTAAAAACACCGCCAAAGGTTAGTGGGGACATTTGTCTAAAACTGTATTTAGTTATAAAAAATATAATATAGCGATTTTAAAATGAAACAAATTCAATTCGTTGTATGTACAAAACGATAAATTCCGTATTATTCCGTGTTCCGTACTAAATTCTGTATTTTATGGCTATATCTACAATTTTATTATGTAAAAAAGCAATTTAATCCACTTCACAACTTACGACGTCCGTTTCCTTTAAAGCCTTGTTTCGACGAAAAAAAACGAAAAATTAACCACAGTAAAAACTGATAAGTACCAACTAACAAATATTATAGGTTTATTATTTATACATTTCCGTCAAAACACGATTCCTGCAAATTTGGCGGTTTACATTCAACCCAATAATTGTCTCCCTAAATACATGTCAAACAACAATACTATGTCTCCAATCCAAAAAGGCGTGTCTCCATATAAGTTTTATATGACGTACGGCATTTTATTCTAAGAAGTTACACGTCTACCACATGTCCTAGAGACCGCATACCCTCAATACTGGTAACCCAGTGTCGAAAAAAAAACTGTGCTCGTCAACCAAATGTCCCAGTCCTATTTTATGCGTGAAATACGGACGGATCGGTAGTCTGACCGTGATCCGAGTTATTGGATGGTCTAAAAAGGGGCCCACTGATTAACAGTCCACTGGACGATATCGGTGTTCGGAGCTGTCAACTTTTTGTTCTAACTGACAGGCCGATATCGTCCGGCAGACTGTTAATCAGTGGGCCCCTTTAATGTTTATTTTAATTTTTAATTTCAATAGATTAAGAAAGCCCAATGGCCTTATTCGTAGCTCAGTTGGAAGAGCGGCGGGCTGGCCGCTGGGCCAGAGTCGCGAGTTCGAGTCTCGCCTGAGATAGTGAATTTTCCGCTTTTCTTAAGTACATTATATTTTTCGTGGTGACACTGGTGACGTCACGAGCAAGTATAGTTTAGTAAGGGGCATTTCTTGCGTAGATTACCTACTTATACTTTGACTGTCATATCTGGCTTTTGTATTGCTTTAATGTAATAGGTCCCATATAGAAATTTGATCCTCAAACCAAACCCGATCGGCTGATACCTACCATTTAATAAAACCTTGTCATCTGGTCTATTCGTGTTGAAATAGGCGCCGCCAACGTGTCAATCCATTGATATAGGTCAATCGCTTACGCTTCGTAGCGATCAAAACGCAACTGTCGCACTATAGTTCGTTTTTTTTAGCATTAGCAAGAAGGTAAGCGATCTTGACATGTCTTTTAATTGAAAAACGCTTTTTAAAAGTCAGTAACGCATACTTAAAGCATACTTATGAAAGCAGAAGAATATAAATGATCGTATTCGATTCATAATCTATATATATAAAATTGAAAAACCAGAACGGGATAAAAAACGAGGGAAGAAGCGAGATGGCGCCTTACAAATTTCTAAAAAAGTTTTTGACACGTTTCTCGAATACGACGCACGTATGATAAGAAAAAACTGTTTAAATCTATTATCTAAATATGAGAATAGAACTAGAGCATAAAAACTATCGCTTTCGATGCGTATTTAATTTACAATAAGCAAAAGAAATTTTCATAAAAATCTTCATTTTACGATGATCGGCCATTTTCGGCAACTCTCGGTTGGTTTCGTTTCGGTGGTGCTACAGACAACATTATTTGATGTGGTGCTACAGACATACCAAATGATTTTGTTTGTCATGTTGGTATACAGTTATTACGGCGTTTTATTACACGAAGTAAAATAAAAAGTGATGTCAACCTCAACCTTAGTCTATGCCCATACGAGTGACTTATGCCATATATGACTTATCCTCCGAGGACTTATCAATAATATCAATCAAATTAGTATTATCGTATGATTATCGTGTTAATAATTTGTATTTAATTGTTATAAATTTCTTTTTGAGTTATATTATTCAGATTGATTTTTCACGGCTTCGGCAAACATTGCCATTCGTCCGGGGAACGGGCTGCCGAGATGGGCCAAAAATACAAAGTTGATAGCAATTAAGTTATTTAATATGAAGCCCATCAGTTCAAGGGATGGTGCCCGTAATAATGTGTGTATGATAATTATACTTTAATGACTTTACAGATATAACCAATTCGGGAACTGTTTTCTCGCGTAATACGATACGACTCGACCAGGTAGTAAATATATCGTAATATAACTTTGTTGCCATAGAAATAAGGATGTGTTCCGTTATAGTGGTGATGTATTTGGGCATTGGAGAGACCAAAGCTAAGCTTCAGTGGCTCGGATACGAGAGAATGGGAGAGGATCGTGCCGTGAAGAGAGCGTACTTGGGACAACGAAATGGGATACGCCCGATTGGACGTCCTACAGGTATCGCTGGAACGACGTAGTTTCTCAAGATCTGCTCAACCTCGGCCATGGCGACTGGCGAGAGCTATCGCAAGACCGGGAAACATGGCGTGATCTGGTGTCGGAGGCCAGGACTCACTTTGGGTCGTTGCGTCACTGTAGCCGTCGTAAGTAATGTCAATATCCAGACAAGGAAATGGGGACTACTTACGTTTGTATGAAAATACGATTTATGGGCGGTGGTCCTACATACGTTTTTCCAATTGGGCTTATAAAAATAAATAATAATTTTATGTTGAAACAAGTTTTAAATAAATACGTAGATGAAAAAATACAATCTTGCCTTTTATCAAATCACATCATTTTTTGAGAAATTTGCGAATAAAGTTATCCAAATAACGGTTACAAATAAGAAGTCCCTATCACAGTTATAAACCCTGGCAGGGTTCAATACATAATAATATCGGTATCTAACTAAACATAAGACAATCTCTTTACTTCATTTACGCGAGCGGAGCTGCGGGCCCGTCTAGTTGTTACATATTTGCCGTGACTTATTTTAATAACATGTTTTTCAATTCAAAGACACATCAAGATTGTTTACCTTTTATCTAATGCTAAAAAAACGAACTATAATATGGTAGAGTGATAGATTAAGTACACCAAGAAAAGTCTGTAACGATTTTGATAGCACACGCAATGCAAGTGTTATAATTTTATACATCGAACTTGTATAGAATTTATGACGTATAAATAACACTTGCAATGCGTATCAAAATCGTTGCAGACTTATCTTGGTCTAACTCTAGCTAGACACAAAGCGTTTCGTTGTCAAAGCGATCGCGATTGTTAGCTTGGCTGGACCGGCAGAGGCGGCAGAAGGCCTACCGCGAACCACGTTTGACGTGTTGCCTCTCTATCGCACTTGTAAATTCGTAAGTATGACAGGGAGGCAACACGTCGAACGTGGTTCGCGGTAGACCCCCAGATCCGCTCCGACCGTCTATCGATCTGTCGGACGACCGACACAGCCGTGTGTCAGCCTATTAGCAGTTGGAATTGACAAGTAACGTGACCGCAAATTGTTGGTTTCCGCGGCTCTTTCAACAGTTAGGTACAGTTCGATAAGATGTACAAATGGGGATGTCAGCTGCTCCCATACGGAATAGGGAGTATTACTGCAAAATTTTGCCGCCAGAGTGCATCACTAGCGACGTTAATATACCTACCATAGTAGCAGTAACTTATACATACTGTACCTTAAACTGTTTTTTGACAACTTTTCACAGACAATCAAAATGCAATCAAATATGACATTGATACATCAAGGCTGTTTGATTACAAAGGGCCTACCGGGAAACGCGAAATCGAAACTCAGCTATCTGCCTCTTTATCGCTCGAATATGCAAGAATGATAGAGAGGTTAATTAACAAGATTTCGACTCTCTCGTTTGTGGTAGACCCTTAGATTGTGACATATTGTCGGAGTGGCGCCCCTACGCAGACTTTGGCGTAGAATTCCTTATTTGGTACTGTTTGAGCAGTTCTAAATTTCTTTTGGTATTTTATGTTGTTGTTAATAGGACTTAGGAGTTAGGAGGATGTCTTTGGAAAGGCTTATTTTTCTTTAGAAAGGCTCTCGCCACTTGACTCGGCTACTCTACACTATTTAAACTATAGTTTGTCAAAGGACTGTCTCATTACAAACATAGAGAGAGAGAATCATACTATCTTTTTCTTACACTAGTACTAACACCTAAAAGAAAAGGATGAGTATAGTTTTGTTTGTTCTTATTTACTGACAAATTTGGTTTGACCAACTATACCAACCTTTTGCTCTCCGAATGATTGTCTCTACGACAGTTCATTTTTATAGGGACTGTGCATGAAGTATAGGGAGCAGCACAGGAGCCTTCAGATTTTTGGCGCGATGCGTAAATGTCAAGTTTATGCTTCCGATGTAGCCCACAAGATGGCAGAACCTACTATGCACAAGAAAACGGGCTTAAACGTCCGTCTAAGTTAACTCAGCACTTACCTACTTTGACCTTTGACGTGACAGTGACATAGTGTGGAAGTGCCGCGAGCAACGTCTTATATTTTCATAGAAGTTAGACGTTTCTGGTGACGCTTCCACACTTTGTCATTGTTTGTCAAAGTTTGTACGGAGTTTCCTTGGCCCGATCCTATAGGTAAGTATTTTGAGAGAATCTTATAGAGTTACTAAGATAAGTCTGAACTTCTGAAGTCTGCAACGATTTTGATAGCACCGCATTGAAAGTCATTTTTACATTCTGACTATCCTTTTTTGTATCATTGGCAATACCATTTGGTCCCAAGGTCGCGGTTTTAAAAAGAAAACTGGTTAAAAACAGCCAGTATCCTGACCAACATAGCTTTGCGGTCCGCCAAATTCCACCCACGAATTAATTGTACGAAAATCCGTAGCCATTCCGTGGTTCGACGGCAAATTTAAAATGGTATTTTAAAATTGAAATTAACGGCTTCGTATTTCGAACGCATGTCAAGTTCACTCTAAAGAAAGCCAGTAATGACCATTATCAGGGTGAGCTCCAAATACGAATATTTAGTACCTATGTCAAGGTCCACACTTGAAATGGGGTTTTGAGGCAACGGTCAATGGGAATACAAAGCCAGGTTTGAGGCTATATTTTGGTTAGTATGTTTATTCAAACTTTGTTGCTATTTTTGTAAGGGCATAAAACACTAAAAGTAAGTGTATGCGCGGGTTCATTGAACTGTTTGGTTTATCTGAAATGAATAAGTTGAAGTTTTTCCTTAAATAAACAAACATTTGTTAATGAATAGGTACATTCTTAGTTGGGTAATTGACCGAAGCGTAGCGAAGGTCTACGTTTTGACTCGGGCATTTTGCTTTTGTATGTCCGGATGTTCTCCTCTACAGGTCGCAATTCTTAACTGATTTTCGTGAAATTTTCTGACCGAATTCTATGACTAAATAATTTTTTTTTGTCGATCCGGTTTTTGGATTTTTTTCAAAATGGCGGAGTCGTGATAGCTCCCGCCTAAACAAATAGTCGTATCGGTATCATAAGAGTTTTTTCTTTTTGAGATATGTTTTGTACAATGCAAGCATCGCACATTTCTCGCGTCAGCATTAAATACAATGACTTTATAATAATTGCTGTATTTGCGATTACGCCATACATCGATTTATGAATTAGTTTACGTTTATACGTGCTCCTAGCTAGTACTTACTTATATACCTTGGTTATCAATAAATACATATACCGAAATCAGTGTTTCCATCAAGATTGCAATCAACCATCAAGAATCATATCAACTCAGATGTACGACCCGTACATGTTTATAGATTAAATGGCCAAAAATTCAGAAAATTTGTATCGCTGGTTTTGACGGTATTTAGATATTTAGTTTTTACTTGAGAATGAGTAGCTAAATTTCGTCAGCTTTAGTAAGAACTATAATGGCGTATTTTGCAAACGTTCGCTTTTTTTGTTTGCATCGGCAGGTCCCTGGTTCCATCCCCAGTAATTGTATACTGCTACATAACATTTTGTATTTTTTTATACTTAAATTTCGTATAGGAAGTTGTTTTTTATTTTATTTTTTTATTTTCAAAAATGAAAAATTTCGTATTTTTTATTTATCAAGCGCGGGTTAAGCGTATTCGTTTAATTTTTGTTTGTAGCTTTATGTAGTTTTTAATTTTTTGTTTATATTACATGTACTATACCTATATTTTAATAAATATTTTTGCCATACATTTATTCAGTTTTAAGCTCTGCTCGCGAGGTCTACAGCTCACAGAGCCACTAGTGATAGTCTACTCAACTTTGGAGCTCTTGGCTCTTAAAGAAGACTAATTATGACTGGAGTGAGTACGGTATTAAAATTTATAATAAATTTCTAGGTTTTTTTATAGTCATAATAATAGTCAATCGCTTAACCTCGTCTCGCCTATCGATAGTCACCGATTATGGTATACCTAGCGATGGCGTATGGCGTAAGTAGGTATATTCGATGATATAAGATAATCTCTATCAGGAATATACCTACTGAAATACTAAACATAATAATAATATACCATTAAACTATACACAAAAAGAATCCCAAGTAGGCAGGTCACAAGAACTAACATATTGCCAGTGCCACAAACCAATAAAGAATTGTATGTAAGAACACTATCAAAATAACGAAACCCTATTGGCCGCCGAAATCTACCTGGCATTCTAAACAACCATTGCTCAAATCTAAACTAAAAAAAAAATACAAACCAAAGTTGCCAGAAAATGGCGCTAGCGTCAACAGATACGTAAAATTAGTACGCGCTAAATGTAGTTCCATTTTCGGCCATACGATCAGATAACTTTGTGTTGCATACTTAGACGTTTTATTTCAAGAAAGCGTGTATTTTAATCAAAATTCGACTTTAGGCTTATGAAAATAAGGTACCAGTTTGATTGAGAGGTAGATTCGACGCTGGCGCACCTCCGAGAGGGCCCGAAATTAACCGAAATCGTCCGAAAATAGCCGAAGCCGCCGAAAGAGTAACCATGACCTTACCCGCGTGCTCTTGACTTGAGTTTGGTGTGTTTGTGTGTGTGAGCAATTCGGGCACTTTGAGTGCTCGTTTTTTTGTCGGCAAAGAGTATGTAGACTCAGAAGTTTCATATTTTCCAGGAGGCCTAGCACATGATTCTTCTTCGTCTTTTTCTAACTGTATTCATTAAAGAGGGACGGGTAGTCTATCTCGCGGCAAGATACTGTCGCGCCAATAATGTGCTAGCACCGCAGGCAGGACTCGGAACTGAATGTCCCTATAATTTTTTATACAGGGTGCTTCCTGTAACAGGAGCAATAAATTAAACTGTAGGCTGTACTCCTCAAACTGACCAACATTTGTTCAGCAACTTTTGAAAATAACTCATGTTTTGATTTTTATTACACTTTAAAGTTTATTCTAAGACGCAATGTATTGCAAATTTTGTTATGTTTAAAGCGTGACAAGCAACGTCAAACACACTGATGTCAGCGTACATTGAAGGCAATATTTATTTTGTATGAAAAAGAGGAAGTGTAAAGGATTCATAATTTTTAAAAGTTGCTGAACAAATCTTGGTCAGTTTGAGGAGTACAGCCTTTAGTTTAATTTATTGCTCCTGTTACAGGAAGCACCCTGTATATATATCAAGTTCATACCTTACCTCATCTAATTACAGCTTAGGTAAGTCAGCTCATCCCATCATTTCTTCACTCATCTAGGATTGCCATAAATACCTACGTAAGGATTTTTGGTCCTTTGTCCGGATTGCGGGGGGATTTGGTAATGGTAAGTGTCAGGGTTTTTTAGACACTTTAACAAACCACTAGAGTCTGTGCGGAAAGAGAAGAGTCGTAGAATGTATTGGTTCCCTTAAATTCCACGACGCTTCTCTTTCGGCAGTTTCGGCACAGACCCTATAATTATTAGTATAGAAGCTAGCAAAAACTTTGGAATTGAGCAGAAGAAATGGTAGGTATAGGTTATGCTTTTATTGAAGTGAAAACTTCTTTAGCGGCGCTGTGCACTTTTTGTGATGGGGAAAATTTTTTAAACTCGTAACAGGTGTCACGTGACCGTAAGACGTAAGACGGACACGTGACCTGATCGAAAAACTCGGTTACTTCAATGTCATTGAGTTTTTCTTTATTGATTTAAATGCCATCTAGTGAGTTTCGCTCTAACTGGTATTAATATAACTCGAGTACTAACAGTGATGTGCTTAGGGGTTTCAAGTAATGCGACGAAATAACGCTAGATGGCGTTAACCTCAATTATACAATTATACGTCGGGCGGGGTCAGTACTTGGATGGGTGACCGTTTTTTTGCTTGTTTTTGTTTTGCTCTATTTTTTGTTGATGGTGCGGAACCCTCCGTGCGCGAGTCCGACTCGCACTTGGCCGGTTTTTTTTTATTTCGCCTGTCGCGTCTGTATACTTATTCCTCGCGCAATTGGGATACTTTTTGTCGACTGCACACTCACACATACACGTCGCTGTGTGCATTTGTGTATTTTTCGCGCTTTGGGCAATGCACTCCGGCGCACAATGCCACTGACCTTGGGTAATGCAGCTGCGTGCGCCGTTTCGTAAAAACGAATTTGATTTTTGACTGGATTTTGATACGAAAAGTTTCAGAACCCTTTAGAAAGTTTTGAAAAATGTATTAACTGAAATAGATATCGTATAGTAAAGAAAAAGCGGCCAAGTGCGAGTCGGACTCGCACATGAAGGGTTCCGTATTTAGGCGATTTATGACGTATTAAAAAAAAACTACTTGCTAGATCTCGTTCAAACCAATTTTCGGTGGAAGTTTACATGGTAATGTACATCATATATTTTTTTTAGTTTTATCATTCTCTTATTTTAGAAGTTAGGGGTGGGGGGGACACATTTTACCACTTTGGAAGTGTCTCTCGCGCAAACTATTCAGTTTAGAAAAAAATGATATTAGGAACCTCAATATCATTTTTGAAGACCTATCCATAGATACCCCACACGTATGGGTTTGATGAAAAAAAAAATTTTGAGTTTCAGTTCGAAGTATGGGGACCCCAAAAATTTATTGTTTTCTATTTTTGTGTGAAAATCTTAATGCGGTTCACAGAATACATCTACTTACCAAGTTTCAACAGTATAGTTCTTATAGTTTCGGAGAAAAGTGGCTGTGACATACGGACGGACAGACAGACGGACAGACAGACAGACAGACAGACAGACAGACAGACAGACAGACAGACATGACGAATCTATAAGGGTTCCGTTTTTTGCCATTTGGCTACGGAACCCTAAAAAGTGGCGGGGGCACTAAAGATCTTTGTATTATGTAATATTATTTATTTACTTATTCTCTGGCAAAGTGTGGAAGTGTGTCACATTATAAGGTGTATTCGGGTATTTCCGAATGACGAATAGTGGCGGATAATTCCGAAAGCCGACTCTTACTACAACGGAATACGAGTGATTTTACAATGATTTTCGGGATCACCCGTTTTCCGGAATTACCCGAATAAACCTACGTAGTATCATCATTGGGGAAAAATCATTTATTTACAAACAAGATATATACAGTGTATTACTAAAAGAAATTAAAAACTAGCTTAAATCTAAAATAGGCCCTTGAGGCATTGTACCAAGGATGCTGGCGACATTTCCTCGCTGTATCGCAATGCTGATACGTTACGTATCATCATTTATATTTTACCCCCTTATTCTTTAGTAGGCACCTAAACGGCATCTATTTCAGTTTATAATTTATAAAGGTATAACAATAGTGACTACTTTAAGAACACGAATCCTAATAGGAATCTAAGAAATTATTTAGGTACTTATTTGATCTGTTTCCCAAGTTGTTTCGAAATTTTTTGCGATAAACTTTTTTCTTACACCAAGAAATGAACATGCTAGTGATTCATTAAATACCTACTTATTACACCGAAAACCAGAGAACATGAATGAGGACCTTTGTGGTAGGTTTTTGAATATGATGAATAACTATATTATATCATCACTAGGTATAACGAATTAGGTATTTGACGACAGTCTGGCCTACTGGGTCACTGTCACTGACCCTGTCTATGAAGCATCATACGGATAAAGTGCCACAAATATGTACACCTATACACGACACATGAAGGTAGCGTGTACATATTTTTGACACTATGTCCGTGTCGATATATACCTCAACTGTACAAATTTGACCAGCCGCACGTAAATTGATACCATGCAACTTTGTAGTTTAAAAGTAATTAACATTTATTCCACATTTTTGCGCAAAAAAAGAGAAAGCCAGCGAATTAGTCGGTTTTCAACGAAAATGCCTAGTCAGACTAATGTCGGCGGCGCATGCGACCGTGTTTATATTTAAAATATGGCTGTTTGTGGCTGAAAATGCAGTCAATCTAGCGTTAGGGAGCAGGGATGTTTCGGATGCAGATTTTTTGGATGCGGATGCGGATATTTAAAGGCTTACATCCGCGGATGTCAAGATTAGGTACTTGGAAAACGTCAAATATTACATTTTTAGTATTTTTTATTAAATAAAAACGAAACTTTTAGTATTTGAGCAAGAATATAGGTGCGTTATATTTAATAAACAGTAACTTCGCAGACTTTTCTGGATCTAGACGATTTCGTTATAGGTAATGACGAGATTATCTAGCACTTACGCCGCGCGCCGCTAAGACGTTCCTGTACTGACTTGTTCGACATCCGCATCCGCATAAGCTCCGCATCGATTTTATGCGGATGCAGATGCAGATGCGGATGTTGAAAATAATGTGGAAGTTCCGCGGTTGCGGATGCGGATGCGGAGGTTCGCAACATCCCTGACTCCCTGTTAGGGAGTTTTGAAATATTAAGGTGAACAACCTAATTCTATTTTTAGATAACTTTTAATTAGGATAACGATTATACAATTTACAGGGAAAATTGCTCATAGCAGCAGTAGTTGCTATGCGGGCGTGGTGTTCAAAATTACTTTGACACGCCTTTAACAATAAAGTCTTAACAACTCTCTTAACAATAAAGTCGCGTCAAGATCATTTTGAACACCTTGCTCGCTTAGTCACTTCTGCTGCTGACTGTACCTATATGACGACTGGTCTGGCCTAGTGGGTAGTGACCCTGCCTGTGAAGCCGCGGTCCTGGGTTCGAATCCCAGTAAGGGCATTTATTTGTATGATGAGCACAGATATTTGTTCCTGAGTCTTGGTTGTTTTCTATGTATTTATGTATTTGTATATTATATATATCGTTGTCTGAGTACCCACAACACAAGCCTTCTTGAGCTTACTGTGGGACTTAGTCAATCTGTGTAAGAATGTCCTATAATATTTATTTATTTTGACTGTACCTATATACTGCTGCTAGCTAAGCTATGAAAATAATTAACCCGAGTCATAGATAAAAAAATACATAGAGTGCTCACTCCATCAGTTTTAGTACCAAAAAGACTATTAGCATCTAGCATCGAGTAGCGGAACTATCAGTACTGCTACTCGACAATAGATGTAGCACCGACCGGAAAGTTGCTGTTGAGATAAGACTTTCCGGTCGGTGCTACATCTATTGTCAAGTAGCAGTACTGATAGTTCCGCTACTCGATGCTAGATGTAGACACTGAAATTAATAGTCTAAACTGATGTATGGTGTGAGCACTCTTGTCTTACTTATTTCTCTATGCCCGAGTATATATCTAGATGTCATTCTGAGGATGAGTTATGGGGTATCAATTGATTTGATATTAATTTCACTACAAGGTAAGGTTGTTCACGTTAAATTAGCATTTAGTCTTTATTACATCGATATTTTGATTAATTAATATACTTATATGTGTATCCGTGGGACACGGCACAAATTCAAAACCCATCCAACATATCTTCGGTCTCAATGACGGTGCAGCCATACTTAACCTGTCTACCTTCACCCTGCACTAGCGCCATGTTTTTGTTGTTGCTCATTCTGATTTTTTATAATTTTACCTTTTTTTATAATTAAAGAAATTATTTATAGTCCTAATTAAAAAACCTACACATGAAGTTAATTAAAATTAGCTTATGGTATTTTTAATTAATATACTTAATCGATATGCATATATATGTTACTATAATTTTTTTATGATAAAACAAAGACGGCGATATCAGAATGAATACAAACGGACATAAAAAGGGGGGTTTTATGTCCGCTATGAAAGACCTCTTCCAACTGTAGAGAAATAGTAGAGTAGGGGCTATTCATAATACATCATTTCAAATTAGGGGGGGGGGGTCTGAACATCGGATGATGGTAGCATGACGTAGGAGGAAACGGGGTCATTCGAAGCATGATTTTTGGATGATTTTAGGGAGGGGGGGGGGTCAAAAATCGTCAAAAATCGATGACGTAATTTATGAACAGCCCGTAGCACAAACCCACCACCTACCACCATACCACCATCCATAACCTACTCACTTGAACTTTAAAAGTAGCTTGCCCTCATCACGCTGTCCAAGCGATAAAAATTCCTAACCTCAATTACGAACCACGCGATTCTGAGGGCCTACCGCGAACACGTTCGACTTGTTGCCTCTCTGTCGCACTTGTAAATTCGTACGTAAGTGTGACAGGGAGGCAACACGTCGAACGTGGTTCGCGGTAGGCCCTCGGACGCCAAAACGATGGAATTCCATACATTTCAACAGGAATATACTTCCTTTTAGAATAATAACTATTGCCGTGAGCTTTACACGCGATGGACCCCCGAATTGTACACATACTTGTAACAGTTTGGTTAACAGTTTAAAAATGAGGTCTATTTTTAACTGGACTTCCATGGAAAAACTAACCAAGGGTAGTAGCCATGCAAGATGTTTGAAGATCGTTTGAAACGTAATATTTAGTACATTACATACCTAGGGAAGTGAATTCGTGAATGCTCTAGATCGCAGGTGTTTGTGGCCCGAACCGAAGGTGAGGACCATAAATATGCGATCTGGGGCTTTACGAATTACCGCCAGTGGTCTGTCTAAAGTTTTACGTCTTGCCTTGAAGTTAGATTTTCTCCTCGCGTATAAATACTAATATCACTTTTTTATAATATAGGAGGGAATCGAGCAGACGAATTCGCCCATTGACTACTACCTACAAGACCAGAGGGATTGCAAGTGCTGTCACATAGCGCCAGCTAGTGGTTTTGGTGGAGCTTCGTTGTTTTTGTTAGGGTTCCGTAGCCAAATGGCAAAAAACGGAACCCTTATAGATTCGTCATGTCTGTCTGTCTGTCCGTCTGTCTGTCCGTCCGTATGTCACAGCCACTTTTCTCCGAAACTATAAGAACTATACTGTTGAAACTTGGTAAGTAGATGTATTCTGTGAACCGCATTAAGATTTTCACACAAAAATAGAAAAAAAAACAATAAATTTTTGGGGTTCCCCATACTTAGAACTGAAACTCAAAAATTTTTTTTTTCATCAAACCCATACGTGTGGGGTATCTATGGATAGGTCTTCAAAAATGATATTGAGGTTTCTAATATCATTTTTTTCTAAACTGAATAGTTTGCGCGAGAGACACTTCCAAAGTGGTAAAATGTGTGTCCCCCCCCCTGTAACTTCTAAAATAAGAGAATGATAAAACTAAAAAAAATATATGATGTACATTACCATGTAAACTTCCACCGAAAATTGGTTTGAACGAGATCTAGTAAGTAGTTTTTTTTTATACGTCATAAATCGCCTAAATACGGAACCCTTCATGGGCGAGTCCGACTCGCACTTGGCCGCTTTTGGTATTTCTGTTAGTGTTAATTTCTTTTTAGAAATATTGAACATATTTAAGTTAATTATATAGTTTAGTTACAAATACAAATATCTGTATTTCACCTTTTTTCCTTGATATTGTGTCGTTAGGTAATTAAACCTACATGTTTTAAAAGGTAGCACAATATGACTGGCAACGTGCAGTTCGTTGTAAAGAGCTCTAAATTTGAAAATGGGAGAAAAAAATAGAATGTGAAGAAAAGAAGGCATTGATTAGTGTCAGAACATATTATATTGGTTGTTACAAAAATTAAAATATATTAATATAAAACTCAGCGTGGAAATCCATTGTCGCTGTACCTATATAATAGTTCCGGAGATACATATTTTGGTTACTGGGTAAGTAATTCTCGCAATGTTGTGTTTTCACGGCAAACCGGCTAAATCCAAACTCGGTAAAGTCTAAGTTATTTATTCTTTCCAGGTTTTAGTAAGTCGAGGCAAATGTTGCTTTCCTTTGCCATGTTGCTGAGGAAAGAGGTGCATGCCCTTGAGCGTGGCAAGCTGATGTAAGAGACGGGTCTTCTCAAGATCGGGACGTCTTCATGGCCATTGTCACGAGTTCCGACCCAAATGCTATTCTTGACCGCTGCAGACTTTTCTATCGTCAGTCTCGTTCGTCTGGCGGAATGCAGAGGAGTTAACTTAGAGAAATTAACATCGTCTGTGGCAGCAGGTATGTGTTGGCCCTTAGGTAGCGCTTAGGTAGCCCTTTGGTAGCCCTTAGTAAGCTCATATAGTTACTTGAAGTTCAAGTTTTGTTATTGACTTATATCGGTAACCTTTTGCTTTTGTCACATTTATAATGAATAACTTTAATATCATAACCAAGGTTTACTGTGATCTAATGGACAGTGTTACTTGCCAAATTTAATGCTCAGGTGTAACTTTCCGTGTTATAATTACCTGAATAAAATTTAATTACTTAAACAACTAGCTTGTTGGTGGTTTATCCTAAGATGTAAGAATGCAGATATTAATGAACCAACAGCTCTACCGTTAGCAGTCTAAGCTAGAAGTTGTAATTTTATGGAATGTAGGAGTATTGAAAGAAGAAATAAAACAGCTATCAAGTGGACTCTTGTGTTTTCTTTCCTTTATTACATCCCTAGGTATTATGTAACCAGCCGGGTACATTTTCCTTAGTTTCATAGGTTTACAGGTTACAGTGCGTTGCCTAAATTTATTTTTCACCTCAGCAGCTCGAACAAGGGTACTTTGCTACTTAAAAACAGTGAGCAAAATCGCATTTTGCTCACTGAGTGGGACAAAATGAGCAAAATGCGATTTTGCTCACTCAGTGAGCAAAATGCGATTTTGCTCACTGTTTTTAAGTAGCAAAGTACCCTTGTTCGAGCTGCTGAGGTGAAAATTAAATTGTTGGTATATCTTAAGAAAACATGAGTGAATAGAGGTAAGTAATGAAGAAGGAATACATTTGTCGGGTTCTCTAATATATGTTCTCACTGCTGAGGTGAAAAATGTTGTGTACTACACGAGATCAAAGTTATTTACATCTCGTGCGCTTTTGAGTCCCTTACTACGCTCAAGATTCTAAATTAGATTCACTCGCTACGCTCGTGAATCTATTATAGAATCTTTCGCTTGCACGGGACTCAAAATAAGCACTCGAAGAAATATCAAACTTTGATCTCTTGTTGTACAAATAACTAATGAGAGTTCGTTTTTTTCTTGAAGATATAATCGTCGTATCGGTATCGGTCCAGGAATACTGCAGTCGGTTCATTCCATCACAATTTAGCTGTGCTACTAGAGGCACTTCATACTTTGGCAACGCTTACGCTGGGTACTGCAACTCAAGGCATGTCGCTTACTCTTACTATAGGTAGTAGAAAGTAGTTTAACACATTCATTACCACCCAGCCAAACAAGACATCTGCGCCAGGCCACAAACATTTCTTCATATAAAGGTGTAGTACCTACCACGATCCCGACTATTGGGTCGTCCGGCCTGGGAACGGAATCATAAAATACCCGATAGTCCGGTTTTCGGCACTGAATGTGTTAAGTCTAGTAGAAAGCGATTTTAAAAATGATTTCACATTAGAAGGCACAATGACGACATCATTTCGTTTTGACTCTACCGATGTTTCTGCTACAAATCTGGAGACATCTGCTACGGGCTACGGTTATCGCTACGTAATATGTGGAGCAGTGATTAACGGCCATATTCGAACTTTAAGATACGTCAAATATACTAGAGATTGAAACGATATGGAATGGATATGTCAGTGTCAAACAAGTGTCAAAAGTGACGTTTCTTCAAACAAACGCGTTACTTTTGACACTTGTTTGACACTGACATATCCATTCCATATCGTTTCAATCTCTAGTATTTGACGTATCTTAAAGTTCGAATATGGCCGTAAGATTGGGGTTGGCTACTGTCAAAGGTTTTTACTTTTTAAAGATGGCGCCAACCATAGGTTTTACCTTTCTCTAGTTTTGTTCCATGAGATTAAAGGGTGTTTTATTTCTATTGCCAAGTTTATCCAGCTACCTAAATTAAACCTATTACCCAGCATCGTCTTTCGTTGATTCCAGAAGGTGTTCAGGTATAAAATGTCATATGGAACTCGCTAACTATGTAAACAAACCGCCATATTAAAATTGTCTCTGAATGTCATTTAATTAGCAAGTTCCATCTATCCGGTGGCGAATGCACTAGTCCCAAAACGCACTATTAGTCAATACACTCTAATTTCGAAAGCCCCTCTTCTCATAAGAAACTAGGCCCAAAATACCATATTTCCAAAAAGGCTCATTCTCGATTTACACGAGAACCATTGAGAACTAGTCCCATAATACACCTTTCCCAAAATACCCCAAATTGTGTTCACCTGTGCGTGGCGTAATACTTTATTCTCATAATGCGTAGGTCTCAAAACACTCTAGTTCCAAAATACCCTATTTTTTTGGAATGTCTCTTTGTGACTGCTTTCAGCCGTAATCATTACCCGTTTGATGCCTAAAATATTTTTTTCAAAAATAGGATTTATTTAATTATTATTTTGAGCTATACAGGGTGTAATCGTTAAGTGTTGCTCGGCGATAGTTCCGTAAATATAGCAGATATCAGAAAATTAAGATAAATAATGCCAATAATGCCATAAATGAGGGTAGTTTCTCGCCCACCTAATTATGATAGTTCCATACACTGCTTTATCAACACAGGCATTAAAACACTCGTGTGTATATTGCCCTTCACTTTCACTATATGCACTTTCGATATCAATTTGAAATTTTCTGATATCTGCTATATTTACGGAACTATCGCCGAGCAACACTTAACGATTACACCCTGTATAGCTCAAAATAATAATTAAATAAATCCTATTTTTGAAAAAAATATTTTAGGCATCAAACGGGTAATGATTACGGCTGAAAGCAGTCATAAAGAGACATTCCAAAAAAATAGGGTATTTTGGAACTAGAGTGTTTTGAGACCTACGCATTATGAGAATAAAGTATTACGCCACGCACAGGTGAACACAATTTGGGGTATTTTGGGAAAGGTGTATTTTGGGACTAGTTCTCAATGGTTCTCGTGTAAATCGAGAATGAGCCTTTTTGGAAATATGGTATTTTGGGCCTAGTTTCTTATGAGAAGAGGGGCTTTCGAAATTAGAGTGTATTGACTAATAGTGCGTTTTGGGACTAGTGCATTCGCCACCGGATAGAGTTCCATAGAACGATACTTTACATTTTTTGTAAAATTTAATCATCCTGCCTTTTTTCTTTTGTCACTTTAGGTAAGTTATGAGGCGACCACTTTATTATCTATTTAACTATTAAAAAGGGTTATATTATAAATAAAACAAATCATAATTCAACAAATGAATGAAATTTATTGTATACAGGTTTTAAATATCCTCGCACATCCTTACACCTGCCTAACCATCCGTCAAGATATTAACGTAAGATAGATCTTATAGTAAAGGACATTACATTTGGAAAATTCACTTCAAAATGATGCTACGTAATTACAAGTATACGTAAGAAATGGTTCCGTATAGTCTTCACGGAGAGGATTGGCGCGTGTTTCATCAGTGTTGCCAGTTAAAACATGCGCCAATCTAAATAAACCCCACTATACGTGATCTACAATTCCACAATTTCAAATCAACTTTTGCGTCGCCAAGCGACGGGTTTTGGACGTTTTTTTAACTATCAAAGTGTCAGTCAATTTGTCTTAAGCTTTGCTTTTTCGAATTTTCTCACCCTTTCCTAAAAATTTGACTAGATTTAATACAATTAAGTTATGCCAATCACATTTAAACGCCAATTCGTAACAATTCGAGGTGATTTCTTAAATCATCAACCATCACTTTAACATGGAAGTGAAAATATAAAATATAGTGAAAAAAATAAACGAAACGCTGTATGATTGCGTTTTGATTTCTTTAATTCTGATAAGAAAACTAAACAATGATAATTATATAAAACTAAAGGAACAAAATAACAAAAAATATAGAAGCGAGTAAGGTATATTGAAAAAAAATATTCCATTAAAACTTGTACTCAATAATTAAATAACAATATTATAATTTGATCTTGTTAGCTCCTTTAGCAGATTAGGTACCTATTTATATTATTAAAAAAAAACATGAGCCTTTCAATCAATTATTAGGAAATAACAGCGTCTTCTATGTCATACATTGGTCCATTGCCTGATTTTTAATCATATTTTTTTAATCACAAAAAAACTTTACTTTCCAAAGATTTTCATTGCAAAAATTTTCTTTAAAAAATCCTCAGCAGTGTGATGTTACTCCGTTAAAAGCGTTTTCTTTTTTAATAAATACATGATGATAATATTGTATTTGAATTTTACACTATCCCTCATTTTATAAAGATAACATTATATTTAATATGTCTAAAATTAAATGCTTCGTGTTGTACATAATTTAAAAAAAAAACGAATGTGTCAACATTCCAAGCTTACTTCAAAACCTTAACTGTCGTACCTTTCCTCAGTAATTCTAAATGTCAATAATAATAAGTCAATTATTGTAATAATAATACAATAATTATTAAAATTAATCCTCTAGAAATACATACAGTTGTAAAGGAAAACAATTAGTGACAATAAAGGTGAAACTTACATTTACTTAGAGGAAACGCATCAATGTAGACCGTTCTCAATCAGGCTAGCAACACTAAGTACTTCATAGTGTTGCCACAAGCAACATGTTTCACTGGCGATTGCCAGTACAAAAAATGGTTGCCGTCTGGTTGGCAAACAGTCAACTATACAAATACAGGCATAAAACAACCATGCGCACGATATTTGCTCAGAAATCATACTCCTGGCAACATTTTACAAAACCTTCCATTTTTAAATTTAAAAATTGATTACTCAAAAGTCAAATTTAAAAATTGAAAGACGAAGCGATCCACGCGACGTTTTCATGCGTTCAGAAACCTGTGATAAAAATGTATTTTATAAAATAACTTTTACAAAAATGTCTCGTGGAATTTTTAAGATTCACTAAGGTTCTAGATAAAAATGCAACTTCCCTTCATTGTCTTTTTTGTTCCTGGACCAGTCGAGGACCGTTCAAGACCTAACCTAACCCTTACGGCAAATTGTATTACATTTACAAAAAAAAAATAACAAACATATTAAAGAATTACTACCGGCTACTTATTAATTAAAAATTACGCTACAGCATTTAACTAAAATTCTTAAACTATGTGGAAAAATGATTGAACAATATACAATAAAAATGATTCACTAATAAATCCGGCATCTCTTAAGACGAAATGTCACACTTCATTTATTTTATACATTTGAAGGGTCCACGGAAAGAACATGTCTAGTCACACTAGTGACATTTTGAGTAATCGCGGTTTTAAAATTTGGAACAATGTCAAAACATATGGTAATTCCGTGACCAGGTATTATTGAACTAAAAATAAAGTTGTGTTACATTTATTATAGAGTGGTAGCAAAAGATATAACTAAAAGTTCATGAAGAGCTCTTCATTTTGAGATAAAAATTTCATTTTGCGAAAAATGTGACTAGACATGTTCTTTCCGTGGACCCTTCATTTTATCCACCTTTTCCTTGTTCATTGAATTTATTCTTAAGATACAATTTGCTAAATGAAAAGTAACATTTTCATCAAGATTGTAACAATCAACCAATTTTACACAACCGCCATTTTTTAAGCTGGCAACCCACTAATTTTCTTTTTACTTACGTCAAAAATATACCCTTATTTTTGGATGTACACAACGTTGTTTGCTTTCACTTTGACGTAACAGATACCTTAAGTTGTTAAAATTGGTTATTATTTACACTTATCATAGAGATTGCCGTATAACATTTTAAGTGTTAAGGCGGTGTAAACCATTTGTACAGGCCGAGCTCAGGTAACCTGGTTAATGTGCCAGGATACCTGACTTCACTTGTTTCTACTACTTATCAGTCGCAACTCTCTTTAGTCGGGCCTCAAGCCCCAAACACTTTGCACAAAAAACATGTATAACATCTCAATATAATATTATAATTGTAGGTCATTAAAAAATAAAGCCGCTTAAACAATAACTAACGTTACAAATAAGATTAAACAACGTAATGATTTGTTCCCGATGGAAAAAATATTTATATTATAATAAAAAAAAATCTAATAACATTCTAAACGGAATGTTTATTAAAATCTAAAATTCTCTTTGCAAATTGTCCCATCCTATGATTTCTGTACAACTTACATGATTTAACCGTTTTTAAGCTATCAACAATTGTCAGGCGTAACACACAGATTGGTGTAGGTACGTATTTTTAAATTAAATTGTTCGATTTTTGAATTTTCCTCAAACGTAACCGAAATGCGGTCCGGGGTGGCGATGGTAGTGACGTCACAAGTTGACAGATTTACATCATACAAAGTTAATTATTAAATGCATGATAGATTAAATAAATGTAGACGTATTCTTAAATATTAAAAAGACATCGAAAATGAACGTACTTAAATAAAATTGAAAGATGCTATCGACTAGTAAATTTTGAATATAAAAATTTTTCTTTTTTTTTTCTCTTGAGAATTCATTCGACATCACGGCATTTTGGATATGTATTTTGTTTTTGGATATTTCGACCGTAATTTGAATTCTGTAAATGTAGACGCCTATACGAGTCAGAATGAAGAGGAAATTAAAAAAATGTCGAAATGTCGATAGTATTCAGGTCCTATTTTGCATGTCGTGGTCTCCGAAGAAAAAGGTTAGGACATATAATTTTAACGTGTATATAATATATGTATATTTCAATTACATACATAATACAAAGACTTCTTAATTTCCATGAGGCGACATTTACACATAACTTACAATAAGTAATCGTACGATAATTCTATCCAAATAGTTTTTACCTAAATTTTACTTTTGGGAGAGCGTATACATTTTTTCATCTCGTACTTCATTAATATATTACTTTCGATAGAACACCAAAAAATTTCACAAATTTGAAGATATCAATTTTTTTTGAGGATTTTTGGGCTAATAATTTTTAAAGTCGACAAGAATATAATAATGATTATCCATATTTTTGTATAGTCGATAAAACATTTAAAACTTGGACCATGAAAAATAAGAATATATTTTCTTAAGATACAATAATAGTACATAAAATATATAAGTTCACTAGATGTATTTAATGTACGTACGTGTATATATGTATGTATGACACGGCTCGCCAGACCGCACTCGTAATATCTAAATATCACATTCAGTAATATGGAAATCCACGTGTTAGCTTAGACACACTTTAAATTACTATTTTATACAAAATAATAATTGCACATAAGTCCGTTCGTGCCCCGAATATGCGCATGCGTCGCATCGCGTCCCGCTCGCGCGCGCTGCTCGCGCGCCTCGCCAGAGAGGGACAGCCGCACCCACCACACTACCAATAGCGCTAATAATTTCATTCAATATATTACCTATCTAATTATAAAAACACCGCACAAAATCTGCAATAGTTCACTTAAAAATCGATAACATTTACACTCATGGCTAGCTTTATAATTAATTTGTTACATTGTTTTTATTACTTAAAATTATTTAAATAGTTAAATTTCATAACGTTAACTTTTGGTTGTCTTTTACTTAAACACAAGGTCAAAAATGAGGCTTCAAAGATTTGCCAGAATTTGAACAATCGTTATATCTTCGTGGCTTTCAGTGGTATCCTAACCTATCATTCCTTAGGCGATCGCTACGAACGTCTCCCAGACAAATATCATAGACATCAAATCAATTTTAATTTTAAAAAGCACTTGCCGCTGTCGCAAAACACCCACGGCAAGCTATCTACAGCCAAACGGTCACTAACAAAACGACAGTTTTATATTACAAGACGTTTGAAATCCTACAAGTCTTTCCCCGAAAGTTTTATATTACCCCAGCGAATAACACTGTAAGTCACCAAGAGTGGAGCATGAACGTGGTACTATAACTATTTATTGTGATATTTCATAGTAAAGCTGTGATATATTGAACTGGGTGTGTCTGTAGGTAACTATTGTGTTATTTGGTGATTATGTGTCGATGTATATATGTGATAGAGCTGGACTAAAGACGGTTGCGGAACGGAAACGGAACTACGAAAGCTATAGATGTGTAAACAAATGAAAACCCAGCGTCGGTCTAATGTAAGAAAAGCCTGTAACTAACGTTATTGTCACTACAACAGTATACATGTAAATAATGCATGAGTTTCGTATGAAAAATCCTTACGATGTAGTCTATTGCACTCTAATGTAACGTAGAAACTTGAGACGGGCACACTTTAACGGCCCAGGCACAGAGTTAGATCCGACCGGTGCGCGGAGGGGCCGAGCGGCCGGCGAGGCACGCTAACGGGCTTTACGTTTCGGCCGCTTCCCTCTCCCAACGGAATGTACTTTACATAATAATTATCACAAAGACTGAGGAGATCGGAACGTCTTTCAAAATCCGTGGGCGAACGCGACGCCACTACGTCACGTATCACTGGAAAGGGTAGTACTGCGGATACTAGGCGCGGTCGGGCGGCGCGGCGGGCGGCGGCGGCGGCGACAGTGCCCCGCACGCGGGCGGCGTGGGCGTCCCGTTGCGGGGCCTCATCTTGTCCGCTCGGAGCCGCTGTACCGCTTCCCGCATCTCAGCCGCGAGCTGACGGTCCGAGGAGTCGATGCGAGCTCGGCGCGCCGATGGACCTTCCTCGTCGCCTCCCGCTAGCCGCCGAAGGAGACTCGGCGCGTCTGAGTTCGGCGCCGGCGGTCGCGGCTCCCCCGTCAACCGTTGCAGCAACGCCGCACCGGGCCTTTCCAGACTCGACCGTATGATTCCCTCCAGGAAACTCCCGTTCGCCGGCGGCGGCGCTTCTTCTCTGAGCCGACGCATCATATGCGACGCGTAAAGGTCCGGCGCGGGCGGGGCCGGGAAGCCGGCTCCCGGCCAGAAGTAGCTCGGCGGATACCCGGGCGTCTCGGGCCCGTTGAGACCGTTGGTGAACGGCTTGGTCATCGGCTTCGGCGGCGGCGGCTTGGGAGGCTGCGGCTTCACGTCCTGAGGCGGCTTCGGCTCGCGTTTACGCGGCCTCATCAGATGCCGCTCTTTGACTTTGTATTCGAGAGTCGAATGCGGCACGCCGTAGTACGAACCGGCACGGTGAACCGACATCTCGCCTCTCTGCACGGCCTTCACCGCTTCCACCAGGCTATCCCTATCGTAGTTCCTATATTTTCCTCTCTTAGGTCTAGTTCCCTTGCCCGTAGCGGGTTGTCCGTTATTGTTCGTAGGAGCGCGAGAGTTGCTAGGACCCGAAAAATTTCTAGAGTTGTCCGGTGGCGTTTTAATGACGGATACGTGCCTGTCTTGCTGAAGTCGCATGAAATCATGGGGCCTTTCTAGCGGCTGTTGGAACTTTTGGCTTATACTCTTTGCTATGACGTCGCTCAACGACGTGAAGAGATGTTGTGAGGAAGGCGGATCTGCGAAGACAGACGCCGGGAGCAGGAGCGGAGACGGTGTGTTCAGGGGTGGTTGTGGCGGTAGAATTGGAGTTACAGGTGCGACTGGTGCCCCTGGGGTTGCGGGTGATGGGCTTTTATCGTCAGGGGGTGGGAATGTGGGTATTTTGAGGATAACAGAGGGCGGCGAGTCGGGTCGTTCAGGGTCGGAGTCGGGGTCGGAGTCGGCGGGTTCCGCGGCGAGTCCAAACTTGTTGACCTTGTTGCGAAGGGTGGACCGGGGTATGCCGTAGACGACGGCTGCCCGGCGGGTCCCGAGCCGCCCGGACTGGATGTCCCGGAGGGCTGACTGGAGCTCGTCTTCGGTGTAGTTCCGCCGCGCGGTACTGTTGCAGGGCCCGCCATCGAGTATTGCGCGTTTCAATCTGTAACAACCAAAGAGACATTCATCAGGAACGGATTTATTGTTGCCTGGTCGAAATACTCCTTATATGCAACGGCGTTAGCCCCAACTGCCTTCTAGGGACCTTATCCCGCATATGACTAGGCCGAGAGTTAATCCCTGAATTATTTAAAATATTTTTAATTTAATAAACCAGGAAGCTTTCCTTTCTGCAACGAAACTAGTGCGTCCTATCAAGTATATTCTTCACGTATCATGCTAACGCATTAAAGGATAGGAGAAGCAAAATCCTTCGCCCTATCACGTGCGGAGATTTCCTCGATATACCAGGGAAGCATAGCATAAACGACAACGTTGGAAACATTTAGAACACAACCGGCATCTCGATTTCAGCACCGATATTATACAAAACCCAATCGATAGCAGAATAAATTCATTCCACGGCCCACGATCTGGGTCGACTGGCTCGCCAAAACAAATAAAAATGCAACGATAGTCGCGGCCATCGACCTTGCATCCTTGCACACGCCCACACAAAATCAAACCCTACCCTCAAACTATAGGGCCCAGAATCCAGTGTCAATCATAACGAAAAATAAGAAACCGAGACACAAGATGAAACTGAAGACGGTCATACCCACCAAGCAATTTCCAGCTATAATGATAGGGATCGAAAGTTTAATTTGAGATGGCGGTGAAGAAATAAAGGAAAATATAAAGATGCATTCATAGCCCGTTATCGGAGGTTCGTGGGTAAATATTTCGCATTTAGCTTATCTGGTATTAATGTGTTGGTGTTTTGAAATATTGAATTTAGATGTTTGACCGATTGCGAGCCGATGACCAGGTGTTGACCCATATTGCAGACTGATAAAACGTATTGTTTTGTGTTATATGACGAACAGTTTTAAACATGTAATTATTTATCTTCCTCTTTGTCTTTAATACGTAGTATAAATTACTTGATTTGCGTTTGAGTTTGCGATGAGTTCATGGCCGTTAATGTAAAGTTTTCCTGTAATTTCTTGTATCAGAACACTAATACCATTTGAACATCTACCAGCATCACTTGCGGGATCGGACATTGGTTTTTGTCCCAAATTTTATGTTTAGGTATTCCGACAAAAATTATTAGGAACTATTCAAACTTACCAAAAAATTAAATCGGTTATTTTATTAAATTAATCAAAGCTCTGCAAAATGAGGTAAAAAGATCAACAACCCGTAATCACTAGGCTTGTTTTTCAATATATTTCAAACCCGATTATATTGAAAAATAAATGTAAAGGGTTCACGAACATTTCCTGGTACAATTTTATAACTATTTTTGTCTTTTTAGGGTTCCATGCCTCAAAAGGAAAAAAACGGAACCCTTGTAGGATCACTCGTGCGTCTGTCTGTCTGTCCGACCATTCCCCCCTTTATCTCGGAAAATACTGGGTCAAAAATTAAAAAAAAATACACAATATAGGACTTTACCGGAAAACCTATTAGAAATGTGCAGTCAAGCGTGAGTCGGACTTAATTACCTACTTAGTTTTTGATCCGACCCCTACGGGTTTTTAAAGACATTTCAATCACGTTCCACATAAAAAATACCTACATTGTCCGACTCGCACTTGACCGTTTTTTTTATCTAACTAAATGACGTTGCGTTTCGTTCGCCAAGTCTTTGACCTGATCGAAATGGGTGTGGTTATGATTTTCGTTGTCAGGCACTTCATGTTTATGTGCTTCTTTATTTTAATTGACATATTACATTTTATATTATTGCGTATTAAGTTCATTAAAATATATATGTGACAAACTAACTGAATGATGTATTTAAAGACGTTTCAGAGGTCAAAATAGAAGGAACATAAGTCGAAATTTACCCCCGCTCCGGGTTTTTCTTAATGCAAAGGCTGTCCATCGCAATCCGACGCGGCAACGCAGCGAGCGTGATGGGCAACTTTGCGTCGGGGTAGCCCGGGACGGGTTTTAGTAGGTAGTTATTTTTTATATATTTAATTTGTATTTGTATTTAAATTTCTACAATAAATAATTATTTTGAGAGAGTCGCTATTTTGATGTTTCCTTGATAAGATAACACACGGTATTTAATCTCAAACATAATTACATTTTATAAGCTTGAGTTTTGGACGTCATATTACTTCTTATGTAATTTATAAGCTGATTAGCATATTTTTCGTTATTATTGTGTAGTCGAACTCGTAAATCTATATATATAAATGCAAGTGTCCTGACTGACTGACTGACTGACTGACTGACTGACTGATTCATCAACGCAGAGCCGAAACTACAAAAGCTAGAAAGTTGAAATTTGCACACTAGGTTGCATTTGTAAAGTGTACAAGAGATAAGAAGCGATTTTGAAAAATTCAACCCCTAAGGGGGTTAAAAAGGGGATGAAAGGTTGTATGGGGTTCAAGTTTTAGTTTAAGCTAGGAATTTGAAACTTTGTGAAAATGTATTATATTAAAAAACAAAAAAACTAATTTCAGCGTTTTCGAAAATTCATCCCCCAAGGTGGTGAAAAAGGGGTTGAAAATTTGTATGGAGATCAAATATTTTTGTGAGTGTGGGACTTGAAACTTTGTATATGGGTATATTATTATAAGACAGGAAAAGTTATTTCAGCGTTTTTGAAAATTCATCCCCTAACAGGGTTAAAAAGGGGTTGAAAGTTTGAATCCATTACAAATGCGTTGAAACTTCTTAGAAAGGCATAATAGCCGATTACAAAACAAAGCAATTGCGACGTTTTAGGAAATTCAACCCCTAAGGGGTTAAAAAAGGGGATGAAACTTTGTCTTGGGGTGCAAAATTTATTTTAAGCTAGGACCTTGAAACTTTGCAAAAAGGTATTAAATTAAAAAACAAGAAAACTAATTTCAGCGTTTTTAAAAATTCATCCCCCGAGGTGGTGAAAAAGGGGTTGAAAGTTTGTACGGAGATCAAATATTATTGAGAGTGCGGGACTTGAGTCTTTGTATAAAGCCATATTATTAGAACTCAAGAAAAGTAATTTCAGCGTTTTTAAAAATTCACCCCTTAAAAGGGTTAAAAAGGGGATGAAAGGTTGTATGGGGTTCAAGATTTATTTTAAGCTAGGAATTTGAAACTTTGTGAAAATATATTATATAAAAAAAATAAAAAAAATAATTTCAGCGTTTTCGAAAATTCATCCCCCAAGGTGGTGAAATAGGGGTTGAATGTTTGTATGGAGATCAAATATTTTTGTGAGTGTGGGACTTAAAACTTTGCATATGGGTATATTATTATAAGACAGGAAAAGTAATTTCAGCGTTTTTGAAACTTCATCCCCTAACAGGGTTAAAAAGGGGTTGAAAGTTTGAATCCATTGCAAATGCTTTGAAACTTTTTAGAAAGGCATAATAGCCGATTACAAAAAAAAGGAATTGGGACATTTTAGGAAATTCAACCCCTAAGGGGGTAAAAAAGGGGATGAAACTATGTCTTGGACTACAAATTTTATTTTAAGCTAGGACCTTGAAACTTCGCAAATAGGTATTAAATTAAAAAACAACAAAACAAATTTCAGTGTTTTTAAAAATTCATCCCCCGAGGTGGTGAAAAAGGGGTTGAAAGTTTGTACGGGGATCAAATATTTTTTAGAGTGCGGGACTTGAATCTTTGTATAAAGCCATATTATTAATTCTCAATGAAATTAATTTCAGCGTTTTCAAAAATTCATCCCTTAAAAGGGTTAAAAAGGGGTTGAAAGATTGTATAGGGTTTAAATTTTATTTTAAGCTACGAATTTGTAACTTCGTAAAAAGTTATTACATTAAAAGAGAAGAAAACTAATGTTAGCGTTTTTCAAAATTCAACATTTAAGGTGGTGAAAAAGGGGTTAAAAATTTGTATGGAGGTCAATATTTTTTGTAAGTACGGGACTTGAATCTTTGTATAATGACATATTATTAGAATACGAGAAAAGTAATTCCAGCGTTTTTAAAAATTCATACCCTATAAGGGTCCAAAAGGGGTTGAAAGTTTGTATAGGGTTCAAATTTTATTTAAAGCTAGGAACTGAAAACTTCGTAAAAAGGTATTTTATTAAAAAACAAAAAACCTATTCAGCGTTTTTAAAAATTCATCCCCCGAGGAGGTGAAAAAGGGGTTGAAAGTTTGTATGGAGATCAAATATTTTGGAGAGTGCGAGACTTAAATCTTTGTATAAAGCCATAGCATTAGAACACAAGAAAACTTATTTCAGCGTTTTTAAAAATTCATCCCATAACAGGGTTAAAAAGGGGTTGAAAGATTGTATAGGTTTTAATTTTATTTAAAGCTATGAACTTGAAGCTTCGTAAAAAGGTATTTTATTAAGAGAAAAGAAAACTAATTTCCGAGTCTTTGATAATTCATCCCCCAAGGTGGTGAAGGGGGTCGAAAATTTGTATGGAACCCAAATATTTATTGGAGTGCGGGACTTGAATCGTTGTATAAAGGCATATTATTACAATACAAGAAAAGTAATTTCAGCGTTTTTAAAAATTCATCCTCTAAAAGTTTAAACAGGGGTTGAGAGTTGGTAGAGGGTTCAAATTTTATTTAAAGCTAGGAACTTCAAACTTCGTAAATAGGTAGTTAGGTAGTAGGTTTTATTAAATAGTGGACTTGAAAATCTTCTGGGGGTTGAGAGAGATTATATCGAGATTATCGAGAACAATTTTATTCAGTTAGGGGCTTGAAACTTCGTAGCCAGGTTGTGAAAGACAAATCTCATGCGTTGTATAATAATTAACAAATGATTAACCGTCCCTACTGCTATCTTTTGCTGCATAATGTTCTAAGCTAATGTAGAATTTATAACCACCAATATACAAATCCACGCGTACGAAGTCGCGGGCAACAGCTAGTAAGGTATAACTACTTAAATGTCTGTGAACCCTAGGTGGTATCAATTAAATTATATGTATCCTACCATTCGGAAAACACAAAATACTTAGGCGACCGGAAGGCACTAAGATTAGCAAGAGGAGTAGACTCCGAAATTGCGGAAGGTGTTTGAAAATACAGTGGGTTCCGTCACATATCGGCTTGGCAGGAAACGAGGAGGCTGACCGGTTGGCGACAGCGGCTGCTTCTGAGGGAACTGAGGTTGATGTCGCTCCAGATTTCTCAGAAATAGTCGCTCAGTATAAAGGAAAAATGTATGGTCGCTGGAAGGAGTTCTTTGATGAAAGATCGCAAGAGAAAGGAATCTGGTACAAGACTATTCAATGTGAGCCTCCTCGGATACCCTGGTGGGAAGTGGCTGACTTAGACCGGGCGAAAATTGTACGTGCTCATAGGCTTCGATCCGGTCACATTCCATTAAATATGTTTGCTCATCTGATGAGGAAAGCAGAGTCGCCCAACTGCGATATATGCGACTCTGTCGAGGATGTACATCACTTCCTAATGGAATGTGTCCGGACTCGAGACAAGAGGGCGCAACTATTTCAAGGTAGGGATTATACAGTAACGGATATTGGGGTTTTCCAATCTATATTGGCGGAACCACTGTCAAAAAGTGCTATATTTGTGTACAGTTTTTTTGATGTTTTTGTTTAGTAACACTTGTTGAAATTCTTTGTTATAGAGGCCCAACGGAGCCGACATGTCTTTCTGATAAAGGCTTCTTTTAAATAAATAGATTTAAAAAAAAAAGAGGAGTAGACAGGAAACTTGATTAAACATGGAACAAACATGGGGAGGCTGAAATATTTGCGGCCTAAGCTAAGCTAGAAAAAAAAAGAAAAATTAACAAAAAAAAACCGGCCAAGTGCGAGTCGGACTCGCGCACGGAGGGTTCCGCACCATCAACAAAAAATAGAGCAAAACAAGCAAAAAAACGGTCACCCATCCAAGTACCGACCCCGCCCGACGTTGCTTAACTTCGGTCAAAAATCACGTTTGTTGTATGGGAGCCCCACTTAAATCTTTATTTTATTCTGTTTTTAGTATTTGTTGTTATAGCGGCAACAGAAATACATCATCTGTGAAAATTTCAACTGTCTAGCTATCACGGTTCGTGAGATACAGCCTGGTGACAGACGGACGGACGGACGGACGGACGGACGGACAGCGGAGTCTTAGTAATAGGGTCCCGTTTTTACCCTTTGGGTACGGAACCCTAAAAAGAAAAATTAACAAAAAAACTATGCTACTTTTCATTCCCGCCTCTTTGGCAATTTAAACATGTCGCCATTACTAACGATTATTAACGGTTAATAATTAACATTTACTTTAATACTCTCTTTAATTTTTGTTTCTAAGGCCGCGAACTTTTCAGCCGTCCGTCGTAGCTTCATTCTTTTTTAATTTTCGGGAACAAAACATTAACACATTTAATATTTTCAATCCATGATCTATAAAGAAATCCTTAACCTTCGTAAACATTAGGTTTTATCAATTGAATTAATTAACGTCAACATTTAACTTCAAAATGGCCACTTACAAAACAAATAAACGGCACTAATGTCTCCTTATCTCCTTGCGAAAGCTTCTATCTTTCGAAACTTGACAAATACAGTGTGAAGGAACTGGTATCTGTATCGGGGGTTATTGGCCTGTTTAATGTGTGTTATTGCGAAAGAGTTTAACGCTCGGACGACAAGGGATCCTTATTTGAGTTGAGTCAACCGTGAGATATTTCTTTTTCTAGGGTTCGTTTCGGTTTGAGGCGTTTTCGCCATCTTGTTTATTGTTGACATTGGAATGTTCCCTTTTCTCGACAACCTCGCGGTATGGAATCATTAGTTATTATTTGATAGTTGACAGATATCATAATGATAATTTATGCTATTCATGCTATAAATGGAGATAGTGATAGGTAAGTCGTAAACTTCAGAAGAATAGAAGTGTGACTTTGATTATACAGGACGCGATCGCAATTAGCCAAATCGCCAAAGTTTTTAGCGGGTTTCAGAAATGTTTGGCCATAAACAATTAGTTGGGGCATTTAGGTATATTTAGTTTATTTTATGAGAAAAAAATGAATTTACTTCAACCTTTTTATGTAAACAGAAGAAAAAATCTTAGATTATATCTGTATGCTGTATAATCATTAATTACGTTATTCATAGATGCTGGCCAATTATTGTTGATAATCGTTTATCGAAATCGATATTTGATGCAGGTAGATATTAAAATTGTATTTGTGTTATGATTATGATACAAGAAATTACAGGAAAACTTTAGGCTAACAGCCATGAACTCATCGCAAACGTCAGAAATGAAAATCACAAGTCATTTCTACTCTACAACGTTAAAAAAGAGCTATAAAAATTGATAGCACATTGTGACGTCACTGACACAATACGAACGCTTTGTGGAATGAAATGAAAAAGATATTTCTGTAATTTTGGCCGTGAGAATCGCGTTTATGCGAACACTTTCCAAACAATTTAGTTTTCATCAGAATGTTTCTACTGTTTATAACATTATAAATATTTGATTCGGATTAGTGATGTAGTAGTAGTGATCTGTGTGTGTAATAAACTAATAATCATTCACCTCAACTCTCCTGGCGATACCTACTACTACTAATAATACTCTTAACTAATCATCGGCGACCCTTTTGTCTATTCAAAGATATACATATACCTATATAACTCCGTATAAGATAAATAGTCTAAGAAAAAAAACGTGCCACTGATAATCAAGAAAAATGTATGCTCAAAAAGATGGCGCCACACCTTTGATTTGTAAGATATTTAAAAATTTTAAACATATCACTCATATTCAGTGAAACAACAAGGATCAAAGTCAAATGGCGTTCTTAAAGTTTTCCTGTGTAGAAAGAAAAGATGGTAGTAGAGTTGTGACTACAAAATTTACTTTGACAATACTCTAGTGCATTGCGGGTTTGTTACTAATAGTAAGTAGTGGGTGTTAAAATAAAACAGCAGAGACAAAACTATTCGAGTTCAGTGTGTCAAGGATGATCGTAAAGAGAATAACTGGTGGAAATTCGCTTGAAATTACTCTGATGTAATCTCACTTTAAGTTATTAGTAAAATAAAAGAAAAAACGCGTATAAAACGAATGATATCCTGACCTGACTGAAAATAACATTTTACATGATTTATTTACATGAAGGTATGACATTTTAAATAGTTAAATACTTATATAATATTGCTAGGCAGAGTGATGGCAGGTGGACTAATAATGTTAACAGAATGGTGGCCGCTTTCGGATGACAGACGCGCCCGGCGTCCGCTGGCTCGTTGGGTGGACGATATTCGGAAGATTGCGGGTCACTTCTGGATGAGATTAGCTCAGGACCGGGACAAGTGGCGTACTAGAAGAGAGGCCTATGCTCAGCAGTGGGCGATAAAGGGCTGATATGATGATGATGATGAATATAGAAGTTATGAGGGAACAGATGAGCATACCTTCACCGTAATCGGGTAAAAATGAAGTCTTAAAAGTATTCAGGTATTTATTGAGTTACGCCTCCACTTCGCCTGGTGGGTGTTCGGGGGTAAGTAATTAACGGAAAAAGAGTGTGGGGGTGGTACCACGTTTAGCCTGCACAAATAATATATAAATACCTACAAATAAATTCATGGAAGATTCTCGACGATTTCTTGTTTTTTTTTTCCGTGTAGATGCATTTTAAATATTGAGAAAGCTGTAAAAGCGTAAAAGTAAATACTGATTGTTGCGTTCAGGGGATCAAAATAAATGATGGCTCGTGATAGGGACCTTAACTTTGTTGTATAAAGGTATCGTTGTTTTTTTATGTGTGAGATATAATTCACAAGATAGCCTGGCAACTAAAACGGTTTACAATAACTCCACAGACATAATATGCAACCACATACTGTTACATTATCCGAGTCCCATAAAACTTCAAACACACTGTCCATCCGAACCCGCCATTTTAAAGAGTTAATTATAGGTACCGTAAAACGGGGTGAATAGACACGATTTTCAACTTCAAGGACGATTTTCACCAAGAATCCAAATGATAAAAGTAATAATTTTGACATCATGATTTGAGTCTTGCTTAGTTCTTCAATTCTGTATACTTATTTTTAATTTCAACCCCCTGATTTTAGAGAAAATGAAGAAAAACTACCCGATTTCGACGTATCGTAAAACGGGGTCGATAGACACGTCATATGGGGTGATTAGAAAAAACAGTCACGGCTGTCACAAACTTCAAATAGGTTTTTATTAGGATAAAAGTAAATAAATAAACTGACTTTCACTAAATCACTTTTTTATAAATCAACTATAATTAAACTAGTCACATACTCATAAAACGTATGAGAATTGTATATAAAAAATCAACTTAGCTTACACTAGAAGCATATTCTTTAAGTACCTACCTATTATTTAAGGAGCAGTCATAAATATTCATATCACAATACATAAAATCACAATGAATAACTATGATAAAAAAGTGTTCAAACTCAAAACTCATATTTAATACCAAAATATATGAAACATTGCTAAATTTTATACTTTATAGTATTGTATAATTTAAAAATTTGAGAAAATACGTTTTGACAACCCTAGCATAAATATTTCCATTCACCCCTATTCGTTATTCTTCACCCCTCAGTCGTGTCTTTTCACCCCATATGACGTGTCTGTTGACCCCATATGGCGTGTCTCCTCACCCTGTTGTCGTGTCTATTCACCCCGTTGGGATGTAAAAACGGTTATGATTTGTTTTTTGGACATTTATCTTTAATTAATAAGGAAAATCGGCATTATCTTTTATTATTTAAACACTAGAAGAACTGGTTTACTTAATACATTATAAATAACACAATAACTAACCTGTATTTCACTGCTACGTCAAAGATCAGATAGGCAATATATCTTACTTTCACAAGGCCTCACTTCAAACTAAAATATTTATTACTTGTGATCATCTTCATGCTTGATTCGTGTTACCAGATTAAATATTGAATATTCTACTATAATTGTATCTCAAAAGAATTGGGGATGGTAGTCTACTTTTTATAGGTAGATGGTAGCTCTTTCAAATGATATATGACACGGCATCATAACCTTAAGGAATACTATCTTTCCCTACCTTAGTTTTTATTTTTATAATAATTGACACTGTTGTTTCTTTATTTAATAGGTATATTTTGTAGTTTTTATGTATGTATGTATGTCTAGATGTATGTTTATGGTTGTATGTATTTAAGTATGTTTATCTTTATTAATGTTTTGTGTTGTTTGGTTATATTCAATTCGACTTTTCATATTTTTTATTTGCGCCACCTACCGTATATTCTAATTATTTTGTCTCCGATATCCAAAGGTTGTCTGGAAGAGATCGCTCTTAAGCGATAAGACCGCCTGTTGTTACCTCTATTGTCTTTGTTTATGTTATTGTACATTTATTGTAAACTACGTGCATGTGAGGTGTGCAATAAAGAGTATTGTATTGTACTTCATTTAATTTTTTTGTTCCTGACTTTATGACCTCTAGAGGGCGCCATGATCAATTTAATGTGACGTTATAAGCCTATAACCAGCGGACAATCAAGACAATTCGAATGACACATGATTTGTCAAGTTATAATGCGTACTTTTGAAGTTATGAGGGAACAGATGAACATACATACATACATACCCACATACATAAAGGTCAAAATCATAACCCTCCTTTTGCTTTGCCGTAGTCGGGTAATAACATCATGAAAAAAAAAACATGTATTCATAGCATAATTTTTATTTATAAGTGTTAATAATAATAATAATAAATAATAAATCAGCCTTTATACGTCCCACTGTTGGGCACAGGCCTCCTCTCATGCGCGAGAGGGCTCGGGCTATAGTCCCCACGCTAGCCCAAAGCGGATTGGGGACTTCACATACACCTTTGAATTTCTTCGCAGATGTATTGCAGGTTTCCTCACGATGTTTTCCTTCACCGAAAAGCTAGTGGTAAATTGATATTTCATACATAAGTTCCGAAAAACTCATTGGTACGAGCCAGGATTTGAACCCGCGACCTCCGGATTGAAAGTCGGGCGTCATATCCACTCGGCCACCACCGTTTATAAGTGAATAACAAGTAAATTAATAAGTGCATAACCTAATATGGAACAAGTAAATTAATAAGTGCATAGCCTAAAAACAAATAAATTGATAAGTACATAGCCTAAAAACAAGTAAATTAATAAGTACATAGGCTAATAACAAGTAAATCATAATAACAAGTATATTCTACAATATCGAGATACAATTCTATTGGCTATATTCTACAACATCATACGAATAAATTCTATTGGCTATAATATTCGATCTATGCCCATGTTTCCTGGGACGGCACATAGTTGAATATGGGGTAGCCATAGTGATAATTATAATACATTTCATTAATGCTAGTCTTACTAAAATCTACATACGTTTCTAAAAATGTATTATACTTATCGCCAATTGGAAAACACGACATTAAGTTTAGCTTATTAACTATCGGTGTATCCTTAATTTTTTCTAAATTTACTTCTAATCCTAATTGATTAGTTGTTAAGTGAGTAGTCGGTGATGTCAAGTCTGGTGAATAATCATAGACTATGGCTCTTAATTCTAATAACCACTGTTCTTTAGCATACTGTTCTAATAACTCGCGAATAACTTCACTTTTTGTTATAATGTTTTTCAAGTGGTCTTCCCACATGTCATGATTGTTGTCTTTAGTAATGCAGAATCTCTGTGTGTAATGTTTTCTCATTGCTAACTCCACCCTGGCCAATTCTGCGACGTCATCTGCTGGTGCTGGTTGGGTGATCTGCATGTAGTGTAAGCGTTCTTCTATTTGTGCCTTCAAATCCTGCAGGTCTGCGATGTACTTGGGCTCTAATTGTGGCTCTTCTAACTTGCATGTGATTGATGCGTCTTGAAGTTTTCTGAGTCTTTCTTCGTAGACACGGCGTATCAAGACTGCTCGGTCGTAGAAGTGGTACTGCCGACACGACAACTTGAGCAACTTGTAATGTTCTTCACAATATTTGAATTTCATTGACACATATTTTTTACATGGTTTGTCCCAAGTATAGGCTGAACATATCAGTCCCACAAAATTCCCAAAGTTACCATCTTTTCAAATGCCAAAAACTACCTGCAAGTCGTATCAGGTAACAGTCGTATCAGGTAACAAGTCACTGTGGGATTGATTGATGTTATCGAGGATGCCGACACGTGGCCTAAGGCCTAAGCAGGCCACACTTATGGATCAGAGACTCAGAACAGGGTTCTTGCATCTGTACTGATATGATTGAAGCTCGCCGTGGGTTATGTGATTCTTCCAGACGCCATTGGTTATTCTGGTTTCGCTCAGCAAGTAAATGGGCCACGTCTACACTTAGCCGTCTTCGTTCGAGTCACGTCCGTACTTCTGTATTCCTCGCAAAAATACATGAAAAATAAAAATTGATACAGAAATTGTAAAGCAACCTAAGCAACAAGTGTCAATACTGTCAATGTCACTGATAGATGTCACTGGAAAAACCGATTATTTTTGAGCTGTCAAGATCTCATGTCAGAACGTCACTACTAATTTTGACAGCTCCCTTAAAAAAAAGAATATCTCTGGTTTTTGGCTTCCAATTATTGGGTCGTACATTATTGGGTCGGGCTTTCTCGACCTGTACCAATAATGTTCAGCCCAATAATTGAAAGCCAAGGGACTCAAATTAGTGGACGCGAATTATGGGGTCGTACATTATTGCCCTGTGAAAATAGTGGCTTCGTATTATCGCCCCGGACCAAACTTGCGCGGACCGAGAATGCTCAACCCAGGAATGTACAGCCCAATAATCCGCGTCCATCATGGACGCCAATTATTGGGCTGTACATTCTTGGGTTGAGCATTATTTGGTTGTGTATTAGTGGCTCCCGTTTTCATCATTTAATGGGTGCGTTCACATCTCATTGTTTGTGAAATCCGATCGTTTCAATAGGAAGTCCAGTGTTGCCAGCGATAGGACGCGGTGACCATGGAGAATTGTTAATAGGCTTCCTAGTGTTGCCCGCTTATTTGGTTATTTTGATAAGGTTTTATGGGCTATTCAGAGCGAGTTTATTTCTGTGTTGAGGAAAATTCATCGGTTTTTATGGCAGTTGCAAAGGTTATTTTAAATAAATAGCTATTTGACTTGTTTTTGTTTTTGTATATGTACAAAAACTTGAAAATGTACAGACACATTTTCTCAGTAATATCAGACTTATGAATGGTATTAAGATACATATACGCGTCGTGATATGCCTAAATTGAATATATACTAAAGATGTTCATGAGACGATTTTTAAATTTTTAATTGGTAATGATGTATGCGATAGAATGTTTTTAGTCTCAAATTAGTTTCCTCCCTATTTTCTTCTGACTCTTGTCTTAATAAAACATTGTAAAATGCATAAGATCATTCATGCTAGTCGTATGGGCAAAAATTAAAGTTCTGGCCCATTAAACATCAAATCGAATTCTTTGCCACTTAGTAGAGTTTTTTGGTAACACTGAGTAAGAATGTGTGTTATCATTCTACTATTATACGCATAAAGCTCAGTCAAGCAAAAATTATTGATGTCAGTTTTTGCTAAAGAAATCAGACACTGACAGAATGAAATATTAGTAGAAAATGAGTGAAGCGATAAAATGTAACTCACTCAAGAGTTCAGTAGCTCAGTTCGGAAAATTGCCAATTTTTATTAAAAATTATTTACACTAATTATTATTTAGGTATCTTATATTCAGGATCACAAAAGGAAGACAGTGAATCCAAGCCTCTTTTATACTATAATTGGTCGCAATAATTCTGCTAATTCTAAAAAGGAATAATAAGGGAAAATAGGGTCAGAAGCTAAGTATGTCGTATAGTTGGACCATTGCCAGATAATTAAATTTACAAATATTGCGTTTAAATTTTGGAAGGCATTTATAGTAACAGAATTTGTAGGCAATTTATTGCCGATAGCATAATAATATTATTTTGGATACTGAAATTAAATAATTTCGATGATACAATATAATTTCTGGCAGGCCTAATTAAAATCATATTTTTACAATATTTAACTACGAACAACCAACATAATATTTTTTAAACAAGCATTTGACCTATTAAAAGTAGGCAGTTGTGACGTTTATGCATTATACCAGTGTAAAATAATATTATATTTTTAAAGTCCCTCCTTTATAAATTGATAGGTACAAACTTCACCACAACCAGCATTAATCAACGATGTAACAATGAATTTAACACGTCATACCCGTGTCATAATGATTATTTTATAGCTAATTCAACAGCAAAGCAATTAAGCATTAAGCTTTCAAATTAACAAATGGATTAAATAAGTGACCTTAATGCAAAGCATTCAGTGTAATGGGAAAAATAGCCTAATTTAATTAAAAGCGTTGCATGTTTATAATGCACTTGACCTACTGTCTTGTTTACACGCATTTACGAGTTGAAAAGGATGAAATAAAATGTGAATTGAAAGCTTTTAGTTCGTGAAAACTCCACATTTGCCGTATTTGTAAAACTAAAGGTTACATACTTTTTAAAAGTCTGGCAATACTGCTCAAAAGGCTCATCAGCAATGATCAAGCGCGTATCAAACGCATCGATGATGCCATTTTAAGACTTGAAAGGTTTAGCTAAAGGTGTATAAAATTATGCGAAAATGTATTTCATGAAAATGTTTGATAATCTAGACGGAAAGCTCTCAGTCTTAACTGAAATTATCAGAAAAAAATAATACTTAGTGATTACAGGGAAAAAGGCAAAGATTTACATAACGCGCCACGATGTTTTATATATTAGTCTACTGGTCTTAAGAAACTTGGTGCCTCATTGGCTTGGTTATATATGTATGTATGTATGTATAAACTCTTTATTGTACAAAACACAAAACAAACATTTATGGCACAGGAGGAGGAGGAGGTTATAACTGGCGTTATCCTTGGCGTCAGACGGTGGCGTGCGGCTCAATGCTGGAAGTGGACTTGGCGCTGAGATCTAGTTCTAGAAGCTGGTTTGCAGAGGTTGGATAAGCTCTGCATCCAAAAGGCTACATACCCTAACATACAACAAAAGACTTGGCGCCGCATTGGCATGGTTGGGAGAATACTTGTTGGCGTACATATATACCTAGCATTGTCCTTGGCGTCAGATGGTGACGTGTGAGGTAGCTTGGCGCTAAGATCTAGTCTGTTCTGCAGAGGTTGAAGAGGCTCTACATCTAAAAGGCTACCTATACCCTAACATACAACCAACTTGGTGCATCATCTTTTGACTTGGTTGGGAGAATACTTGCTGGCGTACATACCTAGCATTATCCTTGGCGTCAGATGGTGACGTGCCAGTCGTGCTAGAGGTAGCTTGGCGCTAAGATCTAGTCTGTTCTGCAGAGGTTGGAGAGGCGCTACATGTAAAAGGCTACCTATATCCTTACATTTATCCTACTGATCTAAAAGTCTTGTTGCCTTTGGCTTGGCGTACATACAAATGGCAGTATTCTTGGCAGGCTTGGTGGCATGACACTTGTGGCAGGTATTTACAATATATACTAACATTTAGCATTAAAGCTTACTATAACTGATAAAAGTCTTGTTGCCTTTGGCTTGGCGTACATTACCTGGCGTTATCCTTGGCGTCAGGCGGTGGCGTGCCACTCGTGCTGGAGGTGGACTTGGCGCTGAGATCCAGGGGTTGTTCTGCAGAGGTTGGTGAGGCGCTCGGTGCTGATGCCTTCTCAACATCTTGAAGCCTGTGGGAAACGAACATTTGTAGTGAGGAACATCAAGAATAAATAAATATTAGGGGACATCTTACACAGTTCAACCTAGCCCCAAACTATTAAGCAAAGCTTGTAATATGGGTGCTAGGCGATGATATACATAAGTACATATATAGATAAATACATACTTATAAACATAGAAAACACCCATGACCCAGGAACAAATATGTGTGTTCATCACACAAATAAATGCCCTTACCGGGATTCGAACCCGGGACCATCGGCTTCACAGGCAGGGTCACTACCCACTAGGCCAGACCGGTCGTCAAAGAAGTTGGTAATATAAATTAAGCATTTGGAGGTCTATTATTTTAGATGCAACCCTAGGGCAAGGGCAAGTGTCTTGACTCGAAGTCAAGAAGGGCCCGTTTCTCAAAAGCTTATAACTTGTAATACAAGTGGAAGTCCCTTTTTTTAAAAAGCTGTAAAAAGTGACATTCGCTTGTATTACTATAAGTTACAAGGACGGTATGGCATCCAATTTACACGCCGTAGTTTGGAGAATACACCATATATTTTAATTTCTTGTTTTAAAAAGTCTTAATACACGAAAAACTGGACTGCTGAAGAAGCGCTGGTGGCCTAGCGGTAAGAGCGTGCGACTTGTAATCCGGAGGTCGCGGGTTCGAACCCCGGCTCGTACCAATGAGTTTTTCGGAACTTATGTACGAAATATCATTTAATATTTACCAGTCGCTTTTCGGTGAAGGACAACATCGTGAGGAAACCGGACTAATCCCAATACGGGCCTAGATTACCCTCTGGGTTGGAAGGTCAGATGGCAGTCGCTTTCGTAAAAACTAGTGCCCACGCCAATTACTGGGATTAGTTGCCAAGCGGACCCCCGGCTCCCACGAGCCGTGGCAAAATGCCGGGACAACGCGAGGAAGATGACATTTATTGACTAATTTACATATACGGATGTTGGTTTGTCTACCGGTTTATAAAATACCTGTTCATGACAAACCTATTAAACTGATTTTATTACTAACTAGCGACCCGCCTTCGCACGGGTTAACAAATTATACACACCCTTCCTCTTGAATCACTCTATCTATTAAAAAACTGCATCAAAATCCGTTGCGTAGTTTTAATTAAAGATTCAAAAAAATATTCAAAATATATTTATTTCAGAAAATACAGAAGTATCAATAAAAGCAGTACAGTGCTCCCCACACTAGGCACAGCATGTAACGTGGGAATCTTAGAGAAATACCGAATAATAGATCTAAGCATACATAGAGACAGACAGCGGGAAGCGACTTTGTTTTATACTATATAGGCCTAACCAGGCCTAACTAAGTGGTTTAAAAAAAACGTAGTCACAAAAAAAATACAAAACGCTACCTTAACAAATAAAAGTACGACTTAAGAAAAGAGCAAAGTTACTCCACGGCATATCGTCGCTATATTTACTTAACATATCTGCAACAATCATTTGATGGAAATGTCGCTTTTCTTTCATTCGGAATACGGGTGTTTTTGTCATCAAATGAGTGTTGCAGATACGAGGTTGAGTAATATAGCGGCGATATGTCCAACGCGTATGAAAATAGCACCAATAAGTAACTAGTAGCTAGTTTACAAGCTTATTACTTTGCCAACTCGCGCTAGCTTCCTTTGATACTTTTACATTCGCAAATCGCTTATCCTGAATACAATGTAAACCTGACAGTTTCGAAAGAGCTTATCCATAAGTTAGGCATAAGGAACTGTGACTTTTTGCTTTTAGGATTCCGTACCTCAAAAGGAATAAGCGGAACTCTTATAGGATCACTTTGTTGTCCGTCCGTCCGTTCGTCTGTCTGTCAAGACCCTTTATCTCGGGAACGTGTGGAGGTATCGAGTTGAAATTAAAACCATATACTCAGGTCTACTATACAGTGTCTTGAAGCTATGAAAACATCAAACTTCTAAGTTGACGTAAAAAAAGATACGGCCGTTAATACCGCAAAACAAGGTACATTTCGACACTCTCAATGGAATCCAAAATTATAGGGTACTTCCCGATGACCTAGAGCTATGAAACTTGGCAAGTAATATCGTCTTACACAACAACTAATACGGGAAAAAATCTGAAACTATTTTACAAAAAGTAAAAAAAAATGTTTTATTTGTACGGAACCCTTCGTGGGCGAGTCCGACTCGCACTTGGCCGGTTTTTAAAGTTATGACAGTAATAAAAGATAGCATACAGTGCTTTAAAAATACTTTAATTCCTGACTTTTTGTAATAAAGTTCTTACGCACCGTCTGTCCGTGCGTCCGCTCAGAATATCCGCAACAGACGGCTACTTAGATTGCTTTTAGTTTAGTATAAATATCAGATTTATATTCTTTAAAAGTTCCATCGCGTTCCTTAACTATGATAATGGTTCGATCTTTTAACTCGGTTTGAATGTTGATGGTTATAAGAAGGCGCTTGAAATATAAACTGACCTTAATTAGTTTAAAATTGGCCGTTTTTTTATTTTTATACACATCGGCAATATCGGCATAGATACATAAAATAAAATAAATAAATATTATAACACAGTTCTACACAGATCGACCCACTCCCACAGTAAGCTCAATACCTAAGGTTTGTGTTATGACATGAGCAGAGAAGAAAGAAGAGTGTGTGAAAAAGAAAGTGTTGAAAGAAGAGTTCAAAATGCGTCAGTTCGGTGTTGCACAGAAGCTTTAGGAATTAATTTTATTAATGAATAATCCGTTTATTTATTTATAGACAATATAGGTCCAACACATTACAATGTAAAAAACATAATTAAAAATAAAGGTTATGTAGGTAAATATTATTAAAATCAGAACGGCAATTTAAAATATTTGAACATTATTAGAGTTACTTTAAAATAGTTCACAAATATCGAATTATAGGGGGCAAAATTAAATGACAGGTATGTTCCTATATCGATAAACTCAGTTATCGATACTTTTCCCATCTGTCTGATTATAAATCTTGTAAATGTTTCCCTGTCAATAAAACAGCTTATCTTAATATCTTCACCAAGATACGGCTGCCATTTTCAGTTACCTAAACACAGTCTGCTTCCTTTTAATATGAATGCCTTTACAATATCGGAACAGGGAAGATTTAACCGATGTTTTGAATAGCGCTGTCAAACCGCTCGGATGCGGGCGTTCGAGATGGAGACGGGACGGCAAAATGCGGATTGAAATCTATAGTTTTATTCGGGCAATAGTTTTTGAATCATAGGTATAGCTTAGAAGAAACAGATAGAATAGACTTTAAAAGATATAACTACGGTACGCGTTGTTTTTAAAATATAAATATTTTGTAAACCGTCTCAATGCCAGAACGGTAAGCTCGAATTTTAAAGATATAAACAAAATAAAGGTTTACAATAGGTAAACGAATTTAAAGTGTCGTGAGTTATACCAAGATGAATCTATTTTTACTAAAGACTAAGTGTGACCAAAAACGTATGGATTAGTTTAAAATAAAGACTACAAAACATTAGCCTCAAAAAGGGTCGACAGAGGTTTTCCTAAGAACCGATATACTATTCCACCTTGCTACTTTTAGTATGTATTAGGTATATACAGATAAAATAAGAGAGGACTAACTTCAAAGACAAGGAAACTACCTATAATAGGTTTGCAATGGCAGAATGACCAACACTTTTGAAAGTTTAAAGTAAGCTCGATAAAAAATCGCGATAGGTAACTTGTGTACTTTTCATGTGTTTCAGTTCTATATCGTTAGGGATCTGACAAGAAAAAAATTAAACATACAAAAGTATATTTGCAGAGTACTTCATATAAAAGGTAAAAGCCCACGGGATGACCATTTCTTACGTCGCATGTTTCGTGTTATAACTTTCTTCCCCTTCTAATTTAGCTTTACGCCTTAACTAAAATTGACTACAAATACAACAGACTGTTAAAATCTCACCTGAATCTTGTCACATTCAACAAACAACCATTGAATCGTCAGTCGGCATCACGACTTGAGCGAAAAGCGTCTCAATGCGCATTCAGGACACAAAGGCGGGCGTGTTATTGTGCCTTCTTGAGGTGACGTCGTATTGAAGGCAGAATTTAGAGCAAGCTAATGTATATGTGGACGGTTTGAAGGCCTATTCAAAGGCAAATGGTCTAGTTATAGGCAGAATACGTGCTTGTTTTCTTTTTGCACGTCGGTTTAATTATAGTTGATTTGATTTGAATTCCCTTCATCTTTACCTAATTTAAATTAAAGGGATGTTTTGTAACTTCACTCATAATCCTTTTTTTCTAACATGGCGATCATATAAAATATGTTTGTGTAATGTAAACTTTATTATCAACTCCGAAATAATGTTAATATAATATACCTGTATGTATAAGCGAAGCTGGTGGCGAAAATTATCGATAATTAAAATTATCCATATAGGAACTCCCTACCTGTTATGAAATTTTGCCCCTAAAATTCCGACTTTGACGCCTTCCTTAACAACTGGCCGAAAGAAGCGCTGAATCGGGAGTCGTGGAGAACCAGGGGAGAGGCCTTTGCCCAGCAGTGGGACACACAAATAGGCTAAGAAAAAAAAAATCCGATGTCTTTTTAAACGACCTTTCACCAATAATCTTTATGTAATTTGTTTAACATAATAATCACCAATGACTTAAAATCATAAAAATGTCTAATTTAACGACATTATCTAGGTAAATGCATGTACAGTGTACAGAACAAGTCAGGTGTACACCAAGGCCGCATGGTGGTTGCATTAGAATTTAAAATGAGACGTCCTTACTATTGTTCGACTCATTAGTGTCATATACTAAGTAATGAGCATATTTAGGCAAAGTATTTGCATAATAATAACGAAGATGTAAGGGTTAGAACAAAAAATGCAACAAAAAGTAACATAAAAGGTGTTCTATATTCTATTTAAGTGTTAATGATAATGACACTCATATTGAATTGAATAGAAGAATTTAGTCGAGAGTGTAGGCCTGAAAATACGGCGTTGCAGGAACAAATAAAGATCTCTATCTACAAAAGATTTCCTTTGGCAGGATTGATCCTTAGGACCCAAGGGTGGATTTAAGAAGTGGAAGTGATTCTGAGTAGAAATAATTTTTAAGAAAAAAAACCGACTTCTATGCGGCCCGGTGAAAGATTATTGTAGATGGTGCGCTATGTAGAAAAGGAGGTAAAACCACCCACTTTTCTAGTAGCATTTCGTTTCTGTAAGGCTCGCAGTTCTAACCTAACCTAACCCACTTTTGTTCGGTTCTGTGAGGATAGCAGTTCAAACCTAACCTAACCCACTTAACGGCGCATGCGGTGCGGTATACGGGGGTTTGAGCGGGAGGGGTTTGGCCTCATCATACTTTATACCTACATTTTATGGTAGGTAATCATAGTAGTTTGTTTAGTTTAGGTATCATAGTGGTTTTCCGGGTCAAGGTCCGGGTCTGTGTCCGAGTCAGGGTCCGGGTCCGAACCGGATCCGGGTACGAGGCCGGATCTGGATCCGAGTCCGGGTCCCAGTCCAAGTCAAAGTCGAAATTCGAAATCACCAAACATGTACTATGCGTCGTTGAAGAGTTCTGTTCTGATCATCATCAGCAGTTCCAGTTCATCAAATGCGACAGTTTTTAATGTTAATGCTTTATTTTATGATGAAAATACAGAAAATTATATACGTGTGCCTTTAAGATTTGAGGAGTTCCCTCGATTTCTCATGGATCCCATGTTCAGAACTTGAGCTTGACATAAATATGGCTTAAAAACCTAACTTGCTTAACAAACATAACGAAAAGGAAAAATCGCCAAACGCGAGCTATGCGTCGTTAAAGAGTTTCGTTCTGGTCATCATCAGCAGTTACACTTCCTCAAATGTTACTTTTTAAATGTATATGCTTGATTTGTTGATTAAAACACAACAATCACTATATGTATGCCTTTAAGATTTGAGGAGTTCCCTCGATTCCTTATGGATCTCATCATCAGAACTCGAGCTTGACAGAAATGTGGCTTAAAAACTAAACTTGCTTAACAAACATAACGAAGAGGACAAATCGCCAAACGTGAACTATGGGTCGTTGAAGAGTTCTGTTCTGATCATCATCAGCAGTTCCACTTCATCAAATGCGACAGTTTTTAATAAAAATGCTTGATTTTCTGATGAAAATACAAAAATCTCTATACGCACGCCTTTAAGATTTGAGGAGTTCCCTCGATTCCTCATGGATCCCATCATCAGAACTCGAGCTTGACAAAAATGTGGCTTAAAAACTTAACTTGCTTAACAAACATAACGAAGAGGACAAATCGCCAAACGTGAACTATGCGTCGTTGAAGAGTTCCGTTCTGATCATCATGAGCAGTTCCACTTCATCAAATGTCACGTTTCTGAATGTATATGCTTGATTTGTTGATAAAAACACAAAAATCACTATATGTATGCCTTTAAGATTTGAGGAGTTCCCTCGATTCCTCATGGATCCCATCATCAGAACTGGATTTTGACAAAAACGGGACCAATCTGTATGCATATACATACAATCAAAAAAAGAATTTTCAAAATCGGTCCAGTAATGACGGAGATATGGAGTAACAAACATAAAAAAAAATAAAAAATAAAATAAAAAAAATAAAAAAAAAACATACAACCGAATTGATAACCTCCTTCTTTGAGATTTGGAAGTCGGTTAATAACACAAAAGTGGCAAAAAAGGTCAGAATATATTAAAAAAACAACGGGTTGCACTCCGGGAGTGCCGGCAGAAGTGAAAACTCAATGATATTGTAACAGTTTTTCGATCAGGTCACGTGTCCGTCTTACGAATTTTCAATCTGTCGGTCACGTGACCTGTCGCGAGTTTATAATTCATAATTCATAATTCATAATTCATTTATTGCGTTTATAATCATGTGTTACATAAGGTCTTACAAAGGGCATTTTACAGCTAGCGTTCACATGAACCCCGTTAGGGTACATAGCAATGTACTTAACTAAAACTTAATACTAAAGTAAATTAGTGAAAAATAATTAAAAATTTAACAATTAATAAAAATATTTTTCATTTTAACTAGTTTACAAAGTAATAGGTTAAATTTAACGTCGACAATAAAATAAATTAGTTCAATTTATGTATAAGTATATAATTATTAAAAAAAATTCATTTAGGTATATGTAATAATTAATAAAAATAAAAATAAATTAATTCATTGTTTAGGATTCAATTGAGTGTATAAGAAAATATGATATACATTTTATTAACATTTATATTTACAAATACCTATATTTTTTAATTCGATAAGGTTGTATCATTTAAAAATTCATTAACAGAGTAATAGCATCTTTTAATTAACAGATCTTTAAGTTTTCGTTTGAACAATTCATCTTTGGTTTCATTTTTTATTTCTTCTGGTATTTTATTCGCTATTAGTATACATCGGTAATACGGACCATTTCTGAACATTGCTAATTTTGAAGCTGGTAATTCTAGCTGGTTTAATTGATTTCGTCTCTGTGATTTTGTTACTTTTTGTTTAAATAAATTCATGTTCTTCCTAACAAATAGAGCTGCTTCCTTAGCTTTCTTAGTTTAACATTTTTTCCCCACCTCAAAAAGTGCACAGCGCCGCTAAAGAAGTTTTCATTTCAAAAATGGCAAAATATAAAGGAAACGATCAAGTTATACCTAGCTGTTAGAATAAAGCAGAATATCCTATTGCCACGATATCCCGGTTCACATCGTTAGAATCGACGTGCGAAGGTCGAGAGGAATACGTGATATAGAAACTTTATTGTTATCCCGTCATAAACTGGAGCGTCTTCTTACGAGTCTACCGCGAAAAACGAAATTCGGAAATTGCGGGGATCTTTCTCTTTTACTCCAATGAAGGCGTAATTAGAGTGACAGAGAAAGATACCGGAAACATTTCGGGGATCTCGGAAACGGCTCTAACGATTTCGATGAAATTTGCTATATGGGGATACGAGGGCGAAAAATCGATCTAGGTCCTAGGATCTTTGAGAAAACGCGCATTTTTGAGTTTTTACATATTTTACGAGCAAAGCTCAGTCTCACAGATATTTGGTACTAATAATATAAATCACATTTTAATTATTTACTATTTTGCTCTTATTATGTATTCTTAAAATGAATATATAGGTATTCATCTTAATGTAGTTGACAGCAAACATATACATACCTATGTAGGTATTTAAGAAAGTACGTAGGTACCTAATATATGTCAAAATCGTAGGTAGGTACACTATTATCGTTTAAGTACAGCCTGTAGACCATCAGTACCTTTAAAACTACGACTTGATATGCCATACAACCAAAGAGCTATCCATTTCAGTACATAAAAACTAAAATGACCTAACTCCATCCCGCACACACGATTATACCCCTAACGTCCTAACAATTAAAATCTAAAACGGCATATAAACACCGTAAAGTTCTGGATACATATTTACTGAAGCTACATAAGGAGTGAGTGACGGTAAGCGTTCTTTATAAAGGTCAGACGCGTCCAGGGTACTTTGAAAAGGCCAGTTGGAATCTAAAGTTAATGCCAGAATTGTGCCTACGAGTAGTACAGTCGCAATCAGATATATCGGAGCAGCCAACCTGTTCACAATATCTGAACACGCACTTTAACGCCCTGACAATAGAGGCGTGTTCAGATATTTGTGAGCGCCTTGGCCGCTCCGATATATCTGATGGCGACTGTACGAGTAGGTAGATGTGGCTGTAGGAAATGAATCAGGGCTATAACCCCGAAAATCGAAGTTCGCAAATTGAGGGCATCTTTTTCTGTCACTCTAATCACGCCTTCATTGGAGTAAAAGAGAAAGATCCCTGCAATTTGCGAATTTCGGTTTTTGCGGTAGGCCCCCAGGAAGAGTAATAAAACTGAACAGTATTTTGAACCCCCGAAGCAAAACGACGGGTGTTATAAGCAGTGTTGGGCATTCAAGAATAAATCATTATTTGAATAAGAACCACCACCTTTCTGTAACACCTATAATTATGCAATAGGTAAATGATTATCTTATCTTAGGTATCTTAATCCGTAAGAATAAATTCATGCCGATTTGATTCCCGTCAAAATTATTCAAATAATTTTGGTCGGGAATAATTCGTTTGTGAAAAAATTACTTAATGAGAATAAGTTACTTATTCTTAAACAAATAAATATATATAAACATGATTTATTATTCTAAATAATATTCCTGGAATAAAAGTGTAATCTGGGTACCAACTATAAGTTTTACTGCTATTCTGCCCTCCTAAGGTAAAAGGCCGTATTTTCAAAGAACACTATATGAAAATACGGCCTTTTACCTTAGGAGGGCAGTATTAATATGTGTGTGTTCGTGTGAAGCAACTTAGCTCTTAAATTGGTAAACCGAGTCGGATGCGGTTTTTTTATTTAAACGCAAATTTTCTAGCGCTGGTTCTTAGACAATTAGACATGTTAAAATCAGTTCATTATCAAAGGAATATTTTAAGTCATTAGTTTTATGAATTTTTTTATACGATGTAAGATTTTTTTCTCCCTACACACAGTATTTTTCTCGATTGCTGCTAAATAATTAACATAAATTGCAATTTAGAATAGGCACTTAACCAATTACCTATATAATAAATTTAATCTCAGCAACACAATACACCTTCATTCATCTCTCATCAATTCACTCGATTCAGACAAATCACGTACCTTAGGGCAAACGGCTATATAATAAACAATTTGAATCGATTGTTCCTACTATCGATACCTACTGTTTTCTGAAGGGCATATAAACTTCATCCCATACTTCTAAAAACGTCTTATGTATCCTGCTTACGTTCAGGCCGTTCCGACTTTTGGAACTATAATGTGGGGCCGCTCGAATGGCATTGAAGTAAATACCATCTAATTTCTTCCCTATAAATCAGTATATAATAGCCCAAACTATTGTTTATTGTGCTAGTTACCTTGGGTTCGCACGATGTTGGCCACTTTTGAATATAGCTTTTGAATTGTTTTGATATATTTACTTGAAGATTATATAAGTGGTTACCATCATAATGGTAGGTGAAGGTTAGCAGCTAAATGCTAGTATAGTTTTGTTTAGGTAAGATTGAATCTTAGTTAAGATTGAACATCAAAACTGTATCGTTTGTAAGTACGCTGTATATGTACAAAGAACTTTAAATTATTTTACACTAGCGACCCGCCACGGCTTTGCACGGGTTAACAAATTATACATAAACCTTCCTCTCGAATCACTTTATCTATTAAAATTGAAGTTTTCGTGGCATTCAGAGAGTGATAATAATGGTTACGTATTAATACACAAGCAACAATACAACAACTAGTGACAACAATAGCAACAGTCATGACGTAGATTTATGTCGCCCACGTGACTGTTGTCTCGGAGTGCACCTGGCTCAGTAGATAGCACTTATCGGCGCTTGTAAGTCCAGGTGGCCTAGCCAAGGTGACAATCGCTTGCGCTTCGCCATCGAATTCTTTGTGTCTCTCTATCACACTTCCACATTAGTGCGACAGTGACAGTTGCGTTTCGATCGCTACGTAACGGAGCGTAAGCGATTGGCACATTGGCTACGCGGCCAGTTACCTCTGTATTCTAATTCTAAAGCGCTGACTAGACGCCGACAGCGACACTCAAAAGACGCTAGTGTGGGATCCCTCTTAAAGTCTTATAAGGCAGAACAGATTTGAACGCCATACCTATCGTGCGCGGCGAGTCATCGTGAACCTTGTCGGAATTAGGGATTGCAAATATTCGAAACTTTCAGATATTCGAATATTCGACTTTTTCGAATAATTATACGAATATTATTAAAAATAAGAAAAGGAACGAGAAATCGGTTTATTATCGTTTTATTCAAAAGCTTTTTTCACATATTGCTAAAACGAATGGTAATGATATTTAGCAGAAATCCACTTAATTGACTAGATTTTATCATCCTACTATGAGATGCCCACATTTATAAATACAAGTAAAACGCCAAAATTAGACGTATTTAATATTTCTAGATAAAACTTATTATAAATGCGTCGTTGCGTGAAATAATATAACTTTAACCATCCAAACACACAAATATGTAGGATTTTTTTTTGTAGGTAATTATTTTCCGATTTAAATTAACTTGTAGTCATTCAGAGGCCTGTAGGCCTTTAATTCCATTGTATTTCGAATCTTTATTGACTTTATTTGCTTTGGCAAGTTTTTATTCCTAATGGTCGGCTAATTAATTATATAATATTGGAATATTTAAGGGAAAAAGTTAGTTGACTACTGGGTGGATTATTTGTCAGCTAAAGGTGCATGGTTAGATTACCAAGTTGGGCAGGTTTGGTATGATTAAATTTGAGAATTGCGATAAGTGGCAAGGTTTAGACTTCAAAAATTCGCTTAACGTACGCTTGTACTGAATAAATAGAATGACTTTAACTTAAAACTTACGCACTGTAAAAATAAATAAAAATAACTTTTTGATTTCGTTTTCTTTTAAATTGAGTTAGGTTTCACTGTATTCACGAAGTCTATCGAGAGGAATACAATAAAAATATTATTTCCTTCGTATTTGGGTACCTACCGTTCCTCATTCACTGTAAATACCCGGAAAACACACAGAAACTGTAACTACAGCGGATGACATAGATTTTTTTATAGTAATAAAAATATTCGAATATTCGAAACCACAGCGGCCGAATATTCGAATATAAAAACAGGTCGAATATTCGACAAATTCGAATTGCAAGCCCTAGTCGGAATGCACGAAGGTTGATATTGGGTTGTAGCGGCGCGCGTCAGTTGTCTGTGGCGGTCAATAGGTTAAAAGGTTTGTTTACCTGTCAGGTAGCCGGGGAGCTAGCCTCTGCATCAGCCACGCCTGCGACAGCGCTGGCGGCACCAGCCCCGTGCCCAGCGCGGCCAGCGTCGCGATCATCTGCTGCAGCTGGAAGTTGAAAATATGGTCAAACGAACTTATCAACAACATAATATATTTATTATAGTATTTTTTAAACTCTATGCATAGGCAGTGGGGAGACACTCCTGACTTCGGGCAAACTCGGCTCCGTTCGGCTAAGCATTGCTCCGAGCAATTATTAGGGTTGACACAACTTGACGTCCCTTTGCGTGCACGACCACAGATAAGATAATGACTTGAATTTCGACAACCCTAAATAGCCGAAAGGGATAAGTTAGAAAGGGATATCCCCCTCGACCCTGAACCGCTGTCAAACTTCGGCTTTCTAGGAAGTGTCCTTTCTGTACGGTAGTATACTATTACTTATTCTGTGGCATAAGTATACGCCGACAGGTGTATATTCAAAACAATTTTGCGAGATTTGGCGTTTTTAGGTTATAAATTATATGGAAATGACACCTATCCATCGATTTGTAAAGCACATTAGGTATGCGTAGGTACACCCCAGGTCAAAAGCATGGAAACTAGCTTGCGTACCTATTTTATATTGGGAAAATATAGTTGAAAATAAGGAGACAACTTACAGGAATTGATTCTCTACTACGGCATTCAGTGTGATATTAAATTTAACTAAAACTTTAACAGATGTATTCTCAACGTGTTTTGCATTAAGCTGCTCCTCAGTGAAAAAATCACGCTCCGTTTAAAATGCTGTGCTTAAAATAAAAACAAGAGAACGTACGTACAATGACATTACATGTAACAGTTCTGCATGTAATGTCATTGAGTTAAATGAGTGGCCATCTAAATCTTACGGTCACGTGATCGTCTTACGCTGTCTCGAGTTTAAAAAATTTTTCCCCACCGCAAAAAGTGCACAGCGCCGCTAAAGAAGTTCTCACTTCAAAAATTGCGTTAAGCCGAAAACATAACATTAAATGTATTATATTTGATAATTCGCACATATTTACGTGCTCTGAATTATGCAGGTTAAAGTAAATGGCTTACCCTACGTAATACGCAGCTAAGAATCCGAAATAATTGACCGATATAAACATTCATCCATTGTCAATAGCAATGACACGTCCAAAATGACTATTATGTGGTTTAGGTATGACTTGCGAAACAGAAACCGAATTATTAACCAAAAGGTTTACTTTACCACGGTAAGTAGATATTTTGAAGGGACAGAGTGTGGGTTTTGATATTATGGCGCACGCAGAAAATCCCATAAAGATAAAACAACATTTAAAAAAACTTTAGCTATTCCGGCGAACAATTTAAAAAGTTTATTTTAAGTCCTGTGTATCTGTAGGCATAGACATAATATGTAAACTAGACACGCTATCTCGAACAAATTCTGTCCGCCATGTATCCGCCATTTTCGGCGTTTGACGTCTGTCACTAAGGTGAAGAATAAGCGTATCTAGGCCAGAGGCGAAACTGTTATGACAGCTGCTCATATTCTGCCTACGTACAGGGTTATTTTTAGTCACCTGCAATATTATACGACGTGAATATATAGGTGATACTGTAGGTATCTATATTTAGATGCACATTATGTGATTGACAGTTATTTCCGTGTGACATCAGTCAAATAATCACATTAATGGAAACTTTCCTTATAAGATAATAAATTCTCAATGAGATAATAAATTCTTAATTAGATAATAAATGTCTTAACTTAAACCATAACAATGTAATGTTTGACGATCATGATGAGAAGATAAACATACTTTTGACGAATGTAGCAAATTTATAGTGTAGTGTGTGTGATGTGTGTGTGTGTGTGTGTGAAATCTAAATCTATATCAACACTCAATTCGTGATCCAAACAACGTTGTAATGTAAACAAAACCATATATTGAACTTTTCAGCATATTTACAGTTTCCAATACGATTTGTTGGTGAAGCTTCAATTCTCATCTCGTGTCTCTCAGGACACCTTTGTTTCCGCTTGTTTTTCTGTTTCTAATAATAAAATGTATGTATGGCTGGTATCGGACAGCATGCGGGGGAAGTCTAGATAATGGGTGTTCATATTTTTTTTAATATAACTGAACAAATAGGGTAGGTGCGTTAGTTTTCGTCCAGCTCTAGTTTTCGTCCACTTGACGAAATTTGAATATAAACCTACATTGCTGCACAAATTTCGACTTATTGCAATCCTTAATGTCTAAGCAATATATCTATCTACATAAAATTATATTTCAAATTAAATATCAAATATATTATTTGCTAATCTGTCAAGTGGACGAAAACTAGAGCATGAACGGAAACTAGCGCAATGACCCTATACCTATAGGCTTTCTACAAAAACACTCAAAAGTACATTGATAAGTATGAACTGTTGACCTACATGACCCGACTCCGTTTTAATTGTAAGCATTTCTTTAACTTGCCGTCGAGTTAAGTAGTTCTTTATTATGACTATTATGAGTCGGTCAAATCTTAGAAGCAAATTAGAACCATTTTTGTTTTATTAAAATATTTTGATACCATCGAACTGACTCGATAATATAAAGACCAAAAAGTAAAACGCAACCTCATTGAGTTATTATAAGTCACAGCCAAAGTGGCTTAAGTCGTTGTAATATATTATTGATCATTATCATCATTCAATTCATTGAACGGTAATTTTCAAACATCAGCGAAAATAAGCAAAGAAACGTATATACCTCGTCAGCTTTCGTCATCAAATCTGCAATCCTTATACAAGAACTCCAAAACAACACAAAAAAATCAAAAAAGAACTAAATTTAAATAATTAAAATTTAAAATGATCTCTGAAATTGTTCTCGATGTTATTCAATGAATGCCTAAAACCAAACTAACAGCGTCACAGTTTATACCTGTTTACACAGTTTATTAGTTTATCATGTTTTTCCCATTTAAACCGCAATAGGTATGTCATTTTGAGGTAAAACGATTCGTTTAACAGAGTGTTTTCCCTAAAATGATCCTGTCGCAAAATAGTCTTTTGAGGTCAAAAAGTCACTAATTTCATTATGTAATATGGACCTCTAGTTCGTGAATAAAACAACGTATTTTTAAGTTTTTTGTAGTTTGATTAGGTATTTTTAAGATTTTAAGCGATGTTTCATGTGCCTTTTAAGGCAAGGTATCTACATTTTGAAACTTTGATAACCCAATAGCAATTTTCGTGGAGAAAAACTTTTTGATATAATACTACATATTCAGTTCCTTCTCAAAAAGGAGTTACTGGCGATAATTTGGGGTTAAATTAACGTTGTAGGTCCGTAGGTTTGGAATTTAAAAATATTAATTTTTTGCTATATTACCTACCAGGTGTTCGTAGTAGAGTCCATAAATATCTTTACAAGCCAACGTCCCAAAAATATATTTACACGCCCCTAAGCCACTGACAATAAGGTCGTGTAAATATATTTGTAACGTTGGCTTGTGAAGATGTCTGCGAGTTCACAGAGAGTAGAGTAGAATGACTGGCGTGTTTTCAAGTTTACCATAATTTACCTAAACAACGTCCTCTAAGATTTTATTTCTTAATTTATCCTGTGTTATTTCCTCCACAGAACACACAAGATGACTGTATCATAATTTTATGACAGTTAAAAATTACGCGCTCCGCTAATTACGCAGGAAATGTGCAACTGATCAATACGTCACTAAACCTTGTCATGAATTATTTCAAGGTTCCTTGCAAAATAGAATTTAAAAAATGCTTGTTGATGTATGAGAATACCAGGTCCTGACATACAGACAATAATATGTTTTTATAGCAAACATTGCAGCAGATGTGGAGCTGAATTTTAGTGATAGTTTTATGTTTTCACCTGAAAGCTGAGGTAGGGGACAATGTTTCTAGAAGTGCCTACTTGTGGAAAGTGTGTGTGTGCTATTGCCTTGGATCTTTGCGTTTTTAGACTCTTCATGCAATCCTCCAAGCTTCCAGCTTACCTGTGCAATAGCCTGCGGACTCTGCGCCTCCAGCTGCATCTGCAGCAGGTGTTGCAGCACCTGGGGGGAGCGGCCAGACTCTTCGCGCGGAGACGGAACTACTGTCGGACTCGGAGAGACTCTTCATACAATCCTCCAAGCTTCCCGCTTACCTGTGCAATAGCCTGCGGACTCTGCGCCTCCAGCTGCATCTGCAGCAGGTGTTGCAGCACCTGGGGGGAGCGGCCAGACTCTTCGCGCGGAGACGGAACTACTGTCGGACTCGGAGAGACTCTTCATACAATCCTCCAAGCTTCCAGCTTACCTGTGCAATAGCCTGCGGACTCTGCGCCTGTAGCTGCATCTGCAGCAGGTGTTGCAGCAGTTGAGGGGGAGCGGCTGGATTCTTCGCGCCGGAGACGGAACTACTGTCAGACTCGGAGAGACTCTTCATACAATCCTCCAAACTTCCAGCTTACCTGTGCAATAGCCTGCGGACTCTGCGCCTGCAACTGCATCTGCAGCAGGTGTTGCAGCAGTTGGGGGGGAGCGGCGGCCGGACTCTTCGCGCCGGAGACGGAACTACTGTCGGACTCGGAAGCCGGACTCTGGAACAAACGAACAGCGTTTAAAAATCTTAATTAGGCATCAAAACTGCCGAAAAAGCTGGTTAAATAAAGATTTTTTTCTGCAAATATAATCATGCGTATCGTATATGATCACAAATGGATGTACTTAGTAGCATCAAAACATTTTAGCCTTTCATCGATTTTTTTAGAAACTCGTGTTTTTCCAAAGAAAGCGGGTAAAGTGGTAAAGTTATTTTTACGTAGTAGGGTCGTACACGGACATGATGAGGGCCAGAACTCCTTCCCTTAGGGTCAATTTACACATCCATACTTATTTAGTGTTAAGTGCGAGACGAATCAGACCTTAGAGGAGTTTGAGGAATATAATGAAATTAATACAGCGCCTTACTTAGAGGTAAGGTTGATGAAATATAAACTGAGCCAATCTCTCGAACAAGTTCGGCTCACTTTATATTTCATCAACTTTACATAATATATTTCAAGCATATCTAACTTTTAAATTTACTAAATATGTAGACCAGTCATAGAAATAATTTCAAGATATGCAAAATCCACAACGCAGTCTTCGTCAATGTGATCAAGCAAATAAAACACCCGCAACACGCTTCGTCAAAATAACTATTGGTTAATAATTGTGGAGAAAAAAAAAACGAATACGTCAATGAAAACCGTGAAATGAAACAACAATAGCATCAAATTACCCCATCGTTTCCAGCCAATCAAAATGTCCTCAGCTGATCGTAATTAATTCTGATTTGCAGATTAAGGTCGTACGTACAACTGGCTTAGTTCTGTCTGTCAAAGACAGTTAATTCTTGAGGTTTGGTGGCACAGGCAAGACATCCTCTAGACTGAGCATAGTAACGCTACCCCCTCTGCCACTATATACGGTAGTTTTACTCCTTCTTCGAGTCAAAGTGTCAGTATCCCGTGCCGTGATTGGTCCGTGTCTTTGAACGGACTAATCACGGCACGGGATTCGCTCACCTCGTCCCCCCGCACCCCCGTATTTTTGGCAGCATCGGTTTCATGAAGTAATTGCTCTAAACTCCGTCTAGAGGATAAACCTAGTCTATGTTTGGTGGTTACGAAGGCTGATTGCTGTTGTATTTAGGTATACATAATTAAATTAAATTAACATTTCAATCAAGTGAAAAGCGGTTAGCGTCCTTTTTGCGTTTTTACAAGAAAACGTGAATCAAAAATAATTGCTTTATTTATTGCTAGTTTACACCAGGGGCCAAAAGTATGGACACAAGTTTATACGACAATAAAAATCTATGATATTCATGCAATGGATTTTTATATTACTCATAGACAAAGAAAATTAAAAAAATATAATTATATAACATTTTAAAAATATTTACCTACTCAAATTCTGGTTATTTAATTGCAAATTCAACATTTTGCAAGGCAATTAGTAAGGGCGATATCTGACTTTGCAGATTCCTATTTTTAGTACGTTTCTATTTCGAAATACAGGTATTTTCTATTTCGGGTACCTACAAATTACGAATTATGTTTCACCATACGAAATATACGAATTGAGTTTTGTAAAAAAAACAGAGCAAGCTTAAAAAAAACCGGACTAATTAAGAACCATCTTTTAGAACTCAAAAAGGATAATCGGTACCGTTGCCAACATACAAAAACCATTCCATAATATGAGTGACGTGCTTCAACCTTGCCGGCCCGCTAATCGTGTCCACCTTGAATATTAACTAGCGCCTCCAACAGCAAAATTCCTAACTGACAAGTTTTAAACCTTATTACAGTGACATAAGGTATATCTGTGATCAGTTAAGAATGTTGGTGTTAAGTGCAACTAGTGCATAACATTAGGCCACGTGATTTGGGGTCCGAAATAGAAAGGCTTAAGTACTTTTGCCATTCTAGATGAGTTTCGCTTACGTTGTTTAGGTGGGCCCAAAATTTTAGTACCTATGTCTTCTCTGTGGACATCATGAAATAAATGGATTTTAAAGCCTATTTTTTTTAGCTGGACTCTAATAGGCAAGTTCAACTTGAAAACCTTCTAGTTCTTATAAGTTTTATTTTAGGTAAATACCCAAATCGTTAACTTCTGTAATGTCCACAGGATAGTCGCCGTTTTGGAACGTTTTTGACCCATCAGGTAGGTACCTTCTCAAAATGCCATGGTTTAATATTGACAGCGTGTTAAGGACAATATCTTTCACTTTCTAATTTCATTTCCACGCTGTAAAGTGACATCCTTCATACCCTTGTACCTTTGCTTCTGGTAATATTCCATAGTTTAGGCTTAGTATTTGTATTAATGAAAATCCTGGTTCCCAAAACTTTTTGTAAGCTTTTCCAACATTGTCCATATACCATGATAGTCATGATAGTAGTAAATTAACCGGCTATCTAAGCCCAAGACGGAATGTTTCCACGATAAAAGTGAAATCTACATGGTGTCGTATCGCCACAACGAAACAATGCAAACTGGAGGCGTTTTTCGTACTTTTAAAATATGAAATTAATGTGATATTCAACGGTTTCACTCACTTGAATTTTTAGTCGCTATTGGCGACATTTTTAAAATATGTCTCACGAAAGTTTAATATCGATAATGTGATATTACTGTGATTGCGTTACTCTTGCACCAATATCTAGGTGTGAGCAAAATGCACTGAAATTAGGTAAGATCAGATTATACAATATCAATATCATATTTAAAAAATCTGAATATGCCTCCTACCGTTTGGCGACTAGCCAGATAGATAGACAGTGGTTCCTATTTTCGCGGACCTGGCATTATCCCACCATTGAATTGAAACCATTTTCAGCCCTAAAATTTGTACTTCCATAAAATAGAATTCACGAAATAGAGCCAAAAATTTTAACTTTGGGCCCGATTCGGATTTTGAACTAGACATCTAATAGATATCTATTAGACATCACCAAGATACGACAACAATATTTTTAAGATCTTGCCTGTCAAATTTGACATTTCCGCGATTCTGGAGATACTCTTGAACGATTTCCACAATGTCTCGTTAATGTCTCGTGTGTGTCAACGTCTCGTTATGTATTTTTAGATCTCAAAACGATCTTAATACGATAATTTAACGTAAAAGTGACATTGGTTGCCCGAATTGAGCTTCAAAAGATATCTAGTCGAAATCTAAACTACCAGATATCTAGTACATACGAGTATCGTATCGTTCTCTTCTCTAGAACGGATCTTGTTTTCCGAATACCGCGGTTTGTCATTTTAACAAAAGCTACCTCAAATTTTCATTCGAATTATTTTAATCGTCAAAATTAGATAGTCGTATGACGAATTATATTATGGTTATGCCTCGGGCACTATCTTATTTTTCATTTCTTAACACTGACATATTTTTTATTCAATTTATTACTTTTTCAAATAATTATTATTATACCTATAGTTAGACTTTAGGTTTAGAGTATAGAGTCTATATATATATATATACGAGGGGTATTCAAAATATTCTCGGTATGAGAATGAAAACAAACAAGTACGAAAAGTTTGATATTTTTATTTTTCAATATACTCCCCCCCTATGTTCATACACTTAAAAGATCGATCAATTATTTTTTTTAATCCCTCGTAAAAATATTTTTTATCTTTCGTGTAAAAATGCTCCTCCACTGCCGCCTTCAATGCTTCATCGTCAGAAAATTTATTTCCACGCAGATCCTTTTTAAGATTGGGGAGCAAAAAGAAGTCGCTGGGGGCTAAGTCCGGACTATACGGTGGGTGAGTAACAGTTTTAAACCCACGTTCAACAATAGCTGCCTTGGCAATATGAGCAGTATGGACGGGGGCGTTGTCATGCAGAAGCAGAATACCTTTGGTTAACTTTCCTCGCCTCTTTTCTTTAATTACATCCTTTAATTGACGTAGAATGTTAGCGTAGTACTGTCCTGTGATATTTACACCTTTTTCTTTATAATCGATTAGTAATACTCCTTCACAATCCCAAAATATCGTGGCCATGACCTTGCCAGCTGAAGGGATGACCTTCAACTTCTTGGGATGAGCTGAACCCTTAATGTGCCACTGCATGGACTCTTGTTTACTCTCTGGGTCATAATGATGAACCCAGGTTTCATCTCCAGTAACTATTCTTTGCAGCACCTCATCAGGATTTTCACCGCACAGGTCAATAAAATCGGAACAACAAGCTACACGCATGTCTTTTTGAAGCCGAGTCAGCATTCGCGGAACCCATCTTGCACTTACTTTTGACATATTAAGATGGTCATGTATAATATCATATACGGTACCAATAGAGAGATTGGTTACTTGTGCTATAGATTTTACCTTCACTCGACCATCTTCCAATATAAGTTTTTCCACTTTATCAATATTTTCTTGTGAAGTAGCTACTACAGGCCGGCCAGGTCTAGGGTCATCTTCAATACTCTCCCTTCCGCGTTTAAACTCGCTTGACCACTTTTGAATGGTAGATAAAGAAGGAGCAGACTCACGGTAAACACAATCCATTTCCTCTTTTATGGTTTTTTGATTTTTACCCTGTTTTGTCAAGAATTTTATCACGCATCGATGTTCTAATTTAGTTAACATTGTCAATTCGCACAGGATGTTCATGTTTGTTCAGCAATTGCAGAAAAACAAAAGACTATCTCGGTTCGAATTATACTTTTTTTTAATGTCAATGAATAAACCTTAGCGGCCAGTAACGAAAGAAATTTTAGAAGAGGTCGTAAGATATCAATACCGAGAATATTTTGAACGCCCCTCGTACATATACCTACTCTATGTCAAAAATTATGCCGAGTGCGTTAATAAAAACTATTCTAAATTCAAACGGCCCATTAACCGGTTCCCACGACCGCCATCTTGCGCGTCCTCGGCCGCCATTGGCCGAGGCCGTTTAGAATTAGAATGTGTACCCTACCATTTGGAGACCGGTAAATTATGTGGCTGGTTTTTGTTCCAAGTTCAAATAACAGCTGGCGGACGGACGTTAGAAAATGGTGATGTAGGTTTATTGTTCGATAATTGATGGGACGTTTATTTTATTATATTAAATAGGTATGTTTAAGAGCAAATTTATACATTGTGAGATAAGTAGTACCTAATAAACGATTGTATTAGCTTAGTTAATCAATTATTATAAATAAAATATATTTGGTAGTCAGCGAAATAAATTTTGGTAGTCAGCGAAACCATGTTTTAGCTCGTAAATAGACCTATAAATTTAAAAACTATATAAAAACTACTTTGGAGTTTAAACAATTTTCTGTTGTATTGTGAAAATTGTGTTATCGAAATTACACCATACACGAAAAAAAAACCTATTTTCATATTTAAAACTTCTAAATTTAAAATAAAGCCGTTTAAATTTATGCTATACCTCGTATCGTCAGATAGTCATATCTTATTGGATCTACCTCGGTTTTGAATTGATAAATCTAGCATTATTTAACTCAAGGCTATAATTAATTCTAGATAATTACCTAGAATATCATATATATACATTTATTTGCTAGTCAAACTGGTTGTTTGTTAGGAAACAAAATGGCCGTTTGATTATTCAGAGGAAAACATTTATGTATACTAATTAAAATATTCTAGAGACAAACCAAAGAAAGTCTGCAGCGCTAGATTAAAAGTAGTTTTTAAAAATCAGTATGCGACAACACCACAGAAAATGGATTAAATAGTCTTGATACTTGTGAAATTTCTACCATATTTACCGTCTATGAAAAAATTAAGCTGTATGCACAGCTTAATTTTTATGGTAAAATAAATTTCATTCCAACAATAGATGTCACTATTAATATGTAGACATATACTAATATTGATAAATAATATTGGGAGAATGTGACATTTGGCTTCATCAAAATTAATAACCTTTTGTAATATCCGCGACGGCGGTAAATAGGTACAGAGGGCCTAACGCGAACACCGAAGTTCTCAATATGCGAGCATCTTTCTCTTTTACTCCCATTAAGGCGTAATTAGATTGACAGAGAAATTGCCCGCAATTTGCGAACTAAGTAAAGTTTTCGGAAAAACGAAATAAACCATTAAAACAATAAACATATATTAAAAATTAATTTTAGCTTTATCTAGTAGGTACCCATGCCGTGAGCATAAGCATGGAGGTTGTGGGTTCGAGCTCAAAACCCGGCTAGTACCAATGAGTTTCTCGAAATGTTAGAGGAAGTTCATAAGTATGCCTATACCTATTAGGTGTGTTCAATTTGCTGTGAAAACTTAGTCTAAACCAATATTATATTATCTAAGTAGGTACATATGGTGAAGTATTAAGATGTTTCATTCCACTTACCCGTCATCAACTCCAAATTTTGTAAACATTGTCGTTTTTCAGCTTGAATCGCCTCGTGCTGACTTTTTACAAGTGTAAAATTATTCGTCATGCGGAAAAGTAACTCCCGCACGCCGGTTTTGTAAGGTTTCACCATGTTTATTCCGTTCATCACAAAACACAATGAATATTTAAACGATTTTGACAAACAGATACCATAGTGCATGACGTTTACTGACTGCTTAAAAAACATTGCCATATGTAGTTTTTTAATTCGATGTCAAATTATTGCGCTGCAGACTTTCTTTGGTTTGTCTCTAAATGACTAGCGATCGACATAATTACCTATGTGATAACTAACCAGTTCCTACTTCTACGGTTTTCAACGCTGAATATATAAATAGCAGTTCTTATGAGCAAAGTAAGAAATGTTTTTGACTTATTATTATATACCTAAGCAGAGAAAAGCAGTATTATCGGTGTTTTTATATTTACCTAGGTATTTTAGTAGTATTAATCAATACTTATTGGTAACTTAATACCTACATCTGAATAAGATTAGAAATAAACGAAATATATTTGTCTCACTTTTTACTACTGTTGTACTCGTCGAATATTCATATTGTACAATTTAATAATGTGTAAAAATCGTGATAGTTTAAATCAGTGTTCTTTATACTGATATTCAAAAATATGTGTTTAAAAAATCTATGAGCATAAACGTGTACTACTCTGAGCATTTCTCAAATAATTTGTACATTTCGATCACATCTTAGATTTCTATAAAAATTGGTATGCTGGTAAAGTACATGAAGCTGAACAACTTCCACCATATTTCCCAAAATGTCTAAGAAAGTTTGTATGAACTTCCTTTTTTGTTACCAGATTTCCTTACACATTTGGTAACAAAAAAGGAATGTTTCATACAAACTTTCTTGGACATTTTCGGAAATTTGGTGGAAATTGTTCAGCTTCATGTACTAAAGTACCAGCATACCAATTTTTATAGAAATCTAAGTTGTGATTGAAATGTACAAGTTATTTGAGAAATGCTCACCTATTGATAGTTTATCAAAACTTGATGTAGCACCTAGTTAGATATGTTGTTTTTGTATATTTAAATAGGTATGTTAACAAGTCTAATCGACTATTTTATACTGCTATTTAAATTAATTTTATTCGAACTTTAGAACAGCGTTGACATTAACTTGTAACTAATTTATGTGTTTATTAATTACTCATCTAGTACTCTAGTCTAGGCAACTTAACTTGCGTCATACAAGACCTAGCACAGGAAATGAAAACAACTAATTAACGAATAGTTAAATGGTGAATAGCTAGGTTTTTAGCTTGTTATATTTTTCCGTAAGAATTTATCGGAAGCAAAAATTGTTTATTTTCCTTGTTAAATATTTCCTTTGTTTATTTCTTATCGAATACTTGATAAAACATTTAAGTCCTAATATGGTAGTGGCTGTTCTTATTTTCGCATATTAATATAATTCATATCAATAAAATGATCATATGTATTCACGAGCTAAGAGGATGATGATGATGATGATTCACGAGCTAAGAAAAATAGTTCAAAATATATATTAAAGCTATAACATAAATAAAGTCTTGTTGATATAAGTAATTAATGTGGATATAGTTATTTGTACAACAAGAGATCAAAGTTTGATATTTCGTCGAGTGCTTATTTTGAGTCCCGTGCAAGCGAAAGATTCTATACTACGAGCGTAGCGAGTGAATCTAATTTAGAATCTTGAGCGTAGTAAGGGACTCAAAAGCGCACGAGATGTAAATAACTTTGATCTCGTGTAGTTCACAAAACTTTTCACCTCAGCAGTGAGAACATATTAGAGAACCCGAACAATGTATTCCTTCTTCATCACTTACCTCTATTCACTCATGTTTTCTTAAGATATACCAACAATTAAATTTTCACCTCAGCAGCTCGAAAAAGGGTACTTTACTACTTAAAAACAGTGAACATAATCGCATTTTGCTCACTGGGTGAGGAAAATCGCATTTTGCTCATTTTGTCTCACTCAGTGAGCAAAATGCGATTTTGCTCACTGTTTTTACGTAGCAAAGTACCCTTGTTCGAGCTGCTGAGGTGAAAATTTATATTTATTAGGTACAAATAATTGGTTGCATTAAGTATCGAAAACAAATAAAATTTAATTATTATTTGAAACTGTAACCTGCGTAAATGGTGGAAAAACTTATAATAAATAAATAAGAGCATTAATTCTTTTCCTTTGCTAAATTGAACTAAAATACTTACGTAGGGTTATTGACGTTTTAGAGGTTAGTTTTTACAATTTGTTTTTAAATTCTTGTTTCTTTACATAGTCTCTTACCTAATGGTTAACTCTGTGCATATGACTCTGTGGACTATGTATTATATTAATGTATAATATTTTTAAAACGAACTATAGAAGATATAATAAATTAATTAAAAAGTGTTTTCCATAAAAGTATAAAACAGCCTTTTACAAACTGAACTTACTTTGAGCCAAGATTAAACGCGAAACAAAACGAACAATTTCTGACGTTTAAATCTCACTCCCTCGCAAAAACCGCTTTTTTTCAAATATCACGGCACCGTACATCATAACTGCTTACCAACATGACAATCGTACAAAGAAAAACGTTCAAAAACAACAAACACCCAACTAACCATGAAATCTCATGTGTTTCATGTTCCGTTCCACGCAAAACTCAAAGCACAAAGCTTTCATTACGAGCATTTCCGCTTAAACAAAAACGAAACGCCAGCGTGAGAATAGTGTTCGAAAATTGAATTTGGAATGTGGTATGTGAACGCGCGCGTTTTCTTTTTTTTCTTTTTTTTTTCGTGAGCGGCATAGATTAGTCAAGGCGTTTGTGCACTGAGCCTATTTGGTCGCACGTGGCAAAGGGGTGGGTCTCGAATTTTCCGAGGTTTCCACCCCTCCACGGACCGCCCCTATAGGCTTTTCTGTCCGGCCTATGCTGTTTAACCGATCGGCTAGGGGAACTATGGAGTCGGATTTATTTATTTTAAAATACATTTTTAATGCTACATTTTATTATGATTGTAGTAACATAATATTACGTGTGTTTATTTTATAAAGTAGTACCTAATGAAAATTTACCCACCGTATTAAACAAACTTATCACATTTAGTGTGTTTTTGTAAAATACATTTAAAGCTTGTTTCAACTATTGCACGTTTTTGTGTTTAATCTGCCGATTTACCGAGGGTTTATTTATTATACTTAGAACTAGGTATTCATTCATAACTAACAAGTGTTACAAAATAATTTAAATTACATTCATGCCATATTTTACGACACACCTTTACATCCAGCTAACGCAAAAACTATTCCAACTCATTATCAAAGATGGCGTTAGAATTTCAAAGAATCCCATAATAATTACATGCCATAGAGTAATTACAAGCAAAAACTTCCCGCCTTATAAGGAAGTTTGAAGTGCATAGATAAAAAGCATAAAATAAAAGCTATTATGGCAGAAAAGGGAATTATAGCCTTAAGCAGTAATTTGGAGTTACGACTCGAAAACCCGACGGTATAAAAGTTACCTATAATACTTGTGAGTGAATTACATTTTCACGCATCATACATTTTTAGAGTTCCGTTTGATATTGAACCGGAACACTTTTTGTAAGTACCTAACTATTTATTTTTTATAATTTACATATAATGATATACATATACTTGGTCAACCAGATCTTGTCAGTAGAAAAAGGCGGCAAATTTGAAAAATGTAGGCGCAAAGGGATATCGTCCTATAGAAAATTTGAATTTCGCGCCTTTTTTTACTGACAAGATTTGGTTGACCATCTATAGTAAAAATGTACAGTTTTGAAACTATGTCAAATAGTAACCTAAATTTAAGTAAAACTTGGCATGATATTAGAATTTCAACACATAATTTGATTATAATTTTATTTCAAAGTAAGTAGTCCTCTACAAATTTACTTAGTCCAAATTTGATCACTAGAGAGACCTATATGTGTATATAGGTATTGTAAATAAAGATGTATTCAAGCACTAACCTTCGTTTCACGACGCCATACCAAAAAGGTATGTTTTTGAAATCATCGGTTTTAAATTTAATTTACATACCCACAAATGACCGTATAAAATTAATTTTCCTTAACAAATTTAAAACCTGTATATCTCCAAAACCGTACTATATTTAACTACCGTTAGCTCCCATTGCCATATTACTGTGAATCCGCTACGTCACAGAACCATCATTTGAACTCCCGCGCACGCCCGACTGCCGACTACTCTGTAATTACAGAATATACCTTATTCGTTATGTTTAGACGAGCAGGTGAAGACACAACGTTAATGCATTCATTTAAGTACATTCCCTATTTTAATTGCGCGTAAAATTAGGTAAGTTTAGATATCATGAAAAAAGTAAAATACGTGAAGTCAGTGATGTGTTTGATAATTGCTATTTTAATCGTTAGGGTACAAGTTTTATGCAGTTTCTCGAGGTAGTGATAAGTGTATAGCTTTTTATATTCAGTTTTTAGTAACATATTATGAATTTGTACAGTTGTGATAAAATAACAGTGTGTTAAGTTGTAATGTCCTTTCATTTACATCACTTCGGCGGTAAACAAGCATAACAACAGCCCACTACTTAGTAAACGTTTACTGTTAACCTCTGGACGCAAGCATGTGTTATCACATGCGCGTTGTCAACCCTTAAAAAGCAATACCCTCCTTTCTTTGAAGAACCCAATATTTTAGTAATACCAAGGAAAGCTCTCTGAAAACGCACAGCGTCCATTATTGTTCAAGGGTGTGACGATGACGTCACTTTTACATGAAGTGCAAAATTAATCTCATTCCGCAAACTCAAAAACATTTTCCACAACCATTTTCAAAACCACCCACTTCGCTCCTAAATTACATTTATTAAAAAGCTAAATAAACACAAAGCCCACTCCACTCTATTCTCTGTTCCTGCCTACTTTTCGTTCAACGCCTACACGTTCACTATTTTACTAAACCCCATTCAAAACGGAGCCTTGCTCCCCGCATTTACGTTTCAAATTAGCTTGCAGCCGTTTATACGCACTCTGTCTCTTTTACTCGTATTAATCAAAATGTGAGTTTTCTACTTTGACGTAGAATCGTAGCAAATGGATAAGGCATTGTTCCATAAATTGAAACTATGGTTTGATAAGCAGCCAGCATTGGGAGATCTTCCCCTCCCCTCCCTGTAATACAGAGGGCGGGTGTTTAAGGGGGTATTGTTAGGGGTTGTAGGGGTCTTTTGGCGTTGGTTGGGCCTAAGCTTGGTTTAGACAAGGTCCATAATTGCTATTGTAAGGTAAAGGGTTTACAATAAACCGTCATTATGGGAGACAGTGATTAGAAATGGTGAAATGCGTTTTGTTTAATTGGTACGTATTTTAATGACTGTCATTATGGAAAATGGGGGCGGTATTGTGACAACTCGCTTACCGCTTTGTATTTTTTTAAACATTTATATTTCATTCATTCATATTTGAAAAAGAAATTTTATGCAACAGATGACATTTATGAAATCCATCTAAAAAGCATCATTCGTTATAAAACGCAAACATATAACATTTCTAATTTTACAGTACATATGGTGATACTTTACTGCACTAGTGCGATAATTAGCACATTACGTAACCGTCGAAAATTTAAAGGGCCATATGTAACTGTAAAACGTTGTAACAATACATGTGCGAATAGGTAATTCGCAACTCATGACAATTTAAAACATTTTTTTTAATTTATCGCTGCTCGTTGCGAATTTCCTATTTTTCGCACTTGTATCGTAATGTACCTACTATAATAAACCACGGTTGCATAATGACACGTTATGTAACAGTTTTACAGTCCAATAAGCCTTTTATAGGCTGGTCGACATTGACTTTGCCGCAATCTATTTTTAATTACAAGCCTCCATTTTATAAAGGGCAGATCGTTTTATAGATTAAATGCGAAAAGCTATACTTTTGTGACAAATAAGATTTCACATTTTATTGTATTAGTATTCATTTAATTTCGTCATATCATAATGCTTAGATTATTATGTAAGAGTTCTTAAAAGGCTTAATTTCGTACACTTTATTTCTTTATAAAAACTCGACTAATTAAAATAGCGGCTTAATTTAAATAAAAGGTACCTGTACTGCTAAACAAACACGCAAACATTTTTACTTTAGCGTTTTGCATAACTTCATTAAGTATTTTAATTTAAAAATATATTTATAACGGGACACCGAAGTACTTAATTTTGATCGAATTTCTCTGAACATGTTTCGATCCGTTACGAGGATCTTCAACTAGGGCAGGGGTCGGCAAACTTTTGAGAAGAGACAACGTAGAAATACCTAATCAGTTTTAGGAAAGTCAAAGAGCCATAAAAGTTGATTTTTATTGGCCTAAATCCTCTAAGGCCCACTTACACCACTCCACTAACCCGGGGCTAACCGGTTAAACCTGGAGTTACCATGGTTACCAGTACAATTTGACACTAGGTTAACGGTTTAACCGCTTAACTCCGGGTTAGTAGGACAGTGTAAGTGGGCTTAAGTGTTACTTTTTTGGGTGTATTGAAGAGCCGCATTTGTAGGTCCAAAGAGCCTTGTTTTCCAACATAGGTAACTAGAGCAACCAGTGCAACCACCCACAGAATAACTTTGAATGAATTTTACTTTCTAAACATAAACTTCTGGCCGAAGGGTGTCGTGTTTCGGAGGCTCCGGGGCAAACTGCCGAATCCGACGCCCTCAAGTCCAAAAAAAAACCAGACGATTAAACGGAGCCACGCCGTTTTGTCGCCTAAATAGTGTTTAGTTTTTTAAATTTATAAAATGCATATATGTTAGTCTATAAGGTATTTGTAATATGTTGTTGCCTGATTTAAATTTCTAAATAACATAAATCACTACATAAATTTAATAAATAGTATAAAACAAAGTCGCTTCCCGCTGTCTGTCCCTATGTATGCTTAGATCTTTAAAACTACGCAACGGATTTTGATGCGGTTTTTTTTAAATAGATAGAGTGATTCAAGAGGAATTGTGTATAATTTGTTAACCCGTGCAAAGCCGCAGCGAGTCGCTAGTAAATAAATAAAAAATAGGTTTAAACAGGCGTCGGATTTATTTTAGCTTTTTAAACGTAACATGACTATTTTATCAATAACGACTAGTTTCTTTTTCTCACGCAACGGATGTCATGACAGAACACATAATTACGGCAATTCAAGAACTATGCCACACCGCTAACGCACAATTTCCCCGAGTTTTGGAGCAATTCACAAAGAGTCGGTCCCACGGTGCCAACCCGGCTCGAATTATTACGAGCAAAAACTAGAATTATTGAGTACAAGCCGATATTTATAGTGAGGATGAAGAATGGATAGTATTTAATGATACATTTGTAAAAACTTTGTAAAGCTTTGTGTGTTGCCACCATTTTATTAGGTCTTAGTAAAATAATTAAAGTTTAGTACATTTCAGTAAGAATTACTAAAAAAGTGCAAAAACCAAATAACTTGTAACTTTTGTTAAATGGCTTAAGTAATTAATAAATAATCAGAAGATAACTAAAACTCAGTACCTAACTACAAAAAAATATTAATCTTATTTTTGGCTCTTAACTTTTCTAACAAAAGCTGTCAAAAAGTGACATCCGCTTGTATTATAAGTTACAAGCTTTTGAGAAACGGGCCCCTGATAGTAATTAGATTAGGTAGTGCGTTTTGGTTGTTAACTGTCGAAATATAAAGTAAAACAACAAACAAAAGTAAAAATACCAAAAAATAAAACAAATGCCTAATGCGGGATACCAAATAGAAATCAAAATTCATAAAAAGATTCTTATTCTTACCTTTAGCCACATTTTAACAAAAATAAATAAAGTCACAGTCCGTGTGACTAAAACCTTATTAAATAATGAATTTCAAGAACGGTATGCACCTAGATAAATCACACGAGGCCTATGTTTATTCAATACCGCACGTTACATGATACTCGATAATTGGACGTGTATTAGCTGTGACTCATTGCCATATAATTGCTGAAGGTTAAGGTTCGATTCCAATATTGATGTCATTTTTGACTCATCTGACAGTTAATGGAGGTTTTACACTGCATTTGAAAATTAATCGGTTAATTAATAACGTATGGACTCTTCTTAGAATCAGGTGCAGCTTATGTTATGTTTTTAAGTTACCTTTTTTTTATTATGTTGATGTACCTATCTTTACTAAAGTTAATGTTTAAAAGAGTGTCGCAGCATGGTCGGTTCTGCGATGGTAGGGTAAAGTAGGTATATATACCTACTTACAATATCAGTCAATAATATTAAAATAAAATACAAGTAAGTATTTAATAATTACGTTACGCATACACCATATTTAAAAATAGCTGTTTAAATGGGTAGAGCTACTAGAATTGGTAACGTATTTAAGAAACTACCTACGGTAAAAAAAATCCTAGTCAAGACCTTTATTCAGTGTTGAAGCTTCTAGTCATTCATACAAGGTTTGTACCTACGAGAGTCAATCTATTTGTTGTTATAAAATCTTCCAGGAAATAAACAAGTTCAAGCATCCGTGTGATAACTTATCGGTCGTATAAAATGTCCAACTACTTTCGTTGACAAACATTACGCAACGACCCTTGAAAGTGACGTAACCGATGCACCATTAAGGCGTGTATTCACCGCCGCGCCGCCCTCTTCCACCCTCCCCCTGATAGTCTGATGATGATGATAGTCCTTCAGGTCAATGATACAATATTAAACCCTGATAAAAGTCCGAAGATCACCCTAAAATCTTACACTTTCTGGACGATCATTAAATTTTTCTTAATTCCAATGGAGTTTGGAGAAAAAGTTTTCTCCGTCCCTTAATTAAAGAAATCCCACTGGGGTTTCTTTACCTACGCCTCCGATTCTCGAAGATTTTTAAAATCTGCTGTTGCTACAACTACAAGCCACCATATGATGTATCTAAAACTCAAAATTTTTAGCTAGCAGTGGTTAGTAGTAGTAGTAATCACTTTACTGTACACAACACACAGATTTACATAAAATCGGCGAACTTATCGCTTTAAGGGATCTCTTCCAGCTGACCTTCGAGTAGATAAGGAGTTCAAATTAGAGAGAAAAACTTACGGAATGCACATGCGGCGTCTAAAAAACTCTGACACTCGCGAAGACCGCCAGCATTCCTTACAAGTCAGGAGAAATCCTGACCCTACCCACATATCCCTAACTAAACCAGTTACATCAATCATTCACCCTCCATGCTGAAGTAACACTTGTCCGATAGCAATCTGACGGTTCATTCACCATCTACACCTATTGCCCAAATCAGTAACTTTATTCTCTCACCTGTCCTTACCTAAGAGGAAGGAAGACAACGAGCAAGCTAACACAACAACTAAAAGCAAAGGCAAATGCCGTGTCTTACAGGGACCTAAAGAACCTGGTCGAGGACCGCGAAAACTGGCACATACTCCACCGACAAGAGCATGCTCTTAAATTATGATGATGATCCTTACTTATTACCCAAGTCAGTACTCACCGCCGCGCCGCCCGGCCGCGCCTCCCCTCCACCCTCACCCTCCACGCAGAAGTAACACTTGTCCGATGGCTTCCAATCTGACGGTTCTTCTACCATCTCCACCTGGAACAGAGGGCCAGTTTAAAATCTATCACACTTGGACAAGAAATTCGAATGCAAGCTGAAGTTCCATTAGTTACTGAGTCACGATTTAGAGCTAAGTCCTGAAGATGAGGAGTCCTGGTGTCCAGGAGACATCGGGAGACTATCTTCGTAACAGTAGTGGTATTACCAACTTAGCGTTTGACAGAATGTTAAGTGTTCTATGCTTGGGTATGTTTGGCTGGGATACAGAGACTTTTATTTAAATGAAGAGTAGGTATAGGTACATACTTATTATTTCCTAGTTTTCTGCTTGTTTTCAATGATCTGCTGGTCTTAGACGCTGGAAAAAGATTAGTAGAAACCATAAATCCTTGGTTCTTGACGCTTGAGATATTTATGACAAAGATAATTTTACCTTTGGAACAGTAGCAGCTAGAAGTCTTGATAAGTGTAACTATCTAAAGCTCTCCGGCCTTTTTTCTTCTTCTTTGTCTTCGTTGATCTGCTCTATAGCTGGATGGGGGTCCCTGGACGCCATAAACCCTTAACTAAGCTCTAGACAACTTACCTTTGGGACAGTAGCTGGGGTCTTGATCAGTCTTTCTAATATGGTCTCTGGCCTTTTTTCTTCTGGCTTGTCTTCGTTGATCTGCTCTATGGTCTTGATCTTGAGGGCTGGAGGGGGGTCCGTGGAAGGCATGGACTCGTCGCTCGAGGGCTCGCCGTCGCGCTTGGGTAGGATCGCGTCTTGATAGAGTTTCCATTTTCTTCGACCCATCAACTCCTCTGCCACCCGTTCTAGACCTGCAATTAGATATTGTACGTTAGTATTTCTTTACATAATATAAAACAAAGTCGCTTCCCGCTGTCTGTCTGTCCCTATGTATGCTTAGATATTTAAAACTACGCAACGGATTTTGATGCGGTTTTTTTAAATAGATAGAGTAATAATTGAAGAGAAAGGTTTATGTATAATTTGTTAACCCCTGCGAAGCCGGGCGGGTCGCTAGTTTGTTTACAAAAGAGAGAGAATAACATGGGAGAGTCCACTTTTTAAACTGCCAATTTAAAGTGACGTTCTCGAACTAAAACAACTATATACTTTTCAATAAAAAAACTACGGGCTTTTAAACCCTATAACAGCCAAAGAGGTAAATTGACGTGATATTTTTACGATAACAAAATTCTTCCAACATTAAACTTTTATCGACCGGGATATGAACCGTGATTACTGATTACGTTTACCTTAATATCGGGAGCTCGAAAACAATACAAAAGGTAATCACGGTTCATATCCCGGTCGATATAAGTCTAGTGAAACTAACCGTGAATCATTCAAAACTGTTCATCCAACATTTTTATCACCGTAGTAATTTTTGCTTCTGTCTCCAGCAAAACATAATTTTATTTACGAAAATGTGTCGTCGAACCCTATTCCGCCGTATTTATCTGTTAATTAAGCAATAAATTGATTTATGTTCAATTAATGTCAACAGACACAGATAAAAAGTGCTTCAGAAAAATTAAAATAAAATTCCTTTATTATCAACAAAACACAACTGGGTAGGAGCATAATAAAAAACTTAAATTAAAACCCTTATAAATAAAAAAAAATTGCCGAATTCATGATCGCTTAGCCCATCCTGGCCCGTTTCTCAAAAGCTTGTAACTTGTAATACAAGTGGAAGTACCTTTTTAATAAAAGCTGTCAAAAAGTGACATCCGCTTGTATTACAAGTTACAAGCTTTTGAGAAACGGGCCCCAGAAGGCTGGCCGCGTTTTGGGTTTTATGGAGAGGGGATAACTTTCAGTGATAAAAGATTTAACATTTTTTATTTGTAAGAATTCTTAATTCTAAATTGAATAGGTGTTGTTTTGTTAAGTGGTGTACAGTATTCAGTCACACAAAACGACATGGAAATTATACAAAAACAAATATCTACTAATAACTGTAATAGATTAAATTCAAATATTCAAATTCATGATTAGTAATTAATTCAATTTATTATATGTATGAGATAAGTGTCTTTGTAGGTTGTAGGCAAAAATGTATTGAGAGTTTCGTTTAAGTACATACCTATACCTATATTTTGTCTTCGATTATAACAAAGTACTTGAGATTTAGATTTTGGTTTCCATCACTACATAGTATAAAACAAAGTCGCTTCTCGCTGTCTGTCCCTATGTATTCTTAGATCTTTAAAACTACGCAACGAATTTTGATGATGATGATACAATAGATAGAGTGACTCAAGAGGAAGGTTTATGTATAATTTGTTAACCCGTGCGAAGCCGGGGCGGGTCGCTAGTTGAAACATATACAGAACCCTTAAGTCAGACAGCATTAAAATATAACATTGTAAAGACGGCAGAAGTAATCAACCTATAAAAACTAATTCACTTACCATGCGTAAGTCAGGGCTCGGCAACCTTTTTTCGCGCTAATTGTGAATATATTACAATACTTTGTGATGTATCTTACGCCATGTTTTAAATAACAATCGTAATTATGGTTATGATTAGCATAAAGCGATGATTGATTATGCAAACGGTTGTTGCATGGGTGTGGAACATTTTCTTGGATTTTCTCTTTAAAAAAAACAGTTTAAAAACTATAACAATAAAAAAAAACATATTTATAATAAACGAGCGACCTGCCCCGGCTTCGCACGGGTTAATAAATTGTACATAAACCTTCCTCTTGAATCACTCCATATATTTAAAAAACCGCATGAAAATCCGTTGCGTAGTTTTAAAGATCTGAGCATATACATAGGGACAGACAACTCAGACGTCTGTTACCTACCTCTTCATCGCTGAACTAAATTGAATGAAATTCGGTATAGAATAAATATAGTTTGAGGCTCGTGGAAGGAAATAGGATAGTTTTTATCAATCATCTCATCATCATTAAATCGCGGGCAGTAGCTAGTACATTATATGTATTTACTTACATTACGATGGAAAATTAGAATTCCCTTAAAACGTAAATTCGCTAGCCTGCAGGCATCAATAAATATATTATCAATTAAACGAAAACCCATAAATCTTTATAACGATCCAATAAACCATCAACTAGACAAATATCGATAAAAAAACAGCAATAATTACACAAATCGATAACCACGATACCCTTACTAGGCTCAAACCGCTCAAACATTTAACGTATGCCATAAATATAAACCCGTTAGTTTTTAAAACAGTAACAAGTAAATTAAACATTTATAACCGTTTTTTAATCTATCCGACGTAAGATTAGAAGAAGAAGAAGAATAAAAGCATTTATTAGCACCATAACATAACCTTAAAAACTAACAAAGAGAACACAAAATGAGAGGTTGCACTAAATGGTACTCACTCAACTAGGTGTCACGGTATGAGCCACATGGCACACTCCGCGACGCTGATTTTCAGTAAGGCCCAGTGGATGGACTAGGTGGCACTCAGTAAAGGACACAATAATGTACAAAAATAAGGGATAACTACAAAAATAAGGGAAAACTTAAGTAAAACTAAAATTTAACATTAACAATCAAATCAAATTACTCAATCAAAATTAGCCTATACGTCTTCTGTATGTTTGTGGGGATTAAATAAAAAAGTCATCGTAGAAAAAACACAATTATACTTTTCATTTAGGATATCATCGCTATACTTACTCAACCTCATATCTGCAACAATCATTTGATGGAAATGTCGCTTTTCTTTCATTCGGAATACGGGTGTTTTTGTCATCAAATGAGTGTTGCAGATACGAGGTTGAGTAAGTGTACCCATAGGTCAAAAATATTGGGCCAATTTTATTTTATTGTTGATTTTTTTTTCATCAGGTTTCGATAACATTTGGTGGTTAGATAGAGTTCCCTATTCTGTAGGTACAATATAAGCGCAATTTCACCTATGACACAGAATAAATAATAGTACTAGGTACAGAAGACTCACTATCTAACAAAACGCGTCTGTTACGATCAGCACAGATATGGCCGCTAGGTGGCGACAGCGCCACGCGCGGCTTATGGCTAGCCACCAAAATTGGTGTGGAACGGATGTACTTTTAGCTATCTGTAGCAAAGTGACGAAATCGCGGAGTGAGCCACGCCTGCCTATGACGACTTAAAAATCTTCCTCTCAGTTACGAAAACGTAACTATGTAAGTTGTTTCGTAAGTCAACAAAAAATTACATAGGTAGTAACATTTTTTCGGGACCTGTTTTTGTCTCGTAGGTATTAAGTAGATAATTTTATTGTTTCTACTTGATATAACACCAATTAAAATATTTTCGTCAAATAATTTAACCCTTTAACGATCAAGATTAAACAACACATAGCTCATCGCCTCAACATCCTAAAAAAAACTGCATAAGAAAAAATGCAAGATGTTTTTTGCCATAGGTATACTAAATATCTACGTGTGCCTTAGGGTCATTGAGCTAGTTTCCGTCCATGCTCTATAGTTTTCGTCCACTTGACGGATTAGCAAATAATTTATTTCATTCTTACTTTGCTACTTGCGAAATATAATTTTTATATAGATAGATATATTGTTTAGACATTAAGGATTTCAATAAGTCCAAATTTGTCCAGCAATGTCGGTTTAAGTATATTAAAATTTCGTCAAGTGGACGAAAACTAGAGCTGGACGAAAACTAGCGCACTGACCCTATATTATAGTGTTAATTTGTTGCCTAATAGTAAAAAGCAGCAAAATGTACAGTTATTCCCAGTATTCTACGGGGTTCTGGGTATTACGGCCACCGAACCGAGACCCCGAGTTAATTTAGTAATTAAAGTGGCGTTGAACTTCTATGGATTATTACTGGGATTGTAAAGTATATTTTCATGTATTTAGTGACATTTAAAGTAATCTTTTATACGAACAACCCAACTTTTTTGTTCATAAAAAAAAAACATAAATATATGAACTTTATTTATTTTATTAATATTATATTTTTAACACGCCGTTTTGGGCTCAGAGTTATAAAAAACGGTAGGTAAATGAGACACTACAACAAAAAATTATAAATACCAAAAGCGATGTTTTAAACAAACTTTTTTTTTTCTTTTTAATTTCCGTTAGTTCACTTCGTCCATTATAATTGGCGTTATGAAGGCAGTAGAGGTGCTTACCTACTTTAATATGTGTTATATTATATTAGGTGAATTTAAATGTTGTGGTGGGTGAAATAGCACCTAATCTAAATATTTTTATTTCTAGTTTTATTAACTTAATTATATGAATAAAACTACATTCATATTAAAATATGAGATCTCATCATACAAGATAACAAAAAATTCACCAATGACGGTGTCTATCAGAAAATTTATGGACCCAAGTGAGTATTTTAAATTAATGTAAATTTATTTCATGCTTTTTATGGAAGCCTTGTATATTATAGCGCCCTAGGATAATAAAGATAAAATAACCTATTAAATATTTAAATAATCATTTACATAAGAATATGAGAAAACCTTAGTTGTATTTTACAAAGTTCTCGACAGTTAGATAAAAAAACGCACCTTTTTAGGTCTATTATTGCAGAAGGTTAGAATTAAAATGATACTGATTGTATTTTTATATGGAAAAATTGAAAATCTCATTTTATGTAAATAATATATTACTAAAATAATATTACGAAAATCCACCGAAGTATATACTTAAATATGTTCGTAAGAACACAATTATAAAATGGCTAACATTTTTTTAACGTTACATGGTATTACCCACCCCCACACCCCCTCCCCCGAAAAACGCAGCCTTGCTGGTTAGTCGAACGCAAACACATGTCGGAAAACAATGAATCATTATTATTATACATAACATTCGAACAATGCACATACCATACATAAGCTCCTGCGATAACAATTATCTAAAAACGTGTCTAAACTATTCCAAACTAAAACAGTCAAATAACAAAACAAAATGGCGTGACATATAATATGATAACCAACAAAGGATCCAGTGTGTCAATTATTCAAATCAAGAACGTCACAAGTGTTCCTAATTCGAATATGTATGTAGCCGTTTTTGTACGAGTGCTTGCTGCCTACTGATTGGCTAAAACTGCGATTAGAGTGGCCGTTTCAAGGTCGCCGTGTGCGTGTATGGCTGTCGGTGTGGGTGACGAGAGGACGCGATTGGTCGGTTGTGATTTAGAAAAATTAGGCGGTGTGAGGCATAAGCGAAATGTTGGTATTTTAAAGCTTTTTAGGGTTCCGTAGCCAAATGGCAAAAAACGGAACCCTTATAGATTCGTCATGTCTGTCTGTCTGTCCGTCCGTATGTCACAGCCACTTTTCTCCGAAACTATAAGAACTATACTGTTGAAACTTGGTAAGTAGATGTATTCTGTGAACCACATTAAGATTTTCACACAAAAATAGAAAAAAAACAATACATTTTTAGGGTTCCCCATACTTCGAACTGAAACTCAAAAATTTTTTTTTCATCAAACCCATACGTGTGGGGTATCTATGGATAGGTCTTCAAAAATGATATTGAGGTTTCTAATATCATTTTTTTCTAAACTGAATAGTTTGCGCGAGAGACACTTCCAAAGTGGTAAAATGTGTGTCCCCCCCCCTGTAACTTCTAAAATAAGAGAATGATAAAACTAAAAAAAATATATGATGTACATTACCATGTAAACTTCCACCGAAAATTGGTTTCAACGAGATCTAGTAAGTAGTTTTTTTTTATACGTCATAAATCGCCTAAATACGGAACCCTTCATGGGCGAGTCCGACTCGCACTTGGCCGCTTTTTTTCCTCGTGGACCATTATTTCCAGAAGTTATTTGAGTAAAATTAAATTCAAAACTAATGATTTTAAAAGTGTGATGGGGTCACGTTCGCCGGGGCGGGCGTGGCCTCATACAACTCCCCAGTTCCAGACAGGAACCAGGGTTTCCTAGTTAGCTCAGAGGAGAGAGGGGTACAGGGCAGCTAATAGAAACACAGATGCACAATGCAAATCGACGGGCTTTTATGCCGGTTTATTGAATCTAAACTATTTAGGGCTTAAGTCTAGGTATCCTAGGCTAAGACGGCGCGGGGTGACTCCGTTAGTCACTACGGTACGCGATCCCTACGCTACACGCGATTTGGGATACT